>NC_134406.1:218577625-219822625 GCF_038048845.1 Mixophyes fleayi | reverse complement strand
CTTAAGGTCCTTTTTGCAATGACCGGATGTAGCGCGTGAACCGCATGTGGAACGCACACTTCCGGTTTCTGCATTTGGTGTTTTTCCAATCAGGACCTTGTAAAGGTCCTGAAAGGACATCCGGACATCGCAGTGGTTTAGCTCCAATGGGAAGGGACTGACGTGTGTGATTACAAATTCTCTATACAGCACTGCGTACTATGATCGGCGCTATATAAATAGTAATAATAAGACTAGGCATTAACAAGTCAAATAATTAAGATGGGCAAACTGTTAGGACAGATCACATGCTACACAGAATCTCAAGCATCAATAAAATGGTGAATACATCTCTTACTGACATAAGCTAAACATCAATGATTTCAAAGCTAAACAGACCATTGGGGATATGTAGGGATTTGCAAAGTTGTGCGGAAAATCTGGAATGGTGAGAGAGGAAGCTTCAGGTACCAGTGGGGCAGCGCTCTGGCACAGTGGTTAGGACTTCTGTTTCACAAGACTGGGGTCATGAGTTTAAACTCTGTGTGGAGTTTGTATGTTTTCCCCGTGTTTGCGTGGGTTTCCTCCAGGTGCTCCAGTTTCCTCCCACAATCAAAAAAAAGAAAAAGAAAAAACTTACTAGCAGGTTTATTTGCTGCTATTAAATTGACCTTAGTCTCATGTGGTCTGTGTGTATGTTAGGAAATGTAGACTATCTATGGGGCAGGGACTGATGTGAGCGAGTTCTCTGTACAGCAGATAGTGGGAGTGGAGATAGGTAGGAAGTGAACCAGGAAAGATATATCACAAACATCAATGGAGTGAAGGTAGTGCACAAGAAGAGGGTGACCAACAGTGTCAAAAGCAGCAGAGATCCAGGAAGATGAGTATGGTGAAATGACCCTTAGACTTTGCTATGTAAGTCGATCATTGATCACTTTTGTGAAGCAGTCTCAGTGTAAAGTTGGGGGCAGAAGCCAGATCGCTCATGTAGGGAGAAATAGGGTAGTTGGAGAGTGGTTGGTTCGAAAGATGGTTTATTTAGAATTGCTGAGCTTGCAGTGGGAGAGTGTGAGCGGAGAATTTGGGAGGGGATGGGGTTAGGGGGCAGGTTGTAGAGTGAGATGAGATAAGTGCAGATACCTTATCTTCAGTTAAAAAGAATGAACTGAGGATTGAATGGGGAATGTAGAAGTGGTGGAATTTCGCAAGAGGAAATATCTTATTGAATGGTGTCAAATTTGTCTTTGAAATAAGTGGCAAACTCATGTATGGAAAGAGGAGCGGGTAGGCAGAAAAGCAAGTTGAAGGTGGCAATGGGGGTTAGACAACTGGGTGGATATTAGAGATTTAAAGTACATTTCCTTGGGAACGGTAAACTGTAATATGAAAGGATGAATTTCTAGTGGAGGAGGTGGCATAGGAATGAGATTTCTTCAGTGGTGCTCAACAGTGCTGGAGCACTTTTGCAGGTAGCAGATCTGCTGAGTGTGCCATGGTTGGATTGTCGGAAACTATAGGTGCTGGCTGCAGTTGCATTGTCTAGGGCTGGAGTGGGTGCTTTTTTGTAGAAAGGCATCCTGATTAAGACTACTAAAAAAAGCAGTTTTAATGAAAATGAGACGTAGATTGAGTCAAGAGTACTTAGTGGCTGCTGTATGCAAGTGGATTTGGGTGCAAGAAGGAGGGCATAAGGTAAGGTGAAGCTGAAGGAAATGAAGTTGTGGTTGTACAGCTCTAAGACCAAGCTGGAGAAACTACAGATGCAGGAGAAAAAAAAGGAGTGTACATTACAGTGGGAGATAGAAGTTCAAAGACCAGAGGAGGAAGTGAATTCATTTTTGAGACAGCAGAGAGAGTGGAGTTTTCAGTGGGAATTTTTAAATCACTTAGTATGAGAGTAGACGGGTCAAAGGATAGGAAATAAATCAGCTAGCCAGCAAAGTTATCTAGAAATTGGGGAACGATAAATTACAGCAACACAAAGGTGGAAAAGAGAAAATAGACAGATAAGTGTGACTTCAAAGATGAAAGAGCAAGACTGGGAGGGTTCAGAAGGTACAGCTTGGAGAAAGTAGAATGCCTACTCCACCACCTTGTCTGTTTACCGGTCTGGGTGTGTGTCTGAGAGATTCCTCAGTAGGATAGAGCTGCAAAGGATATAGTGTCAGAGAAGGTTAGCCAGGTTTTTGTCATGGAAATGAATAATAGAGGAGGGAGTTATAGGATGCTGGATAGAGAGAAGGAGTTTGGAAAGAAGAGTGTGAGTGTAAATTGAGTTGGGGCTTTATGGATGAATATTAGCTAGGAAAGATAATGAAAGAGTGGGGAAGAATAATTCATACAAATTGTGCTGGACAATAGGATTAATAGAGAATGCAGTCTCTGCAGCTTTGACACTAGGTCCAGGATGCCGACAGTTGAGTTCAGTGGGCCCAGCAGCGAAGTGGAGATGTGCAACAATGGTAGCTGAAGTCAGTGGGAATTCTGTAGGACATGATTCTGAACAGAGATGGCAATATCAACAGTAGCCAAGCCCAATGGCCCCAGCAGCCGAGCAGAGACAGTTGTCCAGCAAATCCAAAACAGTCAACCCCCAGTGTCACTGTGTCAGCCACCAGCAATATTAACAAAATCAGATGCTTTATATCTGTGAGAATAAGGAAAAGTGGAAGGTTTGGCAGAGAATATAACGGAAGGGCAATATATGAACAATAGAAAGTGGTGCATGCTGCATTGATTTCAAACAAATCTTGTGGGTGTGTCAGTAAACGTCACATTTCTCACTGGCAGAATGGTGCATTTTGTAGATGTTTGAACAGTACACACAGCTTATTACAGGCATATAATTTAGCTTGGTGATACACAGGCTTTAATATATATTATGGTTTCTGACAGTTGTGTATTACTTCTCTCTCTTTTAGTATTCTTATTTTACAAATTTTTTGTCTTTGAATGCAAGACAAATGTTTCCTAAAAATAGCATTTTTCTTTTTACAGACAGTTAGCAAATTAACTTACAGATGGCATAAGCAGTGTCCTCCTATCCATTATTATTAAATTATTTGACAGACAGTACTGTACGATGGATGTTGTAGAAACAAATCACTTATTATGGATATATTATTTTCACCAGTAGGGATATGCAGGCATAAATAAACTACATAATAAATTACAACATAAAGTGGACACCAACATGCCTTCAGAACAGCCTCAGTGCCCCTTCGCATACATTAGCCAAGTGGGTGGAAGTCTTCTGGAGGGATGTGACCCCATCTGTCTATAACAAATTAAATGTTATATTTTGCGGCTGGTGACCTCAGGCGCTGCCTGAGAATACCCCATAGGTGTTCAAATGGGTTAAGATCAGGTGACTGGGACAGCTATGCCATATGGATTACATCATTTTCAACCTCGCTGCAATTTGAGCTCTGTGTATGGGTGTCATTATGGAAAATTCCACTTCATTCAGATAATGGTGATCACTCAGATTCGCTTTCTATCTATTGGTATTTATTTTGACCTTTAATGGGAGAAGTTCTAAACCAGGCAAAGTAAATGAACCCCCACAAAATAATAAAGCAGACAGAATCCTTCATAGTGGTCTATGAACTTATTTTGACATTCTCCACACATGTACTCATCTGCTTGTTGAACATATGTCTGTTTTCCACTGCTTAATAAACCAAAGCCTGTGTTCTTAGTAACACAATCTATAAACAATGTAGATTTAAATATTTTAAGGAATTTATACACTGTTAACTAACCAGGCCAGCATTCATTGGGCTACAATACACGGTTACACATAATGCCTGTGCATCACATTATTATAAGGTTGTGAGGGACTTGCCTGGATGCGATGCATCCAGGGGGTCCCTTGCCGCTTCCCTGCAGAGTCCAGTGGCACCCGTGGAAGTGACGGGGAACCAACCCGGGTTCCCCGCTCGGTCACCTGAATTTTGGCGCCACGTTGAGCCATTCAGGGCTCACCTCGGCGTTGCGCAGGCATGCGGTCACATCATTTGAAGTCGGCATGACTGGGTTCAGTCGGCAGCGGCGAGAGAAGAATACAGACGTCTGGAGACCAGTGGAGAAGACAGCAAAGAAGACGTCGCGCGCAACAGGACCCGCGAGAAAGAAGAAAGAAAGAAGCCGGCTGCAAGCAAGTGGGGGCAGAGAACCCTGTTCAGGGCTAAGAGCGGCTCTGCCTCCTGAATACCCGACGGGATCAAACACTAAAGACTGCAGCGGAGCTTTGAGTACGGCGGCGACTGGGGGACCTCTGGAGAAGACCCCTGAAGATGCCAGAGGAAGTTAAGGCTCTATTGGGCAACCCCTCGCCCGCACCTCTGCACATATCCCTTTATTAAGTCTGTTGGTTATCTTTCTTTCATCAGCCATTAGGCCTGCAGCACCCCTGCTGTAGTTTCGGGCACAAGGCCGGGGGGGGAAATTTGGGCACAAGGCCCAGGCGCAGTTAGGACCTAGGCAGGGTTATCTTGTGCACAAGGCCCCATAGTTAGAGCAGTGGGGCACGAGGCCCCGTAGGTGGAGGTAGTGGGGCACTAGGCCCCAGTAGTAGCATTTGGGCAGAGGCCCTTAGGTGTAGTAGGGCAGAAGGCCCTTTACATAGCAGGGCGCAATGCCCTTGTAGTTTAACTCAGGCAATAGACTTGGCAAAAGTCGAGCAGCAGGTTCCTGTTATTGTGTGGCACATTTGGCTCATTAGTGATAAGGAGCCGACGCCTGCCATCCCTAGACCATTTCAGAGAGGAGTGTTGGGCTACTGAACGGGTGTACCACACAACATTGCATATTGTGTCTGACTGTGCTTTGGAATTCTCTTTGCAGGTGCAAGACGTCTGGCCCCCAGTAAAGGTAGGCTCTTGTTCCCTGTCCCCTCTCTTGTGTTTGTGGTTCCTTTGTGGGAGTAGTGAATTAACCTCCTCACATACAGGTAGGTGTAGGATACACAGTAGCTTTCCCGACTCGTAGGTCCCCGGTGTCCAGCAGAATTGCTGAGGCAGTGTTTGGGTTCTCCACTGCCCGCGCAGCACGTCCCTTGTGAGTTCTGGCAGGTCCCGCCTTTGGATCCACTTGAGTGCCTGACGCCGAGTTCTGGCAGGTCCGCCTGACTGTTCCAGTTTAGGCGGTATTACCACAGGGTTGAGCGGGTCCAGTCTGAGTTCCGGCAGCGGCCGCTGACGGTTCCAGGCGGAAGCAGCTAGTGCGCTGCTCCTGGGGGCTCCGCCACTGTTCCTTGGTACTGTGTATGTTTCCCCTAGAGACGACAGAGTCTCCTTGGTAAGTCCCTGGGATTTGGGTTTAGTGTATATTCCCAAAGTAGAGTCACGCACTGGTCTTTAATTGGAGTGGGGCCAGGACTCCTGTTGTAGTCGCTAGTAGCAGCGGGTGGGTGGTACATCATAGTCTCACGGTTAGGGTAGGTAGGCTATGTGTTGTCGTTGCAGGTGACGGAAGAATGCAAGAGGGCAGGAGTTAGAAGTGGGGGTGACTCGGTGAGTATAGCACTTCTTCTGAGCGGGCTCCCACCTGTTGGTGGGTGGAGTATTTGGGCAGGATTGGTCCCTAGGCCCTTGTATTCGTGGCGCCGAAGCAATAGCCCAGAGCAAAACGTAGTGTGGGCAACCGGGGTAGAGTGAGTGTTTTTGCCTCATAGTCGTCGCCTCGGACATTGCCCCCTCCTTTGGGAGATAGCGGATCTCCACACTTTGTTTCTTCCGCAGGTGTCTACACCGGTAGGCATGCAGGGGAAAGAGGATCAAGGTGGACCTTGGTTCAAAGGGTCGCAGACAGTGTGGTGGTGTTCCATAGTGTTCCCTCGGGATGGGGTGAGTAACAGGGGTGTAGGGAAGGGGATTGTAGCTGTGTGGCTTTGTCTTCCTTAGCACCCGCCACAAGGAGAAAAATATATCAGCATATGATTTATTGAACACAGACAAAACAAAAATAGACCGTGATGATGTTTGCATATTATAATGTATTTCCATTGTGTCCACAAAGATATCTACTGTAAACCAAATAAACATTGACAGTACTAAAGATATTTAAGATATGGCATTCTACATGCTGACTGTAAAATACAAAGTTGTTTCAATTTCAGAACTGTGTCACATCTAAATTCTATTGTAGGAGTAGATAGCATAACAAGAGCTAAAATTAATGTCTACCACTAAAATGCTGAATAGACAGATAGCATAATAGATTCCAGTATGTGAGTAACTGAGAGCATGTTAGTTATTTATTTCCTGTTTATTTTATAGCTACAAAGCAGAAAGCAGCCAGTACACAGTAATATAATCTATGTTACTAAAAGCACTTTTGTAAAATATGAATGGTATGTTATAAACAGAACCAGCAAGAACAGCAGAAATAGGCAAAAAAAAAAAAGCACAGAAAGGGGAGAAAAAAAAAACCCGTTCATAGTCAACGACCACTGAAAAAGTCTAGAATGTTCTATCAGATGTTGTATAAATGTAGGAATCCAATGTTATTTAGATGTTGGCACCATAAAAGATACCAGAATTGTAAGTACAAGCTGCCATATTGATTGTTGGGCCATATTCAAATGAAATGTCAGCCATAGTCTCCGACGCAACAGCCAAACTATCAAAATAATAAATATTTTCTTGGCTTTAGCAAGCAATTCTTTAGACCAACCATTTCCCACACATGGAAGTAATATTTTATTTAGTAAGAATAGCTCCACAGTTCTTGGTTTTAAAATAAGTACCTTTGTGGACAGTCAAGATGGGATTGTCTACTTTTGAAACCTTCATGCAGATGACTGGAGAATTTACATTTTGGGTATGTTGTGCATAGTTGTTTTCCATGGAGAAGATCCCATCCGCATTGCTGGCAGACAGGACAGAGGAAAAAATCAGATATATGGATAATATCTATCATTTACATTTCAAACATAATATAAAGGAAGCATAAGTAAGGATGATGAATTGGATAAAGAAGCAGAAACAAGCTTCTGCTGTCCCAGCTTCAAACTCCTTTAATCTCCCTAATAAGTAATTCATTGAAATCACATTGCTTTAGGTGCATTTCACCAGTATCAGCGCTCCTATTGTATTCAGTTCTCCAAAACCGGGTACACATATCACAAGTGTGCTTTAGAGTAGTGTTTCTCAAACCCAGTCCTCAGGAGCCCTAACAGTGTGTTTTCCAAGTGACAAGTGAAATAATTATACCACCTGTGGATCTGCTACAACGTGTCAGTCAGTCATAAATACACCTGTGCTAAAAAGCAAGGATAATCTGAAAAACATGCACAGTTAGAAGTACTGAGGAACAGGTTTAATTAACACTGTTTTAGAGTAATATAAGGCAAAATTTAGATTTTCTTTGGTCATGGAAAACCCACAAATGTATGGGTGATTTTTCTGCCCTGGTTCAGTTATACTTTCAACCACTGAGAACATTATTACAATATCTAAAACCATGTAAGTTAGCGGTACCTGCTCATTGAATACATACAGGAAGTCAGGCAAGTGCAAAAGGCATTTCATGTTTATAAGCAAAAGGTGCTTGTGTACTTTACGGACTCATTACCTTATTATATAGAACTTTCTGTGACGTCTGCTGCTACTTCCGATTCTTTGGTTGTTTTTTTCAGCCAAAAACTGGAAATCTTCTAAAATCACTTTGCAAGGATCACAGTTATTTAGGCTAGTCCACCACATAAACTCGGGCATCTACGACTCGTGGATATTCCTGTTCGTCCCTCTTCTTTTTTTGTTTCCCCACTTAGCAGCAGATCCCCACATCCTTTCCAATCTTCTGTGTATTTGCTAGCGTTTCGGTATCCACGAAGTTGAAGGTGTGATTCACGCTTAGATGTTGGAAACCATTGTTACCGATATCCGCATAAGCTCGCCAACAATCCGATATGATTGTAGTGCCAGGTCTGATCCGTTCTCCAATAACGGGGAGGAGAGTAGATGCTGAACGGTTTGGGACGAGGACGACAAAACATCCGTTGCTTTCTCTGCAATGAGTCTGTAAAGTACACAAGTACCAAGCAAAATACAACTACATTATATTATTAATAGTGGTGTGCAGTGACCAGATACATAGATCATTAGTAAAATCTCTTGACAGAAATGTACCCAACATATGGTACAATATTGTGCTTCTGTCTAATAAGTAGCAGAATAATGCTAAATGTATGTCCTGTAAAGGGGCTAACGCACTGCAGCTTTAACAAGATTACGCAACATATTTTAGTAACCAGCCATGTTTTAGAAAACAATGACCAGATCATTCAAAACTAAAGACAACAATTGTCCATCTATATGTCACTGCATTTAAAAGCTAACACTGAACTGAACTTCTGCCTCACAGCACTGGGGTCATGAGTTTGATTCCTGATCATGGCCTTATCTGTGAGGAGTTTGTATATTCTCCCCGTGTTTGTGTGAGTTTTGCTGGGTGCTCCGGTTTACTACCACACACCAAAAACATACTAGTAGGATAATTGGCTGCTATCAAATTGACCCTAGTCTCTCTCTGTCTGTGTCTGTTTGTATGTTAGGGAATTTAGACTGTAAGCTCCAACCTGGCAGGGACTGATGTGAATGAGTTCTCAGTACAGCGCTGCAGAATTGGTGGCGCTATATAAATAGATGGTGGTGATATGTATACACACACGATGACCGATGAACTGTGAAAGGTCCTTGATTTAACTATAGAGTTTAGAAAAAAAACTTGACTTTGACACCCGTTCTGACAGTTTCATAAAGGTTGAAAGGTAGGAGGAGAAGGAGTTTGTTGTGGAACAGTTACAGTCATTGGGTACAGTCGCAGATCCGGCCAAAGGAGCAAATACGGTAAGTAAAGGTTTAATATATGAATGTATTAATGCTCCACATAAAGCTACGTTTATGGCTTTTGGTGGAGTTAATTATACAACTCTTCAATTGTTTATTTCTTTTAGAAAAAACAGCTACACTACAGCGTATTTTCACCAGAGTTCTTAAGAGCAAGAACGTGGTTGGAGAACCAAAAAAGTTTATTTAACAATGAAAGCAAATGGGACAGTTGTGTTTTTGTACCACATTATTAAATAAGCCAGTCTGCAGTTGTCTCACTGACTACATTGAGATATCTCAATAGACTGCTAACTGGTTATTATACTACAACAAAAGGAACTTCTCAGAAGAGTTAACGAATGAACAAAACAAAAATCCATTACAAAACAATATGTATAACATCACTGTTCTGAGGAGGATTTTTGCTGCTAATTTAGTTCAATTTAATATTAAGGTATTCATGCATATTGTATATGTTAGTAATACAATATGCAGCTATACCAAAATAAACAGTAAAATCATCATTTTTCATTGTTCAAGTGACCATGAATAAAAGATGTAAAATCAGGGGATGCGTAAAAAGAGGTAAATGTCTTAAAAACACCACCTTCCTCAAGACCACATTACATTATGTTTCTCCCTGTACACTCTACACATCGTGGATTTTCCATTAAAACCCCCATCTGTAAAGTACAAAACAAGTGAAAAAAACATAACTTACCCTTACCCAAGCAAAAAATATCCAGTACTACATATTTCGTCACTTCTGCATTACTAAAACATGATTTTACGTGCTACACTGAACATTGCAGATATATACACAACTGCAATACAGTACTGTACAAAATACCGTCTGGGTAATTTTCCAATGTAAAATGTGGGAAAAGGTATACATGCAATGTATTAGGAAATTATGGGACAATGAAAAAAGTGTAATTTCTGTAGCATAATAAGTAGATCTACATAAGTGACATGTGAAGAGAAGATTTCTGGGAGCATTTTATAGGAAAATAATTCACCAAAAAGAAACATTTGGGATGAAAACTACTCTGCATAAATTCTAAAAATAATGAATAGAAGCCCCCGAATAAAGGGTGATATATATCAAGCCAGCTCATGAATAAAACAAAAACATTTTCACAATATGTTTTTGGGGAGATGCTCCGATAGATCAGATAAAGATACATCTATAAATATATACATATAAAAACACATAAATACATACATACAGACATACATGATACATAACTAGGATTCCTGGCCTGGAGAGCAGCTTGCCTCAGTCTTCAATGGTGTGGCCTCCTTCCTCTGCAGGCAGCTGTCTACACCGCATAACGGGTAAGCTGGCCCTGAGTCATAGTATTTGCATGTGCAGTACTTCTTCCCCAGTCATCAGAATGGCAGGGCCCAATATTTGCACCCCTTGATATGTTGGAAATGTATGTGTTGGCAGCAGTCACCAACCCTACATAGGGAAGGGTGCCTTATTACAAAATAACATTATTGCGATTAGATTCCTTCTTGAAGCTTGGATGTAGTGTCGGCTACATCATAAGTTAAGAATTGGACTTTCTGGCTACTGAATCAAATGGACATTTCATTGAGAAATTTTATTTTTTTAATGCTATGTGAACAAAACTCTTTCAAATTTCTATTTGTGAGTATAGACTCATGTCTATACTTCTATACAGCTGTCTACAATAACCCAATTGTAGAACCTAATGAACATTATTAACAGGAAAACTCAAATAGATCTATATACAAGGTAAAGTAAAAGAGATGTTAAAATGAGAAGGCCAAGTAAAGGAAGTGGTAAGTGCTCAGTATATTAATGAGAGGCATCTCTGTGCAGATTCTTATCAAGCACTAATTATCACATCCTTTATTTAGGAGCCAAGCAGTGAAAAGTAAGCGGTTTTATATAGATCATCAATAGGGTCTTGTCTAGAAAATGAATCAACCACTTTGTGAAGGTCTACTAAACTTACTGCAAACAAAAAGAAAAAAAAAATATACTGGAGGTAAATAAAATAGAAACAATCTGCTTTTCCTGGTATAAGATAATGCCAAACAAATTCTTTACCAAAGTTTGATTAATGTACTTGAAATAAATATTAAATTGTCCATGAGTAGGAGCCTGAACACTTTGATTTGTCAATGTGATTAGCAGCCATTCCAACAACAAAATCAGAATCTGGTTACTTTTCATTGTGAGTATGTTTAGATAATTTAGTAGGTGTGGAGATCATATCTTAAGTCATATGACACAATGTAGCTTAAGGCATAAAAATATGGCAAAACTATACCAGACTTCAGCACCTTGGGAATGCTGCTCAGATCTCTAAAAAGGCTGAAAAACATGCTTATATTATAATTAGTCCAAAGGGAAGTATATATTGACTTAAAATTTACTGGAACATCCAAATTTGCTGGTCACAATTTAGATCACTGAGATAAAACGTAGATTATTTTTGTTCTTTGCCTCTTTTTCTATTTATAAATGTTTACAAACTGAACACTAGGCAAACATTTTCGAGGGGAACATTTGTCCTTTGGAACATTTACATATACACACTCGAGATTGTATTTGTAGTGATAATCATTACTCTATCACCCACACAAAGGCAAACAGCACAGAAGAGGAGGTCAAAGAAAAGCAAAGTACACAGAACCGGAACTGAGGGCAATGTTCAACATAAGCCTTTTACACATAGGCGACCTTCTACGTCATGACTTGTACTCAATGTACAGCCACAGCAAATACACCACACCCCAAACAGCCCAGGAGAAGGTAAACACATCTGTAATACAGCTTTCCTGAACATATCTCTGTGGCGTCACGTTCCTTTACAAGAAAAGATCATTTGAACGCCTACAGAGAAAACTGCTGTCAGAGGGTTTACAATACACTGAAAAAGAAATGCTCTTTTCCATATTTGGCATGTTACATTTTATAATCGGAGGTATTATAAGTGCAATGAGTTTTGTGTAGTAGTTTTTATTGAATAAAAGAGTATCCACTCCATAAGTAAATCCCATCTACTCAATTTCATCATGTTAGGATCAGAACACGGTTTTTATATTTTTGCTTTGTTTTCTTTTAAATTTTTACTCCATTCACCCAAACTGCATTCACTGAACGGCTTGGAAAACCACGATTTCTGCTTTTTCTATTTATTTATTATTATTTTTTATCAAGACCGTCATCAGTAGATATTATTGTTATCCTTTAATTATAGGACGAAACAAGATTTCCACAGTGATGTACAGGATACAAACAGTATCAGGGTAAAACAGTACAGAAGAGTTATAACAAGACTCCAATAGCTCCAGCCTAGCTAGTACAGTGATGTTGGAGCAGAAGAAATTATCTAGAAGAGAAGAGGGCCCTGCTTGCAAGAGCTTACATAGCAAAGGGAGGACAAACAGACAGTAGGCACAAGAGGAGTCAGTAGAGGGGATCAAGTACAAGAGAAGCGCATACAGGGAAGAAGGAGGTGAGGAGAACAAGCGAGGAGGAGGTTAGGTGGATGGCTGGTAGGCTTTAAGGAACAGATGAGTTTTATATGCACGTTTGAATGTGCTCAGATTAGTGTCTTCCTTAATAAATCTCCCCGATGATCAGTCTTCCTTAATAAATCAATTATACCCCTATGAAAAAGAAGGTGAGTTAAAAAAATGTTGAATGATAAAGCAGAGCACATAGTCTACATTTGTTTTCTAACATGTCTATTCTGTTCGGATCCATGTCGTCCTTCATTGTTCATGGTTCTGACAATATTCACTCTTCACGTTACAGATCATAGAAAACAAGAAGAAAAAGTACAACATAAAAATAAATGTGATAAGCCACATATAGGTCTCCACGGGGTAATTCCTTGCATTTAGAGGTAAGGCAATTTAATCTTCCATTTTAGGAGAGCTATTTAATTATAAGCGACCAGTGCCGTTATGGACCCATCTACCAAAAGATGTTGTGATGGCCATTACAGTATAGGGCTTTAATAAAAGATTAAGTGGTTATCCCCCTAAAGATCTTTATACATTTTCCAGAAAATTGACAGCACACATTAGCGGCAGCCAAAAACCTCTAAGCGCCGAAATGAAAAAAACACTTCCCCCATGTAGCAGCCATGGCGGAGATGAATTTAATAGGTTATGTTTTCAACCAAGTCTGCCACCTGACTGTCTGCGGAACATAAATCCCCATCTCTGTTCACCAACCTTCCCCAACGCCCCATGTGCAGTGAGCAGCGTCTCTCCCTACTCACCCCACCTTCATTGCCTTCAGCTATCTCCACAATACTTGTTCTGCGGACCCTAAACATGGATTTCTGTTAATAAAAAGTGATGGTGCATTGCAGTTGAACACTTTTCAGCTCTTCTCCTCCTCTTGCTTTTGTCTTTTAATACACACAGCAGCATCCAATCAATTGATCTCCAGCATATTTATTGAAACAACAGACCAGTTTCAAGAAAGGGGAGAAGTTGGAAAATGTAAACAGTGATATCGCATGTCAATTTGCTCATTGTTAATTGCAGCAGTTTGTTCTCATGCCAGGGGAATGTTGTGGTTAGCACTGCTGCCTCACAGCTCGGGGACTATGGGCTTCAATTCTGACCAGGGCCCTATCTGTGTGGAGTTTGGATGTTCTCCCCATGTTTGCCTGGAATTCCTTTGGGTGCTCTGGTTTCCTTCGACAGTCCAAAATCATACTGGTAAGTTAATTGGCTTCTGACAATGTGGACCCTGGAAATCATTGCATAATATGGAGTCACTATATAAATAAACAATACTAAATAAAAATATTAATATTGTTTTTGTTTTGTTTTTAAACTTCCAATTTTGCTATCTGAGAGCTCTGATGCATCTAATGAACCAGAATATTCAGTAAATCTAAAGGAGGGTCTTTCAATATGAGCCTACCATATCGACCAATGACATATTTACACTGTAATCATTTCTAGGCGTTCAATTGATACCACCTGTCACATTCATGTCTTATTTTTGGAATTCTAAAAAGGAGATTGCTGAATATCTGTGTTATTACATATTATTTAAACTTTTCTGTCCCAGAACACTTCCCAGTACAAATATTTTTAGAGCAAAGTATGAGCACTACAGATATTTATCACACACACATTCCAACAACTTCCTGTATAACACAGAGACTCAGCAATCTGCTGATAAACATGTACAATGGAACCACTGCAGTATTAATAAGATCGAGAAGAAATGAAATAGTTTTAATTACTTTGCTATTGTATGTCATATGCTGGAGTCCCAAATATAAACTAAGTAAATAAATAATTATAAATTATAAGAATTAAAATAAACAGATGACTGTTGATTGATTCTCTTGAGCGAGATTGCTTTATGAATGTGGCTAGTAAGAGGGGGTGGGGTGGTGAAGTACATGAAAACTGGTCTCAGGAAGCCAGCTTAGCAAATGCATGACACAGACTTGAGCACGTCTGTGGACTTCTATGTGCTAACCCAGATTCCCTCCTGTCATCGATCTAGGATCACTGTACTGTATAAATTACATTTTTTTTTAAAGACAGGGGGTATTAAAATTGAACGCTGATAGTCAGCAACAAAGTGTAACTCAGTAGTATCTATAAGCCACTATTATTTGACCCCATAATGCCTAGTCTCTCATTGCTAAACCCCAGAAGGACATCTACCCGTCACCAGGTACGCAGCACAGAATGCAATGCTGGCATTGTTCCGTATGTTCCTCTGAAAGTCTTGGCACTACAGCTAGAAGAGCAGGAAGTGATCAGCAGCTGGCAGGTACACTCTTCTACTCTACACATATTTAGGTGAACTTTAGACTTTCCCTTGCAATGTTTATTACAAAGCTCCCATTCACTGTAACAGGAACATACTGATGGAAGGATGTAGCTTCTATTTCCTTGTCCTAGTAACACAAAGCAGCAGCTACTATCAAAAATGATGCAATAGGATATTAATAAAAGATACAGGGTATGTTTATTATGCTGCAAAAATCTGGATAAAACTGTTGCTTTTTTCCAGAGAATGGTCATCGCAACTCTTCTTTTAATTTATCAAGGGGATAAAGCAGAAGAAAGCAAAGATTTTGCCAGACTTAACCTGCTTAATGTTGCTCACTGCAGTGCCCAGACATAAAGATGATGGCGTTAGCTTATCTTCACAATGGATTCCAGAGAAAACTCTGTGGATCCATCGTCGGGTGCCCTTAGCTATGAGCATGCACGACTTAAGCCGCACATGGCAATAGCCCCACATGAGTCAGATCCTCCATTTGCCGGCAGCATTAGGTTGCCAGTAAAGGAGTTTTTAGTTTGGAATTGGTGGTTTCGCCAGGGCTCGCCAATGAGCCCAGGCATGGTAAATAAATGCGGCAGTACACTAGCCACCAGTGATAAATAGACCCCCTAACACTGCAAATATGTATGTGTCTATATGCAACTCCTAATATATATTTTATTCATCACATGCATCTTATCATCCAATATGAGTATCATCAATATATGATAATGTTTTTTCAGGGTTCACAAGCTCTTTGGGGTATGACAATTTTCCTTGTTTGTTTTTTTTATTCCCTACTTTTATTTATTCCCTTTGTTGTGCAGCACTGCTTACTTTGCGTCTCTATATAAAATTATACATAACTGTTGTTTTTAAATATGACAATTGAATATGCATATAGGTGTCAAATTCAACTGAAAGCTGAATCAATCATTTACACATATTCCAACGGATATAAGAAAAATGACAACCAGGAATATAAAAGCCACATGTTCAGTGCAGAATAGCAGGCTGTGTATTTACCAACAAGGCTCTGGCTTAGATTGTAGGGTTTAGAAAATTCTAAAACATGCCAACACCACGGTGAGTTTCTTGGAAAGTGATTGAACTGTTCATAAATAAAATGAGGCAGAACAGTACTAGTTACTTCTTGTACTGGCCCCTTTAGCACTTAGGGTTTCAAAATAGAAAACACAAAGACCATGCATTAATGAGCAGCATGTGTTCACCCTATACAAGCATAGATCACTACAAAACAACATTATACCCCACTGGATGTAATTCTATTTTTCACAATTTCAGCCTCCCCCTAAAGCAGTAGAATGACTAGGACTACAACTGACAAAGTCCTGCTAAGGATTTTTTACATTTTCCTATAATTCTAGAGTTCTCCTGCCTGGCCCCAGTAACATACTTTGGTAAATACAGCTCACCAATTCTCCCTTTACTTGGCACGGCAACACAATACCCCTCCTTTCTTCCAGAGCTAAGCTTCACCTATCACCCATATACTGCCAGCTAGGCCAACCCCTGCCAGTTCAGGATCGGCTGCTGATAATTATCCATGATCTAAACTCTTTCCAGGACACACCAAAGTAATATATCACAAAATGTACAGGCCACCTGGTCTCTTAAACAGACCGTACTCACTAAATTTACCACTCTTCATAAGTACAAGCAGTGGGCTTAAACCATACTATGTCTACAAAGCATTACATGGTACAGCTGATGATACAATGAAAGGAAAATGATTATGACTGAGCAGGAAAACAACAGGGAGCAGCACACAACACTGTATGTAGGTAACTGAGGAGTACCACCTGTATAATGTTTACTGATAATGCTATCTGGCATTATACCATCTTCTAACTTAGAGGGAACTACTATATAAAATCAGAATTAATGCATATACAGTAGGAACATCTGCACTTAACTAAGAATCAAGCAACAGCAGATGTGACCCATTAACATAGCCATTTTCCTACAGTAATTTAGCTCGCCACTCATGAGAATATATTACCTCCAGACACACAGATATTGGCTAGTTACTCACTGGATAAAGCTTGCACCATATTTTGCCAAGGATGAATAAAATCGAGCACATATCTGGACATCACAGCAAATAACTGTTTCTGTCCCTGGAACCTTTGCCACTTAGACAAAGAATTTATAGGCACGTCACAAACAGATGACACTATGGGGGGATCTTAATTATCTGCAGAGTCCTTTCAGGATGTTATGGTAGTAAAACATCGCTGAATGTTGCTGGCAACTCTATGAGCCCATCTGAAAATGCGAACATCGCGCAAGGCTCTGGCGGGACTTCACAGGTAGTTGAATTCTCCCTATATCTGGAAAGATTGTTTTCTTATAGCCATGGCACTTATATATAGGATAATATAACCCCTAATGTGACTAGCAAGCATATCAGAAGTCACCCAGGGGTTATACGAAAAGCAAAAGCACAAATGCTTTTACACAAGGCACCAAAATCTAAGTTTACCAATATTATCTGTAAACATTTAAAGTGATAGGTGCATTATTCCTTATAATAAACACATTTTCCAAATAAGCATGGATAACGGGGTTCACCAATTATACAGATATTATTTGTAGGAGTTATAAATATGTTCACTGCAAAATAAAGGTGTGGGGGTTTGAATTTATTTACTTTTTAGGAGTCTGTTCAAAATGACTAACACATCAGATCAAGTCACATAGATTTTGCAAGTCTACTAAGGTGGTAATTAGAGGAGACATCACTTCTTACCTGACAGGACACAATACAATCTTAAGCTGCAATTTAATGATTTGAATTTCAATTGTCTGGAGCATACATAAATATATAAAAATACACATATAAAGACTGTAGTAAATAAAAGCATTAATTTATCTGTTGGATTTAAACTTTTGTCACATCTGGCAGAAAAAAAATGAAACAATTTCTCCAACATGGCAGTAGATCAAGGCAATCAGTAGAAAGAACCTGACACAATGTTAAATAGAATATGTGAAAACTCTATTCCTATTCATATATAAACTGAGAAATAAATACTCCCCTGATAGATGAAAATAACAATGGCAACTTTGAGATGGCATTTCCCTGTCTGCCATGGCACAGTTTTTAATTGTGAGGTTATATATTATTGAGGAAGGGTAGGATTGTAAACTCTTAGGGCTAGATTTACTAAGAATCGAGTTTGGTGGCGGTTTGAAACCGCCGCATTTACTATAGGTCGGTTTGAGGCTGTGATTTAAAATGAATGACGATGTAAAAGTTAAAATGCTGGTTAAAACCACCATCAAAACCGTTATCCAAAAGACAGGACAGGATTGTTTTAATACCTACTTCTGAATGGCTTGATAGCTCAAACATGCTGTTTAAACTGTTTTCCCATTCTGAACATAAGAGAAAGCACCATTGACATTTAAAAAAAAATGGGCAATTATTATTTATTAAGGGGCAAAATTAATTTAATATTAACTTATGGGGGAGAAAAATGTCATATTAAGGGGACAAAATTAATTATTATTCCGGCACTACGCAATGTCAAATTGTGCAACATAAATAATTATATCCACCATTAACAATCAGTTAATATTATTAAATATTCCCATTTCCCCCATAATATAATGCTATAAAAGTGTCCCCTTAAAAAAAAAATATTAAAAAATAAAATTCCCCCATAAGTTGAATTAAATTAATTTTGCCCTTTAATCAATAAATGATGATTGCCCAAATAATTTTAATGTCAATGGTGCTTTCTCTTATGTGCTAAATGGGAAAATAGATCAAACAGCAGCAGTTTGAGCAATCTCGTCACTCACAACCACCGCTTTCATTATGGCCGTTTTGAAAACCCCAGCTTAGTAAATCTGGTGGTTTGTATGTTCATCACTGTTAAAATCGCGATTTGTAAAGTGGTAGTTTTGAAAAATGTTAATTCTGACTGTTTTAACGTCGGTTTGGGCTTTAGTAAATCCGGCAGTTTCAAAATTGCCGAAAAAACAGCCAAAAACCGGCGGTGTGACCAAACCGCCCTTTAGAACAATGGTTGGACAACCAGATCACTGAAAGGAGTTTTGCAGGAATGTTCTGATCCTGTGGGAGGTAGTGACCTCTCCCTTTCTGAGTGTGAATGTGAGGACAGGCTGCAAGTGTCATGATATGGAAAGACTAATGAGGGCAAGTAAGAAGTCACAGACTGATATACAGTAGGAGTAGTAGTAATGTGAGTTTCCTATCACACGGATATACGAGGATTGTGGTGTTAAACTCACCTCCATATTAAACAGGGTCCATAAATTCAACTTGCTTTAATCTTGAAAGGTCAGAAAACTAGGTCTGAATAAATTCTACAACTCTCTCTATATCAGCGATGTGATAACAGTCAATGAGAAAACCTATCTTTGCCATCTTTATTTTGACCAATTTCTCTATTGATCTGAAACTACAAAATGTTGATGTCTATCCTTGCTGAACCTTTAAACATATTTAAGTGCTTAATTTACAGTTCTTAAATTGATCCTTATGCCAGAATGACCATTGAAAAAAACAAAAAAACACCTAAATAATCATATATCTTTTGGACAGTTATCCAATATTATAAGTTAATCAGCTGATATTATATCTAGCTCTATCTTATTCTAATAGCAATGCCCAGAAATGTTGGTAGTCACTCTTGGTTCCTCAGAGCAGCAGCAGTCACCAGCACAAGGAGCCCAGTAACATTCACAATCCCACCTTTTAAAGCTATATTAGCTATATTATTAGTCTGCTGGAAATTTCACCACAGAAAGAAATTTAAACCCTACACTAACAGGGGAATTTAGGTATTATAATGCAATAAAACAATCAATATTACCCAGTGGAAGTGTTTGTTAAGAACGAAAACATATTTAGCTAATAATAATAATAATAATGCCCTCTTCGACCAGAAATGCAATTTTCTTTGGGGAGGGGAGATTTATCTGGATTTTACTATCCAGTGGTGGAAGTGGGGGTGTATACTGTGGTATGCCATATCACCAATTCTCCTTCTGCTTTGTTGTCAAACTATCAAATTCCACTGACTTACAATCCCATTACATTTTCCATACTGACACTTCTAAATTTCCACTACTTTTTCTATCACATTGGAACAGATTATGACCATGTTGGGAACGTTTGGCTTGTCGGATATTTTTCATGTTTAATTAGGAAAGTATAGTTTACTGCGTTTACCTCAAGCTACTATTGATGTAAAGTCTATAGGCCCGATTCATTAAGAAAAGTAAGGCAAACAAATGAGTAAATATGCTGAGACAAACCAAGTTGCAAGCATGGGGTGTAGATTAGTTTATTATTTTGCACATAAGTTAAATACTGGCTGTTTTGTCATGTAGCACACAAATACTTGATAGCTTTTTACACTGAAATTTAAATTTGATCTAGGACAGTGATGGGCAAACTACGGCCCGGGGGCCAGATCCGGCCCACTTAGAGGTTCTATCCGGCCCACCAATATTTAAAAAAAATTCATTAAAATATGCATTAAATTATTAGGGCCGACCCTGTGTGTCAGAACCTTCATTTTTATGCCTTCCCAGCTATTTCCTCCTAATATTACCCTTCATCCTCCTTCCTAAAAGGACACTTCGTATGTCAATCACTCAAACACCTGCCCGCCCCCTAATGGCTGAAAGTCATGTGAGAAGAGATGGGCTGGGCCATATACTAAGGCGGATTTCGACTGGCTGCTGTGTTGTCAGTTAGTGGCTCACCAGAAAGACGGATCTGCAACAACCAGCTGAAATAAGTTCTGTGTCTGTACGATCGCTGCACTTATAGAGGTAACACTGCTATATAACACCCTCCCGTCCCATTCAAAACATTTGTATTATATATTTCGATATTTGAGTTTTTTAATAAATTATATTGGCCCGCCTAAAGTTTTTCTTTTTTATTTGGCCCGCTCCTGAAAAAGTTTACCCATCACTGATCTAGGACATGCCCTATCCCAACTATAAATCTGTCCCCGCATTTTAAATTTATCTCTCCCTCCAATGCAATATAGTTTTGCCCAGGTGCAAAGTTACTCTTTTTTTATGCCTTGCTCTCCTTAATGACTCAGGCCCTATATGTTTACACTATATTGGGGGGCAGGGTGTGCTCCCCAATGCAGTGAGATAAATAAATAAACCTTATGCGCACACATGCATTAGGGAACAGGTTCAACTAAGGATGTAATAAGGTGGCCCTTACACAACTAAATATGTTACTGAAATGAGCTGTAGCAGGATTAGTTGATTTAGCATTTTGTGTCACCGTTCCGTTAAGCATAAGAGTATAGCTTTTACTGTGTTGGCACTTACATGTGCATATCAGTTACATTTTTTTATCCTTAAGGATTCAAGTTCTAAATAATGCTTACCATTTGAAGTTAGGAGCACCTACAGAATAAACTAGACTGATTAAAGGCATTAACATACTGTTAAGATCTACTTAAATTCAATAAGTGAGTTTACAGCATCTAGGACAGTGAGTGTAGAAGACATGCACAGTATTCTCACCAAACAGCAGACATGCCTGAACATTCAGGAGAATAGTTTTCCAGATAAGAAATCTCATACCTCCAAAGAGAAAAGGGAGAAACTATTGAGGTGTTGTCAAAAAAGATGATGATCTACCACTCACTTTATCAGGAATAATATAAAGACCCTGAAATCTGCAATATAGTAATGCACTTATTCTCCACCATCCCTTTTCATTGATTATAATGTGCAATACGTTTTGGTAAAAAAGGGAACATTTGGAGGTGAATAAGGCTCTGCAGGGTGTCCAAAATATAGCATGTTATACAAATCCCTTAAGATGAATTGCAATATGCTGTATCACACAGGTCAATTCTGATAATGATATCTGAATATACACTAAACTAAACATTTCTGGAACAAGAACTTTTGCAGGAAGGAACCAAGTGAGGTTAAATCATCCTCTTTATTTAATGACACTCTTTGGGCCTCCGTTACAAAGAGCAACATGGATGGAGAATGGGTGCAAAATCTTCTTTGGTGGAACTATGTTTTTCAAATTGTGAACCCTACATTTCCACCAACATGTATGATGGCGGTGCTTACACTGGCTGACATGGAGAAGTTAGGTAGAGCAATAAGGCTCCTTGCCAAGTACAAGGCTGCCACGAAGTGCACTTAGTTTTACAGAGAGCATTGGTAAAATTACATTTCCTTTTGATGAGCCAGATTATTGAAATGGGAAAAAGGCTGGAGGGGGCACATACTTAGGGGCATTCTCTGCGTTGCACAAGCAAATTCAGTAACAGTTCTTGCACATAGATACAGATTACTCTTACTTGATGAATGACTATTGAAAAGATAAATTCAGAATATGCTATGTTTATCAAAATATAAGCTTTGTGTGTTTTCTCTCCTCGTGCTGTAGTTTCTTCCCTTAGTCCGAAACCATACTGGTAGGACTATCGGTTTTTGAAAAAAAATTGACCTCACAGTGTGTGTGGTAGAGAATTTATACTGTAAGGTCCATTGGTACAAGGACTGATATGAATTATTATTATTATTAATAATTTTTATTTATAGGGCACCACTAGGTATCCGTAGCGCCGTACAGGGACAGACAGAAACACGATACAGGGTGAGACAGCACGGTACAGTTAACAAAAAGCACAGTAACTCAGAAGCTCAATATACAGCTAGATGAGAGGTGAGAGCCCCCAGCGGGGTAGAAGGGCAGGAGGACCTCACGAAAGAGACAAGGAGCTGGAGAGCAGAGTTAAGGTGGTGGAGAACAGAGGGAAAGGAGGCCCTGCTCGAAGGAGCGTACAATCTAAGGGGAGGGTAGGACGGACAGAGACGCAAAGGTAGGAGGATGGAATGGGGAGAACGGAGGCTGAGACGGAGAGGGGGGGAGAGGAGAAAGAAAAGGAGGGAGGTAAGAGGGGGACAGGAGGGAGGGCAGGAGTGGGAGGGGGGTAGGCGGAGACTGGGAGGAGGACAATTAGGTGGGGGACTGGAAGGCTTTAAGGAAAAGGTGGGTTTTTAAGGCCCGTTTGAAGCTGGACAAGTTGGGGGAAGTTCTGATGGAGCGGGGGAGCTGGTTCCAGTGGAGGGGGGCAGCGCGGGAGAAGTCTTGGATGCGAGCATGGGAGGAGGTAACCAGGGAAGAGGAGAGGCGGCAGAGGGCGGGATGGAGCGTGAATGGAGATAAGGTTGGAGAAGTAGGGAGCAGTGGAGTTGGAGAGGGCCTTGAAAGAGTGAGGAGCTTGAACACGATTCTGTAGGGGATGGGGAGCCAGTGGAGGGATTGGTAGAGGGGGGAGACAGAAGAGGAGCGGCGAGAAAGGAAAATGAGCCGAGGAGCAGCATTGAGTACGGAGCAAAGGGGAGCGAGATGAGAGCGGGGGAGGCCAGTAAGGAGGAGGTTACAGTAGTCCAAGCGGGAGATAATAAGGGAGTGGACAAGAGCTTTAGTGGCATCTTGGGAGAGGAAGGGCCGAATGCGTGCGATGTTGCGCAGCTGGAATCGGCAGGATTTAGCGAGAGAGAGGATATGAGGGGTAAAGGAGAGAGAGGAGTCCAGGGTGACGCCGAGGCAGCGAATTTGAGAAGCAGGGGAAATAGAGGAGTTGAGAACGGTGATAGAAAGGTCAGAAGGAGGGGGAGTGAGTGGGGGGAAAGACTATAAGTTCAGTTTTAGCGAGATTAAGTTTGAGGAATCTAGAGGACATCCAGGAGGAGATGGCGGAGAGGCAGGCGGACACCCTGGAGAGGAGGGAGGGAGAGAGATCGGGAGACGAAAGATAGAGTTGGGTGTCATCCGCATAAAGGTGGTACTTGAGACCAAAGGAGGTGATGAGTTCACCCAGGGAAGAGGTGTAAAGAAAGAACAGTAGGGGTCCAAGAACAGAGCCTTGGGGGACCCCTACTGGAAGGGAGGAAGGGGGGGGGGAGATAGATCCAGAGGTGGAGACGGAGAAGGTATGGTCAGCAAGGTAAGAGGTGAACCAAGACAGGGCGGAGCCGGAGAGGCCAAAGGATTGAAGGGTGTGGAGCAAGAGCGGGTGGTCAACGGTGTCGAAAGCCGCTGAGAGATCCAAGAGAATGAGAAGGGAGAAGTGGCCGCTAGCTTTGGCAGAGAGGAGATCGTTGGTGACTATGGCCAGGGCAGTTTCAGTGGAGTGGAGGGGGCGGAAGCCAGATTGGAGAGGATCAAGGAGGGAGTGATCAGAGAGGTAGGTGGAGAGGCGGCTGCAGACGAGCCTATCAAGTATTTTGGAGGCAAATGGGAGAAGAGAGATGGGGCGATAGTTGGAGAGAGAGGTGGGGTTTCTTAAGAATGGGGGATACAAGAGTGTGTTTGAAGGAGAAGGGGAAGATGCCGGTGGAGAGGTTGAAGAGGTGGGCAAGGTGGGAGCAGGTGGCGGGGGAAAGGGAGCGAAGGAGGTGGGAGGGGATGGGGTCCAGGGGACAGGAAGACGGAGGAGAGGATGAAATGAGAGAGTGGACTTCTTCTCCCGTAGTGGGGTGGAAGGAGAAGAGGGAGTGGTGGCTAGAGGGAGAGTGAGGGAGGGTGGTGATTGCAGGCGGGGGAGGGGAGGAGGAGATTTCGAGACGGATGGCCTCGATTTTAGAGGAGAAGAAGGAGGCAAAGTCAGTGGCGGTCAGGGAGGAGGGGAGAGGAGGGGAGAGGAGGGGCGGGGGGGACAGGAGGGTGTTGAAGGTGGCGAAGAGGCGGCGGGGGTTGGAGGACTGGGAGGAGATAAGGGATTTAAAGAAAGATTGTTTGGCGAGAGAGAGCGGAGCTGTAGGAAGAGAGGATTAACTTGAAGTGGAGAAAATCCGCCAGGGAGGGGGATTTTCTCCAGTGTCGTTCAGCCGTACGGGAGCATTTTTGGAGGAAGCGGGTGAATTTGGAGTGCCAAGGTTGGGGTTTGGAGCAACAGGGTTTGACAGAGAGGGCCGGGGCGATGGCATCAAGAGCAGAGGTGAGGGTGTGGTTGTAGAAGGAGACCGCCAGATTGGGGCAGGCCTGGGAGGAAAGGGGAGAAAGGAGAGTGTCAAGGTTAGAGGACAGAGTAGCAGGATCGAGGGCGTCAAGGTTGCACCTGGAGTGAGTAGAGGTGGGCATGGGGAGGGGAGCGGGAGAGGAGGAGAGAGAGAAAGAGAGGTGGTGGTCGGATAGAGGAAAGGGAGAGATGGAGAAGTCAGACAGATTACAAAGGTAGGAGAAGACTAGGTCGAGGGAGTGACCAAGGCAGTGGGTAGAGAAGGAGGTCCATTGTGTGAGGGCAAGGGAGGAGGAGAGGGTGAGCAGTTTAATGGACGCAGGGTCAGTGGGGTTGTCGATAGGGAAGTTAAAGTCGCCAAGGATGATGGAGGGGAGATCAGAGGAGAGGTGGTGAGGAAGCCAGGCGGCGAAGTTGTCGATGAAGAGGGAGGTGGGACCAGGGGGGCGGTAGATGACAGTGACATGGAGGTGGATGGGGTAGAAGAGGCGGATAGAGTGGGCTTCGAAAGAGGAGAAGGAAAGGGAGGGTTCAGGGGGGATGACATGGAAAGTACAGGCGGGGGAGAGGAGGAAGCCCACACCACCGCCTGGACGGGCTCCGGGTCTGGCGGAGTGGGTGAAGGAGAGGCCACCATAGGAGAGGGCGGCGGGGGAGGCAGTGTCAGAGTCGGAGAGCCAGGTTTCCGTAATGGCAAAGTTAAAAGAGTTGGACAAGAAGAGATCATGGATGGCAGTGAGTTTGTTGCGGACGGATCTGGCATTCCACAGGGCACAGGAGAAGGGGAAGGGGGGAAGAGGAGAGATAGGGATGAGGTTGGCAAGGTGGGCAGAGTGCTGGGGAGAGCGGGGGCAAGAGGGTGAGGTGTAGCCCCGGGAGAGGATGGGAATGGCGCGTGGACAGGGGGGCATGGTGAGAGGAGAGAGAGACGTGGAAGGGAGAGGGCAGAGACGAGCGAGGGAGTGAAACAAAGAACAATGGAGTGAATAACAGAGAGGAATGGAGACAAAATAATGGAGTGAGTTACAATGGGTAGTGGAGACAAAAACAGTCAGTAATGAGGCTTAAAAGTGGAAGGGAGAAAGGTGTGTCAAAGAAAACAAAGCAGGAGGGCATGAGGAAAACAGTGAACAATGGAGTGAGTAGTAGTGAATAATGGAGACAAAATAATGGAGTGAATTACAGTGGATAATGGAGACAAAAGTGAATTACAGAAGATAATGGAGGCAAATGGATAATGGAGACAAAGCAGTGAGTAATGGAGACAATGAAAAGCAGTAGGTAGCATAAGGTAACAGGAAAATAAAAGTGGAGACAAAAAACAAAACAAAAAAAAATTAATGGTTTAAACTTCTCTGGAAAGCACTAAGTAATATGTTGGAACTTTATAAAGGATAATAATAAGAATAATACTGCACAATAAGTTAGACATGGAAAGTTTGGCATAATAGTTTGGAAAACATCTATTTGAACTAAATTAAAAATGATTGGCTTAAAAAATGTACAAAGAGCCAATCTTACAAACTAAATGCAATTTACTCAAAAAGGCAAACATTTTATCCAGACATAAAGATGCCACCACTGTACTGGTACTTGGGTGACAAACAGAAAATAAAAGCCCTGGCGCTTTTTGTGTTAGAGCATGTGTGTGCAAAGGACAAAGAAACACACAGAGAGAAGTATGCAGAGTGGCAGAGTTGCCGTTTCAAATGTAGAAGAGTTTGCGTGTAACCAGTCAATCATCTAATGCTTCTGAAATGTATAAAGCCTCAGACCCTGCCAAGAAAACTGAGTGGAGTCAGACTGTGAGAGGTACATTCTGGCCATTCAGCATAGCAGGACAAATTTGCAAGTTATCCCTAAGTATAGTCGATGATCCATGAAAGATTTCTCTACTTTGTTCTGTATAATTCAACTCACTCCAAGAGATAACTCCTGTGATGTTAAGGAATTTAAGCACATATTTTACTGAGGGACCCTTGAACATTTGCCAGCTATTTTCTGATATATTGTCTGCAAACTGAACCAAGAAAATATAAGTTAACCGTATGTGGAACACTGCAAACTTCTGGAAATGATTTGAAAAAGGTAAAAGGCTATCCAGTAAAGATCAATGCTAGCTACAGCCGGCAGAACACATGTTGACAAAAAAGACTCTGATCATCTGTAACCAGGCTGATAGAGATTGTAGTTTCCCAACTAGTATGCATCACCCATCCCAAAGATAATTTCCTGTTGCACTCACCTAACTTCTGGCTTTAGTGGGTTTGCAGTAGTGTCAGAAATGGTTTTACTACTTCTTCGCAGAAGACAATCAGTCCCATCCCTTGCAGTAAGGCAGTATACACGCTGAACCACCACATGTATGCAGGCTTTCCACCCTGCAGCTCTCTGTGTTTCCACCAAATCCAGAAGAGAGTTGTTCACAATGAGGTTTGATGGGACTTCCTTGTCTTGATTACTAACTGGACATTCAATATTAACGCTGGTACGGGGAACCTGGCAAATCAATTCAGAGAAAATTAGTCATTGGACAAGGCAAGGGTGTAAGTAGCGCAAAATCCCAAATATTATTTGAAAATACATTTAAATGTGTTGGGGAAATAAATGGCTTCAATCTAAGTTGGTTATAATCTAAATTAATTGACTAGAAAGGCTAATTAGTCTTCATAGGCTATCAAAATTGGTTGCACACCTTAAAGTGGACTCATCACCTATGCAGACAAGGACCATTATATTTATGAGAATGCAGTTATCAACTCATGAGGGACTAGTGCAGTGATGGCTAACCTGTGACAGTCCAGGTGTTGTGAAACTACAAGCCCCAGCATGCTTTGCCAGCTATCAGCTAGTTATCTACTGGCAAAGCATGCTGGGGCTTGTCGTTTCACAACACCTGGAGTGTCACTGGTTAGCCATCACTGTACTAGTGCCATAAAGAGTGTGATGAATTCCAAAGCTGAATATTCACTCAGCCCACAAAAGAGCCACCCTGATTGTGTGCGAATAACTAAACAGACACAGCATATGTAAAGGTAATCCCACCATTACTGAAATGTTACAATGACCAGTGATCATGTGATTAAGAAGAGCACACCTTCAGCACACCAAATATGGATTCAATAGAAAACAATGACCAGACACTCCTGTCATTTAACAGTGCTTACCACCTAAAGTTATTTATTGTGCATACATGTAAGAGGATATCCTCAATGTAAGCAAACACAAGGGGCCAATCAGATTCTAGCTTTCATTTATTTAGTACCTTCTACAAAATGATAGCTAGAATCTGATTGGTTGCTATAGGCAACATCCCCACTTTTTCAAACCCGCAGCTTAGTAAATCTAGCCCAAGATCATTACTGGAATGACAAGTGACACGAGGGAGGCCTTAAAACAGGATAAATGAGTCCCTTCTGTTGTAACTTTTATCTATCTACATAATTCACCAGTTTACTTGCAACACACAAAAGAACATGTAAGAAATTCAGTAAAAACATTTCAGAGTTGTAATAAGGAGATTTGACCT
The DNA here is from genome assembly GCF_038048845.1 of Mixophyes fleayi. Taxonomy (NCBI): domain Eukaryota; kingdom Metazoa; phylum Chordata; class Amphibia; order Anura; family Limnodynastidae; genus Mixophyes; species Mixophyes fleayi. Next base: position 219,794,458 of record NC_134406.1, on the reverse strand, counting down.
GAAATGTCGAATTTTACCAGATTAGCGGAAGAAATGCAACATCTGAGTTATAATTTGCTTTGAGGATAAATCTGTTTAATGCAATTTGCTAAATAATGACTCTGCCCTAAGTAAAATAAAATACTCACCTTCTGCTTGCCTTGGCTGTCTAATTCACAACCGATGTCTCCATTGTCCATGTTAAACACTAAGGATAATGGCACCAATCTTTTTGCTGCAGTCATCATACTGGAACAGCATATTTTATTTTCTGTGCCATCACTTGGGCTTAAAATAATCTTTTGGCTGAAATGTGTGTTAAGAACAACAGATATGTGTTCATCCTGGAGAGTAAGTTTTTGCCTGAAGGATTAAAAAATTATTTTTGTTATTTTTTTCTCCAACTGACATTAAAGTAAAGAGATATCATTAACAATAATGGAAGAAAATGAGTTAACCAATATACAGTTTACAAAAAGCATTTAAATACCGGAAATACAGATTAGTTGCATTAGATCATGCATGTTGCTTGACTGCAGCCCATGTCACATACATGTGCTACTTTCACATGCCACCTGTCTAGCAGTAAAACAGTGAACTGCTGGAATCCATTTTGTATTTTTGTCACAAAAGAAGCAAGACTCAAAGTGCAGGTAAAGTGTAAATAGATTATGTTTAGTGTAAATCTACCCTGCTTAAACAACATTCTTTAACAATTGCACTATACATTCATATAATAGGTTTGCTACATAGCAACACATCAGCTTTTCACCAGTGCCATCTTCCTAGCATTGTTTAGGAAATTAAACCAAGTTGGTAGTTACGGGTTATTTCCTGTCGCTCTATACTCATATATATCCCCAATTGATTAAAACAACTTCAATGTGAAAACATTTAAACCTAAAACACACAGTGCCGGATTCATCTTTTGACGCAAGTCTCTCTGCGTCCCGTATCTTGAGAAAAATTGCTCTACACATGCACAGAAACTGACATTACGCCAATGAACGCAATTTCATGCAATACATGTGTGAATGCAAATGACACTACTGCATATGACTTGAAAGGCGGAACCAGGGGAGGGAAGGGGTGGATGAACATAGGAAATAGTAACAGTAAGGGTGTGCCAATCAGGACCGTCTCCTAAAGTTGATTCAGCTGTCGGATCGGGGCACCATCAGTGCAGAGCTTGCTCAGGAATGGCAGCAGGAAGGTGTGAGTGCATCTGCACGCACAGTGAGGCGGATACTTTCGGAAGATGCTTTCTGGTCAAGAAGGCCAGCAAAGAAGCCACTTCTCTCAGGAAAAACATCAGGGACAGACTGTTGTTCTGCAAAAGGTACAGGGATTGTACTGCTGAGGACTGAAGTAAAGTCATTTTCACCGATGAATCCCCTTTCAGATTGATTGGGCATCTGGAAAAAACATTTGTCCGGAAAAGGAAAGGTGAGCGCTACCATCAGTCCTGTGTCATGCTATAAGTAAAGAATCCTGAGACCATTCATAATTCATATGTGGGGTTGCTTCTTAGCCAAGGGAGTGAGCTTACTCACAGCCATGAATAAAGAATGGTACCAAAATATCCTCCAAGAGCAACTTCTCCAAAACCATCCAAGAACAGTTTGGTGCCTTTTCCAGCACGATGGAGCACCTTGCCATAAGTCAAAAGTGATAACTAAGTAAGCTTGGTGATCAAAACATTAAACTTTTGGGTCCATGGCCAGGAAACTCCCCAGACCTTAATCCCATTGAAAACTTGTGGTCAATCCTCAAGAGGACAAAAAAAAACCCACAAATTCTGACAAACTCCAGGCATTGATTAGGCAAGAATGGACAGCCATCAGTCAGTATGTGGCCCAGAAGTTGATTGAAAGCATGCAGGGCAAATTGCAGGGGTTTTCAAAAAGAAGGGTCAACACTGCAAATATTGACTCTTTGCATAAACTTAATGTAATTGTCAACAAAAGCCTTTGACGCTTATGAAATGCTTATAATTTTACTTCAGTATACCATAGCAACATCTGACAAAAAGGTCTAAAAACACTGAAGCAGCAAACTTTGTGAAAACCAATACTTGTGTCATTCTCAAAACCTTTGGCCATGACTACAGATAGCACAGAACATGTGTATGCAAGGAAGAGAAACTATTGTATGTACAATACACATTAAGAACATATTGATTTATGTATTTTTTAAAATGTATTAATGATTATAGTATGAGTTGGTAATTTATTTTACATGCTTTTTGATGGGACTTTATGTGGCACATATGTATGTGCATATCCCTAAGCATGTTCTTTTTGTATACATACGGCAAGTAATAGGCCCCCAGTACTTTATGACATTCACAAAAACGTCTGATATGCTATTATAGACATGTGTCTCTTTCTTTGATTAAATGTATTGTTTTAACTTATTACTGAGAATAAAGGTAATTTTTGAAGGTTAGATTGCCGCACCAGTGTATCAGGTTGCCCATCACAGATATAGATTATGGGATAATCATTTTAGGTTTATGTTTGTAGCATAATAAAAACAAAATCTGTATGACATGGGTAGATAGGCAAAGTATTACTTTATAAGCCCGTGTGGCCAATAACTCCGTCATTATCTTCACATCACAATTTAAAAACACAATGGGGCTATACGAATCACGCTGCATTGGGTCTTGCCCCGGCTTCGATAACTCGACAAGTAACATTTCTATCATGCAATCAGGGAGGGTTCCTGCTTTAAGAGACTCATGTGGGCAGAAATAGAGGGGGCAATTCCTCTATAAAGTTTTTTGACCATTCAAAAATCAGGCCTTCTAGTTCAGGAGCTTTAGTATTAAGGAATGCTCTATTGGCCTCCAACAGAGAGGTGGTTTCTAGTACTCTACCGTGGTCCTCATCCAATTGCAAAAATGTAAGTGTTTCTAGGAAATCTCCCAGTTCTGCTGAGTTATATCAAGCCTTTGACAAGTAAAGCATAGAATGTAGTATATAACATTGCCAAAAGCTCATTTATATCAGTTGAGGAGGAGTTTAGGGTGCCAAGATATTGCAACACATAGATGCTTATATTTATCAAGTAATGTGAAAAGTTGGTCATTCTTGTTCCCTTGTCCACAAGTATTATCGGCATGATAGAAAAAAATAATTATATGTTCTAGCAATTAGGAAATGTGCAATCCCAATTTTAGGTTAAAAGACACTTTATATCTAATTATCAGCATTATCCCCTGCAAACAAAGCTAAAGGTTTAATTCTAAAACAACTGCAATAGACATATAATATAAGCAGCTGTAAAAAAAACAATTGCAAAATAAACTTGAGTGCAAGCTAAAAGAAAAAAAAAAAAGTAAAAAGAAAAAAGATATCAGCAGCCTTAACCATACTGCACATAGTTAACAATCATAATGGATGAATAGTAACGGCACCCGTGACCAGACCGGGTTTCAGCCAGCAGGCAGACCATTCTTTGTCCCTGTGCTACACCTGAGCACATGCAGGGGATGTAAAGAAGTATGTAGTATACCAACCAATAATGTGAAACTTTGTTAGGAACAGCATGACATACGTGTAGCCCATTTCGCTCAATTTCTTAGCTCCATTTTTCCATGCAGAATGGAAAAGGAAAGCAAAAAAGGATACTTCTGTATTGCAGCAGCCAATATGTTGCCAATATCATTTTTTTTTGCCTAGATCTAGAGACTTTTTGAATTGCATCACTATCTAAGTGAGGAAGTTGTGCCAGCATGAGTTTCAATGTCACTGGCAAAAGTGTAATGTCACTTTCTGTAATGTAGGGAAAAGGATTCAGATTTTGAAATCACATTTTCAGAAATGCTCTAGCATCTGCCCACTCTGCTTTATCACATAAGCCCACTCTAAAAAAAAAAATTTCCTCATAAGGTTTATCAGATCTGCACAAGTTTCAGCAGCTGCAAATCTGTGTTCTGACAGGTAACAGGTTTCAGATATATTTCAAAGCCACTATGCTTCTTTCTGCCTCCCCAGGTTTCTCCCTTATCTTTTGAAGATCTTGCATTCATATAGTGAAGTCCTGTTGGAGCTCATCCACCTTGTTAACCAGTGTTGATTGTCAGTTGTTTATTGCTTGCAGAACTTGAACTCCAATCCCACAACATTACACAAGGAGGAAGGGACCGAAGAGCACTCAGGAGCATATTTATAATGGATACCCTCATTGCAGTAATAGGATGATATTTTACACTGCAAAAAAATCACTTCTTGCCGACATATAACAATAAGATATTGCTGAGGCAGCACTGGCTCAGAGACTCTGCAGATGTGAGCCGGGTTAGTAAAAAATGTAAATTAATAAAAAAAAAATATATAAAGGATTTCATTTATTTGAAAAACACAATACCAAAAAATATATTTTTAAACATAAGGGGCATATTCAATTGTCCGCCGCGGAAAAACTAGTACCGGTATTACGGTAATAGTAAGCCGGATTTCAGTTCACAGCTCCCTGAGCCGCAAGCTGAAATTAAGCGAGAAAAGTACCGTAGTACCGGTATTTACATGCACTATTACCGTCATTAGTGTGCGGGGCGCGTTACTTTTGGCTGTAACGACAACAGTTGAATATGCCCCTAATACATTTAAAAATGTAACTTTAATGCTTTTGGTTGGTTAACACCATCCTGAGATGGCAATAACAGAGAAGGTATTGCAGCGTGTTGTGAAGTATGACATAGTCAGGAAGGACTAAAATAACGATTCCTCCAGATATAAATGGTTTAATAGGTAAACTCACTGCATACCAATACCCCACAGGGGGATATCTAGGTTAAATCTATATCAAAAGCCTTGAATGTGAATATTTGGAAACATTTGTTGTTACCTAGAGCTACGTGCCCACACAACTGGGCTTCCTGTCTATATTCACCCAGCCAGAGACACAACAATGCTGTGATTATAAAGAATAACAATATGTGTCCATCTAGGTCACTTATGTATTCCTATTGAAGATGGAACACCTCAAAGCAACATTCTCCATAAGTCATATCACAGATGGTCTCTGTAGGTAGGTGTATGCAGAAAATGTGTCAATATCGGCTTAATAGAAAAGATATAGAAATCAAGTATTGTCTCAAATGATAAATATTTCATATTCATAGCTGGTATGTACTTTATGTAAAATGTTTCTTCGAGAAATTGTCATATCCCAAGAGGCCAATTTGTGTTGGGCAATAGGTCCATGTTCCTGCGTCCTCCGTAAACAGAATTGTGTACATTTTTTTCGATTGATGTATTTCTCCTTTTTATTTTGTAAGATACTCTCTTGCATAATTTTATATTACTTGTCATTTTGTTATATTATTTTATATACCTTAAGCATTGTAGTTATTTTGCCATATTACATTATATTTAGCAACATTCTGACTTTATGTTATTAATAAATTCATGTGCTAGTTAGCTTGGTTATTAAAATGTTACTGAAATACTGAGGATTGTTGGGTAACAATAACTTCAGTGGATTTAAGTTTTGATTGTAGTTTTGAGAAAGGGCAGGGAACGAACAGATGCTTCCTATAAGATTCTCAGCTCCTGAAGTAAAATCTACATGGTGGCAGTTTTTAATTACAAGTGAGCATGTGAATATATATATATATATATATATATATATATATATATATACACACATATATATATATATATATACACACACACATATATATATATATATATATATATATATATATATATATATATATATATATATATATATATATATATATATCCAGGTGGTTGTGTTGGGATTCCCCTTTTCTCACTTGCATGTCATTGAGGCTCAATTGAGTGCTGTTTGTGACAAGCACATTCATCATACTTGATATACAAGATTCTCCATGCAACGGCAGATAATTGAAAGCAAATTTTATCTCTGATAAGGCAGGCTCACCACAATGTTTGCCAGCGGTAATCCCTTTGTTGAATTTCGGAAACCTAAAATAGGATCACCCTTTCATAAATGTGCCAATCAGACTTAGAAGAAGGAGGGTGCTTAAACCTGGCTCCCAGGTGGTGAGTGAGAGGCAAATGTCAGAAAATGAAGACAAAAGAATTCTGAGAAAGATGGCAAAAAAGCTGTTTACTGTAGAACGCATAACTGTTCTTCTGCTTCATCGTCCAAATTGGTAACAGACCCGTCACCCAACACTATAACTATAGGTGGTTCTGCAGTAAAATAAGCTGGAACATTTTGACAGGAACCTTAAGGTCACTAGAAAAATATTAGCCATACACTATGCACAGCATTTTTTTTTTTTAAAGGTCTCACAATAAATACCCTGGGGGCCCAAGTTACCCCAGTACTACACATGTCATAGGCCCTTTTGCCCTTTTCTTTCTTTCTTCCCAATGGCAGATGAGACAATGCTGAGCTGAGGGTTACTGGATTACCGCCAGCCAGTACTGACCAACACATTAAAGGCAAGCACTTCCTGTGTTGAACATGGCTGTTTCATCCAATAATCCAATAACATTGTAATATAGGTAGACAAGGGGTAGGTTGCTCTTGACTGAACATCTAGGCCTTATTCCACGTCCCTACAGAGGAAGCCAGCTCCTCAAGTTATTTAGAAAAGCTAAAAGAAGTTGCGGGTAGGATGGCATGCAGAAAGATAAGCTGCAAGGTTTGCAGGTAAAGGCGAGTAGGATCACAGGTCCGTACTCCATGTAATGGCAGGACTTTTAATATGCTGAGGAGCTATGCAAACCTGTAAAGCTCACCTCTCAATGCTAACTACACCCACTCATGGGAGCATTTTTTTACCACGTACAACAGAATTCCTTTCTCATTCTGACGTATCTTTCCAGAGTATGTCAGGTTAAAATAACAACCCAACACCGTAGCTTTTACATTCATACATTTCAAGAGTACATTAATAGAAGATGTTAAATATACTTAACATATATTTTTACTTATACATTTATGAATTTGACAATATAAAATGTCATCTGGGTTAATGTGCATTTCAGTTTAAATAACCCTATAAGCTGTGAGATGTTCCGGCTTCATTCTTCCTTTATATCACTAGTGTAATTAATTCAACACCAGCACATTTTGGTGCAAATGTCCCTTTTCATCAAAGTAGCTGTATGAAATATGCACATTCCCAAGTGACATCTAAGAAAAGATACCAGGAAGGCTTGCACAGAGCAGCTGGATATAGTCTTCCTTTTGAAAAAAAAAAAAATAGTAAACAGTGCAAACAGTTGGAAGACATTATCATGTTTTTCGCTTGAAGCTATTAAATGGAACATACAACAAGAGGAATGTTACTGAATGTAGACCAATCCCGCTGTCTCCAGGCTGCATCCGATTCCTATGACATTTAAACAACTATCCTTGTTTGGAAAGGAAAATTCCACTGTCAATAACAAAGCTGTAGTTATATTATACAATAAAGGCAGAGTGTGTCTGTCCAGTCACCAAGACCTATTACATAGTTTCATATATTGACAGCACTTACTATACTTGATTAGTTATATGTCCCCACAAGCATATAGGTAACAAGCTACACAGTCCATCTCACAGTTCTGCTGGACACAAACGGAGCAGTAGTCATAAGGTTAAAGTGTCCACCCAGTACACTTTCCGCTGTACCCAACTCTCAACAACTGTGTATTATGTTTATTGACCAGTGTCTAACATAAACTTAGGAGACCCTATGATAAGGCCAAGTTGTTAAAAGAAAAAACTCATAAAAAATGGTGGCATTCTGTCAAAATCAAAATCTGTAAAGCTAAAGTACTCACAAATCCATATGTAGAAATGTACATTCTTCAGATATTTAAAATGAAAGTATTGTTTCCATATGTATGGAGGAAAGGATACTCATTTGCATCCCACACTTAAAAAGCAGAAAACTCAGGCACAAAGTGGAATTGCTGTATTAACACAAAGTCTTAACGCGCAGCTTAAGACCGCCGTCATCCTCACACGTATGCATTCAAATCGGATAGGAAAAAATATATGTATTTCTACCTAGAGCCGAACTAGTTTTCACATCCTAAGAAGTAAGGCTTTCATGTGAGAAATTCATCTCTGCCATTACTGCATTTAAAAGTCAACAACATTATTAACTGTATTGTGCCATAGGAAAGCCCTATTTGGAACAATATCATCATCATCAACATTTATTTATATAGCGCCAGCAAATTCCGTAGCGCTTTACAATTGGGAACAAACATTGATAAAGACAATACTGGGTAATAAATACAGACAGAGAGGTAAGAGAACCCTGCTCGCAAGCTTACAATCTATAGGACAATGGGAGTTAGAAACACAAGGGCATGTGCTACATCATATTGCACAATGGACCAGCTAGAACGCAAAGGTAAAAGTATTGAGTGGGCTGTGTGTGTAGCAATGTTGCTGGTCAGAGGGTTGTTGTCTTGCTATGTGGCAGAGATTAGAGTCTAACCTAGCCCTATTACCAATTTACAAGAACACAACGAATGTGATCAATCCCCATTAATTTAATGTATACCTCAATATTAATTTGGTGTTATCATTTTCCTAGGTGCCCTAATCTTTAATACTTAAAAGGAAACAGGATTTTCAAGTAAAGAATCCATGAAATCTCCCCACACAAAAGTAATATCATCTAGAAAGAAAAATTAGCTAAATATTGAAGCATGCAAATTACTGGACTTTCTGCCAAAGAAAAGCAGAGACAGACAGTAAATACAATTAAGCTGCCAAGAAGTAATTAAACACATGTTTACAATAGAAGTGTTCTGATCACTGCCGTATGTGGGTATATACAAAACATTTTCTTTGTCGTAGTAGTGCTTATTATAAAAACAGCTATCAAAAGTCCCTGGAGAATTGGCATGTATAATAACGTTATATTAGTATTCTAATGTATCCTACTATATCTACAGTAGTTAATAAGTATTTGTAGTTAAGCAAATATTTGCCTGAATGAATAAAAATATGATTGATTGATTCTTCAATTGCTTTCTCTCTCCAATGACCGCACATGCAGACAATGGGGCTGAACAGTGATCGTATTCTTCATTCAAACAATGGACCAATTCTCCAATGTGCAGTTAGCAGAAGACTAGGATGGCCTTGAGACCGAAATTAAAAATCCCACATATAGGGGGCAGACTTAATTAGACGCGAGGTGTCTCTGGAACAACCGCAGAAGATATTTGACAGAAATCTCTGTACATATTTTTCTTGCACCCATTAGAAATGCGAGGGAAAATGAGCGGAGATTCCTAACGAAACTGCCGGTAATCTCCGTGCGCCACATCACCGGCAAATGAATCTCCCCCAGAGAATCAATGAATACAATAAAGCCAAGTCCACAGACAACTTTACAGGAGGCAAACTGCAATATATATAGGGCACAGTGGCTCAGTGATTAGCACTTCTGCCTCAAAGCACTGGGGTCATGAGTTCAATTCCAGACCATGGCCTTATCTGTGTGGAGTTTGTATGGTCTCCCCGTGTTTGCGTGGGTTTCCTTCCACACTCCAAAAACATACTGGCAGGTTAATTGGCTGCTATCAAAATTGACTCTAGTCTGTGTGTGTGTGTGTCTGTCTGTGTTAGGGAATTTAGAGTGTAAGCCCTAATGAGGCAGGAACTGATGTGAGTGAGTTCTCTGTACTGCGCTGCAGAATCAGTGGCGCTATATAAATAAATGGTGATGATGATGATGATATGTATCCAGAGAGAGCTTCTTCCAACATAAGAACTAGTATATAGCAGATTTTCTAAAAGAAAAATAGGTTTCTGTGCTATTTAGTTCTTTTTTTATATACAGAAAACACACAAAATATCCATATGGTCCAACAAAACATTTTACTGTTTTTGAGGCAATACAGGTTATTATTTTTCATTTCGCTGGGATCGGTATATGGGTTACGTAGGTTCCTTAGTAACACCAGGGGCCGCAGACTGCTGCATTTATATTGGGTTAACGTTGGAACACTTGGCTCTGGTTTCTAGCACATTTTTTCCTATTTAAACAAATGAGTTAATTGAGCGCATTACAATTGCATTGTAAATAAATGAAGTAAACATGCTATGATAGTGACATATTGCTTACATGGTCCACCAAGACACCACCACCTTAGACACGTTCGGATACAACCAGCTCAGCAACGCTGTCCATGGAAATGGTTTTCCAATCCTAGGCTAATCCCCGGTAGAATTTTACATTCGGGTTGCGTTGTTCTCATAGTACTGAATTGATTAATGCCTGTAGATAGTACCAAGATTTAAGGGGGTAGGGAGAATAACACAAAACACAGAGTGTAGGTGCGGCGGTGTAGACCATTTGTATCCAAAAAGCCGCAAAGTGGGAGAGAGGTGGTTGTGTCCCTAGGGATTATTTAAATACCTCCTTTGCGGCGTTACATGCACACAGTGTAGATATAGAGCAGAGGTTGCTCTCTGATGGTGTTTTCTCAGAGCAATAAGCGACCGTGGAACAGTACACAGAACTAAACACAGACTCCTCATCTTCCCCATAAGAACCCTTGCAATGCCCTAAACTCTCCTCCAGTGACAGGTGATATTAGCTGAACTGTCATTCAAATTCTGCAAAGTGCATACACTGTAGAATTGTAATAACATCATCCCATCGTTGAACAAGACTTTTAATTCAGTTCAAAAATTTTGTTTAACGACACAATTGCCTCTGGAACCATAATATTTCATTGTTGCATGGTACACACTACTGTGATATCAGGCCAATAGGCCGTTTATCGTCTGATTGGGCCAATAATTGTCTGAAAGCACTGTAGTGTGTACCCAGCCTAAAAGACAGAATTATGTATACAAATATACACTGTGTTTTTGACAAAAGTGGTCATTTTAGTGTGCCATATATTTAGATTAAGATCTGGAGTCATTTAAACCATTGACTTTATCAAGAGTCATCACTAAGACTGGGTACACACTATACAAAATATCTCCTGATGCGATATCCTTAATGATTTTACCAACTAAATAAAAAAAAAAGGGCCCTGAAAAGCATGCAGATTCATGTGTACACACTAAACACATTTTACACGATTTACCTTCAGATCTATGCTCTTCATCTGTCATAACCATCGGCTGAAAAGATTTTGACTCTGCAGACTCCATAGATACACTGCCAATCATGACTGCATACATACTTCATTAGTGGAACGTTACATCGCTGAATAAGATTTTCAGTTCAGCTTAAAAATCAAATGAAACAGAGTCCCTACCTCACAATGTGCAAGACGTAATTATGAAAATTTTTGACTCAACTACATAGTCTTTACAATGTCGACTATAGATATATATACCCCTGTATAAGAATGTAAACTCAGAAGGTTTTATCCTCTATTTCTTATCTCTTGAGACAATAATGTTTAAATGACTGTGTCACAGCACTAAATGCTCAGATCTTATATTTATTCTCTTTCCATCGCTAGCTGAGAAGGTTTTGAATTGGTTCTCATATTCTTTATTACACTTTTGCTTATGTTAAGGGATATTCACAGCTGAGCTCTGCCTCCCCCACCCCCCTGCCATTCCCTTCCCTTCCCTTCCCATCCACTCTCCTTTTTTTCTTAGAGATTTTGGTTAAGAATTAATCACAAAACTAAAATTAAAAAGTTATTTTATTGTGCATTCTTCATACTGGAACAGAAATGATCAAATACTTTATAAGTCAAGATTATTTGGCTGATTTGTTATGTTTCATACTGAAGACCTAGAAAAACAAAATTTGTTTGTATAACCTTGTATTTCTATGCACAAAATGGTTGTTAGCCTTGTATATGTTGTCTCAATGAACAATAAAAAACAGATTGTAAAAAAAATAAATAAATACAAATGAAACAATACGATGTGCTTTGGAATGATAACTGTTCATCATTGGAGCCTACACACTAATGAGATACCAGGCCGAACAGTTGTGTGATTAGCCGATTGCTGGGCCAAAAACCCTGTAGTGTGTACCCATTCTATGGAGTGGTTATACCCCCTCCCCCACACAACCCTTATACTTGTCTTTCCATCACAAATCCAACTTGGTAGGAAATAAACAGTTTTGGTATAAGGTTTAATTAATTCGTTATCCCTCACGGACAGCCTTCAGAAAGCAGCAATACCTAAACAAGTGGATCTCAAAACAAACAGTAGCACTGCAATGCATTGAAAAAGTATGCATTCATTTTTCTATATAAAATGCTGTAACAAAGGCTAGAGTTAATGCTTGCCAAACCTTGTGGTGAATTGATCTCTCATTTGTGTGTAACCGGGACTAACATAAGTTGATTTTCATGTTTTTTAGTGATGATTCCAATGTATACCTATTAGGCTCATTTAGCTCTTATATGTAGATTCAAGAAAATACTAAATCAACTCTAATTGAGAAGACAAAATAGTCTAATGATGAGAACAATGTAAATTTTTAAATAACTTTCAAAACAAAAGTTTGAAACTATTTACATTTGGTGAATCATTATCAGCAGTTTCTACGTGTGAACATTTTACAGTTAAACTGGTGTCATACTGTAAATCCAACACCTACAGACTGAACCATGTCGGTAAAGTAGAACCTCAACTGCAGCAAAATAATTGTCACATGTCTTGAATTGGAGGGAGAGGATAAAAATAGAAATTTACTTTTTATCGCCAACATCTGCTTTTATTGAAGGGCCTCTAAGGTGGTGAGTCAGTTGCACATTGCCGGTAATAATGGTAGAAATTTCTGTCAAACCTCCGCCGTGAGGTGTCTCGCGGATGTTCCGGAGACAACTCAGGTCTGATTAAATTCCCCCCTAAAAGTTATTTACATAACACTGAGAATCCTGTATAAAAAACTTGATGTGACATTGTTTTTACATTTGTTATCCAGCTAAATGTAAGCTATTGTTCTCAGTTATCAGTTATTTCTGCAGAGAGACTTTCCTTCAATGGGAATACTGATAGAATGACTGTTTGTACAAGGACCCATCTCTCCCCCATTTTTACCTCAAATATTTCCACTTCTGAAAAGCTCCTATAATGGTTGTGAATGTTAAAGGTTTTTTTTATATTATTATAAGCCAACAAGGAGATAAATGACCATATAAAACTCCAGGCTAAGTGCCTTTACACGGGGCACACATCACAGATGTGACTTCTAGAATCTGTAATAATTTACAACTCATCCTTTGGGGCAGCACGGTGGCGTAGTGGTTAGCACTTCTGCCTCACAGCGCTGGGGTCATGGGTTCAATTCCCGTCCATGGCCTTATCTGTGTGGAGTTTGTATGTTCTCCCTGTGTTTGCGTGGGTTTCCTCCGGGTGCTCTGGTTTACTCCCACACTCCAAAAACATACTAGTAGGTTAATTGGCTGCTATCAAAATTGACCCAAGTCTGTGTCTGTCTGTGTGTGTATGTTAGGGAATTTAGACTGTAAGCTCCAATGGGGCAGGGACTGATGTGAGTGAGTACAGCGCTGCGGAATCAGTGGCGCTATATAAATAAATGGTGATGATGATGATGATGATCCTTATAATACACACATTTTTCTAATGAACACTGATGAGTGATAACATCAAAAGTCACTAGATTACAGGATTTTATACATATATTAGCATTACTGTGCAATTATAAATGTATTGTAGGCTTAAGATTTTAGTTTGCCCTTTAAAAGGATGCTAAAGCTAAAATACACATTGGTTTCTATAAGGCCATTTACAACTGCACTCACTTTCATGGAAAGTGCAGACAATCTGATATCTGTCAAGGTAGGGAACTTTTACATATATACTTGTGAGTGGTATCAGACTCCTATATAATACAAATAACAGAGGCATTATAATTATCTGTTTCATGGGGGTAGTGATGAACTCAAGAGAACAGATCCTCTGTGCTCTCATTTTTTGAATGTCTTGTCTAATCATCATAATTTATTTATATAGCGCCACCAATTTTGCAGCGCTGTACAGAGAATATCTGTCATTCACATCAGTCCCTGCCAAACTGGATCAGATATCCAATTGGACTACTGCTATCCTTTCAGTCACACGTTTCTTTAAAGCAGCTATGGCCTGGAACACCAGTTAGATGGATGTGTAATTTCCTGGTAAAGAGCTGGGGGACTCAGTGAGAGCAGAGCATTGCAGGGTGGAATAAGGGGGACCCTTGGGTTGTTGGTCACTGCTGTGCGTGCATACCTCTCAAGCCACACAACAGCTGTAGCTTTATTGCTTTTGCCCACCAGGAGAAGAGAGAGTCCAAGAGTCAGTGGGATGAGCATACAGCAACAACAGGTAAGGAGTTTGGTGCATGAAATGTAAATGCACTGTCTGGAGTACACAGCAATGTGCAGGTGATTGCTGCCAATGAGAAAAGTGCAGCAATGAAGGTTTCAATCACTGATGAGCCTAGCTTTCAAACCATGCTAGATCCCATATACTTCAAGCATAGATTTGGACACATACCACTTCAGGATTGCAAGAATCTGTCAAGGTCACTGCACCGTGATCTGTGAGTTACACAGTACTGGCATAATATTACATATATACACAGCTAAGGGGTGCAAGACATATCATCACCAGATTTACAGGTTTTCATTAGACTTTAATAACCAATGATTGAGTATTTCAGATAGGAAACATGGAGTTTTATTCATGTCCCCTGAAGCCAAACATCTAGCTAATAATTGTGGCGGTAGAGACAGGAAAAAATGGAACCCACCACTTGTGCTCCCAGGAGCCAGAGAGAAGAAAGCACCAGTAATCTTCAGCTATCAAGTGAACTTTTGACATATTGGCCATGTGAAAATCCTTCAGTGCCACAGAAACCTATTTTTCTTTTAGAAAATCTGGTATATACTAGTTCTTATCATGTTGGAAGAAGCTCTCTCTGGATACATATCATCACCATTTATTTATATAGCGCCACTGATTCCGCAGTGCAGTACAGAGAACTCACATCAGTCCCTGCCCCATTAGGGCTTACAGTCTAAATTCCCTAATAAAGACAGACACACACACAGACTAGGGTCAGTTTTGATAGCAGCCAATTAACCTACCAGTATGTTTTTGGAGTGTGCGGGGAAACCAGAGCATCCGGAGGAAACCCACGCAAACACAGGAAGAACATTAAAACTGTGTGTGTGTGATTATCTAATATATAAATGCTTAGTGGCGTGTGTGTGTGTGTGTGTGTGTGTGTGTGTGTGTGTGTGTGTGTGTGCGAAAAAAAAAACAACAAGTTGCAGCGCCACCTGCTGGGCAGAGTTATACACTGACCTACTAAATTCTTAGTGTGTGTGGGAAAAAAAATTCAAAAAGGGCTGAAATTTGGTAGGGCTCAAACTCATTTTCGTGAGGTAATTTTACCTCATGAACACACATGTGTAGAGGCGTGCGTTAGTGTGTGTGTGGAAAAAACTATTTTCTCAGAAAGGGCTCATCCAATTGACCTGAAATTTGGTATACTGACATTATTTGACAAAAAAATTAGAATAGTCAAGTCAGTTAACTTCCATCATCCCCCCTTCCCCCCGTGGGAGGGGTAGTAAAGGCTAAATTTACGAGTTGAGGGGTCAAACTCATTTTCGTGAGGTAATTTTACCTAATGGACACACATTAAAAAGGCTGCTTGCGTCGGGAACTAACGCTCTTCCCTGAGGAGGCCTGGGCTAGGTCCAAATGCATGACAAGAACCTTTTTAAGACCTTAAGTAGCTTGATTCGACTAGAATGCATGAGTATCATGCACGGGTTAACTTGTGTGTGTGTGTGTGTGTGTGTGTGTGTATATGTGTATATATATATATATATATATATATATATATATATATATATATATATATATATATATATATATATATATAAAGATTTTTGGTTTTAAAAAAAAACAAAACCCTGCAACTGACAAAAACAATGATATGGTGACTTCCAGTCTATGACCAATTTAATGTGTTGAGGGTAGAATGATACTTGTCTGATGCTCCCTGCGCACACATCAATAGTACACAGAAAACAACTGATGTCAAATGTGGTTTACAACTCTGCTTCATGTTTGTAAAGCTTAGCTAAGATCTCACCACAAACACACATCTCACTCCAAGCAGACGCAAGCAGGGGGGTTGCTTTGCTACATAGCATGGATCAACAACTGAAATGTCATTTGTTTGTTCTCTTGTGTGCTAATATTTCCAATAAGTGGTCTTTTCTAGGCAAACAGTAGCCAGCTAAATTAGTATATGACCACTGCTTGTATCATTGCAGTTTCCATGGTTTTGAAAGTAGGTTGTTATAGCTGCAGAAACACACACACTCATGGATCCTGTAGATCAGGGATTTTGTTGTGTTTGTGAATCAACATCTCCTTATCACTGTAAATGTTCACCTACTACCCCCAAGTGTGTGTATAAATGTAATCTTATTTGTCTAAATTCATTCCAATCACCAATAATGTAAATACTATATAAATGTTGCAAATAAATGCTATTTGTTCTGCTTTTAAACACATTTATTTTATGTTTTTCTATTATTACCAGACCAATTTTGATGTTATAAAATAAGTCTATCAAGTACATTTACATTTATCTCAGGACAGATCGGGTGTTCTTCAGTACCATACTGGAATAAATGAATTTTTATTTTATGGTCTTTATATTAGGCAAAGGGGAGAAATAGATATAGAGCAAACCCAGAATTTCATCCTTATATTTAACTTTTACTTTACTCAAGGTCTGAAGTAGCTAGATATGCCACTGCCAAAGGTATACAACTTAAGCTGGATACACACTACAAGTTTTTCCCCCAATCACACGATTAACAACCGTTAGGTTAGATATTGCATTAGAGTGAACAATCCCACGGTCATGTTTTACCGTACCGAAGCAAATCATATCGTTTCATTTGATTTTATAACCAGACTAAGAAAATCTCTATATCGATGGAACGATTTCGGGCAAATTCTGCAGTGTGTATGCACTCACGACCAGTAGTGTAGGCAGATCTCCACAGAGTTTACAGAGTCACAATCTTTTCAGCAGATGGTTATGACAGATGAATACCACAGATCTGAAGGTAAATCATGTAAATTACACGCATAAATCACCATGCTGATTGGGACTTTCAGTAGTTCGTAAAATCGTTAACGATAACGCATTGGGAAAAATTTTCTTTAGTGTGTACCTTGCTTAAGTTTTAGTCGTGAAGATAGGACTTGGAGTGGGTGGCCAAAATGGGGCGAGGTTGTTATTTGAGAGCATTCTGTTCAACATTCATGCATCAGTGTCATAGGTGACTTCAATTTGGAGGCCTGGTTGGAGAGACAGGAATCAGTTATTTTAATAATTGAATTTTTTTTGTTTTTGGTATGTTTTGACTTTTGTATTTTGTGGGGGGTGGGTGTAAGGTGGCTAATGTCCACTTGCATCTCTGCACCAATGCTGCAACAGATTATTTGTAATAATGATTTAATGCTAGTGGACATGCCAGTTAGCAATATTTCTCTATTATGAGTGATTTATTAATTGATGTAGGAGAGATCTGGAACAGCTTTCCTCAACCCTGACTAGGTGCATGTGAACAAAGCTGGACCAGAAGGGGAAGCAGACACAGGTATTACTGGGCTACATATACAACAGAAACAGAAAAACTAAACTTAGATTATGTAGTTGTAGATCTCAAATAGATATTTTGTGGGGTCCAAAATAAATAAATAGGAGAATAAGTTAATCCTTTAATATTTAAATCATCATTAAAAAGGACATTAAGGGACATTACCTCCTTTAAGAACTACATATCACAGGTTATATTCTGGGAACTGAAGCAGTACTGAAATTTTCATTACCTTCCAAGAGAAAGTGCTGTAAAAAGATGTAAAGATCCTTAAAGTGGGCACATTCAATATCATTTATATATAATGAGTGAATCCCAACCATTGTACACTAATACTGCCAGATGGAGGAAATATGAAGGAGAGTTTCCTGAAAATTATGAAGGATGTGAAATTGAGCACCACTCTCTCACACAGATCCCTGCCAGTCCGTCTTCAGCTAATAAGGAATAAGAGCTATGAGGCCGACTGCCAAAAGCGCGGAGAACTTGGTGCATCAAGCAGCAGTTATGCAAGAATAATAAGATAGCCCCTTGAAAATAAATGTGGTAAGAATTAAACCAGATTTGGTTACTGAAGTCAGTTGAAAGGTGCCCAGATACTTATATTTTACCACATTGAAAGACCCATTTAAATGCACATGGAGAGCTAGCTGTCCATGACAGCTGTCTTGAAATTGGCTGAAATCAGCCAGTTACTGTTACACAATGACTATGGATCCAAGGAAAGCTGAAATACTAAGATCATTTTTTATCTGCAAGTTTTAGAGCAACAAGATTAATATTTTTAAATGAATTACTTAAATGAAAACTCACTGTGCATTTTGGGCTTGATTTTTAATGTATTTTTTTTATGTGTGTGGTTCACAAAAGAGAAATAGGGGTTGATTGGGGGAGATCCTGTAGAGTTAAGTGGCATTGTGAAGTCATAAAGCAGCCAAGTGTACAAAGAGGGTGATAAGAGTTACTGAACTAGGGTAATAGGATAAGCCTCCCCATAGGGTAAAACTCACATGTTAGAGCATACACAACCTAGGGGCAGCATACAAGAATGGTGTAATATAAGGGCAATATATAACACACAGAAAGTTCTCAAACGTAGAATGATTAGCAGCAAATATATGCAGCTGCTAACAGATGTCACACCTCTATATCATAGACAAGCAGGGCACTCTCTACCCTCTGCACCTTCCTTGTCAGCCTCTTAAGCAATTGTTCTGCTTTAGGTATGATGGATTTGTTTACATATGATAGGTCACTCACTGTCCAGCAGAGTTAAATGATGCTTTACAAATAACGGTGGTAGCCATTACTGTAAAATTACATAATTCCGAGGAAATGCTGACTTTGATGAAAAAGTGACAGACAAGAATTTCGGCAAGGGAACATACCGGCACTGAGATTGACATCAATTCAAATGGCGACAGTTACATTGCTGCTATTAAGGGGACAATGCAAGGACATAGTGTCCAAATCTACCTAAAAAACAGACTCGCACCTCACTCGTCTGAGTGTGTCATTATCCTTTATTTGTGGGTGGGGTACAAGTCATCAAATGACATAATTCCGACAACACTAGGAGACACAGACATGGGTATTGAGCAGCTCAATATACAGTTACTAGCACTCACTTACATGAAATATTTGCTCTAAACTAGAATAACCAGATTTTCTTCGACTAGCGCAAGTTAGACCCAGAAGCAAGTGTTTGATTGGTTGCTATGATTTGCTACTACTTTTTCCACTAAATGTAATGTTAGTGTATGAGCTCAATACCATCACTAAGTACAGTACATGGATGAGGAAAGGAATGCTGAGGCTAAAACATGAATATGTTTTAGTATATATCAAGACTGGTGTAACTAAGAAAAAAGATAGGTAAAACACAAATAGCCCTGTAGCCCAGTGTGGGCTGCAACTCTTCCAGCCTATCAGATATGGGGGAGCAGTAGCCAGTAGCTTAGCAGATAATACACTGCCAACTGCTGCTCCATATTTAAACAGGTACATTATTCTGAAGATATCGTGGTAGCACTGTAGAAAGATATAAAGAGGTAAAACAGATCAGTGGGGAAGTTAGCTGTCTGGAGTAGAGATCCAGAAGGCCAATCCTTTCCTAACACTGCAATAATAGGAACAAATAAGAGAGTGATTAATAGCTTTCTTGTGCTTAGGTAAGGAGGGGGATGTTCTGGATTTTGTTAGTGACGCTAAAACAATGTAGCTGATTGGTTTAAAAAACTGACGGAATTGTTACCCATGGCTGCTGAAGAAACTTTAGAAAGGGGGATAAAAAACAACTTCAGTTTTGAAGAAAATAAGATATAGATCTGCACATCCAAGAGAAAACTGCAGAAAGCCAGTTGGATATTTTAGACATGATAGATGGAGACAAGTCAAGGCAGGAAATATCTTTTATTTTTTTTTATTTATTTTTTAGAAACATACAAGGCTGGACAAAGAAAGAGAAAACATGAAATGTACAATGTAGGGAAAGATGAATACCTGCCCTTTCTCCATGTTTATCAACAGCTTTCATGTGTCAGTGCTGCATGTGAGACAGTATCGGCATATATGAGCCATGTTTCAATGATCACTAAGAAGATTGAAGACTTTAGGATAAATGCACCATGAATAAAATCAAGCTTATTATAGATGGAAGGGCTCAGCTGTACACATGTATTATGTACAAAATTTGATATCAACGCAGCAACTAATCCGAAACTAGCTTTCATCTGTCTAGTGGAAGTTAGACAATGGAAGAGAGAGAGAGTCCAATTGATTGTTTTGGTATAGTGACAATTTTGCATCCAAATGTTGGCAGATGAGCCTTACAGTGTGCTTTCCAGAGTACACAGATGAATGGCAGGAGCAAAAAAGAAAGACGTAAAATGGATTGGGTTATTTCTATAGCTAGGTTCTGGTGAAAGGGTTGGCAGCCAGTGAAAAGAGGAATAGCTTGAGGACCAGAGATAGCTGTAATGCTTACCAGAGCCCACCAGACGCTCCCATAATTTAAAATCCTTCAAACCTCTCCAAACCAATCTAGTCATGCTTACCTACCCTACCCCCTCTCTTTAATTCCCACTCCATCCACTTCCTCCACTTATCACATTGACTTGTGTCCTACTTGCTACTTCTGTCTCTCACTCGCCCTGCCTTCTACAATGTAAGCTGTCATGAGCATGGTCCTCACTACCCTATGGCTCAAGTCAGTCTTTCGAACTCATTTGCCTCTGTGATGTCCTAGGCATAGTTCCGTGTGTGACTACTATGCTGTTTACTCATATACACAGAATTCATATTTTTTGTGCTACCTGTAATTGCTGGAGCATTACTCATACCACCTGTCCGATGATACAGAATCTGTGGCACCTCATAAATAAATTATGATAATGAAATGACTCCACAAAGTGGGTGTAGCACAGGAAAGAAAGATGAGTAAAATCTAGATGTAAACTGTATTCTGTTTGGTGGACTTTGTGCAGTGTTATGAGGAGAGAGGTGGTTACAAGTATGGTTTGTAGTGAGTTATGGAGAATAATTATGGAGTACATTGTAAAGAATTCTGCCATGGAGAACAAAATAAGTATAAATAAGGGAGAAGCAAATTGTGGTGCTAAAAAGGCATGCATATAAAAATTATTGAAAGCTTACAGATCCCATTAACTTTTGCAGTAGCAAGTCAGCAGACTAAAAACATAAATCAAGCAAATGGTGGGCTATATTAAGGTTAAAGTTTAGATTTGGGATCCAGAGATTAGTACATGTTCACCAATCTTTGCACATTTCCTCATATTTAACTCCAGTATAACTAAATCACTTTGCTTATTCACTTTGTGAAGTTAAACACAGTGAGGTCTTAAATGAAGGTAACGCCATATTTTGGGTTTAATTTTGTTTTTAAAAAGGCTTTCCCAAGCCTTTTATACCATCAGGGTTTCTCACAGATGAGCCTACTTAAACTGCTCTACTGAGGTCACCAGAAAGACAACATATTTAGTCACAATGTATCAATGCTTCTGCTTGTTTTTAGATTCTCAAGATAAAAAGTATACCTTTTCATATTTTGTGGCACATGGAGGCTGGACTGTGCAACCTTCATCACAATTATTCATTACCAGATGGAAAACAGACCAAAACTGTACAAGGTCATTAACGGAGAACAAGACCTTAGTGTGCAAAGGAGATCCTGCTCATTCTACTGGGTATCCCATCTATAATATAAAAGCCTAGCAGTGTGTGTTAGTCTGTGTGTGGAAAAAAAAACAACAAGCTGCAGCGCCACCTGCTGGGCGTAGTTATACACTGACCTACTTAATTCTTAGGGGGGTATTCAATTGTTGCTCCGGACCGCAAAAAAACGAGCGCGTTAAAACTATGAATACGTTAGTTTACTCGCTGAATTACTCGCTCAGGGAGCTGCAAGATGAAATTCAGCGAGTAATTACCGTATAAACGGTAATAGTTTTAACGTGCTCGTTCTTCCGGCGGCCGGAGCAACAATTGAATACCCCCCATAGTGTGTGTGGGGAAAAAAAAAAAACGAGCTGAAATTTGGTATACTGACATTATTGACAAAAAAATTAGAATAGTGAAGTCAGTTAACTTCCATCATCCCCCCTTCCCCCCGTGGGAGGGGTAGTTAAGGCTAAATTTACGAGTTGAGGGGTCAAACTCATTTTCGTGATGTAATTTTACCTCATGAACACACATGTGTACAGTGGCGGATCCAGGGGGGTGCGATCGGGGCAATCGCCCCCCCCCCCCCCCCCCCTAGCAGGGGTTTGCTGCCGACAGCTGCACAGTATGTGCAGGTCCGTTTGGCAGTGACAGTGTGCTGACCGGCTGCTCTGATTGTGTTTTAAACACAATCAGAGCAGCCGGGCAGCACACTGTCCCTGCCTGTCACTGCCGAGCGGACCTGCACATACTGTGCAGCCGCCGGCAGCCTCAGAAGTCGGAAAGGGGGCGGGGCCTAAATCGGCCCGCCCTAACATCGTACATTGTGTATCGAGAGGTTTTAGAACAGTAAGACGATGGAGATGAAGGATGTGGCGATAAAAATGAAGGATGAGGTGATGGGAGAAAAATGATGGGGTGGTGACATGTGGACAAAACCACATTAAAAAAAGGGCGCTTGCATCGGGAAGTAACGCTCTTCCCCTGAGGAGGCCTGGGCTAGGCCCAAATGCATGACAAGAACCTTTTTAACACCTTAAGTAGCTTGATTTGACTAGAATGCATGAGTATCATGCATGGGTTAACTTGTAATATATATATATATATATATATATATATATATATATATATACATATACACACACACATACATATGTATATATCTCTCTCTATCTATAGATATATCTCTCTATATATGTGTGTGTATATATATATATGTATATGTCTATACACACACTCATGCTAAAATAAGTCCCTGTCACGCAGAATGGGGCTTAACTCAAATTCAGCAATTCTAGCCTCTCTTACTATCACCCTATTGAAATGCGCGCACGTGCGCGCGCACACACACACACACACACACACACACACACACACACACACGTAGTTGAAGCATATCATGGACAAACAAAAATGTAAACCTGAAATACAGGGTTCCCCTTTTAGGAACTCAAAGACAGATTGTCATGCTCATAATGCTGGAAAGGATTACAGGGCCACAGTTTAAAATAAACAATTTAATGATGCTGCCGCACTCCCCCCAAAGGAGTTAATATTAGTACTATTATTAATATTTTTTATATAGTGCCAGAATACTGCTCAATGCTTTACAATTGGGGACAAACACAGGAATTAAGCCGACATGGTATTATAGACAGACAAAGCAGAATGACGGCCCTGCTCTCAAGCTTTCAATCTATAGGGAAATCTGAGGCACTTATTGCATAATGAAGTGTTCCATGCACACTACAGCTACACCAAGAGGTGAGCAGGCATTACAAAACAGCCCATTAAATTAAAAGGTTTTGTCGCCCCCCCCCCCCCCAAAAAAAAATAAAACCATGTAGCGCCTCACAGCGATGGGTTTCATTTAAGAAACCCTGTGCTTGGGTGTGACCATCACTGTTTTCACAGATTATCTTCATGAACTTGTTAAAATTTCACACTCCGCTTTAAAAAAGGTAAAGTGAAACTGTTCTTGACAACAGATGCAGAGAAAGTGATTTTATCTACAAAAGAAAATCTGCAAACATGGCAATCTAGACCAACACAAAAATGAAGCAAAATAACAGATAAAATAATAGATAGAACAGATTGACGATACTTGGGTTTTACAAGGCGTACGGTTTCTTACTGATGTAAATGTACAACTTGTAGTATAGAGGATCAGTGATTATCCATATTACACTGAAGATCATTTCATGATTGTTTATTTTCATCTAATTTTTCCCCAAATCACCCATGTAATTCTCTTTTAATTATAAAGTGTAACTTACTATGCAGTGCTGTACATGGAGAGGATATGGACACAAACAAATTACATACAATGACATGAAACAAAAGATAAAGATGGTAATGCCCAAATGAGTGTACCTAAGAGGTTTGGGGAACACCCGACACATAAGGAAGCGGAATGTAATATAAATATATGGACTGTCTGAAGTTTCCAGCTTATTTGTACTAGTATGACAAGAACATGACACTTACAGCACCTGCTGTATTCAAACAAACAGCATGTAAGCACCAGTCTCAATACACAAGCACACAAAGTGCCTGCATAGCACTAGCTTAAAGTTTACTCATCACCTGCAAACAGTGGAGACAGCCATAGTGCAGGCAGAATCAATGCTTAGTCTATCAATTCCCTAGTGACATCATAAAGTGCTGCATGCTTAGGCGATGTCACTAGCCCTTATAGAAATGATAGACTTCAATCACATTAATATGGAATGGCTCAATCCATTGTGTGCAGCCAACAGGTACATTTTATAATTAAGTTTTAGCAACTGCAAACAGGAGTTTTGTCAGGTGTATGGGACTAAAAAAATATTACACCCACAACAGATGAAAATTGGTGTTTGTGAAAGAGTAACTACAGAGCAGGGTGCCCAACGCAACTACTCTGGAAAGCTGGTGCCTGCCAGACAGCCACCTGCTTCACATAACCCTAAACATAACGGTTGGAAAATATAGCAGGCATAAAAACCAGATCTTGACCATCAGGAAAAGAACGCTTCATAAATGATAAAAACATTAGGTGCAAATATGAAATGTAGTTTTTTATTATTATTTTGAAATAACCTTGTTGCAAAGGAACACACAGAGGATTTTTTCAGCATAAATTGCAAGTTTCCATTCCTCAAAATTGTGGTAATTTATGTTGGTGTGAAGGGAAGCTCTATAAAGTACAAGCACCAATGTGTTTCCTCCGGTTACAACTACAGTATATCCAGCATGAAATCTTACACTCAGTCTTACTGAAACATAAATGTACAGGTCACTTCATTAATAGTCAGCAAGCTGCGGGAAGTTTTTGGATGGACACCCCCGTGTAAGGCTGTGCAGTGGCATGCTGGCACAAATATCCAGAGGGAGCAAGCTTATATTAATAGTGAGGTTTTGCTAAGTGAAAAAGAGACATAAAACTTCAGCTCTTCCTATAAATGGTCTAGGGCAGGGGTCTGCACCCTTTCTCTATCAGTGCGCTGGCAAAAATCTTTTAAAGCCCAGGTGTGCCAGTTGTGTACACACACACACACATTATATATTATAGATATACATATCTCTCTATCTCTCTCATATATGTATGTGTATATATATATATATATATATATATATATATATATATATATATATATATATAGATATTTATTATATATATATATAT
The DNA here is from genome assembly GCF_038048845.1 of Mixophyes fleayi. NCBI lineage: Eukaryota > Metazoa > Chordata > Amphibia > Anura > Limnodynastidae > Mixophyes > Mixophyes fleayi. Next base: position 219,769,045 of record NC_134406.1, on the reverse strand, counting down.
ATATATATATATATATATATGTATATATATCTCAAAGTGTGCTGGTATATATAGTATGCCATACACCACTTTCACTGTTTGGACTGCAAAACTATCAAATTCCTCCCACTTTTCACTTACATTTTCCATGCCACCACTGCTAAATTTTCACTTTGACCAGTGTTTGTGATTATAAAATATATATATATATATATATATATATATATATATATATATATATATATATATATATAAAATTTATTTTAATATAATATTTAATTATTTCTTATTTTAATGATGCCAATATCATTATGATATTAATAGCAATGGGACTAACAAATAAATGTTCATGCTATGCCACACAATAGTGCCCCAAGTTTGTATTGTCACATAATTGTGCCCCCAGATCGTATTATCACATAGTTGTGCCAACAGTTCGTATTATCCCTCATAGTTGTGCCCCCAGATTATGCTATCCCTTATAGCTGTGTCACCAATTCATGTTATCCCTCATAGTTGTGCCCCCAGTTCATGTTTTCCCTCACAGTTGTGCCCCCAGTTCATGTTATCCCTCACAGATGTGCCCCCAGTTCATGTTAACCCTCAAAGTTGTGCCCCCAGTTCATGTTATCCCTCATAGTTGTGCCCCCAGTTCATGTTATCCCTCATAGTTGTGCCACCAGTTCATGTTAAAGGAAGATAATTAGTAGAACACGAGAACATGCACTGAAACTGGAGGGAAGTAGGTTCAGAGGAAATTTGAGGGAAAACTATTTCACAGAAAGGGTAATGGATTAGCCTCCCATCAGATGTGGTAGAGACTAATACAGTAAAGCACTTTAAACATGCTTGGGCTAGACCAGGGGTAGGCAACCTGCGGCTCTCCAAGTGCTGTGAAAATACAAGTCCCAGCATGCTTTGCCAGTAGATAACTAGCAGATAGGTGGAAAGGCATGCTGGAATTTGTAGTTTCACAAAACATGGAGAGCAGCAGGTTGCCTACCCCTGAGCTAGACCTAAGAATGTCCTTATAAAGAATAAATGATCAAATAGGGTTTAAGATACTATAGGTTGATCAAATAAATGGGCAGACTAGATGGGACAAGCGGTTCTTATCTGCCATCAAATTTTATGTCTCTATGTTATCCCTCATAGTTGTGCACCCAGATGATGTTATCCCTCATATTTACCTGGAGTCAGAAATTTCGTTCCACAAATAGAACCTGGGAACTGGTTCACTAAAGCAGCAGAAGATGCACAGCACCTCCATTTCTGCCATCTTCGGCTTCTTTAGTTTGACAGCTGCGGAGCTCCAGCGTGCCAGACAGAAGTGGTTCACGCTGAAAACAAAATGAGTGACAAAGATTGTTATGACTTGTTTAAAAAGCCAAATGGAGCTGAATTTCAAAAATGCGCAGAGGATAGAGAAGGAGAGAGATCCATCTTTACTGGAAAGGATTTCAAAACTTTACAAATTTTTCGGCTGTTCAATGACCGATTTGGGTTGATGGAAGCCAGATTTTAAATTAAGGATAGGTTAATTTTTGCCTACTGTGTATTAGCCTGGCATGGAAGGCAATACAAGCATATTAACCTACAGCAGCCTGAACCCTTCATCTGGACATGTGTGATGACAGTAAAACATTACTTAGCAATACATTTCTGCAGCCACCCCTCTAGTTTCTCCTATCAGAGCCATTATGATTCTGAGAGGCAGATGCTGGCTACAGTGCTACTGGCTATAAAAATATATATATATTTTTTTAAAAAAGGCATTAAATGATTTCCTTTGCCTTATCCTTTCCCTAGTGTTATAAAAGATTGCACTATTACTTTTTAATGGTAGCTATTAGTATGTGGCGGAATATAATTAGTGGTTTAGAGTTGATGTAAGATAGCAAAGGAGTATAATTTATCAAGTTAGCTGTTAGGTACAAGTTTTTATGTCATTTTATATGTTTTCAAACTTTTTTTTTTTTTTTTTAAGCTTAGTCTTAGGTCATTATTTAGTGGCTAACTAAGACTTATTAGTAAGTGAGGTTAAGTTAAATGATCATTGCTTTACTAACTGTTACAAAAGTATAGTGTTAGCCTGTTTAATCATTAGTTATTTAGGAGCAAGAGTTTAGCTTTATATCTATTAAATAATTGTAACATTAATGAAGCTTCCTAGGTTATTTTAGTTGTAGGGTGCTATTTGGTCGGAAGCCTCTAAAGAACACGTGTACCGTTCTGTAACTGTACGTCATAGAGAGCGCAGCTTTTTACATGTCACGGCTTGCAATGAACACCTAGAACACTCTGCAGGACCGCCTTCACTGAAATACAATGAATTTTAATTATAGAACATTTTTATTAAACACTTCACACATTTTCAAAATGCTGCTCCGTGCACTTTAAAAACCGCTTGAGCGATTAAAGCGTTTGCATGATATCCACTCCATTATTACCGATATAAATTAATAATTTCAATAACGTGGCATTTAAAGATCCCAAGTGACACCAACCTTAGATTTAATGCAATTGTTCATCTCAAATTAGTTCCTTCATCTTTAATTGTACAACAGCTCATAGCTGAGAATCGAACAGCAAGAAGGCAAAGTCCCTGTTGTTCTAGCAGCCTACTACCCTGTCGGAGCTGTTCAGGGCTTACCTCTATCGAAGAACATTACAAAACAACAATCAGAATTACTGGTCTACATATCAGCAGCACAACTGAAGGGAAAGGGAGAAAAGATCAGCAACTGGATATAGGGGATGCCGCTATGCTTAAAATCATCCACACAGACCAATGTGCCATTGGGAACTGATACAGAAAGCTATGTACCCACGGAAATAAAAAGCACATTGAGGTGCACACTTAAATGTCCAGATGCCGAAGCCATACCTGGCAGTCAGTAAATCCAAATACTGGTAAACACTCTCCATATACATGTTACAGTTGGACCTTTAAAATTCAGATTTGATTGACAAATTGGCATGTCACATGGGTACCTTTCTACAATATCAGTAACAAAAATAATTATTGTTATGCATCCTGGGTTTATAGATACTAATATACTGATTTTAAGAAACTGTTCAAAACACTCCTTACTCTTAAATGTAAGACAAAACTGAAAATACTAAAGGGTTCTCTGTTTCAGATATTACTTGAATAAAATGCAGTATATAAACATACAAATAAATAACAAACAACTCAGATTTTATTCTTGCAGAACATTACTACAATATAGAGAATAAATAACCCATTTACATATGTATGAGTATGGTGGATGATTAACATGGGGTATTGGGTTGGCCTTATGGAACAGTTTTTGGCTTATTCCATTTTGCTAGGATTTAGTGTGTAGGAAAATAAAAGCATATGGTTGTTTAAAGTAAATCTAACACGCTCGTACAATAGGTGAAGCCATGACGTGGCATTTCTGCAAACAGCAGAAGTAGCTAACTACGATTTACTAACTGTCCGTACGTGTGAAAAATACATAGCCAACATGAAGTATTTGATAAGTAAAAATAATTTGGCATTTTAGGTGCCTAATAGCAACTGTAAAAAAAAGTTATCATTTTTCACTACACCTCTAGAACAAGGGTTAGTTATCATCCAATATAATTCTGAGGTTACCCAAACATGCTTCAAAAAATCTAAGGCCCACCTACTTCACAACAATGTACTAAAAGCTGCTAATTAAGACTGATTATTTAGTTTATTTTGCTACCTGTACAGGCTAACTTTTTTCTCCCCCATTTCTCAGCAAAGTTTCCAACACTCATACAATACCCAGTTCCGTCTCCACCACCTATTCCCCAGTCTGCTCTCCTGCCCCATTGTCTTCTCCCATCCTCGTCCCAGACACCTTTCTTTAACCTATTACATTGTCTATACTGTGTGCGAAGCAGTGAAGCTCTGATGCCAATAATCAGACCAATGGCAAAAATGACCAATTCACAGTGACACCTATTACAGAAGGCCATCCTTGCCAAAGGATGCTCACCTGCAGGTGATCAGCCCATCTACCAGCCAGCCAGCCCTAGGCCATCGGCCCTCATACCTACTGCTCTGGACCAATATCTTGGGTGCTCTACTTTTCTTAATTCTATTTTTTTTTCTTGTGGGGTGCACCAAATGTTCTGCTAAAAAAAACACAGGGTTTTTCAAGGTTTAGGCAGATCATAACTAGTTTATCTCGATTTTTCCGTTGGGGAATGTTAGTAGGTATACATCATGTAATGCTTTCTCATATAATGTAAAAAATTTTTGCTACAAACTACTAAAAGCAAACTTTAAAACAAGCTTACTCAAATATAAACAGCACAGTGCATACACCAAAAAAAATAATTTTATTACCATGTACTGTTCGGCACATAAAACGTTAGGGCTGCATTGTTGTATCATACACACAACTGCTCGTACAAAACACTTTCTGTCTCTATACATAAAATTAGTTTATTTTTTTTAAGTCAATCTTCCTATGAGCATTTGAGACCATGATTTGCTTCGGGAAACCTGGCATTTTGTAAAATGTACATTGATTAAACACAGCTTTTTAAATTGTATTTCATGTAGATATCATTTTGCAGAAGCATACATATGTTTTATCATTGTACCTTAAACAGCAATTAAAGCTCTTGCAAAAACGCAACATGAGTTTTCAATAGCTAAAAGAGCACTAGGGGTTAAAGCTACCACGTGCCACCAATCTAAAGCTGGGTACACACTGCAGGGTTTTTGTCCAATAAGCGGCTCAACCAGCCGACATAGGACTGCTCGTTCGAAAGTCGGGTCAGTGTGTGTTGTGACACGATGGTCGAAAGTCTGCCCAATGGACGATTGCTGCCTCATTTGGTTGGTCGTACTGTTCAATATTTTCGTTCCAATCTTTCTGTTGTGTAGTGTGTATAAGTTTCTGACTGATCCACGACAATCCTCAGATACTTCCTCGACTTGGGGGGAGTGTGTATGTAAATTTGTGATGCCTGTACCAGTCCCACGTGGTGCGGTATTCGCACATCACAGACTTGTGTTTTGTATAGATGTGTATTGCACCTGTCTGGTTGCAGACCATTACACTTGTATAAAGCACGTGTGTTATTACTATAGCCCTTTGCATCTATGTTGGGAACCTATTCATATTTACTCTTTATAAACTTTTAGCTTTATAAACTATTAAACTTATAAAGTCATATTAACCTTTAACTAATATTTGTAAAATACCCAGAATAAACCACAAAGTGCAGTTGCTTTTTCCTTTTCTACTGTATCCATTGGAGGATTAAAAATAGGAATGAATGAAGAGACAGTGTTGCCTTCTCTCTTTATGCGGTTTTGGGTGTTAACTACAGTGAAAGCTCTGCCCCCCTTTATGCTAATGTCGTTGTTATATTGTTACATGCCCCGCAAATGATGCTTCAGTGTGTACGAAATTACAATCATTGCTCATGACAACATGGCTGTAAAAAGTCGCTAAAGGGACGTCCGCTCTTCCCTTTATCGTCTAAAACAAGGCTAGTGTGTATGTAATCCATGGATCGAGCGATCGGACCATCGATCGGCATAAAAAGTTGGTGGAAAATTCTGTAGTGTGTACCCAGCTTAAGTTGTCTAATTATATTTCCATAGTTTTTCTACCTCATCTCAATGGCCTGCCACTCTTGCATGTGCATCAAAACAATAGTTAACTTTAATTACACTAATTTATCCAATAGCAAATTTGAGTAAATAGAGGAAGAGAGGAAAAGACCTAGCAGTTCACAAGGTTCTTTGCACATCATGAAAACATTGTGGCCAAGACCTGTTTTTTTCCCCTCTGTATTAATGCCACAATCAATCCTTTGTTCTCATTCTTTCACTGCTTGATCACTGCAATCTCCTCTCCTTACATGCCTTCTATCATAAACTCAGCTGCTGGAATGATCTGACTCTCACCATCTTCATTCCCACCACTCACTACATTACCTGCACTTGTGTACATATCACCTTTTATAGATTTCTATACTCAAGGCTACTCCTTTGCCCCAATCAAAACTGTCTCCCCATGACATCATCCATCTTCACAGCTTAAAGCTTTTTATCTCTCTCTACCCCTTGATTTTGGAACTCCATCCCCTGTGATCTGTGTCAAGGTCTTTAAAGCTGAATTGAAATACTACCTTTAGTTCATTAACACTTTTGTCAAAGCAATAATGTCTACATTTATTGCATCCTCAACTTACACTTTAAAATGTTTAGCTAGTCCATGCAGTGTCTATACCTGGGAACTCCATGGTCTCACAGTTCCAGATAAAAACTGGGACCCGAGACCTGAGAAAAAGGAGCAATCTGATTTTTAAACTGATGAGCTTAGAAGTTTTCTATATTACCAGCTCTGGGGAGGGGGATTTAGCGATTAGGTGGTAATGCAGTTTAAAGGCAGGGACCTCAGTAATATATATAATCTAAGAGTTGAGATTGGAGCTCCTTCCAGTTAGCTTATCATACATGACAAAGAGCTAAATACATTTTGTGATGCCATATAAACATGTATAATCACTATAACTGCACACATGGCCATTCATTAAAACATCCGATAAAAGTGCAATGCAGAATATTTAATGACATAACAAAAATATATATATTTAGGATTAAAGGTCCCTTTAACAGTTTGTGTATTAACTAATGCATCGTGATTTAACAACCTACCCAAATACAGACACATTTTGAGTACAGACAATGTCTATATTTATTTAAGAACAGTATCAATGCCAAAGACTAGTGTGACGCATACATACAGATTTTTTTTCCCTTTAACTAGAAGAAAACAAACGACAGGCGTTTTGCTGGGAAGTGACATACTGATGTCACTGATGAGGCCTTTACTCATGTGCCAACAGAACAAGCCAGGACTCTTTAGAACAGTAGTAAATCATTTATAAAGTTAGAGGAGATAAAATGCCTTCACTCATGTAAACAAAATAGGGATTTATTAAAAGATGTATTGAAATTACCACTTTTTTTTTTTTATACTTATGACATAACGGATAGGCAGAGCCGTAACTAATGCCGCCCCCCTAGCCCTCAATTTTAACCAAATGAACCTAAAATATTCCTAAACTGCCCCTATCGCACAGCCCTAGTTACAGCCCTGCGGATAAGGGGGTGGGGGGAAACTTTCCATGATGTTACAAGGCTGCTCGTAAACTAAAGCTGAAAGTTGTTACAATGGAACCAATACAATATTCAATGGTAGCACCCCAATTCCACAACTGACAACACTGTAAGGGAAACACAGTTTCCCAGGACTTAGGGGTAGGAGCAGTTCTGTTATTCATAACATTTATCCGGAAATGCAGCTTTAAGGCTAGAGGATTTCTAAGTATGGAATGGAAAAGGACCTAAGAAAAAAGGTGTGGCCACATTACAAGCTGTGTTTCCATTCCACCAGGCCCAGCAGCCAATCACTTTGCTGTATGCTGACAATGTGGGAAGAAGATTTGAACAAAGAAGGAAAGAAGAAGCTGGTGTAAATTATGGTGCACAAACAGTCATTTTACATACATATAGTTTGATGTTTTACATTTAGGCCATTAATATGTTAAAATGTAACTTTAATTTATATTGCTGACTAAAATTCTCTAAATGTTAAAAAACAGCAAAATATTATAGTGAAAATATGAATAAAGTGATTTACGATTGCTGTATGCATTCCATGTTCTCTTACTTTGTCTTCTCCTATATTGTCTGCTTGTCATGTGTACAATGCACATAAATTAAACTAGTGCAACAATAAAGTCTTTTAAAATGTGGGAAGAAGGACAGGATGGTCCTTATGACTGTGTATTCCCACTGTATAAGGAGGGAAGTGAGGGCAGGGAACCAGTGAGTAAATATGCAGAAAGGAGGGGGGCGATTGTTATTAAGCTGATATTAATCACTGTTATATCACTATTGTTATATCACTATGATGTTATAAAGCAGTCAAAACTTCCAAATTTAAAAAACATAATTTTCATCTCAAAATTCAACTATAATCAGTAGATTAATAATGTTACGCTTATTTATTTTTTTCATTATATACATATATACATATATACATATATAATTTGTCTAAGTCAGATTGATGTATTAGCTCGTTGACAGGTTAGTGCAGTGAGCATACAGGCACTGGAGTGCAGGAACTGATGACTCAACATCTCATGACCTCTGACAGCGGTGTAAGAACTCAATCACCTCTTGGGTTTTTCCCTTCTATTTCCCTGTGCTGTAGAAGGGATGTACTGTGCTGTAGTATTTAAAAGGCGGCATCCAATCTGTCTGTGTACTTGTCAGATTTGGCCTGAGACCAAATGAAAAGCATAATTACAGAGCTCACATTTTTTTCCCACAAAGCAAATATGCCGCAGGCACATTCTCCTGCCCCTTCACTAATAATGTCGTCAGCAATGACTTCATGCAGGAAATGTGATCCAGAGCAAGGGTGTGTTACCTGTACTAAAAGCAGGTCCTTTACACCTGCACATTAATTATGCTGTATTAATACAAGGACTTCCTGCTTGGGACTGTTACCGTAAGGAGATTAAATGATAGGATTTGTGCAGGGCAAACAGCACACAATAAGGTTTACTGCACACAACTAGTACTTAAAAGAAAAAAATAAGCTTGGTTGCTATATTTATAATTTCAGATTAGAGTTTCCATTCGAAAAATAAACTATATGCAAATTATACATATTCCTTATTATTACTTTTATTATTTTGTTTTTTGTATTTTATGTACGTTTATTTTACAGGCTAAAATTTACACTTCAAAATTAAAAATAACCAGATTAAATTCCACACAATATAAAGAAAACATGAATACAAACTGCACTGCAAAAGATGATAATGTTTTGAAGGCATCGTTTTAAAATAGAAAAATAATTGGACTTTGAAAAGCAGGTTTGTAATATTGGTTTTTTTTTTTAAAAAAACTACAGATATAATTAGAATTATGTATCCTTTTATTACAAAGCCATACACCCCACGTACTTGCCTACAATTTAATATCTAAAATCTGCCTGCTGTGTTAGATAAGGATGAACCTGGATGCAGCAGGTAACCAATGAGTGTGTGTGTGTGTGTGTGTGTGTGTGTGTGTATATATATATGTATATATATATATATATATATGTATATATGTATATATATATATATATATATATATATATATATATATATTCTTGAAAAAGGGCTGTGTGGAGCCCAAAACATTGACTTATTTTCTAATGGGATACATACTAATTATACATCATGTTATTGGAGTTCCTGCAACCAGGCTTGAGAAATATCTACAAACGTGAGTGCCTTTCCTGTTATGTGTTTTATAGATCTATTATCTATCTATCTATATCTCTCTCTCTATATAGATACATCTATCGCCTATCTATCTATCTCTCTGTATATATCTATCTATCTATATATATATAACTTTATTTATATATCTACCTCCCTAGTGAGAGTTAAGACAATGGATGCAAGTATCTGACCGATTGTTAGGTTTGGTGCAAATTTTGCACCTATATGCAATTTTAGCAAAATCAAAACAAATCGCTTTCTAGTTACTAATGCTATCCTAAAAGGCACTGTATAAATTAAGTGAACATGATTTTAACGCACAAGATGACTAATTAAGCTGTGGAATATGCATCATTTATTATCCTGCATTCCTACTCCCTCAATGTTTTCCATAAAGCATTTGGTTATTTATCTACCTTTAAGGAGCAGTCTCTTTTAGTGTAGCATACCTATAATGTCAATGTATCTGAAAAAGGAGGGACACTAACAGACAATCACACAGGACAGACCTGGTCAAGGGACAGTGGGGAAGGCTGTGAAGGGACTGACCTGTGCTGATCACAGCTGGGCTGCTATCAAATGGCAATTATGTTTAATACCTTTACATAAACTATGATGGTGGCTCATTTGCTGTATATGAATTAACATTTTTCAATATGGTTGTCCTCACAATGTATGTCAACATATGTATAAACACAGTAGTCAGATTCTAATTATGACCATATGTTTTGTTATGGTCAGCATAGATAAATCATACATTAAGGACTTGTTTATCTGAACATTTCAATTTACCAGTCAAAGAAACACGAATACAGGTGTCAGATATAGGTAAATCAAGTTTATAAAAGATAGACCTTACAGAACATCGTTCCTAGGTACATGGCCGTACACTGCTTTTACAACTTGAATTAAAAGTTATTTTTTATATAGTAATGTTGCTGATGTGTAGCTGCTTAGGACTTCAAGCTTCATACAATAGTAGTATTAGACAATGTGCTTTATGTTAAAGCGGAAGTCACGACAGCTGATTCTTACGGAAAAAGAAAAGGAGAAGCTATGTCCCACATGCAGAAAAGTAACAAGTGTGCTGACACTTTTTATATTTTCTGTTTTGTGGTTACGGCCGAGTTTGCTTTTACATTATTAGGGTGTTCACTATCACTAATGAAGAGTCACCATGAAAGAACGTTTTATATTCCCTTAATTGATTATGTAGCAAAAGGAGAAAGTAAAAAAGGAGAGGTCACGTTTACAAGAGTGTTGGAAATATATAACCTAAAAGATTGCTGCAGATATATTGGAAAATAATGAAAAACTACAGAAGATTATGCATAATCTTTTAATGCAGTGAGGGATAATTACATGCACCACTATGCAAAATAATTGTGCATCTATCTTGCTCAAATGAGTCAGCAAACTAGTTCACTGTGTGGCATGTCAAGACACATCGACTTCTCCAAAGTACCAAGGCATTGACGACACAGACCGGAACAGGGAAACCCAGCAAATTATCAGCGTTGTTTTAGGAACAAGTGTAAAAACAAAAAACATAGCAGCACTTATGGCCAAATAAATGTCTGCCCGAAACAGTTTTCTGTGCTGTTGTACATTTTAAAGGATAACAACGTCCTAGAAGAACAAAATTCCCTTCCTTTTTATCCAGAACATTTGCGGAAATTCTCTACAGATTGCCACAGAGGAAAGAAACATTCTGAGAACACAGATCCATTTAGGCTTCAGCATGATTCTAAGAAACCATAAGGGAACTTGCATTCTTTTTATAGGAAATTGTCAAATCATAGATAGCTGATTAAATGGCTTGTTTTATTAACTTTTACTTACATAGGGCTTGCAGACGGTTGCCCAGTTTACCATCTCACTTAGTATTTATGCAACAAACAATTTCTTAAATACGTTGTGCATTCAGGTTTCTCCGGCTAATATCTAGATTGTGTATTTGAAGAATGAGTGGGAGGCCAGATTCCACACATATAAAGATCAGTTCAATGGACACATACACCTACTTAGAGAGGAGAATTACATAGTTGAACTTGTTAGTTGGTTAGAAGCATGGAGTAACATGCAGAACAGCCCCAAACACCCTGCAGGTTGTTCTATAAAATTTGAATGTTTATCTCTAGAGAACATAATTAAAATTCCATTAGTGAGAAATGTTAGTGTTCACTTTAAATAGACGAACAATTACTGGTCACAATGTTAATATGTACATTTATTGTTTGTTCTCTAATGCAAATAATGCCCTGAGTACACTAATGTCCCATTACCATATTGCATTATCTCAGAGAAGACATCAGGGATAATGGTGTTGTAGTGTAATATTGTAGCAGTGTGTGTAGAATAGGACGATTAACTGGCCACTACACTTTCAGATGAAGCAATATTAGTGGCTACAGAATTACTACTATCCAAGATGTATTTTTAGTTTATAATGTATGAGGTGTCCGATAATGAACCCTCTCAGTGTCTCCTCTCTGGTGTCATACTGAAATGGCTACATACCAATGAATTAACACCCACATACAGCTGTCACCAGCCAGATGGGCACTACTTAGCATTATGCTAAGGGTAATGAGCTCAGGCCTCATATATTTGCAAGAAAGTTCTTTATACATCTTCGAGCTGTATGTTTTTTTTATTACTACTCCTTATAAAACATACAATCATAAAACATAACTTTTTCAGTTTCACTACATTTGGAAAGGACAGAAAATGAAATCAGTCTTATCAGGGTTGCTTTACAATTCTGGATATACTAAAGCTAGGTACACACTACACAGTTTTCATCCAATAATCGGCTAAATCAGCCGACATACGACCGCTCGTTCAAAAGTCGGGTCAGTGTGTGCAGTGACACGATGGTCGGAAATCTGCCCAAATGGACGATTGTCGCCTCATTTGATTGGTCGTACCGTTTAATATTTTCGCTCCAATCTCGTTTCCTTTGTGTATTGTGTATAAACTTCCGACCGATCCACAACAGTGAGTACGCAATTACAGTCATTGCTCATGACAACATGGCTGTAAAAAGTCGCTAAAGGGACGTCCGCTCTTCCCTTTATCGTCCTAAACAAGGCTAGTGTGTATGCAGTCCATGGACCGAGCGATCAGAACATCGATCGCATGTAAAATCGCTCGGCATAAAAAGTTGGTTGAAATTTATGTAGTGTGTACCCAGCTTTACAGAGTGCAGAAATAGATAAAGAAATTGTAGCACAAAATCATTGCAAAACAACATAAGCTAGTGAATTTTAAAGACTACAAAATAATATAAATTGTTTTGATCGTAATACAGAAGAAAAAAAGAAAAGAAGAAAGAACAGTAAGTATAATAAAAGGGGCACATGACCAGGTGTATTTTAAACTGTATCCAACGTTGATGGTCAAAAGAAATTCCAGCTTTACCTGCAGCCCCCAGCTCTAGGCCCCCATACTGACTTGTTTGTTACTTTATATCTTGAAGCAGAGACTAGAGGTGAATCAGACAAAGTCATGGGGAGAAGACAGAGTGGCATGCGGGGACATTATAAGCAAGTGGGAGGTCTGATTGGCATGTGGGGGCTTTTGGTGCGCCCATGGGGGCATTTTGGGTATGAATGATGTCGGGATTCAGAGGTCATTTTTGGGCTGATTTGTTACTACTGAAATTAGGAGTAATGTGCAGTCCTTATAAAGGTTGGAGGGGCACACATGTGTCCCTTGAAGTACATCAGGTTGCCCATCACTGGTATACAATCAAGAAGTAATTACTTTCAGGGATTTTGAATACTCGAGACCCAACTGCAGTTGTATCTGTTGTTTTCCAATAACAAATATAGAATAGAGAACAAAAGGCAGGAATCTAACCCACTGATAAGTGTGAGGGATCAAGATTTACCATAACAAAGAGCATCATGTCTGGAGCTGTTAGCTCAATTTTATAAACTCTAACATGTGACCTACAGCACATCTACAGAATGAAAGCTATATCACAAAATGTAGGTGATGTGACCCATAGCAACCAATTTGAATCTGTCATTATTAAAAAACAGTTTAATGCAGTGATGGGTAACTCGATACGCTCTTCAAGAGCTCTCTAAACTTCAAAGTGGCAGCACATTACCCTTACTCTCAGAATAAGAGCGGGGGCAGCAGATCATATAGCAAAGAATAGGGCCGATGGGGCACATGGCAGAGAAAAATATTGAGGGGGCAAAAAGCAGGGATGAAGCTGAGGGTTGCAGATGTTGGCTCGGAGGGCCACATGCTGACCATCCCTGGTTTTAATGGGTGCTATGGGTAACAGCGCCTTCATTAGTGTTGCTGTTTTTGCTGTTCCCATTTTTCCATTCTGTAGGTAGATCATTCATTAGGTTGAAGGGACTATATGCTCAGCGATCTAGCCAATCACACACTTTGGTGAAGTGAAATGTTTTAACTTATGTTAAACATTCTGTAGCCTTAGTAGTTGTGCATGTGTTCCATGGACTAGAAAACCTTCTGTGGGAACAATGTACAGATATGTTTGCTTAACTATCCCAAAATAACTCGGATATAGTGGCACTGAGTGATGTGCTCTAAAAAAATATCTTGCTGTAAGTTATCACAAGCTAGTATTCTTTGTCAGTCATGCTATATGGATTTCAAACAGCAACTGCTCATGCATGCTTTCTGTATGACAATCGTTAGGAGCTCATTACGGCTCACGACATACCCTGCATGTAATTAGAAGTTAGGACCAGGAAAGGGTAAATCTGTCGTTATGAATTACCTAAGTATGCCTGTACCTAAGTAAATTTGTTACCTAATGGGACACCCACAGATCCCAGAACTTGCAAAATATTTGGAAGAGTGGTTGATAATGCTATTGATATATTCCAGACAGAATAGGTAGCAGGAAGAAATATTTTGTGGAGAGAGAAATAGAATTGTGATATTAAGTGTTTAATGTTCTTCCAAACAGTTTAGAGCAGGTCCACCATATATATAGGAAGCTTCTCAGAGACAGACAACCCCTCCAACATCCATTTGAGACATCAGGGAATATACTATGCAACTGCACTGGGGCATAATTCCAGTTGTACAATAACTTCTATGCATTTTCCTTAAATAAGAAATAGACCTGGAGGAGGTCCGTTCCCATTTCCTTGCTCATTCCTCTCCATCTAGGACCTTGCCAAGATCAGACTGACGAAAGATCCACATGAGCTTGCCTTTGTAGAGAGCTCATAACTAAGAGCTATGCAAATAATATTGAGACCTAAGCCTCAGTAGAGGCCTTTCTCAGGCAAATAGATTCCAATATTGTCTGGTTGCCAGTGTACTGTAGCAGTGTGCCTGAGTTGATAGAAAATTTTGCGAGTGATATTGAGTTTGAGCCTGGAGATCAGAAAGTACCAGAAACGAGGAGCAGCAGAATAAGTCATTTAAGATTCTCGCCAATCAGGGACCCAAGAACAAGAAGTACAGATGAGGCTGGAAATCAGGATTACTGAAATAGGAATGATTGCTGAGGAAGATGGGGCCCGAATAAACAGCTCACAAGATTCCATACTGCTAAAGTTTGGGCCACCACAGGATGAATTTTCGCCAACGATGTCAAGGGAGCCAGAGGAGGTAGGAGAGTGCCACCACCCTGGTGTTCTCTGTCTAAATGGTTGTCCAAACATTTGAGAAGCGAGGGGATTTCCATTGAACACATTGGGCGAATTGTGCAGCCATGTAGCATATCTTAATATTTATTATATGCCTTGACTGATATTTTGGGTAAACCGATGTAAAATCTGCATACTTGTCAAATTTCTGTTATTCCCTGTAAGAGATCCGGCATGAAGGTCAGCTGGAAAGTGCAATATGTGTGGGCATGGTGACTAAATTGCATTACTGTGGCCATGCTCCCTGCTATTCAGTGCCACAATTTTTGTCGTAGATCTGAAGGATCATGATGATGTTAATTGCATAAGTCCTGCCTCTGCCGGCGATCAATGAGGGTGCCAGCTCCTCAGCGATGACCTCCCCACATACATTCTGGGAGAGTAGACAAGTACGTTCTACAGTCTGATTCCTGGACGTTTGTTATGCCCATATAAGTGTAGAGGTCATATATTGAAGACGTTTGAATGGGGGTTGGGGGTACACATGATGGGAGACTTGTGTTTATGGAGACACAAAAAGCTAGTCAACATTAGACAACTGAAAATGAATGAACACAACATTACAAGTACAATTGGTTATTTGGATGATCTACAGCAAATCACAGGAAGACAATTTAGGTTACTTGAGTAATTAAATAGAAAGAGAAGTCTGGTCTCATATTTAACTGATGAAAAGGATGAGATTTCAGGAAACATTGGATTTATTTTGTGTAATGGCATAGTGAAAGCAAAAGTTTCAAAAATGCAAGTGATCCAATCTGCTAGTACTTCAATTACAAAGAAGGAAGTCATTTTTGAGACTTGCTGTGCACTACAGGCACTCCATACCAGAAATGGACGCCAAGTTGTAAATTGACAGAGCTGACCAGTAGACATATTTGTGTGTTCAGAAAATGCAAACAGGCTCTGCAGCAAGTAAAGGGCATTGTGTGTAATGATCCAGATGTGCAAAGCCCAAATTCTGATAAACTATTTATAGCACAAGACTGATGCATGCTGCAATAAAGGGGTAGGTGGTGTAAAACACCCTATTCTTTATTTTTTAAGCCACAAGTAGTACCATCATGAATGGTGATGGAAATAATCACTTTGACAGCACATTAAACTGAAATAAAGTTATCTTTCGACAACAATGTAAAGTTGTCAATTTGACTTTATTCATGGTAAGAAATAAACTGCTTGTATCAGTACAGAGCAGCCCTTACCTTTCCATTATCAGTAAATAAAGAAGAAAAAATGCCAGTATAGTGCTGTTAAAACAGTGAGTCACACACTATGTCCTATAAAGAATCTGTCCTGATGTCCACTATTCCAAAGAGCATGAAATTTCCCAGACGAAATTAGGAATCTGTAAATAGCAGACAAGGGGTTTTTCTCTTCTATGTTGAGGAAGAAACGGAGGACATGCACAAGGCACTATGAAAAACATCCTTTAGCTGCAACATGACAGGTCCTTTGTAAAAGGACCACATACATAGCAATATCAGCAAAGATGTCAGGTAAATGGCACAAGACATATGCATGTGGCCCCCAAAACAAGCCCAAGGTCACCTTTCGTCTACATTATCATGCCCCAGTGATACCAGAAGAGTACCAGGTGCTCGGGCCAGTAAGTTGAACCACCAGTATTATGGTGTATTACGTTGATGACTTCACATCAAGCCTAACCACCAAATATAAAAGAAAGAAGCACTAACAATGAAGCATTAATGGCCACCTAAAAAAAATATTTTCCTAAATATTTCCCTCTTCCTAGTCAGAGCTAGATACAGTTGAGTAACCAAGGCTCTGTCAGTTCCATAATAGAAAATCGTTAAGTCAGTAAAGCTTACCATATTAAAATGTCTTTGGAGGGTCAGTATGAGCAGGAGGACCCAATCACAAGAGACTGCAGCTTGTGATTGGCCCCCATTCACAGAAACCCCTCCTTGGTCCTCAGAGTTGGCTGTGAAAGGAATGAAGGCAAATATTTTCCAATGCGGAAGTGCAGCTTTAAACAATGAACTTTCAATAAACGAACATTAATCTTGAACAATAAGCAATTGCCATTGTTCATTTATGAAACACCTTAACTCAGAGCATGAAAATGTTATAAAACTTCAAACTACCGTATATACCCGTGTATAAGCCGAGTTTTTCAGCACATTTTTGTATGCTGAAAAAGGCCCCCTCGGCTTATACACGGGTGAACTTACCTGGTGTCCGGTCCCTCAGTTGTTAAGTTCCGCAGTGGAACGCATGTGCGTTCCACTGACAGGAAGTTCGGCATTTGGAACGCAAACTTGCGTTCCAAATGCCGAACTTCCTGTTGGTGGAACGCACATGCGTTCCACTGCGGGGGAAGGAAAAGGCTGTAGCCAGAAACTCGGCTGTGGAGCTTTGCTCCCTAGAGACTCTAGGGCGCAGCGCAGTGCCTGCTTGAGATTTACTGTAGCTGTTCCCATCGCTGCCTTCCTTTTTTCGTGGAACTCTGGAGCATGGAAGGCAGGCAACACCCCCAAGTCCCACGGAATCCACACTGAACCATAAGGATAGAGGATTACCGTGGCACACCACATACTGGAGCGATGGTCTAACGCCACTCAATGCACCCTGAACCCCCTTACACCACCAAGGTAATTGTAACATCTTTCAACCATTTAAACATGTTAAAGCCTTTTCACCACAGTGTATAGGTGCGCTAAATACATTTTGGAAAGTCATAAATTGGTTAACAATCCATTACTTAGACGACAAGCAAACAACACATATGATATAAAAATGCATATAGAGATGTAAATTAAAAACATAATAATGAATAAATCTAAAAAAATTACCAGTAGCTGCTGCATTTCCCACCCTAGGCTTATACTCGAGTCAATAAGTTTTACCATTTTTTTGTGGTAAAATTAGGTACCTCGGCTTATATTCGGGTCGACTTATACTCGAGTATATACGGTAATAATTAGTTAGCTAAGGTTATTAAAAGAATACAGTAGGGGAGGAATCAAATAAAAAATAAAGTCAAAAGATGGATCAAAGCACATGAACACATCTAAAAATAATTCTCTTTAACCATTCAAATATGAGTCACTATTAAAAAAAAAAAAAAAAAAAAGAAAATGTTTTAAGTTGGGAGACTTGGTACTTATACCACCGAACTCCACTACCTGACAAGTTCTGACTCCCCACTGTACTTACACCCCCCCCTCCAATACACACCCCGGAATTCCTGCACCCTCCTGATCCCCACAATGCAGCAGTAATCCTTATGTTATGCATATGGTTTTACCTGGTTTTATGCTCTAAAATTTGTGTTCCTTGTAACCTTCATGTATGTTTATACACTGCCTTGTTTGCTGCTGCAAAATTCTAAAAGAAAACCCCCTTTAAATAACATGATTTAAAAGTATTAAGACAACATTAGATCAATTTATATTACACAGGAGAAATATTTAATGGAGCTGCACTAGTTATATTTCTTATGCAAAATATAAATATGACCATCTAAAAACAAATACAAATATAAAACAGAAATAAACCAGAATCTTATTAAAGTATTGAAAACCATTAATATGAAGATAAATCTAAAAATATTTGTCAAATTATCATGCTGATGGTCACTGATATATCAAATGCAAGTAACTTTAATGGTATGTTCAAAAGAGAAATGCATAAAACACTATGTAAAGTGTAATCCAGCCTACATTTCGACTTTGTTACATAGTTTACTTTGCATTCGCGTGTACCAAATTTTCACTACTATTGAAAGATTTCTGGTACCCTATGATGAGTGGTAAGTCTGTTATTCAACATATTTTATTGTATTTTCCAAAACATCTGTTTATGAGTACTTCATCGAGAATTTCTACAGTTGGCTTGGACAATACTGCCCCATGTGGCACGTGGAAATAGTTTATATTTATTGTAAACCATATGAATCACTTAGTGTGAGAGTTCTTCAAATTTATCTTCTTCAATTTCCTATTAAAAAAATAAACTACAGTTCATCTTACAGTAAGATACTGTGGTTATGAACAACGTCTCACTCAATGAGTAATCTGTTTTGTCCAATTTTTCTTTTTCAGCTTCAATAACATTGTTTCCTGGTTCCATCATTTAGGATTCATGTTGTTTTTAATTGTAACGACAGGACATTCCTAACAGTATTTACATAAAATTTAGATACATTTCACATATAAATTTAGCCTTGTCCTCTAGCCCGTTTATAAAGTCTAGTGATCAGTATCATAGGATTTTTCTGTATAATAATTCAAATATGTACTCCAATAAAGTCACATGAATTGACACCAAAACACCAGTGATCTAAAATAACCATTATCTGTAATGGTATATATATATATATATATATATATATATATATATACTGCAAGCCCTAATTACCATAAAGGCATGCACTGTGATCTCTTTACCAATATTGTTACCCATATGTCTCTGTAACAGGAAAGTGTTCTAAAAACAATGCCGCACTTGAATATTACATAACATTATGTA
Organism: Mixophyes fleayi; assembly: GCF_038048845.1. Lineage (NCBI taxonomy): Eukaryota > Metazoa > Chordata > Amphibia > Anura > Limnodynastidae > Mixophyes > Mixophyes fleayi. Next base: position 219,749,612 of record NC_134406.1, on the reverse strand, counting down.
ATAGCTTATGTCACTCGTACAACAACCCTTTTATCACATAACTACATGTAAGAAAACAAACCCCTACATTTAGCATTTGTATCCATAGACATATATATTAGCCGCATTAATAATGAAACACACAGACATACTGTTAAAAGCACAGGTTAAATACCACTATCAATCGTCTGCGGATAATCCTTTGCTAATCCTACTTACTGGTATCTTTATTTTCTTTTTTTAACTCTAATGTTTGAGTCTGAAATCTCAAGGTCTATTGATGTATATGGTGCTTTACCTTAACACCAAAGACCTTGGACCCATGGAAAAATAGTTATTCAAACATTCTTATCTTAGGAACAGATCAACAGATAAAATAGATTTATCCATTTCAGTATAAAGCAGAAAGAAGACCACGATTATTTTGTGTTGCATGAAATGCCAGATATATAGTTTTATGTCAGTACTGCTACCATACAGTAGTATATGTAGAGTAACAAGGTGCCGCTTGCTCCTAACTCTCCTGGGCCAGATACTGAGAGCTCCGCTACAACAAGTGATTCATTCTATTACAGAACATCAGAACGCAAAACTAAAACATCTATGTCAAACTACATTTACACATTACGAAAACTACCATCATTTCTTTGATTCCAAATAGGCAGCACAGTGGCCTAGTGGTTAGCACTTGTGCTTTGTAGCACTGGGGTCATGAGTTCGATTCCCGACCATGGCCTTATCTGTGTGGAGTTTGTATGTTCTCCCTGTGTTTGCGTGGGTTTCCTCCGGGTGCTCCGGTTTCCTCCCACACTCCAAAAACATACTGGTAGGTTAATTGGCTGCTATCAAAAATTGACCCTAGCCTCTACCTCTCTGTCTGTATGTGTATGTGTGAGTGTGTGTCTATATTAGGGAATTTAGACTGTAAGCTCCAATGGGGCAGGGACTAATGTGAATGAGTTCTCTGTAAAGCGCTGCGGAATTAGTGGCGCTATATAAATAAATGATGATGATGATGATGATAAAAGTAAAAGAGAAAAAGGAATCTAAATAGTAATAACAAGCATAGAAGTGCACTATTGTAGGAACATTTTGATCTTGTTATATTAGTCTGAATTCTAAAAATTTTATATTCTATGGTGCTGATTTTCTATCACAACATAGTACAACTGACCTGGGAAACCTGGCACACATCGGAGCTCGAACCCACATGTCCCTACCGTCCTGATTCGCAGACACAAAAAGGGGCTGATCGGGCTGTGTTGTTGGTGCAGTGGGGCATGGTCTGCACAGATATGGGACTGGGCTTATTTTATCTCTATTTTGCCTAGACAAATTTTGTGAGGTATGCAGTAGACATCCCATACAAAAGACACTCAACTAATGTTTCACAACACATCCACTAACTCTATTCATGTATAAGATTTAGATATCTTTGGCCACACAGGGGCTGGACAACAGGACTACTGTCCAGTCAGTTACACACATGGGTGGACAGACCAGACAGGATATTATGCTTCCCTAGTTCAAGCCGGATCAATTCCGTCTTACACCAGAGTTGTGCTAGTGAGGTTGGAAGATGAGTGAACACACACACAGGTCAATACTGATCAACTTCAAAATGCATTTAGCAACATAACCAATAATTATCCTACTGCGGTCAACAGGATTTGTGTATTTTGATTATTTTGTGGGCATTAGCACACCATTATTGGATCTGCCCGCTATTGTGTGATAAGTAGAACTTAAAAAATGTTTACAGTGTAATTAAAAATCTTCAAGTCTTATGGTTTACTTAGCTGTAAAGTAGTTATCAATATATGGATATATTATTCCCAATAGTGTAGTAGGCTTTACTTGACTGTAGATTGACTTTTACAGAGCTAAACAACAAGGCCATTACATCTTTGTTAAATCAGAGATGAACAGCATATTACAGAACTTAGGAGCCAGTCAGGCTGATCTAAAAGCCACTGTGTATATTTACCGAGCCACAAACTAATATCTATTTAAAAAAAAGCAAAGAGTCAGTAGTAAAGATATGAGTAAAGATATCAGATTTGTTCAGGCTTGGATAAAGTGTTCCATGCATCTCCCCTGCAATACAGTTCACAAAAATATTCCCTTAGCTTCGTAAAACTGCTTTCATGAGTAAAACTTTTATGGTAAACGCACTTTAAATGAAAAATTAAGCCATGTCACATATTAAATGGAACACACATAATTTTGAAATGAAAAAAACAATACACCAATGTCTGCTCAGACCATAACATCCACCCCACACTGTCATTTGTGTTTCATAAAATGTACTCTTGACTATCATTACATAAAACCAAGACGGATAATCATTTATTTTAACTAACAAAGTCAACATACTGCCAAAAAAACACACCTCAAAATATGACTACTAAAATTAGAATGAGTTATGAAAAGTACAAAACAAATCTAAGAATTTTGTAATCTGACATTATATGCATCACTACTCCGGCCATGCTAAAAATAAATCAGTACATTACAGCAACATTTTTTTAGACACTTTGGCCAAGAACTCGCAGACTTTCCAATAAACTGTGCCTTGGCTGCAGCCCTCGGAAGGTCTGCAATGAATCAGCAGATCCCAGGCATAATGGAAATTCCCCTAAATTAGCATTCACCTCCATGGTGTGAAATGGTATCAATCCTAGCAAATAGTAAAAACCACAGTAAGTTATCAAGTCCATCAAATGTCAATCCTGGAAGTAAGTCAGAGCAGGGGAGGAGTACTGTAATGCTTAAACCATTTCTGGAATTTGACGTATAGCCTATTTTTACTAAAAAAAAAAGTTCATTTTTTACCCTCAAAAATTACAAAGCATTGTAATAATGGAGCACAATCTATTTAAAGCTGGTACATTGAGTGGAAATTGAACAGAAAATCATTGCAAGCTGACAACAAAATAAAGCTGTTCTTACACAACATTTAAATGGATTCTATGCATGCACCATAATACATTTAAGAAAGCTGTAAGATGCTTGATGCATAAAAATGATGCTTATGCCCACCCTCAGTTATGCCTTGGTGTTAGCAGTCGCACAGCAGGGAGTTCATATAAGCTCCATACTGCCCACTGACACAGTGCTATTCTCATCTGAGCACACGCTGGGGGCTGTTACAGGTTAGCAGGGAGCCGTTACCCCTGCTTCCCTGTTAGTTACACTCATGCTTTTACCATATACACATCTCTTCTCCCAGACATCTTATTATAATCAGAGACCTACTCATTCTAAATAATATTTTATTGTTCACTTAATTGCTTGCTTGGCAGTTAAAGGAAAATGCAGATAGTTGCTTCCTGCTTCCAGCAGGTAGGAATCAACCAAAGGTTTGTGTAACCCTACAAGATACTTCCTCAACAAAACAATCATGCAGGGAGGTTCACATGATACATAGTTTTTATTTCATTGCTGACAGATCATGACATGTTAGAGTACATATTCCTGCTAAATGCAAGGTTTATTCCTCACAATGTTATATAACACATAGGCCACGCTAAAAACAACACCTTATATTCCCTATTCCCTTTCAGTATGGCATATTCCTGCCATAGGGAAACCTTTTGACCATCACACGACTGGCTCCAAGAATACAACAAATATAATAAACAACGTCTCACAGCTCAAATTAATAATTTTTTTGTTATATGCACCAGTTATTTAGCAGGTGGGTAAAGTCAAAGCTATGTGACAGACCTCTGTTCTAGGAAACTCATACAGTGCTCTAGGTATAGAAAGGTAAATCTAAACTCTCCTTGGTCCCTTACTCGCTGAACGCAGCTAAAAGTCAGATTCAGAGGCAAAGACAAAGGAAGAGATGACAATAGGCTAATAGGATCATGATATACCCCTAAGTAAACATATATATATATATATATATATATATATATATATATATATATATATATATATATATATATAAAATGGGTTAAATTGATTAACTTCAAATGTAGCAATGAAAACAAAATTAAGTTTCTGAAGGGTTTTTGAGGCTTGGAAGACTGCCTAACACCTCTTAATTTTCATTTGTTGTGTATTTATGTTAAATACTACACAGAAAGGGGGAGTAATTACAATTACATAATTGTTTTTCTCTGGTTCATATTCACTATTTGGGCTTAATGTACAAATTTTAGGCAATGATGATCTTAAGGTGTAACCCACTTAATATTCCCCTACTGTTCTCTCATTTGCAATATATCCTCCTTCTGGTTGGCACGTTTGTCATGGATACGAAACCATAAGGCCTGATTGTGTTACTGTTTAATCTCCTTTTCTTACATCTTGTTTTTTTTATCTTTTTTGATATATGCATAGCTCCAAATCATTATGTATCTTAAAACCATTAAGTATAGACAGGATTAAAAACTTTACTAAAAACAAAATGTCTCCTGTACACAGGGGATGCAGCCGTTTTTAAAGTCAGTCAACAGACACGGACATACAGATACCATGAGGTTTCAGCCATGCAAAAACACAATATCACAATCACTATGGAAGAATTACTTGACCAGGAAATTTATTCCAGACCATGAGAGCAGCAAGTGAAGCCATTCAGAGTCAAACCATAGGTAGACGAACCCTAAAACTCAAACTATTAGAAACTAAGTGTTCCCATGATGCAGCTGCTAGACAAAATTGATACAAAAAGTATAAGAACAGAATAAAGCTGTCATAGTTAATTTCAGTCAGATAGGTATTTAAATATAAAAAGATAATTTTTACTGTATCATTGGGCAGCAGGTGGCTAAGTGGTTAGCACTTCTGCCTCACAGCACTGGGGTCATGAGTTCAATTCCCAACCATGGCCTTATCTGTGTGGAATTTGTATGTTCTCCCTGTGTTTGCGTGGGTTTCCTCCGGGTGTTCCGGTTTTCCTCCCACACTCCAAAAACTTACTAGTAGTAGTAGGAGGTTATTTGGCTGCTCTCAAATTGACCCTAGTCTGCCTGTCTGTCTGTGTTTGTATGTTAGGGAATTTAGACTGTAAGCTCCAATGGGGCAGGGACTGATGTGACCGAGTTCTCTGTAAAGCGTTGAAGAATCAGTGGCGCTATATAAATAAATGGTGACGATGATATTATTTTCTGTGCTCGATAGTGTTTTGTTTGACTCACTGTTGATTTTTTTTTAAAAAGTCTAACAGTATAATTTAATTTAATCTTTTTTTGTGCAGGTTTTATTAGCTAAATATCCTATAACACTCAACTGTTTCCTGGTTGCAGTGCAATAAGTTGTGATTTCTACATCCAAAGTGAGTTTCCAATTCAGGAAGATGGCCTCTACTGAAAAATAAACACTGGATTAATATAATGGGATATATTAGGTATCTTTACATTGCACGCCAATGGTCTATAATGAAGGGCATGTTACTCATAGAGTAAAATAATAAACATTAAACTATCCTAGCCACTTTAGGAAGAAGACAGCATTTTCCATTTTATTACAGGAAAAAAGTGACATTTAAAAAAGTGCTTTTGCAAAAAAAAAAAAAAAAAAAAAGTCTGTTTTTACATACTGGGTAAGATTAAAGTGAAGATGGCTAATGTTCAACACACATTTAACATTCGTGCAGCATCAGAATGTACTGACATCTGGTTCGGATTTACAGTCTGACGTTTTAATGGAGGTACCTCCCCCACAAAACTTTCTTTTCCTTTCTTTAATAAACTGTTCTTTTAGCCTCTCTGTTTTTCCCCTCTCCCCCTCACAAGCAACACGTTTTTGATTCTTGCTGGAAGCGACCTGATCACTGCCAGGAAGAGAAATGCAAAACAATCCCAGGAGCAGCTCCTGACGTCAGTATAACATTCCTCCCACCCAGCAGTCAGAGCCCTGTGGAAATTCCAGGCTCCAGCCGGACTAAATCCTTGTGATATAACAGCAGAGTGCCTGCAGGGCCACTCATCCATCCCCTGGCTGCCAAAAGTTAAGGGTTAATCTTCACATCCGACTGTCTGTCAAGTTTAAAGAAACTTTCCATTTTCCCCCTTGAATATTTACTGGAAATTTGTTATTAGTATATTTTTAACCTGCTCAGTGCTTACAGTAGGCTTACATTAAATGGCATCCTGAAAATAAATAATGAAACCAATTTACACTCCGATAAGCAAATGATCTTAGCAGCCGGGTCACATGCACACTGGTATCAGAAATGTATGTTAAATGCAGATTTTAACTCAAGTTATGCGAATGTAAAAGGAAATGGGCATTAATCTGCAGGGCATTCTTTATTGCTTATTCCATTTAAGTGCAATTTATGCTGGTCAATGCAGTTGAAAACTTACGTTCATCTCAATGGGAGTGCACTGCAGGCCCAATGAGATGTGTTTGGCTTGAACAAGATAACCTCTCCTCTGTATCAAACATATAAAACCAGAGTGCTTTTATTTGTGCTTCAACAAGAACAGGGGCTAACAATGCATTACAAACTTTTGTGTGTGCATAGCTCTAAGAAGCAAAAGCACTGACTGATACACTGAGCAATACAAGACATACTGAGGTCATTTTAATGCTCCCATATTTATTGAATAGACAAAGCTACTGCCACAATGCTTGCTACAAACCAGAAATATACAGCAGATTTGAAATGCCACCATTGTTCCTGGTGTCTTTCCAGGTAATAGCTCTTCCTTCCATTCCTATGTGTGTGTGATACAAATTCTCATCCCCTTCTGAAGTGCAGATAGAACTTTGTTATCAGACATTTGCTTAGAGGAGAGGGGAGCTCCAAGGACCACTCATGGGTGCCTGCTAAATGTAAAGAAACTCACTCTCTCCCACAGAAATGTCTTTACCCAAATACAGAACATAGAAATATACAATATTTTCACATCTACTTTCCTGCACACAACACATATAAAGAAAGATACAAACAGGTAACAAACAGGTATTCTCTGCCAATAGTTTCATCCTTCACTTATGAGAAGAGGACACAAAAATAACAGAAACATAATCCCAGTGTTTTTTTTTAAAAACCCTTATTAACCAATGTCAAGATATAACATACCCCCAGGCAGCGGCGGATTGGGAACTTAAAGTGGCCCTGGAAAAAATTCTTGAAGTGGCCTCATGTGGGTGGCACCAAATCAGCTGTAGGTGGGGCCAACACATAAGTAGGCGGGACTTTTCCTGGTAAGGTCTATGACCAATCCGCCCCTGCCTGGCAGTGTCTTCTGTCTCTCAGATTGAGCCTTAAATGATCAACTGTCTTGCTTTGTAGCTCCACCCTGGTTATATAGTTGCATAGAGAGGAGAAACACCAATTGTGCAGTTAATGTTTGATAGGCAAAAACATATGTATATATATATATATATATATATATATATATATATATATATATATATATATATATATATATATATATATATATATATATATATATATAAAAAATTCAATGGTCAACATTAACTCTGCGTAAAGTTTCCTGCTTATGGTCATTGTACTTGTCTCTGACAGTGGGGGTTATGTACTAACAAAGCACAAAAATGATGGAAGTCCCAGTCTGAGATATTTTTTTTTAATAAATATTCATTTAACCCAGAAAAAAAAAAATACAGTGAGTACCTAGGACTGTCCTTGGAAGTTAGGGGCATTTAGCATATGTGACTAATACTAATAGACTCTATAATAATAATAATAATAATAATAATAATAATAATAATAATAATAATAAAAGTAGTCATTATCCCATAAAAAGGATAATGTTTGAAAATTAAGGTGGACAGAGAAGACACACTATTCTTAATTTGAATGGACAGTACCAACTTTCAAAGGTTTGCTCTTGGAAATGTCCCCACTTGTTATATCAACCAACTACACAATAAAATGCCCTTTCCAGCATGTTAGCTGCAATTCTTACCATTTACTCGTCAAATTCAGTATAAATGAAATGACGAACATTGCAGTGATAAGACATCGTACAGGACATACTAGGCTGCACTCACCCAATAGCAAAGAGTCTTCTATATTTTAAATATGTCGGCAAATATGAATAGAATAAACATTAGAAGTGGAAATAGTGCGTGATGAATGTACGATATTAGCGTTACTTGAATGTGTTTTAATCTTAGTTATGTGGTGTCAAACAAGTTTTTTGTGATGCCAGTTTACAAACTTACCTGTGCCGGCGCCGCTCAGCTCCGTGATGCAGTGGACATAACCTGTGTAGAGCTGAAGTATCGCGAGAGACTCTGCAGCCCCCTCTCTGTGATAGGCAGCCTCCATTTTCCCTGCCGTCAGCCTCTTCCGGACAAAACAAATGAGAAGCGGATTCCCCCCTCCCGATCCCTCTACCACCCACCACATCCCCCGCGCCACCGAGAGACAAATTTAAAAAAAATGTACAAAAAGAAAAAAAAAAAAAAAAGACATGAGGCAGTATCCAGACGGCCTCATTAGGCCATCGGCCTCCCGGGAAAATTCACTGTAAGGCCTATGGCCAATCCGCCACTGCCCCCAGGGCTGAATTTAGATGTTTTGCTGACCCCCCCTCCACTTCCACCTACTCCAAAGCCACACTACACTGTCCTTAACACCACCTTGCCCCTTCTGTATTAAGGTAAATCAGACCATGGTTAATTGTCTGTAAATGTAATATAACATCTAATACATTAACATACAAATGTCTAAGTTCAGCACAAGGTTAAATGTGTCCAATATATAAATTATAAATTACTATTGATGCGCTATGTGAATATCTCCTGGACCATTGCTGCAAAGGCCAATATTTGTGGCCTTTCCACAAATCCAGGCATGGCATCATGTACAGAAGCCCCCAGGATACAATCTTGAGTCATAATATGATTACAGAACCCATTTATAAATCCAAAAGATCATTACATCATCATCCTCATCAACATTTATTTATATAGCGCCAGCAAATTCCACTGCATTTTGCAATTGGGAACAAACAGCAATAAAACAATACTGGGTAATACATACAGACAGAGAGGTAAGAAAGAGGGCCCTGCTCGCAAGCTTACAATCTCAATAATCAGAATCATATTGCAAATACATTAAAGTAACTTGAGGAAAAAAAACAAAATAGCTTATGTTACATGCTAGTGTATGGATGATAAATTTATGATATTTACATTTAGTGTAATCTTCCATACAACCTTCTATTTCAGTGGCATATATGGAAAGAGTCAATTAAATCATTGGGGGGAAAAACATTCACATAGAAACAATGTTAACTTGGGTATGTTACTTAGGTACATAAAAGCTCACATCTATAAACATCATCCCATAGAAATGATGTAGACGTATAGTAAGTTAACAATTGTTTAACTGGTCCAACAAGGACATAATTTAGCAAAAGGGAAAACCCCAGTGGCCACAAAACAATATTACATTTTAGTAAGGAAAAAAGTAGGTAAAAGGTCATACTAGAAGATTTGTATTTAATGATTTGTTGCCAAAAATATAATGAATAAAAATAAAGTAGGTGTGATATAAGAAAAGTATTAGGGTAAAATATTTACTAATACCAACATGATGGAGAAAAAAAAGGTAATAGACTACCAAACATCAGCAATATTTAAGATAATCTTAGGATTCTAAAAAAAAAAGCTATAGTTGTAAAAATGATGATCTTTGATCTGAACATAGAGCAGTATCAGTGTAATTCATACTAACGGAAACAAAAAATAATATTTTTGGCTTTTTGTGCATTCTTGATATACGGCACTTTGGAATACAGTTGCTGGTCACCCCTTGGACATATGGGAAAATAACAACTTAAAAGTGGCTCTGCTAACAAAATACACTACATTCCCATATGCCAGGTGATTGTACCAAAAAAGGGAGTCATTTATAAAATGAAAAGTGGAAAAACCAGCTCTGGCTATAAAGTTGTTTCTCCCCTGTAATGCCGTGCCCAGGATTTACAATGACAGTGGTGGATTGTGACATTATACAGTGAACCAAAAGGAGTGTTACAATGAACAAAAAATGAAAGATGTTCATTCCCTTTGCCCGCAACCAGAGGGTTCATATATAGCACATACTGGGGTGTTTTTACCACTTACTGTGGGATCTCTATTGCCAAACTCAACAACAGCATAAAAAGATGAAAAGATAGGTTCCGTGCAAAATATAAAATATCACCTTGCCCACCACCCTGTTACTTAATGACACACTGACAAACTAAATCGCCTTCCTTGATTTTGTCCTTAAATAAGGCAATTAGTGACAGTCCAAAAGTCTACAAATGGGCAGCATTGTGGCTAAGTGGTTAGCACTTCTGCCTTACAGCACTGGGGTCATGAGTGCCATTCCCGACCATGGTCTTATCTGTGAGGAGCTTCTATGTTCTCCCCGTGTTTGCGTGTGTTTCCTCTGGGTGCTCTGGTTTCCTCCCACACTCCAAAAACATACTGGTAAGTTAATTGGCAGCTAACAAATTGACCCGTGTGTGTGTGTGTGTGTGTGTGTGTGTGTGTGTGTGTGTGTGTGTGTGTGTTAGGGAATTTTAACTATAAGCCCCAATAGGGCAGGGACTGGTGTGAGTGAGTTCTCTGTACAGCGCTGCGGAATCAGTGGCACTATATATAAAATAAATTGTGATGATGGTGATGGTTGCTAATCCGATTGCTGGAATGCAGCATTCAATTAAAGCTGTATGATGTTTTTAACAAAATGTTTCTGTGCCATATAAAGGTGTCAGACATTGATAAAATTATACACAATTGACATCTCTGTACTCAGGGGAACTATATAACTATCATTGGAGTGCAATTCTACAGGAAGAATCATGCCCAAAATTTTTTTTATCTGAATATGCTACTAAAAGAATGTTTCATTTGCTTGGGAAATACAATAAACTAAAAAAAAAATATCATAAAAAATGTATTGAAATTGTATGGTCAAAAGATCCAGGGCCGAAATGTTTAATAAAAACAATACTAACAATTACAATAACTGTACATTCTGTCCATCCTACACATTTCACTTAGACTCTGTGCTTCCACACTTCAGAACTCAAAAATGAAGACATAAAGCTGACACATTCTCCTGCCTTCCGAATTCCTGGCCACCGGGTGAGCTGAAATGTCAGGCTGCTGCCCAGGCCTGGAGTCAAGCTGGGATGTGTCAGAATTCTTGGAGTGTGCTTCTGCTTTTAGGAGCAGTGAAGAATGCTGCTCTCCATCCTCCGCGTTTGACGTCAGTAGACAACAACTCGTCAGTGCTCTCTGTCAATGGAAAATGCATGGAATTTCCGCATTTAAAACTTTTAAATGTGTTGGAGCATTTCAAGGCAAAGCCCTTCATTTTCATAAATTATAAGGACTCCATTACATTGCTACTTCACTATAAGCTGCATTTTTATGATAAGGAGGAAATGATCCACTACGGAGCGTGAATATTTCACTTGTGAAAAGTATAAGAGATGAATATTTGAAATTAGTATATTATAAATTACTATTGTTTTATAGCAAATTGCTAAAATCAGAGAAAATAATAAAGGTTTTTCTACATTCAATAGCTTGAATTTCTTAGTTTGCATATGCCCTCCTTACTACATACAATGCTTTGCTCTTTCTAGCTCCCTACTGTCTAATCTATTATGCAGCAGAGTTGTTTATTTTCATTGGGTTATGACTCAAACCATATTCTGGATATAACTCTACCCAATGCAGAAAACACATCAGTGTTGTGTCATAGGGCAGCACGATGGCTAGCACTTCTGCCTCTCAGCACTGGGGTCATGAGTTCGATACCCGACAAAGGCTTTATGTGTGAGGAGTTTGCATGAGTTTCCTCCAGGTGCTCTGGTTTACTCCCACACTTCTACTAACATACAAGGCCATCAACAAAATTGCACCGACATACATTTCCTCACTTGTCTCGAAATATCTCCATAGTCGACACCTCCGTTCTGCACAAGATCTACTTCTCTCCTCCACTCTCATCACATCCTCCCATTTTCGGTTACAGGATTTTTTTCAGGCTGCACCCACTTTGTGGAATTCCCTCCCACGTACAATAAGACTCCTCTAGTCTTCAAACCTTCAAGCGTTCACTGAAAACCCAACCCTTCAGACAAGGTTATGATATTCCTCAACCACCATCTTAATTTCCCTTGATTACCATATTACCATCCTCTACACTGCTAACACAAGACAACAACCCTCTGACCAACATTGCAACACACATAGCCCACTCAGTACTTTTACCTTTGCGTTCTAGCTGGTCCATTGTGCAATATGATGTAGCACATGCCCTTGTGTTTCTAACTCCCACTGTCCTATAGATTGTAAGCTTGCGAGCAGGGTTCTCTTACCTCTCTGTCTGTATTACCCAGTATTGTCTTATCAATGTTTGCTCGCAATTGTAAAGCGCTACGGAATTTGCTGGCGCTATATAAATAAATGTCGATGATGATGATGATCCTTCCCGTAACCTCTAGTCAGGCAAACCATGCAACAAAATCTGCAGTTTCCATTATTTCACCAAGAAAGAGACTCTGTGGAAACAAGATAACTGGGAGGACATCAATTTCAACAGCCTACCAATTCAAAAATTCCAGGATTGACCTGGTGTACACTCCGACAAAAGGAGGATACTTAAGCCACTGATGGACGTAACGAGAAAGCATAATATAATGTTACTCCTTTAGTGTGCAGGTCCTTCATAATGGCATCTAATTAACTTTAAAGATAAAGAAAATATGGAGTCCTTTTCAAAGAGTTCTAGAATCCAGAAGATTTAAATCCCAGACTGGCAAGCGCTATTTTTTCCCACCCCAGCTACCCAGAAGGGAGGACTGGTGGACCAGTCATACTTCGACTTCAGAAGATCCGACTACCACCATGGACATCACTAGTAACCTCTTTATTTACCATACATTTCATTCTACAGGACCTATGTTTAGTCCTCTCCCTCCAACTATGTGCTTACATCTTGAGCTATGTTACTACTTACATTAAGGACTATTACAAGTTCTGTAAATGACTTTCGTTGTGCCATGAAAACTTAATTTCTGTATTCTCAAACAGGTGCCTTAATTCCCAATCCAAGACACATCAGCATCTGTTCACTTAAAAGTGCAAATTTACTCCAAACTAAACTCTAAATGACTCCCTGAGCTTGCAGTCCTGACTTTCATCCTGGACTACTACAAAGTTAGTTCATGGATTGGACAAAAGCCGGGCATCCAGAGACTTGGAAAGCTGGTTCTCAATGGAGGCATCGTTCCTCCTCGGAACTTCAAGAGATTCTCTCTCCTTACCATCAAGTTCTTGTGTTGCATACAAATATGTTATTTCCTTCAGAAACGGTGATGAAAGACAATAGACATCTCTCCTTTTGAGTTGCTCTACACTCTTACCACCCCACCGACACACTCTCTTACTCTAACATTTATAATTTCAGTAGATAGGTTTGAACACAAAATGAGCTTTGTTGAGTCCTGGGAGAGAGACCTGTATAAAAACCTTAACTTTATTCTGCGGACGAACGTCATCAAATTTACACATGCTTGCACAATAAGAACTTCTTTGGTACAGACACAATACATTCTACAATTAAGGCGGTACAGGTGCCCAGATATCTTGAGCAAAATCTTCCCAGCCGTGTCTCCACTTTGTTGGAGATGCACATAGCCATTGGCTCCCCGTTCCATATTTGGCGGACATGCTCCAGGATTGCCCCCTACTGGAATTAAATCATACTGCTTTAAATGATAGACTTTTGCATCTTCTAAATATGTTTAACATACCAATAGTATTTTTTTCAACTACATATGCTGGAAAAATCTTCCAGCTATCTATAATTCTGTCAAGAAGATATAATTTTCTAACAAAAATCCTGAACTTTACTCACATCTGTTTAACTCCTTGTCCTCCAGTTATAGAATTTACTTTATTTGGAAAAAACTCCCATCTTGAAGCTTGTTTAAACACTTACAGATGAGCCCTTCTTTAACTATTCATGAAAAAAACATAAATCTTGCATATCATAAGCTATTATTGTTTGTCAGGCATGTAATACTGATTTCAAATAGCAGGGGGCGAACAAGTAAATCTGAACTGCGCACACGTGTGTAAGTTAACCATTGTGAGCTCCATACAGATTATGAAAAAATCTGTATGTACATAGACTACATCTGAAAATAAAGATTTTATAGTTAATAAACTGCAGTGTTCTCCCCGGCACCTATTTCCTGGGGGCTCCAGCCGGCTGCTTTTACTTGCCACCCAGGTCTTGAAGCCCAACAGTCCTGTTAAAGTCCTATTATAACAGGCACTATGTGAGCACTATAGCCAGCAGTGTGTGTTAGACCACAGACCACCAGTCTGACCAGTCCTGGCAGGTATGGGCAATAACCTCTAACATTTTTCAATATTATTGCAAAGTATTACAGTTGCCCTCCCCCCAAGGCCATGGTCATGAACTGAACTCATGACCCAAGTGCTGTAAGGCAGCAGTGCTAACCACTTTCCAACAATAGCACTTTGGCATCCAGCCCCATTCTCTAGGGTCCTAACACTAACATTTTGCCGAAACCTCTCTCCATAGCAGTGGAGATCTAACACAGTGATTTTATAAATGCTTTTTCTTTATAGAATGCAAAAATAAAATCTATACAATAATACCCACAACAACGAAGAGTGATAGATTTAGACTAGAACTTATAGCTGTTATAAAACTAACCAGCTATAATACAGTACTTATATTTGTGGAAATAAAAAATAGGAATACTACAAGCAGATGCTAAATGTCTCTGCTTTTCCTCTTACCAATGCATCTTCTTCATTGTCTTCTCATGCTAAAGCGAAATGCATATTTTTAAGGGACATACTAATTTATTATTGTTCAAAACGTCAGAACAAAAGGATTGCATTAAATTCATGCCAGAACAAACACAGTAATAAAAAAGCAGAAATCTAAAGTTATATTTTATTTTATATAGCGCCAACTGTAATTTCTAGTCCTTTTTAATATTAATCCCCACAAAGCAGTAATGTCCGGCATCCTAAAACAAAAGCTGAAAGTAGAAAAAAAAACACACAAGAAAACAAGTAAAAATAAAACTATGTATGAGGCATCTATTTAAAACTTTTTTCATTTTAGTACATTTTCATCCATTCTAGAATAACGGCATATAACATGACATCTCTAAAAGCTACACAACCATGATTTTCATCCGGGACTCTTCTATGCAGCATTTTTATCAGCGCTCTGGCTAGGGCAGCTTTAAATGGTGCAGCACTCAGTGGTTAGTGGTATGTTGCGCTTGGATGAAGTGATTTTACAATAAATACAGTAGGTAACAAGGTAACCGATATATATACATCAATTTAACCACTACTTCCCTTCTACCACAAAAGTGTACTACTCAGAACATAACCGATACATACACCATTTTACCACGATAGGCCTTACGCACACTAGAGTTACCGCTCACAACTCAACAGCAACCTAGGTAAATCATATCCATAATGTAACTCACATTTTTTACCCTGCCGCTCTCTTTCTACAGATGCATCCCAAACACCTGCCTACTCCTCAGACACCACTGCCTCCAAAAATTCCTAGAAGTCCTGATATCTCCATCTACACAGCAAACCACAACTATACCAAACCACCAGTGCAGACAATCCAAACCATCTCCGGCATTGCTACTGACCGATCAACAGGATGACAGAATATTGTATGTTAACTTGCACCAGTGTCTCACTGAATATTAAGTTATATAGTGTACCACACCCTCTGCAATCCCTTGACCACAAAATCTATTATTACTCACATTTATAACCTTTAAATATGGGAATTAAGC
Organism: Mixophyes fleayi; assembly: GCF_038048845.1. NCBI lineage: Eukaryota > Metazoa > Chordata > Amphibia > Anura > Limnodynastidae > Mixophyes > Mixophyes fleayi. The sequence goes on along the minus strand of NC_134406.1, from coordinate 219,733,815 downwards.
CCTTCTGTGCCAAACAGTGTATGAAGATACCGGGTTTTCTGGCCCCATTCTACCCACTTCACTCTGGCTGGCCACCCACGGGTGCCTTCCTAGGCCAGGGAAGCTTACCTAGTACCTTCTAAGGTTCTTATTAGTCACTGAGGCAAATTAATTTAGAAAATAAAGGAATACATTTCTTGTAGTAAAAACAACACTAGAATATTATATACACAGAGTAAATAAATGCCAGGCAGGTTTACCACATCATCTGTTTCTTACCCCACTAGCTTAAGGAGTTAGTCACCTGGCTTTCCAGGCTTGACGAACCATGGATCTGCCAATATATTTCACTGGCACAGCCACCAGCCACCCAGCAGCTTCAAGCCATCAATTTCCAGAATGAACATCCCCTCCCACCCTGGAGAGGCACCTTATATCTAGGGTCAAATCTCCATATAGTGTTTTCCCCTCCCTGGGCAAATCCCTAGATCTTCCCTTGTTAAACATTGGTGAGTGCTGGAGTAGGGGGATTGGAGAGGGGAGTGGAGATTTCCACAGAAACTCCCCAGATAGTAGACCAAACGTCTGGAGCAGTCTTGTGAGAACAATAGATACTAATTAGCCTTCCCCCTCACCACTATCTTGCAACCTGATCCCTACCCATACCCACCTGGCTTCACTTTAAGGACAATTAATAACAAACTTACTGCCACATCAACAATTTACAATAAACAATATACATCTTTACAATGAGCTACAATGTCCCCTTATCCACAAGTAGACATTGCAGTTGTACTCTGTTGAGCTGGGGAACAAAAGCAAGAGCTATAAAAAGTACATGCTATAATCCACATTTTGTGAGAAACGAGGGACAGGCTGGTTAGGGTGTTATCAAACTCATTTCGTCACACAGTATATCTAACCTATCATCTCTGTGGATCAGTCCTTTGGCTTTGATATTGACTACAATTACTGGTGTTCAGTGTTCAAGACGTTTGATTTTGACCCAGACCATGATTCCTGATTGACTGTGTATCAGACTCCTTTGAACTAGATCGCAATAGGGCATATGTAGTATCTGTTACTTATTGCATGTTGCCAGTGCACACTATATGATGGACTATGATGCTGATTTTATTCTGAGGGTGCTATCAGAAAATCAAGTAAAGTTTACCATTGTCACTGGGACTTAGGCTTGTACACACTACAGGTTTTTCAGCCGCTATTGGGTCAATCTAACGATAATCAATTCGGGCCATTATTGTATTAGTGTATATACTTGAACGATGAACAACTGTGGTTCCAAAGTACCGATAATCATTTAATTTAGTTGTTCAACAGAACTATAAATCTCGTTCCAACCGCTTACGGTCCTGCAGTGTGTATGCAGTCACGACTGTCTGCCTCTGTCACTGTGTCTATATTGTTAAATGTAGAGAGTGCAGTAGGTGGAATAATTCATCCGTTCATTTTGAGACTGAATATTTCATTTCAGAGTCACAGTAGCTAACGAAATTTATAATTGTGGAAAAGTTTATTTCACTTGCACTTAATCAGTGTGGCAGGAATGACCGTCTACACTGCTCTTTGACCAGATGAAGAGCACAGATCTGAAGTTAAATCATGTATAGTGTGTACACAGTAATCGGCAGACTGATTGCAACTTCAATCATTTGCAAAATTATCATTAGTCATAACAAATTGAAGTTTTTGTAGTGTGTACCCAGCCTTAGAGAAATACAGTATTGAGTCAACATTCAATGTTCTATGCCCACCAGGCACTGGGGTCCATCCTCTAAGTGACTATCAGGAAGTGAAGTCATCTTATAACACTGCTTCACTGGTACCAATATAATAAGACCACATAACATTTTGCTAAGACAACAAAAAAAAAAAGTTGATAAAACATATTAAGATATTGAAATAAAATCTACTCAAACTTACTCACCAGTTTTTAATTTTAAAAAATATACATATCTTAAATAAGTAATGTGACTGGATCACTTATAAGTAACATAGTATAAATGTATTTGAAGGAAATAGTACAGGGCGCTTATTTATAGAATTGCCAATGCATTTATTTTTTATATTGTGTATATTTTTATATAGGAAATCTTTATTTCTGAGACCAGGGGAGAACCTTTAACCTGTTTCAACCTTGCTAGAGGAAATGCATTATTTCTGATGTATATATCTGGTACAATAAGTCTTTGTTTAGAAAGTCTTTTGTATATCTTAGTGTAAGGAAATGCCTTGTTTAGGATTTGCAACTTTTCTTGGGAAATTCTTTTCTTTGGAGGAAATGTGTATTCTGCAACTGTTGGAAGAAAGCACCCATGCTAATCTCATGTTGATTAGACCTTTTGATGTGCGTGTCCAATACCCCTTAAGGGAAAGGAAGGGGTAGACTTGCTGTCAGATGTGCACTGTGTCCAAGATAAGATGCAGGAAGTCACAGCAAGATTTTAGGATATCACAGAAAAGTGTAAATATTGTTACCTTTGCATGGCATGTAAATAAATGTTTGGGTAAACAGGTTGCATCCTGATTCTAAAAATAGCCTGTGAGGCTGTGTTTAAAACTGTATAAAAAGAGCCCTTATAAACTGAAATGTATCATTCTGATGTTCCATCTGACCTGACCACTGATACCATTAATCAGTGGAACTGTCCTTGTCAGGACACTTGAGTGAGATAAACATCACTCTCTGCTTCAAGACTCTGCTTGACAACTTCTTCAATATTGCTGTAATCCTGTGACCTACAGATTAGACCCTAAATCTAATCAGTCTTTCCACTGTTTCTGAGGTTTGGACCCAGCTCTCCAGTACCACTGCTCTGCCGCTACCCAGCAGCTCTGGCCTGTGTGATAAGCCAGGGGGATCCATCTACAGCACCCTGATCCATAGTAAGCTGTCAGGGGTACCAAGTGTACCAGCACGGGAGTAAACTAGCAGCGACAGTTAGCCAGAAGGAAAGTGGTTCTGGATGCCATAAAGGAGTCCAGTGGTGGCAGGAGGGGCGTATTCGGAATAACGAAAGGGGGCGGTGGAAGTAAGCCCAGCCGGTTCCCAGCAACAACAGACAGGGTGGCATAGGCGGTCCATACTGTCACAAGTAATCCATAGGAAAATCAACTTCTAGTAATCCAATAGGAAATGTGTTTGGTTTTTTTATTTGAATGCTATTGAGATCCTCTTGTAATCAACAGGAATTATTTTTAATTTATAATACATTGCTAGAACAACTTAATTTGTAATAAAAATGGAATTCTTCTTCAGCAATCTAAAGGAAATTACAATTGGTTGGTCCCATTCCAGCCTTACGTAGAGACAATAAATTAGATACGGCCTAATGAAGTATATAGTGCAGCTCTTACTCATCCCAGTGTCTTTTCTTGTGTCTAGTTGAGGTTAGAGAGCACAGTTAGTAGTTTGTTATTTTCTGTGCACAGAGGCATACCTGCTTTAAATGTCAACTTGATGCACAGCTGGTGGTGCAAACCTAGGAGGGCTGACTTTGTGGCTACCCCAGCAGACCACTAATGGATACATTCAGTAGCAAACTCAGTACAGTGAAAAAGGCATTTTTATTTCACATTTGAAATGGTGTGATGTGCCGGCACAGGTGCTTTGTGCATTCGTGTGGTTATAGGATGCCACTATGGAGGAGGAGGCAGAGATGACCATGGAACAGCTAGTGTATGCATTCCTTGTTCCATTGGAAGCAACTCTGGCAACCACAAATGGAACACAGGAGCAACAGGACATTGGCAACAAGATGGAGCCAAAGTCGAACCCTAAACGGTCGAAGAGCACCCACATTTGCTAAGCATTTATGCATTTGCTGCTTTATATTGTAATTTCTGCCTCAACAAATAAATATTTTAAAAAAAGAAAAAAATAGTTTTTTCCTGTGCACCAGGTAGTAAAGGAATTAATTAAAAAAAAATAGGATCAAGTAGAAACGTCTCAGACTAACCAGAAAATATTAAAATGCATGTTTGTTTTCTGTGATGAAGACACATAGAAATGGAGTTAATTTCCAAAAGTGGATGCATCAAAAGCCAATTGATCAACCAGGACCACTATTTACTCAGAAGATGGTGCTCCTTTAAGAGATCCTATGGCTAGCAAGATAAAAAGTTGCTTTAAAAAGCTTTATATTTCTTCTCAAACTAACTTGAAATCAGGGGAAGATGTGATTAGCACACTCAAAGACTATGGTGAGACTCTTCATATAAGTATCCAGGAAAATATTCGTAGACAACATTTTTGAAATGCACTGAAGTTATGCAGAGAAGAAAATAATTCCTTTACAAGCCATCGTTGTATATGATTACCTTTTTAGTCAGAACTATGACATGGCATCAACAGCAGTAACTAGAATAGGCCTATGACTGTGTCCATGGACAGCAGACAATCAATTTAAAATTAGTTTAACGATACTTGCATTTGAAGGCTCTTTGTTCTTTGGTGATAAACTAGATATCATCAAGTTTTCTGGGGGCAAATCAAACCATATACAGCAGGATGAAAAGCTGAAGTATTTCCTTCTCATCTTGCCAACACTTCAAAAGATGCAAGAAATGATAAGCCTGGAAAATAATACACCAGACAAGGTGTACCTGTGCATCCAAACAACCCAATCTGGGATTTAGGCACAAAGAGGGGCGATCAGGACAAAAGATCTCACAATGACTCTTCCCTGCCTCAGTCCCTACTAACACCTGTGGGAAGTAGGATCACAGAGTATGAAGAAGGCTGTACACATTTCTATTCGAGATCAATGGGTTAAGAGTATAGTCAGAAGGTGTTACAAGTTAGTTTCATCATATTTCCAGGGGAATCTGCTTTGTCAGATCCAGTACCCCTTCAGCTTCAGCAGAATTGGAAGCTTTACACACCAGTATGAAAACGCAGCAGGAAAGTTGTGTGATCTCTCTTGTTCCTGCAGCACAGACAGGTAAAGGCTTTTATTTCGAACTAATTCTGGTCAGAAAACTTTTGATGCCTTACTTGCTATTCTAGATTTAAGGGAGAGACAGCCACTTTGTCCATGAAAAACATTTCCGACAAATTTAATTTTAACTGCTGTAAGGGTTTTACTCGCATGTATAGATTAACTGGATGCTTACTTCCATATCCCTGTTACAGTTCATCATCAGAGATTTCTCAGGATCTGTGTCATGGGACAGCATTTCCAGTTCACCAGGTCCTTTGGCCTGGCAAAATGCCCAAGGATATTCACCAAGGTATTAATTATGCTGGTGACAGGATTACGGAAACAGGGGTTCACTGTCTAGCCCAATCCAGACAACATGCTAGTGACAGGGAAGTCAGAGCACATTGTCCGATGCAGGAAAGCTCAAGTGATGGCCTTTCTGCAGGAACATGGCTGAAATAGAAAGAAGGCTAAGAGCCATCTCATGCCATAACAACATAAAATTTCAGGTGGAACAAATAGACACTGTACAAAACAAAGTATCTCTACCAACAAAGGAGAGCTACATCAATACCAGTCCTGTTCTGAATGTCCACACAGATAAGGTAGTACTAAAGACAAACCCAGCTTTCTTACTTAAAGTGGTGTCTATTTTTCATAATAATCAAGTTAACATATTGCCATTCTTTTGTTCACAACTAGCTAATGATAAACAAAGCTACACACATTGGATTTAGTCAGAGAAACATCTTATCTAGAACAGAAGAATTTAGGAACACAAAATAACTCTTTGTGATCCCGATAGGACCTAGGAAACGATGTGCCCCATCCAAATAGACTATCCCAAGATAGATAAGAGAAGTCATAATACAGGCATACAAGAGAAATGGATGGAAGCTGCCAGAAAGCCTACTCTACAACTCTGGCAATTTCTGGAGCACACAGGGCTCAGGAGTCAACAACGGATCCCTGCAATGCATGTGGAAAGTAACCTATTCATACCTTTACCAGACATTCACTATTAGACGCAATGTCGTGCTGATGCACAGTTTATGAGACATATTCTGCACATGACTACATAATAAACGGTCTTTGATTATGCAGCATATATATGGCTGATCTAGTGTTTGTTGCTTGCCGTATTTTTATTGCTTGTGTACATCCCACTGTAATGATTGCCATGGCAGAGGAAAAGAGGCCAATCATACTAATTGTTAATTCCTTGAGAAGTCAAAGGCAGACATATTTTCCCACCCAAATTGTTGGATATGTTTATGCTTATATATTTTAGAAACATATTGGATAGCCACTCAAAGACACAGGGAAGAGAATGAGCTGCACTACATTCTACCCAGGGAGTTTTCCTGTCTCTACCTAAACTAGAAGGCGTCCAACCCACTGTCATAGCTGCCATGAGTATCTCAAGGAAAATTAAATATCAGTAAGCATAATTCGCCTCTTTTACAATATACAATAAAATCCTTGTCCAATCCACAGGAACATCTTCATGCATTCCACAGGAAAACATTTTCGTGCAATCCACTGGAAATACCATAAGCAGATAAACACAAACTGCTCCACTCCATTTGCCCTACAGTAGTAGGACAATGAACTGAAGATCCCGGATTGGCACTATATGACTGACTAGCGATGAGGAGAGTCCTAAAGATGTCCTGCTTTGAGCAAACATTAATTTAGAATAATGGAATCTCTATTGATGTCAGAGAAAACAATTGTAAACAATGCTGTTCATATGCCAATGGCAAATCCATTTCAATGGGCTTGCTATATTTAGTGCACAACAATTGTAATGAATTGGCCCTTGGAAAAAATGGGCCATTGACATGAATGGGAAAATATATCTTAGTGGGTATGTACACAATGCACTCCAATAGAGATAAACAGACTCTTCCAGTGTTGGTGACATGCTTGAACACATTGAAATGGAGCAAACGGCATCCAAAATGTTGTGCAGCAACAAAACCACACACAGATGAAATTATTATGTGGTATGTACACATACAAGCCAAATGCACATTTTAAATGTCAGTCAATCCCAGGATGCAGCAGATAACATGAACAGAAATGATTCCCCTGTGACAGTACATGTGTGCTGGGTACTACAGTGCACTTACCAAGGTGGGTAGATATGGATGATGTCATTTGGAACCAATTTCAGTTGTGCTGCAGTTTGACGAGTGAACAGAGCTTTAAGATTTTCAACATCTTTATGAAGACATGCAGAAAAGTTTTCATCTTTCTGTACTTCTGTCAGCTGCTGACAGAGTGCAACCTGCATTGAGCACTCTGCATGAATCTCAATTATCTTTAACATCAGTGTCCCTGATTTATCGCCTAGAAAAAACAATGAAGGTATTGAAAACTTTCAAAAATCTCAAGCTATAGTCTAGATAAATAAAAAATTGTTAAGCACAGAGTCTACCTGACCAGGGGAACACAGGTAAGTGAGCTTTTCTTGTTTACTTTCTCTCACTTAATCTTAGCGGAACTTTGGCTTGGACAAACCACTGTTGGTCAAAGCGTAATTTAGTTTTGGTAGAGATTAAGTGAGATAAAGTAAACAAGAAAAGCTCACTTACCTGTGTTCTCCTGGTCAGGTAGACTACTCCACAAATTGCAGCTCACCTAACAGTCTTAACAAACACATGTTGTTTCACAGTCACTTATGCTAACAAATGTGTTATAATTAAGCCTGCTAGTAGAAGTATATCTGAAATTTCAAGTTTTACAGCAGTGAGGTCCACTATGGAGAAATCCAGAAACTAGTTTGCACCTTCGGATGTAAACCTGGTTTGTCTAGCTGTATGTGGATGACAGTAGCAGTTTCTGAGCTACAATTTCAATGAGTGTGACTGAGATGCACACTACTTGTTTTTTATTTTTAATGGCAAAACATTATTAACTACAAATAAAATAAACATTAAATATAGAAAACAAATTGAGCCAAGAAGAATAGTATGTTGTTGTTATCATCAATTAAGCCCTATGTAAACAAACTAATACCATGAGAAAATCTTTATTTATATTTGATGTGCAGCCGGTACAAGATACAGCTGTCTTTTAGAAATTAGCTTGTATTATAGGTTTAGCAGAGATGCAGTGATTTGAATGGAGAATGGTGGGGTGGACGTGTGTCACATATGCTCCTCAATCATGTCTTAGTGTCCTGTGGAGGAGAGGGCAAACCACGGCACTTCACTACACAAGGGATAAAGGGCTGAGAGTTTGGGGTGCCTCTGTGACAAGAGTAGGAAAAGGAAGGGCTTTTATTACAAAAGGTGGGAAAGTTGGCCAGCATCATGTATGATCTAGGACCAGGAAAGAGGTCTGTACGGCAGGGCCAGGAGTCTCAACAAAATGCCAAACATACATTATGTTGTGCATGGCATGCTGAATATTGTACATTTGGCATGTAATCAAAACTCACACGTGTGGTGAATGCTCATGGCATACATGCAGCCCAGAGCCCCCGGATCATTTTAAACCATCACTGATGTCACATAGTATGATCATGCCATCACCTCTATCAGTAAAAAGACAGATGTTCCTCCGCTGGGACCCTCACAATTACCTTGATACTAGTGTTACTAGTGTTAGATAGCTACCACCACCAGAGAGTTGAACATTTCAAGCACAGATGATCTATAATATAAAAGCCTAGTGGTGTGTGTTAGTCTGTGTGTGTGTGTGTGGGGGAAAAAAACAAGCTGCAGCATCACCTGCTGGGCGGAGTTATACACTGACATACTAAATTCTTAGTGTGTGTGGAAATTAAAAAAAACTCAGAAAGGGCTGAAATTTGGTATACTAAGATGTTTTTCATTTGTTAATTTAATTTGTTAATTGTTAAAAGTGTTTATAAAGATTTAAAAAAAAATAATATTTCTTGAAGGAGAAGTGACAGTTGGGAGTGGTTGGTGGTTGCCGGGGGTGACAGTGGGGAGTGGTTGGTGGTTGCCGGGGGGTGACAGAGCGAGAGGAGTGTGATACTCAGGACCACTGAGAGAGATCCCTGTGTCTGGATAGACATCTGGATAGATGTGGCGATAAAGATGAAGGATGAAGGATGAGGTGATGGAGAAAATGATGAGGTGGTGACATGTGGACAAAACCACGTTAAAAAAGGGCGCTTGCGTCGGGAAGTAACGCTCTTCCCCTGAGGAGGCCTGGGCTAGGCCCAAATGCATGACAAGAACCTTTTTAACACCTTAAGTAGCTTGATTTGACTAGAATGCACGAGTATCATGCACGGGTTAACTTGTCGTGTAATAATTATAAATGAAGACAGTTCTATTGAAAAAATGTAAAATGACTATTTAAGTGCAGACAGAATATAATTGGACAAGTGCTGCAATCAGATGCGACCAGCACTTGAATATTGGACAAATTTTGAATAGCTGATATGGTCTCTATTATGCGATGGCGCTGTACACAAGGGGGACACCACTTCCTAGGCACTCTGCAGTGGTCGTATCAAGGTAACAGTTTACAAGTGGCAGAACCCACCACCATACTATTTAGGAAAGGGCATGCTTGGAATATAGAGTTCTATTTTAAGGCTAAAGGGCATAGGTGTATGAGAATGGTAGGGCATATTTATACAGTTTAAACTGGACATATGATAAATTGATAATTTATTTCAAATACAGTATTAATCTGAATCTGTATCTGCATGACATATTTAAATAAATATGTTAAATAACGTGACAATCTCACAATACATTCTGGCTGATTAACACTCCAATTCAGAATACACACAGTAATATATAAATCTTACCTAAAGGTATTTTGCAATCAGATTCACACTGATGCCTCCAAAAAGTAATGGCAGATCTCTCTCTATTCTGCAGCCGATTCAGCCTTTCGGCCAGTCCTCCCCTACAGAGATTTCAAGAATGTGCCACATGGCCAAGAATTAGTATTACGTTTTGCCAAAGGACAAAATAAAGGACACAGCTGGGACCATTTACTTTCTATTCGCATCAAAGAAACATCAGAAAAATTACCTTCTGCAGAAATAGTCAGACACTTAAGCACAGTTAAGAACTTCTTTAGACCTAATAAAATGTGCAATTTGCTTATAAAGTAAATATATCACTTAAATGCCAACTGGACTTCTCTTAATGTTAAACTTCATGGAATTCTGTTTATTTATTTTTGTCTGAACACTTAATCCTCCCAAAAAAAGGAAATGGAATGATCTTTATAAAAGGTGTATTTAATATACTGTACCATTCTGTTTACTTGATTAAATGAATATTAATACAAGTGAGATAGAGTTAATAGTGCTGATAACGGATGCTCGGATGCACGCCCGTTTGCATAAAATTATACTGCACATGACCACAAAAAAGCCATAAGCATGTAAATATTGTATCTAGCACCTGCTTGCAACTAGAGGCCATCTAATACAAGCGGAGTCCAGAAATGGCGTGCTCACATAATTGCGAACAGATCAAGTCATGTCTGAGAGTGGGTGCAAATACACACTAATGATGACCATCACCAGATCTAGCTAGCGGCTTCTGATTGGCTGATTGAAAATTCCCCATTGAAGTGAATTGGAGCTTTCTTCATTGTTTGTGCATATATTATATGATTTTGTGGGCAAATTTTAAAATTAAAGTTTTTGCTACTTCTCATTTGTACACAATGAGGAATAATATATATCTGATGTATTACAGCAGGTTACTTACTTAAATCAAATCGAATAATGGATTCATGTAAGTATATGATGCGTACACCAACCCATATGAGAATAATTACGCTATTTTTACATGCATCTTTTCAGAGCTTAATTTTTGTACTCTTATGTGGGCACCTCAGCATTAGCCTCCACGGGCCTAAGTCATTAAGGAGAGCAAACCAAAAAAGGAGTACGTTTTGTCCTGGACAAACCATGTTACTATCCAAGGGATTTCAACTAGTAAATTATTTTGCACATAAGTTAAATACTGGCTTTTTATTCATGTAGCACACAAATACTTGATAGCTTTAGTGTTACACTGAAATTTAAAGTTGATCTAGAACAAGTCCTACCCCAATTATAAATCTGTCCCCACATTTTATATTTACCTTCCTCTCCAATGCAACATGGTTTTTGCCTAGGTGAAAAGTTACTTCTTTTTCATGCTTTGCTTTCCTTAATGATTCAGGCCCTATATATCTGTAGACTAAGTTATATTCTTATAAATATATCATTACCTCAGAATTAAAAGAGAACATTTACATAACAGGAATTAACATATAACAGTAATGACACCAATACATTTCTGATGTTATGTCTGAGGCTATGTTGGGCAACAGGTAACAGGGTAAACTCTTCTCATTAGTCCACTTCCTAGCGAATGGCTCTGATGAGCTTAACTACCTACGTAACTCTACCTACACCACATCTCCAGCAGTAAAACCTGCTCCAGCTCCAAGCAGCCAAGTCCCTTGTATGTGCCAATACCTTCCTTCATCACTTCCATTTTGGCTATGTCAAGGTCCACACAAAATATACAACTTTAACCCAAAATGTAATTATAAAAACATAAAATGCACTTATTTGTGAGGGTAAAGACAATAAATATAGGTTTGGGGTGTAAACACCTATGTAGAATTGTAATTTTAGGACTTTCTCATGACACTACTGTGGTTGGGTAGTTGTGCTGGTTACAGAAGTAATGAGGTCAACACACGTGTATTTGCAATAACTCAAAACCGATTAGCAATTTGTATACTAGCCTCGACCACTGATCGCTTTACTTATTAAGAGTAAAAGGATAAGAACACAACTTTATTGTTTATAACATCACTTAAAATTCAGTTCATGTGAAAAACAAATAAAAAGCTACATTTGCCAATTTAATTTGTAAAACAGCAAAAGCGCAGTCCAAATGCTGTTGCGTTGTCACACCATTTATTCTTGCACAAATACAGCTTATTGGGAAATGCATGGATTGGCATCTACAGAGGAGTAAAAACAATTTCACCTCTGTTGGGTGAATCAAGTTTTCGACCAATCTAATAAAAACACTGAAACACACACAAGTGATATTATAAAGACAGTTCCTATGTCCCCTTACTCTCTTAACTAATTTCAGTCATAAATTAAGCTAACTCAAGTAGGTGGCACATTTTATGTTTATACAGTTTTCTTAATTTGAATGCTCAAGTGGACCTGTGACCCTGCAAAAATAGGCGTAGTCTCCTTATACATAGCGAGTTCCATGAAGTGGGCGTGTATCTACAAGTGCGGGGTGAACAAAGAGGCGCCTCTGTGCTGATAAAGTGTGGGCCATAAATCTAATAAGAATTGCCTGGTCCTGATAGTGAGGCTACCTCCCCACACTTCTGACACTAGAAGAGTTAAAAGCTCTCACTGTCTCAATGACACTGTTTCAATAAAGTCCTGTCTTATGTTGAAAGTGGTCAATGGCACTTGTCCAGTATTTAGTGTAATATATATAAAATAATCTCTTTAGTAGAATAATTGTCTATTCAGTAACCATCTGTGGACATATATTGTAGAAGGAAGAAGGATCCTTTGGGTGTGCACAGTTCTTTGCTACCAACAGCAATTTATTTCCATTGTGGGGTGTGTGTTTATTCACTTCAGTGCTTATAAGGTGAAGCAAGGTAAAACACAAGAGTCTTACAATCCGCCATATGCAGACAATTAACTCCAGATTTTCCCACATGTGAGGTGGAAAAATATCTTCCCCAATAACTCTTAACTCATGGCACAAGGATTATTTGAATTTGTTTCAAGTTAAACCTATTTACAGTAAATATTGCAGGTCCACATGACACAGACATGCCTGATAATGTATTATGCCCAAAATGTCCAATTCAAATGAAAGACAGTATTTGGTTAATCAATGCATTTTCTATTTTAAAGATCCTGGGTATTTTATTATATTATAAAATTAGGGGTAAAAATAGAGCTTGCACAATAAGTGAAATGTATGATTATGCATTCATTTATAACTTGTGTCTAAATTAATAAGAACATGTTATTTACAGATTAGCTTGTGAAAATACACAAGCAAGATTGTTTACCAAAACAAACGAAAACTGGCACTAGCTGCATGCATTGTGGTCTGACCCTCCTGGGTATCATGCGTTTTGTGATACACGGATTCCCTTATAATAATGTAAAATAGCTGATATTTTAGGCCGGCTAACTTTATTTTGGGGAGATATATAGTTTAGGATCTCACTAAATATGATAACCAGACTCTGATGTGTGTCCATATTCTAAACAGAATAAACCGCAACACTGGTTGTGTATAGACTCTGTCCTGGTGCCACAAGTCAGATGTCTAACTCGTAAGCATAAAAAGAGCCATTTAGAATGGCGCATGTGTAGTATACTAATCTATATCTCAGTGTGCTCTCAGAACAAGACATATTTTCCCCTTGCGAATCTCTATGCATAGAGGGTTGGAATGGGAGGGTGGAGGGCTTAATTGGCGGGCATAGACATAGTACAGTAAGGGCATGTTAATGCTGCTTATGTGCTATGCTGAGGGAGAACTAGACGCAGGTACACCTCTAGGAGACATATCTGTTGCAGCTGCTTTCCACGTGGTGTAAGATTTGAGGAAACCAAAATGTACGCAATTCGTGTACATTTCCAAGTTGCATGTATCTTAAGATACGTGTGGCTCAAATTACCACGTATGGGACACAATTTACACTTACCTAGTAAATGAAAATTGCGTCCAAGCGTGTGTGTGTGTGTTTGTGTGTGTTTCTATGCGCTGCATTCTACAGTAACTGTGTGTTCTACTTCTCCAGTAAGTAACAGGAAAAATGGCAGACGGGATTATCAAAAAATAAATAACTGAAGCCCAGGCTGTTTGCCCAAAAAAAGGAATAAATTGCATCCAAAAAATCCATTTAAAAAAATAAATCTGCCAGAAACATTATGAGTTATAGGTGAACAGAATGATCACACCTCATTTATACAAAGTTCTGACGAAGGACAGCACAAAAGGCAGAAATTGGACAGAATAGAAAGAGGATTATTAATCATGAAAGGATCCAGAAAACCAGCAGGGTGGATAAGCCGACATAATCACAATCTGGCTCTAGTGGTGGTCCCCATAACTCACACACTGCAGATTGTGGTCTTACTAGAATCGGACGTTTACTATACTCTCAAAGTCTAAAACAAATAAAACAATATCTCTAAGCAGTTATTATAAACATTTGGTTTAACTGTGCAATTTTCATGCCAGTATTATGAATTCCAGTTTCTCAAGAATTATAAGAGTTCTAAAAAGAAATCAATAGCTGCTGATGATATACTTATGTGTAGATGGTAAAACGCTATTATTTAACACTATTATGCGAAAATTTTCACCACCAAACGCACTAAATTGCAGCATATCATCGCACAGGCAAATAAACAAATTAAAAAGTTTATGGTCAAAAGGTGGCCAGTGCTTATAATAGAGTCCTATTAGTCATTTGTAATTAGCTGTAAAATGTTTATGGCACGATAATTATAAACTTACTACCTTTATTGTAATGTATGCCTCTGTAGAAAACTGATATACAGTGCATATATAAACGTCCGGACAGAAGTTCTGTATAAATGGTTCTTATGTCATCCCTCCAGGGTTCATTAAGATAAGGTGTGTATTATACAGAATAAACCCACCCCTACGGTAGATTATTATGGATACCACAAGAGAGGTGGTAAATCTGTTAAAGTGACTAAGCCTGGGGCCTCATACCTTTATATGGTCTAGAAACTAATCAGTGATTTACTTATAATTATATAGAAGTGGGTACATCACCCCATATATGTATATCTGCGTTATACAGTTAAAGTAATTGTGCTATTTTTCTTTCAGAACTCATTACGGTAGAATGCTCCAATAAGAAAAACTGCGCTATCCCTGATCTCCCAGGAAGGAGAGACAAGTGAGAGAAGAAGGGAAGTAGGAAGAGACAAAGCAAGGGAAGGAGGAAAGTAGGAAAGGAGGGGAGAGCGCGAGCAAGCGAAGGAGGGGAGAGCGCGAGCGAGCGAAGGAGGGGAGAGCGCGAGCGAGCGAAGGAGGGGAGAGCGCGAGCGAGCGAAGGAGGGGAGAGCGCGAGCGAGCGAAGGAGGGGAGAGCGCGAGCGAGCGAAGGAGGGGAGAGCGCGAGCGAGCGAAGGAGGGGAGAGCGCGAGCGAGCGAAGGAGGGGAGAGCGCGAGCGAGCGAAGGAGGGGAGAGCGCGAGCGAGCGGAGGGGAGAGCGCGAGCGAGCGAAGGAGGGGAGAGCGCGAGCGAGCGAAGGAGGGGAGAGCGCGAGCGAGGGGAGAGCGCGAGCGAGCGAAGGAGGGGAGAGCGCAAGCGAGCGAAGGGAGGAAAGGAGGGCGAGAGAGCGAGCGAGGAAGGGAGGAAAGGAGGGCGAGAGAGCGAGCGAGGAAGGGAGGAAAGGAGGGCGAGAGAGCGAGCGAGGAAGGGAGGAAAGGAGGGCGAGAGAGCGAGCGAGGAAGGGAGGAAAGGAGGGCGAGAGAGCGAGCGAGGAAGGGAGGAAAGGAGGGCGAGAGAGCGAGCGAGGAAGGGAGGAAAGGAGGGCGAGAGAGCGAGCGAGGAAGGGAGGAAAGGAGGGCGAGAGAGCGAGCGAGGAAGGGAGGAAAAAAGGGCGAGAGAGCGAGGAAAGGAGGGAGAACGAGGAAGGGAGAAAAGGAAGGATGGACAGAGCAAGAAAGGAAAGTAGGGAGAGAGTAAGAAAAGGAAGAAACTAGGGAGAGAGAGCAAGGAAGGGAAGAAACTAGGGAGAGAAAGGAAGAGAAAAATCTAGGGAGAGAGAGCAAGGAAGGGAAGAAAGTAGGGAGAGAGAGCAAGGAAGAGAAGAAAGTAGGGAGAGAGAAAAGAAAGGGAAGAAAGTAGGGAGAGAGAGCAAGGAAGGGAGGAAAGTAGGGAGAGGTAGACTGATAGAGGAAAGTTGGGGGAGAGAAATGCAGAGTGGACAGCAGCAAGATATAGAGGAAGGGAATGAGAGTGAAAGTGAGATTGAGATGGCGGGAGGAAGATGTAGGAAGGGAGGGTAGCACAGAAGGTTTGAGAATACCAACAACAGAGAGACGGGTATTAAGGTCAAATCTCTGACTCGGCAACACACAAACATATTTTTTCTTCATTATAAGCCACTCCAGTGTTGCTCTACCATTGTGTTGTGAACCACTGCAAAAGAAGGCATGTCTATTCCATTCCACACAAAAAAAGGAAAAAGGAAACAATAAGACACCTGAAAACATATCATACTATGTAAACAGTGGAATTGTTTGATAATTCCATTAACATGATCACAACATTCTCTTCAACTTTGCAGTACACTTTACCTTTATGCCACCTTCAAAAACATCTGCCAATTTGTCTTTTGCTTTCAGCTTAAGACGGTTTCACATTAAGTTGTGCAAAAGATATCTGAAGCAGGATATTAACCATACCATTTCCTTTGTTTACACATGTTGGGTGAGAGTTTGTATTCAGTTACAATATCCAGGAGGCTTGACAAGAAAAAGCCAATACAAAACTAATCAACAGCTAAGAATGGAATTTGTCATCTTCCCATGCTGGATTCAGTGAATTTCCATGGAAAAAATAGTACATTCAGAATAATTAACATATGATTCAAAGCACGCAGACTGCCAAAAATCAAATTCAACAGAAATAGCATTGGAATGTAACATATCTCCAAATGAAAAAATGAGGTAAAAGGTTACTCAAACAAACAAAACAATTTATAGGTTGTTTTTTTTTACAATTAAAACAAAACAACACTTTGTTAGATCTGCTGTATTTCACTGCATACATAATACCAAGTATTCTTCAAAAATAAGTAAACAGCAATATAATTATTTAATATAAAATTATTATTTTGCTTGCATATTTTGTTTTGATTGTATTATAAATATAGCACTTGTATTATTATTATCATAGTATTGCCTTCAGTAAAATTTTGCTCCTTGGTTTGTACTTGTATTCCTACTACACTTAATGAACACATGACTTTAGTTTTCTGCATTTATACTGTGGCTTTCATCAAACACTTTGTATCATCAAGGCAGAAGTGGTCATTTTAATTAGATACAACACTGATCAGCTATGCTCACAATCTTAGAAACAGTTGTATACAGCACCAATGCAAGTCCTTTGTTTATACAATAATCCCCTCAAAGTACAGTGCTGTGCAATATGTTGTCAATTTATAAATAAGCGCCAACAATAATAGTTTCATGTCGAAAGCTCCAGGCACATTTGTTAAGCTGGGTACGCACCTATGCAGTCTTAAGTCACCTATGCAGTCTTAAGTCAGATGTGATTTCTGTAATGATTTTATCCCTTAGAGAATTCCGATTCATGCATGCACAGCTACACGATTTACTGTCAGATCTGAGATCTGCATTTCAGAGGAAATTCCCCAAACATTCGGAAAAAGTGTGCATGCAATTGGCACACCTTCAGAATTGTGGCCATTTCTTTGCACAACGCTGAAGAGATAAGGACAGGATGCTGGGTTCAAATACCATACAAATTTCCAAAGAGATGGATGCTGAAGACTTCATACACTGTGCAGCCTGCCAAGGCTAGGTTGCGAGAAAATGTTAGAGATGCAGAATGACCCCCATGTTTTGGTTTTGAATATGGATTAACTTTGCATTTTGGTTTTTGTAAAACCGCCCTCACGTGGATCTGTAATATTTTGGAAAAATTGCTAAAATATGCTAAAATCACATCATTTTGCTCGTTTTTTTTGTTCCTACATTATTATTAACCTCAATAACACTAATTTCCAGTCACTTTTGACAACCTCACAGGTCACAATATTATTTTCGGTACACTTTCGGACAAAGAGGCAGCAAGCACAAACACATGGCAGTTCACAGGACATCTAGGTAACATTGCCACACAGGAGTGGCAGAAAAAAAAAAAGAAAAGAGGTGCAAGATTGAATTGTCCTTAGGCCCTCCCACCCACTCTTATGTAAGATATTAAAAAGGACATGTACGGTTTAACAAACCAAACACCCCAGCGACAAGGAGTGCCAGTTTTGTGGCTAAAGTGCTTAGTTTGTTCAGGCCCCCTCAAAACAAGCTACCAATAGCTTAGCTACCTTAAACCCAACAGAGGCAGGATGATAAATATGTCCAGTTTAAAGAACAGCTAAGACACCTGAGAAAACAAATGGGTGTATCACCGGCCCCTGCAGACGAAGATTTGGAAAATGAAGACGAGGAGATCGCTGTCACCCAGAGCACACGTTCGGTACAGTGAAACTGAGAATGGCTTATTAAATCAGTTATGGTTCCTTTGATCGCTCCAACCGTTACTTAAATAACTGTGGTAATTCTACAGCTAATACATGGCAACGAGCGCTGACCCCCCCTGGGATGCGTGTATTTATCAGACGAAGTCCAATCTGGGGTGTACCAGCGGGTTAGAGATGGTGATAAAGAAAGTATGTGGTCACACGTACGAGAGAGAAGAAATTGAAAGGATAATTGAAAACAAACTTCATCCTAACACAATAGTAATTCAACCCCGCAGGAAACCACCATTACAGAAGTCTCTGTAACATAAATGTCAAAAGCAAAAATGTGGAAAAAAACAAACCAAAAAACAAAACACCACATCTTTAATAAAGGTGAAACTTTGCTGTAGAAAAACATAAAATTGCCAGCATTGCATATTACCCAGATATTAATAACCATTCCTGCATCAGCTAGCTTCAGCTTCCTTCTCTCAGCTAGATCCCAGCACCTGCAATTTACATTGTCATCATTCTCACCCTCATCAGTGCGTACATCATCATTCAATACTAATTAATCCCGGCTGGAATCCACCATTACAGAAGTCTCTGTACTTTGATCTAAATGCCTTCCTCATGGAGTTTGTACTTCATTTTACGACAGAGCGGTCACAATTTTTGGGCAATTCTTTTAGACCAGACCAAATGTCAAAATGTCCTGCTGAATAATCTGCATCATCCTTGGGTCTCTTAGAAAAGCTTATTTTTTTCCTAGCAGCAGTAGCCGGAGAAACTGAAATAGGGGACACCGTCATGTCAGGTACCACGTCAACTGTCAACTTGCTCACCAGGAGCTCATTGCATCTCTTGTGATCTGGGACACAAAGAGAAGACATAGCTCTTGCACCTAGGTTCAAGCATAGTCGCCAAAATGTAGTGATACGATTTCCAGAAGATAACTTGAGAAGCAATTAAAGTGCTTCATCTACAAGTGCAACATACTTAGCGTAATTTCTCGGTTTTATCTCCTCCTTCAAAGTGATTTTCCAAAAAGTCTAGGGAATCACTTTGCTCAAGCTATCAGTGTCTGAACTCAGTTCACAAGTGACTACTTCAAATCGTTTCAGCACCTTGCACAACACGGAAAGTATTCTCCACTGCACTTGAGTAAAATACATCCCCTCCTTTCCCAATATCATGGCTTGTGCAGAAAGTGTGGATGGCTTTTCGCTATTCCTCCATCCTCACAAGCATATAAAGTGGGGAACTACACCTTGTTACCACCTCTTGCGTCAGCTGGTGGCAGGGCAAATTAAATTGTTCTTGCAGCTGCTGCAATTTCCTACATGCTGTTGCAGAATGCGGAAATGTCCCGAAATTTTTGGGGCAACAGACAGTATCTCCTGCACGTCCCTGTCATTTTTCAAAAGACACTGTACTACCAAGTAGATTGTGTGAACACAACAGGGAATGTGATGGATTTCACCCATCTGTAATGCTCTCATAATATTGGTGGCTTTATCAAAAATGACATTCTCAGGAGAGTCCAAACGGTATAAGCCATGTTGCAATGGCATCCCTAAGTTTTTCAAACAGGTTGTCATCGGGATGCTTCTTTGTGAAGCCACTGATACACAGATTAGCCTGCCTTTGAATAAGCTGACGTTTTTGGTTACATGCTGCTGCTGTTCCTGCTCCTGAAGGCAATCCACCAACCCAGTGGGCTGTCACAATCATATAATCTTTAGTTTGCCCAGTTCAGCTTGTCAACATATCTGTAGATAAGTGTGCAGTGGGTAGAATGGCATTTTGAAGCCCAATAATGACATTTTATGGAATCTTCTGCTAGAAGTCAGGAATTGCTTTTCTAGTAAAAGGGTGTCGTGATGGAATTTGGTAACGGGGACACAGGACCTCAATTTACGGTCTAAAACCAGCTGCATTAATTGTGGATATTGGACGCAGATCTAATACTAGCATAGTTGCCATGGCGTCTGTGATCCGCTTTGCAACTGGGTGACAGCTTTCATACTTGCTTTCTCTTACAGGGGATTGTTTAACATTCAATTGTTGAAAACTACTAGTAGTCTTCTTCCTGGTCTACTTCTGGGATGAAGATCAACCTGCAGCAGCAGCAGTGGAACTAACACTCAAGAATCCTAGATAGGGGAGAAGTCATCTAGCCTTAGCAACTTGGATGCAGTAATAACTCCGATCACTAGTGAGGATATTGATGAGGTGTTGTCGGTGTGGCTTTACAAAGGCTACAAATGGCAAGACAACTGTTGTCAGGATTTGGGTAGAAATAATTCCACACATAAGAAGTGGATTTTTTGGTCTTATGCCCAGGTATGACAATGGCCTTCTTCTTATCATTGGCAAGAACTGCTTCCACTGGTGCAGGACTTACACAAACATCATCATCCTCATCAACATCCTCATTACTGCCGCTATACAAATATCCCCCTCATCGTGTTGCAAATACAAAGTGGTATCCAACATTTGTGTATCACCAGCTACATTAAGAGGCAATGACAACCTGTTTGAAAAACTAAGGGATGTTATTGCCACATGGCTTATCCCGCTTGGACTCTAGTGAGGATATGTAATTTGTGATAACGTCACCAATATGAGACAGCATTACAGCGGGGAGAATTCCATCACAATCCCTGTTTTCCTCACACAATCAACTTGGTGGTACCACACTTTTTAAAAAATAACAGTGACATGCAGGAGATGCTGTCTGTGTACAGAAATAATGTGGGTCATTTTTGGTATTCTGCAACCACATGTAGGAGATTGCAGCTGCTGCATGAAGAATCAAATTTGAGGGGGATTATACTTTAGTCCAGCGCAGTGGAGATTACTTTCCGTGTTGTGCAAGGTGCTGAAAAAACTCTAAGTAGTCACCTGTGAAGTGAATTCATACACTGTTAGCTTGAGAAGTAATACCCCTAATTACACATTTGAAAAAGCAGCTAGAGAAATTGAAGGAGGAGGTGAAACAAAGCAATTCCGCTAACTATGTAGAACTTGTAGATCAAGTACTTTATTTGCTTCGCCAAGATCTGAGAGATATCAACATCTTGAAATAAGATCACTACATTTTGGCAACTGTGCATGCTCCTAGGTTAAGAGCTATGTCTTCTCTTTCTTTCCAGCTGAACCAGATCTCAAGAGATGCAATGAGCTCCTGGTCAGCAAGCTGACAGCTCAAGTGTACATGACACAACGATTCATCCTTGCTTAGTTTCATTGGCAAATGCTGCTAGGAAAAAACTTAGCTTTCCCAAGACACCCAATGGTGATGCAGATGAGTCAGCACAACATTTTAACATTTGGTCTGGTGTAAAATAATTGCCCAAAAATTATGACAGCTCTGTTGTAAAATGAACTAATTAAATTAAATTCCACTGGGAAGTCCATTACCGGCAATTAAATGAAAGTACAGAGACTTCTGTAATGGTGAATTCGAGCGGAGATGAATTAGTATTGTGCAAGGATGATGTACACACTGATGAGGGTGCTGGGATCTAACAGAGAAGGGAGCTAGCTGATGCCGGTATGCTTGTGAATATTTTGGGTAGAAAGGCATGATCGAAGAGCTTATTTACAAAGTACTATATTAAGAGAGTAAATCGGATTGTGGGGCAGCCAGATGCCGAGGCAGGTCTGTGACTTCCAGACAACCATGGAAGATAGTGCAGTGGGGCCTCCGGGTCATGTAGTATGCCAAGAGATCATGTGGTGTAACTGGGTGGCATAGCAATAATTATAAAGAAGAGGTAGACAAAGTCCTGCTTCGTCGGCTGGCTCTGTCAAGGTGGCACGCTTGAGTCTGGGTCTCTTGCCTTCCCATAATAAATTTATTACATGCTGTCTGTAGTGCCGCCAAAGATGAGGGAGGAACCCGGACTGGTAAAGTTGTTGGCAATTTTATGTTTTTCGACAGTAAACTTTCACCTTTATTAGAGGTGTTTTTTTCTTTAAAAAGGTACAAGCATTTATTTTTTTTATTTCCCTGTATTAAAACCAGTGTGCACTTCAACATAGGCTTTAGCACATGACACAGAGGGATTAGTATTATCATGACTGAGACTGAAGAGTGATAAGAACAATGCAACTGAAGACTGGAGAGTGACAAGGACGCTGCCACCCATCCTGTTTCTGTATGAGCTATGGCACAGTAGAATGTTACTAGAGACTTTTAAAAACACTGCCAGCCCTATTATTACAATTTTACTTTCAGCACTGAACACTGCCACCTCTCCTGTTTCTGGGTGAGCTATGGAACAGTAGAATGTCACTGGAGACAGCCAAGAACACCGCCACCCGTCCTCTTGTTTTTTGTCATCGGGATGCTTCTTTGTGAAGCCACTGATACACAGATTAGCCTGTAATGTAATTTATTATGTGGCAATGAGGTGTTGGCTTACCCTCTGTCATGGCGCCAGGGCCTCATTTTGTCATAGGTCTCTTTATGCACATTTAAATCAACCAAAAAAGGCAATAAAGGCCATTATCCTTTATGTCTCCAGAATGAAAGCTGTACTTTTGCCATTGCAGGTTCTTAGGAACTGTTCCATTAATGTTTACACTAGATTTGAAAGCAGCAAAGCTTTTTGTTGGTTTTCGTTTATATTTTTATAAGATCACTTCTCATCAATCATTAAAAAGGTGCCCCATATGCAGCTCCAGTCAGCTTGAGTACCCTGATCTATGCCCATGAACCCATTTAGAACAGTAAGATTGCCTAGCAGCCCCCATTTTTATCAGACAAACCTAATCAGACGTTTGATTAGAGTGTCCAAATTTTTTCCCACACGTTTAATTTTTAGTCAATCTGGTCTAAGATTACTACAGTGGACAGCTAAATCACTGTATATATTTAATGCTTCATAAGCATACACATTTTAGTCTTATATATAGTTCTATAGGTACAATGCAATGTTGATTTATTTGAAAAAGTATTATAAAAAGGTGAACATTTTTGGAAAGCTTGATCTCTAATGCTAGACCAAGATCCCCCTTTCACTCCTGCCATCCTTATTCATGACAATACAATTGCTCTACAGGAGAGCATGAAGCTAGTGGTCACATGGCTACCAACCTGAGGAAGTGCTTTCTCTTCTTAGCAGAGTCCTCTGGAGTCTTGAAGTTTCGGTCTGTTTTCTTCTCTGGTGTCTGAAGCAGAATTTGTGCCGTTTTTAACCAGTCACTGGCTGATTTCCCAGAAGATGGAATAAGATCATCACCCACTGAAGTGCCCTGTCTAGTAGCTGGTAAAGTAGGTTCATCTTGTGGATCATCAGACAGATATTCAACAATGTCAATGGCCTAGAATACAAAAGCAAACAAAAACAGATATCACAATGGAGAAGCAAGCACTAAGTTATCTACTTTCTTAGTTACTTGTAAATGGCATATAATGGATTCAAATATATTTCTCTTGTCGGATGTTTAGCAATGTACAGCACGGCATATTAAAAAAAAACTAAAAATTTAAACTTTGATTACAAAAGTACAGTAAGAATAAAATATAACTGTCCATGAAGTACTTCTTCCTGCAGTAATAATGATCCGCTATTCGCAGCCATTCTGCAGGTCTTCCAAACAGTACTTCGATTTAAAAGGGAAAAAAAAAAAAAGAGCAGATCTTTATAGTCACTAGTAGGACCATGTGGTGCATAATTATATTATAAACTGTCCATCGCTAGTTTATTTCATTCACTGGTGCTCTAAAAAAGACTTGTCTTTTATAGGTAATTACGCACTATAGCAGGCCAAGGCACCATCTGAAACTACAAACCTACTAGATATTTGCTTATTTAATATATATACAGTCATACTCAGTGTATGTAATGTCACTAATTTAATCTAATAAAAATGTACTAAAATCATAAAATATACTGAATAAAATGATCTATTGCCCCCAAAGCTCTGTGCATATAATACTGTATATACCTTTATAATGTACACCATCATGTATATTATAAAGGTAGATACAGTATTACATACACAGACCTTTTTCTAAACTATTTCCAATTCCTGAATTCCATATTCAGAAATTGGAAAATAGTTTAGAAATATAGAAATGACAGTTCAAAGATCCCACACTAATTACAGTCAAATGTCTGATGACATGTTTGCATATTTTAGAGGGCAGGATAAGTGTAACTGAATTTCAGTATCACCTCTATGTCACACATATTTATCCGTCGCCTGGAGATCTTTCACATCAGTATTGGCGCACATTACTGAATGTCTTTTTGCCAATTTATCTTGGATATCCTCTCACTAAAACTGAACTATAAATCTTTTCACCAACAGAAGCTTATTACCTATGATAAGTGATCACAATAACATCTGTACAGACGTCTGACGTCTTGCAAATCACAGACCCCTTCAAAACTGGCTTTATGCATATGCTAATGCACTCTCCAAACCTGTGACCCGGTTGGGCGCTGTGTCTGGAGTTAAGGTAGCATGGCTCAGGCAAACTTATTGAGAAGAAAAGAAAAAAAAAATAGCAAATGTGCGCCTCTAGCTCCCCAGAAATCCTAGCACTGGAGCAGCAAGAACAAGCATCTTACTGCTCCTCAGTACAACATCTTTTAAAAAAAATGTATATGGCTGAAAATTGGGAATCCAACTTCTGAAACATGACTGAATCTGAGTGAGTTCTTAGAGAGGTCTGCATTGTGGATCCAGCTTCAGACTCAAAATGTTGTGGTCTGGGCTGGAAGGTAGGGCCTCTATTGGGCCCATCTGACAATTATATTATAGGCACACTGCATGTATACCCAAAATCCAGATCTTCAGTGACTGGCCAATCTGTTAATTATATTTTCTTGGCTGTGCTCCACATGATGCCCAAAACACAAGAGGGCACCACATATGGCTGGCACCTTAACAGAAGGAGGATTTTACTGCCTGTACACCTGCTTCAGAGCACAACAGTGATACTGAACATATCCATGTCTGAAACACAGCAGTGGGCACCAGTAAATCACACCTGGCTGGCAGGGTGGCACTCTCATCTTCCACAGTGCAACTGCTGTTAAAGGAGCACACTGTCTTGTGGGAAAGAACACACATGGCCATTCAAGTCAAGTCCCTTAACCTGGTAAGAGTCTTCTGTATTCTGCAAAAATGTCTATTTTTGGACCAAACTGCACAATGCATCGACAGTGTAGCTACATACACCATGGTGAATTAATGACCTTTCCTCAAATGCAAGTGATTATGATGCTTTTATAGCAATAAAGTTGACTTCAGTTTTCTCCCAGTCCCAAAACCTTATTTAAATAGTATTTTGTGAGATAATTTTGATATGTCTATCTGTTTTGCATCATTAAATCATCCCCTGTTAAATTAGAAAGTATAAGTATTAATAAAAGGAACATGTCATATTCAAGAGAACATAGCAAGGAGTCTGAGCAGGGTTGTGCTGCATTACAGGATAGTGCTGAACTTTAGCCAGAACTTTTACAATCAGTTACTTTAGCTTGTGAGGAAATTACTGTAGTAGCAGTAGTAATAGCTAGTACGACTATAGCGCTACTGTGATCATGAAGTCTGTTAGTGAGTGGGTTAATCCTCTTTCAACCCCAAAAAATGAAAAGCAACAGGTTTTTAAACAAGTAGATACAAGAATGTGTGTGGTTTACATATGGTGAAAAAAGTGGATGGTCTTTCTGTAATGTTTGTAGGCCAGCAAAAATAAAAGTAGCCACAAGTGGTGCTTTAAACTTAACTACTCTCTGGATAGAAACATCCCTTAAAAAAACGTTATATGGATTATGAAGATACCGGGTTTACTGGCCCAAAACTGCCTGTGTCACACTGGCTGGTCACCCAGGGGTGCCTTACTATGCCAGGAAAGCCTAACCAGTACCTTCTAGGGTTTTTATAGTCACTCAGGCAAATGCAGTTAGAAAAGTACAACAGTATATTTATTGTAATAAAAACAACAGTAGAATATTATATACAAACAGTAAAACACCAGGCAGGTTTACCACATCATCTGTCTCTTACCCCACTAGCTTAAGGAGTTACAGTCACCTGTCTGTCCTGACTTGAAGATCCAGTTCACTCAGAATGGCAACTCAACACCAGATCTTGCCCCTTCCAGAAATAAAATCACAGAATGAACATCCTTCCCACCCAGGAATGGCTGGCTCCTTATATTTAGGGTCAAATTTTCACAGTGCTCTCCCCTCCCTGGGCAAACCCCTGGCTCTCTCCCTCTTAAACATTGGTGGGTGCTGTATTAGGGGGTTGGTGAGGCTGGATTCGAGTGGAGAGGAACTGTGCTTCCACAGAAACTCCCCTACTTGGTTGCAGACAAAATGTCTGAACTAGTCTTGTGGAGGACAATGGATAATAATTGGCCTTCCCCACCTCTAAATCTAAGATATCAGTAACTCCTCCTGAAATTAACCCCTTACACTACTTTGTGATGTCACAGGATCCCCAGCTGTTCCATGCTTCCTGTAGAGAAAGGAGGGGGAGAATGAATGCAGCTCCAGCCCCCTCACCTGTATCCTGGACACCACCTGATCTTTACCCATAACCCACCTGGCTTTACTTTAAGAACAATGAATAACAGCTTCACTGCAATATCAGCAAGATATAGTGAACAATATACATATTTAGAATGGGCTACAATGACCCCTTATCCACATGAAATTAAACACTGCAGATGTACTCTGGTGAGCTGGGGAACAAAAACAGGGCTATAAAAAGTACATGTTATAATGTACATTTTGTGAGAAATGAGAGACAGGCTAGTTAAGGTGTTATCAAACTCGTTTTGTCACACGGATTACGTTTACACTGTCGGAAGAACTGCATTGCAACCACTGTCAGACATCTCTATTCCTGTTGGCTCCAAACTGTTCTTTCTTCCCCACATGTAATCAATATTCAATCCTGTTTCATACATCTCCAGGCCTAAAATCGCAGCAAAACCTTATTGTTCAGGATATGCAGTGCCACATATAAAGTAGGGATCATCAGAAAGAAGATTTGAAAGTGAAGCTTACATTGGTAATAGATTATGGAATATTATCTCTTGTAAATGTGGCCTCTTTCTCTCCTATGATTGTATCTATGCAACACTAAGGTATATATGGTCAACCCCCAATCCCCACTCCCCATGTCTACCAATTCCTTTTCCTTGACACCTTACACCCCCCCCCCATCATTAATGTTGGCCAAAATTATCAAATACATTTTTTTTTCCTCAAATCACTTCCAGAATACACACCTTACTCAAGACCCTCCAAAAATGTTAATCCAATGCAATTCCCTTCTTTTTAGTCTTCCACTAGTCAGACATTCACTCCTACAATCCATTTTGAATGCAGTGGCTGGATTCAATATCATCATAAAACCTTCTACTACTGCTCTGCTCTGTCAGTGTCTACATTGGTTTCTTGTACTTTACCAAATTCCAATGTAAGTGAATGGCATTTGATAGATTTATAATTAAAGCAGTAGGAGAAGTGTCAGTATACACCACCACTTCAATCACTGCTTCTACTAAGATATAGGGGGGAATCCAATTAGCCGTGATGTTCCTCAGAATATCATGACTGCGTATTTTTACCATTAGTACGATCAAAATCTCCGCTCATTTTTCCACACAAACCTGGCTACTGCACCTAGAATAGTCTGCAAATGCCATAGGACTTTAAGTTTAATATGACATGTTACAGGGGATACAAAAGTATCTGTACATCTTGTTCTATATTAATGAGAATTTGATAACAGCGGCCGCCTGATTAAGTAACCAAGAACCACGCATAAGTCGTACATACGGTGTGAATGCACTGTGGCTATTTATCCAACAGGGATCTAAACTGGATCCCAGATGTATCAAAATGACGTTTTGTTAAATATCAAAATTGACATGTTTCACACCTTCAACGGTGATACTCAGGCCTGGGAAGTATATAAACAATGCAATGTATCAAGAGTGGTTTGCAAAACCACATGACCAGAAAAAAGTAAAATATTGTAAACATGGCTCTGATTGGTGAGATTTCTCAAATATGGCTGATACGGTTAGTCTCTGCAATTAGTGCCATTCACAGTGCGTTTGCTTTACAAAACACAGAGGAGGACTGGATTACAGGAAGAAGAGTGCAATAGTAAATCTTGCAGATGTTCTGCAGTTAGAGTTTCTAGAGAAAGTTTTTCCCTGGAATTCCTCACTGATCAGGAAGTGATACAGGGATTCAAACAAATATCAGACAGTTATTAATATCTATCTTTAAATCTTCTGTCTCCACTCTTCCCTGGCTCTTTTTTAAAGATAATGAAGAAGCGGCAAACTATTTACACATGGCCTAAGGTTTGAAGTCACAATCTCACATCTTCTGTGAGCAGGGACAGATTGGGAACTAAAAGTGGCCCTGGAAAATGCTGTGAAAGTGGCTTCATGTTGTAGAAAGAATGAATTGTTTGTAGGTAGGGTCAAATCAGCATGTGCCACTACCGGTAACATGCAATGAGCATAGCTATCTGTTTAGACAGTGCCAGTACACCTCCAACCCCAACTAACACACCAGCAATGCTAATACACCACTGTCCGGTGAATGCACAATGACTTTACAAGAAGAGCAGCGTGAAGAGGGAAATACCACCCAACTGTCCCTGTAATCTTTTTAAACTGCCACACAATGAATGATGGATTTAATGCAAACCACAGCTTGATACATTGTGCTGTTCGTGTTTCCAGAGTATGGTGGTTAAAAAAAACTTTGTAAACCACAGTTTAGTAGATTTCAACTTAGGTGACATCCATCTAATAACTTTGTTGCATTTTAACCACTTTGTTAAAATTCAATCATACAGACCTGCCTTGGCACACATTTAGTACTGATGGAAAATACACTCAGAAACTGGTTTAGGGTTTCCTCAGAAATTTTGTCACATGGACCAGTAAACAAAGCAGGTGAAACTGCTGATGGCAATAGGAATTGCTGATATTTATGATCATTATAACATCAGTGCACTGCCTACTCCAGCACTGCTTAAACAAAGCCACAGTGAAGATGAAGCATTTTGAAACTAAAAAAAATTTTTATTATTTTTTTTAAAAATATAGTATTGATATTATATCCCAAATAGCCTCTATATTTATAATACCTCTTTACTACCATTTAAGAGCTTATTGGAGGCTTCCAAACATGTTTACAAAACAATTAGCTATTGCAAAATATACAAGTAAAATACCTAAAGGCATGGTACTACTAGAAACAATGGTACAGATGCCAGACCTGTTTACATGCATTAAAGAGGAATGTGAGACACATAAAAACATACCAGTTGGTATGAGCCCTAACTGAGCTGGCAGACTAAATTATCTGAACTCAATGGCCAATAGTGGATTAAGATAACAATAAAAGGTACCTCAAAGTGTATAAGAAAATAAATAAAGAAATAAAAATCATTGGCTTCATATAAGGTGACAGGACATCTCCCGTAACCCATGTTGTACTGGGAATAGGCGAGTGCATTTTCACCTGACTTTCAAAAATTTTTAGGGTTGCAAAACTTTGACAGGAAGACACAAACTGAAAATCATAAAAAAAAATAAAGAGAATATTTTTTCTCCAAAATGAAAAGAAAACATGAAATAAAAATGTAGTACAGTTTTAATCTCGATGTATTTCCATGTTAAAAGCTGAAGACAATGAGTTACCCTCGGAGGGGCACTTGAGGATAAGAAAGTAGGAGAGAGGACGACCAGCTCAGGCGTGCAGCACACTCCTTCACCCTCAGCAGCCTCAATTCTGCCATAAGGGGTGTATTTAAGATCAAATTAACCAATCAGAACTGAATGAGTGTATTATTCAATTATTAACTCTTTAAAGTATATAAAATAGGCATATCGACCACATGCATCTATTGGATTAAGAAAAAAAACTAAACCCTATCATTACTTTAACTCAATTAAATTGTAGGTATTGGTCTAAAGATAAATTTCACTCATGACGGAACATTTTGAACATTTGCTCATTTTTACAGCAACAGGAAAATTCTTTAATAATTTTATAAATCCTTAAAAACCCGATAGAATTCAATTCCAAATATTAAATAGTCATAAAGATATAATCTATATAATATATAAGCAACACACATATAAAATAATCTTTATAAGTAAAAAAAAACCACACAGAAACAACTCATGTAACTAGGATAGTTACTAAACATCTACATTAGTTCGTTTACGTCATGCGTCTCTGAGTCAATGTACCCAAGTTGTATATCCAGAATGACTCCCTCCTAAAAACTTGGATATTTGCAACTATATTCATGTATTGCAGTGATTTTAGAACAGTGATTTAAGCTAGGTACATACTACAGGTTTTTTCTCAATTTATCGCGCCGATGACAAGATAAACGACCGTTTGGTAAGATATCGCATTAGTGTATACAGTCCCACGATCATGTTTTATCATATCAAAGAACATTGTATAGTTTGATTTGATTTTATAAGCTTCCGGAAAATAACGATCAATGATGGAACAGTGTCGGGCACATGTGGAAGTGTGTATGCACTCACATCCTGCAGTGTAGGCAGCTCTCCATAGTGTGTGCAGTGTGTGAGTGTCTCTGTAAAGTGTGCAGTGTCACAATCTTTTCAGCAGATGGTTATGAGAGATGAAGAAGAGCACAGATCTAAAGGTAAATCATCATGTATACTTTGTACACATACATCTGCATGCTTATTGGGATTTTCAGTTGTTTGTAAAATCATTACAGAGCGCATCTGCAGTAACTTTCTGTAGTGTGTACTCCGCTTTACTGATTGCTGCAATGTGTTGTTTTGCAAAACTTTGTTTCCAGTAAAAGTGTGCACACTTAGTACAATACCCCAACACTAGCAGTTTGTGGGCTTCTATACTTCAGCAACTCGAAAGCTTCCAAACCTAACCAATGTGACAGTAGATTTACAAAACAAACAGCTATTAAGATTATTTTTCATTAAAATACTCATACTTTAGAACACAAAATGGTCACATAGCTTACAATTAGATAATGTTCACTTTGAGAAACTATGGGTCCGATTAATGTGAATAACACTGTTAATATTCATCTCACTGTCAAGAACATCACAATTTCCTCGGTCTCCCAAGCCCACTGCCGTGGTGTCACATTTGACTCCACCCTCTGCTTTATTCATCACACTCGGAATCTCTCCCAGTCCTGTCCACTCCACCTTAAAAACATTACCAGAATATGCCCTTTTTTTTTTTACTCCACATGCTACCAAAACTCTTATCCATTCTCTCATCATTTCCTATCTTGACTATTGCAATTTCCACTTATGGAATTTTCCTACCACGCTCAATCAGACTTTCCCACAGCCTTCAAATCTTTAGATGCTCTTTGAAAATCCATCTCTCTTTTAGAGGTGACCTTGTTCCTGATAACACTATTCACACTAATGTACCCTCACAACTGTCCCAAATCTCCACTGGGAGCCACACTCACTTCACTTGTTTCAGCTGTGCCCTCTTCCATTTATAATGTAAGCTCTCTAATGAGCAGGGTCCTTCATACCCTTTGTTTTCATGTCTGCATTTATTTTGACTACCTTCTATGTCACTGTTTTATGCATGTACTGTTATCACTAATGTATGGAGTTGCGGAGCACTGTGGTGCCTTACAAATCTACGATAACAACAATAATGTTGAATGCACCTTGCACGTAAATTGCGTTCCTTAAAAGAACATGCAACTTGAGCGTAGTTCCGTCCGTATTTAAATCCAAGAATATCTCAAAAGTTAAGATTTGAACTGGGCAGAAATATGCTCTGCCAAACAGTACTTTCCGTTTATAGACACACAGAACAGACTGCAGTATACGCACATCTGTATATACAATATGCAGAACGCATAAAACTACTTACTATATAATATTATATCACATAATTGTATTTAAAAATAAATAGAAATTTAGATTATTTAAATTCGTACAGTACATATAATGTGTTTTAATAGTATCTTAATACTATCTTAGGTGCATACATTTGTTCTGTGATAGCTAGTGGCACACATACATATAATTTATAAATCAAGGACTATGCCGTGTCAGTCATCACTATCAGTCAGCATTTACACTTGCCCTATTAGGAGCAAAAGATACGGATGACACAGGATTGGCCCCGTAAGTGAAGATAGATAAAAGTCTTATTCCAACCTGACAAAGGTTTATGCAGAGAAATACTTAAAAAAAAACAAATCACACATCTACTTACAAAAAATCTACTATTGTTCTTGGGGACGACGGCCAGTTGTATATGTTCCACGCACCCACGCAGATCAATGCATGATTGAAAGTGCCACCTTCCTGTCTCCAAGTGAAATCCCAATATGGCTCAGTGAGAGGGATTCTCAGTTTTAATGGTTTACCTTTAAGTTTCTCGCTGGTGTATTAGTTATCAACAAATGATGTTTTATTCTGCTGGTTTTTTTTGTTAGTTTTCTTTTTAAAATTTAGACTGTGTATAGCTGACCACTCGTGTCTAAAAGCTTAGGCAGCCTCTCCAACTTCTGTACTATCGGATCACTGTGCACCAGATCCTGCAATGCCCTTTTTCACAGCTCATTGCTTTGAAATCCAGGATCAGATGATGCCCTGATGCTCTGCATAATTCTGCTTGATATCTCAGATTTTAGGGAGAGCTGGATTACTTGAGTAAGTTCACAAGATGGAAACCCCCCAGGCAGAGCTGCAGGCGCTCATTACCAAAGGGGACCTGGCTACACTGTGTTGTGGGGATGGCAGAGCTAGGCCTCCTCCACAAATAAAACTGTGGGCAGGGCGGTGAGCAGTACATACTATTGGGCACAGGCAGGCCCGGACCCCTGTGTTTTGTACCAGTAACACCCCGCAACCTGGGCCCACCTGCAGTTTAATCATACACTCTCTCTATAGGCTACATTTTTACCCCCTATTCCCTCAGTTTAAAAAGAACCATAAATAAACATTCTTGGAAAGGTTCCTATACTGTTATTATGAATCATCTCTTAGCCATCAGATTAATATTGTTAACTGCAATATGCATCTCCATAGATGGATTGTTTGTTTTTTGTTATTTATCCACCCCAAATTATATCTCACACTCACTAACACCCAGTTCTGCTACAACCAAGATTTGGATCAAGAGTTGACACTCTTTAGAAAATCTTCACTTACACCTTGACTTATCCCAAAATACAAGCACAACTTAGTTTAATGAGAGTTACTACTAACCCAACAATTATCCCCCTTAAATGACACGTGCATCCTTTAAGAACACAAAGTCAGAACATTAAGCGGAATTTAATGACAAAGAAAGACACCATGCTTATTGTATAGAAAAGGATAACAAAATTACATACATAAATACAACTGCAAAACATTTTCTTAAACTATACAGCAAAAAAACAGAAACAATAATATTACACTCACTTAGTCTGTTGCTTGGGAAGGCCCGAAAGTCTGAAGGAAAAAAACTAAACCCCAAGAACTGACAATTTTTAAAATCAATGCATTACTTTTTATACATTCTCTCTTGCTCCTCTCAGACCTTCTTTCGTCTCCACTTCTTAAGCCTAGCTAACTAACCACACTAGTTGAGCATAACTGAAGCAACAGATAGAATCTGCTCTCACCATTTGTTGTTCATTGAAGCAATTTTGTTTTAGCAGGGAGTTGAGGCAAAGTCACACAAACAGTTTATATAGCTGCCACAAATGGCTATGCACTTGATGTCATTGTAATCAGTGAAAAAAACAGTAATTCAAAGCTACCATCAGTGGCAGACATTGCATGCAAAATTTCTTGCAAGCGATTAATAATAATGGTGAAAAAAACTGTTTAATGAAGCATAGTGAGAAATCTTGGCGCCAAGGCATACAAGCATTC
This sequence comes from Mixophyes fleayi, assembly GCF_038048845.1. Taxonomy (NCBI): domain Eukaryota; kingdom Metazoa; phylum Chordata; class Amphibia; order Anura; family Limnodynastidae; genus Mixophyes; species Mixophyes fleayi. The sequence goes on along the minus strand of NC_134406.1, from coordinate 219,699,706 downwards.
GGTGCAGCCAATTTTTACCATGGTACCCCTACAACCCCCAACACTCAGATCCCCAGAACAGTTTTTAAATTGCAGCCATGTGACATTACACTGGTGTATTGTCTTATTGTTATTTCCTTTCTTTCTTTTTTTTTTTTTTTAATTGCGAAGACAATCACGTATGTACAGTGTGTATTGGCCCTTAGCCCAGTACTCATCGAGGAAGTGACCCTTCCGTAATGAACATGCTAAGCAAATTATCTTTAGCTTGGAAATTCCCAGGTTATCAAATTTCTTCAAATAGCAAGAACAGCTCTCATTTTTAAAGAGAGTTTACTTTACATTCATTAACTGCACGTCAAAAGTAACTATGCTCTCATGTTGTCAGTGTACAGTTCCACTCCAGTACACACCGCTGGGTGGCTTACTATGCAATGGGCTGGAGATGTCTCCTCCTTAAATGACCTTATGTAAAAGGGCATGCAATGAATGCAACAAGGAAATATCAAATGCATAGGCGGAACAGAACCATTGTGCACAACTCAACATAGATATAGAGAGGTCTCAATTTTCTGATCCTTACACAACAATACTTACATGATCTATATTAAATCAGATTAAAGTGCACATGTAGAAACCTTATCGCAAAGGTATGTCAAAAATTTAACTAAACAAAAAAAGAGCTTAAAAGGTAAAACTAGAATATGAACAAGTGCATATCCTAATAATTGCTGTGTATAGGTACATCGAGTTCTCGCAATAATACATAACATGATCTAAAATACTGAATGCACACTATGCAATGCTTCTTTGTGCGTCGTTCACAAGTCTTATAACTGTACACACTAAATCTTACACATACCGTCATGGTCAAAAGTTTTCAGAATGACAAATATTTTTCACAAAGTCTGCTGTCTCATTTTTTATGATGGCAATTTGCATATACTTTAGAATGTCATGATATGATGATCAGATAAATTGCAAATAAATTCAAAGTCCCTCTTTGCCATGACAATGAACTTTATCCCAAAAAACAACATTCCACTGCAGCCCTGCCACAAAAGGACCAGCTGACATCAGGTCAGTAATTCTCTAGTTAACACAGGTAAGAGTGTTGGGGAGGACAAGGCTGGAGATCACTCTGTCATGCTGAGTTAGAATAGTAGACTGGAAGCTTTAAAAGTAGGGTGGTGCTTGAAATCATTATTCTACCTCTATTAACCATGGTTATCTGCAAGGAAAAACATGTAGTCATCATTGCTTTGCACAAAAAGGGCTTCACAGGCAAGGATATTGCTGCTAGTAAGATTGCACCCTAAATCAACCATCTATCGGATCATTAAGAACTTCAAGGAGAGGTTCAATAATTGTGAAGAAGGCTTCAGGGCTCCCAAGAACGTCCAGCAAGCATCAGGACCGTCTCGTAAAGTTGAATCAGCTGCAGGATCGGGTTACAACCAGTCAGAGCTTGTTCAGTAACGGCAGCAGTCAGGGGTGAGTGCATCTGCACGTACAGTGAGACAAAGACTTTTGGAGGTTGGCCTGGTGTCAAGAAGACCATCAAAGAAGTCACTTCACTCCAGGAAAAACATCATCAGGGACAGACTGATATTTGGATGGGCGGCCATCGGTCAGTATGTGGCCCAGAAGTTGATTCACAGCAAGCCAGGGCGATTTGCAGAGATCTTCAAAAAAATGGATTAACACTGCAAATATTGACTCTTTGAAAAACTTAATGTAATTGTCAATAAAAGCCTTTGACTCTTATGAAATGCTTGTAATTTTATATCAGTAAACGATAACAACATCTGACAAAAAGGTCTAAAAACACAAGCAGAAAACTTTGTGAAAACCAATACTTGTGTCATTCTCAAAACTTTTGGCCATGACTGTAGAAATCAGTCCAGTAAGCCAGCTGCAATAAGGAAACGTTATCTCTCTCAGCATAACTAAACATTCCTGTACCTTAATGTGAAACGCTCTAGACTTTAAAAAGTCACATATAGATTATCGTTTGGGTAATATGGTCCTGAGTATGTGTGTTACAGTAAAAAATCAGATGGAGAGTACACCATTAGCAGTAGTTAATTGGTCTTACAAAAAAAAAAAAAAAATCAACTGACCTAACTTAATCTATATTTCAAAGTGCTCTGAGGTCATTGGAGATAACATATGTGAAGTTAGAGATTTTAACAAGTAATCAATGACAATTTATGACTCAAATCTGGTCTTAAAGGACTAATCACAAATATAAAAAGATCCACCAATTCGACTGTACAAATGTGACTATATATATATATATATATATATATATATATATATATATATATATATACACACACACATATACATACACACACACTGTATGCGGCATTTGTGCAGTGTGTACAGTATACATAACATGATTATGGTAAAACCAAAATTGAAAGCCTCAAACCAACCCACCATTGTAATCCAGTGCTTGCCTGTGTATTCACGAATACATGTGTAGAGGTTTCAGGGGTCTAGAAGAATACTTATTTGAATAAAAGAGTGTTACATTGTGGGAGCTAGTAGAAAATCTGTAATAGTAATGAACTTCGACATGGTATAAAAACCACCAAGTATTATAAAATAACAATTTAAATGGATCTGTAAACTTTCCTGACAAAGGGGACTAAGTGCCCTGAAAGCACATATTTCAGTTTCTTCAGTTAGCAATTAAAAATATCACTTCTATAAATATTTTGGTTCTACAGAAAAGGTATCTACTTACTGTATCTTTTATATAAGGCAATTTGCATAATAGAAGTAATGGCCCTATAAAAGATCAACTAACATCTGAATATCTAACCTATTTAATTAAATATATGGTCACAAAATACCCCACACGCACAGCACTGTTTCCAGGCATCCACAAAGTCCCCAAAGACAGCTGCTGTACAGAAGTCTTGGCCAGGCTGCTATCCACATAATATGCATGTTCTACTCATATTCCTCTAGGTTTCCACTAAATGCTACTATTTCTCCCACTGCTCAAAGACAGGCTCCTGCAGTGGTGGCAGTTCCATTCCCCTATTCTCAGAATAACTCCCTGGGATAGTTTTGTCTTAGAAGAAGACTTCCAGTTATTTGGAGAAAGAGATCCATAATTAGGTGGACCATTCCCCTGCATCTACAAGGAGAGGTTGTGGATTCTCCAACTGGATTTAAAGCACTGTCTGAGCATGTTTTTAAAATCTCTACTCAATGCAGCTTGCTAGACAACAGGATTGTGAATGCAATATTTCTCAATTTCTCATGCAATTTTACAAAGATTTTAATTGTGATACAAGATATTTCCAAGTAAAGGATGTTTGTGGACTTTGTCAGCTACACTATTATTGGTGTTTATCTACATATTTGTGCTATTGTTTATTTTGCTTCAATCACATAAGTACTCATCTAAAAAATATAGGACTGCCCAGGAGGATCAAGTGTTGTGAACACAAAGGCCAGACCCTGCTCAACCTAATCTACAAATTATTGACTACAAAAATAATGTTCTTTATTATCAGTACATAAAATCACCACTTTTTTTTATCTACAGTTAAATTACCGAGAAAGGTTTGGTCTCTAAATTACAATAGTTATTTTTCCCAGGCTCACGGACAGATAAACACAAAGCACAGCAGCCAAAACTGAGGAAACCACATTATAAATAGTGGGTACCAAATGTCTGTGGCCAGCTGGGCAATTTTATAAAGGCAGTCAATGATAATGTGTAGAATAATGAATACTGGACAAAATGTGGCAGTGACTCCAACAATGTCTTACAAAAAATGGTTAGTGGTAACAATTAATATTTCTGAATGATTTATTCAATTCTATATAGGTAAAAAAAAAAAACTTCAAATGCAAAATATTTTATGAATCGTGAACAGAATTAAATGTAGGTAACAACTGATTACTGGTAGCCAGGTACAGACACATGGTAAATTAATACAATGTACATGAAAAGTGATCACAAAAAATACTATCCATGTCCATAGTGCTTAATTTTTACATTTTCTGTGAGAAATGTAAGAGGACAGAACATCAAAAACACAACAAACAATAAAAACCATATATCTGTTCTGTGTGCAGTAAGTGTCAAAGAATTAAGGAAAAAAAAAAAACAAAAAAGAAGAAATTATCTTTACTCTTACTAAGTGAGATGTACGCCTTTACAAGTCCTAGACAATGGAAGGTCACAGTACTTATCCAATCTAGAGTCACTTTCCTCAGACAACCGACTGACGACGTTTGACATTTTACTAGCAGCTTCAGGCAGATTCAACACTGCAACAGTCACTATCACAGATATTCAAGGCTAATTTCAGTGAAAGAAATATTAAAAAAATAAATATGGAGACCCCCTTTAAAAACCATAAAAGTGGAAAGCTGCAGCACCATTCTTCCATAAGAAAGTCACTCAACTGACGCCTGAACCCTCAACATGGGGTGATTATGATTTAGTAGCAACTATCATTGACCTTGCCTTCAAATAGAATGACTGCATGTCGGAAAATCAAAAGTTTTTTAAACTGGCGACACACATGCACTTGTCAAGAACAGGGTGAAGGATGATTCATATGACCACATGCACATCCAATGCAGAAAGGCTGCTTGCACCATAAAGTTGACAATATTTGTATTCTGGAGTAGGAGATTTTGCTCACTTTTGCCCTTTGCGGATTATATTTTCATGGTGACGCAAGCATTACTCGGAAAACGCTAGCAAGTTGAGGTGCTCGCTTAAGCCCCTGTCGAATGCGCCCCAGCTATTACCCCTGACTGAGGTCTCCTGTTGCAGCTAAGCTAGCAATAATTATATGCAAACCATAGCTTTTGTAAACATTATACTGACCATGCTGAGGTGTTTCTTGCTTAACTAATGTAACAGTCACACCTGTGTGGACACAGTTGCTATCAATGTAATAGCTTGATGTCTCTAGTTTTACCTTGACAGAGGGTAAAGCCCTGGCTCTTATGACCACCTCTCTGCACTGCACTGAATGCAATGGGCAACTTAACCAATTATGTTTAGTGATCTCAGGTGCAGGTACACGGTAGCCAACTACTCCACTGTTTAACAATATATCCAAATGATCAAACAAAGGGTCCACACCCATCAATTGTGAAGGGATACAGATTTGTCTCTAGATGGGGTACTTCTTTGAGTAACACTCTTACCCAGTTCCTAAATCTATTAAAAGGCAAAATAAACCTGGTTGACAGTGACAGGCTTGTAGATATGGTGCTAATAAGCGTATATGCAGTTAAATTACCTCTAATCTGATGCAGACGTGTGTCTTGTTGGCCTGCACATATAAATCCTACACATTTTATGCATTATATGCAAGAAATACCATAAAACTCAAAATATATCCTTTCATTTTCATGTGCTGATTTTATTACAAAAACTTGTGTGCATAAGTCAAATATAGGAAGATACAAATCCCAAAATGTTTTTGGTGGAGTTTAGAAAGAAACAAAAAAAAACACACATTTTACGGTTCACCTCTTTTCAGTTTTTAATAGCAAAACACTTTTATGCCCATTTTGGTTAGATTTTCTTTGCCCTATAATGCGTTATAAAGACAACAGTAGTATTTTTGGAAAGTACAAAGTCTTATGAAGAAAACAAGGTACGAGTTGTGTGTGGATACAGCGTAGAATGTTAGATAATGAAGTTAGAATTTAAAAAGCCCCAAATGTCAGTCCAGGGGTGACAAAAAACCTCAAGCTGCAAAGGTGACATGCTAATTGTAACATCTAACCATAAAGCATATAATAAAACTTAGCGAGCCTCAAAGCTGTATTACTACCTATCCCTAATATGTCCGTTCCTCCCCCTTCCAATACAGCCATTCTCCCAGGATTCCATGGTTCACGTGACCCTACAGGGAGGGTTTTTTTAGTGTGAGGTTGCTACTTTTGATTTGTCCATTACTCATTGCAGTATGGCAACAGATAAGCGTTCTGATTTTCCAATCTGTTAGAACACTAAAAATCCTACTTTGATAGCCCTATTCTCACCACTCTTCCAGAGGTTTTAATAAAAAATATCATGTTACTACCATTTATTTTGGTGCAGGAGAGCATGAACATATTTATCAGCTGCACAGCAATCCTAAAGCTAGCATCAATATCAAACTGAATCCCTTATGGTCACATTTTCCCGCAACTAAGATTTAAAAAAAAAAAAAAAAAAAAAAGCAACAAAGAATTTCTCTTGGATTTCAAAAATAGAGAAGGAAACAGCTATTTCAACTTTACAATTACATCCTGGAGCCTGCTGTTAAGACACAATGTGAGCTAACTAGTACAAAGTAGAGGAACAGGGTCAAAATCATATAATTAACCACAGTCATTTCACAGAAGCCACACATTGCTGAAAATGTTAGTCCGCACGGTTTTATGCCACGCCCCCATTTCGATACGTTTAGTTTACTAGCGATGCTGCAGTCCCCATCTAACATGCAATGTAGCACCCGAATAGTGCTGCATTAGCACAGCAGATGTGTTCCAATGTGAGAGGGGAAGGACTCCTTCCAATTAAATGTCTCACTAAGGGATCATTTCATTTGGGACTTGGTTGGAAAACAATATTTTATAAACCTCAAGTGTGCCAGTGACCTTAACATGATCAATTAATTAGAATAGGAAACATGTGGCAGTGCTATCTCTGAGTAAAGTTTAGCCTCACTTAGGCTATCTAAGATGATAAGCACAACCACCACTACCATAGCGTTTGCAAGCAAATAAAAAATAAATGAGTGTTGTGAAATACTGTAAAGATCAGACCAACTTCTCCATGGTAGAAGATCACAAGCTGTACCTAGCGTTCATGTCTGCCTCACCCCTTTCTGTAAGTAAAACCACAATTTCTCCGGATAGTTCCTCAATTTAAAAGGTGGTGACACTGTAGTGATGCAAAACGTTAAGCTCCAGATAGTATACACAATGACACATCAGATGAACCAAGGCCAGTCGACTCCAAGCAGGAAATTGCAGTAGCCACTTCCTTGTGCATTGGACAAGTAAGATGCTGGCATAAGCAATCTTCTGTCCTGAACTGGGAGACTTCCGCAGAGACCTGCAGCACAGAGTCCAGTAATCATTTAGTAATACTAAAAGGACACTCTTTCTGGAATATACTGTACATTTTGAATTGTCCTACGAGAACATATTGAAATATATTGGTTGTTAGAATTGCAGAATGGAAGTTCCCCATTTCAGTCATTAAACAAACATGATTAAATACACCCTAAGGGGCATATTTAACAACCACCGCAGAAAATGAAAAATAGTTTTCAATGCTTATCGTATTGATAAGGATTGAACTATTTCTCATATTTATTAAAAAAAAATCTCCACAGGAGCAGCAGTCACAAAAAACTGCTGTTCCTGTAAAGTTACAAACTTACCTCTTCACTGCCTCTTCAATTCCGAAGCTGCTGTGCGGTCCAGAAAAGCCTTGTGCGCATGCTCCGTCTCAAAACCTCGCTCTCTGCAACACTGAGGTGCAGAGGAGTGTGACAGGGAGGGATCATGTGATCCCGCCACACATGCGCTGAACAGTGCTGAAAAATAGCAGAAACAGCAATGTATGTCAGCCTGAGCTGGTGTACATTACCGTATGTGTAAAATGATTTTCATACATTGTTAAATTTCGGTCCCCATAGACATCTGCCAGCGAAGTTGTAAAACAATTGTAAGGTGTGTAGCACATCTAGAGGTACATTTACAACATCTGGGACTGTACACATATATTTACTCAAATCGTTTTTACCCATTTTGTAGGCCCATTTTTTATCAAGTCTTCCAATGAAGCAGGTTCCAAGGGGCGAGACCCTCATTATGCAAATGCAGGGTATAAGGAGTACAGTTTTAAAGAGGAAATTGTTGAAACTGTATAATGTTCTTGAAAACTACACAGCAATTGCCTCAGTTTAATACGATTTTTGAAAATACGCAACATTTTCAGCTTTGTAACACATGATTCTGGACAATATAAAGCGACAATGTTTAGCAAGATGCTAGCTTTAAAGAATATTGTCAAATTAGCCAATCATTATCACTTGCTGGCACCAATTTAATAAAAACATACAAAAATACCAAATGCCTGCACAGTTACCTGACAGAGAAGTATAATAACCCTATTTACCAGATGAGTGCATGAATCACAACAGCATTACAAAGGTGACACTATGACTTATTTATCAGCTGCATTCTGATTGTAAGGTATCTAGACATTTCCTGTCTTCAGCCACATCAACACCTTATTAATCAGCAATCATTATCAGAACACATAATCGCATACTAATAAGTCAGGAACATTTGACAAAGTTTTAATCTTGGAAAGTTTGCTGTTCCAGCTACTAAAGTAATTAATATCACACAGACAGTTCATATTACCTTTTCTTAACACTGTTTGAATGGGGGGGGGGGCTGATATATGGGAGTTGAGTAAACAGGGGTGGGCCTGTGGGATGATTCTGTCGTGCTTCAGTCACTGGACCAGCCACAAATGAATTGCAATTTATTTCTCCCGGCCCGCCCCTTCTGAGCCTGTCCTTTCCCCCTCTGTTATGTCAGTGATTTTAATGTTATGTTAGGACTGGTGTAATGTTACGTGGAGGCTCTTTATGAAACATGTGGGTTGATGGGGGTATTAATATTATGTCTTTATTAAATGTGGGGTTAGTGGGGCTATTTAGATATTGCAAGGGCTGTTAGTGCAACACAGCATCTCTATTAATGTGGGGCCATTATTTTAATGTCAGAGCTTACTAGAGGAAACAGGCCTATTTATTACTGTGAATGATATTAATTTGAAATTGAGGCTGGTTGCGGGGAGGGAGGCCTAGATCGTTCACTCATACCTCAGGTTTCTGTGAGGTGAATAGTACATATCATTTTTCCAGTCAGGGCCTTCCAGGATCTGCCAAACTGAAACTGAGTTTAAAGACACAAGCAGCAGGTAATCAAAGCTGCAAAAACATGAAGGAGAAAGCAGCACAGTCAGGAGGTATGTTCAACTTCATGCTGCTCTGCTTGTGTAGACGGAGTGACATGCATCCAATCCACACCTGCCACTTGATGGGAGAGCAATCTGTAGTCAGACTAAGCAGGCCTCTTGCCCTCCAGTTGTACAACTACAATCCCCAATATGCCTGTTATACTGGGGGGCTTGTAGTTCCACAAATGCTCTCTCTGAGAATATGGAGATGTCTGAGTGTTAGCAAGGGGGCAGCAGGAAATTTATTTTTGTTTTATCTGTGAGTGACACTATGTCTGAACTGGATGAGTGCAGCGAAGTACAGGGGATCTTTGTTTATCTATATGTAGAGAGACATGAGCGTGCTAAGTGCTAACTACCTGGAGGGACTATACGTTTATATGTTTCAGAATGTTGAATTCAATGAGGAAAAACAGAGAAATGATTTTGGGGGCACTTCTAGACTAAGGGCTACAGATTAGAAGAGGAAGGGGGACAGGCAAATCAGAATCTTGCCCAGGGCCAAATGGGGTCTTAATCTGGCTCTGTACATACTTTTGTAAAAGGGAACAAAGGATTATTTGCTTTACTTCAAATATGAAGTCTAGGCTGGGCCAAACTGGTCTACAGGCTGAAAAACTGACTTCTACCAGACTGAAGAGAAATCATTCCTGCTTAAGTTAGAAAAACAGCCTGTGGTAGATATGAAGACAGACTTTTTTTTTTAAAGGGCCATTGAAAAAGGAAGACACTATTATCGTCTGACTTTTGCACAGTACTAGCATACTTTGCACTATTGTATACCAAGAGAACTTTATTTATATCCCTACCCCAGTGGAGCTTACAACCTAAATTCCATACTTCACACACACACACACACACACACACACACAATAAATTAGTTAGCACCCAAATAGGCTACCTGTGTGTGCTTGGACTATTACGGAAAAATTGAACATTAACATGGGAATAACAAACTCCAAACAGCATACTGGGTGCAATCAACACAAGGCTTTACCGCTAACCATAATGTCCCTTATGCTCCCCTATTAGAGAACAAAAGTATCCAAATACTTTCTGACAAAGGCCTATTGAGGACAAGCACTGGAAAGTTGATCCTATTAGTATCAGGACATTGTTCGTATACTGCATATTAGTACTCAAAATAAAATAGCACTGACTACTTTTGAATGCATATCCATATAGTCAAAATTGAACTGCAGCTTACAAATGGCTCTGGTTTATCATCATCATTTATTTGTAAGACGCCACAAAACTCTGCATCCACAAAAACAAGTAATACATAAAAACAGAACAAGATATACGAGGTTGACAGAGAAGGTGCAGGTATGCGACAGACACTAAAGAGAGCCCTGCTTGTGAAAGCTTACAATCTAGAGGTTATTGATAGTCTAATAATGCAGAGGGTAGTTTGAGTGAAAGCTGTAATTTAACATGTGACAGCTGGGGTCAAATAACAGAATATATATTACTAGGACATCTCATAGCACATATCACTAAAACTAAAGAACATGTCATATCAAATACCTCTAGTATTTACTTGTTGTCAAAGAACATCTTCATTTATATTTTCATTCATCACACTGGTGAGTATACCTTTTCCTTTCACATACTGGTTTTGATTATATAAATCATAAATTAATTATCCGCCAATTAAATATCTTTAAAAACATAAGTGAGCCTATTCTCTTCACAGAAGGAGTGAAAACCCACTTCTTACATTGCCCATCTCAAAAGACAGCAAAAAAAAGTGATAGCTGACAGTGGGCTGTAGGAAAGCCTGGCCAGGCGTAAATGGTTACTTATGCAGGAAACACTTAAAGCAAAAGCAGCTATTCCACAAATCGATCTGCAATAGAAAGATAATATGAAAGCAGAAGTTTCAGACAAAACATGTTGTCCTGTTAAAAATAAATCAGTATTATAGTATTATTAGTATTTTATCTTCCCATAAATGTACAGTATTTATGTATGAGTTTATATATAATTGAGAACCACAGGATGATCAGACATTCTAATACAATAGGAAAGGGCCTCTGCCCTGAAAAGCTTACAGCCTAATTTATATATGGTACCAGCTGCTTGGCAATAAGTCCGCGCTCGGTATATCCCATATTGTATGTGGTACCAGCTGCGTGGCAATATAAATGCCCATATATGTATACAAAACAAAAAGAAATTTGTCAGCGCTTATCCTTTAAACTGCATATCTGTGTGTGTCTAGCAAAATGAAAACATGAGGCATTAGTTCATATTTTCATATATTGCCAAGCAGCTGGTACCATATATAATGTGGGATATATCGAGCGCGGGCTTATTTTTCTCTGGTTTTGTTTCAAAATATTGCCTTTTTGTCATAGCAGCTGTCCATCAAACCTATTTAAGGCACATTTGGGTGTGGCTCACAAACCAGCCTTTGCTAGATGTAAGCCCCTATACCTGGGAGGTGAGTGCATCTGATTTTAACTGAATTTTAATAGTGTTTAAAGCATATAGGTCAGTGTAGGACCTGCATATAATGAGGTTCCCTTGACGTTGGGATGCAGGCTTAAGTCTTTTGATCAAAATATGAACTAATACCTCATGTTTTCATTTTGCTAGACACACACAGATATGCAGTTTAAAGGATAAGCGCTGACAAATTTCTTTTTGTTTTGTATACTGGTCGGTTAATTGGCTGCTATCAAAATTGACCCTAAAGAAGAAAGGTATTGCCAGGAAGAATAAGTGACAAGCAATCCATTATCATATGAGTTTTTGTCATATACAGTACCAGGTCCTTCTGTACAGTGGGGGCAGCTATCACTATTTATGTAGGAGACAAGAAGTTATTAAACTTTTGTTTAAACAATAATACGGTGGAAGAGGAAAGTATATATTTTTAGATTAAGAAAACTGTTATTTGCTTTGAGTTAGTTGCCAAACACTGACCAATACTAACTTCTATTCCCCCACTTAAAATCACAGCAATAGAAATCACATGAATTGTGCTACGTATTAGGAAACTTTATACCAACGAATAGTTTTTCGGCTATTAATCAAGCATCGTTGATTTCACTTTTGTACATAACTGTTATGCATTACAAGGCAACCGAACTGATTAACAGATTATTACATTCAAATCTTCTCCTTAAACCAGGTATAAACATATTTCCTATGGGTCAATTACTTTCTAAATGAGTATGACAGGATTATACGTTGTTTGTATTTTTTTAACATTTTAAAAACTTTTTTAAATTTTGTTTTTCTTTTAACATTTGAACTCTATTTTATCTTTTGCAATGGGCAAAACTTTGTGCTACAAAGAGCTCAGATACAGGTCTCTTCATCACATTTCCTTTATCCTCTGAACAGCCTCCCACCCTTTTCTTTTCCTTCCAAAATACATCCCAACACCTCATCTCTCCCAGTTTTCCAGTTTGGTTTACTATTTTATACATTTACTTGATATACCAATATTGTTTATATGTCATAGAGAAGCATTTTGTTGGACATCCTTACATAATGATTTTGTTGGCAGCATATTGTGCATTGTTATGTAAGTTTGCCTTTCATGTGAATAAGTATTGTAGGAAAATTCGATAAAGTTTAAACGAAAGTTTAATTTTCGTAGTCCGACGAATAGGTCAAATAAACGTGAGTGTTTGTGTAGCGATACACAGCGACATAAATTGGGGACTTTATCCAGCTTAAATAGATCATATAATGTAGTGGGTTTCCTCCGGGTGCTCCGGTTTACTCCCACATTTCAAAAACATACTGGTAGGTTAATTGGCTGCTAACAAATTGACCCTAGTCTGTGTGTGTGTGTGGGTGTGTGTGTGTGTGGGTGTGTTAGGGAATTTAGACTGTAAGCCCCAATGGGGCAGGGACTGATGTGAGGGAGTTCTCTGTACAGCGCTGCAGAATCAGTGACGCTATATAAATAAATGGTGATGATGATGAAGAATGTGAGAAATATGCGTATTGCCAACCTGCATATATTTCTAAGGTTATCCATCAATCCTGAGATAACTTTAAATATCTGAGTTTAATTTAGATAGACTTTCACTTGCAGGGGACTTGGAGCAAGCATGACAGTTTGAATACTGAATACATGAATAGTATGTGGGCAGTGTATATTTAAAATCTTTAATGTCCTGATAATTTTTTGTGGTTAATAAAGATTGCTAATGCAAATAAATATACACTACAAAAGGTAAAAGCATGTGGACACCTGAACATCATATCTATATGTGCTTGTTGAACATCTCATCCCACAACATTGTGAATTCTTTTTTGTGAGGCGCGGTGGGGCCTTGGTGTAAACACAAGATATTACATAGATGCAAACATATCGCCAGGAGTGTTACAGTGTTAAGTCATGCTGCAATGCTTAGTAGAATCATAGGCTGGAGCAGATTGGATACTGCAAAACATTGGACAAAGATGGAAAACTATTTCACCCTTGTACCTGTATCTAATCTACCATGACTACAAAATAAAACATAAAAAAAAACAAAAACAAAGATTTGCCTCCTTTGATCAGACCAACATTAGAGTGTATGATATGTCTCCACTCCAGCAAAGCTATTTATTTTCCAATGTCTCCACTTACTCCTATCAGTCACAATTCAGACTTCTTACCTTGGCTCTTTGCCAACACTCTAAAGACTTGGAACATGGCTTACCTGGTGGGCATATTATGCAAACTTTTTGGGAAATTCAGGATAACTACTCCTTTTCCAGTTGCCAACAGTGGACATGCCTACAGTAAAGACACTTCCTATCAAAGCTTGTGTGACTGTAAAATATGCGGAGGGAGCTGAAGCCTTTTACGATCTTATGCATTACTCCAGTGGTCGCTAACCACACTATGCTGCGGCTTTAAAAGTCTATAGGCTATAAAAATTCTAGAAAAAATGTTTCTCTCCATTTCGCAAAGGTATGGGTGAGAGATCTGTCAGGAATCATGTGGGGAAATGATTGGCCAAAATCTACCAGACTACACATGCTTGTTCGTTAAGTACCTCAATGATAGAAACCCAATTTAAAATCCTTTCCAGGTGGTAGAGGAAGCCCACTATGCTACATAAGTCCATCTTAGTGAAATACTGTAGATGTAACTCTGCAATGGGCACTGTTTTCTATATCTGGTTGGAATGTACAAAGATCAGGCCATTCTGGCAAGAAGCGGTCAACTTATCTAAAGAAATATTAGGGGATGTGGTGGCTGACCCTGGTTTCTGGAGTCTAACATTGGCCAATATTCCAATTTTTAAATACAAGTAATATCTCCTAAAGCATTTGAGGAACGCTTACATCACTTAATGGTTCCATCGTATTGACTTTATATGGCAGCTCCTGATAGATGTATGGAATTCATGCGATTTGGGTGGCTGGAATAAAAGAAAAATCCACTTGCAGATCTTACCTGGACGCTTAAACTTCAACTTCTTGGACACTGGAGTTTATAGGATAGTGTCACCCAAACCTAGTGTCGTGAACATAGAGAACTTACAGTTATTTATAAGGGATAACCCATCACATAATAGTGGGGAATAAGGCCTAAAATCATAACTGCAGTGTAAATAAGTTATGTCAAATGAATCTATTGATAAGTTTAGCTAGTAAAGTGTAAAATGTGAAGACAGAAAGTCTGATGTAAATGTATTTGATGGCTTTGCACATTCCAATGTGAGAAGATTGAAGCTGCCACAGGTGACACTCCTAAGAGCTCCTGCTGTGAGATATAGACTGGCCAGGTAGGGAGTTGTGACACCTAATAGACTTTTAGGAACCACTCAGCATGTTTGGGGGCAATTCAGTAGGTCTATAACCTGTGTGATAGGTAGAGAGACTGCGGGCTGGAATCGTGTGGTGACCTCATGCAGCAAACACCCCAAAGTCACGGCAGCTGGGAGCGTGTTCATGACACCTAGCCAGTTTTCTTTAAGACTTCTTGCCTGTTAATACAACAGTCTTGGGTTGGACCGTCTCGATTGCGGGTGTCCATTCCATGTACCTCCCACCCTCTCCTTATTGACTCACCATCTCCTTTTCCCCCTTCCCTTCACCACTGTTATTCACGCCTCCATTCTAAATACCTACCTTACCCCTTCCTGGCTCTAATATGTTGTTTTTCCTATTGTCTTATTTTTGCATCCCCTTTTTCACTGTGTTTGAAAAATTAAGTGAAAAAAGAAGAAGAGAAGACGGAGCACAAGTATTATATGATAATTGATATTTCCTATGTTTATTAAATTATATGCTTCCGATTTCACCAAACTAAAGAATATATTTAATAAATAAAAAATATCAATAGAATTTGTGGTTACCAGAAACTACAATGGCTATTGAAAAAATATATTTCTGCTGACAATCTGTGTGTGAAAACTCCCTGTGATTTAATTTATGACTAATTTACACATTATGGTTAAAATGTTACATCTTGGCAGCCATGCTCATATAGTATGTGATAGTTACTTGTGAAAGGGTAAATCTGAAAAATACATATAGACAAACTACTAGGCCACCACTGAGCTTTCAATTTTACACTTTATAAATTATACAATTACTTTAATTGAGATTTTCCGGGATTAAACTGTTTGATTTACAATGTAGTACAAATAGTCTATCGAGAAATTGCTGGAATAGGTACAAACTCATGCCCTGGATATGAATGTGCAAACACTACAGAACATTCCCTAAAAATTCCACAGGTGAATGACATTTGTAACGAGGCTCAAAACTATCAATCAACAGTCTCCTACGCAGTCAAGTTTAGCCAACAAGCAAGTCTGGGCCACTCCAGATAATGCAAAGCAGGGGGTGTGGATGCATGGGAATTGTATGGCGATACTCTTCACTGCCTGTTTGATTTCCTCCCTATAAGAAAGTGCCAAATGTAGAATTTAAAATGCTTCTTGGGTGTCAAGAAAAAAAAACCAGGAAATTTCAGAAGGTGTTGCCCTAATCTCCACTTTAAGGAGCATACTTAGGAGAGCGCAGGCACTGCAATGTAAAGCATAAAACACAGCAAAGTAAAATGTACACCTAATGTCCTTAGATGCACCTGTTATAAAATACGGATATGTTTTAGGGCAATTAAACCCCCAAATCTAAACTTTTATATATGAACCATGGAGGTAAACACATTGTTAAGTGTTAATCTTGCAGTGGAATATTGGACAATGTTCCACTGCAAGTTCTGTCAAAAAGTAAAGCTCAATCAATGCCCATATTTTTGGGATAGTGTTCTCAGGAGACCTCACACAGGTCAAGAAGCTGAGAACAGTCTGACTGCCCCTGTCTCTGTGTTTGCATCAACTAAGCCACAGAGTATTTCTGCAAAGCAAGGCTACAAAGCTGTGGACTCACTCTGTATACTAAATAAGCGTGAACATAGTTACCCAAGTATAAACTGTATAAACTGTCCAGTTATTTCATGTCTATTATTCAGCTTAGTAATACAGATTTTAACATATTTTAAAAAGTTGCTTTACCTGCTCGTTATGTACTCTCATATCAATTCCATTTCTTCTAGTTTTATATTATGCCATAACTGTAGTTTAAATTAGTTACATATATCACTTTCATTTTAAATAATGCCCCAACATTTTTACCTATGTCCCAGATGTCATGTTTTTCCTTCTTTAAAATATTTTTCTGCCTGTAGCATAACATAATAAGATGTATACACCACCTCTCCCCTTGATGAGGACAATAACAGTTTGTTCAGAGTACAAAAGCATGATGGTATGTGTCATATATTATATTGTAACAGAGAATAATTATCCTTTAAGGTCAAAAGGTAAACCAAAACATGTCACAATCAATACGTCTATTATAGTAACATTTGCATAAACTACTATGATGCAATAAGATACAATACACCTTCTATCATAAGTTTAAGTATACTGTAGGTATATGTATATTCCACTTGGCAAACATTTTTCTTTGCACATCACATGATTCAGGAAGTGCTATTAGAGTAATATAGGAGAACATTAACGGGGGACACTCAGCTGATAACAGGAAGCTTCAGTCAATTGCTGGAACTCTGCTAATAAAGACTTGGAATAATGCAGCAGAAGGTCACAATGAATGCATTAAATATTGTAAATAACATTTATCGTCTGTCTGCTTTTGTAGGCAGGTCATACATTTCCATTATGTTCTCAGACATTATTATGTGTATATATTACACTAGAGGAAAAAAAAAGTTGTCTATATTAAAATAGTTTTACAATCAAATGCAATCCACAAACATTTACTCTGTAAATGTTCTTTGATTGAACCTTTTGAAACAAATGTAACCACCGCCACCCTGTCACTATGTGTAGTGCTAAGGTGCACAGTTTAGGCAGTACACCTCCTTCTCAGCCCTGGCTAGCTCCTGGCGTGGATGTAGATGACCAGAGGGTCCCCGCACATGCAGGTTATTTATATACAGTCTCTGTGAAGATGTTGGTACACAGGTAATGTATGTGGTGGTGCAGTGCAATCAGATGTCTCAATAATGTGGGCGCCAGACCATCTCAAAATTGCAAAATAAACTCTCTATTACACTCCTTCACTGCAGCACATTCTTAAACTGTTGCAGTGATAAATATGTATGGTTCCTACACACATCTCCTGTTTCCTCCTGCACAGTTCTTAGGGGCTACATGGACAAAATATTAATGGGGCAGTCACATCCAAAATGGTGGCTCTTTATCTCACCCTCATTTCTCTCTCACAGCAGTGTTCACTCAGCCTTCTTCTGCGGGGGGCAATATTGTTCTCCCACTCCTCCGCAGGAGGGGGGGGGGGTAATCTCTCTCTGATGTCATCTGCGGGGGTTGGGGAGGTAATATCTTTCTACCGTTGTCAACTGGGGGGGGGGGGGGTAATATCTCCCTGATGTCCTCTGCAGGGGGGTAGTATCTCCCTGCCGTCCTCTGCGGGGGGGGGGGGGCAATATCTCCCTGCCGTCCTCTGCGGGGGGGGGGGGCAGTATTGCTCAGTTTAACGCTGACAGACACTCCCTGTGTGCTCCTCCTTTGTAACAGCCTGTAACTTTCTGAGGTAAACTATCCCTGAAATCTGCCCCATGTCACTAGTATTGTGTCTGTGTTGTTCTATGGCCCCCAGAGGCAGCAGGCGATGGACCAGCTCCCCAGATTACAAGAGGGGTCCCAGGACCTGCCCCCTCTGTCCTGGGTCACTGGCTGTCACTCTACACACAGGTTCTGAATCCCTTATACCTGCCTGATGTTGCTAAGCATCATTTATGCTGTGTGTCCTCTGGGTCCTAGTGCTAGGTCACACATTCAGTTACTGGGAGGTGTGAACAACAACACCAGAGGGGGTGGTACACAAACTTTTAACAGTCAAATCGATTACAGATTATCAAGCAACAATTCGAAGTTTGATTTTCTTGGTATGTCTATCATTCCTCCATAATACCACATTAATGCTCTAAAATAGCAAAAATGCATGTATTGAGTATATGGTGCATCCCAACCCAGGCCCTCATACGGAGAGAAAGATCCCCTTGTACTACTAACAAAGTTGATAACTAGTACCGTTTCATACATCGGTAAAGGGGCCTTAAATAATCCCATGTGCTTGCTCATGGCATCATTTTTTTTTATAATAATTTTTTTATTGAGGAAAATTATTCAAAATATACAAATATGTAAATAAAGGGCAATCAAACAAACTGTCATAAAGAAGTAAGGAGGGGTTAAGTAAAAATAATTCTCATGAAATCCAGTAAATAACAAGTTCCATATTTCCCACATGGCAGATAGAACGCATACCAAGTAAATGTATAAACGTCTCCCGTGACTGTCTTTTTCCCCAGGTCAATGCGGCCGTTATTAGTTTTGTTTTTTTTCTCAACTTACAAGTATGTTTTTTATAAATATGTCAACGCAATGCAACCCACACACCAATAGCCACAGATAATATTATGAATCAGCTGCAACCAATGTGCAACTTTTTTGTTCCTCACTTTCCCAGGATAGAAGCTTTCTGCCCCCAAGTGTGTTCATTAAGGCCTGAACACATCCCAGAACCCATGTAGCCATGAGTATGAAGTGTAGCCTGCTCAATTTCCCTGACAAAGATCTATATACAACATCAGTTGGGAGACTGAAACCAGTAGGATGTCCAACGAGAGTGGAGGCAGAACTGGAGTATGTGTAAAGTGATTAGCTCCCATACAAACTTGTACCCCCTCTTCATCACAGAATGCACTGATCTTTCTAGTCTTTGCCAATAAAAAAGTGAATACTGTAAAGGATACAATTCAAAAAATGGGTTCATACATTCTCTGTTAGAGGATTGAGGGTCACACAGTAATGTTGAATGATGAATATGTGGTGCCCCAAAATCTGAGTACCCTGGGGTGTATCTATATGTTTTTAATTTGTTAATTGTTAAAAGTGTTTATAAAGATTTAAAAAAAATATATATTTTCTTGAGGGAGAAGTGACAGTTGGGAGTGGTTGGTGGTTGCCGGGGGTAACAGGAAGGAGGAGTGTGTGGCATAGCAACAAGTCCACTGACTTTGGTAATAACTGTGAACTCCCAGAAGGCAGTGGGAAGAGGAAAGTTCTAGACTTCTGAGGGAGAGAGATCCCTGTGTCTGCATAGACTGAGAGAGAAAAATAGGGACAGAATGAAAATCGGACAAAGTGATCTATAAGCAGATTAAAAGTGAAGTGTAAGAAGAGAAGAAGAGAAGAAGTGAGCCAAAGAGAGGTGTGAGTAAAAAGGAAAGTACTGAAAACAAATAAGCAGTATAGAGATCTGTGACATCACACTAAACAGACTGAGCTATGTACTGAGAACAGTGTGAGAGGAGAGAATAGAGAGAGGTCTGTGAATACACACAAGAGAGACTGTGTAATACAAAAGATCATCAGTTTATTTGGCGTGAAAAAGTAATTTATGGGCCCCAACCACGTGCAGCACTTCTACTAAATTCCTGTGCACAGGTCAGCCCAGGACTGAGTGTAAAATATGGTAACGTTACCAGGGATAATATTGGTGCACCAAATGTTTTAGTTGAATATTAATGTTAAGTGATTTACCTGAAAATTGATTTATTATTATATGTTAAATGCTATTGTGCTCTATGTTGATCAAATGAATATTTTGTCATTACCATTGAGTTGAAGGGGTCAGTGACGCGGTGGCTTACCAAAATTATCTTTACCGCGTTATTAATAAACCCAAGTTATTTGTCCAATCCTTCTCCCTTTCATTGAAGTATTTATCTCCTGACCACCGGATATCCGACCAAAAAAGAACCTGACTCGTGTCTGGAGGACAAGGTAAGGGAAGGAAGTCCCATCAAGTCTCGGCCACCACACTTGTCCCTCTCATTGAAGTATTTATCTCCTGACCACCGGATGTCCGAATAAAAATGAACCTGAATCGTGTCTGGAGGACAAGGTAAGGGAAGGAAATCCCATTATACTCGGCCACCACAAATACCAAGGTGAGCGCTCCACTCTGGGAATGGGCAGGCAAAAGTGACATGCCAGAGTAGTAAGGGAAACTAGAGTGTTAGAAATATTGCTACATTTTGAAAATCCCAACCAATTTTTTAGGATTGTATAGGAATATTATGAGTTGCCAATGTATATTTTTGTTGCAGATGGGTCACAACTGAGGCAGAAAAGCTCTGCTTCCAGCAGCCACGAATGGGGAATTTGGGGACCCTCACAATGCAGCTGAAGTATACAATACCGATGCCAAGCAGGCTGATTGGAGCTCACAATGTTTACAGCTATGGCTGGACTTATAGTACTGTTCTTTGCCACTAAAGTACTAATCAACATCTATTAAACGTTGGGACCTTTTTGCCTCAAACAGGTCTCTATTTCTAATTACTTCTGTTATTTATTTATAATTTGTTAGAACTTAATGGGACGGGGAGGGCATCAACTGTTAGGGTGTTTATTAGAAAATGCTCAGATGTAATTTGACAAAAAAAGAAAAGAAAAAGACGGCGGGAAAAAAAACGTTAAGCACTCATGAACCTTACATTAAATACCATTTAAAAGAGGAAAGCAGATAGTATTTTATTAAAATAAATAAAAGTCCTAGTGAAATATTAAAATAGGTGAATAAAAATTATTTAAGCGATGATAGACTGTAAAACATAACACAGGCCTCCAGTTTCTTGTATTATCCAGACAAATTATTTATATATTTTTTTTTACTTTTCTTCTTTTCTAAACCTTTTCAGTATTTGCAGTAATCAGCTGAATAATGTAAGGGGATGAGATAAAAACAAAGGCCCCACCGGCTCTGGGACTTAACTGAAATATTCCTTATTGTGTCCGACCCCCCCACGTGGGCAAATATCTGTAGAGTTACTTCTGTTATCAGTGCATGGTGATAGATAGCTGTCAGACATCACCTCGGTAACAAATATGGTAATATCTCTGCTCCTTTTCTTCTTGTGTCTCTATGGTACGCAAGGGAAAATGAGCAGAGATTTGAGTAAAAACATTGAGGCGATGCGTCTCGCGGGCTGTTCCAAAGATACATCGCGCCAAATTGAATCTGTCCCTTTTGGGGGGGGGGGGGGGATTCAATTCCCCCCAAATTAGCGAGACGTTAAAATTATTACCGTTATTACGGTAGTTTTAACCCGGCTTTCTGCTCGAGCAAAAAAACGGTGTTGAAACTACCATGATAATGGCAATTAAGCGCATTATTACCGTAATAACGCGCAGGACGCGTTACTTTTACCGCTAACACGGGCAATTCAATTCCCCCCTTTGAGTCATGTACAGCATTGCAGATCTTTTGTGGATAAAATAAAATATTATTAAATAATAATAATAATAATAATGTGGCTGTATTATTTATTTATCCAACTGCCTAAAATAATGAAAACAAAATAGAAGCCAAAAGCTGCCTCTGCAAAGAGAAAAAAAACAAAAAAACAGAAAGAAAGAAAACCTACATGTAAAAAACCTCTTTTCTTAGAGAACAACAATATGTGATGGAGCCTGCTATCATGTGAAGACAAGACTGACATTCCTCTGCTGTGGAGCCAGCACAGAATCTTATTGGAATGAACCTGACCGCGCTTGGCAACCCTCCAGGGACCAACGTCACCAAATGACTTAACAGAACACAGTGTTCTTGGCAATTGTGCAAATATGTGTTCAAGTCCCGTCTGGGGTGAATATTCGTATACGTTTTCAGATCAATAAAATAAGGACAAAATGGTAACAGTGGGAAAGAAAGAATTATCAGCAAAAAATTGAACTCTACTTGCACCATTTTATTCATTTACCGTCCGTTTCATTTGCACAAACGCATAAAAAAATGGATCAGTGTTAGTATGCAAACACCTGGCTTTATGCAGAAGGAGTTAACCTTTACAGCCCACTCAAAATACCTTAAGAAGTTCTGTATACACCGCCTCCTTCTCCAGCAAACACACACCCATTCCCTGATCCTCCCACGTTAAAACCTGGAAAATTCCAGCACACCTTGCAAGCAAAGAAAGAGACAGAGAGTGCGCAAAGGGAAGGAATATGGTGCCAGATAAAAAACACTGACTCATTTCCGGGCCCTAAAGTTAAAGCAAAGTAATATACAGCGAACACGGCAGTCACGCTATCATTCACAGGCACAATAAACTCTTATTAGACGCCCACATGCTGATTTAAATCAGTAATCTGCTGTTCATCCTTTGATAACAATCAAAAGGCAGCAGCAAGGAATCTCTCTGTCACAACAGCTGTATTGTTAGGTACACTGTAAGCGCACACATTGCTAAAAATATACCTCAACTTTAAATACTAAATAAACAGTCACTTAAAATATCACAGTCAGTCTTGGGTTTTTACGGAGTTACCATAATTTATTATTTCCGATTCCCATGCATTACCACAATGTATTTGTTAATTTCTAAGAAAAGTGTATTTTATAGCGTACTAAAAATAATGTATTTTCTAGATTTTTATGCTATTATATGCCATACATATTTCTTGAACACTAACAACTTTTTTCTGGAAATAATACAACATACAGGTATAGGTCAAAAGCTTAATCAACGTAAAAGGTACATACAGCAATTTTAACCAAATTGATCTTTTCACAAACACTCGCTTCATGAAATGACTTGTACACACACAATGACCTAGATCTAAGTGAAATATTGAGTATGAGCAGAATTATGACCTTTCATCTGCTGACACGTATAGCAATACAACAGATATCAAGTACTGAGCAATGAAAATGTTCAATCTTGGAATGATCATATTTGTGATCGAATTTCAATGAAGATTTTCTACTTGCTATACACAGCGCAATAATTGTGCTTGTCATTTAATATGGAAAAATGTGTATGGGCACCGTTAGTATTAAAATTATGCATACAAGAACAATTACTGCTGTTATAGACTGTAAGCTCTTTGGGGACTTCTATTTTTATACTGTATTGCGTTACTTGTATTAATTAACTCAGACACTATACTCATTTATTACTGCACAGTAACCTGTTAACTATGCAAGGACCTTTACACTCAATTACACTATAATAAATGCATACAGTCCACAAATTAAATGTATAAATACAGAAAACCATGAGATGCCACAATATATAGATACATCAGCTAGTACAAAGCATTTTATATACCACTCATCTTATGGTGATAAGATGGACGTCTATTTTTCCTATGTTTACAGTAGGAATAGAAGGCAATTCATTTTCAATCCCTTTCCATTGCCAACTATTTGCCATAGTCTTTATTTACTGCAGTGCATCAATCACCATCATTTTTTTCTGATTTAGGAAGTCAAAATAATAATTGTAAATAATTTTTTCCCAACCTCTCTCCTTTTGTCCTTGCTGGAAATTACTGCATACAATGGAAAGAGACAGACCAACAGAAATTATAATAGTTTAAAAAGAATTAAGTAATAATCCCCATTTATGTACTCCTCTTCCTCCACCCGATCTCAACTTTTTTTTACTGAAATCCTACTCTCTTCTTAATCATACCATAACATTACACTTGTAAGAAATGCTATACTGGCTAAGAACACAACACAGAACATGAGCCCTACAAACTGTGAATATCTGCTTATAGCGAACTCTTGCACCAAGATGCCAAAATGTACAATTTACATAAACAAAAAAGCAGTACATTTTAATGATGTAGTTAGAAAAGTCCCACAGGAAAGCAATGAATGGTGTTATGTCAGCTGAATAACTGTTTGTTCCAGGAAGTAATTAACAAGCAATAAGAATAATCTAGGTTAATACAGATTAGCAACACATCTGATTAACAAAGCCTAATGATATCATAGCATTTAACAAATGTAGGTCACATGAATAAATAGAACAAATATGAAGTCCAAATATAACATAACCCCAGTGAGTAAACTAGGTTTGATCTATAAACTCTGCAGTGAAGGTGGGCCATTATGACTTCATGCTGACGACTCCGTAAACATGAAAGCAATGAGTCAACTGGCATAGGCTTGGCACAAGGAACACCTAAAATTCCCTAAATAGACACACATTTGTCAAAGATCTGCATCTGGCACTAAGATGATAGAAGCAGATCCTTTAAGTACTGTAAGTTGTGAGCTGGGGCCTCCATGGCTCGGACTTGATTTTCCAGCTACATCCCACAGATGCTCGACCAGTTTGAGATCTGGAGAATTTGGAGACCAAGTCAACACTTTGAACTGTTTGTCATGTTCCTCAAACCATTCCTGAACAAATTCTGCAGTCCTGCAGGGTGCATTATCCTTTCGAAAGAGGCCTCTGCCATCAGGGAATACCGCTGTCATGAAAGGGTGTACTTTGTCTGCAACAATGTTTAGGAGGCGGTACGTGTCAAAATACAATTCACATGAATGCCAGAATCCATGATCCAAGCACAACATTGCCCAGAGCATCACACTGCCTCCGCCAGCTTGCCTTCTTCCCACAGTGCATTCTGGTGCCATCTTTTGTGCAGGTAAAGGACGTACACGGCCGTCCACATGATGTGAAAGAAAATGGGATTCATCAGACCAGGCCACCTTCATCCATTGCTCCACGATCTTGTTCTGGCGCTCACGTACCCAAAGTAGGCGATGTTGGTGGTGGACAGGGGTCAGGACGACCACTCTGACTAGTCTGCGGCTACGCAGTCCAAAATGCAGCAATCTACAAAGCACTGTATGTTCTGACACCTTTCTATCACAGCCAGCGTTAAGTGTAAGACAAAACAGGCGAGATCAACTGACTAAGTTTCAACCTGTAACATCAGCAGCCAGTTTCATCTCGATCAGTCTGACAAGAACGCCAGAAAGCAGGATGATATGGTTGGATTGCAGTGCATAACCTGAACAGCACACCTGTCAATGTATGGAGAGTGGTGCAAAGAACCACAGGCAAGGGTCTACCATGCAGTGAAAGAAGGTGATATGGTCAGACAAATCACTTTCATCACGTTGTCGACCAATGATGAACGAGTGCATGGGCAGCATGGTTTGTGTGCTGTCATTCCCTTAGAAAGAAAGGTCAATGCTAATTCCTACTTTACGGTACTGAGTGATTATCCTCACCCCCTTATTGTAACGTTTCTTCCGTGACTGAAGGGTTATAATGCACCCACACACAGGACATGTTTGGGCTGTACTGGTTAGATGAGCATGTCACTGATGTTATCCATATGCTATGGTCTTCCCAGTCACCAGATCGTAAAAGCAATCAAGAATTTATCTCCAGACCACCACCTCAGGCAGTGTTTTCCTCCACCACCAACCAGACGTCCGTTGAGTGACTTCCACGTGGGAGTCTGGTGTTGAACACCTCCTGAACAAATCCAGACATTGGCAAACCCAATTACATGGTGTATACAGGCCATACTGGCCACAGGTAGTAGCCCAACACCCCATTAAATTACTTTTATATTGGTGTGTACGTTTTTCCAAAAGTTGCATAATGGTAAAAAATAAACAGATAGACCAAAGTGGTTGGTGGGTGTGTGGGTGTGGGTGTGGGTGGGTGGGTGTGTACACATACACTCTGATCAGCCACAACATTAAGACCACGGACAAGTGAGGTTAATAACCTTGATCCCGTTACAATGGTGGGATATATAAGGCAACAAGTGAACAGCCAGTTCTTGAAGCTGATGTGTTGTAAGCAGGAAAAATGGCCAAGCGTAACGATATGAGCGACTTTGACATGGGCCAAATTGTGATGGCTAGACGACGGGAACAATCCACAAGACTACTGTTTTGATCTGATCCAAATATGCAGCAGTTAGTACCCACCAAAAGTGGTCCAAGGAAGGACAACCAGTGAACCGGCGGTAGTGTCATGGGCACTCAAGGATCACTTGTGTGCATGGGAAACATCATGTTTACCTGAAGAAGAGATGGCAGCAGGATGCACTCTGGGAAGAAGGCAAACCGGCAGATACACAGTGATGCTCTGGGAAATGCTTTGCTGGGAACCCTTGGGTCCTGGCATTCACGTGAATGTTACTTTGACACACACCACCTATTTAACCATTGTTGCACTCCTTCAGGGAAACAGTATTCCCTGATGGCAATGGCCTAGTTCAGGATAATGCAATGCCACAATTGTTCAGGAATGTTTTGAGGACTATGACAAAGAGTTCAGGGTGTTGACTTGGCCTTCAAATTCCCCAGATCTCTATACGATTGAGCATTTGTGGGATGTGCTGGAAAAACAAGTCCAAGCCATGGAGGCCCGCAGCTTGCAATTTACAGGACTTAAAAGGTTTTGCTGCCAACATCTTGGTGCTAGATACCACAGGACACCTTCAGAGGTCTTGTGGAGTCCATGATTCAACGGACCAGAGCTGTTTTGGCAGCATGAGGGGTTCTATAGTATATTAGGCAGTGGTTTTAATGTTGTGGCTGATTGGTGTATATAATTATTACTGATCACTTTCAGACTCACTTTTTTTTACATTAACATTGCTTTATTTTAAAAAGAAGACACAAATTATACATGCAAGACTTTAGTGACAACTGATATCTCTGCCCACCCTCCACAGCCACTCTCTCCTGTTGTTTTCCCCTGCATTGCAGACACAAGTACAGTCTTACAAGCGGGTCTGTTATTCGATATGTGGCACTTTGTGAATATTCATTTGGCTTTATTACCAGGTCACTATTTGTGATCTTCCTTCATTATGGAGCGCTAGTAAACATTTCTTGGACATTAGAAATAATAAAACAAGGTTGCTGAATGCAATCTCTTATGCTGACATATGGAAGTATGAATATCAGTGTCATCATCATCATCATCATCAGCTATTTATATAACGCTGCTAATTCTGCAGCGCTGTACAGAGAACCTGCCCTATTGGAGCCTACAGTCTAAATTCAATAAAATGCACACACACAGTCCGAGAGAGACTAGGGTCAATTTGATAGCAGCCAATTAACCTACCAGTATGTATTTGGAGTGTGGGAGGAAAAGAGAGCACCCATAGGAAACCCACGCAAACACGGGGAGAACATACAAACTCCACACAGATAAGGCCATGGTCGGGAATTGAACTCATGACCGCAGTGCTGTGAGGCTGAAGTACTAACCACTAAGCCACTGTGCTGCCCAAGTGTCCAACACTGTCTATTACACACCTGCATCATGTTGACCCTCAGCAAAATACCTACAGGTCCATTGTTTCCAAAAATTTTAGATTGCTGAGCTGTGTTTTCCAAATAGCAAATTATATTTGCATACATATTCATGCTTGCTTGTGTCTTTTTAATGCAATTTAGTACTTCCCGCTAACATATACAAGACAATAGATGCACAGAAAAAGCTCACAATTTTTTTCACCCTATCTGCTTTACAAATATTGTGGCTTACAATAAAACATGGCCTGGCATATTGAGTTTTATCAGCTTATATATAAAAGATTCAATTCTGTCAGCAACACCCTGTGGAGTAAGAGACTCTGTGCTCTCTTTGGCTTTCAAAGAATAAAAAAAGAGAAGGTTGTAATTGCAGTGTTACACTGTGTTTGGCATGCTCAGTTCCGGTCAGGTGAAATCTGTAACTTGTTTGTCCTTTTAAGATTACTCGGTGTAGTTACAGGAAGCATCTGTTATTTTCTGTTGTGTAATCCATGTATGTTAAACCTGATCAGAGGCTTGTTCCTCTTTTTTTCGGTATGGATCCATTCTTTGTAGTTCTACTAAATCCTTTCCATTTCAGCTATGTAGGTGGTTTACTTTTTTTTATTTACAAAATCATACACACTTAGACCTAGATATTAAATTCATGCCTCCTCCATGAGTCCTGAACAATTCATTTTCAATTCACGGGACAGGTAAATTGGGAAACAAAATAGCAAAATCAAGTAATTTCTAAAACAAAACCAAAAAAAAAAAAAAGAGAATACTAACCGCTATATCTCGATGAGGAAGCCAATAAAATAATATAACACTACTACACACTGAACAAAAGAATGCAACTGAACAATAAATAAAAACACAAGAACTCTGCAATCAAACGGATACCAACATACCATAGGACAAATTATATAAATCTATAAATTTCTTTCCAAGTTAAAACAAAATTGTCGATATCAAGTGTCTCCTGATAACAACATGACTTCTTTGAAGACACTATCTGAAATATGTAGACATAATAACTTGTCATCTACACAAAATTACTTATACATATTTACAATAAATATCAATAATAAATTTCACATATACAGTCCAGTAGAAGCATACATTTATTTTGTTAACAATAAACCTTAATTATAGCAACTCTTAGGGAAGCCAAAGAGTTGGCAACACATTTTTCAGAATAACTTGCAGGCTGCTGGCAGTGAATCATGTTTACGGTTAGCTAGCTTTCGTTTTTTAGAAGCCCCTGTTCATCCTATGTGTGTCACAGTACAGGTCTGTACACGAATACATAGCAACTATAATTAATAGCAAAACACCCTGCAGAATGTATAGAATGTGTGTAGTTAATGGGAACTTGTAAACATTTCCCCATGTTCCAAAACATACTTGGACAAAACAATCTATCTAACCGCAGATTACAGGAGTAGGAACCAGACAAAATAGCCAAAAAGTGATTAATAATTTTTAAGAACTTACAGCTTCTCACACTTGAAGCTGAACAAGGTTATGTGGACTGTGGTACCTCTTACTGCACAAATGTTGCACACGTGTTACACAGATGTCCTCATATATGACCTCTGCAAAGCAGTTTTTCCCTCAAATGTGACCAATCAACATTTGAAGCCACATGGGTCCATTCTTTAAGTGAGGTACAAAGATATATGAGAAAAGCACTCACATGGCTTCAAAGGGCAGAGCATCTGATTCAGCCAATAGAAAGATAAAAGGGGGGATAGAGATAACGGAGATACTTCCCTCCATGCTGCACAAAGCTGAACGATGCCGATGCCAGAACACAATATGATTCACAATCACCATAACACCACTGGGTAATCGCTAAAGGATCATATTTGAAAAATAATAAAACATGAGTTCCATGACGTGCACTCAGAGGTTTGCAACCTGACCCAAATCTTAAACAAATGTTAGACGTTAGTAAATAAAAAATAGTTAAAGTAATGTACAGTATAAGATACTGCAGACTGGATGCTGCTCCATTATTTATATGAAAACATTGATGACATACTAGTGTTTCTTCATGTGCTTTGCACTTACAAATATGTCAATCATCTGCTTCCTACAAACAGTTACAGCTACTGGTGCAGCGGTGATAGGCTGGGGGCTGGGTCCTGTCCGATAAGAGAGAGACCCCAACAGCACCAGATTTTTACGAGAGTTGGCGGAATTAGGTCACAGTTAACGTTTCCGGTGTCATGATGATGTAAGAGGAGGAAATATGAGGTCAGATAGAGATCCTGTTGTCTTGACCCCAGTTACCAAGGAGCCTTTACTAGTCGATTTGACATTTAATAGAGCTTTCTGCTTGAAACTTTTATGCATCATAAAATCAGTTAGCAACATTTGACTTTACAACAAAATAACCCATTTGGAAGAGACATCATCTAAGCTCTTGATTATACTGGAGACAAATCCTCATGTTACTTTCAGCAAGCTCTCATGCGATGCATCAATTAGACATCTGAAACCAGTTCAGCCACTGCGCTTATCCAGGGTTTCACAGACTCCAAGAAGACTTATTCTATTATCATCTAAATGGCAAAAGCCAGCATAAACATGTTGTGGAGATTAATCTCTGGCCGCAGTTTTACTCATAGCAGAGAGCGAGTTTAACAACTGAAAATTAGCTTTAGGACACTTGAATTACTGCACTATAAAGGAAACAAAGTATTAGAACATAAAGGGAATAAAAACTGTAACACAATAGGAGATACTAGTAACAACTGGTACACGGGTAACTGAATAAAAAAAAGAAAGTTACTGTGACTCAGTGGCTTGCTTTTACTATAATTATTTCAGTGGAAAACGACCATTATATTCTGAGAGCTAAGAGATACATCAATATTTTTGCAAAGTAAATGTGCACTGGTTTCCTTCATAGCATGCACTGATCATTAACATCAACACTATACTAAAACATGACTTGAATGCATTTTACTGATCACAAATTTGCTTTTGAGATACAAAACATGACGCTGGTGATGCTCAGTAATCACAGGAACTGAAAGCCTACACAAACCATATTCATTGTTGACTACATTGCCATGAGATCAAAACTAACAGATGTAAAGCACAGCTTAAAAGATGTATCCAAAACTATATCCAATAATGGCCTCCTCTGCGGATTACAACTCTCAGCATTCAAAAGTTAGTTTGTTTTTATTCTGCCACTGACGCAAATGAAGGCAATCAGTGGTGCTCCAGGGCTTGCTGAACTACATATCCCAGGTACATTTCTGCCAATCCTGGAGAGCCACGGCCTACCTGCCTTTGCTACATAAAGCAATTTAGTTTCTGGAGATACCCAACAAAAAACAAGAATATTGTATCAAACATTAAACAAACCAGTTAATAAATTTGGCTAAGTGTCCCATAGAGATTTAAGTAACAAGATGTTAAATTAACAAATTCACAAACGCAGCCGTAAAAATTGTCAATCAGCTAAAGGGGAAAACCAGACATTAGGTAATTTTTGGATTTAAAAACAAAAAATGCTTGCAATGGTATAGTCTCTCAAAACACAGTTCTGAAAAGTAGGACCCTTGGGAAAATCATCTATGTAACTTAGCCAAGAAAGCAGTAGGACCACTATTAGGAGACCATGATAAAACAAACAATCTGTGCATGACTGACAGCCACACAGTCATATATATTTCATCAATACAGTTATTGCACCTTAATGAGGTATATTTTAATTATGGATTAACAGTGTGAGTAGTACAACCTCCCACACATTTAAAACATACGCGCACACACACACACACACACAGGACAAAAACAGCAACACCAATATAATGTCACTGTTCGGGCACCGTCCCATTGCTTCATCAATAGCAGGATTGTGCAGGAAGGATGCAGCACCAGTCTTCCACAAGTTATTCAGCTGAAGCCTGGCTGATTGTGGTGGAAAACACTGGCTCAGGTGTTGTTCTAGACCAGGGGTAGGCAACTTGCGGCTCTCCAGGTGTTCTGGAACTACACATCCCAGCATGCCTTGCCACCTATCTGCTGGTTATCTACTGGCAAAGCATGCTGGGACTTGTAGTTTCACAACACCTGGAGAGCCACAGGTTGCCTACCCCTGTTCTAGACGAATGAACAGATGCTCGACTGGTTTCAGATCAGAAAACGGATCTACTATGCTTTGGTGGTGTGACAGCCAGCGGCACAGGAAATATTGTCCAGTGGAAGGAAGAACAGCTTAAAGTAAATATCAACAAAACAAATCAGTCAGTGAAGAAATTGAAGCTGAAAAGAGAATAAATATTCACAATGGTCTAAATTCAAACAGGGCCGTAACGATGGTGGTGCGGTCGATGCCCAGAGCACAAGGGCGAGGGGCACCACGGCCTCCCACTATTTACCCAAGCAAACCCCCCAGGTAGATATGTGATACTGTAATGGAGCCAGGGCCGGTGAAATACTATACGCTACAAAGGCGCTCTCTCCCTATCTCCCCATCAACATCTAACTCTCTCTCTGAGCCCCCTTTCCCTTCGTCTCCCCCTCAGCATGCGAGTCTCTACCTCTGTCACTGCCTCACCCACCGTAAGAGGCTATCCCCTCTGTC
Organism: Mixophyes fleayi; assembly: GCF_038048845.1. NCBI lineage: Eukaryota > Metazoa > Chordata > Amphibia > Anura > Limnodynastidae > Mixophyes > Mixophyes fleayi. The sequence continues at coordinate 219,667,490 of NC_134406.1, read as the reverse complement.
TCCCACTCCCCTCAGCATGTGACAGTATACCCTCATTACCCCCCCCCCCCCCCTCCAGCCCCTCATCATGTGATGGCTTACAGCTCCATCTTAGTAAGACACAGATTGCTCTTCTCCTGACATATGTGTACCATGCCACATGTACAGGCATAGAGAGCAAAGAAGAGTCTGCCTCCTACAGAATACAGCTCAGGAGTCCGGCTGGAAGAAAGGAAGTGTGAAAGAGCTATTAAAGTAGTGTCGCTGGTGGCGGCGGGTGAATGTTGTGTGGGCTAGTAATTTAATTATGTGGTGGAGGCTACTCATTTAATGAGGTAGGAACTATGGATGTATTTTTGGGATTATTAATTTAATGGGGTTACGGACCTTTCATTTATTGCTGGTGGCTATATTGGTGGGATGATAGTGGTGGGTGGGGGCTGTTTAATGGTGGGGTCATGGTGGTGTTTATTAATTCTAGCTGTGATGGGACCATTAATTTACACCTAAAGCGTTGGATGTCGCAACTTGTCACCTAGCCTCCAGCTCATCCTGGACATATTTGCCTTTCCATTCCTCATTATACTTGCCAGATTACCTTCCAGGGAGATAGAAAGTTGCTAGTCTTCTGCTGTAGAGCCAAAACTTCGCCACCAAAATGCGCTCGTTATAGGAAAGGCCGCAGCCTGAGGGCCCTTCCCACCAACACACGGGACAAAAATCTCTTCAGGTCCTGAGAAAACACCGCAATTGAGGATAAGAAACTAGAAAAAGTTTTTGGAAAATCAGGGTATATTACACCCTATATATACTTGTATTTAATGGTATAATACTGATACTACCAACATAGTTATATGGGATTTGCTCTGAGAGTCAAGTGTATCATAAACAATGCCATATTTTAGATTTATTCATTATTGTTTTTTATTTACATCTGTATATGCATTTTTTTTTTTTACACATTTTTTTTTATCATGTGTGTTTTTGATTGATTAGCTACTAAATGATACATGTATTTTTTATCTGATTGGTTCTTCGGACACATGCACCTTTCTTTATTAGAAATGATTTAGTGATATATTGCTATTTGCACAGATATAATGTTTGGCTTAAGTCTCAACTGCGCAGTTCAGCGTTATTGATTTTTATGTGTTGCACTTATATTGGAGAATTATCACTTCCTCCTATGAACAGCTGCACGTAGGATTTTAGGTTTAGTGGATTATAACCATTTATGGTTTACATATAATATTTATTATTTAGCGCCAGTTCATTATTTTGTCCTGTAAAGAGAGAGAAGTGCTGCAGGTGTGTGCCCTCAGGAGCCTATATCTATCCTCAGCGTCATAGCACGCAGAAGTCCAGGACAAAGCAACGTTTCCTAGCAGGTGAACACCGTAACAGGTGCAGCTGGGGGCCAACGGGAATAAAAGCAACTGACCTGCATCTTCCAAAGTTAACCTACTGACCAAGAAAGCAAACTATTGGGCCTGTTGATATTACCCCAGCATGCCTTGAGTAGTTTGTGCGTGCCTTAGACTGCATTGTTGGGGAGTTGCAACTGGCTCTTTCAGCCCTCCAACTGTTCATTTAAATGATAGAGAGCTTTCTTTACAGCAATATCTGCTTTTCAAAAAAGGAAAAGAGAAAATCAGAGACACGCAATTAGACCATTTCTTGATGTGCCATGATCTGAGAGAGAGAGGGAAGCTGAACACCATGTATCAAACTTGGAGAACACCACTAACCGATGAAAGGAAAGCTAGTAAACCTCCCAAGTCAATTCTTGCAAATGTAAGAAATCTGAAGTACATAACGCGACTCAAAAATAGAGAGTTCATAGGAGTACCAGAGAGAGGAACAATTTACTTGAAAAGTAGCTTACTCAAGGGCAAATGGCAGAGAAGTCTTCACTCCCAATTTCCATTAGAAACAATGCGGCTCCTTCCTTCCACAGACCCCTACCTCTATTGCAAAGATTTTCCATATAAAAGATTGAGACACCATCCACAACCTGCCCAGGATAACAAGACCTTTGCAGAATAATAACGAAAAGGTAGTGATGTTCCAAGATTTCTCAACAGAGGTACAGACATGCCGAGACCTCCAGGCTTCCATATGGTATGTGGTAGGCGGCAAGACAGAGCGATCCTGATACTCCATTTATCAGTCTTATCTTGTTTATGTACCTCTTTGTAAATATTGTCCTCCATGGCTTTGTATTCCATTAATTTTTATACCATACTGTATAGCAAGGGTTGAGTTGCTGCTAGAGGTCACTGTAGTGAACAGCTGGTCCAAGTCAGGCATTACAACTATTGGACAAATACATGAGAATGAGTATACAAAATCATTTGAGCAACTTAATTTGAAGTTTCCCAATTTAATATTAGGGAGGAGGGGAGGGCTTTACTACTCCCACTTCTACAGGCAATAGAATCACATAAATTGATCTTTTGTGATGGCTTGCATGTGTTAAAGTGGTTATATGAAGCAGACTTCAGTAAATTTACTGACACGCATTAGGGCTGTGCACAAGAGGCCACAACGTGTGCCAAATACCAAAATGTTGAATTCTATATTCTGTATACAATGTATCTTACCGCACTGGAGAGCAAAATTTGGTAAAGGTGTTCGATGGAGGGGTCCTAAATGCACTGTTAGCTAGTTCAGCAAATCTGGGTAGATGTAGTGTAATGTATACAAAATACAGGTGTTTCCAACTTTGCATTCAATCCCATGGTGTGCATGTTTAGACTATAATAATATAAAGATCTAGAACGTGCAGTAAGTAAATATGTTATTAATCAAGGTAGTTACTGCAAGGTCTTTGTGGCCTCACACGGCCCCAATTTTAGTCTAGTCTTGGTAAATTAAATGATAGCGCATGAGCAGTATTTATGTACCAGTAGGACCTGCCTAGTCAAATCTGAACAAGTATGGTTAAGATGGGTGGAATCTCAATATGCTTTAGGGGTTTAAATCTAAGACTCAGAGATACACTACATCATTTTCTATCTCAAATTGACATATTAATGATGGGTTAGAAGGCACGTGTAAACACATATCACACAATATATATGCTTTGGGTATGACACAAATGAATATACTAATGTTTTTCTTATCTTTGCTCAATAATTGCTGTAAGATGTGTCTTGTTAGCAACTTCAATGTTAGAATGTGAACTATATTTGTAACTGTCAAACTTCTGAAAATATTTGATTTAAAAAAAAAACATGTTTGATTTATGTTCATTATTCGCCAGGTAAGTACAGTGAGTTCCTTCTATGTAATATAACACTTACGGTGGGAATTTTGTTATGCCCAAGAGCAAATCTTGTTTATTCCAAAAAATTCCACACCTAACACACACAATTTACAAAAAAGAAAAGCATTATAATTTTATATCATAATATTATAAACATTAACATTGTTATGGACTGCATTTTCATTCCTTTTTGTTGTTCCCTTCAGTGACTAACTTTGCTTAGTTCCCTATGTACTTTAGTTGATAATAGGAGATCATTATTGAGCACAGAGGTTGTGCAAAGCTATATTTAGAGATCAAATCTGCAATGGAAAAAGGAATATAATAATAGAGGGCTTTGCGGGTATAGTAAAAGAAATTACTATAAATCTGACTTTGGTGGATGAAGGTAGTCAGAACATACACTGGCAGAGGGCAGGCAGATACTAAGCTATAAAATATGTGGATGAGAATATTAGTGGTATTATTCTTTTGAGTGGGAAGTTGGGTAAAGGAGAGGGTACAGAACTCAAGATAAGACTAATGGGTATATTTACTAAACTGCGGGTTTGAAAAAGTGGAGATGTTGCCTATAGCAATCAGATTCTAGTTATTTATTGAGTGCATTCTACAAAATCACAGCTAGAATCTGATTGGTTGCTATAGGCAACATCTCCACTTTTTTAAACTCGCCGTTTAGTAAATATACCCCTAAGAGTTTGAATTAGAAGTTTAGTGGAATTCTATGTAAGGAGGGGAGATCTTCTACAATGTTGTGCAGATGAAAGCATCAGCAGATGGATTGAATATGTGATGTAAAAGAATGTGAAGACTCAAAAATGACACTATGGCTTTGTTAACAATCAGGTACATATTAAGAAAAGGGTTGTAAATTATACTTTTAGTAAAATATTAGGCTACAAAAAGAGACGTAGTATGTTACCAGAGAGAAGAAGCTAAGAACTAAACCACATGGAACCCCAACACGGCAATGATAGACAGAAGACGTGTAAAGGAATATGCAATTATGTGACACTGCTTATTGAAAAGAGCTATTTTGTCAAATCTGTTATGTAGGGACAAGAGAAATTAAACATCCCAGTAAGCTCTTTAGCCAAATAAGAAAAAAAATAAATAAAGTAATTAGTGTTGCATTATGTACAAATTAATACATACATCATCATACTTTAATGCTCAGTTATACACATATTTATAGAATTTACAATAAAAAATTCTGCCTGTTAAATAACTTAATATAGCCAGGACTACTGTTGGTGAAACATAATATTACTGCACAAATAGAGTGTTAGTTCTTAACTGAAGCAGAGAATACAAAATGTTATTGACTCATCCTAAGGGACACACAATACATTTTTTGGAATTGTGCTCTAAAGAAAATAAATAGTAGTCAAGAATATATTTTATAAATATTTTACCTGCAACAGATTGGGAAACTCCACTGGGGTGCAATGGGACACACTGTTACTGTGAGCGACTAGCACTAAGGACCTTGACTCAAGAACTTGTGAGCTATCGGACAGTACGACCATCGCCAATTGTGTCAGTAGTAGGTGTAGTAGTGGAAATCCAAAGTAACACGTCCACAGTATCAGTACGGCCTATTGGTAAACCAATAGCAGAATAAATGCCAAATAGTCTCCTTGTCACTCACCAGACTGTGAGTGCCTCTTCTCCCGTTGTTAGGAACCGTGGCCGCCCGCCATCCTGATGGTCTGCGCATGCGCAGCCTCTATGAACTCTTCAGACCTGTTGCTTTTAGTTAATTGGCTGATCAGGCAACACTCCCTATTTAAAGCACCTGTGGTCAATACCTCGTTGCCTGTTCTTGGAGTCTCATTCCCTGTGAGTCTCTGAAGGTGTTCCTGTGTTCATCGTGTCTTCAGTCCGAGCTGATTTTTCGTTACTGCATTACCGGTTTCCAGACTGCTTCAACTCTCCTGTGTTTCATCGTGTCTTCAGTCCCAGCTGATTCCTCGCTACTGCATTGCCGGTTTCCAGACCGCTTCAACTCTCCTGTGTTTCATCGTGTCTTCAGTCCCAGCTGATTCCTCGCTACTGCATTGCCGGTTTCCAGACCGCTTCAACTCTCCTGTGTTTCATCGTGTCTTCAGTCCCAGCTGATTCCTCGCTACTGCACTGCCGGTTTTCAGACCGCTTCAACTCTCCTATGTTCATCGTGTCTTCAGTCCTAGCTGATTCCTGACTACTGCATTGCTGGTTACCAGACCGCTTCAACTCTCCTGTGTTTCATCGTGTCTACTATTCCTGCTGACCTCCACAGAATCATCATTGCTCCTCTCGTGTTATGTTCTCTGTCGGTGTGCTTCACAGACACGGATTACCGCTACCATTCTCCTGTGGTCTCTACTCGTGTCGGCGTTCAGCCGCTCAGCTATCCCTGTGTTTCTCTCGTGACAGCCTGCTCAACTGAACCGCGGTATGCTTATCTTTTATTGACTTTACCAGTTTATTGCATATCCGCTTGGACTGTGTTCTGCTCATCTACGGAGTCCTCTATCTCACGAAGTTATAGATGCTATTGACTTTGTCTCATATGTCCTGGATCTCAGTAGTGACTTTGTATCTCCAAGCAGCGATAGTCATTTGCTATTGTATTATATATACCATTGGAATCAAGTTCCTTGTGCTCTCCGTGTTACCTTTGATGCTCCATTCATCTACCCTAGTGCCTATCCTCACCTATATATGCAGTGGTACAACTTGCTGAACGCAGACCACTGACTCCCTGTTTCCTATTGGCACCAGTTACAAGTTTCCTCACTATAAGCAGTGGTACAACTTGCTATACGCAGACCACTGACTTCCCCGTTACCTACTTGCACCTGGAACCTGTCCCATCATTACAAGCAGTGGTACAACTTGCTGTACGCAGACCACTGACTTCACTACCTCCTATCTATCCCTGGACATTCCTCTCACTATAGCAGTGGTACAACTTGCTGTACGCAGACCACTGACTTTCCTCACGTCCATCAAGATCCTCGTGTTCATATTGTTTAACTCATAACCTGTTGCTGCTAGTCATAGACTTTCCTCTAGCATCCTCTCACCATCTGCTGATTCTCCTGTTCCGCTAGTCACCCTGCTACCAGAAGACCACTGTGTGCATACACTACTCTGGTAAGACTACATCTGGTGATATCCTGGGCAAAGACTCCTAGTGCCCGTGACACTCCTCTAGTAGTATAAATACCAGGCATCATGCCAGCAGCAGTAATGATTCTCTCAAGTAAACCAAAGTAACATTTTACCAGTACCAGAAAAGACCAATAACAGTAATACAAATTAATAAACTTTCAGAAGTAGTAAAGCCTAACAAGGTATCACCATGAACAATGATACTGCTTAATAAGCTGCCGTTAATAGTACTGTCCAGTATAACAGATTAACAATAATAATCGTGGCAGTGTCCTGTAGTATGACAAAAGTAGCACTGCCGAGCAAAACACCAACAATATCCAGTAACGTGCTAATAGCACTATAAATGCCCAGTAATATGTCAGCTGTAGTAGTAACCTATACTGTGTATAAGAGTAACAGTAACTCCCAGCAATAAGCCACAGGGCATCTATCAGTACTTTCCTCTGCTCCTTCTCCTCCAGATGCCCGTCTTGCCAGGACTAAGAGCTGCCACCATCTACTATTGTCGATAGGGTAAAACTGCTACAAGCTCACTCCTCACCCCCTTGTATGGACACCATGAGCACCCCATAAAGCAGGTGGAGGGAAAGAATAAGAAAATAATACACAAATGCTGGCCTGGGAATCAGATATAGTAATATCTCTGGCAGAAGTCTCTAAAAGCTCTATTAATGTGGCCATGAGAGAAAACGCTTCTAAATTATTCATCAGGTGATACTAGATCCAGAACAAATCCACAAAATTTAGCCACACACATCCAATCAATGCTGGAGAAAATGTGGCCAGATAGTCAGCTGGGCTCACATCTGGTGGTCTTGCCCCAAGATCAGTTTATTCTGGAACACAATAAAGTCCCTCACTGCAAATGTTACAGGACTAATATACTCTAACACACAGTGACAAATCTCTAGACCAACTCATATGGTATATATGCTGTGCAGAAAATAACCAAAATGCACGCAACCGGGAAAAACTAACCCTCACACACAGCTGGAACCATTACTGCTTTGTCTCCAAGATGTAAACCAGGCTTCAAAACTGAAAAACTTCCACAGGGTATGGGATCCCTGGTATTCCTAAAACAGCAATCCAACCCTAGGTAATCCGTCAGTCTTCGCCCTTATAACAAAGCTTGTCCCCCGCTGCAACCTCACCCCTTTTCCACTTTTTCTCGTATTTCAATCTAATCGCCACACAGATAAGAAGGTGTTCTTTATTTACCTGTTTATTGAATGTCTATTACATGTGGTGACTTAGTGGTTATCACTTCTGCCTCACAGCACTAGGGTCATGAGTTCGATTCCCAAGGAGTTTGTATGTTCTCCCCATGTTCGCGTGCGGTTCCTCTGGGTGCTCCGGTTTCCTCCCACACTCCAAAAACATACTAGTAGGTTAATTGGTTTGTATTAATTTGACCCTAGTGTCTCTCTGTCTCTGGGTGTGTATATTAGAGAATTTAGACTGTAAGCTCCAATTGGGCAGGAATTGACACATGCGAGTTCTCTGTACAGCGCTGCGGAATTAGTAGTGCTATATAAATAGCAGATAATGATGACGCTACTGTAGAAATAAAATTAAGCTACACTCACTACATACTATACAACATTGTCTCATTCAACGTTTACCGCACATTTACGTCTGTACTGCACTCTATTCCTTATTGCTGAGGTTTAAAATTAAATATAGAGTAAAAAATAAAATGCACAGGACAGGCTGCAGGGGGAGCACAGGAGCCGTTACTTGGGCCATGAGTATATTCTCACATTGTTATTATTACAACCCACATGTAGAAAAGTCTAAGACGTACTGGACAATGGGTGTTTTATAACTTATACCTTGCATTCCGACAAACAGTAATAAGAACAGCTTGAGTAGACATATTAGCCAGCCTATGCTAATGGTCATAAATGAGAATACATTTCCAAAAGTATTTTTGTTCAAAGAGACTAATATTTCACCATGTGTGTATTTTAAAGCATCATAAGGGAAAAATAGTAAAAAGGTTCCAATAAGCATTGCCAAAATAATAACAACTTTGCATATTGTTGTCATTATACATTACTAATTGTTAATGGTTATATAATTAGTGAAGGTGTCCAGACAATACATGGACGCATCTTTAAATATTTAAAGATATAAAATAGGAAAATATCCTTTCAGCATTATAAATATATTCAAAAATGACAGCAGCTCACTAAAAATATGGATATGGAAATTGAGCTGTAAATCAAGTTTTGATAAACTCTGTTCTGTAGCAGAAGTGATTGAAGCTAATGAATAAATACGGGATTGTTTGAATCCTGGCACCCTCTGGAGTATAAAGCAGATACAACCAGATCAATCTGCTTTCAGCAATTACAGTAAAAACCGGAAACTATGCAAATGATTAACACTCTGGAGAGAAATAGTGTAATCAGGTGAAAGGTGATGTACTAGTGGCTGAACATATCCTAAAGGCAAAGTCCATCCAGGTCATCAGAATAATGGCACAACACCACAAACTCACAACGACTTTAACATAGGTGGGGTTTTAAGCAAAATATATGTGAAATAAATCTGTCACCAATGAAATATCTAAAATTATTAACTATAATGATAGAGGAAGTTGTCTAAAACCCGGGCAAATACTGGCCCAGCAGCAGCACTATATGGATGCTGGTGTAAAAGTGCAAAGCGTCTACCCCAACCTCACTAGCACAATGAGTAGAGGATAGACTCAAGCAATGCTCCCTCGTCAGTGCATGGCATGTAAATGGCAGTCCCTTCTCCATCTTAGGAGACTCAGTTAAACTGTAATAAACCATGATCTATTATTCTTCTTAAGGGGGTAATATTAATAATCGTACTGTAGACAGAATGGACGAATAATGTAAATCAGTCTTGCGCACTTCCCATGGTACCAGAATAATTTATGATTGTAGAATGACGACAAAGTTTTATTTATGGTTCACAACATTTGGAAAAGTAGAGGCAGAAAGGAACATTGCCAGTTCCTACATTTCACAAATATTCTGCAGGCAGATCAGCCAAACCAGGAACTGTCAATTGAATCATATTGCATTTTTCTCTCAATAAAGGCTTATTTAAGAGACCACCGGAAACAGAGTAATATTTAAACAAAGCACTGGCTGAGTAACATTATAACAATCTCCCTATAGATCTTGTGCTATGTTTCTCATTGCTTTCAGTTGTGTTTTACATAAGCTGCATCTTTTCATTTTTCCCTTTAATGGTGACTAAAGTCACTGTGGTGTAACAGACTTCTTCACCAATTCCCCCAGTCCCAAATGATTTGCTTGGCAGAGTTATACAAAAAAATGTGATATATATGTACAACATGTGTGGTTAAACCAGGTATTGAGCCTAGTTGAATACAGAACTGTGGGACATTGCTGCCCTCTGCTGTTACTGTTCATGTAAACACATTTCATGAGCTTCCTTTTTATTAGCTATAGTTTTTATGTGCAAACATTAAAAGGTGAAAGAATGCAGACCCACACCGCGGCACAAATATCACTCACGACGTCATGCCCCTATTTCTGCAGCGTGTCTACTTTGTTTACATGTAAACACAAGGGTGGCATGGGGGAATTGATTATGATGGGCATTTCTGGCACAACAGCCAATCTCATTACAACAGGTATGCGCGTGTCTTCACCTCTGACTGTGAGCCCTACCCCAGAAATGCTGGCTAGAAATATCAGGGACTTCTGTCCCACACCACGTAAATCAATACACAGCCAATCTCATTGTGTAGAAATTAAAGACTACTTAAATTACACAGAAACTTTTATAGGCCATTTATATGGAAAAGAGCATTTATTAGCCAACTCTACCATTGCAATAAAAATAGAGTGAAAATGAGCCTTAGGAAATTATTAATAAATATGATTATTATATCAATGTGAGGGCCCAATACACACTACTTTACATTAAAGGGATTGCCCACTTGCAGACAACCTTCTCCTTTACATAGCCAGCCCCGCACCCCCCTCTGATCTTTGCTTTGCCTACCCTAAATCAGTACTGGGTGGCTGCTACAATAAATATTAGCGGGGTCTTGGGGGCAGGGGGTCTACTTATTAAAGACTAGAATTTTCCCGAGGCAGATAACCACTTGCCCATGTGTTGGAAGATCACATGACCCAGTAGTAAATCAAACATGGCTTACTGTAGAAGATTCTGTCTCAGTCTGTGGTTGGGAGACAAATAAATCACTGGATATAGACTCCGAGTCTGAGATCTCCACTGCACTCTCAGCAGCTTCAGACAAATTGCACTTATCCTGATCACATTCATAGTCGCTGTCATCCTGCCAGTCAGTAATGTTAGGGACGTCACCTGGAGAAGCATAAAAACATAGAACACATAAAATATAATAAAACTGCAGAGAACATGCTATACTTACTCTAAAACATAAGACAAACAGAATGGAGCTGTAACCATTTTCAATGCAATACATTATTTTTCACTTTGATAAAAGTTAACCTATGCAAGGTGTGTTCTTGTGCATAGTAAATACACCAATAAAAGTACTATTACCCAAATTGCAGGCAACAATGAGCTAATGCCATCTACCTATAAGTAACAAACCATAAAACAGGAAGTAAGCCAGAGATCATTAAATCATGGTTATGGCTTGGCCAATTGAATACTAATCCACTATATCCAATCATTTGTATTCACTTCTGGGTATGTATCTTCTACTTCAGCATCTACAGTATAAATACAGCAGGAAGGGCCAAGAATGTACTCGTCCATCAGCTTGGATCTGCTAATAATATCAATATGTTCATAACAAATAATAGCAGATGCCAGGCTTCTCAATGTTATTTACAGTCAGGTTGTAGGAGTAGAGAATGGAGCACTGTGGTAGGTAGAAGCGATACTCACTCCCACTGCAACCCTCTGTAGAAAAAGACATATCTATGTCCTGTGATCTCTTTGCATCTTCAGGGGACAGTTCAGCAATGTTAGGTTGAGAATTTGAATCTTTACTGCCCTCATCAGACAAATCATTGTCACTGGAACTCCAAACTATGTCCGCCAGATCTTTCTGGCTTTCATCCGCTGAGGTTTCTGAATAAAATAGGAAAATACATTATTAATACAAATGTAGTGAAGAGATGTCAAAAAGAAACCACAACAAGCGCTGTCAGCCTCTTTGGGCTGTGACACTGACAGCATGTATTCAAGTGAAGCATACTAAGGTGGTGATAAATACGTAACACAAAATCTGATCACATCGTCATTAAAAAAAAAAAAAACTTAGACATCTTACGTTAAATTGCTAATTCCTGCAGAGGGCAAGGTAATGTTTGGCCAAACCAAGCCAGGACCTGTAGTTATACAATCATCCTACAGAACAATGAACCCATATATTTACTCGGATAGCGTGTTCTTCTGTCTGTAAGCCTACAGGTCCTATTTCCCTTTATATAAGCAGTATGATTTACATTTCTATATTTACATGTTAGTTATAAACAAAGAACAATGTCAAATGACAGTGTTATAACAGGTAAACAAGTAATAAACCAATGTAAAATGTACAATGTAATACAACTGTAAGACGTTATTAGTTGACCATAGGCCGGGTATCACCACAGTCCTTTCTTGTTTAAGGGCAATGTGTGTTGAAATACAGAAGACAGCACCTCCTGGTAAGTTTGCTCTCACTGAATAAATGGCCTGATATGGGCAGTCTCACTGTTTAGAGTTAGGAGCAGCCTATTAGCAGAAGCAGCGTGAATGGCTTATCAAATTTTTGCATTTGTGTGTAACTAAGAATTCTGCATTTTACTTGTAAATAGAAGGCAGTTTTAATTTATAGTTTTTAGTGGCCATCGCCAGTGTGCTCAGGGATTGTGTGTGGTGTCTTTTGGTTTGTTTATCTTTTGCAGCACACATTGTTATAAATTGGTTAAGCAACTTCCATGTTACACACTATATAACATGTCTGATTAAGTTACAGGAGCCAAGAACTGAGTTGTATATTTTAGCTTTATTTTACTTGGTTCCCCAAGAACACACATTTTTAGTTTGGTAGAAAGACTGGCTGGGATCGGGATTGGAAAGACTGGCAATGAGGTCTAGGTATAATTGTGAGAGGGTAAGGGATGGGAAGAAAGCCCTCTCAGTCCCCAAAAATCAATATAAAATTTATCAATGTAGAGAATGAAAGATAAATTATTCCTGACGGAAACCGACACACATTTAAACATACGGTCTGGTTATTAGGGTATGGGACATGAAGAGGTTAAATAAAAACTATATCTATGACAACAACTAAGAACACAGATAATGAAAATACTTCCCAAACAAAAATTCCTGCTCGCTGAACACAGCGATAGATTAATTGTCCCAACATTAAAGTGCATAACAACAGTAATGAGTCAGCTCAAACTATTTATCCTAATCTGCAATATGTCAGTCCTGCTGCCTAATAACCATTCATAATATTTAAAATATTAGCATGGGGTGTAATTCAAGTAAGAAGAAACTGAATTTACCGTCATCAAATACAAAGGGCTGTGCTAAGTGCTGGACAACTTGGTGTTTTCTTTCAGATGACCTAGAAGTCTACAGAGTAAAGGGGAGAAAAAAATAAAATAAAAACGTATTCCTATTTTAAATATGATAAATGTCTTCTCATTCCATACAGAAAGATGGCCCGTCTGCACTTGAAAGGTCAACAAAGGTTTCTGGCAGTGTGATGCCTCTAAGAAGTGACTGCAATCTTATTTTCACTTCTATCCTTGCAATGGACCTTTTTGTTTTTGTTTTTAAATATCAATCATGAATTCCTACTCTATCTGTGTCCAGTTCAGCTCACAAGCAGACGGCAGTATGCCTGCCCGTGAGAATTATCAGACAGAGGCATTCCGTTCCTGGAGCACGGAATTCTACCAATCAGAATCCATGCTTTACCCAAGGGGCATTTAGAGCATGACACAGGCCAATGCTGAGCCAAGACCTCATGTCTATGGCCTTATGCTCTAGTCACCCAGTGAGAAAAGCATACATTAATAAGGCTGCCATGTAAATGACATTTCTCAGAGGGCAGTAATGCAGATACCAATGTTGGCATATTTAGCCACAGAATGTTTCAAACAGTTTCTAACTTTCTGAATTGTATAAATGAGCCAGCCTCGTGTAGAGGGCTAGACTAGAAGGGTCATTATTTGAACAGCAAAGTGACAACACCAGGTACATAAAGAAAACAGACACATGCATCACTAAGAAAGACAGACGGACACAAAACCAGCAATAGACGAGGGACAAGTTAAATTGGCACATGTGGATTTTTTAATGATTGCACAAGTTGCAGAGGATGTGAGGTTGTATAGCGCTGTCCTATTTGAGATGATTCCATTTTTTCATATTTAAACTTCACTTATTTTTTCATTCACACTGCTCATCCATGCTTAGTTCTTAAGAAGTAATTGTGAGTCATTAATCTGCACAGTTCCTTGAATTATTCTAATGAATAATTATAAGAATAGATCATTCTCAGCAATTCTGTTGTGTTGGCACTATGCCAACAACAATGTCTCTGTGTCAGAGCCAAATGTAATTCAGAATCTACAGCGCATCCGTAAAGTATTCACAGCGCTTCACTTTTTCCACATTTTGTTATGTTACAGCTTTATTCCAAATGGAATAAATTCCTTTTCTCCCTCAAAATTCTACACACAATACCCCATAATAACAACGTGAAAAAGTTTTTGGGGAGGTTTTTGCAAATTTATTAAAAATAAAAAACTAAGAAAATCACCTGTATATCACACGTATTCACAGCCTTTGCTCAATACTTTGTTGATGCACCTTTGGCAGCAATTCCAGCCTCAAGTCTTTTTGAATATGATGCCACAAGCTTTGTACACCTATCTTTGGGCAGTTTCGCCCATTCCTCTTTGCAGCACCTCTCAAACTCCATCAGGTTGGATGGGAAGCGTCGGTGCACAGCCATTTTCAGATCTTTCCAGAGATATTTAATCGGATTTAAGTCTGGGCTCTGGTTGGGCCACTCAAGCACATTCACAGAGTTGACCTGAAGCCGCTTCTTTGATATCTTGGCTGTGTGCTTAGGGTCATTGTCCTGCTGGAAGATGAACTGTCCTCCCAGTCTGAGGTCAAGATCGCTCTGGACCAGGTTTTCATCCAGGATGTCTCTGTACATCGCTGTATTCATCTTTCCCTTTATCCTGACTAGTCTCCCAGTTACTGCCGCTGAAAAAGATCCCCACAGCATGATGCTGCCCCACCATGCTTCACTGTAGGGATGGTATTGGCCTGGTGATGAGCGGTGCCTGGTTTCCTCCAATCATGACGCCTGGCATTCACGCCAAAAAGTTCAATCTTTGTCTCATCAAACCAGAAAATTTTGTTTCTCATGGTCCGAGAGTCCTTCAGGTGCATTTTGGCAAACTTCAGGCGGCCTGCCATGTACTTTTTACTAAGGAGTGGCTTCCGTCTGGCCCCTCTAACATACAGGCCTGATTGGTGGATAGCTGCAGAGATGGTTGTCCTTCTGGAAGGTTCTCCTCTCTCCACAGAGGAATGCTGCAGCTCTGACAGACTGACCATCGGGTTCTTGGTCCCTGACTAGGGCCCTTCCCCGCCCCTCACTCAGTTTAGACAGCCAGCCAGCTCTAGGAAGAGTCCTGGTTGTTCCGAACGTCTTCCATTTACGGATGATGATAGAGGCCACTGTGCTCATGGAGACCTTCAAAGAAGCAGACATTTTTCTGCACCCTTTCCCAGATTTGTGCCTCAAGATAATCCTGTCTCGGAGGTCTACAGACAATTCCTTTGACTTCATGCTTGGTTTTTGCTCTGACATGCACTGTCAAGTGTGGGACCTTATATAGACAGGTGTGTGCCTTTGCAAATCATGTCCAATCAACTGAATTTACCACAGGTAGACTCCAATTAAGCTGTAGGAACATCTCAAGGATGATCAGTGGAAACAGGATGCACCTCAGCTTAATATTGAGCTTCATGGCAAAGGCTGTGAATACTAATGTACATGTGATTTCTTAGTTTTTTATTTTTAATAAATTTGCAAATATTTCACGTTGTCATTATGGGGCATTGTGTGTAGAATTTTGAGGGAAAAAAGGAATTTATTCCATTTTGGAATAAGGCTGTAACATAACAAAATGTGGAAAAAGTGAAGCACTGTGAATACTTTCCGGATGCACTGTATAATGCCGCCCCTCAGACAACCTCCGTCCTGAACACAGATAATGGTCCGGGCACAGATGTTGCACCAGTCATATAACATTGCTGTATTTGGAAACAACACAGGAATGGTGAGAGAACTATTACCTTTTCTACCTGACAACCATCAAATCCCTCGCCACACCTCATCCATGCTTTGCTGAGTGACAGGGGCTTCAATGTAGCATCTGCTGTGGATTTTTTAGCATCATTATTTGATTTATCTGGAAAAAATAGGTGCGTCTTACCCGCAGATCGCTTTCTCTGTAGTAAAAAAACAAAACAAAACATACCATTATTTGGGTTATATATAGAAATAGTATCAATATATCTTTGTTGCAATGGAGTAAAAAAAAGTTGTAAATTATTTCAGACCATTTATAAATCTAAAGTGAATATAATCATCTTGAAGTGCTTAGTAATGACATCAGCCAACAGAACCTGACCATGGGATATTAAGCAGCCCCTGTATTCAGATACATCTATATTCTGCTGCCTGACAATGAATTTACTACCACTCTAAACACAGATCATCTCCATAGAACGGTTGTCTCTTACATCCCCTACGTGTAAAACTTTGACACGGATTAGTCCATATATGTTTAGGTCACAATTTGCCCATTCACTTTCTGTATGACCATCTACAACTTGCTTATTATTTGTTTAAATCCACTAAAAAAGTACAGTGTCTCTCAGATGGAACGTTCCAATTCTTCAATTCTCTTTTATATGTATCACTTTGGCAGCAATCAGTTTTATATTTCAGCATTAATTCTATATTGGTGACAAATGTACGTCTCCTTCCTGAACCCCTTCTAACCAGCACTACAGACTTTCTGCTGTCTCCATTTCAATTAACTACACTTTAATCAGTCCTGTTCCACGAGACCAATCTATTCACTATGATCAAACATAGATAGCCATGTCAACTGATAATCCAATACAATTAAGTAGACCATTTTCTCCCAAAAAGGATCATACTGAATTTGAATGTATGTGTTTTGTAATCATATGATAAAAATCTAACAATCCTACAACCTTCATATATTGCACACGCATTGTAATTGTCTTTCTGCTCTATCAGAATAAACTTATAACATATATGAAGAAATTGTTTTTTGACCTCATTAAAAATGATTGATTTAAAAGAACTGCAATGTGTGCGTTTCATTTGTATATTGATGATTGTAAAGAAATTCTATAGCTCATTCAGAAAAAAAAATGCTGTATGGGCTCCTAAAGTTGGACCCGTTTCAATTCATGATTAATTTTCATTAATAATTGTTTTCTGTATTCAGATAGAAACATGCCTAGAGGCAAAGCCGCATCTATTTTTTTAAATCACATCCTTTCTTCCCCACCAGGTTGTAAGGTCTAACAAGTAGGACCTTAATTTCTTTGGTCTCAAGCTACAGTATGTTACGGTGTATTCTAGCTCCCCAATGGAAGATAATTTCCCAGAAACAGAGCTTACCTCATCAAGACTACAACAAATGCATCAGGTATCTAATAGAAGAATAGCCTACAGATGTATGGCAATTTGATTTTTTTAAGTCTTCTTTAAATCATCATAAGCGCAACCAAGAGCCTATTATTAGATTTACTGTCACAACCCTTAATCACTGTTTTTAAGGGGGGAAAAAACCACACACTTTGGGGGTCTAGTAACAAAAAACAAGGTTGTTGCCACTGCTAATGATAACTACTGATAAGTTTGTAAAGAAACATTGTCAGGTAAGCAGCCTGAAGCAGCAGTTTTTACTGTTGTTATTTTCATCTGTGGACAGATCAATTCTTATATTGTTACACATTTCACGCGACATCTGAAGGAGTATACAAAGTAGTGAGGTAGCACACGTCATACTAAATCACAGTAAATAGCTGTACATTATTATTAAAACCTTGATTACTAATGAATATAATATATATATATATATATATATATATATATATATATATATATATATATATATATATATACATATATACATATATATATATACACTCTGATAAGGATAACTGGGCTTTGCTTCAGTTTAAAGGAGTAAAAATCCCATAACTTGATGTCAAACTTGATAGTAGGGAGCATTTTAGATGCAGGAGGGCGATGTGCAGGGGAGAGACCCCATAAGGGTGTAAGATAGGGCAAGGTAGTATAAGCCGATTCTATATCGAGCCAGGAAGTGGAGCCTGGGGGGGCATATGAGGTAACAATTTGTGAAAAGTGGGAGGCCAGGTAATATAGTTTAATGTCGGGGAGACCTCTGCCGCCAGAAGAGATTGGTCGTTTGAGAATGCTGGCTGAGATCCGTGGGGGTCTGTGATTCCAAACAAAACGGATGAGGGATTTTTGTATGTTAGAAAGGAAGGAGGCAGGAACTGCGACCGGGAGTGTTTGAAAGAGGTATAACCATTTTGGTATAATAGACATTTTGATTGCTATGATCCTGCCCAGCCAGGAGATAATGAGGCGTTTCCAGGAGGTCAGGTCAGAGAGCATCTTAGCGAAAAGGGGAGGGAAGTTTTCAGGAAAGAGGAGGTCATAGCGTGAGGTGAGGAAAACTCCCAAATATTTGATCTTTCTTTTTTGCCACTTAAAATTGAAGGTTGTCTGGAGGAGATCCGTTTCCCGAGGGGAGACATGCAGCAGCATGGCCTCTGATTTTGCATAGTTTATTTTATAACCAGAGGTGATCCCATGGGCTTGGAGAATTTCATAGAGATTGGGGAGGGAGATCGCTGGTTGGGATAGAGAGAGGAGGACGTCATCCGCAAAAAGAGAAATTTTGGAGTTGATGCTACCCACCTGCACCCCCTGAATGTTGGGATTGGATCTAATTTGGGAAGCCAAGGGTTCGATCACCAGAGCGAATATAAGGGGTGATAGGGGGCAACCTTGCCTTGTGCCGTTTTGGATCAAGATCGGGTCTGAGGGTATACCATTAATCAAAACTTTGGCACGGGGAGTCGTATATAATGCCAGGACGCCAGTGAGGAAGCTGCCAGCAAATCCAAAGGCCTCAAGGGTGGCCCTCATAAAGTCCCAGGAGATCCTATCAAATGCTTTTTCAGCATCGAGAGAGAGCATAATAGTTGGGGAGCTCCTTGAGTTGACAACGTGGATAATGTCAATGGCTCTTCTGGTATTATCTCTCGCCTGGCGTCCCGGGATAAACCCCACCTGATCATAATGGATAAGGGAAGGGAGGATTTGGTTTAAACGATTCGCCAGAATTTTGGCATATATTTTCAAGTCAAGGTTAAGAAGGGAGATTGGTCTGTAACTTGCACAGTGGAGGGGGTCCTTCCCTTCTTTGGGGATTACTACAATTCTAGCTTCGAGCATTTCAGGGGGGAAGGAGTCTCCCTGAAGAACATTGTTGTAAAGGGAGCGCAGGTGGGGAGCAAGCAAGCCCGAAAACTTCTTATAATAAGCGGCCGTGAAGCTATCGGGGCCTGGGGCTTTGCCTTTTTTTTGCCCTTTAATGGTTTGCTGGATTTCCTCTATCGAGATCTCCTCATTGAGATGTTCAAGAGCTTGGTGGGGTAATTTCGGAAGTTTGGAGTTGGCTAGAAATTCTGAGATTAGAGTGGCATTGGATTGTTGTGTTGGGGAGGTGGGGGAGGGTGGGAGGTTATACAATTCTGTGTAATATTGTTCATTTGTTTCTTTTTGAGAGCACCTGATCTCCTTGGACAAGGAGAAAAACTGAGAGGAAACTGTCATTTGAAAAAAAACACCTACTCTACATATTATTTGAAGGGTCTGTGATTATCTTCTTTGTGGTACGCATATTTGAATATTTCAATCATTTGAGGCGCCTACTTCATATCTATTTTTCTAATATATAATATATATATATATATATATATATATATATATATATATATATATATATATATGTATACACACATATACACATTCCCATTCCATTTTCCATAACGCCACTTCTAAATTTCCACTTCGAACACTGTATGACAACTCAAATGAAGATACATCTCAGTGCAATATATAAGTATCATTGTCCTTATGATGTGTTGTGTGTATCTAAGCCTACATGACTCTCTATATGTACTATATGAATATATAGCACAATCTGTGTGTAAGTGGATGGAAGGAAATGTAGCATATATATATATATATATATATATATATATATATATATATATATATATATATATATATATATATATATATATATACACACACGGTAATTGTCCAAAGTCTAGGATGTCTGCTATGGTATTTGTCTATACATAGATTATCACAGTTAATTTAGAGCAGGAAATCAATAGAATTGTTTGATACACTGGAAACTATCTTTGCAAGTGACTAGTGATATTCATTATTAAATGGCCATATTTGTCTATTAACATCTCAGTGCCATTAGCACATCATTTTACACATTTGTTCACGGTAGATAATCTTCTTGTACAGTATCTGAGCAGAGCAAGCTCCCAAATTCAAATAAAATGAATACAATAAATCAAAAATACCAACTATAACTGTAATATCAACTAACAAGCATACTTATTGTCCCATTCCAAACTTAGTATGTATAGAATTTAGTTTGGCTTCAACTGACATTTTCATTATAACATTATCAGAGGTTTGAAGGCAATTAATCATTAGACATTTGACTTCTGGTAATGGTTTAAGCCCCTTACAATTCCACTAGCATGATATAGCAACATAAAGCAGAAACCAATGGGTGGTACAGCTGTCCTTAGGCAAACTGTGTCTAAAACTCAGAAGACATCTTATATATTTTTCAAATAAATTACTTTTTCTAAGAACTGTATGCTCAGGTAAACAATGGTAATATATGAAAGAGTGATGGAAAAAAATCTTGTGAATATTTTCCTATTGAGTCACTCACTGGTCATCTGATTATCCTAAGCACAAACATACAGTATTCCTCTGGGAAATCAGCAACATGTTATCTACCCATGAAAGCTATCTACATAAATCTTGAAAATGAGCATTTCAATACGATGAAAAAAAAACACTAGAGATGCAGAGATTTTTTTCCATCACAAGTTTGATTGGCTCCACTCCAATGAACGCTTCCAAGATAAATCTCTTATGGCCAATTTCTGGATGATATATGAATCACACATGAGCGCCGTATGGAGCATAAACAGTAACAACAAAATGATTTGGAATTAAGAATTTCAAGGTCACTTTACTTTGATTTAGAATGGCAAGACCTGTTACTTATAATACAATGCAAAAGCAAATTAGTTTGGTAAACATTCAGTATTCCACTTGGTAAATTAGAAAAGAGTGCCACCCAAACTAAAGTTTGTACAGTAAACTACACTACACCTATGTATCACATTGGTGAAGATCAAGGTCAAGTGCACTATAACAAAATTATCAGTTGATTACAAGGAAGGAAAATAAAAAAAGCCTTTTGATGTTTCAGGTGGTATTTATACCACGTCTCTAACAAAGGCTGTGAAAATTCACTCAGTAGCATTCCAATAAATATCAATATATGTAAATTATCCACCATATCACCCAACATAACCTCACTAGGCAGCATATTCCATATATTTACTATCTATATGTCAGAGAGGTGTTTTTAAAGCTATTTTATTCAGCTAATTTTTAACCTATCATTGCACTCCATCAAGAATGTGTACCTCCTTCTAATTAACTGCTGCACAAAACCTTATATCATGTCCAGAATGAGCGATAAAAAAAACAGTTGTAGAGAGATAGAATTATACACGTTCTAATTTATCAATAACTTTTTTAAGCATAGTGTACTCTTACTAGCCTTTGGTTTTGCAGAGTAACAGGTGACCACAATAAAGCTGTTGTTTTAAACAAGCAGCTCTGAATCATTTTCTAACCAGAAACCCATAAAACCAGAGACTGACAAACATTTTGGCATAGTACCCATATACATAGACACAGATGTGACAGTATTCTTTTATCGGTGACACATCAGATATACTATTGCAACAATTAAATAGATTCATGAATAAATATTTTTTAAACACCACACTGAAAAACCATTTGTGTACAAATAAAATCTAAATTGCTTTTCCCACTGAACATGGTCAACTTATTGAAAAAGTTTTCTCATTCCACAAGCTCCTGCCATGATCTGTTTATATATATATATATATATATATATATATATGTGATCTGACACACTGGAATCAATGCCATTCTTAATCATCCAACACATTTCGCATGACCTACTTCTTCTTATCTGCCCCCTTCCCCATTATACACTGCATATACATGATGTGAAAATCATTGACCACTTTGAGTTCACAAAGCGTGTCCACTATGAGTACGACTACAATATGCTGCATTTTATTGCAAGTCATGTTCTGCCCAGTATTCTACATATGCCTTGTGTACTTATCCTCCGGGATCAATTATTATTAACAGATCTTGGGCAGAATGGAGGTGTCGATTTAGTAGATTTTTTGAGACAAGTAAAGAGATGTAGATTTTTTTCAGTGTGGTTGACAGCTTTGTATTTTAGAAGTATTTTATACAGGATTCAGTAAAAACAGGCAACTAATGTAGAGACAGAGAAGAGCAGCAGTGGAAGAATGTTGTGCAAGAAAAATCAATCTAGCTACCGCGTGCAAAATATATCGTAGGGGTGAGAGTCTCACCAATAAGGAGAGTATTGCAATAGTCAATGCAGACGTTTTGACGTGTATTTTGTGAGATATGTACATATTCTTGAAATATTTCTTATATGCATGTAACAGGATTTAGATACAGATTGAATGTGGGAAACAAAGAATAGTTCTGAGTTAAGGATCACACCTAGGCAGCGTGCTTGGAAGGTAGGGTTTATTGTCATGTTGTCAACAGAAATAGACAACATGGGTAGATAACTTTTGTTGGCTGATGGGAATATTATTAACAGTTTCTGAAAGATTGAGTTTGAGGTTGTGGGAGGACATCCGAGATGAAATGACAAAAAGACATTCAGTAACGCTGGACAACACAGATGGAGATCCGGAGAGGTTAAATTTGGGTATCATCCACATAGAGACGATACTGAAATCCAAAGGAGCTTGTTAGTCTTCCAAAAACAGTGGTATACATAGAGAAGAGCAGAGGGCCTAGGACTGAGTACTATGATAGTTCAACTGATAAAGGTAGTGGAGAGTAGCTGGATCCAGAGAAATGTACACTGGAAGAGCGATTAGATAGATAGGATGAGAACTAGGATAGGACAGTGTCCTGAAGACCCAGGGATTGAATCGTTTCTATGAGAAGAGTGGTGCAGTGTGATCATAAGGGGACACAGCATGGTGATGAAGGGGCACAGTAATGTGTTTATGTGATGACACAGGGGGCTTGTGGCAATGTAGTGGTGGGCAGGTGGTGGCTAATTAATGGGTGCTATTTTGATTGTGGGGCAATTTAATTTTATAGTGGGAACTATTAATTTAAGATGAGGTGGTTTGGAGGCTATTGATTGAATGTGGGGCTGAGTTTTAGGAGCATGAGGTCTATTTATTAAATGTGAATATGAATTATTTAAGGTAGAAGACGGTTGCGGGAAATAGGTATATTTATTATACGCAAATACTATTATTTATTGCTAGGGCTGTTTGGAGGGAGAAAAATAGTATTCCCATTTAATAAATAAACCTATTACATTAATGTTGGGGTTGGTTGGAGGTATATAGATCTATTTATTAAATGGGAATAATATTATTTTAATGTTGGGGATGGAGGAAGGCCTAAGTATTAATTGTGGGTCCTATTGATTTACTGCCGGGGGTGGTTGGAAATTTCTAAATGTAACCATTATTTTTTTTCCGAACATGGCCCCCAACATTCTAGGATCCAAACAAGCCACAAATAAAGAAACCAGCAGCCACAGGTGTTGAAAGTGACCAGGATAGGTAGGAGAGAGCAGGATAGTCTGTCAAATGTTCTGATTCTAGAGGGACAATCTCAATTTTTGGCGACTGCCCAATCTAAGGGGCAGATCAAGACTGTGTATTCTTTATATACCTCACTATGGTGCTAGCTGTCCTTCGTGGGCTTACCACACCCGGGTTTGGTTTACGCCTCCCTAGTGACTGGCCACACCCCCTCTGGTGGGTCCCTACCATTTTAATTCTGTGGGCCCTTCATGCCCCAGTCCGACACTGCCTGCAGCTTCTCAATCTTGGTATCAATTGTCTGTGTGGCACACCTTTATGGAAAGAAGTTCCACTTTCTAAGGGCATTACTTAAATGTGATAACAATCCCAGTATAGAATGCTCTACATGCCCCTCTCCCCCACACTGTGATCAGCCTAAATACTTCAAATTAATATCCTCAATATGCCCAGCCAGAAAATGCTGTATAGCTAAGGGATGGAAGGGAGACCATCCAACATTTTCCAAGGTAAAGGTGGTAGAGGCGTACCTCAGTAACATGGTTACCATGCACAAGACGCTTTGCCTGCCTTCCATCCAATCTGACACTCCCTCTAGATTCTACAAGGTAGCAACTCATTACCTTCAATTCCTAACCATGCACACTTTTATAAATGCATAACTATACTGATGTACTTACTGCTCTGCCTAATATAAACATTGTAAGACTCTTAAACATAGACCTCACTATTCCCCCCTAATTTTTATTTTAGGCATTATTTATATAATGTATCTTTAATTATATGTTGTGGCCTGTGTGAAAACAAATGAAATTGGAAAACTTAAAGCAGTAAGTACCATTCGCTCTCTAGTCAACTAATAAAGTATCCATGTTAAATACAACAGAGTTTGACAGATATCCAAAAATGATGACCATAGGTTCCCATCACACAAACATACATGCTGATTTACGAGCTGTGCACAATCTGACGTTTTGAAAAAATGGATAATCCACTTTTCTTGTAAACCTCCCTTTTCTGAAACAAACAACTTATTTATTAAAGGAAAATAATTGAAAGCAGAAACCTCGTAAAATGTCCCTTTATCCAATGAGATATCCGCTAATGTATCTGAATTATTTAAAACACCAAATTTGCCTACAATTTAATCTGCCCACATTTCTCTATAATTGTGACAGCATTTCCTCAGAACATCCTCAAATATTCTGCATATGCAACTGTAAAGCAATACAATACAATACATCTGCACATGTGAAGAGTGTAGGGATTCCATTGCCTTTTACTCTGGAACAGACTGTACATATATACAGACTGGCATATCCCACATGTATCTGTCAATATTATGTACAAAAATGTTTTTAAAAAAATGGACTACCCTTACGTTTACTATTGGCTCATGCATGTGAATTGAAAGTCCAGACTTGAGATTCAAATTGCAGATTCAATAAATATATATTTTTAAAAAAAACACAGGAAATAAATGTTTTATTACAATAATAAAGCATTTTTTTCCTGAGTCTCTGCTATCTCCATCCTGAGAGTGTGCCTATGGTAAATAGGATTCCCCACATACCTGGCTATCACAGGCAGGGAATGGTTTGTTAAATAGGGAGATGCCTAAAACCAGCAAAAGATGCAGAGCTTTTCCCTGCTTCATCTCTGTTTATTCACATTCCTCATGTCCTCCATTGATACCTCCCCCCTAAATGCAAGTTGCTGGTTACTGCCACACGTCAAACAAGTTTTACATAGAGTGCCACTGGCTTTTTCCTTATGCCAGTAGGTAACCTGCATTACGTTGGCATTATGTTGTCCTGACATCAACCTTATGAGAAGAAATAAAAAAGCTATTGCATGAAGGGAAACTGTAATTAAACAAAATGTCCATCTGCAGGTATCCCGACATAACTAAAACAAAACAATATGCCAGGGTGAATCCACACAACGGCTCTGTGACTGCGCTCTAGTTCTCCTGCCTCTTCCTTGACAATACTGTCTGGGTAGCATTGTTGGCCATCTGTGTTGCAAAAAGCCCCAATTCACAGTATAGCCAGCACTAGATGTTACTATGTTGGTACATGTAAGTACAATGTTTCCTTTTAATACCACCAGCTGGGATCAACACCAATAAGAGAATTTAATTATTTGCATATGCTTGACACTGTGACAACATCCGTTAAATCACCAATGTACAGGACAATATATACCAATATCTCAGACAGTTCAATTACATCTCAAAGAACTAGAAAGCGACAGGATATATATCCAACAGAAACAAAAACCATGTTACAATTCTTATACATGCAGTATGTGTCCATATGCAAGAAGCGCAGGTTTTCACATTAATTTCAGTAGTATATAATTGGATTTTCAGGGTGCAAAAACCAGATTGAAACAGTAGAAGCTCTGCTGTCAATTAAACGGTTAAAAAAAAAAGATATTTTTTTTTATAAAATGTGACCCCTCCTCTAAAATTTATATCCAGCACCAATACTATTAGTCTACGCTGGTTGCTACTAAAAACAGGAGGTAACAAAGGCTCTGCTAAAGTGGAAACCACCAGGACTGACATGATGGTCAGTCAAGCTAGAACAAGGAAATCTGTAGCGCGATGCCCCCCTGTCATAGGGAGAGCTAGCACCAGCCTGGTCTGCGTAGGGCCAGATCATATAAGGGTAAAGAAGAAGGGGGGGGGGGACGGGACAAAACATACCCCTTTCTCCGAGACTACCTGCCCCACACTTCCTCGAAGTCCTGGGCTGTAGTGCCCATGTAATACAGCTATCCCTAGTCACACCTTCCCATTATACAAATGTAGTATAATAAAACACTAACACACATTCGTAAAATACAGTACAATTAAATAAAACACACCACTATTTATATAGAGCCAGCAAATTCAGTAGCGCTTTACAATTGGGAACAAACAGTAATAAAACAATACTGGGTAATACATACATACGTAGAGACAAAAAGGTAAGAGGGCCCTGCTCGCAAGCTTACAATCTATGGCACAATGGTTTGGTACACAAGGGCACATGCTACATCATATTGCACAATGGTCCAGCTAGAATACAAAGATAAAAAGTATTGAGGTGGGCTGTATGATCAGACAAAGCACTGTTGGTCAGATGGTTGTTGTCTTGTGTTAGCTATGTAGAGGGTGGTAATAGGGTAACCCTAGGGCGATTAAGAGGGTGATAGAGGAATATTATAAGCTTGTCTGAATAGGTGGGTCGTCAGAGCACACTTGAAGGTTTGAAGACTACAGGAAAGTCTTATGGTGCAAAGGAGGGTATTCCACAAAGTGGGTGCAGCTCGAAAAAAGTCCTGTAACCGGTAATAGGAGGATGTAATGAGAGTGGGCGAGAGATGCAGATCTTGTGCAGAACAGAGTTATCGAGTTGGGAGATATTTTGAGACAAGTGAGGGGATATATGTTGGTGCAATTTTGTTGACGGCCTTGTATGTTAGTAGAAGAATTTTATATTGGATTAGTTGAAAAACAGGCAACCAATGTAGAGACTTGCAGAGCGGCTCAGCAGAGGAAGAATAGTTTGCAAGGAAAATCATTCTAGCTGCTGCGTGCAAAATAGATTGTAGGGGTTTGAGTCTGATTTTGGGAAGACCAATAAGGAGGGAATTGCAATAGTTGATGCAGGAGATAAGTGCATTAATTAAGGATTTTGCAGTGTCTTCTGTGAGATATGTGCATATTCTGGAAATGTTCTTTAGATGTATGCAGCATGATGTAAATAGAGTTGATGTGGGGAACAAAGGATAGTTGTGAGTCAAGGATTACACCTACATAACTAGCTTGTGGGGTGGGATTTATGGTCATGTTATCAAGAGAAATAGAAATGTCAGGTAGGAAGCTTCTGTTTTTGGGTTGGAATATTATTAATTCTGTTTTAACACAGTATTAGACCATCTTAATCCAATGGTAATTCTTGCATTTGTCAATCTAAAAGCAATTATCTTTAATTTGAAAACTAATGCGTGTCTTCCTTTAATTCAAAGGAGAAAATCAGCAATCTAAATGAGAAATGTCCTTAAGAAAATTCAAGTCATATATTTTATTAATCCAAAGAGAAAAAAATGTAATCTAATCAGAAATATCTTTAAAATAATCCAAGTCATATCTCCTTTTAATCTAAAGGAGACTAATATTCTCATTTTTCTTCAAATAAGATTCCAAATCATGTCTTTTGATAAAAAGAGAATAAAAAAATAACCACAATGTGTACCGCAAACTGCTTCTCCCTGAGCACTGACCTATAATGAGAAGCATTTAGCCATTCAAAAGCAGATTTCCCACGCCATACAAAATGTGATTAGCCGACAGCAAGGGTAGTCCTGTAGTCTCCCTGCTTTGATCTCACATCAAAAGAGATTAACTGAACCTCTATTAATGTTGCACTCATTTCAAAGAAGTTTCTACCTGTAGTACTCAACTTCATAGAAATGAATGGGCCATAGAAGTCAATGGGAAATATATAGCACAACCCTTGGCAAGTCACTTATACTAACCCCTCAATCCAGTAAACTCCTTGAAATTTGGGAATCTTTTGGGAAAGAATTCCAAATTCCTGCATCCCACTAACTTCCCTAGTGAAGTGAGCAGAGTGGGGGCCCTAATGATGCAATTCACAGTGCATTGTGTCATCATGGTCCACCTCTATTGTGTGATGACACAATTCACTGTGTTGCTCAGCAGAGAGGGGTGATAACGCAAATCACTTTGCCATTCCCCCAAAGCATAATTTACAGGCATGCACAAAAATGATCAAATCAATTTTGTTTGAATAATGGCCTCATGCAAGGGATAGACTTACTAGTGTATTAAACACAAGACTTGGGATTTTAAAAGAAATATGTGTATAAATGTCAGAAAAAAGTGGGCTAGACATGCTGTGAGGTCAGCAAAAAATTGAGATTTCAATACAGGAGTTCTGTAAATAAAAGCAACTCACAGAGATTGTTTGAAAGGTGGATTTTGTATTATGGTATATTGTAAACATCATTTATTATTCAAAATGAGCACTTTCCCTATAAAAACTAATAATGTAATTATATAGATAATGGTTTATCAATATAATTGATGCATGGCGCTGCAGCAATCCCAGATTGATAGTTACAAAATTACTTATTTGTCACTGCTGGGACAATACTATAATTCCATGTCAACAAATCTGCTAATACTAAAGTTAGTGTAGTCTTAGGGAAAACAGATTGTCGTGTTCTCAATGGCCTGACGTAAAATACACAGGATTTCTGTACTATTATAGTATCAGTTCATGTCAATGTCAGACTCTCCAAGCAGGGAGGAGGTGAGGAAAGTGCTTTGTGCAGTACGTCTGTACCAAGAGCAGGGGACGCAGCAGCCCGGACACGACTACGGAAGTAAAGGCCGAGGTGTTACCTTCCCCTGTGGCATCTCGAGTAGCACAACCTGCTCTCATCAGGCAGCGACTGCTCTGAGTGCGGAACTTCTCTCTCTCCCGTGTTCCCGGTCACTCCGCTTATTGCTCTTGTTGATCCCTGGCGCCATGCCTCCGCAATCACTTCTGATTGGTCACCCACTGCTAGGAGACGCGCCAATAGAAGAACCAGTTGATCTGCGCATGCCTGGCATTGTGACGCCATCCAAACAATTCCATATGAACCCTTCAGAACGTCTGTAGTCTGACATGCTTCTAAACCACGTGACCCGCTTATGTTTGTTGTAGTACATGGTTTGTCTGATGTGCCATAATATGTAAGCTAAGAAGAAACACCGCTCGTGGGTAATTTATAAACATGTTCATGCTGGAAATCATTAAAGCTGCCCCATGCATATGTTTTCGGGAGCAATGTGTTCTATCCCCTTTATGTACCCTTCCCCCTTTTTTTCTTCTGCACCCCTTTTGAAAAAAATGTAAAAATAAAAATGTTTTATTCGTTAAAAAAAAAAAAAAAAAAAGCTGCCCCATGAAGATGGGTGAGTAAATTTATTCAGATAGCAATTATCAATTTCACACCAGTCTGTTCACAAGCCAAAAATGACCCTTCAGCATAACATGAAGTACACAGTGGGCCTGATTAATCAGTGATCTTCTCCTGTGCGGAAGTTACAATGCGTATTTTAAGAACAAACGGGGAGATAAGAAATTCGTGATTCAACAAGGAACGGAAGTTAAAGGACACGCCCATCTTAAGTCACTTACGCAATGGAAAATAAGATGCAACGGATCTTAAGCAGTTAGTTCATCTTAAGATGATCCGCTTTTTAAGATCCGCTTCTTATTTAAAGATAAGACGTTGTTATGTAACGGTAAATGTGGGAGGTGCAAAGGGTTTGTTTATAAATGTAAAAACACAGAGTGTATTGTGCAGAACTGTTATTACCTAATTATTCGTTTTAACACATGTTTATATAACCTGGGACAAATGAAGTGTTAATAAACTCTTTGAAATGTTAATGAGCTAAACCAACACACCTTCCTATTCACCTACATGAAAGATCCTGTAATGTGTTTGATTTAAACTAAGAATGTGGATGCAAATGTAATAATTCGCTAGCATAAATAAACATGCATATTAAAATAAACCTTAGTGTATTATAAAAATATATATAGTTAATGTGACTAAATGCGTAGTGTACTCTTCCATAATCAATACATAAGAGAATACATACAACCTCCAACAGGGCAGGACTGGCCATCTGGCATTTCATCATCATCATCATCATTATCATCACCATTTATTTATATAGCACCACTGATTACGCAGCGCTGTACAGAGAACTCATTCACATCAGTCCCTGCCCCTGTCACACCTCCCACAGAGTCGCTGTGATTGGAGGCGCTCCAATCTTCCCTGATTGGATTGTCTGTGATAACGTGGCCTCCCTGTATTATGCAAAGGAGGTCACATGACATGGCTGCTTTTGGTCAGCTGAGCAGTCAAATGTTTCCAAATCTGTAGCTTTCAGCACCCGGAACACTGTGCTTGAGTGATACACTCTGCCATCCGGCCAGGAGCCATATTTATAAGGTTAAGAGCGCTGTTGTTTCGCCACCACTGTATTAGGATGTTATGAATATAGAGGAATGGTGTTCCAGCGCTACTGAGCAATATTGTGTAATAGCCTTATGCAGTGAGAACCCTTTGGATTCTTTTTCTAAGATGTAATAGTGATATGAGCTAAGGTGGATGACAAAGGTGATTTTTGGAATGAACTATGTACCACACAAATTATTATATACAATTTATCTGAAATAGATTCTATCACAAGTAAAAACCAAGTAAACATGGATGCAATATGAATCAGCATAAGTTGATGTTGATCAAACGGATCCTAATGGATTCTGTGGCTGCTGCTGGTTCACAGTTCCTATGTTAGAAAGTCCACTATAATAAAAAGTTCCAAAATAGAAAAGGGGCTTGCCTGTGCAGTGGCAGGAACCACCAATCTAGTGTAGCCACACCCCCTTCAGTGACTATGGAAGGGACCCCACCCCAAGAAGTTGCTGTACCAGGATCTGAAATTCCTCTTGGCAGCCTTAGGTGCACTTAAATACAATTATCGTATTTCTTGTTACAGGAAAAGATTATTGAAACGAGATTAGAGGAGCAGAGGGGGCACATTAACAATAAGTGTTCACTGGGAGTTTTCTTCCAGCAAATGGACTTTTACATGTCATTGCAGGTAGAGGAAACTGTCTGTGACAGGGCTTTTATACCTGCCAGGAAAGCGCATTTCTAGGCACATTTTAACCCATTTTATAAAAACTTCAAATACACAAATGTAAAGGCAATCCCAGTGTCCCTCACTTTCATGATTTCATAAAGACATAAATGAGATTAAAACTAACAGTATTTTAGTTGATATTAATTTGGTCCAAAAGTGGTAATGGGGTGGACTCTTTGCACCAAAGGCATTTACAAGTGGACCTGCAAACTCTGCATAAGATCTCAAAGAGCAATTGTACAGGGGTCATACAACATGTTTGAATTCACAGAATGTATGTACTGTTTATCAGCTTACGCTCAACTGTTGGACATAATACCACTAGATGGAGCCATATTTCTGTACATTGTATTACACAGTGTTTAAGTGGCTCTCTCCACATAAAACTATATGAACATAATAAATAGTCTACATGACTGTGTTTTTAAAACACAAAGGAACATATGGAATAACCTTTTGTCAACATTTTAAATGGCCAAAGATTAAAACTTCAAAACTGTAAAAAAAAAATAATAAAATAAAATGTAAAAATGTTTTGTGTTCATAGAAGCAGACACACACCTAAGAAGAATATCTGATACATAAAATATAGCTTATCACACACAGCTGCAATACAGCAAAGCACAAAAACATGCACTAATGTACAATGGGGATGCTTTTATAAATTTAGGAGTTTGAAACATCTCATACCTTGCAGGATTCCAGGGGAGGGAATGGGGATTGGGCCAAAATTGGCCACATTCATTTAGTTACTGCTATTTCAGTTCAATGTATATTTGTAATGTCAGCTAACTCTTTTTACTCTCTTGGACACATTTATTTCACACATTTCTACCAGCAAGCCCATGCCCATCATGATGTCATCAACTGTGCTCCTGCTGATGTAAAGTGCTAGACAAATAGCTTCATATTGTATGACAAGCATAAATAGAGACTTGACACAGGATAAGATATTTAATTGAGCTTAAAGGGATGGAGATTGGATATTCAGGGTGTTGGTGTTTTTTTCTAACTAGTATTTGTATCCAGTAAATGGTTGAAAGGAGCTTTCAAAACATCTACGACATCTCATTGTTGAAAGGTACCAATCAGGAGAGGCTTATAAAAGAATTTCAAAGGCATTACATTTACTAATGAACAATGTGAAGACTATAATTAATAAGTGGAGGAAATGTGACACAAGAGAGACATAAATCCAGGGATTAGATTTACTAAAACGTCTAAAAAGGAAATGTGACGCTGTTGCCCATAGCAACCAATCAGATTCTAGCTATCATTTATCTATATCACTTTAGTGTGTACACTTAGATGATGAACGATATAGTCTTTCCAAAGCGCCGGCCATCTTTTGAAATGATAGTTCAACAGAACCATAAATCTCGTTCAGCTATGGAACGGTGTCCTTCCAGTCCTGCAGTGTGTATGCTCTCACGATCAGTATCTCCATAGAGTTTACAGAGTCATGATCTTTTCAGCCAATGGTTATGACAGTTGAAGAGCACAGATCTGAGGGTAACTCTTTTAAAACATGTATAGTGTGTACGCATGCTGATTGGGACTTTTTTTCCCCAGTCATTAGTAAAATCATTAACAGATAACACATTGGTCACAAAATTCTGTAGTGTGTACCCAGCCTTAATAGATAGTCTCCTTCATATTAACCTACCTTATATAAATTCTTCCCATTCATATTTTGAGAAGTTGGTAAGCAACTGTTTTGCAGGAATAATGTATTTTCTTTATAAGATCTTGAATAAAGATAAAGCTGTGATGCAGTGTTGCCAAAAATGAGTAGCAGTACTAAGACATGCGTCATTGGTGTAACATAGAGATAAGATGAGATTTGAAAACTGTTCCATGTAATATTCGCCTGCATTTAGAATTTTGCACATTTTTACGACAAGAAGTTCTCTATCATTTTTGCTGTATCTGGATTAATTTCTTATTGGTTCTGTTTCGTATCATGATGGTATAGAGCAGAGCCATGGCACTTATAGCAAAGGCCGACGTCTGTGAGTGTGCTGGCTCTATTTCATAAATCCATGCTGGGGAATCTGAGTTTCCAGAGAACACCAGTGCAAGGCGGCTTCAGCAGCTGACGCTATTAGAGAGTGCCGGGTGGAGTGTAATGACGGCTCACACTTTATTCGGTGAAATGTGGAACACATTATATAAGGCTCGGTTATACTAAGTGCTGCTGTGGAATGCAGCACATTTGGAGAAAGAGAGAAATGCAAGTGAGGGAGAAAAAAAGGGAATGCTAGAGAGAGAAAGAAAAAAAAAAGAGAGAAAAAGAAAAAAGAGAAAGAATATAAAGAGAGAGAGAGAAAAAATAAGATGAAAAAAAGACAGGAAAAGGGTAGGAAAAAGAGAGAGGGTAAAATAAGTGAGGGAGAGAAAAAGTAAAGAGAAATAGAGAGGAAAAAAGAAGTGGAAGAGAGTAAAAGAGTGAAAAGAGTAAAAGAAAATTAAAGTAATTGGTAAAAAGGAACAAATAAAAGGATAAAGGGCCTGATTCATTAAGGAAAATACAATTTTTTTTACTTAAATTTTATCCTGGACAAAACCATGTTACAATGCAAGGGGTGCATATTAGTTTATTATTTTGCACATAAGGAAAATACTGTCTTTTTCCTAGATCACCTTTAAATTTCAGTGTACAAATAAGCTTTCAAGTAATTGTGTGCTACAGGAAAAAAACAGCCAGTATTTTCTTTATGTGCAAAATAATAAACTAATTTGCACCCCGTGCATTGCAAAATGGTTTTGTCCAGAAAACTTAAGTAAGGAAACTTACTCAATTTCTTGCTTTACTTTCCTTAATGAATCAGGCCCAAAGTGAGCTAGAGAGTAAGAAAGAAAGAGATAGGGGGGGGGGGGGGGAGAAGATATAGAATAAAATAAAAGAGAGTAAAACTTAAAAGAGAGAAAAAGGAAGATAAAGAAAAAAGAAGGGAGAGACAAGAGATAGATAACATGAGGCAAAAAAAAGTGAAAGTGTGTATAGGAGAAAAAAAAATTACAAATGAGGGTGTGAAATGGAGTAAAAAAAAAAACAGAGAAAATGATAGAGAAAAAGAAAATGTGAGGGGGAAAAAGTGTGCGTGAAAAGGATAGAAAACGAGTAAAAGTGAAAAGGAGGGAGAAAACATAAGAAGGGAGGAAAGTGGAGAAAAGTTTAAAAAAAAAGTATAAAAATGACAATATAAAGAAGAAAGAGCGCTAAAGAGAAAAAAATGTGAAAAGGAGAGGGGAAAAAATAGTGGGTTGAAGAGAGAGTGAGAGAGAGGTCGGTCCCCCTACTCCAAGAAAACAATAAAAAATGTAAACAAAAACAGAAAGGTCATCATAAGACGGGACAGCTTCTGCTGCCCTCACTAGTTGTTTTTGTTGGAGTTGCCTCCAGGTTGCCAATTGCTGCTTTAAGTGTGGTGTCTGATTTAGGGTAACAGGTTGTGGCAGAGTATAGCTTTGGGGAGGTTATGTAGTACTACAAGGTCAACATGCTCAAATGGCGGCCTGGGCATGCTGGGACCTGTAGTGCACTACAGACAAAATGGTTAGTTATATTTTAAATCACATTCATCCACACCCATCCCCCAGGGTGTGGGATTAGTCCTAGTGCTATTCAGAGTGGTGTTGTTTAAACTTAACCTATCACTTACAATTGCAATATGCCAAATATAAATATTACACTGTTATTAATACATATATACATCCAGGCTAGGAAAATAATACAGTACAATACTAATATCAAATGTACTGTATTAAATGCAGGTCTAAGTTTAATTGTTATACAAAGTAATATATGGTGTAGTATATTATTACCCACTCATGTATTTAGTAAAGACATTATGTAAGCTCTAAGATTTCCCAAATCCTCTCCACACCATAATTACTTTCCAGACCCCACCCCACCGACACACACACAGAATGGAGGATAGACTTGTATCCTATGTAATTCATATCATTCTGTGGTAGATGTGTTTGCTTTAGCTATATTTACCATGATCATTTCTAAATAATATAATTTAAGAATAAAACCTATTCTGAAATATAACAACAAACACTGAAGCTGTTATAAGTAAACAACAAATATTTAATTTCTGAACTCCTAGGTCAGGGGTGTCCAACCTTCTAGCTTCCCTGGGCCACATTGGAAGACGACGAGTTGGTTTGGGCCGCACATACGATAGACTAACAATAACGATAGCTGATCATCCAAAAAAACATAGAAAACATGGTTAATATATATATATATATATATATATATATATATATATGTATATATATATATCACCTTTTTTTCTAATCCCCCTATACTTACCTTTCAATCGCCCTGTTCAAAAAATCCTCTCTAGTTATTATACTATAATCACTTTTTGTATTGTTTCGATGCAATATCAATAAAGTGCATTTAAGACGGGCATTGTATATCAGGGTGCCCTGACCAGGCCTGCGGTACCTGACATATACACCACTGTGACCCCAAATTGTGACCTGTTTTGCTAATTACACCACTATGTTAGTTAAGGGATAAAAACTTATAATGGGCAAAAGAGAATAATATATAATGCCCCATTAGTATTACAAGTAGAAGTATGTAGCAGGGAGATAAGGTCCATGATGCTCCAGGACCAGGTGACTTTTATTCACTGGTCAGCGTCCCTTGAAATAATAAAAAAAATCCCCCTTAACTTACCTTTTAATCGGCTTGTTCTCCAGTCCTCTTCTCTTCTTTTCTCCAATTCTGTGCTGCTGATTGGTCTTCTCGCGCGGGTGACACCTCTGTGCTGCGCTCCGCAATGCATGTTGGGCGTGATGACATCACACCCGACATTCACTGCGAGCACCGCACGGAGGAGGAGACAAGGGAGGGAGCCAGAGTACCAGCTGACATGACCAGGTGACCGCAAGGTAAGTATTTTCTTTTCTTTTTTTTGCAGGATTTTTTTTTCCATTAACAGCGCTGCCCCCTTGCCACAACCAAAACTCCTTCTGGGCCACATTTACAGGCGTGCTGGGCCGCGGGTTGGACAACCCTGTCCTAGGTGATGTCAGTTATTACCAATAATGACATATTGGGAGTGTATCTAAAGATTCTGGGTCTGATTCATCATGGAATGCAAAGTGAACTCAATATGCGTTTTTTTCAATTGGCCGGAAATTGCACGCACGTATTCAAGTACAAGTGAATCTCAAGGAACATTATATGTACCAGCGTTCACTGGCGTATAGTCAGTTTCTGAGCATGCGCAGAGCAATTTTACGCAAAATACAGTACGTAACGAGAGTTACGTTCCTTAATGAATCAGGCTTTTTATGCCAGACTAATGTGTCCCAACACTTTTTACGGGCTTGTGGAACCCTAATAAAAGGCTAGTTAAGCTGACTGTTTTAAATACTTTTTGTTAACTGATCCTGCAAAACTTCATAAACATCGCAAGCATAGTGTATGCTCTTTCCTTTATTTCCCCAACTGCCAGTAAAATTATCTTAAATACTGTATGTAGACAGATGAGTTTCCACCAGCCGTTTCTCTTTAGAAACTTATGTGTGAGTTGTGAATTTTTAAGTAAAGAAACACAAACTGGAAAGTCTGATATGGGGAAGCGTTATTCACATCTTATTAGGACGTACTAAAGAAAGGTTTACAGTGTCCATATGTGTATGGACCCAGTCCCTTATCAGATGTCACTAAGGACTCACTGGAGATGCAGTTGGACATTGGATGTATTTGGTCATTGTCCGACTGTAGTGTTCTTACATCTTACCTGTCCTAATCTTTGTACCTTTCTGATTTGTCCATGCACGTGTGGCCAATGTGGATGTAAATTCAGGCACTTAATGATCGCTTCCAGTAAATGCTTCTACCGGTGTAATGGCACCTTTTAGACAATAATTAGACGTAATGCCAGTTTAGACATGATATAGTTTTTTATTTGTTTTTATACAATTTAGAGCAACACGCATTTATATATTTGTTTGTGGACATTTTAAGTATAACTGGCTCCAGTATTATTATTCTTATATAGATCTGACTGAGGAAATGTGTGTGCGCACAATGTTTCCTCCACACTGTTATTGCGATAGGTAAAAAGATAAATGTAAAAAAATATACAGAAAGGTATCAGTTTTTGATCATCTCACCTCAGTAATGGAAATACAATGTTAAAAGCTTTACCATATATTAGGCATCATTTACTATAGGTCATTATTTCCCTTTAAGAATCATTGTTCAAGTTACTGACTTAACCTATGGACTTCAGCCCTTGGAAATAAGAATCAATAAAGTACTGTTATCACTACCTACATGACTAACTCATAGTAGGTCACATTTTCCTCATTGATCAAAAATGAAGCAGCAGGAAACTGTCATATCAATTACACCTGACATGACATCAATATTAATCAATGGAAAAATTAGTTGATTATAAATTGTGTGCATACCTGCTCACTCATATGTTTAGTAAGAAGGTGCACAGACTTAATTACTGTATCAAACCAAGTTATGACCTTAACGACAATATTAAAAGTTGTTGCCAGCCCCCCCCCCCTTAGTCATAGTTGCCCACTCTCCCGGAATGTCCGTGAGACTCACAAATTTCTGATTCCCGGGAGAGCAAGGCAACCTCCCGGTTCCTAATCGCCACTATAGTTAAGTGGTGGGGGACGGGGCTTAGGATGCGTACCCCGCATCATCGTAGCCCCGCCCCCTGCTGAAATTGTCTGGAAGCCGTGATTGATGTTTGGGGGGCGGGGCCAAAAGAAGTGACCTGTCGGGCTCCGCCCCCAACACTACCACCTCACCCTGATCTGCCGGAGGAGTCCTTGCCAATGTTGGCAAGTATGCCCTTAATAATTACTCACAGGGGGGTATTCAATTGTTATCGAGATCCCCGGAAAACGAGCGCTCTAAAAATATTAGCGTTAATACGGTAATTACTCGCTGAATTTCATCTCGCAGCTCCCTGAGCTGTGAGAGTAAACTACCGTATTAACGGTATTTACGCTCATATTACCGTATTAATGCTAATATATTTTGAGCGCTCGTTTTTCCGGGGATCTCGCTAACAATTGAATACCCCCCACAGTGTTTTTAAATTCAAATTAATTTGAACAGAAAACAACTCTACGCATACCTCATTCACCCTCTTTAGTGCACACCTACACCCAACCAGGCGTCTGGTATCCTCTTCACTTGTGTACATCCACGGTCCTGGGCTTGGCCAAAAAAACAACATCATAGGAATACGTAGTAAATTACGTGTTCCCGCATAAATTGCATCCAACTCTACATGAGGCCAACAGTGTTGCAGCTTTCAGTGCTGCAGAGAATTTATATTTGGTTTTACAACCACAAGACATTAGTTGGGGAATCTGTAAAATAATCTGTAAAATATTTGCATACCACCGCGCAATACAGGATTAATTGCCTCAGATGTCAGAGACAAACTGTATACAAAAAACAGAAATAAAAACCAATTGTATAATTTATTTCCCTTACACAATCTGTCCATAGATCCGTCATTAACTTTTTTTTTTCTTGTACAAGTAAAAGTTACAGAGATGATTTCTTTAAACATCCAGCCATGCATATATTATGCTAAGCGGTAAAAGCAAGATGATACCTTTACTCCTTAAATACCTGCCGTCCCAGGGAGTGACATCAAGAACAGTACTCTTGACAGATAAGATAACAGGGCATAGACTAACAAACACAGGTACACTGACTGTTCATACTGAGCCGGCTGCTTAGCTACAGGACCTGTATCCTGCTGCCTGGAGAACAACTACAAGAGGCCAGACACTGGGGAAGAACTGAGCTGAACTGAAACTCTAAACAAACATCATGTTTAGCTACCAATATATCACCTCAGATCAACTTGCTGGTTTTGACAAGTACAAGGTAAAAACTATGCTATTATAATGAATGTAGGTGTCTCAATAAATCCTCTAAGGTAGCAACTGTTTACTTAATACTGCTGAATAGCAATTCATTCAAGATTGTGGTCAGTAATTATACCTTTATACTTTTTGCTAATTGGAATTTGCACATAATTCCTGTCCCTGCTTTATTGACATGGAGTCTATGTATGGTAATTTTAGATGAGTTTATAATGAATGGTGCGAGCTACTCTCCTGGTCAATCAGAGGCAGGCATTATCATCATAGATAATAGGGGGGGGCGGTGCTTCCCATGACAGGTGTTGAGCATATTGTAACTAACCATCCACTCTCCCCTGAAATAAGTGTTCTAAGAGATCCTCATAGCAATTCTTGCATCTGAACGGCCAGCATATTGGAAGAGACTTGCAGCTCTGGGGTATTACTGATAATTACTCTGGGGTATTACTGATAAAGCATACCATGCTTCTATTTCAGAGCAGTGTTTCAGAAGAGACAAGTGAGAGGCTAGTTTATATCAACACCTAACAATTGTGTGTGTGCTTGTAATCTAGGTGAAAATGGTTTAAGATTAATTAACCAAAATTAGAGGTTATTTCTACATCTGGCCTACTTCTCCACTGTGGCTAGATTCTCTTGCATAAAGACAATGAGAATTAACTTAAAGGGACAATCTCTTAAACCCTTAAGTGCTTAGGCTTTTGTCACCCCTGTGCTGAGCCTATATTGGCACTTTTGTGTTGGTCACATTCCGACATCAATAACAGTAATGTATGCAGCACCCTCACAAATTATATCTTGGGTTTTTTTTCCATACAACTTTGAGTTTAAAAATAACATTAGTTTGCTTATACCACCTCACACAGCAAAGACAATGTACCCAAAATGGGCAAAAAGTGTTGAATCGGCGAAAAAAGTTAAACAAATGCAAGTGTTGTATATCTTCTTTTTCTGACCATCATCAAACAATATTTTGTGGTCTTTGGCACCAATCCATCTTTCCAAAACCACATTAAATAAGGGTACTGCTGTGTTTATTGCAGCCAAGATAGGAGAGATTCAGGCGTTAGGACCCCCTAGTAGAGGTTGGTGGAAATGATATCACTGCTATCCACTTGCTATTCAGGAAGTGCTGGCTGGCAGGAAATACCTGGCAGCCATCTTCGGTTCTCAGTATATACCACACAGTAAAGACGTTCTCCAGCCTCTTCTTCTTGATTTGAACTCAAAACAGTTATACACCCCTCATCTCTGGATTTCTTAATGCTTTCTGTAGTGTCTGTAGAATGTGATTGTTTGGTGATTATAAGACAGTAACTACTAAGGGGACACATAATTTCAAATGAGTGGTCCCTATAGTTTCTTGGAGCCAGGATGGGTGTTACAAAACCCCTCCCGCATCTTGGGCTCCTCAATGCTTTCTGCAGTATAAGGTTCACATGTGATCACCAAAGAATAACTATTAAGGAGCCACAACATTTGAAAGAGGGGACTCCCCTGAATTTATAGAATCCAGGATGGGGGAAGATCCTTCCTCATCCCTGGACTTCTTAATTATTTCTGCAGTGTAGGGTTATTAACTGGTAACCATACATGATCAGAATCGTACAGTTGGTAGACTATGCTGCTCTCTCCAACTGTTCTTTTTTTTTAACTGCTACTGTTGGTAAAGCACCGATTCCATAAAAAGTAAGGGGTGTTATTGTTTTACATAAATCACAGTGGCAGGTAATGATAATGATGGTAATGATGGTAACTGTGTTCCATTGTTTTTTTCTCTGGGCTGCTAGTCATGTTTTTTCTGATTCTAGACTAAACCTGACATATCACATGATGCTGTGAGCAGAGAGGCTTTGAAACGATCATCTGAACTCTTTCTGTACCGTGACATCCTCCTTCTATCCCCTCTGCCATCATATGACATGCTGACAGCTGTGTCTGTGTGGCAGACTGACTGTTAATGTGTCTAGCAGCTGCTTTGTTTGCCAACCAGAGGGCTTTTGAAAAGGAAATAATTATTTGAAGGAGAATAGATAAGAAAAATGCTTAAAATAGAAAAAAAATCTTCCATGTGGGATTGCTGTTTTAAACTCTGTTGCTGCTTGAACAGATCCAGGAATGTTAGGGCTCTGTTCGGAAATAAGATAGGTACTTCTCATACTCCCTCTAACTAGCTCCAACATTAAATATATAGCAAACACATTTAATAAGTATGCCTCCTTTCCACAAATGAGCCCTAACAAAAATTAGACCTCTACCCCCTGCAACCAGCCTCAAGTTTAAATGAATAGCACTCACATTTAATAAAAAGGCCTATTTATCCAATCCAGCTCCAGGATTAAATTCAAATTCCCCACATTTAATAGAGATCACACATTGCATTACTTGCTCTTACAATATATAAATAGTCTATATCAACCACGCATTACATTAATAGCCCCCACATTCAATAATCTGTCACTCTGCGGCCCAACGTAGCTCTCGGCTCACCTGCCCTCTTTATTGGCCTGCCCTTGGCTAATCTGTGGTGGACTACTTGTTCACTTATACTGTGCATTCAAACAATCATGACAACAAAGTACAGATGTAGAGCAAACCAAGATTTTTATTTGAATCAGAGAGACACAAAGTTTACTTGAGACTCCATGTGGTATATTTATTGTTTACTGTGTCAGTAAACTGATAAAAAAAAGTACTTTTCTTGAGACAAACAGAATCATATTTTTTAAAAACTTTTGCACATTTGCATCTATTATAGCACAAAACAGACACAGAAATAAAAATGGAACAAGAACCAGACAAGGCTGATTACGCACATGTTTTCAAACATTGCATCAGAATTGCATTTTTAATGTAAGTGCAATGCATACAAGCATACCCATTTGTGTTCATACTTGCGTTGCAGCTGGTATTGTTGAACACTGCTTATTCTGTTTTAATGTGTTCAATGCATGTCACCACACTTGAAAATATCATAATAATTGGGGTTTAACATACACACTTCAACTAGTGTTCTGTATTTTTTCCATTTCTGTGTATGGCCCTTTTTTTTCTATGGTCCATTTAACAGGGTCGTGTGCTAGATGTAGAAACCCCATTAAAATTACATTGAAATGAATGGGCCACAGACATGAATAAAGATGCTTAGCACTGCTGTTTTTCTCCAACATCAATTGAGATTCAATTAATACCTATTAATTTGTGATCAAAGCAGTGGGTCTCTGGGACTCCCCTTTACTGTCAGCCAACCACAACCACGTTGTGTGCGAAATCTTGTGATTGGCTGAGCAACTATTGA
The DNA here is from genome assembly GCF_038048845.1 of Mixophyes fleayi. NCBI lineage: Eukaryota > Metazoa > Chordata > Amphibia > Anura > Limnodynastidae > Mixophyes > Mixophyes fleayi. Next base: position 219,625,043 of record NC_134406.1, on the reverse strand, counting down.
CACTCCCGGTCAGTTAATTTTTCTCTCATTGGTGAGGCTTTGAACGGAGTAATTTGTGTCACCCTTTGTGGTTTTAATTTATTCCTGTGGATTACAGAAAGTTCTCTCTTTAAAAATGGTAAGACTTCCCTTTGGATTAAATGTTGCAAGGTACCTTGAATTACTGAACACATCAATAAACTCACCAGACAAGTATTAAGGGGTACTGGAAATAAAAAAATAGAAAAAAACCCCGCCCAGAAAAAAAGCTTTATTTTAATAATAAAGTATTTTATTCATATGGGCACTCCTGTGCTAATGCCATCCTGAGATGGCGTCATTATGAGGAGAGGGGGAATGAACATGATGTGTGTGTCATTATGAGGAGTGGGGGGATATGTGTGTGTGGGGGGAACATGTATGTGTGCCATTATGAGGAGGGGGGCATGTGTCTGTCATTATTGGAGGGGGGAGGACATGTTTGTTTGTCATTATGAGGAGGTGAGGGACATGTGTGTGTGTCATTATGAGGAGGGGGCATGTGTGTGTCATTATGAGGAGGTGGGACAATGAGTGCTGTGTCATTATGAGGAGAGGGGGAGTGAACATGATGTGTGTGTCATTATGAGGAGTCGAATGACAAATGGGGGTCTCACAGTACCACTAGCCTAGGGGCCTACAATGTCTTAATCCGGCACTGCCTTACACTCACCTCTGGCAGCATTTCGACCATTGCTCCAGTACTTGGGGCCATCCGGGCTATTTCTTCCATGGCCATTATCTTATCTCACTCCCCTCCACTGACCTTTTTCCGCTCCCCTTTTCTCTTTCTTATGTACAATCCATACACAGTCTGTTATATTGAGATGAGATACTTTATTATAATCTGATATTAAGTCATACAGAATATCTGTATGTTGGTGATACAGTGTTTTTCTTTGTGGTAGATTCAATTAGCCACATTGTTCTTTAGAACAACCCGGCCGACACATTATTACCGTTACTACGGAAATGGCTGCGCATTATTACCATTACTACGGTAATTTCTCCGGTGATTTCCGTAGTAATGGTAATAATACGCGGGCCGTGTTGTTCGCTAATTGAGTCTAACCCATTGGGTTAAAAAATTGATTGATAGATGCAAGATTTCCCTTTGTATTAAAAGATCACGATAGAACAAGAAGAAAGGAAAGCGGAGAACAAAGATATTGGGGAATGTTTTATTTAATCCAACTTAATTTCTAAATGTATGTTTGTGATTTATTTTTAAAAAATATTTTTTACCTCTTATTGAGGCAAGGTATAAATACAACAGTGACATGAGAAATCAAGTAATCTTAGAAGTTGATAAGACGCAATAAACATAACATTTATAGTTTCTGATGAACTTATTATAGAGAGGCAGAGAGAAATCAGTATAGATAGATGCATGTAATCCCAATAATACTAAATACTATATGAATAAATCCACAATACAACAAAAAAGAAACCGTAGATTACGTATTGGAAAGTATGGGAGGAGGAAGTGAGTCAGATATTTGAGAAACAGCGTAAAGATCTACTAACTGCGCTTTCAGATTCTTTATAGAGAGAGGCCTCTAGTCAGTCCATGCAAAATGTTTTATGGAACTCCTAGAATTATACAGTAAACACTGAGGTGTCACGAGTCCCACTCCGGGGGTCCCAATATTTCTCATTAGCCATGTACTCAAAGAATAGGGGTGCCAGGAAGACCCCTAGCTCTTATTTAGTGTAGAACGCATAGTCTTTGGGGAGGGGTAAGAATGCTGTTAATTTGCCCCACTGATTTAGTTGGAACCAGCCCAGGGGCCTGATTGAGGAAAGTTTTTTTCATTAAAAAAAAAAAGTACTAGCTAAGCTTTACCCATTCATCTCATTAGCTCATTCATTTCAGTGGAGATTATACACATATAGAAGTAATGTAAGATATTTTCCATTTGCTTCCAATCATCTGAACTGTACTTTGCTCATCACTGTTTATTTTTATCTAATCTAATCATGTATCTACCGGTATAAGTGTTATTCCAGTTTTTATCTTGGTAAACGTCAGCTTCCTTCAGCATTTTCCCAGGAGGTGGCAAATTATGAGTGGAATACCAGCCCATATATTTAAATGATCTGCTTTTATCTTACTTCTTTTTTGTCCTTTCTTTATCTTACTGGCTGAGAAAGAGCGCAATAATCTATCTGTGCTAAAATGTGCTTTGTTTTGTGAATTCCAGATATTGGAAATAAAAACATGGGTTCCTCCACCTAGCAAAACTATAAAAAAGTAATACAAAAAATAAAATAAAATATAAAAATAACAGTATTACAGGAAACATTAAAAATAAACATAAAACCATAAACAACATTTTGGTTTACAACCAAGTGATTATAATCATATATGTGATATATCATTGCCTGTTGTGAAATTCTTACTGAAAACTAACAAACTGAGCAAGCATTTCATTGTCTGTCCAAGACATATTTGTCATTTGTGTGATTGTATATATATAATAGTATGTGTATGCGTGTAAGTATGGAAGAATGTATTACTGTGTGTTTGTTCACTTTTATACACTTGAGTATCCCTAAGTTTTTCTTAAATTCCAAGAGAAAAATATGATTTCTGTATATGTGCTTGAGTTTGTGTATGCTGTGTTTCTTTATGTTATGATAGATAGGGAACTACGGCGCTGTTTCTATAATGTGAGACATAATGTTACATGTGCATTGGATGTAATTAGGTACAGATGTCATTATGTGTTATGGGTTTTTCAGACTTTAGTTTATGTTTAAAATAGATGGACATGTAGTTGTGAATTATCATAATAAGCTGATTTTTTAAGAAGTGAATGAATTGGCTCACATGTTCGGTATTTCTAGACAGTGAGACTAACATGACAGTGGCAGTCTCTAATAGTAATATCATAATTTCCTGTTGATAACACTGTTTTTTAATATTGCAGGCGGCCGCGTCGGCGCACAGGCAGCCGTGATGCGGCCTGATACCTCCCAGCCCGCGCCTGTTTCTAGTAAAAGTCGCTGTACAAGGGCCTCAATAACGCAATCGACGTGAATCATGTCATTTTGGCCCTGCCCCTGTGGCACGATAACAGCACCCCTGTACTTGCTGATTGACCTCCACTTCGGTTTCAGACTTTTCTTTCTCTGTGTAGATTCAGTAATGAAGGATGGAGAACACCTGAGGAGGTGGAAAAAGTAGGACTATAAAAGTGCATGGTGACCATTGTAAACAGGTACTTCTTTTAAAAAAAAGCTTGTGATACATCTGAAAGATGTATCAACATTTATCATCATTTCTCTGATAAGAACAGTTGACCTGTTTTAGCTCTTATGCTCTGAAAAGAGCAGTTGTATAAATGAGGTAGTTACAGGGCCAGTGCTAGCCTCCATGGCGCCCTAGGCATTTTTACAAAATCGGCGCCCCAGCCCCCCCCCCCCAACAATCAGCGCCCTCCTCCCTCCTCACCCCGTCTTTCCTTACCTCACCACCGCCGCCTCTCTGCTCCGTCTCCTCCCCTCCACTCACTGACACTAGTGAGTGGAGGGGAGGAGACGGAGCAGAGAGGCGGCGGTGGTGAGCAATAGCCTCTTCCCCCCCTCCCCCGTTCATCTGAATGCTGTGCGGTGGCCGTGACAGGTATTGTCAGCGGTCGCCGCACAGTTTTAAAGTAATTTTCATTCTGGAGGGCGCCAAGACTATAAGGCATCCTGAGAGATACACTTGTGTTGTGACTGTCAACCCACGAGTACCAAGTTGGGCAGAAGGCAGACCAGACCAGAGAGTGAGATAGAGTGACAATCCTAATCAGAGAGAATGTCTGTTCTAGAGACACCGTGTGGTGTAGTGCATCCAACAACTGCAAGAGAAAAAGATGTAATAAAAGTGATTCTTTATTTCATCAGTGAGGTGGTCTGGTGCCCGTGTATTTTGTCAACTGTAACTACTGCAATACCATACTTGTGTCAGCTGTACACTTAACTTTCTTATTACTAAAGCTGCGTGTGCATGGGCACCAGTCTGTGTGACTACCCACTGTATACTGTGAACAAGAGGGCAGAGCTAATCCTGGGTGACGAGTATGAGGATCTCCAGAGCTAGGTGCACCATAGATTGCACTTATATCACCCCACAGGTGGACAAAAAATGAAGCGTCAACATCTGCTCAAATGAGTAACTCAGTTAATGTATTTACAGCAGTTTGTGAGCCTTGAAAAGTAAAAAGTGTCAAGCTATGTCACTACAGAGCACACACCAGCAATATGAGCTGCATCTTATCATATAATCAATTTAATGTGCATTTCATTCAGACTGTGCATTAAAGTGGTACTCAATACATAAAATAAAAAGAAGTAGAAGAAAAAGAAGAAGGAAAATAAGTCATGTCAGCTGTTTGTTGGACACACCAGCCCAACAACTATCCATGCAGGATATCAATATCCAAACATAGCAGATATTCCTAACATATGGTGGCACAGTGGGCAGCAGGGTGGCCCAGTGCTTATCATTGCTGCCTCACAGCATTGGGGTCATGGGTTCAATTCCAATCAGGGCCCTATTTGTGTGGAGTTTGTATCTTCTCCACATGTGTGTGACTTAAGACTGTAAGCTCCAATGGGTCAGCGCTGTGTAATATGATTGACACTATATAAATATACAATAATAAATAAAACAACAGCAGAAGCTCTAGCCCAGGGGTGTCCAACCTTTTAGCTTCCCTGGGCCACATTGGAAGACGACGAGTTGGTTTGGGCCGCACATAAGATACACTAACAATAACGATAGCTGATCATCCAAAAAAACATAGAAAACATAGTTAACATATATATATATATGAGAAAAAAAGTGATATATATATATATATATATATATATCACTTTTTTTTCAAATCCCCCTATACTTACCTTTCAATTGCCCTGTTCAAAAAATCCTCTCTAGTTATTATACTATAATCACTTTTTGTATTGTTTCGATGCAATATCAATAAAGTGCATTTAAGCCAGGCATTGTATATCAGGGTGCCCTGACCAGGCCTGCGGTACCTGACATATACATCACTGTGACCCCAAATTGTGACCTATTTTGCTAATTACACCACTATGTTAATTAAGGGATAACAACTTATAATGGGCCAAAGAGAATAATATATAATGCCCTATTAGTAATACAAGTAGAAGTATGTAGCAGGGAGATAAGGTCCATGATGCTCCAGGACCAGGTGACTTTTAATCACTGGTCAGCGTCCCTTGAAATAATAAAAAAAATCCCCCTTAACTTACCTTTTAATCGGCTTGTTCTCCTGTCCTCTTCTCTTCTTTTCTCCAATTCTGTGCTGCTGATTGTTCTTCTCGCACGGGTGACTCCTCTGTGCTGCGCTCCGCAATGGTTGTTGGGAGTGATGAAATCACGCCCGACATTCAATGCGAGCACGGCACGGAGGAGGAGACAAGGGAGGGAGCCGGAGTACCAGCTGACGTGACTGCAAGGTAAGTATTTTCTTTTCTTTTTTTTTTGCAGGATTTTTTTTTACATTAACAGTGCTGCCCCCTTGCCACAACCAAAACTCCTTCTGGGCCACATTTACAGGCGTGCTGGACAACCCTGCTCTAGCCCCTGGAAAGCTCAGCTAAAAGCCTGCCATTAATTCAGCCATTTGTAGCCGATAACACAGATATTCACAGTAATGCTATTATATTATATTATATTTTTTCATGCTATTGACATAATTACACACATAAAAAGAGAACTTATGCACCCATTTCTTATCTCTCTTTATAACCAGCTGGAATCAATAGAAATGTGAGTCTAATTGGGAATGCTGTGGGTGGAAATGTTATGTTTGGTTAATGACAAGGACACTTGTTCTGCTCTGCCATTTATTGCCTTTTATCACAGTGAGCCTTAGTGCACCTCCTGGTACGTTTGTCAGTTAATAATAAACCTCGGAACATTCAATAACCTTGCTGTTTATTAGACACCATTGTTACATATCTCTAGTATGAAGAGCAGATGTTACTACCAAACTTAACCCTTTTGTTATGAGACCAACCAAAACAGATGTAAGAACCAACACAAGGAAATTAACATTTTAGTGCAAGACACACATTCTGAAGGAGAATCTTGTAGATTTATATTCTGAAGCTATTCTATGGCGTTGTATGGGGTGCAGCTCAGTTTAGGCCAGGTGCCAATTCAGTTCCTAGAATAACACGGCCTGCAGTGTTACCGTTAGTACGGTAAAAGTGCGCAGTATTACCGTTAGCATGGTAAAATTGCACAGTATTACCGTTAGTACAGTAATTTTAACACTGATTTTTGCTCGCAGCCCTTGAGCCACTAGCAAAAATCCAGTTTAAAATGACCTTATTAACGGTAATATAATTAGCAGCACGTTATTCCTAGATTAACATGGCTTGAATTGAATTGGCCCCTATTCATCATAACTGCAGTGCCCAGTCAGTATTATTGGGTACACTAATTCAGGAGTGAGTCAACTATATTCACTCTCATGACAGATGAGGTGGAAATATAGTGTAGTATCAGAATAGATAGATGAAACAGTACATTCCACATGTATCAACACATACTCACTCTCATCTCGCTCCCCTTCGATCTGCACTTAACGCAGCCACTAGGCACAACTTCCTCTCACGCCGCTCCTCTTCTGTCTCCCCCCTCTACAAAGCCCTTCACTGGCTCCACTTCCCCTCATCTCTATTCACACTCCATCACGCCCTCTGCGATCGGCCAACGAACGTCGCCTCTCTTCCCCTCTGATTACCTCCTCTCACGCGCGTATCCAAGATTTCTCCCGCGCTGCCCCCCTCCATTGGAACAAGCTCCCTCGCTCCATCAGAATATCTCCCAATATGTCCAGTTTGAAACGGGCTTTAAAAACCCACCTTTTCTTAAAAGCCTTCCAGTTTCCTGCTTAACTACCCACCTTGCCGTCTACCTCTCCCCCCTTCTTTGATTCAGGCTCCGTTCCCCCCTTCTCTATCTCTCACCTTTGTGTCTCTCTGTCTGTATACTCCCCCCCCCTAGATTGTACGCTCCTGTGAGCAGGGCCATCTCTCCTCCTGTTTCCACCACTTCTAACTCTGCTCTCCAGCTACTCAGCCCTCCTCCTCGAGGACCTTCTGCCCGTCGACCCCTCTCGCTTTTCTCTACACCCCTCTGTGGCTCTTAACCTGTCCTGCGCACCCTTCCTCTTGGGCTTAGGCTACCAGCGTATGCGGATTATCCCTCTCCCTCACCCCTCTCTCTAGCTGTGCTTTGAGCTTCCTGAGTTACTGTGCTTATTGTTAGTTAGTTGCATCATGCTGTCTCACCTTGTTCTGTGATATTGTTTGTCCCTGTACGGCGCTACGGACACCTTGTGGCGCCCTATAAATAACAAATAATAATAATATTAGGAAAGTGCCCCATTTATGACTTCAATAATCAGTCAATCTCCCATGGTTTAGTTCATGGGACAATCTGTGATTTTGGGCCTAGTCTATTTTGACTGAATGATTCATAAGTGAATACACTTTCTGACAAACACAAAGTTGATCATTAAAAGCTGTTTTAAAGGTATAAAAATGTGGTTATAATGTAAGTTTGTGTAATTTATTGTTATGTTTTTGGTATAGAACGTATTTTAAGACAATTGTGTCTGAAATTCTGAAACTTTTTTTCATTGCAGCTTTTTTAATTTTTAAATTTTGGGGGGGGGGGGAGATACCATCTGTCCTTTATGATTATAGTTTTACTGCATTGTACCTTTTGGAAATCACTGTTAAATTATACTAGATATTATTTTTTTTTTTACTTTAGCTCCTGGGCATTTTACATAGTATGTTAGGAAAATACAGAAAAAAACATCTCAAGCACCTACTTCCTGTTAAAGAGAAACCCTGTTAAAAATGGTTAATTTAAGGCTATTTTTGCTTAAGAACACAAGTTAAAAATCTGACAGAGGATGACACTAATTTCAATAGAGATAGTTGATTGGGTCACCTTGAACTCTGGTCCGGTCAACAAGGAGATGAACCACTAGAAGAAGTCATGGAACCTGTCACGGGCACTAGGAGTTCTGCCCAGGATTCACCAGTTGATAATGCTTACCAGAGGGGCGAGGTTTACACAGCGGTCCTCTGGGCAGTAGGGTGAGTAGTAGGAACGTATATAACAGCAGATGGAGAGAGAATGCCAATGGAATAGATGAGAGTCAGTGACTTGCAGCGGGTCTCAACCAAGGAGAGCAGAGTGGACGTGAATAGGTGAAGGAAGGTAACGGGAGAGTCAGTGGTCTGCGGATAGCAAGTTGTACCACTGCTGTGATGAGAAGGCTTGTCCAGGTGCAGGTAGGTAGCGGGAGAGTCAGTGGTCTGCGTATAGCAAGTTGTACCACTACTGTGAAGGGAAGAGTTGTCCAGGTGCAGATAGGTAGTGGAGGAGTCAGTGGTCTACGGATAGCAAGTTGTACCACTGCTGTGATGAGAAGACTTGTCCAGGTGCAGGTAGGTAGCGGGAGAGTCATTGGTCTGCGGATAGCAAGTTGTACCACTGCTGTGAAGGGAAGAGTTGTCCAGGTGCAGATAGGTAGTAGAGGAGTCAGTGGTCTGCGGATAGCAAGTTGTACCACTGCTGTGAAGGGAAGACTTGTCCAGGTGCAGGTAGGTAGCGGGAGAGTCATTGGTCTGCGGATAGCAAGTTGTACCACTGTGAGGAGGTGAGGACTTGTCCAGGTGCGGATAAGTGGAGAAATGATAAGTCTATGACTGTATGAATACAGCTGGAGAGCAGAGGAGCTTGTCCCAAACAGATATGCAGCGTAACAGCTAATAGTCTATAGCGGGTATGTATACCGCTGCTGAGTAGAGAAGCTTGTCCAAAGCGGATATGCAGGATAACAGCTGATAGTCAATAACAAGTATGCATACCGCTGCTGAGTAGAGAAGCTTGTCCAACGAGGATATGCAGGCACAGCAGGAGAGCTGGGAGACTGTAGCGGGTATGGGAACTGCAGGTGAGCAGAGCAGGTAATCCAGCAGACAGCTGAAGACACGAGCAGGACACAGGAGACAGTAGCGGGTATGGGAACCGCCGATGAGCAGAGCAGGTAATCCAGCAGGAAACTGAAGATACGAGCAGGACACAGGAGACAGTAGCGGATATGGGAACCGCCGGTGAGCAGAGCAGGTAATCCAGCAGGAAACTGAAGATACGAGCAGGACACAGGAGACACCTTCAGAGACTCACAGGGAATGAGACTCAAGATCAGACAACGATACAATGACCACAGGTGCCTTAAATAGGAAGAGGTGATTAATCCACCAATTAGGTTAAAAGCAAGGTCATAAGAGTTCATGGATCCTGCGCATGCGCAGTCCATCAAGATGGCGGGTGGCCGCGGCTCAGGACAGGCTCCGGCAGGAAGGAGAGAGAACCACGCACCAGCGCAGAGGCACTCACGGTCCGGTGAGTGACAGAACCTGATCACCATGAACTTTTCTACTAATTTTGTATCTTCATTTCCATATCATTTTGGGAATGCCTTGGTTACATCGACATATTGTAACTATTGACTGGGAAACGAAAACACTTTATTTTTTCAAGATGGAAACCCATGACCCACTGACTAACTTTAAAAACGCCTGCCCAGTAGCGGATTAACATTAGAGCATTAAAGTATTAGAAAAGTTGCCATCACAGAACCAAGAGTGAACTGATGTTTGTGGCAACAAGAAAGCAGGACAGCACAGTGGCTTAGTGGATAGCACTTCTGCCTCACAGCACTATGGTCATGAGTTTGATTCCTGACCATGGCCTTATCTGTGAGGAGTTTGTATGTTCTCCCCGTGTTTGCATGGGTGTCCTCCGGGTGCTTCGGTTTCCTCCCACACTCCAAAAACATACTAGTAGGTTAATTGGCTGCAATTAAATTGCCCTTATTCTTTCTCGGTCTGTGTGTGTATGTTAGGGGATTTAGTATTGTAAGCTTCAATGGGGCAGGGACTGATGTGAATGAGTTCTCTGTACAGCGCTGCGGAATTAGTGGCGCTATATAAATAGATGATGATGATGAGTTAAGATTGGGATGAGCACAGAAGGCCGGGATCTACTGATTTGTGAGGGTATAGGATGAAGAGGACAGGTTGTAGAGTAGGAAGATGAGAAGAGAGTATATACTTAATTTTCATTTGTGGGATCATACAAAGAGAGGGTCCTAGGATGAATCAAACTGGTTGTTTGCCAAAAAAGATGATACCATTTTCAGTTGGATCTGATCAATCTTGTCCTTGAAAAAAGAAGCAAGATCTTAGGTACTAATAGTAGTTGGAGGGTTTGGGGTGGGAGGATTGCGAAGAGATTTAAATGCGTTAAAAGGGCATTTGTGGTTATAAGCCTGAGATGAGAGATTAGAAGTATGTTTGTTTGGCAATGTCCAGAACATTCCGATAGGAGGGATAGATAGCAGTATATTGGAGGAAATTATTAGAAGTATGAGATTTTTATGAGAAAATCTCTGAAGAAGTCATGTCTCTTTACTGTGCCATGGCTGACACTGAAGTCGATACAGAGTATGATGAGTAGCTGGAGCTAATTGATCAAGGACTGTTAGGGTTTGGTGAAAATGTAGTGCAGGGATATCAGGAGAGGAGAATGTAGAAACTAGGGAGAGAAGGTGCTGGAGAGAGGTGGGAAATTGTTTAAGATTAATAGAGTTAAGTTTAGGGGGTATATTTACTAAACTGCAGATTTGAAAAAGTGGAGATGTTGCCTATAGTAACCAATCAGATTCTAGCTGTCATTTTGTAGAATGTACTAAATAAATGATAATTAGAATGTGATTGGTTGCTATAAGCAACATCTCCACATTTTCAAACTTGCAATTTAGTAAATATACGCCTAGTAGTAGGTTTGCTTGAGGTTGACAACAGAGAGTGTAAAGATCCAAGAGGGAGAAAGGAGTGTTAAGGAAAACAGAAACTGAGCATAGTCTAGAGAAAACAAGATCAAGTCAGCGGCCACACCGATGTATGGAGGAATGAGTCCACTGGTAGAGGCTGAGGTAGGAAGTTACAGAGAGAAGTTTGGAAGGACAAATAGAATGTGGATTATCAATGGGCATGTTATAATCACTGATGATGATGGTTAGAATATCATTAGATAAGAACTGAGGGAGCCAGGCAGAGAAATGTTCAAGAAAGTATTGGTGTGATCCAGGGGTACAATAGATCAGAACCACATATATAGAGAATGGGTTAAAAATCTGAATAGCATGTACTTCAATAGATGTGAACGAGAGTGATGGAAAATATGGGACATTTGGTAGAACTGTTGATGTGCAATGTGGGGAAAGATGTAGTCCAACCCCACTTCCTTGTCTGCTTCCGGATCTGGAGGATGCCGTGAAAGGGTTGCAGGTTAGGCAGTGTCTGATTGTGTAAGGCATGTTTTTGTTATTTCCAGAAGGTCGAGGTTGTTTGAGAGCAAGAGGTCATGTATGGAGTTAAGTTTGCTACAAACAGAGCGAGCATTCCATAGGGCACATTTAAGGGACTTTTATAGAGATTGGAGACAGGTGATGTGTTTGAGGTTAGCTTGATTTCTGCAGTGTTTTGAATTAGATATATGTGTATGGGAGATGTGGGGACGGGACCTGAATTTGGTGATATATCACCAGCTAATAGAAGCAGAGAGAGCGAAAGATAAGAAAGATGATTGTAAGACCTGGGATATATATGTCCTGGCGACAGGGTGGGGATGTTACAATTAGTGAACACAAGTAGAAAAAAGTTAATGAGAGCATAAACTGAAGCTACAGTAAGTCTAGTGGGCCCTGGGTTTCCTAAAATTATGACATATGCACTAAAATCCCTATTATAGTACACACATCACTAAAAGGCCCTATAGGAAGGTTTGAGTATCAAGGTGCCTGTTTGTTTGCTATGAGTCAAGGCATGATTTGCTTGAGGGAAAGCCGTAGTGTTCAGGTTAGGATGAGGGATTTTAAAAAGCATTTCTAGAATAAGCACTATATCTACGGCACATCGCTTAAAATTTTGGGGGTCTATTGATCACTTGGTAGGGGAAATAAGGCTGTTAACATTAAGACTTAAGATTTCTAGCTTCTAGGTAGTTGGAATGTCAGGAGACGTAATCTATGGTTGGTGACATGAGCGACTTTGCAGGAAATGAGGTGGCTATGGTGAAGGAATACAGTTCTCTAGTCTAAGTACTAGTTCAGATAAAGTAAATTTCAAAATGAACAAAATGACAAAATGAAGGGGTGGTGACTCATGGCTACATGTGTTTTAAAAAAAGTGAAAATAGGCTACAGGAGGGCAGAATTTCATGGTAGCTTAAGGAAAAGCACACATGGTGGATCTGATTCATTAAGGCAAGTAAAGCAAAAAAAAAAAGGAGTAACTTTGCACCTTGACAAAATTATTATTATTATTACTATTAATTTTTATTTATAGAGCGCCACAAAGTATCCGTAGCGCCGTACAAGGACAAACAATGGCATAGTACAAGGTGAAACAGCACAGTACAAGTAACAGTAAGCACTATAACTCTGGGGGCTCAGGCACAGCTAGAAAGAGAGGGAGGGGAAAAGTCAGTACAGGCAGGTAACTTGGGCCCAAGAGAGTGGGCACAGATGACAGGTTAAGAGCCACTGATGGGAGGGAGAGAAGCGAGAGGAGACAGAGGGCAGAGGGACCAAGAGGAGGTGAGCTGAGTAGCTGGAGAGCGCAGTTAAAAGTGATGGAAACAGGAGATAGAAGAGCCCTGCTCAAAGGAGTGTACAATCTAAAGGGAGGGGAAGACAGACACACACATGGATGAGACGGAGAGACAGGAGAAACAGAGACGGAGTCGAGGAAGGGGGAGAAGGGAAGAAGGGATGAGAGAGAGAGGTAGTCGACCGGTGGGAGTTTAGGCATGAGACTGGAAGGATTTTAAGAAAAGGTGGGTTTTTAATGTTCGTTTGAAAGAGGACAGATTAGTGGAAGTTCTGATGGAGCGTGGGAGCTTGTTCCAATGGAGGGGAGCGGCGCAGGAGAAGTCTTGGATGCGTGCGTGAGAGGAGGTAATCAGAGGGGAAGAGAGGCGACGAACGTTGGACGATCGCAGAGGGCAAGAGGGAGTGTGAATAGAGATAAGGTTAGAGATGTAGGGAGCAGTGGAGTTGGCGAGGGCCTTGTAAGTCAGAGTGAGGAGCTTGAAAAGGATTCTGTAGGGGAAGGGGAGCCAGTCATGTTGCATTGGAAGGGGAGGTAAATTTAAAATATTGCCACAGATTTATAGTTGGGGTAGGGCATTTCCTAGATCAGCTTTAAAATTCAGTGTAAAATTAAAGCTATTAAATGTTTGTGTGCTACATGAAAAAGCAGCCAGTATTTAACTTTAAAGCAGCAATGTGTGGACCCGACCCTGCTTTAAAGCCAGAAATGTCAGAAATTTATCTCCCCTTCAATACAACATGGTTTTGCCAAGGTACATTGTTACTTGTTTTTTTTTTTTTGCTTTACTTTCCTTAATGAATCAGACCCAAGGTGTTTTAGAACATGCAAGAACTATTTTTAATTTTGGTGTCTGAAATACTTAGAAGACATGAAGAATTATACTTTTTTTCTGCAATTGTGCAAGGTTTAACATGTCTTGCAGCTCCACAGTTGAACTATTACTAACATTGAAGGTTTCATCTCATAACTGAGCATCAATTTCGAAGCTGGAGCATTAATAGATATTAATAGATGGTATCCATATTGAAATAAATGTAGCTGCTGCCAGAGGAAACTGTGTAATATCTTATTAAGCCACAGAATAAACAGGGGGAGAGATCTGGCTGTACTTACAATCGTTTTAAAAAAATATAGGAGAAAAATATCTATAACACAAAGTTTATATATTGCAGTCAATAATCATTTGAATGATGGAATAAAATCTACAAATTACAAATAAATATGTTTTATCCTTGCGTCTTATGTGAGCTACCACAACATTTGCCCCATAGATATAGTTATGGTGAGCCTGCCCTCTCCACTAAAGAGATGCCCCTGCTGCCATTTATTGGTCCAGTACAAACAACAAACAATGTATGATGTTCTAACAGAGAAACTTCATTTAAGCTGTAAGCATCTGTCATATACATAAAGGTTTTTTTTTAAACCTCCAGTTGTGGTGACATAAGACAAAAAAAAGCTCAGACCAGCTCACTGGTGGATCCAGGGGGGAGCGGGGGGGGGGGGCCCTAGCAGCATAAACCTAACTTTAAATTGCTCCATTGCTCCAAGCCACCGCTGATCAAAATGGGAGGGGCGGGGCCAATCACAAGCGGGGGCGAGACCAACCAGAATTGGCCAATCAGAATGAAGGTGGGGCGTGGTTATTCAAGCCCCTCCCCCTAAAAGTCTAAAAATAAAGTCTAGGTCCGTCACTGGACCACCTTCATTAAACAACCATCCTATAGTAATATATATGCAATATAGCAATTAAAGACTACATCTTAAAACTGCTGATTTTCATTAAATAAAAAGGCAATATAAATTGGAATTTTACTAAGTAAACATAATGGGCCTGATTCATTAAGGAAATTAAGGCAAAAAAAGGAGTAAGTTTTCTCCTGGACTAAAACCATGTTACAATGCAAGGGAGGGGAATTAGTTTATTATTTTGCACATAAGTTAAATACTGTCTTTTTTTTCTTGTAGCACAAAAATACTGAAATTTAAAATTGATCTAGGACATACCCTACCCCAGCTATAAATCTGCCATAACCTTTTAAATCCAATGCAACATGGTTCTGCCAAGGTGCAAAGTTACTAATTTTTTTTGCTTTACTTTTCTTAATGAATCAGACCCAACTTGTGTAACTCAACGACACATACAACGACAGCATAACCCATCCAACAAAACCAACCCACCTCACCCCTGTAGTTCTTTCCATTGACAGCAACTAACCCACCCCCCTCAGCCCCATACTTATCTCTATTGACAGCACCCTCCCTCTCCATCATCAGCATCCTCCACTTCCCCTTGCTTTAGTTTAATTAGTTTACTAACCTTGGGGCTCATAACCAGACCAGGGTGTGAGTGCTAGCACTATAGTCAATTTGAGGGAAGGGAGGATAACATACATTTTAACTGATGATGACCTGGTATCTTGATTTAGCCGTATTCTTACACTGCACATTGAACTGCATGTATCTTAAGATATGTGCAACTCACACATACACAAAATAAGAATGCCATTTTTTTACATTACGGTTAGGCCACAAAATGGCATTCTACTTTAAATATGAGGAGTGAGAAATCTCTCATGACTTGCCTAAAGGATGGCAGGAACGTCTGGTTTAGATGCAAGATTGTCCCACTAGTTATGAATAAAGACCATCAATTTGTTCCCCTTCAACACAAACTGTAGATTTGTCATCGGTTTGGCTGAACTGCTAATGGATGAACAGCCCCATACCAGGAAAGTGGATGTTACTGACAGCCTTGGGTTCCAAAATTGTGGACAGGAATTGGTATTTGAAGATTCTAGAATAATCCTTAAAGTGAATGCTGTGTACAGGTCAATATGGAAGCTTACACTTCCTCATTAGTATGAGTAAAACCAAACTGATGCCATCCCTAAATGTGATGAAGATCTGGTACTGGCAAGGGAACTCTGTCTTAGATCTGTCTGCACTTGTAGATGTAGTATAACCTGTATCTATCAGTGGCTGACATGTGGCATATGGGACATAGTCAGCAGTTAAACAGGTCAATGCTGAATCAAAATTGCAGGGTGCAGAGAGCCCTGTAGCACTATCTAGAGATCTTCCATCAAGTTATGCACATTGCAGGAAGTGTACTGACAGACAAATGCATCCTGAAGTGTTGCAAAATGATGGTTCATGTACCAACAAGTTGTATGTACTTAGTACCCTAATAATAGTGATCTCTTATCAGAATAACACAATAATATCTATCCAGTGAAATCCATTTCACTGAAGCACAGTGCCTAAATTTAAAGTGGGATATATTTATTCAGTGACCTTTGTGTGGTGTTAATTTATGTTTGCATATTGGTTAACCAAAATTCCTAAAATTGTATTTATTTTGTGACATGTTGAATAACATTTAATGTTGATGGTATTGTGGTATTACTTCTCTACAATACCACTACTTATCTGCTGGTGTGGTAAACCTTATGTCACAATCAAAGAGAATAAACCCACGAGTCCCATGACTCGTGGGTTTTAGCCCTGTGTTACTTGTTTTATTCCAACACTCCTGGGGGCCTTTGCCTCTCTACCATACCATCGGGCCTGTAGAATCATTCCTTACACTACTTCTGGGGTGCCAACCATCTGCCGCGTTACAATATGCTTAAAGCAAATAATATGTTTTAAGTGTTGGATACTCTAAGTGTATCTTACTAAAATTTACGCATTTTGCGTACTATTCAGCATGGCGCGTGTCTTAACATACTTGTGACTCTGAATACAGAGCAAACTACATATTTTAAAAGGCGACAATTTACATTTATGTTTTAAGCGTAAATTGTGTCTAACTCTACATAAGGCCAACATACTTGTAGCAATTCTGTCACATGTCCCTCTCCCATTAATACGTGCAAGCTACGAACATCCCATTTCTTCTGTTGACAATGGATGGCCAGGAAAATAAATAAGTGATTCCTTGCTTACCAGACCTTTCTTTCCTAGTCATCCAGAGTCAACATGTCATCCTTGGGGTCATCTGCATTATTTCACAGACATTTTACATGGAAGTGAGTTTTAATCATTTTATGAAAAGTTTTATTATTCTAATCTGGGGTGGGGGAGAGGGGGCACACCAATTAGTTCAGCCAACACTGAATGGCCAGGAAAGATAATTATAGTAAGTATAGACTGTTTTTTCTAGTTTAGAGTATATTGTTCTCCTCTACTGGATCTTCAGCACAATAAACATAAATATAATACTGGTATGCAGTGTTACAGAATAGATTTTCAATATTAATTTACAAATGAAACTGACAAATGAAAACATATTTTAAAATGCACAAAAGGCCCCCTTGTTTGACACAATATAATTTATAGAACAGTGAAATCTCTGTTTAGCCATGAATAAAGCCTTAAATGAGTCATTAAAAAGACTAACCAAATATCATATTGAAAGAAAAAAATGAGCATGGCTCTGAAACAAGTAATTGTACTGGACACCACCTTAGGAGAGGGACAGAATGTTGGCAGATCAGTAACAATACAACATCTGATTCAATTCATCGCAACAATATGCTGGGAATATAGCTTCTTAAAAATGAGTTCCATTCATAACTGGACAATAAATATACATGATATACCATGTTTATATGAAGTTTCTAGAAATGAAGTGTAATTTATAGCAAGGAACTTTAGGGAGAATAAACAGTTACAATATATTTAAGTGCTTTGACTAAACTACTTTATCACTGCATGAAGTAAACACTAGAGGCCCTCATTTCTCTCTGTGAAATACATCTTAATATTAATATTATCATAACCATTATCCAACTTCCTCTCATTTGGCAAAAAAGCAAAGTTCTTATTACACCTGCCATTAAATGAATGGTTAAGCTTTATTATGTGTATTTTATTTAGAGATTTGCAAAGTCCCAAAACTGCTTGTAGGCCGAGTTATTCATAAACTGCACCAAGTCGTTAAAGTGTTAAGACGGTTTAATTAAGTACAGATGTGAGATCTGTTATCCTGAACGCTTGGGACTTAGGGTTTCCAGATAAAAGGCTTGTAATTGAGAGCACTATGTCTATGTCTAAAATATATGGAATTACATTAAAAATGACCAATCTTTTTTCATACTGCCCTTGATATCGTTCCCTACACTGTAGGAGGATATTTTTTTTTACCATTCTGGTTTCCAGAAATTTCTGGATATTGTGTTTCAGGATTAAACATTCCATATCTGTACACATTTTTATTCAATTGAGGCACACTGGAAAGTCACATAGAGCTTCCAGGCAGTCATGGGGGAACGTCACACTGCCGAAACACTTCGGGCCTGGTCCATTAAGGAAAGTAAGGTAAAAAAAGGAGTACGTTTTCTCCTGGGAAAACCATGTCACAATGCAAGGGGTTCAAATGAGTTTATCAATTTGCACATAAGTTAAATACTGCCTGTTTTTTTCACAAATAGCACACAAATAGTTGATAGCTTTATTTTTACACTGAAATTTAAATTTGATCTAGAACTTGCCCTACCCCAGCTATGAATCTGTTCCCACATTTTAAATTTGCCTCCCCTCCAATGCAACTTGGTTTTGCCCAGGTGGAAAGTTACTCCTTTTTTATGCTTTGCTCTCCTTCATGAATCAGGCCCATTTTGTGCGCTTCTTTTTAAATGCATATAAATCGGATATATATGCACATCTGCATTCAACAAGGAGCAGATGTAAAGATACATCGGTTGATGAGTACGAGTCTTGGTGCGCTCTGTTCTAACAGACAACACACTGCAGGATACGACCAATACATATGTGGAATATAAAGTCACAAAAGAACTCACAGAAAAAAGAGTAATTAATGCCACCTGTTAATAATAAAATAATTAATGACATAACATTGAAAAAGTTTTTTTTTAATTCTTCAATAACTTACATTTATTGAGAGGTTAGTAATCTTTACTGTACATAGAATGCATTTGTTACAGTTGCTCCTGATTGCAAACACATGTTCTAGCTTGCAAACGCGACCCGTTACGCCCATGAAATCGTAGGCTGTAGTAAGGGTTCTTCGGTGCTCGAAGATTAATTGGACATTGCTGCCTTCTCTGGCGTATGGTTAATCTCTGGGCATGTGCAGAGCGATTTCATGGCTTGTATTTGCATTTACATTCCTTAATGATTCAGGCCCTGTATGCTTAACCAATGTCCTTAAGCTGGCAGCAATCAAGGTAGGATACCATTGTGCCAGTCTTGCTGTGTGCCTGTTTGGGTGTGTTAGGACGCCAATGTACAGAACCATACCTGGTGCCAAGATTAACATTCAGAGCTGTACCACACCAAGAACAATGTGCATGGCCCTATCTACTGGCAAAATAACTTAATACCTTACCAAATAGCTTAAATAAGCACCTGCTGAGCTAACCTGTCCTGCCTTCTCAGGTAGATCAGTAATCCAATCCGTTACCACCATATCCAGCTCACGGCAGCTCCCAGCATTGGCTTCCTTTTTGCTCTAGGGGGTATATTTACTAAACTGTGGGTTTGAAAAAGTGGAGATGTTGCCTATAGCAACCAATCAGATTCTAGTTATCATTTATTTAGTATTTTCTACAAAATGTAAGCTAGAATCTGATTGGTTGCTATAGGCAGCATCTCCACTTTTTCAAACCCGCAATTTAGTAAATCTAGACCTAATAGTTCATTGTTGGAGATGAAGATGAACAGCAAGTGCTGCCAATTACACTTTTATCATCCACATCTATGTGTCTCTCTGTGGATGGTTTAAGGGAGTGTGTGGCTACATTTGTTTTAAAGGAGAGTTAGTGCAAGAGGCTTGTAAGGATGGAACATAATAGCATGTAGTTGTATACTACAAAAGCATTTGCAAAGTGGTGATGATGTAGTTGACTGGTCCATATAGTAAGTCATATTTTTTTCAGCATTTTTTCTTTCTTGTATTTGATATTAAGGAATAATAAATGATCTTTTGAGCACACTAATACACTTATTTATTGGAGTGGTACATGAGTTACTTTATTTTTGGTAGTACTAGGCTATGGTTTTAATGGTCTATTTGATTTTCTCTGTGGCAATTTTCAATTATGACCATACCAAAATAAAAGACAAGTGATGTCACAGAAATGCTGTATAGCAAATCTGCAGTAGTGTTTGTTACATATTTTGTGTATTAATAAATAATGTCACTCTGATTTGTATGGTATGTTAGTAATTAGATATAGATAGGGCTGTCAAATATTGAGTTGATAGAAAGTCTGCAAAAACATCGAGTAACCTTTTGAGCGCACTGTTTCCTGTTAACGTCCGTATATGTGGTTTATTTTCTGCCAAATTGGTACTAAAATTATTTTTCTCTCTTTTTCAGTACAGTGCAGTGGATACAAACCCCTTATCTGTATATGTAATGCAACATGTATGGAACAAAGTTGTACAGGTGAGATTTACTTATTGAAAGTATTTTTATGCACTTTTTCACACAAATTGTACATGCCCAAATAAATATAATATATACCCAAGCAAAAGATCCTACAGATTCATGACACCACAAAAACTGTCATCTACCCATCCTAGCAGCAAAATTATTATAATATTTTGTATAAAGCAAAAAATCCACAAATGATGACCAGAAAATTGGAGTCCGCATTATGATAAAGTAAACACCACCAGTTAAAGATTTATAGTGGAAAAGGGAACTGTCCTGGGAAAACCAGGGCACCTGGGAGCCCTAAGCATGACCTCTGTCCTAATCTAGTGACTCTGTTCAGTTCCTGCTGACCGCTACCTATTCTGTCTCTTCTTGCTCTAATTGCCCCACCATCCTGTTCATCCACCCTTTCTGTGCTAGTCATTTAGTCCATTCACAATCCATTACCTCCTGACAGTGATCATGGTGTAAGTGTTACAGTGGAGCATAATGTACGTCACAGTGACTCTCAATGCCCCTATGAAATTTGTGCCATCCAACTGTTCCCAGCATATAGTTTAAACTAATTGTAACCACAATCAGGGGTTGAGAACTGCAATGCTGTAAGGTTTGCTTAGATTCCACATCTGTGATATAGATGCCCCTGACCAGTGGTTCAGCATCTTCGGAATTATACTCAAATATGTGCAGTAATGTTACATTATACATAATGAACTTTCTTCAATTGCTTAATTATGCTCCAAATAATTGCCATTATTATGGTTATTATTAGTTTACATATAAAAATCATTGGTCTGTTTGTTTGTCTGTCCTGGTTGGACCTCCTGTTGGTTTACGCTGGGCAAAACTTTGACGAGTGGGGCCTGTTCTGTGCCTGCATACGGACACCCCTACACCAATTGGAATGAAACCAACATGAGGTGGTTCAGTTGGCTCCTGGTCAGGTTTTGGGGAGCATAGGGTCTCGGTCGGACCTCCCTTTGGTGTATGCTGAGCAGAACTTTGACCCTGACCCAGAGAGCCTGTTCTGAGCCTGTACTGTCATTATTATTATATATATATATAAATCATTGGTCTGTTTGTTTGTCTGATTATGCAATCGGACATCCCTGCACCAATTGGGTTGAAACAAACGTGAGGTGGTCCAGTTGGATCCTGGCCAGGTTTTAGAGGGGTAAGGGTCCCTGTTGGACCTCCCATTGTTGTACATCGGGGAGAACTTTGACCTGGGGAGCCTGTTCTGAGGCTTCCACTGGATGGATTTGGTCAAAAACTTTACACACTGGTAATATTGGATCCCAGAAGACAAACTAAGGGGTTGAGGTCCTGGTCGAACCTCCCATTGGTGTACACTGGGCAGAAATTTGACCCGGGGAGCCTGTTCTAGGCCTTCCACTGGATGGATTTGGATGACATTTAATATAAAAATGAAAACGACACTGTACAGCCACCCAATGGGTGTGTTGGACGAGCTGCTAATTATTTTTAAAAGGTTGACAGTTACATCCAGTGCATTGATAACTTAATAACTTGAAGATTTAAACCCAGACAACGCCGGGTACTTCAGCCAATCCTTTATATAAAGCACCAATATATTAAGCACTGTACTTTGAGGAGATCATAATACAAACAAATTAGATACAATGATATAAAACAGAAGGTACAGATGGCCTTACACAAATGAGCTTATAATCCAAGAGGTGTGAGGAACAATGAATAGATAAACTAGCAGAAAAACAATTGTAGCTTGTGGTGTTGAAAGTGTATGGTTACTGTAAGGCAGAAGCACAACTAATAATAAAGCAGCCATTGATGACTAGTATTGCTGTCTGGCTACCAGTGATGTAGCATGGGTGAAATGAGAAGAGACAGTGGAAGGTGAAGACATGAAAGATTAGTTCATCACTGTAGAATTGTCAACACAGATAGCTTCTGGCAAAGGTGACGGTTCTTTACAATTTACATTAACTAGACCTCCTTAATCTTCTGGTTCTTGAGAAGGCTTTCACTTTTGCACGGCATGGGCAATCTTGTAGCTATTCATCAGTTCAAACTAGCTGTTTGACAGTATTTATTTGGCATAATGCTCACTGCTAGACTCAGAGCCAGGACACCATATTCTCCATATTTGCAGAGGTTGTGGTTACAACTGCTGTCACGAAGGAGGCTCCATAGATCACCAATGGAGGAACAACGATGGCAACAGCAGTGACAGTTGATCTCACTGGGTCCCAAAGTTCACCTGAAAAAGTATTCCAGTCAATTTTCTAAATAACTCTGATTTCTCTCTGGCTTCACAATTTTTTTTTTACGGTTTTATATTTGCGAGATGATTATGTGAGAGGTAAGGTACAGAGTTGTGTAGCCATCTCTAACTGTTGTCCGAATAACAACACAATGTCCTGTGAGAGGATTCTGCTCTTCATCGGATGGCTGTGGAAGATGTAATTGTTATTTAGAAATAGTCACCTATTCATGAACATCAGGAATAAGTCCTGTTTAATCTTTACATATAGCAGTCCCCTTTCCCTTAAAGGAACAGACTTACCGATACAAGTGTTAAGCAGATAGCCCCACTAAAAGGGCAGATATGATATCAGACAAATAAAGTGGAACGGTCATGCAGCAAGTAACAAATCATGAATATTCAGTACCTAAACTTGAGGCCAGGACAGAAGACCAATGAATGAGTTAGTACAGGGGAAAATCAAACACAATTCACACACAGGCCACAATATAGCAGAAGAGTAATGAAGCATACAGACTGACTCTTGAACACAGAATTTGTATGTTCACTTTGACTTTGTGAAATTTTTTTTCTGTTTGGGAGATTGTACATCTTGTATAGTTGTCTAGGGCTCTAAGTCTATTTCTGGTGTGTAGGAACCATCACTCTGCCTTCTTGCACTCAACAAATCACCAATAATGTGTTACTGGAAAATAATAATCAATATCAGTACTTTATACGGAAACGTAAGTTCCCATTATTACAAGATACAGCCCTGCAGCTGATAAATGTTCCACTCACTAATATTTAGTATAAATTTTGATAATAAACCATTAAATTGTAAAATGCTACAGAATATGCTGGCGCTATATAAATAAATGTTTATAATAATAATGTTAATAATTATGATTATCTGTTTTGTAGATAGTGCCTCTTTGGATTGCTCCAAATATGTTAACTTTCTGTGGATTTTTGATGATCGTTGTGAATTATTTTCTATTGTCCTGCTATGACTGGGACTACACAGCATCAGGTAAGACCATCATTGTCACAAATCACTTATTATTATTACTATATTAATTTTATTTCTCTCTACTATTGGGAGATGCCTCCAGAAACTGGAACTGGGCAAGTGACGGTGGACAAATCTGTGTGCAAAAGCATAAAATGTCAGAGACAAGAAGTGGGCCAAGAATAGAGCCTTATGGGACACCAATAGATAGTGGTAGTGGAGGAGAGGAAATGCCAGGGGTAGAGACATTAAAGGAGGGGTTCGATAGGTAGGAAGTGAACCAGGGAAGAACTGTACGATGAAGGCCAATGGATTGAAGAATGTATAAAAGAAGAGGGTGATCAACAGAGTTAAAAACAGCAAAGAGGCCAGAAGGACGAGTGTGGAAAAATTACTCTTAGTGCTATATTTACTAAACTGCAGGTTTGAAAAAGTAGAGATGTTGCCTATAGCAACCAATTAGATTCTAGTTATCATGTATTTAGTGCATTCCATAAAATGACAGCTAAAATCTGATTGGCTACTATAGGCAACATCTCCACTTTTACAAACCCGCAGTTTAATAAATATACTCTCTAGACTTTGCTGTAAGTAGATCATTGATCACTTTTGTGAGAGCACTTTCAGTTTGGGACGGAAGACTGATTGCAGAGAGTAAAAAATGGAGAGAGAGAGAGAGAGAGAGGAAAGAAAGTGAGATAGGCAGTAGTATACAAGTTGCTCAAGTAGTTTGGAAGCAAAGGGGAGGAGAGTAATAGGGCGGTGGTTAGAGAGAAAGGATGGGTCGAGAAATGGTTTCCTTGCAATTGCTGTGATGATCACTTCATCATAATCATCACCATTTATTTATATAGCACCACTAATTCCGCAGTGCTGTACAGAGACACTCACACAGACAGACAGTCACTTGTTTAAAGGAGAATGGAAATGTGCCAGTGGATAAAGACAGGTTGCAGAGTTTAGCTAGAGGTGGGCATGCAGTGTGGGAGAAGGAGCAGAGAAATTGGGAAAGAATAGGGTCGAGGGGACAGGTTGTAGTGTGAAATGATGATAGGAGTGAAACAGAACAGTTCATGGATGCAGACTTGCGAGGAAGGAAGGAGTGAAGCGAAAATAATAATAGGGGAGAGAGAAATGGGATGCTGGAGAGGGAAGAGGAGTTTGCAGAGAAGTGTGGATAGAAGAAAGAGAGAGTGTTAATTGAGTAGATGCATGATGGAAGGATGTGAGATGTGGATGAATTTGATTAGCTAGGGCACATAATGAGAGAGTGGGAAGGAGCAATTCATCCAAATTGTGCAAGGCAGTGGCTGGGGTTAGTAGAGTAGGCAGTTTCTGTAGCTCTGACACAACGTGGTCCAAAACAGGTGGTTGCAGAGGGTCAAGCAGACAAACAGAGATTACAACACCAAGCACAGTCAAGCACGCAGGGTAACTGAACAGATATTGAAACAGCAAAGACTGTCGAGACCAGTGGCTCCTGCAGCTGACTAAAGTTCAGTAGGTCCTAAAATAGATTTGTTTTTGGTGTGAAGTCCATCCCCAGCACTACTGTAATGTTTGTCACACATATCCAATGATTTATATATGTGAGAATAAGGAAACTAGGAACTAGGTCATAGAGCTGAGCTAATGTTCATGTTACTAACTTAATCTAAGTGCACCTGCACACAGAGCTGCCACTAGAAATTGTGGGGCCCAGTATAAATGTAACAGGCAGCCCCCCCCTTCCTTCATTCTCTCACTCCACCCCCATTTTTAAGTTCCAACAGTTGCATTCCCCAAATTCTCTTCAGTCACCCCCTGGTTCTATCTAACCCATGCAGTCGTTTACTTACCTCTCTGCTTCTTCATGCTGGCTTTCGACTCCTCTCCATCAACAGCATTGTGGTATTATTAATTACATAACATCAGCAATGCTTCAAGGAACCTCTCTGCCTGGTGCCGGGAAACTCTGGAAGAAGTGCACCCAGGGAGCTGGAACTGGAGCAAAAGCCATGAGGCCTCCATGGCTTTTGGGAGTGGAGGCGGATGAGCTGCCTACAAGGTGACTACTGCTACATTCCTTAATTCAGTGCAGAGGTATCTCCCCACTACTAAAAGGTGCAATTGCTGCCAAGAAATGGAGCCCACTATAACGCCTTAATTCACTGTAGAGGCTGCCTTCCCCTAAATCTGTTTGGGCCCAGGCCTGGTGGGACCCCTTACTGCTGTACATTCTGTACCACCCTGATGGCGGCCCTGCCTGCGCAAATCTAGGTGCATAGCATCGCCTATGAAGATGCCCATTTTATGCTTTATAAATGACCTCCAGTGTATTTGTTGTATATATCACATTGTGGCTTAAGCATTTTATATTGGTACAGCATCTTCATGTTGTGTGGTGTGTGCAATAATTGGATCCGTTGTGCATATCCTTATGAGACTGACAGTCGTGCAGAAAAATTGAGTAGATGAGAGGCCAACGGGCAGGGTTTGCTTGCAAATTTTTCTAATTGGGTCAAGCACATACCACTGGCCCATAGTGTATGAGCAGCAGGTGATTGTAGGTACCAAGAATTTGATAGAAGTTCCACTTTAATTGTATTATATGTTTGTTAGGATGACAGAGTATGTCATTTGCTTTGAGCTTTAAATAATAGTTATTCTGTCCATGGCAAAGGCTGTTTATGAGATAGAGTCCTGCGCACAGAAGATCTCATGGAATCCCTGGAGAGACTTGACTCAGAAGTCTATTTGGAACCTTTTGAAGGAAGAAAAATGCAGTGACCCAGCCCAAGGTGTGATGGGATGGATGGTTGTCAACCCAGAAGTAGTGTAAGGAAGGATTCTATAGGCCTGTAGAGAGGTGAAGGTCCCCCCAGTAGTGTTGTAATGAAACAAGGAACACAGGGCTAGCCTAAAACTGCATAATTCTCTTTGTTTGTGGCATAAGGCTTTACTACAGGAGCAGATAAGTAATGGTAGTGTAGGAAAGTAATACCACAATACCATCAACATTCAATGTTATTCAACATGTCACAAAATAAATAACATTTTAGGAATCTTGGGTCATCAATATGCAAACATAAATCAACACCACACCTAGGTCACTGAATAAATATATCCCTTTAAATTTAGGCACTGTGCTTCAGTGAAATGGATTTCACTGGATAGATACTTTAGGAGACAACCGGTTGCCATGAGTTAATTAGACCAGTACACTAAATGCTGCGGCAACAGATAATATAGCCCAATCAATCAGAATACAGTGAATTTATACAGATTATACTTGTCACACAAAATCAGTAGAGATGCAACAAGGATTAAATCAGCAGGTTCAGGTTAGATGTTTTAGAAGAAATAACTAGGGTCACTTTATGATATACAAAACCCAAGGGGGTAAATTGTAATCCACAGGTTTAAGCAAAGTTTCAGCTGACACATGAAGCTTATTTACTTGTACAAGGTGAAATCAGTATCAACTTGACGCATGCGTAACTCCAGAGCTCCGTAAACAACAACAATAAATGTTTTCCAGTATAAAGGACTCCGTGTCCACTTAGCAATCCGTCTAATGTAATAAGCAGCTCTCTCCCAGCAACTGTAGGGTTAAATAACTTGCAATTCTTTCATCAGCAACCATTTTAGGCAGTTTCACAACATAATCAAAACTTCTGATGCAATGTAGACAGACTCTTGAGACAAATTATTTCTCTCTCTATGTCTCATTCAACTTGCAGATAACTTTAAATACAGCAGATTTGGCTGGAACAAACTCTTCCTTAGTGCTAAAACACTTCTCTGCAGACAGAAGTCATGCTTGTCCCAGGATAAAATGCTGCATACGACCAGGAGGAAGATGTACAGTAATATAGTACCGCCGAGTGGTGTAAACAGGGCAAAGACCCCGATTTGTGACAGCAAAGAAAAATAAACTGCTGACATCTCATAGGCAGTGGCAAGTTAGGTCTTTTCCTGTATTGCAAAGTGCTTCTTTCTTGACTGGCTACAAACATCCCTCAGGACAACAATTCAGTCATAGTATTCAGTGGCTCTTTGTGAGAAGATCCTCCAATAGCTCATCCAGCAATCACACACCACTTCTCAAACTAGCCAGTTTGTTTTTGGCTCCTCTCCCTTTTCCCAAGAATCTCCTGGAAACTTATAGTTCATCCATTGCAGATTGCCCATCCGAAAATGGCAGACACAATTTGGTAGTTTTTGCACTGAGCATTGGCTAGGATTGCCAGCACATATCTGAAGCTTTGAATAAAATAAATTGCACTGACAAGGATCCTGTCAGATGAATGACTACATCTGTAACAATGATTCTTATATGTTGAACATATTCATCTTCAAACAAAGCTACACAGCACCTTATTGTTGAAAACTAAATTCAGTTTTATTTTCAACGAAATACGTGGATGTGCAACATATTTCATTATGAGCAAGTTTGCCAATTCTCCCACCTTATGAATACATAGATTCATGAGTAATTCCTGGTTTTGTAAGTACCGTATGTGTGAAAATTTGGGGAGACTGTAAGTCCAGATGGATATATGCATGGTGAAAAATGCAAAGATACCATCATTGTGATGCTTCCCATATAAATAGGTTAATTAGTGTAAAAACAGGTGCCTGAAATTAGAACAAAGCATTTATGCCTTTTTTGTACATGGAATAAGTTAATATTCACATAGAATTGAATAAGTTAATAAGATTTGCTTCTAAAAAAAAAGTGCAGTAATTTGTTGTTTAGCTTATTGGTGTTTGTTTATCCTAGGTCTTTCTGTTATGACAAAGAATTGGGGAACGTCAGCTCACAACAGAGATATTTAGTCTGCGGTAAAATATTCCAATGTCAGTGGGGGTGTAACTTCTGTAAACACTTAAATTGGATGCACAACAAGTTTCCAGTTGCTTGCTCACATATTTTATGTGTAATTTGCATCATTTTGCAGATCCACTGTGGTTTAATTTAAAACTATGTTGCAAGACACTTGTGTAAACAGTTTTTTGAGGGTGTAAACAATTTTGAATAATATGTACTCGGCTACAGGAAAAGCATAGAATAACTACAGCGCTTCTAGCATTATGCAGTATTGCATGTCTGGTAATATGCTACTACCAGACATATACTGTAGATACAGCCGGCTACTCATCATAGGTGGGCAGCATATGTATTCCTGGCACATAAAAAAAGAAACATAAGCATAGCGTAAACAGACACAATTGTGCTTGTGTTCCATCCATACACAGAAATGTGTGCACGCAATGGGCCCCATTTAGAGTTTGGCGTACATCAATTTTTGTGGCATCACATACACATTTCCATACTGCACATGATACCAAAAGACATCCTTATCTAGAGTTGAATTTTAGACTTGGACCCCCTTACTCCTGGAGTGGCGGAACGTAAGTTGAGAATATTATGGGTACATTCACGTAAGTGGAGCACAGTCTCTAGAGATGTAACATAGTTAGACGAACACAAACCCTCTCAGGAGCTGCATGTTTTGCTGGTACTAGAAGCCAGATGTAGATCAATCATGATGATGACACCTGCAGCACTATCTAGCTGCTTACGATTGGCTGTTTTCACCCCTCCAGTTAGTATATTTCATGCATTAACGTTTCAGCTATAATATCAAGTAGTGGCACTCTATTCGGATTGTTAAACTTTTAGAACAGATTGAATAGAGGTCTTCACCTCTAACAGCCACCTTTCCCGTAGAACTAGTTGCATTTGGAAGTACTCTGATGCCTCCAGGACTTCACTCTAGAGTAGTAAAAGTTAATCAATGGCAACCGTAGCGCAGAGGTGGAGCGTAACTGGAATACAGGAGACAGATAACAGAGACAGTCCAAAGGTCATAGATCACTAGGGAGCAGGATAAACAGGGACAGGCTAGAGCAGGGTTTCCCAAACCCAGTCCTCAGGGCTCCCCAACAGTGCAGGTTTTCCGGATCACGTGACATAATTAGGACCACCCGTGGCAGGGCCATCTTACCAACATCATGGGCCCCCGGGCAATGCAGTGCACCGGGGCCCATATATATATATATATATAGATATATAGAGATACAGATATAGATATATAGAGATAGAGATAGATAGATGTACTTGCTCAGTGACCCTTGAAGGTTTTTTTTGCAGGTTTTTTCTTTTGCAGGATTATTTATTCTAATTAAGAGCCCTGCCTATGGGGCCCCCTTGCCCGTGGGGCCCCCGGGCACCTGCCCATCGTGCCCAATGGAAAAGATGGCCCTGACCTGTGGATCTGTTACAAAGTGTCAGTCAGTAATGAATACACCTGTGCTCCAGCAAGGAGATATGGGGAAAACCTGCACTGTTGGGGAGCCCTGAGGACTGGGTTTGGGAAACCCTGGGCTAGAGGTTAGGGCAGGTTGCAAGTAAGGGTAATCTAGTAGACAAGCAGCAGTCAAGGACAATCAGCGTTCAAGCAGGATCCAAAAAGAACCCAAGTGTCACAACAAGAATCAGATCAATGATAGCAGAGTATCCATAGGACAAGAGCTGGTCAGCACAGTGTAGTACACAGGCTGCTATAAACGGCAAGGTGGCTAAACCCTCCCTGCCTTAAATATATAGAAGAGTCAATCTTTAAACGGAAGACTCCAATAAGAGCCAATAATCAGCCTCAGGAAGCTGTTAATTATGCTGCTGTGCGCACACGACCGAGTGAAGGATGAAGGAGGGAGAAGTGACATCCTGGCCCTCAGGGCAACAACAGGGACGCAGCCTGTGAGGTAATGAACAAGTCGCGGCGTCTCATAACACGGAATACTACAGGAAAGAATATTCCCAATGGGTTTTTAAAGTGGTAAACAATGGAGTGTATGCATTTGTATGCCTGATGTACACTGACTGTTTTTGAGTGGGACGCATCTGGTCATATGTGCGACTCATCATACAGCTGTTTTTGCAACAGAAATCTTACAGGTATGTTGGGAGTGCAAAATGCTGCCAACATA
The DNA here is from genome assembly GCF_038048845.1 of Mixophyes fleayi. Taxonomy (NCBI): domain Eukaryota; kingdom Metazoa; phylum Chordata; class Amphibia; order Anura; family Limnodynastidae; genus Mixophyes; species Mixophyes fleayi. The sequence goes on along the minus strand of NC_134406.1, from coordinate 219,594,671 downwards.
GAATACAAAGTAGTGGAACTCACAATACATCGTGGTGTTAAAATTATAGCCAGACTCCGGGAAATTCAATAAAGGCCATTAACACTATGTAAATGGTAAGGGAAAGTTAAGAGATTTGATTGGTTTCCTGGAAAGAGATTGTCCCTTAACAAGTTGCATAGTTGGAGGTGGGTTATGGTAACATTGTAAAACAGGTATTTTTGTTTCCTACTATGGTTAAACACAATAGTTTTAAATGTGGCTAAAACCCATGAACAGAGAGGTAAATGCAGCTGGACTATCTTGTACTCTAAGGGCAATGCAGGGAGATTTCTGTTTTATTATGTGTATCTCTTGTTTGCAAAGATGCAAACGTGTGTATGATTAACCCTGCAGCCTTCTGCCTATAGGATGCCTGTACTATTTTATATGTAATTTTACATTGGAAGGGAGACAGATTATTCTTCCTTCCTGTGATCCATGCAGACAAGGGTGGTATTAAACTGCTTACTAAAAAATTCAAACAAGTTGAGACAAACATAGTATATAGTATAAAGAGGGAGGAGAGAAAGAAAAGACAGTGTGGTTTGAGGCACTCCGTAGGTGCTTGATTAAAATTTAACTTTTATTAGGTATGATTAAAATGGAAAGTAGATGAGCGAAATAATAAAAATATTGTGAACTGTGGTTTAAAATTGCAAAAAATAGGGGGGGGGGAATTTTTGCAAGGTCTCACCAGTATCCTAATATAAATACAGTAGTAAGCTGATATAGCGCTAATAATTATATCTGTCGGATGTTAAATGTCAGATAATTCTGTTACCTGAGATTAAGAGGACACTATGTATTGATAATAACGTGAGGATATTATGCTCCCTAGTTTACATAGTAATCTTAATATATAAAACATAAAACAACGTCAGGTACCTCAAATCTGCAGTGTATCTCACAGTGAAATGTATAGTGACATAGCGGGATAAGTCTATTGAAAGACTCCCATAGGCTAGTACGCCAAGTTTGTATCAAGGAGAAACTCCTTGAACTCCTAACAATGTGTATGATTTTACAATGCGGAATAAGTAAACTCCCGCAGGCTGAATAAGACAAATTATGTCATAGAGAGGCTCTCCCTGAAAGCTATATAAGAAATCCCACTGATTTCCTTAAAGCCACATAAGGCTCTGGTAAGCTTAGCAGAGGTAACAGATATTATAACCAGGAATCGCGGGGTTGTATGAAAGTTCCCTACCTAAATAAGGACTAGGGAGCGATACCTGGCAAAAATAATAAGTTGTGTCCCAGAGAGACTCCCGCTGAGAGCTGTTTCAGAATCCCACTATTCACTTTGAAACCGCATCAGGTTCTAATAAGCTTAGCGGAGGCATCAGAGATAACAGATATTATGACCAGGAATCGCGGGGTTATGTGAAATTCCCTACCTAAATAAAGACTGGGGGGCGATTCCTGACAGAATTAATAAAGGACTGGTGAGACAAAACGCCGACGCGCGTTTCGCTCCGTGGCTTTTTCAAGACGCAATGATTCAAAGATTTGACAGCTCTTAAATAGTCATGCAGGTAGGTGTGGTCAAGACGGGCAAAGCCAATCATGAGGGTTTGTCATGCTGGGTGTGTATATTACTGCTTAGATCCCCTCGTGACTTTGATTGACAGTTAAGTTTGCCTATCACAGTTAGTATTAGTTTAAAGCCATTCACTCCATTGGTGCAAATAAACTGTAGGGAGTTATCGGTGTCTAGGATAATCTTTTCAATAATACAATCGTGAACTATTACTCATAATCCATATAATATAGCGGCGATATTCACCTGGAGGTTTACCATACTATATATTCCTGCCAGTTTTAATAATATATCCCTATGTGTTGTATAAACAGGTAAATTATCATCTCTAATGTTAATGAAATATAGCTTGTAAAATATATAAAACAAATCATCAGTATAAAGTCTATGTACTCTAGCTATACTCAGTAACATTAGAAGCCAAGTAATTAATATTTGGTAAGTATACTAACAGTAGAAACTGATTATTAAAGTTATTAATAGCATAGATATATGTAAATCTGATAATATTTTATACACTTCAATAGTGCATGTAAAATCATTGTTATATAGTAAATTAAAGCAAATTAAAGCAAATAAGACCATAAGGCAAGCAATGATCTTTTATGTGCAAAAGGTCTGACTTAATTAGTATAATAAGTCAGGCAATGCTTTTCAGAAAAAAACATAGTCAGATATCTACGCTGCAAATGTACTTGGTTGCGATTATAAGAGGTGTTATCTCATAAGCACTGAGGGATATCCCAAGGTAAAATTAATTAATATTAAGCTCTGGGAGGAGGGAAAAATTGGTAAACCTGTTATAAAAACATAGTATATAGTATCATTCATCAATTGCTGCCCATGTGCAAGTATAGTAACTTGTCTGTCATTGCTTTAAACTTGATGAATTAATCATATTAACATGGTAAAGGCAATAGAAAAAGTCTAAATAAGGGCTATACATATTTATCATTAGTTTGGTTTCCTATGGTTGTCCTGGGTACCAGAGTTGGACTTTCCATGACATATACTGATTTTCTATTGGAGATCTCAAGCCATGGTTTACCACAACTGGACAAATGCAGCATTCCAGCCAGTAGCAATTGCCCTAATAAGTGGAGTCATGCAAAATTGTGCAGCTTACCATGTAAAAAGCAGAATATGGGTGGTGTGGTGGTGGTTTCTTCTTGAAACCTATATTCCATAGACTGATGGTTTAAGGTGCAGAACCTCACGGTTCTGCTAGGAAGAAATTTTGGGACAGCTAAGATGACCACACACAGTCAATTTTTACCTGAGATTGCAATGTATATGACTTGAAAAGGATCGCATTACATGAGAATGATATTATTTAACCACTAAGCCACCGTGCTGCCCATATTGGATGATGATCCCGTTGCTGGATTCAAGCAGCATAAATCAGCTGCTGTGTCACCATATTTACACTTGTACTTTATGTATGTCAATTGCTATATAATCACCTAATTCTTTATTTTTACCAGGCATTGGCAATCAACATATACCAAACTGGATTTGGATCTCTGCAGCTTTGGGCAACTTTTTGGCTTATGCCTTAGGTATGGTAATACATTTATTTTCATAAAGTAGATTTGTATTGTTTCATTGGTATAATTGTATCATTCACATCAGTCCCTGCTCCCCATTGGAGTTTATGGATTTTGGACTGTGGGAGAAACTAGAGCACCTGGAGGAAACCCACATAAACACGGGGAGAACATAAAATCTCCACACAGATAGGGCTCTGGGGATAAATGTATCAAGCTGAGAGTTTTCCGGCGGGTTTGAAAAACCAATCAGATTATAGCTATCATTTCTTTAGTACATTCTACAAAATGATAGCTAGAATCTGATTGGTTGCTATAGGCAACATCTCCACTATTCAAACCCGCCGGCAAACTCTCAGCTTGATACATTTACCTCCTGGTCAGACTCAAACTCATGACCGCAGCGCAGTGAGGCATCAATGCTAACCACTCTGCCACTGTTCTGACCTATAATACTTAATATTTTAACTATTTTAGATATTTTAATTATTCATATATTAACATAGAGATTGATGTAGGCCCTAAGAAAATGGCATGTAGCCTGTTGTTACCGCAGATAAAATCCATATGAAATGTTTTTAACATTGTATTTATATGGAATCCCTGCAACTATATATTCATTAGAGGGTTTAGCACAAAAATAAATAATTCTTAAATGCAAATAACACAATGACAATTTACTAAAAGATAATTGGGTGTTGCTAAGATTTAGGACATAATTTACAGGAGAACATGGAATGTTTTTACAGATCAGTACATCCACTGTCATGTCCCAGATTAATAACTCCTCATTAGCCTTTATCTGGTCCCAGGCACTATATAACTACTTGTCTCTCTCCTCTCAGCCTTAAAGCTGTATATAACATGGCATACAGTGTGAAGCTCCACATGACTTCCACTAAAACTAGAAGAAAGGTTTATTATCAACACAATATGGTCACTTCTATAAAAGTAACCGCTCTTCAAGAGAATATTAAATACATTGCATGACCGTACATGCATGTAATTGATGCATACTGTGGTCTGTAATGGGTCAATAAACAGCATCTGTGTCTGTTTTAGCAGCATGTTTTTCATTACTGACACATTCACCTATTAAACATCTTTAGCATTTCGTTCATCTCTCCTGGATCTTCTAGAGTTTCACTTGTTTGTTGTTTGCAGATTCAATTGATGGGAAACACGCCAGAAGGACTCAGACCAGCAGCCCATTGGGAGAATTATTTGACCATGGGCTTGACAGCTGGACAGCATCTATCTTTCCACTGTCTTTGTTCTCGATTTTTGGATGTGATTCAGGAGAATCAGGATTAACACCAATGAAGATGTACTTAGTGACCAGTGTTGTACTCATCACCTTTATGCTCTCACACTGGGAAAAATACAACACCGGGGTGCTCTTTCTTCCCTGGGCGTATGATATCAGCCAACTGGTGAGTGAATCCTTCAGATGAATTTCTACTTGTTCTTCTCCAAGTGGTGTCCAAAACTACACCAAATAACCACAATGAGAGAGAAAGCTACAAATACAGTCAATGCGTAGAAGGCAGAAAACATAACCGGGTGCCTTTGTGAAACACAGCGCTCAGGTTACTGTACAAAAGAAAGGTGCTGTAGCCTACAGCAATCACATTGAAACTGTAACGGAGCTAGTAGTTTAGAAATGAAGTCACTGGTTGTTAAGGGTTACACCTCCTCTCTTGCACTGTCCCTACGCTTTCATTTATGTCTCCCTTTATGCAAATAACAGGAAAATACAAAAATGAAAAGATAAATCAGTGGTTTACAAGTATCAGCTAAACCTTTCAGATCAGCTTGAAATATTTCCAAAATTGTTTCAAATGTTATTACAAACGGCTTGTTCCAAGCTATTAACTAACACAGGTCTGGGGGAAACAAAATAGACATGGCCGAAATTAAAGACAGAACTTTGAAATGTATTCTGCTTATTTTAGAGATGTAAGTGACATCCTTTTGTTATTAAGCATGATATATCTCAACATTAAAACAAATTTGTTTATTGTACTTTTTGAATATATTTGTTTGCTTTGTGTAATACGAAAGTACTGTAATGTATATGGTAATGCTAAATTAATTTAAAATAGGTCAATATAAGGAGGTGATCCTCCTATTTAGGTCAGGGCCATCTTAACAACATTATGGGCCCCCGGGCAAAGCAGTGCACCGGGGCCCCTAGATATAGATATATAGATGTATACAGATATAGATATATAGAGATAGATAGATAGATGAACTTGCTCAGTGACCCTTGTAGGTTTTTTTGCAGGCTTTTTTCTTTCGCAGGATTATTTATTCTCATTAAGAGCCGTGCCTATGGGGCCCCCTTGCCCGTGGGGCCCCCGGGCAGCTGCCCATCGTGCCCAATGGAAAAGATGGCCCTGATTTAGGTGTGTTTCTGACTGCTGTACATTCCATTATTGAACACAGATAAATCACGTGACAAAAGTGGTCTGTTTATTGGTTTATGTAAATGATAGATGGATCACGCAAAAAAGTGTATAATTTATTGTGACAAAGGGAGTGGTTTGCCACAGGCTTCTAAAAGAGAAGATTGGTATCTAGCTGGCAATCTGCAGAGAAAGGCTGCAAACAGACTTACACAAAATAATAGTAAAAAGTCTGATTAACGTACATATATTGAAGTGGTTTAAAAGCATATCTTTCCATAACTAGCAGCAGGCTGACACGGTTGGTCTGCACTGAGGCTAATAGAAACACAATACCTGCAGGCAATTGCTTTTTAAAGGCAAGGTGTAGGTGTCATCTGTCCATCAAAGCAAGGCTGTGGGAGGATGGTAAAATATGTAAACCTGTCTTTTTCTTTTATGTGTGTGACCGATGTCCGACAGTGTCCGGTGTCTAGGGAGATAGTCTCTGTTATTTTAGGGTTAGGGTCACAAGGAAAGTGTGCAAAAGAAGGTGTTTGTGTGTGCCTCATCTGAAGTGTGTCTGTCTCACATTATTAATATGTTATTAAAATTTCCCACAGGTCTCTACATCCCAGGCAGTAGCAGAAGTATAAAACAAATACAAAGCTAGGAAATAGTGAATATAATTCAAGTTGATATTGTGTGTAATCACACAAAGTAAAGTTACAATAACCTGCCTGGCATTTAGAAGTAATTGAAGGATTTTTAACATTTTAAACATGATATACTGCAACATTGAAAATGACAGCCCGGAAAACAAACCAGTTTATTATTTGTAGCTTGACTGATACATATATTATGCAGTTTATATATAGTAGCTAAAACAGTTAGCCATCACCATCCAAATTACCATCATAGTTTGATAATATGTTTTAATAATCCAAAATATGATGGTAATACAAGCACACGTGTAAGTTAATACAAAATATTCCTGTACAAATATACAGTATATCTTGTTTCTCAAACAAGCTTTTACTTTGTTTCTGCAATTCAACATTAAATAAAACATCGAAAACCAAAAATTGGTAATGAATTTACACTGCGTTATATATAGATCAAGGAATCACATAATTTGTACATCACATCTTATACCCCTATTACCCAACCTCTTGACCCCAGCCCCAGAACAGCACACTTACCTGCAAAATGTGATCTTGTGTGTTTATATTTCTCCCTTTCTTAAACTGACCATCTTAAATATTTTACAATTTCATAATTTTAATATTTATGGTATGTGATCTATTAACAATGCTCCCAACAGATCACATTGCAGTAACACCCTGTATACAGAAATGGTTGTATAAACTGATTAGACATTTTGTTAAACTATTTCAATGCAAAATATTTCCACCTCCTGAAAAACTTTGATTTCTTTTCTCACCATGATCTGTCCATATATATTTCTCAATTGTCCTACATGTGTGAGTATGGGTGGGGAGAGAGTTGCCCTAATTATTAATATGGGAATGTGCAGTATAACCTTAGATGAAGGAAAAATATTCTTCTCGAGTCATAATGAAAAATGAGCAGGATTGGTCTCTCAACACATCTACGCCAGTGATATACTTAATAAATTTCATTACCAAAATCCAAAATGTATCAAATATAAGACAGTCCTAGAGGCTGCCTTAGGAGTAGCACACTTACCTCATTTCCTTGAATAATTTGGTATTTGTTTTTCTTAAAAGAAATTAAAGATGTTATCTGACCTGCATATAATATTAATGTGAATACTTCTCCAATTTTCATTAATAATGACTTTCCTTACATTGACTTTTAAATCTTGTTAATCGTCTCTTATGTAGAACATTCTGCAATTGTGGTTCTTAACATTTGGAACTTTCCGTGTTCAATATTTGGCATATACTGTAGATGTCTAATGTTGTCCTCTTGCTACTAGGTTCTGAAAATATGTATAAAATATGTCCAAAGATGTGCTGTAACTGATAACACATGATTTATATAGATTTTATAAAGATATTCGATAGTGTTGCTGTATTTAGTGGAAGTCATTTCCGTCAGACTTTATGACATCTGTAGGCCTACTGCATAATGTCTGAGGGGAAGTGAAATAGCACGTCTGGAAAACATAAAAGGTAAATCATAGCATTCTATGCTCCATCTAGGTTATCAGCGTGTTCAAAATCATCATATTATCCCTAATGCGACTTGGTCAGGGGCCACTTTAATTGAAGTACTCAAAACAGAGATGGAGGTTTTGTTAACTGAGATTCCAGATAATTGTTTGACCAGCAGCTGGTTTCAGTACCCAACATATGACATGTATTGTGATGTAAGCTGTGGTCGACGTGGGAATTTAAAAATTCTTGTATGGAAATTCAAAGGGAATGGTCGGGGGCTTTAGGGATTATGATAGTGAGAAATTATTTTTATATGCTTATAGTATAATATGAAACAAATTGAATAATGCAAGTTTATCCTTATATTTGTATGCACTATTGCTAATGAATTGCAAATCAATAGTGTATCCAATGTGGTATGAATTTAAAAGAATAGCTCACTGCAAGAGAACTTCAAGAGTTTTGGGTTCATTTTCTTGGAACATTGCATTTCACAAAAACAAAATGATAATAATTTAAAGTGCAAAACTTATCACAGTCAAAGCTTAAGCTCAAAATAGAGCAAATGATGATAGTTCATGACTGAGTAACAGTAACAATGGCACCTGTTATTTTGTTTTGTGGCTTCACTGGTGTCCGGTCGGTGAGGGGAGAGGCTGCCTGGAGGTTGGACCAGTAGCCCCCTCCTCTTTCTTGGTGTGCTGTATAGTCTCTTTCCTGTGCAGGCCGCTCTGCTGCCAACATCACTAATTCATGTACAGGAGCCAGGAGCAAATTTTCTCCTATGCGTCCCCCTCCCCAGAAGACCCAATCACTGAACCAATCCCTTACCTGCTGCTGAGGTAGAGGTGCCTGTTATGTTATGTTACCCTCACATGCTCTGCAAACAAAGCAACTGCTTGTTGTGCATGGGAACAGCTTCAAATGGAGTGGGGAGAAGAAGGGATGATATATTATATCAGCTCATACCACTCCACTTCCAGCTCTGACAACACACCTAGGAAAGTGTATATGTATGCTATGTATGCTATGTGTGGTTGGCGGAAGTGACATCACTGCCATCCACTTGCTATTCAGGAAGTGCTGGCTGACAGGAAATACCTGGCAGCCATCTTGGGTTCTCAGTATATACCACACAGTAAAAGACATGTTCTCACAGTGCTCCGGCCTTTTGAGCTCAGACAGTTCTACAGAAATAAACTGTTTACATTTGCTCTGCAGCTATAGTTCATTGTTATCAGTCATTTTTGCAAAAAGGTTGCTAAAAGCCTCGCTTCTGTGTTCACCAATTACTGACATAAGCTGTGTAAATATCTTCAGTTCTGACATTAGTAGCTCTTTTATATAAACCAATTTATTTCAAGATAATTCCCATATATAAACATGAAGTGGACCTTAACCGTGGTTTTTCTTTTTTTGTGCTTTCAGTCAATGACATTGGTGTATATTCTCACTGCTGCAGTTGGAGTAGAAACATTCCATAAACCAGTGATTCCTCATATATACATGACTGACGTTTTAATTACATTCCTTGTAGGTACGTATTCCTGATGATTAAAAAGGAAGCAGCATAAAAATAGTACACGTCAATATCTGTACTATTTAAACAATTATTTTGTATAATATTAAGTTGTACGTTTATAAAATACATGCTATTAAAACTCCTGACTCTGTTAGTTGGTAGAGAGGTGCTCGCACCAGAACAAGGAGCAGTCAAACAAGGCAGGTGTTTTTGGATTCAATATTTTTTGGGAGGAAGGCTCAACACTAAACATGTAAGAAAGTAAAAAAAAAAGGAACCTCCTAGTGCAATACCATATTAATGATTGAATTTAGCTCATCTGTGTATTATGATGTTCTAGTGTGTCTCCTAAAGCTCTCTGCTCCATATATCCGAGGCTGCTAACATACAACCAACAGAAAAGACGACAACAATAGTGTAATATTGTCTGTTTAAAGAACACCCATGCGCAAACCACATTTCTAAAGTGGATTAATCCAGTAAAATCTCTTTTACAGCACGTCTCCAAAATCAGTCTGTGAATATCCACTATAAATACCACTTGTTCCGTGAAGAACCATTCCAATCTTTGTACAATTGCACTTGTTATAAATATATGGATTGTCTATGTACCAACAATTATATCATAAGATGCATATCTCTTCGGATTTCAAACTCCTTTCCTGCACATCATTGTGAACACCAAAATCAAATATATAAAAAAAACTGTTTTTTTTTTTCTTTGTTACCCCCCTTCTTTTTATGGGGCTTCCTCAAGGGGTAATGGAAAGTCCCATAAAAAGAAGGGGGGAAACGCGTTCGGGACAAGCTTTTAACCCTATCCCTCTATTGGATACTGTATGTATTAGAGCAGTAAGGACTCTTCATACTGTTCCTGTTCATCTGTGAAACCTGTGATCAGATAAGTCTATGTTTCAGATTTCTTTGATGTATGTGCAATAGTTTTTTATTTTGTAGGAATAGATTTTTTTCAGGGTATCACACTATGTTGTTTTTTTATACATTTGTTGTTGGAGTTCACAATTATGTGCAATTACCAACCAAACAGATTCATCATTTCCCTGCATAATTAGATCACTTTATGGCTATAAATAAGGAGGAAATACTGTATATGTCCTTAGTGGAAATCAGAAGTACATGGCCAATGCTAGAACCATGGGTTCTATAAGGTTACAATAACAGGCTGTTATGAAAGGAACATAGACGTGTCTCGCAATGACCAGGTATTGATATACTCATTATGTCTCTACCTATTTTCTCTGAATACCTGCAATTATCTATGTGACTCCTGGAATGGACCAGTAAGACACAGAGTACAGTAGCACCACATTGATCCTTTCAGCTGCTGTGTGTACTAATTGCAGTACTTGAATAAGCCCTTCTCCAAATACACAACCCCTTTCTTGTGTCACATCAGAGTCCCTTCTGTTCTCCTAAATAACATATATTCATTGTCTTTTCAAAAGTGTAACAAAAGGTTAGTAGTCTCTTTAAGCAGTTATAAAATTTAACAAGTATCTTTTTTCTTTATTTTTTGTAGGATGCAGTGTACTAGTTGCCTTTCCTCAAACAGTGTACAACATTATTATGTAAGTTGGTTTGTTACTATTATATACAGTGCTTTTTTTTTCATAGAACTCACTAGAATTGAGTTCTGGCACCTTTTTTCAACGGCTTTTTCAAGCTGTAAAAGTAAGTTTTGAACATTTGGTCCACGTGGACATGAATCACTGTCGAGCATGGCAAGTCGGCAGCAAAATCATTAAAAAGGTGCATGCGGGCTGTCGAGTCCGATGCATGCGTACTTCGTCCGCACTGGTTGTGATGGCACTGCTCGGCTTGTGGCGCTGCTCAGCTTGTGATTGGTCGTGTGGTCACGCTCCGAGTGCTTACTGCGGACGGTGACCGTTCTATTTCAATCTACAACTGACATGTGTGGGTGTGTGTACAGTGACTGACTTCGTGATGTGAATTCCGTCACCTTCTTTATTTGTAAAAAAAAAAAAACAGATTATATATATATCATCATCATCATCATCATCATTTATTTATATAGCGCCACTAATTCCGCAGCGCTGTACAGAGAACTCATTCACATCAGTCCCTGCCCCATTGGAGCTTACAGTCTAAATTTCCTACTATAGACACACACTCACACACATACAGAGAGGGAGAGACTAGGGTCAATTTTTTTTTTTTTTTTTGATTGCAGCCAATTAACCTACCAGTATATTTTTTGGAGTGTGGGAGGAAACCGGAGCACCCGGAGGAAACCCACGCAAACACAGGGAGAACATACAAACTCCACACAGATAAGGCCATGGTCGGGAATTGAACTCATGACCCCAGTGCTGTGAGGCAGACGTGCTAACCACTACGCCACTGTGCTGCCCATATATAATATATATAATATATAACTATATTTTTTCACAAATTCTATCAGATAAAAAAGTCCAACAATTCAATGAATGTTTAAAGTGTTGCAAGCAATGTTCACCACTAATTGATTACACCAATGAAACCCCATTGCACTTGGTTATGTCTAATCTGTTACAGAGACAGGACGTGTGCACCACAAGACAGTTTGCAGTATTGTCATCGTGCTCACATATTTGAAATTGCAGCCTTCTTTTATCTAAATCCCTTACCCAATTGTAAGTTTCCATTGTGTTTCCTGGGTGTTACACAGTTTTTATTGTATCTGACATGATCAAATATTTGACAATTGAACTTAAGTTTTGCTAAATTGTAAATCATCTTGTTACATTAATAATAGTGAATGCAAAAGGTCTAACGGCAAAGCTTAATAAATGTCCTCTGTGCTTACAGGTATTGTAGCTCGGAGCAGGGGCTTAGAGCTACTACACCAGAACAATACAGAAAAACTCCACATGGCTTCAAATTGCAGGCTGCCTTTATCTAGTGCAACCATCAGTCAGATACTACTCGCCAACACCCCTAAAAGTACCTTTAAGGTTTGGGTGGTGTTCTTTAATAGAGAGATGGTGTTTACCCCCCCTCTTCCCATCCCCAATGCATAGATCATCTAAAACATATCAGGAAAAAATAATGTGCACTAGAAATAGTAAATTATATAAAGTTTGTGACAACAGTTACATCAACCTCGTCCTCTTCTTCTATCAACAGAGCATATCGAGAGAAAAACCTGCTGAAGAGCTCAGTATATGAAGGACTTTTACCATTATTCTCTCCTTCCCTTTTATTTATTTTGTTGAACGTTTGGGTTATCTATTCTCCCTGTAACATCCTGGACAGACAACCAAGGCTATTTTTATGGATGGTTGGAGTACAGTTCTCCAATGTGACAGTAAGTATGAATTACAAAAAAAGCAGACTTGCGCAGGCGATGCCCAACAATTAAGAGATGAAACATGCATGCAATAATAAAAAGGAAAAAAACCCCAGTTTGCTTAATAAATCTTATACTTTACTCAAATAAACAGCTCCTTCCTGCTTTATTGTGAGATTTGTTTGTATGAATGTAACACTTGTTTATAATGCCTGCTGATGTGTTATTACATTACATTAAATGTATTGTTTTAACTTATTGCTGAGATTAAGGATAATGTGCGGCCCTTTGAGGGTCAGAGGATGTCACCAATGCGGCCCCAGAAGTGTTTCAGCTTTCCCATCACTGATATTGTACCTTTCAAGCACCTGATATGAGCCTATAAATTGATTGAGCAACTTCCACTTCTGTATATGATACTGTATACAGTCTGCTTAACTAGTAATAAAACAATGTTGATCTTTACTTGACAGTGCAGAGTGATTATATGCCAGATGAGTAACACCAGGTCCGAAGTCTTCCACTGGCTCCTCTGGCCACTGGCTCTTGTAGTTGGCTTAGCTGTATCTGGATACCTAGGGGCAGCGGAGGAGATTGTCTTTTTGTCGGTCACAGCTTGTTCTACTGCTGCTCACATACATTATGGAGTTTGTGTGGTAAGTTTTGTGTGCATTACATTGTATCTAGTCCACAGGGATGGTATGAGAGTTCTGGGCACACGAGATGCCCTCCTGCGGGGGCTGCCACACTCCAGCTTCTTCTTACCTCGTGTGCAATGGGGACAGGGCACATGTACGATATATGGGGGTATGTTGCTGAGCTGTGACATCACATTCCAGTGCCACACCCTCAGCCCATTACAAATATGGAGAAGCAGCAGCCGACCGCTTCAAAAGGTAAGACGCTACCTGCTGCTGCACCTCCAGGCCAGCGGGTGGCGCTCAGTGTGGGGGCGCCACTGTGACGATTAAGACACTGAATGAGTGACATTATGTGACTCATTTAGTGTTTTAGGCACCCCTACACCCAATCGCCCTAGGCAATCACCTAGTGGTAGCGCTGACCCAGTTAGTACATAAGGTGGTAAGCTGTCATCCAAGATAGATTTAGTATAATTTACAGGTATGCAATGGAACATGTTCTCAGTATAAAAATCACCAGGATAAATATCAGGCTGACAGATTGTGATATTTCACCCACAGGCTCAGATCTATTCCCAATATATCAATCTATTGTTAAAGCTTATAAACCATTACACAGAATGAGTACAAGAGGAATTTATTATCACATATTAATCATGTTAAGGGTAAATCTTGACTGTTTGGACATCAGTTTACAATTAGTAATATATATGTTCGAACACAATATTTTAAAGTACATTTAGTAGCAATTAATGCCCACGTAACACCCCCCACATTTGGATCCTAATATCCTGGGAGAGTCCAGGGGTTTAAAGCATTGTCCCTGGAAATGTCCTGTTTTCAGTATTGAACAAATGCATTATATATTTTTTTTCTAATCAAGAACGAAACAAACTGCACTGATTTCTCCATTTTAGACCTAAAGCTATGCAAACTAAGCCATGTAACAACAAACTGTCGGTATAAGTCTCCTAACCCACTGGCAACAAAAATTGTGCTTTTATTAGCATTTCCTAACACAAGCAAAAGCATGTAAATAGCTATGGGGATGGAACCTATTGGTTATAATGAGCCCATGCCCACTTGTACCGGCATCTGCGGACGGGACATTGGTTAACCATTGTATCGAAAGAACAATAAATGAACCAAGGTTGAAATGGTACACAACAATATATACTGATCCACTGTGGATATCCTCTGAAGTCACAGTAATCCATCAAGTGGACGTGTCAGACCAATGATCACATGCATGTTGGCATAGTATGTCACTTCATCGGAGCATTAGCGGTCAACTGATGGTATAGACATCGACACTGAATATATTGAGGTCGCTATGGACTTATTAAGTGGTGTCAGATGGATAAGACTGACAATGTCTTAGTACTTTTACAGTTTTACACTCATTGTACAGTAAATGTCATTTTAGGTTGTTCTCTCAATGTCACATAATTACTAGGGAGTAGTGACATACATAAAGCATCATGCACAGTTATCTCAGCTTCTCAACATGTTTTTTCCAATGGTTATATTAGTACATATATTATAAAGTACTTGCAATACTAACTTTTGTTGTATTTTATTTATTTTAGGGGAAGCAACTCAGCAAACATTTCCATATTTACGTATTTTCTCTAAAGAAGCGGTATGCAGATTGAGTGTGACATATTTATCCCAATGCAGGGTTTACCATTGTACTAGGTTTGAAGAGCAAGTCAATGTAAATACTATTTGTTTTGTATTCTGGAGACCTCTAGTATGTGCTGCAAACCTTATTATACTGTGCTTGTTACCATTATATAAAACCAGAAGGGAAGAGACAGTATGCATAAAGTTTACCATATTTTACTTTGACTGAATACTTGACTATACTGTACAGTATAATAAGTGTAAAAACAGAATGTATTACCAGCCACAATAGGTCATTAAATTAAGATGTCAAACCTTCAAACTGCTACAACATCCCTTATTCCAGTGCCACCGGTATGTTTAGATAACCATCTAGTGTTATTTTGTCTTTATTTACATAACAGACAACAATTTTGAACATTTTGCGACACATCAGACCATTGGGTTAAGATGTAGTTAAATGGGTGAATTTTGTCATAATTATGGTAATATGCGTTGCACTGTACTAAGTTATATGGGCTTGTCTACATGGTAAGCAAGGTTACATAGTAAAAGCAAATTTATCCTATTATAAATTGTGTTGAGTCAGAGGATTGCTAAAAAAAAATCCCCAGTGGGGAAACTGCCAGTTAGACCTCACAGGGGAAAACTCTAACCCCATACATGTTAAACAGATTAGTTACCTGCATCAATCACCAAACCTGTGAGACTTCTAGTTAGAACTACCGCTACTACTCTATGTTCCAATTCATTGTACAATCCATTTAGCGAATCTACCATAACAAGCTCTATGGTAAGGAGTTCCATATACTGGCTGCCAGGATCATGTGACAGCTGCCTATTGACCTAGCGAGCTATTCAATGTTGGGAAATATTCCAGGCTTGCTTACAGTGTGCTTCTGTGTTGCTCACATTCCCATCTCTGCATCCAAACAATATGGGGAGCTTTCTATATAACAATGATGTACAGCAGTACTCAGCCCGCTCTCCATCCTATTCATATATTGTGGTTCAAAACCCCCCAAAACGCAGCACCTGTTGCCCATCTGAACATAACCTTAGATTTGCAATTAAAATGTGAAGAAAAGCTATTACAGCTAGCATTTTTATCTAAAATGTGTTCTTACCTGTCATTAATGAATACTTGCACGCTCTTCTGTGTATGCTTTATGTGTAGCAGTAAACTAGGCAATATAGTGTTGTACAGATAAGTACACATATGTAAATGTTCAACATGTTAGTATATTGACTTTACAAATACTCTTTATACTGTAATAGTCTTGTAATGAAATCAGTGGTTGAAATGGTGGTGTTTATTGTGGTATGCCATACCGTTACTTCCCCTACTGCCGTCATTGGATACCTGTCAAATTCCATTCACTTACATTCTTCATATCACCACTTCTAAATTCCAACTTCAACCACTGAATCAAATTATTAATGGAAAAACTCCAATTTTGAGAGAGATAAACAAGAACACATTTTCTTGGCTCTCTCAATGCAAGGGCACTGGATGATGCAGAATACTATATACAAGAATGGACAATGACCATTGGTGTTTTTGTAGATACTATTTGTATAATCAGCATGTTCGATACTATTTGTATAATCAGCATGTTCTGATGGCGATTATACATCCTAACAAGTGTTTCAGTGGTCCTTTTATTGTACATTGCCAGCTGCTGCTGCTGGTGGTGGTCACATGCGTGCAGTGGCACCAGGACCAGTTATTCAGATGGCCTCACTGATCTTGGCAGCATGCATACATCTTATATGCTGTAAGAATCGGTGAGGAATTCCTACCGCGGTACAGAGCGGATCATGTGACCGATAGCAACAGCTAGCACTGTAAAAAGTAATTTAGCAAATAAAACAACCTTGTGTATTATAAGGAATAATGTGTGCCTTAAATGATTACAGATATTAAAAGTCACAGATGAGCGCCAACCTGACTAGATATGGTCCTGGTGACTTCTAATATCCTTATAATTTACAGTAATGGGTATATGATCTCATATAAAATACACGTGGCATTAAGGAACCAGCAACCTAAAACACTAGAAGCTTTATACAGAAGAAATACTAACAACATTCACAAATATATGTGAAACTGGCCATACCTTGACATTCTTCACACTGCACTTATATTTCCTATGAAGCCAAGTTCCATCTAGTTATTCTTTGTTATCAGTTATTGCCGACAGAAAGACTCCAATGTCCTATACTAGAATCTCTTCCCCAAACAGTGACAACTTTATCCCAAATACCTTCAGCTTCAATAAGCTCCTGGAACTTTTTTTATATATTTGTACAAACTTGTTATTTATGTGTTGTGGTCCTTTTGATATTGATATATGGAAAATATATTTTACTAGTGCTTATTGATTTTTTCACTTCTAAATGGAGCTTAGTGACCCATCACTCCAGTGGTCATTAGAAACACTTATGTAGTATCTGTATTCACCCATTGCTTCTGTAGATTATATGGATATTAAAATTAATGGTTAAAAGTTATGGGGAAGTTACTCCGTTAGATGAGCTCAGTCTGATAATGGATATATTTATATTATAGAACTCCTCCACAACCTATAACATCCTTACATTATCTCAGTAGGGGCTGTATTAACTCAAATACCTGTAGTGTAGGAAAAAGAAAAGAAAATATTAGATGTGATTTAGGACCGTATGGCGCAGTGCAAACAGAACCTGTCTAACCTGTGGCACTTGTCTGAACAAATGAATAAGGGTGATTCAATGTCTGAGGTGCTCGTATGATTGCTGTTGTATTTGATCCAACACTGATATTTTATTTCATGCCAGCATTACAAGCTGTATAGGAAAGTAAAACGAGCTGAGCTGCTTATTTCAATGACTCAAAGCTAAACTGAAAATAACACTACTTCTAAACAATGAAATTGTTCCCGCTTATTAATGCGGCTCTGTGACCACTTTAAATAGACACGTCGTATTTTCCATTACTTAACAAGTAATAATTGTTCAGTTACTGGAAGCGTTTCTATAATGAATGGGCATTAGCTCCTAAAACAAGGGACACACACTGGAGATTTATTAATCGGCTGCCATTTATACAACCCAGTTCGTGGGATCTAGGAACATTCGTCAAAGCTTTATTTCCCCAAGGTTCCTGCGCCTCCCCAGACTTTTGCAACATGTAATAGAAGTTAGACGAGAAGACCAGAGTCTCTATATGTTTTGTATCATCCCCTAGTCTACTTTTATCTTGGACATTCATTGTTTTAATCTATCTTTTAGGGAAATCATCTGACAAAAGATTTCACCATTTAAATGTCTTCCTTGAAGATGCTCTGTCAAGCCTGAAAATCTAAGGTCTATGAATACCATGTGTTATAGAAGCCACAAGAGCGGCTGTCATTGGCAGTATAAGGAGTACAGTATATGCTTCTGGTAATCATTGTTTTGCACAAGTAGTAGATTGTATTGTACAGTGGAAGGGAGTGAGGGATTACATTGTGTACATTGAATGTTCTGTGTTCTACAGAACATATTACAGTAATGAATAAGTGATAAACAATGTATTTCATTTTTTTTATATTTGTTCCTTTTGAGAATAAAACTATTATTGCATTAATGCATTATTTTGTTTCAATAACGGAACCTAAGTCTGTGGAGGCCAAGACGGTAGAAGAGAGTGGAGGGGTGGGAAACCTTTGGCGCTCACCATGTACATTATTCCAGTTCTATAAAGTTTGGATCCATTAATAAATTGTGTCCATTAGTTGTATCATTTTTTTAAAAATATTTTTTTTTTTTTATTAACTTTGTTTTTTAAAAACAACAATAACAATTGCCAGTATCTAGGATAATAGCCAATGTACAAGCAAATAAACAAACCACAGGTGAGCAAAGGGTACAAAAAAGGAGACCCATCTATATAGAATAAATGATATATCAAGGACCTGTACATATGACTGGCTTTGGTAAAGAGTGCATGAAGAGAGTATAATGTGATGTGTAAGAGTGTGACACATCACAGTGCCGCCCCTCTTCCCTATTCTACCCCTTCGTAGAATAGGGAAGAGGGGCGGCAGAAAGGTAAACTGAATCAAAGTTAGGTTTGCTCATACAAATGATTGCCTACCAACACTGTAAAAGGGTAGCTAAGGTATGGTTATAGTAAGAGGTCTGAAAAGTCTTGGGACAAGACTCTTTCAGTGGATGGGCCATTAGAAATGAACCAATCACAGCAGACTTGGGTGTATTTACAAGATTTATTATGTCAATATGTGGAGAGCTTCTTCATGGGTGCCAGATACCAAATTTGGTTGAGGAACTGCTGTCAGGAAGTGGAGTCTGTGCTATTCCAGTGGCCTGCAACCAAACATTAAGAATTTGTATGGAAAGGGTATCAGACTCTTTATCTAAACCCTCCAGCGAAGAACTAAGAAATGACCAAGGCACTTTGATATTACAAAAATCTCAATCTCTCTTTTAAGGCTGGCTACACTTTCCCAAAACCATGCAATCTCAGAGCAGAACCACCAGAGGGGGACAAAAAAATCCTCTCAAACCAAAGCCCATAATTCACTGCTCTGAGGCATTTTCATAAATCTTCTTAACGCAGTGGGAACCAGGTACCACATATAGTACACCTGGTACACGGTCTCCTTTACTAAGGATGAGATTGAGGACCTAGAGACCATTTCACTCACAGTAAACCAAGTGTCCTCATCCGATAGGCCACCCAAGTTGATTTCCCAACTGGCTTGTGTCTCGGTACAAC
The DNA here is from genome assembly GCF_038048845.1 of Mixophyes fleayi. Classification (NCBI taxonomy): domain Eukaryota; kingdom Metazoa; phylum Chordata; class Amphibia; order Anura; family Limnodynastidae; genus Mixophyes; species Mixophyes fleayi. The sequence continues at coordinate 219,575,171 of NC_134406.1, read as the reverse complement.
GTTCTGCTTAACAATTATCAGTACATTGTGGAAATAATGCCCTTCAGGAGGGAATTGTGTACAGCTAGAGATTCAAGTGGAGTCAGGAACCTAGATATATCAAGTTTGGGAAGGGAGTCAACAAAATATTTTACTTGGAAGTTTGCAAAGGAGCTGACTGTTGGGAATTAAAGTTTTTCTTGCAAGGTAGTCAGATTCCAGGATGTCCAAAACCATCCTGACACCTCTTTCCACGGTCAGAAATGGGGCAGGTATTGATATAGGATAAAATTTGCATTATTCCAAACTGGTGCGATGGGGAGGGAAGAGTAGTAATTCTAAGAAAGATATACAGTGGTCCCAAATTTGACATTGGAAGGCCATAAGTGGATGAGACTGCACCAGGGGGTATCTCTCTTGTTGGGAAGCTCACAACTGATGAGAAAGAGAATTTTGCAGGAGGCCTCCAGGTTTATTCTTTACTGGGCCTGTTTGTTAGCAGTTGTATCACATTTTCAAATAAACTGATATGAGAATCTGCATGTAGATCATCATAACCATGTGTTTGAGAAATGTTTACAGTTGGCTGTTTTTTTAAGAATCTCTTTTGCCTCCTACATAGTTAATATTTTAAGCAAAAAAAAGGAAGAAGATAGGTTGACCAAGCTATCTGTTGAATCTAAGCACTAGGTTAAGCTGTGTCTGGTTAGTTCAGCTGGTGAGAAGACATCACCAAGCAATCATGAAGTAACCTGTGTGACTAGGAAGAGAACCAAAAGGGAAAAAGGACTATGGTCCAGAGTGCCACATGACACCTTTAAGGGTAGTATGTTGCCCATTGCTGCTTTGAAGATACAGCTCTGGACTTATGCCAGGACAACAGCTTAAAGTAAAACGGATTTTCCATAGAAAAAAATTGTACACAAATTTTTAATGTAGAACTGGAGCTAGAAACATGAAGGCCGTGTCCTAGCTATTCCTGTTTTTCCATTCAGACAAATGCTGTATTAGGAAGCTCTGAAGTTCACCTATCTTCTGAATAACCATTATTATAGGGCGCATTAATTGATTCCCTGTAGGTAAGCATGCCATGCCTTACATTCAGTAGTGAAATTCAGACTGGTTCCAGGATAAATGCAGCAGCTGACTAGGCTAATCATGTGACTGACTTATACCATAAACAGCCTTTGTGAGGTCACTCCACTGTGGTATAAAAGCCACTGCTTAGTATAGAACAGTCAAACAGAGTCTGAGCTGTATATTATACACATACATACATTTACAAGCACATATTGTTTACTGCTGTGTCTGCTGATATAACATCTCACAATCTAAGGTAAGTTAATTTTTTTTATCTAAATGTTATATGAAATCATGTTAAAATTAACATCCATCACTCATTATATATGAAAATGTAGTTTAACACCTTTAACCAAAACGGAAAACTCCCAAATTATTTTAACACCAAGGAATGTAACCTTTTTGGCCATTAACAAGTACTTGTTAGCCGTTTCCCTGGCATAGAGACAACATACAAGTCTGTGGACAACACAATGAATTATGAAGGCTCCGTGAACACTGGAATTCCTATAATGTTGCTGTAGAACCTCATCACTCAACTCTACAACAGAACGCAGCTGAGCTACATATATGCTACCTCATATGGGCTGCAAATGAAACCCCACATCATATACGCCACCATACTAACAGATTGTGCCAAGAAGCACCATGTGTTGTATGTCACCTGTCTGAGAACCAGCCACAAGTAGATCCTTCACATCATTATTTATATAGCGCCAACATATTCCGTTGCGCTTTACAATTGGGGACAAACATAATAAACTAATAAACAAACTGGGTAAAACAGACAAAAGAGGTGAGAAGGCCCTGCTTGCAAGCTTACAATCTATGGGACAATGGGAGTTTGATACATGAGGTTAAGTCTACATTTTGCATTTCGCTCCAGCCAGACTGCAAAGGTAAAAGTGACTCATAAGCTAAATGATCCTGTCACACAACAATGTTGGTCAGGGGTAGTTGTCTTGTGTGAAATTGTGTAACAGATGGTAATAGGGTAATGTAGTGAGGTTAAGAGGGTGGTTGAGGAATATTATAAGCTTGTCTGAAGATGGTGGGTTTTCAGAGAACGCTTGAAAGTTTGTAGACTAGAGGAAAGTCTTATTGTGCGAGGGAGAGAATACCATAGAGTGGGTGCAGCCCAAAAAAAGTCCTGTAAACGGGAACGGGAGGATGTAATGAGGGTGGATGAGAGACGCAGATCTTGTGCAGAACGGAGTTGCCGAGTTGGGAGATATTTTGAGAGAAGAAAGGAGATGTATGTTGGTGCAGCATTGTTGATGGCCTTGTAGGATAGTAAAAGTATTTTATATTGGATTCGGTAGAAAACATCCTGACATCTACTGGAAAGAACCTGTAACATTGTTTACAATGAAGCACTGAAGTCATATATACAAATATATTGTAAATAAAGCTTTAATTTAAAAACAATTACATGGAAATATCATGTAAAATATAGGTAACCTGCTACTTGATGTGTAAACAAAACAATGTTTTAAAAATACCTCATGAAGTACAAACAGCAGGCTTTGTGTAGTGGTTTCTGTGAATGGTACAGAAATGATTAGACGTGACTGTGAGCCCTTTATAGAGAGAAATTTTCCATGTTTGATATCATGGCAAAATAGCAAACCATTGTATGTGCCTATTTTCTTACTACTAACCTCTTTAAAATCGTCATAACTGAATTAGCAACTACATTCAGATAAACCACTACCTGGTGACTACGGAGGATCTATAAGGTTCTGACTTTCCTGGTCATTGTATAATCAGGCCCCAAAGTCCACATAACTCCCTCACTTTAGGTCTTCACTGAACACAATACTCATCATACTTGTCAGGGGCCGCGGCGGCCTCGGGCACCGCCGCAACTCACTTCCTGGTTCTAGTGAACGTCCCGGCCGTCTCCATGACGACCGGGGCGTCACTTCCGGACGCCGAGTGTGACAAGCGGTGCGCCCCGGCAAGTGAGCCAGCCGGGCACATGCGCTAGGATAGCCTGCGGGCTAATTAATGTCAGGGGCATGGGTTGTGATGTATTGCAGGGCTAAGCCCTGATTGGCCAAAGTCTGTATATAAGGCAGGGAGGGCTTAGCCTCCCTGCCGGTTATAGCATCCAGTTTGCCTGTTAGCTTAACTTGCTCCTGCTCCTGCCTTGTATTGGTGAAAACCTGTTGGACTGATTACCTGTGTATGACCCCTTGCCCTGATTTGGACCCTGCCTGTGTATCTTGTGACCCTGACCTACTTGCCTGTATCTGGACCTAGCTATCGTGCCTGTGACCCTTGACCCCGGATTGTGTATTGGTTTCCCTGTCTGCTGCCGGCCCTCGACCCTTGCCTGGACTTCACTCCGCTTTCCTGGGTTCTCCCTAGTCGGTACGCACTTCACAACCCTCTGCTAGTCTGCGGCCAAGTCTGTCCCCACCACTAGGGGCTCCAGTGAACACCTGACTGGCAGAGCAGACTCCGGGTTGTGTTGTGCTGGCTGGAGGGGTTCCTAACAATACTCTGTCATTCACAAAATATCTCCATGGCCGTAACACGGATGCAAATATTTACCCATTGCTTACAATATAGCCAGATAGCCTGAATGTCCTTGATGGAAGTTGGACACAGACGGCTGTCTATACATTTTCAAAGATGCCATATAAAGTCATTCGATGAATATTTTGTACCGGGTCATGGTTGAGTTGTCAATTGTGAACTACAATTAAACTGAGTAAACCTACCAGACCCAGGTAAGCTAACGTCACAGAGGAATTATTCATATTTGACCAAGTCTACATGTTAAAATATTTATATGTGCTAGGAGTTAGGTGCTAGATCACACTAGAATACTGTAAGTAAGTGATTTGTTGTACAAATTGAACAATGAAGTGGTGGTTTCACCTGATGGTTTTCATTTATGTTTTTATTAATACTTAAACTATAGGCAGGCAGTTATTATCCAATAGGTTGACTAGGCTGCATCCAGGGCGTCAGTCTTTTTTTTTGCGGTGGGGAGGGGGAAGGGTGAGGTAAAACTGCGACGGAGAGGTATAAACTGAAATTAATTTTAATATGTAAGAAAATAGTTATGTTCTAACCACAACCACAAAAGGTACATTTGAACAGACACTGGTGAAACACTTAAGAAACCAAAACAAAAAAAAAATCACATGAACATCTTGCCAACCATTAAGGATCTATTATGTTTTGTTGTCGTTTGGCAGCCAGCAGCACATGAAATTTGAAAGAATGGCTTAAACCAAATATCAACAAGTCCTAGAAGGTCATTGATGTCCCAGAGTGCGGTGGTAGTCATTACACAGACCATCAAAACCCGATAACACTTATCCCGACAAGGTTGTACACCCTTGCAAATGTTTATTAAAGTGATTTCCAAGAATTCCGATCACATAACATGTCGGCACCTGTAAATGATGTCACTTTTAAAGGCGACAATATTATTTCTGGCCTTAAAGGGATAATTTAAGGAGGCGCCGCCTCTATAATTTAAGACCCTTACCAAAACACATTGTAGAGCCGGCGCCTCCTTAAATTATACCTTTAAGACCAGAAATAATACGGTGGCCTTTAAAAGTGACGTCATTTACAGCTGCCGGCATGTTATCTGATTGGAACTCTTGCAAATCACTTTAACAGACATTCGGGATTACAACTATATACAGGGCCATCTTTTCCATTGGGCACGATGGGCAGGTGCCCGGGGGCCCCACAGGCAAGGGGGCCCCAGAGGCAGGGCTCTGCCCAGGGGCCCATAATGTTGTTAAGATGGCCCTGACTGTATAGGATTACAGACAGCTGGGTAATCCTTGTCGGGGTAAGTGTTATCAGGTTTGTGGTAGTCGTTATAACATACCTAACCCCCCAGAGTGAGTAAAGAAACTAAAGCTGAAAATCAGTTTGATATTTCAACAAGGAAATAATCCAAAACATGCCTTAAAATCAACCATCACATTCCCCGAACATGAGTATTATTGAAAATCTGTTTACATATCTCAAACTTGCAGTGCATGTAAGATAGTATTTCTCAGCTAGAAGAGTTCTACAAGGAAAAGGGGGAGAAAAAATAACAAAAACAGAAAGATCAGCTACAAGAAACATTTGGATGCTGCACTTTCTGCCAAAGGAAGTCTTACAAACTACTAACATTATGCCCACATATTTGCACATATGACTTTAAAACGCATATGTAATTAAGTGCGACATGTCTCCAGAATGGACCTGAAGGCACTTTGCATTACCGCAACATTGCAGATTTCCCTTCGCCCCCCGCCCCATAGGGTTGCTAAGGATAATCTGCGATGTTGCGGTACCATATTGACACTTTATATGCGCAGCCGCAAAGAGCCGGCTTAATTGAATATGCCCCTTAGGAGCCAATTCAATTATCTGTCAGGTTGAATAGTAACCTCACAGCTATGTTTATGCGTGCATTACCAGCAATTACCGTAATGAAAAAAATCTTTGCTCTCTGAACAAAGATCCTTACCACAGCAACACAAGGAAACACCACGCGGGGCTACACTTCACTGGTAATAGAATAAGTCTGTTTTAATTTTTCCATGTTACATTCAGCCAATACAAAGTAATTGTGCATCAAGGGCCTGATTTAGAGTTGGACATAAATCCATTTGTGGCATAAAAACATTGCCTTGTATAAACTTGGTTGCACAGCACATAACTTATGGGAGTATTTTGAGTTGAGTGCATCTTACTCCCCTTGCATTGGGAGAACGGTGTCAGTGGTGTGAACACACAAGTTCAGTACAGTAAGATTCAACCACACCCTTTAGAGTTGTGTCCAGTGTTGTCTCACACTTTTCCTTAATATACGTCTTTTAAGAAAAGTACCTTTACCTGCTCCATAGGCCTGGTGCCATTTTCTGTGTTGATGGCAGCTGCATCTTTGCAATGGACATATCTATACACAAGATTTCCAGTTGTATGTTTCTTAAGATGTCACGTTTATCTTTGTACTCTGCAGCAGTTGTTTTAACTTTTTTTCCCTTGAAGATTCAATAAAACATTCATCTTCACCAGGACAACTCAAACTGTGGCAGTTGGGTTCTTTTGAATACATAAAAAACGTTCCCAGTGGAAATGTTCTAATGATTATATTATAATGTCATTCACACTTTCCTGCAGCTTTGTACTACTGTATTATGAAAAACTTTCTCTATACAACCTTGAAATAAGACTCTTGGTAGAGGGCTATTGCTTACCATAATACCTTTACCAAACACAGTAAATGTGGGGTTGCCAAATTCAGCCTCCAATACATTTGAGCTATAGATATCTGTAAAATAGCTGTCTGGGGTATTCCATTATTATATTGCACAGGTTTTTATAAATTATACATTGCCAATGCTGATCTCCCCTCCAAATGCAACAACCATTTGCATAAGAAACTTGGTGTACCCAGATGTAGAGGCAATACTCTTCCATTTAACTCAAACTCTTCTGACCAAGCTGAGTATGCTGGAAAATTTCTGATGCTCACTAGTAAAACTTCCTAAATTAATGCATATGTGGTAAGCTATGGAAGGAGCCAGCTTACTGATTATTAGTATAGGCACATATAGAATGTAGGGTAAAGTAAAGTACTCTGAATAGGCATCAGAGTGTGACCGACAGTTCTACATAGACCCACCTCAATAGGTGGTTCTGGAGAGTCAATATGCTAATATGATCACCGACAGGCAGAGCATGGAAGTAAGCAGGGATCTATTAAAAAGGAAAAACATACTAAGGGGTATACTTACTAAACTGCAGGTTTGAAAAAGGGGAGGTGTTGCCTATAGCAACCAGATTATAGCTGTCATTTATTTAGTACATGCTACAAAATGACAGCTAGAATCTGATTGGTTGCTATAGGCAACATCTCCACTTTTTCAAAACCGCAGTTTAATAAATATACCCCTAAGTGTTTTATTTTTCATGTTACAACCCATTTAGCAAGTTGGAAACATGAACTTTGTCACATAGAAATGGATTCGACACGAAAAACCTTCTTGCACCAATTGACAAAATGTTCTGATCAGTACCCTGTGCTCCTTCCACTATACATCTCTTAATTCTGCTTACCTCAATTTCTTTCCTTACGTTATAACTATGACCATATCAGATGTAGCCCTTTCCTAATTTACACAATCACACAAGTGGACATGCCATGCCCTTAAGAACATTAATAACAAACATTTGCTTGGTTCAAATATATTTAACATTCAACAGATTTGTAGCATGATCATGTCCAGTGGTGATGTTATTATTACACTTTATTTATAACGTCAACATACTATGCAGTGCAGTACAGAGGATGTACCTGCCAGTTTGTTTTGGATAGCAGGAAGAAGCATGCACATAGACATGTGGAGAACACAGACTCCACATAGATAGAGTATTATAGAATTGTATTATGATCATGTTTAGTGGTCCTGTTGTGATTGGCAATGTGTTATGTCTTATATCTGTATAGCGTGTTAGTATAGAATTGTATTATCCTCATGTCTAGTGGTCATGTGATGACTGGTCATGTGTTATGTCTCATGTCTGTGTAGAACGTTATAGAATTGTATTATGAACATATCAAGTGTTCGTGTGCTATTGGGTAGGTGTAGTTTCTTATGCCTGTATAGAGTGCAACAGAACTGTATTATGATCATACTTTTTTTCTGTACTGGTATGACAGAAACACGATTGGGTGACCACAGTGAGCCATTCCTTTTTTGTGTATTCAAGTATGTATACATGGTGAGGAAACAGGTCAATAAACCACTGATCCAAGGAAACCAATCTGAATGGTCATAACTGGTTTGTGTTTTATTATTCATATGCTCTCTTATATGGATGCCTTGGGATCATTTCTCCCTTATCCGATCAGATTTTCAGCTCAGTTTTTTTATAGACAAATTGCATCTTAAATGAATCTGGTGGTTTAATAACAGACAGACAACAGTTACAATTTGCCCCCAAGTTGAATAGTTGGTAAAATTGGCATTTTTTTCATTACATATACTTTTTTTTATTAAATATGTAAAAAGATAAAACGCAAGTTATTCACATATTCATAGACAAAAAAACCTACTCTATCATGCGACAAGTTGTGTGTATGGTAAAATGAGTGTGATACAGCTGAATAAGACTCTTTCCATCTAATCAGGACTTCATTACCTGTCTATTTATATTTAACAATACATATGTTTACATTCCTTTCAGTTTACATTTCATATATACCTTTTTATGATGTGCTATCCAGTAAAATAAAAGCCATAACAGAAGGAAATACTGAAATAAAAGTATATCAAAAACATAGCTAAAACATTAAATATACAGCAGTACAATCCATAGAAGACCGTCTCACTTAATTGTCAGTTCCTAAGCCAATTTTCCAAACACAACAAATTTGTCCATCTCCACTTGACTACTTTGGAATCTTGGCATAACCTTCACATCGCTTGCAAATTATAGTGTCCCTACACACTTTGAAGGCAGCCAATTTGTGGGATGTATGAAAATACAGGCTATTCAGTGCCATTGATTGTTCTAAGTGACTATTGCTTTACCTGACAAAATGGCTGCCGCAACTGTGTGCAGAAAACAGGTGCACTTTAAAGGATGTAGAAACACACACTGTCATTATGACGGCCATGTGGGTAGCCACCAATGCCTTTGATACGCCAGTCAAACATTTGATAGATATTAGAGGTAGTATATGCATGGGAACGAATACATTATTGTATGCTAGTCCATTAATACTGCATTCAGATAACTGTAGTGCATTACTATTGCTTTAGAAGCATAGGCCATGTTATGATATTGCCATTGATATAAATATTGTATTACTGCATTATACTGTATGCTTTGGCACATGCCAATTAAGTGAGAATATGCCTTTCTAGGGGTGTAATCGTGCTGTAATAGCCTTTTTTCTGTCATAGTTGCCATATTGTGTTTAGTATGTGTAGTGTGTGTGTTTAGTATGGTCAGTCTGATCTCTTTGCAATGATGAAATGGGCAAAATCCAGGTGATTGCTGAGTAGCTGTCAATGTTATTTTCTTTGTACCTGTGTGAAAAAGATCCACCTTGGAATATAACTTTCCACAAGATGAAAGTGCAGCTTGACAAAACATTTTCCTACCTTTAACCTAAATGTGTTTGGTTGCTTATTACTCAAACAATAACAAAATAAAAAAAACAATAAAAAAACACATAGAAAAATATTAATATAATTTTGTCCAAATAATTAAAAAAAGAAAAATAGCCGTTGTCTGTACTGGGAAGTGTTGTATATTTTAGGGGTGTACAATATACATGTATATATGTAGGATTTTCCTTGCACAGGACAGAACAATCCTGATGCTTTGGAAGACCTAGAAAGCGATTACTTTACCTTTAAAGAGCCATGAAGGGTCCTCCATCCTCTCTACTGTAAAGGAATACTGAGATCACCAACATGTGCACACGATTTATATAGAATTCTCCATTCTGGTAGCACACAGGTCTTAGATCTCTGCTATATGCATGCTAGACAAGTGACTTAATCTTCATATATTGGGTACAATACGGAATAAAATAAAGTTACCCCCAAAACATGTCAACACTTCTGCTTTCCAGCCATGTTTCTGTTTAACTGATACGTTTACATGGGACGTGTGTACGTTTTGTTTTTTACTTAGCACTTTTACATTCGCGGTAGTGATGTTGCCTATGACATGGATATATAAATATTGTAAGATATTACAAGTAGAAGCAAGCAGTTTGGAAAACAAGGAGATAGCTCAATTACAAATAAATAAAAAAATATGGGAAAAGATTTGAAAACAATCTGAAACAGTCAAGTGGCACAAGTTGCTGCCAAGTAGCCCCACGCCATCTCCGATTTGCTGGGGCAAGGACACAACTTCTGTAAACACTCCTTGGGAAAGTAACTGGTACAGAATGCAGTGGTTTGCTGGCGCTCACTATAGTACATTACATGGTAAGGGTGTGCTGAGAGTGACTGGCCACTCATTGCTCTCCTGAAAGAAAGTTCCACGTGAAATGAAAACAGTGAGGTGGGTGGAAGGGAAGGGTCAGTACTCGTCCTGCTGTGGATCCTCCTGCACGTGGTCATGCTCGTTGCCATCATGTTGGTCTGTGTGGCCCTCCTGGATTGGAATAACACAATGACCGTTAGAACTACATATTGGACAAACAAGTGCACAGATACTACATAGATTAATGGTGTTAAACTAATTCTGGAGATACACTGATTTGGAGTGTGCTCTTATTGTATATATCGGCAGTACGAGATAACAGGATACCAGAAGACAGATGTGTTTGGGCTTTACAGGACATGACTAATATGGCATATGACATTGTACACAGCACTGTACTAAAGTTTTTTTTTTGCAAAATAATTTCCCAGTCTTCGGAGGGAACTGTATGAAAGTGCGAGGGAGCAGAAAGTGGAGGTAAATGGTCCTTAAAAGGTTAGTAAGTAAACGCCATATTCAACAACCGCTTTGCCAGGCTAGAACCTCTATCGTAAAATGCCATCACTTACCAGCTTGGAACATACTTTCCCGGAATGTCCCAGACTCACAAATTCCAGGTAGTTGTCCCGGACCCCCGAGAGAGCAGGCCTCTCTCTCGGATCCTGCCCACTTCACTAGGAGGTCAGCGGGATCCGTTTCACTGAAGGGCGGGGCAAATAATGATGTGATTTGCATCCCCACGCCCCCTGCACTTGACTTAGATTTTTAAAGTTGGCAAAGTATGGTTTACAACCACCAAGGAGTGGTATGTTTAAAAGAATATAGAGTTCATTTAACAACAATCTCCCCCTACATGCATGTACAGTGTGTATGCCAAAATATTCCCTGTGCCTTAAATACTATGGTGTTAATGCAGCTGACTGTTTACAATATTGCATTTAATGCATTTCATACTGCACATTGAATATTCAAGTAAAATAGCCTAGCTATTCACATTACCAAGAGGAAATATACATTATAACAGAAATCAGTTCTGGGAAAAACCCAACACCTTATATATTGGTATGTGACGTAACTGATGGTCCAAACCATGTATAACATTCCTAACAGGGATAAGAGATCTTACACATTAAAAATACATAGCAAAAATACAGAAAGTATAGATTTTATTTTAACCCTGAATGTATCTTGAATAATCTGCATTTCCTCTTGTTGATCTTTATATCCAAATATGTTTTGTCAGAAAAATCCGCTAAGAGCATCTGATCAACCTGACTGAACACAGGATCAGGACTCTGCAGGATAACCAATGTTCACTATCCATCACCTGGCAGCATGCACAACACATCTAACATGGGGATCGAGGACTTATTACAGACTCAGGCAACACTCATTGCACCATCCTGTGAGTGAAGTGCAGCCTGTTATACAGCTTAGAACATCCATCTGTATGTAACCAAACAGAGGTTAGTTACCCTGGGATAAATAAATGGGAAAGTGAGATTAAACGTAACACTAGAATATCAATGCCGTCTAAAACACTAGTGTTTATTATACCCTTGATCATGGATTGTTGGGGAAACAATAAATAAATGACCAGTATAGAAAAGATACCAAGCCACTAAAATGGATATTTTCCACTGATGATGTACGATATAGGATATATCAGGATCGGGAGCTGGGTGTTTAATGTGATCAAAAAAATGATCTCCTCACTTAGAGTTAATGATATCTTCAATTCTGTAACAGTTATTGATCCACCAGCTAAAAGTTAATGCAGAAATCTGATAGTCAATAGCAGTAGGGAAGCTAAATATAGTAGATGATAGCATATTTGGAAGGGCGTCCCATGGTTATACCTTTAAAATGCACAGCCGTTGTATTTTTCAGTCTATAAAATAGACTTAAAGCAACTAGCGACATCTAGTGGCCACAAGTGGTAATGCAGTACCTGGACCAGGTATGGAAATTACAAAGTAATAAACTGAAAAGTCATATTGGCTTATTTGTAGTACTGGTGTAAATCAGATTTAGTTTACTTAACATTTACATTGCTGCATAAAAGGTATAGAAAATAAATGATGTGACTGGATTGTGGTTTCCACACTTGTGGAAGGTCCTCTTTTGAAGATAAATCTTAAGCAATTTTACAAAATAAATGTCAATATCACTGTAAAGATCAATGTGTGGTTTGTTTTATTTCTTCATTATGTGAATTTACGTGCAGTATAATTTATCCCAAAGCAACAAACTTTATTTATGTCAAGGATCCGAGGGTTTTCCTACATATCAAGGATTGGGGAATGTAGCAGTGTTTCACATGTAAGGTGGTACTGCCTGCTTCCAATATAGCTCCAGTCTGGAGGGTGGAAAGAATCATCCCTAATGCCATTCTCTTACATGCAGCACAGAGCCTCTTTCTACATGGCTATACTTTAAAGCAGAGGTCAAAGTGGCAGTATGGAAAATGTAATGAGAACATAAGTGAATGGAAAGTCATAGTGTTACAATGCAGGCAGTAGGAGAAGTGGCGGTATGGAAATTGTAATGGGAATGTAAGTGAATGTAATATAATAGTTTTACAATGAAGGCAGAAGGAGAAGTGGCGGTATGGCATACCACCACCGTATACCAGCCCATTTCCACCTCTGCTTAAAGTTCATGCTGAGTATTACAGTATTCTATCCCCATAAACATACTTTATTTCCAGTTACAATGAGGGCCTTGTAAAAATCTAAATAAACATTGTGCAAAAAGTATGAGAATGTAATGGTGGCCAGTTACTCTTAAGAAGCTTTCTCACTTTGTGAACTTGCCGTTTGCATCACATAGAGAAATATTGTACAACATATAAAAGGGGTCATCTATCTACCTCTAGCATAGCGCACACTACACAGGGTACATCACTTGCAGCCTCTAGAAGAGGTTACTCAGCAGGACGTATTACAGAGCCTGCTGCTCTCTGTACAAACACATGTGTATACTTCAGTGTAACGTTTTATATCTTGGAGAGGGAACGGTGTACTTGGTGACAATGTAGGATACATAGTCAAAAGAATATGCAGGTTCTAATTTCTTTTTACCATATGTATTAAGTAAACAAGCACATTGTTCTTTCATTATTTGTAATTACATTTAGTAAAAAGTTTGGCAACATGTTTGATCACTGACATGTGAGGAAATACCGCTGACCTACACAGATCAATAATTATTTTACCATCAGAATTCAATTCTTGGCCTCATTCACATCTATCTGTAAATAGTTTAAGTGATCACACCAAAAAGGCATCACTAAAGCTCATGCATTGCATGCTTCGGAAGGATCGCGGTACTTATCGCCACATGTCAGAGGAGGACATTACGGTAATCTGGCATTGTCCTGGGATCAACGCTACAATGCAGCTCTATGGTGTTAGTAAAAAGGTTAGTACAATGACATATCCCTGAGCACCGGACTAGAACTGTCCCTGGAGATCAGCTAGGTGTCCCTCCAGGAGCACTGTTGTTACAACAGTCAACAATATGGCTGCACCCTTTCATATGACAAATATTTAAAAAAATAAGAATGTTTTCTGTGCAGAATTATGTCCATGTGTTCAACTAAAAATGTATTAAAAAGAAAGTGAAATTAATTTTATTTATATGTGGTGTATTATCCATTAAGTACTATTTATATTGTTCTAATGTATCTATAATGAACTGTAATCTGTAAGCATTCATCTGAATAACAATCTTCATTGTGGGATCTCCTCTCATTATTATATTTATAGATCAAACATAAGCTTTTGGGATCAAAGCAAAAGTATCTCATCCTTGGAACAAAGTTTAGGTATGGAAGTAGAATGAAACAGGTACATGGTCATTAGCGGATTATGACACATGAGAAGAGAGCTTATATTTTCATAGCTGGGAGGATGTTGTAGTTGAAATAATCGCACCGCCAGAAGAGGACTATTTTCCAGCAATTATTTTTTATCAAAGTAATGAATAGGTTCTGGACATTAGATGGAACTTACATTCCAACCACATTCCACAGGGGATAGCTTGTTTTCATTTTTATACTTTAAAATATGCTGCTTATGTTGTGTGAGTCAAAAGGTGTTTTTTTCAGCTCATGTAAATTTATACTCCTTTTTTGCTTATAGATTTTTTTTTTTTTCCACTGTGGCTGAAAGGGCCTTGAAAGATTATAGTCATTCTGATAATTGTAGGATCTGATCAAATATATCACAGGTTAAAATTTCTCTATGTGTGGTCAGCTTCACTGAATATTTACTAGTTTATCATTATTAAAAACGCCTCCAAAAGTGCCAAAAGGAGGGATAAATTGTTTGGGGACATTGCCAATGGACGAGAGCAGTGTTTCTGAAAGCCAGTCCTCAGGAAGCCCTAACAGTGCAGGCTTTACAGGTGACAAGTGAAATAATTATACCACCTGTGGATTTGTTACAATGTGTCAGTCAGTAATGAATAGACCTGTGCTAAAAGAGATATGGAAAACATGCACTGTTAGGGGTCCTGAGGACAGAGTTTAACACTGGACTAGAACACATTCCATTACAACTGAGGATTCCTATGTAATCATCCCTTTTCCCCAAAATATTTTGGGACATGACGCTCCATTAATTTGAACAATAAGAAATTGTCAGGACCACAGAAACCTACCTGTTCATCTGTAGCATACAAGACGTCCATTAATCGCTGGACAAGGTCATCACCTTCTTGTCCATGTTCCTGACAGAGCAGCTCAATTTCCCTTAGCTTCCCAAAGTAGAAGTCCCTTTCCTTCTCCACTCCTTCAAGGGCAATTTTTAATGAATGTACCTATCAGTAAATGTTCAATGAAAATGTTCAACTTAATTCTGCATTCAAGACAATTCAAATAGTATTTACAAAACAACAGTCCACCAGCACTGGCCAGATATCTTAGTGACTGTGAAATAGAAGGATAGATGGTCTGTATATTACATAAATCAAACACATGCATCACCATTAGTTCTAAAAGATGTCCAAATACCAATCCAATGCATTGTGATGTCAACAGATGTCTTTCTTTAAGAGGGTGAGACAATCAAGAGAGACCATGAGAGAGCGAGCGAGAGAGAGCGCGAGAGAGAGCTGAGAGTTAGTGAGATAGTCGAGATGGAGAAGGAATGTAAACGAGCCGAGAGTTAGAGAGAGACATGAACACAATGAAGAGCAGTGAATACTAAAGAGAAGAACATTGTTCAGCACCACTACATATGAGGAGATGTCACAATTACATTTGCTTGTGTAAGAGCAATCACATATGAGGCACTCGGCAGAATTAGCCAGTAAAGACACCAGATTGTATTTATTCATTTACCAAAGGGTGATCCTGTTGCTATTCTGACCATAAAGACTGACTTACCTGCTCATTAAGATGTACAACTTGTGTTTCCAAATCCTTATCACTTTTTACTGAAGAACTGGGTGCTGCTTTTTTTGCAGATGATGGACGAGATGATGTGGAGCCTGGTTTTGCAATTGGACTTGACTTTGCAGCTCCTGGGGAAAAAAAACAGAAGAATCCACTATATTATAGCAATGCATAACATAAAACATAACAGCAATTAATATAGTTCCATACGCGGCATAAAGATAGTATTTTCCTACCACATGAAATCATTCTTCTGTTTTGAAGTTTGTTACTAAACTAGACCTGGAAATGATTCTTCTCGTGTATTTCTACCCAACATAGGATTACTTGTATCAGTCAGTATACACATTTATAGATGTTATTACAAAATACAATCTTATCTATGGAGCATTTAAAATAAGAAGCCATACCCGTTTTCTTGATTCAAATGCCTTCAAAGTTGACAACAAAAAGTAAAACAATTAGACTCATTACACAGAGGGGTCAGTGCCTATTAAAACTGTTATTAGGTGACTGATGTCCCTGTGTGGGGATGTGCATTTTTGGTACATTGAACAGAACTCCAGTTCAGTGGAGACAGGCTGCATGGAGAGCACGGTTTTATGCACTAGTAATGTACTCAGCAGAATTTTATTCAACTGAGTGGTCCCCTTTCATGTACTGAACAGGAGTCAATTTACTGAATGAAGTCCTGTATGCGTTAAAAAATGGTGTGTGTGTAGTGAAGGCAGCACCTGATTGGACACGAGCCGCAGTCATTCAACCGTTACACCACAGCTCTCTGACAACTGTATGAGTTGCTCCGGGAGCCTCCAATGCTTCAGTGATAAACGTGTGGTAAGGTCGGGGTCTCCAACTGACCTCTTGATGGCCGTTCTCTATTAACACTAATGTGTTCCCATTGTTCCCAAAGAACTCAAAAGAACATATTTTGAAGGAAAAAATAAATATTTCTATACTGTACTTTCCAAGTATTTATGGTCACGTATAATTTACTAGAGATTTGCACTTTACTTAGAGTCACCCAATCTACAGTTTTATAGGAGACAATACACAATCATTCATATGTCATTCATATGTCATTATACACTGTCATTGCATGAACAATACTTTCTTTCTACGACAGAAAGTATTATAGCAAATCACCCAAGAGGTTAAGTAATGTTGACCTAGAGACTATCCTTATTATAAGATGTATAAGCATAAAACATAGGTATGGCACTATGTTTTAGATTTATACATCTTGTGTTTAGTTCAACTCGGTTGTGGATCGGAGTGTTAATATAGGGGGCAGCTTGAGATTTAGATCAGCGCTGTGTGTTACCATCTCTAATTGATGTAGATATGATTACTATTCTTCTAACAAAAAGGGATTGTCAAAAAGTGAAGTTTAAGTGATATAGATCTATTACCCTCTTTACATTAGATGACCCCTACCAAGAGGATTAAGTGGTTTAGATCTGTTGACTATACACTAGAAGATGTCATCCTCATCAGCTATTTATATAGTGCCACTAATTCCACAGCGCTGTACAGAGAACTCACTCACATCAGTCCCTGCCCCATTGGAGCTTACAGTCTAAATTCGCTAACATACACACACACACACAAAGAGAGACTACGGTCAATTTGATAGCAGACAATTAACCTACTAGTATGTTTTTGGAGTGTGGGAGGAAACCCACGCATACACAGGGAGAACATACAAACTCCTCACAGATAAGGCCATGGTCGGGAATCGAACTCATGACCCCCGTGCTGTGAGGCATAAGTGCTAACCACTAAGCCACCGTGTCTAAAATGTTAAATGCTGCAGATTGGTTCACTCCTTATTACATTTGAGAACTTGCACCAAGAGGGTTAAGTGCTACAGATCTGGTTACTAGCCGTATTATAGATTTCAGATGGTACAGAATATTATTCTCACGATAAAGCAGAGACCCTCTGCAGGACTCTGTGCCAAACCTATTTTTCCCTTTCAAGCAGTAGGTGCTTATTTTTAGCAATCCCTTAATCTAGTTGCATTTTCCAGACACTATGAGTCATCAGGCTCTCACAGAGTACCTTTTGAGAGGGAGGATACTGTACCATCTTTTTCATTTTCCGTAAGTACAGCAAGAGAATTTAATTTACTATGTTCAAACCCTTTATGTGACCTTTACAGTGTAATCATGAGTGTGGATAAACCTAACGGGATAAAACAGTGAATAAATATAAAAAGTCAAATGTATTTCTCCTATGGGTAAGTCATGTGGGATGAAGAGACAAAACATACAAATTCCTCAACTTTGTCTTCACCCAGAATAACCCCACGATCATATCTACCGACATTTAAATAAGTGGTAAAGAGTGATGGACTTGAAACTAGTTAAAGTCATAGGCATGTGCAGCACATTTCATTATGGTGTAAAACCAGGGAAATCTAAAGTGGGATACTCTGCCACGCAACTCACCACTAGAGGGGAGTGTTTAGCACTACCTAGCGGGAAAGTGTCTGGAAGTGCTCCCACATCATGTTATGCCCCACAGTAGTGCCCCCACTTCATATTATGCAAGGGCAGCACGGTGGCTTAGTCAGTGTCGGACTGGGGCATGAAGGGCCCACCGGGGGGGACTGCAACACTAGGGGCCCACCAGAGGGGGTGTGGTCAGTCAAAGAGGCGGGACCAGACACTAAAGGGGGAGTGGTCAGTCCACGAAGGACAGCTAGCACCTTAGTGTAGTATATAAAGAACGCAGTGTGTATAAAGAATACACAGTGTTGACCTGCCCCTTAGATTGGTCAGAACAGTCACCAAAACTCAGGATTGTCCCACTAGATCATGGTCGGCTAACATGTGACACTATTGATATGTAAAACATGTGTACTCCTCTTAATTCCGAAAGGCTCGCGAAATAATAAAATCTAAAAACATATAAAGTTAATTAAAATTGCAGTTCAACTGCAATAGCTCTGTGATCCTGTCCAAAATCTATTATACTTTATATAGGACAGTGGATATTCATTGTATAGTATATAATGATAACCCGTCCACTAAATGATTTTACATATCAAAATAAGGAGCTACCCATCCTCTATATCATATCAGATGTATTATAATATGCAACCTAGTCTATAGTGATGAGATATCTATCCACTTTTATTTCAAGGAAATTAATCCCTTGCTTTTTAACCTATTAGTACAATATGACTCTTGGTCCAATTGGCATTGTTTATATGCCTGTCTGATTTTATTTAAACATATAAAGCACGGAGAGGCTAATTGTATATTTCTCCTTTTATGGCTTATTAATTTGATATCCTTGGCGGTTTTAGATAATACTAATAATCCGCTTATCAGTTATTTATTCAGACATACACAGCATATAGAGATTAACTCTCAGTAGTAATTCGTTTTGTAATGTGATATAGAGGTGTCTCCGTTTGCAGTCTGTTAGTTTAGTATAATTACCAGCAGTGCCGTAACTAGACATTTTAGTGCCCTGGGCGAGACAGGGCACCGGCGCCCCCCATCTAAGTGGGAGTGGCATATGACAAGTGGGTGTGGCCAACCTAATGTGTGGGTGTGGCTAGAAATGTACTGAAAGAATTCTGATATGTATGCAAAAAATATATAGTGATAGGTATTGTAATATTTTATGCACTTAATACTCAAATAATTACAAATTATTAGATACATTTTATAAATCACCCCGAATTATACAGCTTTGCACCCTGAAGCAGAACCCTTCCCAAATATAAATATTGCACCCAAAAACAGAACACACCTTAATGCAGAGAGCAGTAGCCAAAGCAACACCCAGAGGCAGACCCTCCCTCACTTTTCAATCCCACTACAGAACATAGCAGCAAAATATAAAGCATCCTTTCAGCACAGTCGGCACTCAAAATCAAATGCAGCTTGTTACGCCCAGGATTTAAATCTAGCAGGATGGCTAGCATAGATGAAGAAACTGAAGCCATTAGAGGGATAGCAGGACCATGGTGCCCCTTTTGCTGCTAGCAGCAGCTTACAATGGGGCATTGTGACTTTTTTCAGGATCTGTGAAACAGCACACAGTAGACACTCCTAAAGTGAACAGGAGAGAACCATAAACCATTCCACCCAAAAGTACAAGCTCTTTTTTGTACTTTACAATGCTTAACCACACACTACAAATACATAGCTTGCCCACACACACTACAAATACATAGACTGTCCACACACATAATATAAATACATTTTCACTTACCTTTCCATCGCCTTTATCTCTTCTGTTCTTCTTTCTCCTGTATTGCGCTGCTGCTGCTCCTATTTGCCCCAGCAGTGCTCCTCGCTGAATCCTCACTGAAAATTACGTCGGGCGTGATGACGTCACGCCCGACATACAGTGGGAGCGAGGAGACTGCCGGGAGGCGCCGGGAGGTCAGGTGACTTTTTTTATTTTTTTAAAATCTTTATTAACACTGCTGTAATTTTTTTTTTTCACTATGCCGGCGGGAAGGGGATGGTAGCGGACGGCTGCTGCGCCCTCTTGGGTTTGCGCCCGGGGCGACGGCACCGCCCGCACCACCCTAGTTACGGCTCTGATTACCAGTCTAAGTAACGCTGGCACTCTGCTTGTCAGCTATTGTTATAGGCACAGAGGGGTTAATTCTTAATTGTGGCCAACTTGAGAATGCAATACTGTATTACGTCTATAGCCTATTAGCTCAGTGTGATATGCAGTCTAAAAGACACTGAGGATCTGCCTGTCAGCTATCATTGTCGGCTGCTGATTTATGTAAGGCACGGGGGATTAACTCCCACTGATAATTAACTCTAAAAACCTGAAACCTCTTAAGTCAACATAATTAGCAGACTAGATAAGGTTAGCGATCTGCTTGTTAGCTGCTATTGAAACACATAAGGAACGGAGAGGTTGCTTCTCAATAGTGGCTGAACTCAAAACAAACTACTGTGGTTCCTTAATTTGCATAGTCTCTTGATGCAATGTGATAAACAGTCTGAATAACATTAACAGTCTGCCTGTCAGCTATCCTACGGAACGTATAGGGCATGGAGACTGATCTTGATTAGTAATTAGGTTTAAAGATTCCCTAGTCTAGGGAATCTTTAAACCTAAACACTAATCAGGATCAGTCTCCATGTCCTATACGTTCCGTACGATAGCTGACAGGCAGACAGTTTATCACATTGCATCAAAAGGGGGCGGGGCTTAACCACGGCCGGGCCTACCGGTGTATAGTCCGGCTGGCCGGCAGGCCAGTCCGAGGCTGGGCTTAGTGGTTAGCACTTATGCCTTACAGCACTGGGGTCATGAGCTCAATTCCCCACCACCGCTTTATCTGTGTGAAGTTTGTATGTTCTCCCTATGTTTGTGTGGGTTTCCTCCAGGTGCTCCGGTTTCCTCCCACACCCCAAAAACATATTAGTAGGTTAATTGGCTACTATCAAATTGACCATAGTGTCCCTTGGTGTGTGTATGTTGGGGAATTTCTACTGTAAGCTCCAATGGGGCAGGGACTGATGTGAGTGAGTTCTCTGTACAGCTCTGCATACTATATAAATAGCGGATGATGATGCCAGACAGTAGTGCCCCCACTTCATATTATGTGAAATAGAAGTGCCACCAGGAAAATGTAATTTTTAAAGCATCTAACAAGAACAACTCACTGCAGTGATCCGTCCTCAGTTTCTCCAGAGGATAGATAATTAGGGTGGAAGATAAGGAATACGATGACGCTATGTCTTGCGAGACACAGACTAGTGAACCACTCACTGACACCAACAAGTATTTCAGCATGGAGAGTCTCCGTCGCAGACTACCTCCAACATAGGGTGTGCCTGGGCATACACAGCACACCTTGGGCCTCAGTCATTAATGAGAGCAAGGCAAAAAAGGAGTTAATTTGATCCCGGACAAACCATGTTACAATGCAAGGGGTGTAAATTAGTTTATTATTTTGCACATAAAGAAAATACAGGCTTTCTTGTCATCCAGCACACAAATACTTGATAACTTTATTTTTACACTGAGATTTAAAAGTTGATCTAGGACATGCCCTATCCCAACTGTAAATCTGTCCCCATATTTTAAATTTCCTCTCCCTTCAATGCAACATGGTTTTGCCAAAGTGCAAAGTTACTCCTTTTTTTTGTTTTGCTCTCCTTAATGACACAGGCTCCCTGTGTACACGCCTGTGGTTAAAATATATGCTTGTGTACTATACACTAGAGATGAGCGGGCTCGGATATCTGAAATCCGAGCCCATCATCATCATCATCATCATCATTTATTTATATAGCGCCACTAATTCCGCAGCGCTGTACAGAGAACTCATTCACATCAGTCCCTGCCCCATTGGAGCTTACAGTCTAAATTTTCCTACTATAGACACACACTCACACACATACAGACAGAGAGGGAGAGACTAGGGTCAATTTTTTTTTTTTTTTTTTTTTTTTTTTGATTGCAGCCAATTAACCTACCAGTATATTTTTTGGAGTGTGGGAGGAAACCGGAGCACCCGGAGGAAACCCACGCAAACACAGGGAGAACATACAAACTCCACACAGATAAGGCCATGGTCGGGAATCGAACT
The DNA here is from genome assembly GCF_038048845.1 of Mixophyes fleayi. Classification (NCBI taxonomy): domain Eukaryota; kingdom Metazoa; phylum Chordata; class Amphibia; order Anura; family Limnodynastidae; genus Mixophyes; species Mixophyes fleayi. The sequence goes on along the minus strand of NC_134406.1, from coordinate 219,553,143 downwards.
CATGACCCCAGTGCTGTGAGGCAGACGTGCTAACCACTACGCCACTGTGCTGCCCACAGCCCACCCGAATGTTGCCGATCCGAGCCGGATCCGAGACAGATTCGGGTATTCCCGCCAATTGCAAAACTGAAACCGAGGCTCTGAGTCATAATCCCGCTGTCGGATCTCGCGATACTCGGATCCTATAAATTCCCCGCTAGCCGCTGCCATCTTCACTCGGGCATTGATCAGGGTAGAGGGAGGTTGTGTTAGGTGGTCCTCTGTCCTGCTATATCTCGTGCTGTGCTGTGCTGTGCTGGGGAAATAACAATGCCCTTAGAAGGACACAGCACGGAAATTTTTAAAAAAAGTTATAAAAAAAATAAAAAATAAATAATTATAAAAAAAAGAAATAAAAAAAAAATATCCAAAAACAATCCTGCAGTATAAGTCCATTGGTACTGCAATATTACAAAGTTCACTGATTCTGCAGAATAGACTGGGAATTAGTGGAAATGATTGTTATTAAATGTTATTGAGGTGAATAGAAGCGTAGGAGTGAAAATAAACCCAAAAACTTGATTTTAACACTTTTTATGTTTTTTTCAAAATAAATCCGAATCCAAAACCTTAAATCCGAACCAAAACCTTTCGTCAGGTGTTTTGCGAAACAAATCCAAACCCAAAACCTCAAGCAAATCCGAATCCAAAACACAAAACACGAAACACCAAAAGTGGCCGGTGCACATCCCTACTATACACACAGACGTGCACATAGCACTACAAACTTTTGTCACAAATTGCCAGACAGCACAACAAGTCACAACACCTCACAGAGTATATAAGATTACGTTTAAATCAGGACTCCATAATGGCAATATATACAAATGTGTATGTCACAGACAAAGATAGATAAGTCCATAGCCAATAGTAAGAATGATGGATGTAACTTAAGTAGAACAATTGACTGCAGAGATTCAGAGACTTCCAAGGATGACAGTGATCCGTGTAATTGGTATTGGAATCTGACATACTAATGATATTATTACAGGAATTACATATGTTAATTTAATTCTATTAACAAGCAAAGAGACAGAATTGCTATGGTAACAGTTCCCTTTCAAAATTTTGAGTCTCATTAACCAAATTAAAAGAACACATAAGAAATGCACAATATATTTGTTATGTTTTTATATTATTATTTATAACAGGTTAGTCTTATCCCTTTTTAAAATAAATAAATAAATAATAATAAAAAAAAATGGACAATGGCAACCCTTCCTAAAAGACATAGGACCAGTAGGTTAAGAACCGCCGGTACAACTATACATACCTATCTGAAATACTCATAACAATACAGGGTCATATTAATGTTTCATGTTATTCACACATATGGCAATGATGGTGTCAGGACAGGGCACTGACCGTGGTCAGTCATATGTGACAGCTCTGGTCATTCAGACACCTGGACAAATGGCTGGAAAGTGTCATTCAATTATCAGAGATAATTCATATATTAAGAATGATCAGTGGCCATCAATAGGAGCCTGCATTTCTGGTGATGTCTTTTTTTTCCCTTTAATCTACTGATTATTCAAAATCACCAATTGTGTGGCTGTTTTAGAACTATAAAGGAAAAAACATGCATTCATTACGCTAAATGTACAAAAAGAGGGAAACCAGTAAGAGACAATACAACCTCTAATACTCAGGCAGCCAGCAATACAGGACTGGGTAAATCTGTAGATATGGGGCCTGAGTCATTAAAAAGTGCTAAACGAAACAAAAAAAAAAAAAAAAAGTGTAACTTTGCACCTTGGCAAAACCATGTTGCATTGAAGGGGGGAGGGGGTAAATCTAAAATGTGAAGGCAGATTTATTGTTGGGATAGAGCATATCCTAGATCAACTTTAAATTTCCTTATATGCAAAATAATAAACTAATTTGCACCCCTAGCATTGTAACATGGTTTGTCAAGGAGAAAACTTACTCCATTTTCTGCCTTACTCTCCTTAATGACTCAGGTCCATGGAGTGTATGTCAACAGGGAGATTTCCCCTTACAGTCAAAACAGCTGCTATTTTTCTACATAACGTGGTCACTTGCAATCTTCTGTTGTGGTCTGTGGTTAAAATTGTATTTACCTTTCACTGGAATCACTACTTCATTTATAAACTTGTTTCCATGATATATTACTGCATTCAGAGGCGGAACCAGCGAGCTGTGGGCCCTGGTGCAGGGAAGCGGGGAGGAGGGCACCGGGGCCCACAGCTCACTAGTTCCAACCCAATACATCTGCAATGCAGGCCCCATTATCTCCATGAGCCCTGGGTGCACCGCACCTACCACACCAATGATAGTTCCGACACTGATTGCATATGTGGAGCTTGTACGTTACTCTGTACATGATTTGTCTTTTAGTGACTGGTTATATAGGGAACAACCCTGATGAGAGCACCCTCACCTAATAATTTGCTATTTGCCTACAGCAGTCAAGGAAACCAGTTTCTAAGAGGGGATCATAGGTGGTGGCATGGGGTCACCAGAACAATAATGGCATAACTGTACACAGGCCATGTTAAATACTGTACTTGCTAGGCAGAATACATTTGCTGAAGGAGGTAAACAGTGTAAGTCTTCTTGGATCTCCATTTCAGTTACCATACAACTGATAACAGTTGTCCAAAACTAACTGAACTATATCCACAATACAGATATGATTTACAGTTCTCCTACATATATTAAAGCAGCTGAAATGGAAAAGGACACATCTTTGACAAAATGAATCCCCAAATTAACCTCAGTTCACCTATTGTGTCCCTGTATATTCATGAACAATGAGCTCAGCTTGGAAATGCAGCCATTCTAATAGTTTCCAATGAGCCCTGAAAGAGATGGTCTCTCTGAGCACTACTGAACCTGGAATGGGGAGAAACACTCAGCCATGCCATTCTATGGGATAATCCGTCCACTGTGCTGCACCAGAAAGAGGACAGAATCCCTGCTAATACTTTACAATGTGAACAGGCAAATAAAAGAAATCTGGTCCATATTGTGTAGATTTCACACACATAAATACAGGTATAATAAAGATTATATATATATATATATATATATATATATATATATATATATATATAATATACACACACATATACACATATATATATATACACACACACACACAATCGTAACAGTGATAAATGAAGCATGTAGACCATCCAACAAACACATAGTACACTAAGACATTAAACAGTATTTTTGCAGCCTGGAAATCCTGATAACATAATTAAATCACGTATTAGGAGGTTTCAGAACTTTCCCCATAGACTCAATGTTAAGATAAACAACAAAAATACAGCAACAAAAGTTCAGTTTAAATATAAGAAGAAATAAGAAAAATAAATCCACAAGAAAACCATTTGTGTGCGTTCTTGTTGCCGTCACAATATGATAAAATGATCTGCTTTTTGGATAAGTTATTTTTTTTTAAGGCTAAAAGAGGATGAAAGATGCAGGAAAAACAAACCCGCTTGTGCCCAGGTCATTACTTTAGCCCATACCAGCGCGCCGTCCCAGAGAGACGCAGCATATTTCCCACCACACTAATAAGACAAGACGTGCTAAAAGCAGATTTATGAGCCAGTACCTGAGTTGCTGTAACATAGAGGTGGATTATCCTATTCAATGTGATCTGCAATGTTTAAGTATGGGAATGCATTAACTGCTGTCGGATAGGCACTTTGTATCTGGACAACTTCCAGTTCACATGACTGCATGCTTTCTGTACAGAAAGTGAGACTGCCTCACACACAACGGTATGTGTAATTGTCTATTCTTTCCCACATATCCAAATCTACCACCCATTTCTGTTCTACTAAATATATACATTCCATGTAGTAAGATCCTGAGCTGTTACCTTGTCGGGTTACTTTGTACTGTGGTATCCTCAGACCAAGTACACAGAGCATTACCAGTAATTCTTTGGATATATGTGTATTTCTGGGTGTAAACTTACTGAACTGCGAGTTGCCCAGTAGCTTATGCAGGATAGGGACAGGACTTCTGGTATTCAATGTTACTGTGTCAGAGGTTACAATAATGACATGTTCATCTATCTGTATTCATGCTCTAGAACATCTGGTAATTAATATTGAGCTCATTAGAAAAAAAAAGTATGTTAGTTTATCTTCAGTCACGTAATATCCATCAATGCCTCTGTTGCAAAGATTACTGAAACTAAATGGAGCTTCCAGAGTAATTTTCAGGGCTATACCCTAATGTACAGAGGGTCAGCTACCCTATCTGACCTGCTGGAAGTAGCAAGGGGAAGATTACACTACTCCACTTCTGCTCCATTACAGTTCATTTCTCCTTCTCCTGTCCTATCTATTCCCCTTCTAAACCAATAAGCATGTTTCTGAGCAACCGCGGGTCCAGGCTGAGTGCCTTACTGCCACACTGGAGCGTGAATAATACAGTAGTCCGGTGGCTAATTTACCACTCCCACCCCACCCTATTCCAGTGACTAATTTACCACACACCCTCACTACACTCCGCAGACATCACTCCAGAGACCACTACACTCCGCAGACATCATTCCAGAGACCACTACACTCCGCAGACATCATTCCAGAGACCACTACACTCCGCAGACATCATTCCAGAGACCACTACACTCCGCAGACATCATTCCAGAGACCACTACACTCCGCAGACATCATTCCAGAGACCACTATAATCCGCAGACATCATTCCAGAGACCACTATAATCCGCAGACATCATTCCAGAGACCACTATAATCCGCAGACATCATTCCAGAGACCACTATACTATACAGGTATAATTCCAGTGACGACTATACTATACAGACATAATTTCTGCGGCCACTATATTACACAGACCCTAATCCGGGGCACCGTTTACTATACAAACTCTGTTTCAGAGACCACTGACCCCTATACCATACAAACCCTATTCCGTTGACAACTAACATACAGAGCCCATTCTGGTAATGATTCTACCATATACACCCTATTGACCACCATATAATGTAGATTTCATTTTTAAAACCAGACATCCATGTACCGATTTAAAAAAAAAAAAAAAAGTCAGAATGTGTTGTATCCTCAAACCACACAATTATCTATAAATAATAATAATAATAATAATAATAATAATGAAAACACTACAACGTAAAGGAATATTGTACTATTATTTATATGAAATATCACATACAATAAAAAAAAACCAATTAACATTAGAAATGGAGTTCGTTGTAATCACTAAATGTGATATATTATGTGTCTCACATTAATACTCCATCTTTAATATGAACTGTTTTGGTTTTGCTGTACGATATGACAAATAACGGAATTAGTGAAATAATAACATGCTTTGTAGTCTTTCCTCAATATGTAGTTATAGACAATTGTGTAATTTGTTTAAAGGCTGTGTGCTGTCTTTAAAGTGGAGCAGATTCCTTAATTCTTTCTCCATTATATATTACCTTCAGCCTAGGGTGACAGTCAGGACAGGTATTACATAACACCTTCTACATTCTAAAGTGAATGTGATACGTAACACATATAGAGCACAGCTATTTTAACATCTAGAACCCACAGATTATCAACAGTGAATCTTATGGTAGGACTATTTTCAATAATGCTTTTCTGTTTATTATACCCCGTTTGGCAGCTGGGCTGCATATATTACAGCTACAGAGAACATAACACATGACAATATCTGGATATGTTAGTGATAGACAGGGGATTAACATAACTTTGAATCTAAAAAAGAAATAAAATAAAGGACACAAACAAGGCCTGAGGTTTGGTCAGGCAGTAGAGCTATATCAGGATTCATTTTGGGCTAACAAACCATTGTGTGGTATGTTGCTTAGGTTTTATGTTCAATACTCTTATGGAACAGAAACAGACATGTTAGGATGTATTGGTATTTGGACTCTAGTGTCAAAAATGTCACAGAAATAATGAGGAAGTCGGATTCCAATACGTCAGTTTGTAGAGGGGTCATATGAGGTTACTGGGACCCTAAGGAGCTGCACATCATATGTGCTGTGACAGGACAATGTACCACAGGGCTGCTGAAACTCAACTCCATTTATTTCTGGGAGGAATGATGCTTAGAGCAACATACATTCTTCAGACATTAACGCTCACAGCCAAATCCAACTTACTCAAGACAAGAAAAATCCCTGCTAAAATATGTTTTCATAAAACAACTCTGTACCACGAAGTGCCCATGTACAGACTGCTAAAAAAAAATGTTTCTTTGAAAACTCCCTCCTGTTAATTCAACAATCCGTTATATAAAACCATCTCTTTTGATCATGGACAGGACAAACATGACTCTGTACAGATGATTATCTGGTGATATAAAGAGGTTTGCCTCTTTGATCCAGGCCGTACCTGCTGTGGGAGAGTTGGCATGATGAGACTTTTTTGGCAGATTGAAAATCTGTTCGCCCGGGTCTGGTGGTGGCAAGGCGTCCTGTCCTTGTCGGGCTTCCATGGGATCATACTCTTTGCCATCATAGTTTGCGTCAAAGAATTTCTTGAACCACTGAATAAAATCCAGGTTGTCTTGGAATCGTCCTTTTACCAGTTTTTCCACTGGAATGACCTAGACAGTAACCAGGAAAGTCAGTAACATGTAACATCCACAACATAATGCAGTTATGACTCAATTTGGTATTACAAGTATAGGATCTGGTATCAGGCGTGCTGGGGGTATTCCCAATTACGTGCTTTTCCGCAATTACATTTAAAAATTACCCTTCTTTCTCTATATTGCTAATGTGACTTCAAGCAAATGACCTCTAAACATACGTACAAATTTCTTCACATTAAGTGGCTATTAACTGCATTCACAAATACATATGTGGATTTGTCGGAAATTCAAGAGATTCAGTGAAAATCCACAAAAGTCAGTTTTCCATATATGAAGTTAAAATGTCTTGCTCTGGCTTTAAACAGACTTTCCACTGCAGCTCTGTTAGGAGGTGTATTCTTTTACATCTGAATCACAGATCGTTAAATCCACATCACACAGACAATAGACAAAGGCTATAGGACAAAAAGCTTAAATGAAAAAGAAAAGCAATATGTTATACACTGAACTGTGACATAAGAGAGCAGTGTGTGAATCTACTAATATGTATAGCAGTGGTGCTGAACTTATGTAGAAGATCATTTCTGTTACCCAGGAGACTGTTAGCCTGTCACAGTCTCTGGTGTCTGCACCATCTTTAAAGCAAATATCTTAAAACTTCTCCTTTCATCAAGCCATGAAACCAATTGCATGCTGGACACACACTTTAGTTACTTAAAGTAGTATTTAATACGGTAATACACAGGTTTTGATATGCTTTAACTGGCTCATGACCCCAAGTAATTTAATATATTTAGCTGGTAACACCTAACAGGGATCTAGATAAAAAAAAAAAATCCTTACTGGGTAATGGACATAGTCTGTCATTACCAGGGCCAGACTGGCCATCTGGCCCTTCTGGCAAATGGCAGAAGGGCCGGCCCGACACTTCCCCTGGCTTTTTATTTTTCTGAATGAGGGAGAGGATCGCGCGGGGGGTGGGGATGTGTGCTGCAATTTTTGCGCGGGGGTGCCACGATTTTTGCAAGTGGGTAGCGGGGGTGCCACAATTTTTTCAAGGGGGGGTAATTGTCAGGAGTGTGAGACAGCCAGGGTGAGAGAGTGCAGGAAGAGGACAGAGAGCCATGGGGAAAAGGTGATGCTGGAAGTGGGGTGAGAGAGCCAGGGGGGAAAAGGGGGTGCTGGAAGTGGGGTGAGAGCCAGGGGGAAAAGGGGGTGCTGGAAGTGGGGTGAGAGAGCCAAGGGGAAAAGGGGGTGCTGGAAGAGGGGTGAGAGCCAGGGGGAAAAGGGGGTGCTGGAAGAGGGGTGAGAGCCAGGGGGAAAAGGGGGTGCTGGAAGAGGGGTGAGAGCCAGGGGGAAAAGGGGGTGCTGGAAGAGGGGTGAGAGCCAGGGGGAAAAGGGGGTGCTGGAAGAGGGGTGAGAGCCAGGGGGAAAAGGGGGTGCTGGAAGAGGGGTGAGAGCCAGGGGGAAAGGGGTGCTGAAAGAGGGGTGAGAGAGCCAGGGGGAAAAGGGGTGCTGGAAGAGGAGTGAGAGCCAGGGGGAAAAGGGGTGCTGGAAGAGGAGTGAGAGCCAGGGGGGGAAAGGGGTACTGGAAGAGGTGTGAGAGCCAGGGGGAAAAGGGGTGCAGGAAGTGGGGTGAGAGCCAGGGGGAAAAGGGGGTGCTGGAAGAGGAGTGAGAGCCAGGGGGAAAAGGGGGTGCTGAAAGAGGGGTGAGAGCCAGGGGGAAAAGGGGGTGCTGAAAGAGGGGTGAGAGCCAGGGGGAAAAGGGGTGCTGAAAGAGGTGTGAGAGCCAGGGGGAAACGGGGTGCTGAAAGAGGGGTGAGAGGGACAAAAGGATAAGATGGTGCAGGGGCATAGCTAAAATAAAGTGTAAAGGGAGAGACATCTTAAGAATGGGAATGTCAGGGATGCAGCCATCATAAAACACAAGTAGTAATGAAGTATGGGAATGCACAGAGGGGACAAGTGTTAAAAAAAATTTTTTTAAAAAAAATCAAGCCTTCATACTCCATTCAGGTATATTTTCTATACCCCCACTTCTAAATTTCCACTTCGACCACTGCCCTCGGCCCCTGCTCCCGACTGGCTGTGTGAGCTGACAGCTGCTGATCCCTCCTCGCCCAGCGCGCCCAGTAGAAGAACAGAACACAGGATGCCATAATCAGGTAAGTTCATATATTTTCTCGTGTCCAATGTGTTTTTCACCATCCTTTATTGAACTGGGGGCACTACTGTGTATCCAATGATGTTTAAAACACTATGTATTGCTCATTATTGCGCTGTAATGTTTCTTGCATATTTATCTGTACAGAGATTTTTAATTAAGAGGAAAAAACGCTGATCGTCATACATTTTATCTGTGATTGTGTCAATATATCTATTTTTCTTTGCATTGTAAATGGGGTATTAAGCTGCTCCTGGGATTCATACTCTCAGTATCTGATATGCCGTACCAATTTTTATTTGTGAATGAGTTTTTGTCTGGTCACTACTATTGATTTGGGGCACTACTATGGCATACTGTTATTTGAGGGCACTACTGTATGGCATACTGTTATTTGGGGGCACTACTGTATGGCATACTGTTATTTGGGGCACTACTGTATGGCATAATGTAATTTGTGGCACTATTGTGGCATAATATGATTTGTGGGCACTATTGTGGCATAATATGATTTGTGGGCACTATTGTATGGTATATTATTTGGGGGCACTACTATGCCATAATATGATTTGTGGGCACTACTGCATGGCCAAATATGAATTGAGGGTAATATTATGTGGCATAATATGACCTGAGGGCACTGCGATGAGCTGGGGGCACTATGGTGTGGCATAATATGAACTTGTGCCAAAGGCAAGTCTCTCATTGTTGAATATGACGGGAGCCCAATGAAGTTGCTGTACTGGGGCCCAAAATTCCTCGTCGGCCCTGCCTGTGAGTCAAGGGGGTAGACGTCTCCAGGTAAATAATCCAAATGTTTCCTTTCTAATCAAACTGATGGATCACATCCAATTATCTCTCACCCACCTCCTTTACCCCCCTTAATTTATATACTGCGTTATTTAAAATGACTAGAAAAGACGCATATACAGTTACTGTAGTAAAAAAAACATTTTTCTCTGACATTTTGCTGTAGATGGAAATACTTGTAATGTGGCCGTGTGGGTTCAAATGATCGTTCAATAGTTATGTTTTTTCTGATATATTTGTTAGAGTTTTATTTCATGTGGAATGATTCATGAAAATTCTTCCATTACTATTTAATTGAGGGAAAAGGGTACCTGTTATCTATATGTGTGTAAGTATTCTGTTGTTGCTATTTTGTGGGAGATTTCAAAATAGCAAAACATTGGTTACCTACAGTGGCACCTGTATAATTGGTGGTATTGCTGTAGTATGGGGTGACGTACTGGTGGCAATGTTGTAGTGTGTTTGGGGCTTAGTATTGCTAATAAGTAGGAGAGAGTATTGCTGTAATGTGGGGGGTGACTACGGTTGCTGTAATGTGGGGGGTGATGACGGTTGCTGTAATGTGGGAGTGATGCTGGTTGTTGTAATGTGGGGGGGGGGGGGGTAATTCTGGTTGCTGTAATGTGTGGGGTCACAACGGTTGCTGTAATGTGGGAGTAATGCTGGTTGTTGTAATGTGTGTGGGGGGGGGGGGGGGTGATGCCGGTTGCTGTAATGTGGAGGTGATGCCGGTTGCTGTAATGTGGAGGTGATGCCGGTTGCTGTAATGTGGAGGTGATGCCGGTTGCTGTAATGTGGGGAGTGATGCCGGTTGCTGTAATGTGGGGAGTGATGCCGGTTGCTGTAATGTGGGGAGTGATGCCGGTTGCTGTAATGTGGGGAGTGATGCCGGTTGCTGTAATGTGGGGAGTGATGCCGGTTGCTGTAATGTGGGGAGTGATGCCGGTTGCTGTAATGTGGGGAGTGATGCCGGTTGCTGTAATGTGGGGAGTGATGCCGGTTGCTGTAATGTGGGGAGTGATGCCGGTTGCTGTAATGTGGCAAATGATGCCGGTTGCTGTAATGTGGCGAGTGATGCCGGTTGCTGTAATGTGGCGAGTGATGCTGGTTGCTGTAATGTGGCGAGTGATGCCGGTTGCTGTAATGTGGGGAGTGATGCCGGTTGCTGTAATGTGGGGAGTGATGCCGGTTGCTGTAATGTGGGGAGTGATGCCTGTTGCTGTAATGTGGGGAGTGATGCCTGTTGCTGCAATGGGAGTGATGCTGGTTGCTGTAATGTTTGGGGGGGGGGGGGGGGTAATGCTGGTTGCTGTAATGTGGGTGGGTATTGATGTAGTATGAGTGTGTGGGGGGGGGTTATTTACTGCTGTAATTTTGGTACAAATAATGTGGGAGTGATGCTGGCTGCTGTAATGTGGGGGGGGGTAATTCTGGGTGCTGTAATGTGGGAGTAATGCTGGTTGTTGTAATGTGTGTGGGGGGGGGGGTAATGCTGGTTGCTGTAATGTGTGTGTGTGTGTGGGGGGGGGGTAATGCTGGTTGCTGTAATGTGGGGGGGGGGGTGATGTCGGTTGCTGCAATGTGGGGGTAATGCTGGTTGTTGTAATGTGTGTGTGTGGGGGTAATGCTGGTTGCTGTAATGTGGGGGGTGATGCCGGTTGCTGTAATGTGGGGGTGATGCCGGTTGCTGTAATGTGGAGGTGATGCTGGTTGCTGTAATGTGTGGGGTCACAACGGTTGCTGTAATGTGGGAGTAATGCTGGTTGTTGTAATGTGTGTGTGTGTGTGGGGGGGGGGTAATGCTGGTTGCTGTAATGTGGGGGGGGGGGGGGTGATGTTGGTTGCTGTAATGTGGAGGTGATGCCGGTTGCTGTAATGTGCAAGTGATGCTGGTTGCTGTAATGTGTGGGGTCACAACGGTTGCTGTAATGTGGGAGTAATGCTGGTTGTTGTAATGTGTGTGTGTGGGGGTAATGCAGGTTGCTGTAATGTGGGGGTGATGCTGGTTGCTGTAATGTGTGGGGTCACAACGGTTGCTGTAATGTGGGAGTAATGCTGGTTGTTGTAATGTGTGTGTGTGTGTGTGTGGTGGGGGTGATGCTGGTTGCTGTAATGTGGGGGGGGGGGTGATGCTGGTTGCTGTAATGTGTGGGGTCACAACAGTTGCTGTAATGTGGGAGTGATGCTGGTTGTTGTAATGTGTGTGGGGGGGGTAATGCTGGTTGCTGTAATGTGGGGGGGGGGGGGGGGGTGATTGTCGGTTGCTGTAATGTGGAGGTGATGCCGGTTGCTGTAATGTGGAGGTGATGCCGGTTGCTGTAATGTGGAGGTGATGCCGGTTGCTGTAATGTGGAGGTGATGCCGGTTGCTGTAATGTGGAGGTGATGCCGGTTGCTGTAATGTGGAGGTGATGCCGGTTGCTGTAATGTGGAGGTGATGACGGTTGCTGTAATGTGGGGGGTGATGCCTGTTGCTGCAATGGGAGTGATGCTGGTTGCTGTAATGTGGGGGGGGGGGGGTAATGCTGGTTGCTGTAATGTGGGTGGGTATTGATGTAGTATGAGTGTGTGGGGGGGGGGGTATTTACTGCTGTAATTTTGGTACAAATAATGTATTGTTATGGAATTTATTGATGTGATTGAGGTACTAATAATGCAAGTTTGCGGGTCATTAGGAGAAATAAATACCCCCCACACAAACACATACTCATACTACATCACGTTGTACTGCACCAGCAACGCGCACTACCTCAGCATCAGTGTGCAACAATATAGTACATGAAGCCCACAACCTGTGGGCCTGTGGGCTTTAAATGCCAGGGCTGATTTTTAGTCCCAGTCCGGCCCTGGTCATTACAATATATATATGCAAAGAGCTAAACATGTAAACAGAGACTTCAATCAGGCAGGCAGTCCCCCTCCCCCATTGTCTTGTCAAAGTACACCTGACAGGGATGAGAGCCCCCTAACCATTACAGACAATAATAACCTATAAACAGTATCTGAGAAACTGCTCGTATCACCACAGTAAAGAAAAAAACAAGCGATGCTGAGGACACGGTTCTAGCTCTACGGAATACGTTAGATTCTCAATTAAATTACAACAGTTGACAGAAAAACATAAGACCTAGAGAATAGGCACCATCAAAATCATTTTCAATTTATTGATATTTCAGAGACCATTAGGGATACACACCTAATCAGTACATCAGGTCAAAGCTAGTACCAGCATTAAGTGTCCAAGAGGACATGGAGTCTCTACAAATGAAAAGACCCCATCACATAAGACAGAAGAGGGATTGAGCCACAACTAACCCAGGCCTGTCATAGCCAAATTCCTCAATTATAGAGCAAAAGAAAAATATTTGATGGCATATGGGAGGCAGAAACAACTAACTGTTGAGGGCAATAGTCTTCTACAACGGGCAAACATGTGTCTCTGAAGACCGCTCTGTGGCCACATTTCTTACAAGCAGGCCGGCGGAACGCGTGAAGCGGAGTAAGCAAGGCGGGGTGCCAAGACTGAGGGGTCCTCCCCCCGCCTGCCTTTCCTGCTTGTCACCTCGGCTTGAGGTGAGGGACAGACAGCAAAGTTGAAAAAGGTAGAAAAAGGGGGGGGGGGGGGGCAGACAGCAGGGTTGAAAAATGAGAGGGAGAGGGGGAGAGGGACAGCAAGTAATGGAGGCATGTGACAAGGGGGCAGCGTGTGATGAAGGAGGTGGCACCATGTGGTGCAGAGGGCACAACCAAACTAATTTGTCAAAAAATTAAAGTCTTTTTAGAAAGAATACATATTCCTCATTTATGTTAGTCATAAAGCAATTCAGGTTTTCTGTTTAATGTATTTATATTACTTTCTTTATTGAAGTGTATTATATGATTTGTATTAAAAGAAAAAGCATTATTGAATGAACAAATAATTTATAAAAGGGCACAAATATTTTTTTTTTTGCAGGGGGCGCCCGACATGCTAGCACCAGCCCTGCTTACGCACATCAATAGTATAAGGGCCACCAGCTAGAGCGACTCGATCTCCACACCGCTGGTTGGTTTTATGGATTTTACAATTAGAAATTAGTGGTAAATTAACCAGGTAGTGTTTAAACCACAGATAGTGATTTTCAGTCAGCCCGATAATATGTTATGCAACAGTTACTGTTTAAGATGAAAATTGGACAAGACACAAGGGTGACCGGATGGATTTTTTTTTTTTACTTTAAACATGGGAGAGTTTCATGAATACTTTACAATTCAAAATAAAAGGAGCAGATCTGGTATGAAGCTTGAACCTATACGAAAGACCAACGGATATATATATATATATTTTTTTTCAGAATTATTTTTATTGCGGTATTTAAATGGTAAGGGAAAGGGATACAGAAAAAAGGAAGGGAATGAGAAGGGTACATAGTGGAGAGTATGAAGTGGCATTAGTGCATGAGGGTTATTATACAAGGCATACTTCAGGCAGATAAATAAGCTAGGACCAAGCTATTGCATGTCTCACGGACAACGGATATTCTTTTGACTAAATGGAGGATGGTCCATAGCGGTCACCATGTGTCTCAAAAACAGGCCAAAGGGGAACTACAGGCCCCATTTAAAGTAATGGCTAATACATTTGTTATATTATTAAGTTATCACACAAGCTCATGTTCTCATACTTAAAATGAAATTACAACAATCTTCCAGTGTATTCATGTTCTAGCAATCAGATCTTTGCAGATCATGCAATATTTTCATCCAAATTCCATATATATTATATTGTACTACTTTCAAAGTAATCATACAAGAAAATATTTTATTACGTAAAGGTTTATGATATTGACAACAGACTTGTATTTATTATACCACATAAGTAATAAGTATTATGTATTTTAACACAGACTACTGTGAGATACTCTATAACCTTGATGTAATGTTGAATTGCTTCAATAAAGGCAAAACTTTTTTTTTTTTTTTCTTATGCACCTAAACTGGAAGAAACAACGCATGTTAATCATCTTTTTGTATGCAAGTTGCTGGTTGTACAAACAAGTTATGTTTTGGCTTGCGGTTCCAGTTCACCCACCACTTTAAAACCACAAAACTATGAGCACCAATAGACAAAACACTACTGCTTATCTTCTGAGAGTTGGATAACAAGAGAGCCATGTTAACAAGCGATTAGATATTTACAGTTATCAACAGACAGTATATTTTGGGATTGTCAGTTGAGTAGTGAGCCTGTCTATTACATTAGGTCATACAGCACATTCATGTAATTCTTATTGCTGAAATAATCCTTATTGACGAGCGCCATTATCTAGCATTTAATTTTAAATTCAGTTTCCCTTTAAGCATTTTAACAAAGCCAGGGCTTTAAAATAGAACTGATACTGCAGTTATGTATTGATTCTTTTTAAAACCAAGACAGTGCAGTCAGAATAACTAATATCTGTTCAAGAGGTAAACTTCTATCAAGGTCAGAGAGGTTCAAAATGGGCCGTCACTCACATACAAGGATGTGATAGTTGTAGGACATAGTGTATGTGCGGTTGTCCAATATTTATCGCTCTCCAAAATATATATATATAGATAGATCGATAGATCGATCGATAATAGATCGATAGATAGATATTACAACAGTGATGGCTAACCTGTGACACTCCAGGTGTTGTGAAACTACAAGCCCCAGCATGCTTTGCCAGTAGATACCTAGCTGATAGCTGGCAAAGCATGCTGGGGCTTGTAGCTTCACAACACCTGGAGTGTCACAGGTTAGCCATCACTGTCCTACAGCTATCACATCCTTGTATGTGAGTGACGGACCATTTTGAACGTCGCTGACCTTGATAGAAGTTTACACACACACACATATATATATATATATATATATATATATATATATATATATATATATATATATATATATATATATATATATATATATATATATATATAGTCAAAAGTATATGGACACCTCTTCTAATTAGTGGGTTTGGCAATTTCAACCACACCCATTGCTAACGGACATAAAATCAAGGACACAGCCATGCAATCTCATTAGCAGCAGGAAGGTCGTACAGAAGAAATCAGTGACTTGAAATTTCATTTCTACTAGTAGACCCAAAGCTAGATGGAGCTTATGCTAGGCAGTTAGCAAGGCACTCTTAGACAATAGCACGGTATAATACGAAGATACTAGACTTGCTAGGAGAATCTGCTGTGTATCTTGAGAAACAATCTTCATATTCTTCATTTACCAGATGTGGTTTTTGAAGCTATTTTAGGATACTTAAATATTTACCTGAGATACCAAGCATTGGCTAAATCTACCTCCTTATTATAACCAATACAGAATCTTAGGCGCATCCAGCGAATTTTAATAGCACACATTGTTTTAGGATTCACACAATCCAATTGTTTTATTTTATATTTTGCTGATTTATTCAGTCACTAAAAGTTAAGTTTTATGAGTTCTATTTTCTCCTGAATAAGAATAGAGAGCATGAGTGCACCTATTTTAGTCTCTTTTTTTTCTTGATCATATATCATACCTCAGTGCATAGGTGGCACCCCGTTAGAAATTATTACATGGTATTACCTGTACTACAGCAATTAATGGGTTTATGTTCTCTATCACTTGTGCGACAGGTATAGGCCTCCCTTCCCTCTTTCTGTATCCTTCTAGTTATTCTACAACCCTGTATATTACTCATCAGATCTTCATGCATTACATCACCCCTGTGCTCAGGGATTTATTTATTTGCCCTTGACTCTACAACTGTAAATATAGATCCAATGCATTTCCAATGAAAAGGTGATGCATTTCAAGTTTAGTAAAGTCATTGAGCGGCAAGAGATAATTGAAACCGCTCTTACATTGCCAAAGTAACAAATCCTGCAGCCTCATCCAGAGTATGACATAAAAGCTTCCGCATATTGTCGATTGGTTTCAGTATATTTCTTGTGGTAGGAAGAAGGGTGTATGTTACAGAAGGACACGTGCCCTATAGATTATATATGTGCTACCTGTTATTTCTGTCAAAGTGGCTTTAATGGAGCTGCTACCATTATGGGAGGAGGCTGGACTGTGATATGGTACAGAAAAGCTACGTAGCGTTGAATGGCATTGCTGTGTATCAGGACTAGAGGTAAGAGTACTAGCTGCCCCTTCTTACCAGGTGGGGTTGGAAGGGCATCAGGCATAGGAGAAGGATGTTAAGAGTCAGTACCTGGGAGTGTAGCACTGCATTGTGACAAGAAGAAGCAGCAGCCTTAGTTCCCCTACTGGTAGTGCCAGTCCTGTGTGTACTCCCATGTGCCAGATGCTTTTTTTTTCGCCAAAACCTATTTTGTGGTAAAACAGAGGACACATTCTACCACTTTGATAGTTGCCCACTGGATGGCACTGTTCTATTGGCCTCTATGGTACCAAACCTTAGCCCCTTACACACAGATGTGCAGAGACACAGTAATCCTGTGCACAGCAACATATGCCTAGATAATTACAGAACATTTATACAAAGACCAAAAAAAAAAAAAAAAAAAAGAGGGCATGTGCACTTTATAATGCAGCATTTTAGCTGAATGTATTTTGAGTTAATTCTAGCACAGGTTTAGGCAATATGGGCTGTATGGCTGTAGGGCTTGGTGGAAGTCCCACACCCTGTGAAGAAACACTGGTTGTCTAAGCATGTTTGAGAATAACCTATTCAATAAAAGAAGCCTGGTCCTGTGAAGATTCTGCTGCAGTGCAATTTTCCCAGGAGATGCAGATCACGCTCTGGCACTCAGCCCTCTACTATTTTAGTCACTGTATGGTCAGACAGCAATTTTCCCAAAACCTTCAGCAGACAGCAAGAGAGGGAGAATGAACAGTTATTTTTGGCAATGTCCTACCTTATCGACATTCATTCTTTTAAATGAAGCTTGCAGCAATTTAAAATTGTGAATGTACTCGTGCTCCAGCTTGGCTTGAAATTTGACCTTCTTTAGACTTATGCACGCTGGGAAGAGCATGTCCATAAACTGGCAGTAGGCAGCACCTGGGGAGACAAGCCAAGAGAATTAGACACAGTGAATTAACAGACTGGAACAGTAGTGTGCTGTCATCACAAAGTCATCAAATGTGTTATCCAACTCTTTATGTAGGAGAACAGCTAATGTGTTCTAAGAAAATAAAGACTTTTGTTACTACCATCGTTCCTGGGATGCCATGTATTGCCAGTGTTTGGTCATGGGAACTTGTTTCCTGCAATAAATAGGTGTGTAGACTTCTATGTAGACAACATTATAAACATCAGTTTATTTATATAGTGCCCCCATATTACAAAGTGCTCTCCCTGCCACACTGGAGCTTACATTTGAAAACATTTCTATTATAGAACACATTTCAATTTTGAAATATATATACGTGTTAAAGTACTGGCTTATATGGTGTCCAAACTTTTGCACATGCCACATTTTTAATCTATTAAACACAGCCAATAAATACCAATTATACATTAGATGTGTAGAAATACGTGGGGCCTGAGTCATTAAGGAGAGCAAAGCAAAGCAAAGCAAAGAAAAGGAGTACCTTGGCAAAACAATGTTACTTTGGAGGGGGAGGTAAATTTAAAATATGGGAACAAATTTATAGTTGGGGTAGATCAACTTTAAATTTTAGTGTAAATGTAAAGCCATCAAGTATTCGTGTGCTACTTAAAAAAAACAGCCAGTATTTTCTTTATCTGCAAAATAATAAACCAATTTACACCCCTTGAGTTGTAACACGGTATGTCCAGGAGAAAATGTACTCCTTTTTTTGCTTCTCTCACCTTAATGACTCAGGTCCGTCATATTTAAGTTTGTGCCAACATATTTTCACTTAGTAATTCAATGCAACATGACATTTGACATGGGGTGCCCAACCAATTGCATACAATATATATTTATACACACACACTGTAATGTGAATGATTGTGTTCAGCTAGATCAGATGAAGGCAACCTGTACATGGGGACTACAATGTATACCTATTATTAATATTAAATATTTTGTCTAGCTGTATAAAATCACAATGTTTTATAGGGTCAGAGTTTGTTGAACATAGAATATAATGCTCTGGGTATAACTGTGTATTTCTCATAGATCTCAGTTTATGTCCCAATTAAATATCATAAAAAGAGAATTAGGCTGTTTGATCTGTGTAAGTATGGGAACTTTATGAATCATATTTTCCTTCCCTTCCAGTTGGAAATTCCAAAGTGGCTGAGATCCAGGAGTGAGTACAATCCTCATGTGCAATACTACCAAAGCTGGGTTACTTTGATTCATACATAACATATACTGCCTGAGATGAGATACGCCATCTGTCCCATTATTTCTGGATCAAACAAACCAAGCTCCCCACTGAAAGATACTCCAGCCGTCATGTACAATCTGCTGACTGAGTGGCTTCAAATGGGGGAATTGAGCAAAACACATAAAAGCTACATTTTGACACTCCAAATATTACATGGACTTCTGTGTACACTCATCACATAGCCACATATAATGGGAAACAAATGAATTTCATGGTAAGTCTAGGATTACAGACCTCCCAACTTGAGCAGGGTAGACATGGAGTAAAGCAGTACAATTCCTGGAAACACACTCTCTGGTTGGTGCTGTTGTATTCCCATTTATGAAGATAACAGCATTTAAATTAATATTTTTTAGTATCTCATCATATATTTAAGGACTCGCATAAAAGAAAACACAATGTATATCCACAGCATTGCAGATGGCAAGAGAGCTACTTCTTATTTCAAAACACCAGATAAACCACTAAACAAGTAACAACATACATGGGAATGCTATTGTAAACACAGACGCCGACAGGAGGAGAGTGTGAAGAGTTACCAAATGTAGTGTACTAATTGTATCATATATGCGGTGTAGCATACTTTTATATGTACAGAGATTTACAGTCAGTGCAGGTATCGGTGCACACCCCTCCCCTAACCATATGCTGTGGCAATTTGTAGGATGCCATAGGGACTTTGAGAACAGGACAATACATTTTCCATGTGCATGGCCAGCGAAAGTGAAAACATCCCCCCCACCAGACCTTACCCCCTTGTACTTTGCTCACATTTTTTGGCTTTTTTTTTTTTTTTTTTTAATTATGATGAATATATGTGCCATGTGTGCCTTACTGTATTGGTGTACTTATAGCTTGTTATGCAGATTCTGTAATACTTTATGCTGTGATTTTTATTCCTGGTTTTACAAGACCTTTACGGTGGCAGATTTTTCAATATTGTTGTAGAGTCCCGTATTCAGCTGCATCGTCAAATAGAATGAATATTCACCTCGACCACCTCATTTTCTTGCACCTAGTCCATACTAGTATAAATAACCCACAATAAAAGGAGTTTGTCTCTCTTCTTCATCTTGTGTGTTAAGCTATATCGGTAGTTTAGAAAACACGAGGGACGGCTGGAGCCTATCCATAAGAGATTGTTGGAAGGTACGCAGCATGACATGGTTAGCCATTATGTGACTGCCATAACCACAATTATTATTTGGGGGTTTATATCTGAACACAACTATCTATTGTGCAATATTTATTTTGTCCTTTCATTTGTTCTGGCAATGCACTGCACAACTGACTGTTATAATAATGTGAGAGTGAAAGGAATACAATGACAGCTGGGAACTTTTACAAAACCATATATTTCAGGACACACAGTACAAGGAGAAAGAAAATTAATAAATAATCAAACATATTTGTCTGTGCGCCAACTTGCAGAACAAAAACATTCAGCAAGCAGGAGAAAGTTTTCATCACATTACAATGCAGCTTACTGTATAATAGCAGATTAGAAAATAAACACTGATAACAGGTGGCTGGCTTTCTATAGAGATACTGGTAAAGCAATTGGCAATACTGTACGTTCTGCAGTAATGACTAATAACGCTGTATCAGAGGAACTATCCAAGGACCCGTTAAATGATTGCATTCAAATTATTTAACCTCCAACATGTTACACATAAAATACGATGCACGCAGGCAACTCATTCAGCCCCTCAGTATGGATTCTTGCTTGCAGAAACATTTCTACTGCAAAATAAGGGAGCTTAGAGGGAGGCATCAGAAAAAAAAAAACAGTCCCGATAAATATAATGGCAGTTCTGTTAATGATCATTGAAAACTATAGATATATACATAAATAGATCTAAACAATAGACCAATAATATGTATACAGATGCCAATAATAAATACACAAATTAGCTGAGCGCTCATTGGCTTTGATTCCCTATCTGTTAGTACGAAGTTATTGCAATTGGCAATAAAGAGTATATAGAAATAATTTAATATAGATAAAATAATATAGGTTACAAAATGCAGTAACCCACTTAGGTGTTAAAACATACAATCAAAATACTAAAAACAGACTCAAATCTAAGCAAAAAAACATATACAATACATATGGTATTGAACAGACAGTGAAAATGAGTAACGATAATAACAGTCTCAAGTTGATGTATACGTAGTGAGTGTCGATGGGTGATTACGTATAGTGGACACGCCCACTATACGTAATCACCCATCGACACTCACTACGGAGATCCACACAGACGTTAAGTCTGTACAACTGCACTATACAGCAACTAGCAGAGCTTTCATCTGCCCCGTCGCGCGGCTAGGCTCCGATGGGACACAAACAGCAAGTATATTTTATCCGGTTTGAATACCACGGAATATCCTCATGTTCACATTCATACCCTATACCGGGACGGAGATTAGCTAAGGAGGATCCATACATAGATCTATGCCCTCTACTAACTTTTAATTATTGGGTCCTTTTTGAACACCTTTTCGTTATACTCAATCTGGATTATTTTGCAACTCATGATAAGACCAATTCCATGAGGTTGTTTGGAGGTTACTGATTTTATGGACATACTAGCCTAACAAAGGAACAAACGTGATGTATACATCAACTTGAGACTGTTATTATCGTTTCTCATTTTCACTGTCTGTTCAATACCATACGGATTGTATATGTTTTTTGCTTAGATTTGAGTCTGTTTTTAGTATTTTGATTGTATGTTTTAACACCTATGTGGGTTACTGCATTTTGTAACCTATAATATTTTATCTATATTAAATTGTTTTATATACTCTTTATTGCCAATTGCAATAACTTCGTACTAACAGATAGGGAATCAAAGCCAATGAGCGCTCAGCTAATTTGTGTATTTATTATTGTCTTATGAGGAAGGGATACCCTCAGCTGGTGCAGCTCTTGCTCAACACCCTAGAGAGCGCGATCCTTCCAAGCCATAATGTATACAGATGCCGTCTCCTGGGGTAGACAGGGCACTTTTCCACACCACAGATATAAAACGTCACAGCAGTACAATGTTCTGGTACAACTAGCCTCAGCTACTTTTATTAAAGAGGAAAAACAAACAAAATAATCCCTGGCCTGCCTGGCTCTAATACATTTGACAAATCATCTCTAAGTGTAGAAGGATCTAAGGTCCAGCTCACAAACAGACAGCAGTTGGCAAGTTTAGTTCACTTACAAACAACTAGCAGTTTCCTCTGTCTATAGAGGACTAAAGCCTCTTTCCCCAGGTGTTAAGAAAATGACATCCTTTTAAAACTATGCAGGTGCAACTAATAATTAGCCTGCTGTCTGAATGGCAGGTCAGAAGACTAAAAATGGTCCTACTGAATAGAGGCCCTCCCGTACTCTCTATATACTCCAGCGAACACCAGACACGGCTCTTACCAGGCCCAAAGCCATTGGAAAGCTGTCTATCCAATACCAACAATTTCCCCTGGAGTTCAAAACACATAGGTGAGAAACCTGGGAATTTCATACAGTCCATTTTGCTAGTGATTCTGTCACCCAAAAACATGCCCCCTCTGCATGATACATCTGTAATTTTTGACTTGAGTACAATTTCATCTGGGGTCATGTCGCTCAAGAGCTTCCAGAAGCCATCATTGACGTCAGGTGGAACAGGCTGAGCAAAGGCACACAGATTGAATTTGGTTTTTGCCAGGTTTGGCTTTATTGCCCCTTTGGTTTAGCTTACATGTCTTCAAGTGTCACCACAGGTATTTTCTTGCAATCAAGCCTTGGCAAGCAGCACAGTGCATGAAACCTTCGGGAACCATCTCTTTGTCTGGTAGTTTGCATGGAATCAGAACACAGTGTCCTGTCCTTGTCACCACAGAGTTGTGTGCAAAGTTGCCTCTATTCAGAAGATGTGCAAATTACGTGCAGGTTTCTTTCGAGTGCTTGGGAAATTGCATGGCCCAGGCAACTTGAGTCTCATTACAGTGAACATGACCGATACGCTGGACCATTTTTGATAAGGGCTACTCACAGTACTGACAGTACAGCTTTTTGTTACCCACCCTGAAGCCATAACTTCTTTTTTTGGACAGTGTTTGGACAGACACTGCTTCATCTTTCCAGTCTTCTGTGTTTAAAATACAGCTGCCATGAGGTCAAGAATTGGTGTTCATTGAACGTCTGTGTTCCTTCGCTTTTTTACACTGTCGCGAAATGGCGCAACAGTACCGATGTCTGAACCACTCTACTCTGAAGTGTCAGGGGCACAGTCCTCTCCACTGCTCTCCAGTCTATAGTCAGAGCCACCACTGGGTTGTGTCAGGCTCCACTGTCCTCACTTTACTTTCAGCAGGAGAAGGATGTGACCCTGTCTTATCCCCATTATGTGTATAAGAGCAGGAAATCTTCACTTCCGGGTCGTAGTCAAACATGTGTATATACCATCTAGGGGTGTCATGCACATAGTTTCCCATCCATGTCAGACACACACTCACACTTTTGGTTCGACAAAAGTGCCCAAGGGGACATGTCAGATTTTGATGCCAACAATGCAAGGTCCCCTGCATTGACTAGCATTGGTAAGTTTCATGGGGACCTAATTTTTGTCCCCACAGTGTTGGTGTGCAAACAGGTCAATGTCACCACAAGTATAGAAGTGCAAACACGCACAGTATGTTCTTTTGATATAAAAAAAATTCCTGTCTAAAAAAAACAAGCAAATCAATAATTCTTCAGACGTAGCTACTAAAAAATAAATAAATTGTTAGATACAAATCTTGTTAAATAATATGGGATTTTCCATCCATCAATTTGTGATCTGGGAATAGAGAAAAGTAAAATATTTGGTTTAGGGAAGAAAGAAAATGGTATTTATCCTTATATGGTTTTCTTTACTTTGAATAGATGGTTTCCTGACTGCACATTTTTTTAAGACTGGCAGATCTATTTATTCTAATAGAGTGACCATCATATATACTAAAAAAGAATACGTGAGCTTGGGGGAATTCATTCATAACAGATATTAATTGTACTTTCTACGGAAGGCAAAAATTATAGACCTGAATAATCCCCTCTGAATCTAAATCTCAGCTTGTTGCAGACAAGTCCAAGTACATTTCACACCCTTTCACATAGGTACTTGCTAGACGTTCCCACACTATTTAATGTGATAAAAACTCAAGGTAAAAAGAGTAACAGGCTTACTGTACCAAATGGGCCTTATGGCTGGTGCACTGGGCCACAAAGGATTACAGCAACTGCCTACTGCAGCAGTGACACAACTGTTGTGTTATCAGCTCATTTATGAAAAGTCCAAGAACAAAACACTGAGTTGACCACCTACCTACACTTCTTACTCCATTACCTGCAGTCAGTAGACCAAACACAGATGTAACCTTTTTTTCCTATCCTGCCCACAATCATGCATTTCATGTGAATGACAAAATTATTCTCTGTACAGCTCTGCGGAATTGGTGGCGCTATATAAATGGTGATGAAGATGATGATTCCAGCAATATTCCTGATGGGAAAATAGGGAGAAGATAGGCTACTCTTTGATCTTCCCAAATGCCACCCAATTTGGAGAAGACCACAAGACTAATCTAGCAAGCCATGCCCCCTTCAGCTACTAAATATAGGGACTGTTGGCAGGTATGAAAATACATTCCCTTTATAACCCTTTCCCTATACGTTTTTCCTTCCCCTAAGGTGTTGTATCCCTACTCCAAGTTTTTTGCTGATCTGTAGTAAAAAATATATAATTATTATTATATGTATTGTTATGCAGCACCATACATGCAGAACTCCTCGATCATATGGGCTCAAACCCGCACCTGTTCCTCATAGAAACCTGCAGGATTTTATATAATGTATCATATTTTAGTTTAGTTTTAAGATCAAAAATTAGGTGTAGAAGTTATACAATAAATATCTTGTGTTGTTTTAAAACGGAACAAAAAAACCGATATTGCCCAACACAGACATTTTGATAGAATATTTTAATACTAATATTTCAAATGTAGTACACCCACCAGATGAAATCAAAATACTGATACTGATCACTAAGCATCAGATATATGTGTACATGACAAGGGAAAGGGAGAGCAGGAGAGTGATCAGCCACAACATTAAAACCACTGACAAGTGAAGTTAATAACATTGATTATCTCCTTACAATAGCACATGTCAAGGGGTGGGATATATTAGGCAGCAAGTGAACAGTCAGTTCTAGAAATTGATGTGTCGGAAGCAGGGAAAATGGGAAAGTGAAAAGGATCTGAGTGACTTTGACAAGCACCAAATTGTGATGACTAGACAACTGGGTAGGAGCATCTCCAAAGCGGCAGGTCTTGTGGGGTGTTCCCAGTATGCAGTGGTTAGAATGTACCAACAGTGGTCCAAGGAAGGACAATTGGTGAACAGACGACAGGGTCATGGGCGCCCAAAGCTCACTGATGTGTGCAGGGAGCAAAGGTTATAGCCCATCGGATCCAATCCAACAGAAGATCTACTGTAGCACAAATTATTGAAAAAGTTAATGCTGGCTATGATAGAAAGGTGTCAGAACACACACAATGCATCACATCGTGCTGTGTAGCTGCAGAGTGCCCATGCTGACCACTA
Source organism: Mixophyes fleayi (assembly GCF_038048845.1). Lineage (NCBI taxonomy): Eukaryota > Metazoa > Chordata > Amphibia > Anura > Limnodynastidae > Mixophyes > Mixophyes fleayi. Next base: position 219,527,607 of record NC_134406.1, on the reverse strand, counting down.
TCCACTGCTGAAAACGCCTACAATGGGCACGTTAGTGCCAGAACGGGACCATGGAGCAATGGAAGAAGGAGGCCTGGTCTGATGAATCATGATTTCTTTTACATCATGTGGACGGCAGGGGGCACTATGGGAAGAAAGCAAACCAGCGGAGACAGTGTAATGGGTCAGAGCTGTTTTGGTGGCACGAAGGGGACCTACAAAATATTAGGCAGCGTATTATGGCACTAGGTGGTTTTAATGTTGAGTCTGATCAGTGTATCATCATCAACATTTATTTATATAGCGCCAGCAAATTCCGAAGCGCTTTACAATTGGGAACAAACACTAATAAAACAATACTGGGTAATACATACAGACAGAGAGGTAAGAGAACCCTGCTCGCAAGCTTACAATCTATGGGTATATACACACTGTTTGTGTGCTGTAAGTGTAGTGCTTTGCTTTCTACTGACTGCCAAAATTATGGAGTGTAAGATAATTATACATTATTTGAATAGGATCTAAATATACATTTAAGAACCAATCCCATGAAAAAAAAATGCATTTTTTTTTTTACATAAACATGGTGGCATGCTATGAAAAGAATCTTGTAACTTAAAATGTTTCCATTTTTTTAGGCTGCTGTTAAAGATTTATTACTCTGTAGAGTTACCACAGTGTAATGTGGCTGCCATGGCAACCACAGTCACGCGATGTAGTGAGCAGCGAGGCTTTGGAACACCCCTATGAGTTGACTGCACTATGAAATCCTCCCTCTTCTGACTTGACATGACATGCTGTAGTCAGAGTCTGTGTGTGTGACTGGCAGCTATACTATTTTGTCGCGCAGAGATTTTGAAAAGTGGATAATGATTTGTAGCAGGACATGTAATAAAAATGGCTATCGGATCCACCCTTAAAAAGTTACTTAACTTGATATTTAAAGAACAATTGTGGGACTGCTGCTTTAAAGAATATAATACCTTTACTTACTATATTCATACCAGCTTCAATTATTATATTAAGGCTTACCCACACTTATTCAATTTAGAAATACATGCCAAATATCCTATAGCACTGTATAAGTGGTAAGATTACAGAGAATGATATCTACATGCAAACTAACTTCCATTTACAGACTGGCACAAATGAAGGCCCTGCACATGAGTTTACAGCATACAAAAACATAAAACTAAAAACATATGAAACATGGGGACTGCTTGAAGGGGATTTGATAGCAAATTGGTCCCATAGACAAGGTTTAAGAACATAGGGAATAGGTGTCAATGAGAAAGTTTGACAGATGTATAAGGGAAGTAGAGCTTGATGGGTGGTTTGCATTTCATAACTTAGGCTCTAAGTTACCACTGTGCACACACAGACGCTTTCCTATTGCTGAACATTTCGCGCCATTATCATTATAGCTCTGAAATTTGGTAGTAATGCAAGGAATGCAGAAACAAAATTTCTCACATTTCCAACATTACATTATAGTCTCTGTGTAGCTTCCTTTTAATAGGCGGGGAGCATTTTGAAGGTGCATAATAAGTGAACTTCAAAAAGGACATGTGTTCCGCTAGCGAACTGTGAAAATAAAATAGCAGTTTTGCGGTAGGCGTGCTGCTTCAAGCAACAGTACTTGTTCTGTTATAACCAACATGTGGTTTTCACATCCGTACCTCGCACACAGCCAGTTTCTGTTTCAGTTATTGGAGGTGATCCAGGTATTTCTGCACTTGCTATTATTGCACATGATACAGGTTTGCCTCAGATACATTTACTAGCACATTAGCCACAACAGTAATGTGAAAAACATGAATGTAAAAAAAAAAAAAAAAAACACCCCAAAAAATGTAATCCACTTTAAATCCTCTGTATTGTTACTACACCCTGGTTTATTACGTGCCAAGAATGACATATTTATTGGGAAATTCTTCCACTTCTGTGTTCGCTGGACTCCAGCATTGTCTCTAGAACACAGGCCACTGCTTGCCTTGCTGTAAACCATATGGTTGAGATGGAAAGTGCAGAATGTAATTAGAATATCCACCTTCTCACCAGAAGAATGTTCTCTCACACAAACACACACCAGAGTAAAGCTGGGTACACACCAAAGAAAATTACTGCAAATGTGATCTCTGTAACGATTTTACCAAGGACTAAAAGTCCCAATGAACGATTCCTATGTACACATCTACACGATTTACCTTCAGATCTGTGCTCTTCATCTGTCATAACCATCTGCTGAAAAGATTGTGACTCTGCACATTCTATAGAGATATGCTGGTCATGAGTGTATACACACTTCAGAATTTGCACAACATAGGTCCATCATTGATTATAATTTTTAGTCAGTTTATAAAATCAAACGATACAATGTGCTTTGGTACGATAAAACATGATCGTGGGAGTGTGTACAGTAACGCGATATTGGACCAAACAGTTGTTTATTGTGTTATTGGCACAGTAATTCATTAAAATATCTGTATTGTGTACCCTGCTTAAGAGTCAGGACTGATCCTTTATTAGACAGCTGCTGGGGTTCCATTTTCACTGAAACCGTTAAATAGATGCAGCTATACTTCACCCTTCAGTTATAATTCCACACTTAAATATAGCAATATAATAACTAAATATCAAATTCACAGTTAAAGGATAATTATAGTGTAACTAATGTGTAATGTAACAATAAGAGTTCATTTGCTGCTATCAATTATTAAGGTGTGTTTTCAGTTGCTAACTCCTGAGACTAGGGACCTCTAATGTGGGGCAAACTTGGCATCTTATCGGGCTGTAGATAAGAAGTCTTTTTGTGCCCATGCACAAGGAGATTTGCCACCAATTAGGTCTAATGTTCTATATATGAGCACCTTTCCCCTTTTACTTTGTAACGAATATAACATGTTCTATTGATATAATTTATTTCCTGGAGTTAGTATTTATGAAACTTAAATGGAGTTACAAATATTAATGATTACAGGCCATATTCCAATAAATTAGAGTCTCTCTAACCCACACAAAGGACATGTGTTGTCAATAAGACAACCCTGTTCCAAGACAATATTACATCAATCTCTCTCTCTTTCAGTGGTGTGAATGAGGCTCACATAAAAAACACAAAAATGCAGCTCTGCAGTGCTTCGTTATTTGTGCAAAGGCGCTTAGAGTATTTATCTGCACAGCATGTTGGTGGGTGAGCTCGCCCACTTCCTCACCCTTAGAACTGCCCCCGAATTGCAATCTGTGTCTAGCTTTGCTGGATTGTGGATCCAGCAGATACTGGTCATGGATCATTATCAAAGATCAGCAATGCCACTTCAAAGATCAGCATACCATTGTGTACAGACGTGTGTCCCATTAGAAGACTCAGCCAATCTGGAAAAAATCTAAAAAAAAAAACAAGTCCTTTTATGGGGAGAAAATGACTGTGCCCTGCAACAAGGGAGGGAACTTCCCCCAAAACTGCCACCACTCCACCCCTTTTTCCATTTAAATAATCTTGTCCGCAAAACTATATCTAATTTTGTTTATGCTAAAGAGTACTCAGCAAGGATCACCTGTCTAACATGTCCCATCAATGGTGCACACCTATGCACCCATACAGATGCTGCCATTATGGCAAATCCATACACTCACCCATAAAACCATGTGCACAAGTGGGCACGTGATGGCTTTTGTAAACAAGCCTTAATGAGTGCTCCTGATTTTAATCCCATCCTAAGGCTGGGTACACATTACAGGTTTTTCAGCCCACAATTGGGTCAATCGACCGTTCATGTCAATATCGCATTAGTATGTACACTTACATGATGAACCGATAGTCGTTTCATTTGATTGTTCAGGATCTCCAAGATCTTTTCAGCTGACATTATGACAGATGAAGGGCACAGATCGGAGGGAAAATCTTTTATAACGTGTATAGTGTGTACACATGAACCAGCATGCTGATTGTGACTTTTTTTATTTTAGCCATTGGTACAATTGTTGAAGATAACACACTGATCGGAAAATTGTGTAGTGTGCACCCAGCCTAAGTCCGCATATGTCAAGAGAGCAAAAAAGATCCCCTCCACCGCTCACCCATTCCTGAGACACAGCACAACGTTTTGTTCAGGGCTGGGAAAAATATTAAAATATGCAAGTGCAATTTACATTTTGCCCTGCTTGGTACAGTGACTAATCCACCCACAGTAATTCTTGGTCCCAGAGGGAGAAAAACACAATTAAGACATTCTGTACTTTCACATCATTAACAATTTACAAGAAGGATAATCATTTTTTTTTTGCGACAGATCCTCTTTAAACCTTACTTTAGCTGTTCAGACAAAAATAACAAACTGCAGTTACTTCCTGCGTGGCTTTTTGCCATCTTAGACTAAATATGTCAAGAAGAGAACTATTAATATTCCCACCTAAATCTGACCCAGTTTCTCCATGTAACATTATAGCTGGTAACTATAAAAACACGTTTCATAGGAAAACCTTGTTGCTGAGGTGTCCTCTAATTCTAACAATTCTATTTAACTCCATTATTAGAACGGTTTCCAAAAATGTTATACATTTTCTGCAAAGGAATGCGGAGTTCTTGTATATAAGAAAACATCTCTCCTTACAATCACAATCAATAACTTTTCTTTGCCTGATAAGTACCTGAAATAAATAAATTATATATTTATTTTTATATTTATTTTTCTTTCATTAATTATATTACTAATTTTTGCAAAGTAATGTTACTAATCTGAAATACTATTTAAAAACTGCTAATTTTATACAAGTAAAAAGGTAGAAAATGCAATATTGTACTACTAAGAGACACAGTAGTCCTAAATTCTTCACATTGCCAGGATTGAATGCCAAAGAATGATGCCTGTTTGCTTCCTGTATAATTGCAAGCTGTGATTGTAATATCACAGCGGTGGTAAAAGTAATATTTTTACAGAAATGAATAATAATGCCAAAAACTTGACAGAGATACAAAACATGTGTGTGCTGCTCACAGCACCCATGATAACAAATAATACTGTGTAGGAAACATTTACATGTATTGTATGAAAGAATCATCCAGGTAAGTTGAATATTAAATCTCATACCTGAACAGAGCTGCTCGACCTTTGTGTAGTTTAAACACAGAATGTCATTGACCCATGCAATGATGTCATGTCTGCTCATAGTCTCCTGGGTTATCGAGGTAGAGTACACGTTGACCGCCATTCCCCAGCTGTAAAGAGAGAGATGTGATATTTAGATTGATTTCTTATGATGGGATCAGCGCATTTGAGCGATTATGATCTTAAAAGATCAAAATTATAACCCACATGTGGAAGAAATGCATCAAAGCAAATTGCCAAATCATGTATCAAAATAGAATACAGTTGTGATGTATTGTACTGCCTTTAACTGGCAATGAAAAGCAGCTGATCCTTATTTACTAAGAAGCAGACAGAAGATAAGCTCCATGTGCATTTCAATTCCCATTCATTTCAATGACTTTATGAAATACCTCTGGTTGTTTTACATCTCCTAAGTTTATAACATCCGAAATGTGGAAAAATATTAACAAACACCCAATTTATACAGTATCACCCACAATTTATAACTTTGTGACACACTTTTGAAGATAGTGGAAAAGCTTCCCAAAAAAACGTTTCAGTGTTGTTCACTAAATAGATTTCCGCATTTAAATACATTTAGAGCAGGAAGAAACTTGCGGAAAAAGGGTTAAAATAGTTTGTGGATCTAATAAGCAAATGTATCACTCAATGTAACATGACATATGAACACATTATTTATCTCCACATGCTCCAAAATCCACTAAGCACATAGAGGATGATGTTACACATACAATATAAAACGCTTAGAGCACAAATAGGACAAAACAAAGAATTCTAGAATGGATTGCAAATCTCTATCACCTGTAGCTTAACATTGCATCTTCTATAATAAATGTCAGTCCAAATTCTTTCAATTTTATAGCAAACTAGATAGTTTTGTAAAAATTAAACTAAGAGGATTGATCAAGATTTAATAAGCTTTGGATGGATATATTACTTAGGTTAATACTTCTATTAGATAATATTAGTGTCTGTCTACTGTGAGGACACAGGTAGAGTTGGCTTGCAGAACATAGTTTCCTCCAGTTCCTCTCAGCCATACCGGGTTTGGTTTGGCCCTCCCAATGCTGCGTCATTCACAGAGCAACACCAGAAGTCCTTGTGTGGACCTTCTTCATGCAACCAGGAGAACCCATTTTCAGCAAGCCAACAAAAGTATTTAAGTCAAGTACATTTGATGCTTATAAAATCTGAAACGATCTTTCGTGTTTAAGTGAGATGACCAGTCACATGTCTAAAGCTTAAGAGACTGTTTGAATTGTTGAATTCAAAGGAATACATATTATCCTTTTTTTTTTGGGACAAAAACTTCACACCTGAGTAAATATACCCTTATGTTTGTAGAGACACTATTTCACTAAAGATAGATACCTGCAATGCACTTTGAGATAAGTGTAAACAATAGCTTTCAACCACCAATAATGTGGGTACTAATGTATGTGCAATCCTTGAAATTTACAGAGGAACAATTGTCACAGGAGTGATGTATGTACAACCATATACCTTACATTACAAACAAAATGTAGTAAATACGGAATGTTTCAAAGTCTTTCTAGCTTATGTCAAACAATGGTATTGAGGATAATGTGTGAAGAGTGGTTAAAGCCATACTAATATCCCACCACGGTCCATACTAATTTACCAGTAGGAGAACTCTTATTATAGCCTATGGTTGTCACAGACATGTCAAGGCTCATCCAATCCGCTTCCAGCAGACATCCCTGCACAGAACAATTTGTATTTGCGGTCCCCTTGGTGGTGGTGGGACTCCAGGCTGCTGGGAGTTTAGAGGTGTCATTCCACTATTTGGAAGTAGGGGGGACTATGGTCTAAAAAGCAAATTTAATCTTTCGTTTAACAAAGCCAACTGGCTGAAAGAAAAATACTGAAGCTCCCACAGAAGCAGCTAACAGCCAGGCTCATGTACGAGTAAACAAGCAGTTTAATGGGCTAATGCATAATGACTTCCAATAAAAATGCAGTCCAGATATACAACAGTGTGTGGCTGATTTTCTAACATTAAACTAATGTATTAGAGTTTCATAGGTGGTCTGTGATTATTTATCTGGCATTTTACATTAATGACTTTTTTTTGGAAAAGCACTTCAGTTGTATTAACCTGGCCTCCTTTCTGCAGTATAATTATTTATAGTTCTTTGGCCGCAAAATGCTTTCCTACTCTGTTCTATTTATAGTAACATGTCGTTTTAATTTAGTATTTCCTATCAGAAGCGTTTATTAAAAGAATAGTTTATACCACTCATATTGAGGTTTATCTGTATTTCAGTGTGTAAAAACTATAAGCCAAAACCACAATAACATTTTCAGAATTTATTTAAAAGTCATGAACATTTTAATCCTGTTCTACCCACCAGGGAAAGGTGCCCCCTCCCCGAGTAGCTGCATTACCCAGGCTCCTCTGTTTGTCTGAAAACGCGTGTGATAGCCGTGTGCCCGAGAGAAACAGGAGCATCATTTAATGGTGGGGAGCCCGATTTGATTTGCCAGTTTGTATTACAGAACTGTCAGGATTCGGAGCGGACGGCTGCATTTAGTAGCCCCCCCCCCGGGGCTACGGCTAGAAGGGCCACACCTTAGGAAAACATGCAAACATGCTCTTAGGTGGTAGTGTAGCTTTAAGAAATGAAAGTCAATATTAAAAAGTTTATTTTAAGTGGATGGCTTCAGTTATGTTAAAGTGACAAACTTGTTAATGCCTCTGTAAAAAGATCATTTATTAACTTTACTGACCATCTTGCATAGTACAAAACAATGGGAAAAAAGGGGCAAGTGATGGGTATTGGGAAATGGAGCTACAAATAACACATTGCTCTAAGCATCTGATATTTAAGAACTTGAATAATTCAATATAATAGAAAGTAGGTATTTCATAAGAACCAACGCATGCGTACAATATGTTCCTCTGGGATGCCATCTACTCATCAGAAAGTGATCTAAAGTGACAACTGTCCTTATTATAGTAACATATAACTGGCACCGTACTGACTGAATCCACAGGGATATGTGGTCACAGATTATGTATTTATGGGATAGTTCATTATTTTTACATTTTTGGTGTAATGCTTTGTGTTACTTGTATTTAATAAATATCTTAATTGTAGTCAAATAGCTAGATTAGTGGTAGTATTTGGAATGAACTAACATTTAATTACCATTGAGATTTATATATATGTTACCGTGAAAGACCGAAATTGGAGAATGTCGACTTTCACCAGTGAATGTCAACAAACACCAAATACGTCGGTGAAAGATCGAATATTTCATTACATTCTTGTACATTCGGACCCTCACTGGTGTATGTCGACAATTAGTGCATGGTGAATGTCGACATTCACCGGTGTAAGTCAGAAATAAGGATATTTAACAAATATTTCGGACATACACCAAGCGACTATGTGAATGTTGACATTCACTGGTGAAAGTCGACATTCTCCAATTTCGGTGTTTCACCGTAACATATACACTTGAATTTCTTAGTTGTGAAAATAATGTAAAGCCACATTAAAGCTTGTATATGTTTCCCTTAAGGAGTCCATAAACCATCTGAAACGCTCGCCCTGATCTTGGAGCAGACAGATGTGTTAGATCGGGCCATACACAAACATATCATCTTGGTGCAGTCAGATGATGGCAACATACAATGTCAGATGCGGACATCTCCTGAGTGCAGGGCCGTAATGGCGCGCAAATGATTCCCGCTATTTGCCCCAGTTATATATAAATGTGGTGGAGCCAAAGTGCAGCACTACATTTCATAGAACAGGGGCAAGCAGAGGAGAGAGCGGGGGCAAGCAGAGGAGAGCGCGGGGGCAAGCAGAGGAGAGCGCGGGGGCAAGCAGAGGAGAGCGCGGGGGCAAGCAGTGGTGTTGGACAGAACAACAAGGGGGATTCAAGGGGATGGAGAGAAAGAGGGATTTTCTTTGCATTACATAAATATATATAGTACATAAATATTATAAAACATAATAGGTAATTAAATAGAATTATAAAAAATAAATCACTATTCAAAAGGGCAGATTCAATTGGCCGTGATGTTCCTCAGCACATTGTGACCGTTCCACCTTGTGCGTCTTTTCTTAGAAGTGAATTCCCCCCAAAAGGTGGTGATGTCATTATCAGCAATTTTAGTCTCTATTAAATGTGGAGGAAATTTAAAAGTTATTACTTTGATTTTGGCAATGGTGGGGGAAATAGGCCTTTTTATTAAACGGGAATGTTATTAATTCAATGTTGCGGCTGGTGGAGGGGATATGTTTGCTTATTATATGGGAATGCTATAAACAAAAAAAGGATTTTTTTTTGGGGGGGGGGGGGTAGAGCTACATAATAAATGGGAATGTTATTAATTTAATGTTGGGGCTGGTTTGAAGAAAGGAGGTTTATTTATTAAATGTAAACACTATTAATTTCATATCAAGTTGGTTATTGGGGTAGAGTTAAGGAAGCCTTATTATTGGGCTTATATAACGTGGGTGCTATTAATTTAAAGTGGGGTCTGCATGGGGGGCAAAATAGGTATGTGTATTAAATATGAATGCTTTTAATGATATTCTGGGGTTGGGCGACAGAGGCTGGTTTAGGGTGAGGGAGGCCTACACTGTTCTCACACTGCTCAGCTTGCCAGAAGGTGAATAATAATGATCTCTTTTCCAAGCAGGAATGTAACATACTAGAAACCGGCTAAGTAAGCAGCAAGTGAGCCTCAGACAGCAGCAGCAGCACCAGGTAGTGAAAGCTACAAGAACAGGTAGGAGAGCGCAGCACAAGGTTGAAGAATAGTCTTGAGCTTGTAGAGAACTAGAACACCCCACCTTAGATGGCAGCATCTACTCCCACCTAGATGCATATGGGGGGGGGGGGGGGTGCAAGTATTCTTTGTCCAAGGCACCAAAGAGATCTAGCTATGGCTCTAAAAGCACATACTATCTGTCCGACTGGCAACTGTTATATGTAGATCAAATATAGAATGGGATTAGCTGTGTTTTTGGACACATAGATACCACCACAGATTACCTGAAGAAAATGTAAATGATCATGATCATTTCACTAGGAGGACTGTGTAAGTGAGGAGAGGACTTCATGTGAGCAGTGTCATGATGTGAGCAGGGAAATGGAGGCAAATGGGAAGCCACAGGCTGAGAGTTTGATAGTGGAAGACAGCAACTAGCTCAGTAGTGATGTGAGGCTCACGTCAAACTGCTGCGGGAAGATTGTGACAAACGCAACTTTATATGAAACAAAGTTCATACATCCAATTTTAAAAATTCTTAAATTGTTTTCTCTGGTCTTCACTCATGTTTCTGCCATGCACAAACAACAACACAATAAAGTTGTAGCTCACTGTACAAAATAACCAACCTTAGAATTTACTCTCCATTTGGGTACAGGCCACCTGATCTGCCTGATGCAAGACCAAAAGTGCAACATCGCCCTAAGTGCTTTCATAAAAAGTAAATCTTAAATTACATATGCTAAATAAGAACAAATACTGCAACCTCAACAATTTCATGTATTACCAAAGCACAATATATTTACAAAAGGGGTTTAGAAACCCTGGACAGCACTAATGAATAAAAGAAAATATTTGGCAAAGCTTAGAAACACTTGTTTTATAACTTGGAGCTATTTTTCAGTGCCAAAGACTATTCTAAAATTTCCCAATAAATAAAAGCAAGCAGCCAGTCCATGGCACTGTAAGTAATTTGTAAGAATACAAGCTGATTACAGAAGAACATTTAACAGCAGATGTTACCACTATTATAGACTTGGATCAGTCACATAGCCATTCCTATAGTCATACCTTGGCAAATCTTCCAATTCACATACTTTGCATTTCCAAGAACGGATAGCTGATATTGTAAGAAACACAAAGGAGCATTAATTTATGTTTCTCATAAAATATCAGAAAAAAGGTTTTGTAAATGCTACAAATATTTTTATCACACTAGTTGAAGGAAAGGTTGGCAAACCTATATGCCGAAGAGAGCACATGAATACCAGCACAGACCAGAGACAACAGAAAATGGTATTGAGATGCAAACATCACAAGAGCTAAAGAGTTGTCCTATAAATCAGTGGTGAACAACATATGGCCAACGAGTCTCCACATGTGGTCCCCTGCTGGTTGCTCCTAATTGGATGTGGGTCTGCATTCATGTTAAAGCGTGTGTGTGTGGGGGGTGAGACGCCATAGGGGGGAGGTGTGAGAGGGCATGTGGAAAGGGAACGAAGGGAGGTGTGAGGGCATGTGGGGGGGAACGAAGGGAGGGGTGAGAGGGCATGTGGGGGAGGGTGAGAGGGCATGTGGGGGAGGGGGAACGAAGGGAGGGGTGAGAGGGCATGTGGGGGAGGGGTGAGAGGGCATGTGGAAGGGGAACGAAGGGAGGTGTGAGGGCATGTGGGGGGGAACGAAGGGAGGGATGAGAGGGCACGTGGGGGAGCGGTGAGAGGGCATGTGGGGGAGGGGGAACGAAGGGAGGGGTGAGAGGGCATGTGGAGGACTTTTGGAGTACATGTGGCAATTGGGGATTGTAGATGCATTTTGAGGCAGGTAGGGGTCTGAAGACATGTGGGGCTATTTTGGAGCAACTGAGGGCTTGTGATATGAGCCTGCCAAGTTTGTTTACAGCCTTATTTCCATTCTTGAAACTACGGTTAATGTGCAACCCTTTTTATGGTTGGAAGCCTGCATATGTGACCCTTGAGGTTGCTTTTCCCTGATGTAAAGACACAGCTTTAAATCAGTTGTTTCCAAGTGATCCTGATGTCGCAGCACTCCTGATATATGTTACATATTTTAATATATATTATTAAAACATTAAATTTAATAAATCTGTGTAAATAAAGGACAAGCTTGAGTTTTTCCAGTTACCATTATACTATTCATTTAAATACAAACAGTTTATTTCAATGGGTTGTCAGCGTCTGTGTCAGTCTGTCCCTCAATTTCTGCTGAGAATCTGCACAAAGCATCTTTGAACAGAGAGGAGTAAGCACTGTGTTTTGGGAATCTGATCATGTGGGGGATGTAAACATACTTACAGTAACACGTTGCGTTTAATATTTTTTCAAATAAATTACAATCCCAATATTGAAAAATGTAAATAGTTCAGAAAAATAAAATAAACTACAATGAAATGAGTGAGGTTAGTAAGGTTATATATATAATCAGCAGGAGTCACACTACAGATGAGATACAGCACAGAGAATCCATACACACACAAACACACACGTAGATGTAGTTTTGCTAGAAGGTCCCTATAATTAGTACCCTCCACCTAGAACATGTGGACATATGCCCCTCTTGCATACATTCAGTAAATAAAACACATTTGCCCCTGTCCCATAGATTATAAATTAATGTTTCATTCCCAGATACAATAAAGGGAAATAAGTTATTTGTGGAGTTGCTGCCAGCATGCCCCGCAAGTCTCAATTTCAAAGTTCTCTTGTTTTTGGTGATTAATTATACAAGCCATAATGTAATGTCAATGAACACTATACATAAAACACGATTTCTTAAACTTTCCAACCAGCTGTGTTTTCTTTCTATGTTATGAAGAGCAATACAGAAAATGAAGCAATGCGGAATGACATTGAGTGCATAGACAGCTCAAACCATCAATCACATCAGTTAAGTCTGAGTGCACACAACAACCTCCACATTGTACAGATCTGCAGCTGACACTCTACAAGCACTGTAATAAGCCCATAATTAACCATGTAGGAAAAAAGAGCTTAGGTCACTTACTGTAAACATATACCTTTACACCTTCACTAATAACATACTCGGAATTAAACAAAAATCCTGTCTGAGCTATAAAATAGACATTTCAGGTTCTCCTATCAACAGTCTTAAAGCTGAATAGTGGTCAACACCCACATAGAATTGAATCTACCTATAACATGTTAAAATAAGTTATATTGTTTTTAATAGGGTAGAAATAAACATATTTGACATAACACAACAATTAAATTTAAGTACATTTTACACACTGCTGCAGAACATATTAGTGCTGAATACATAGAAATAACAGCTTATATGTTCAATGTGCTATCCTAGTTGTACTCAGAAAATGGCTTCATGTACAAAACCCATTCCAACATATCAGGAACACATCTGACACGTGACATTATCTTGCACTGACAGTCAGTTGCAGTCTATCACACAGCACAGCAATGCATGTTCAGCTTCTGGCAGAAATGATATACTGACAACTATTTAGGGCTCAACTATGTGGGATATCTTGCCTTGGTCTCACAAGTTATATGAAGTTGTTTTGTGACACATCTAACAAAACAGATGTAACTTGCCCCATTTCCTTCCCCAGGATGCATCTATTTCAGTCTTTGGGACTGACTAATCAAAAGAAGAAAAGCCCTTTTGCTAACTGACCCAGGTGAGGTGTTTTCACTTGGGAACGGACTTTGTTTTCACATTTCCCAATATACTAATGGTCACATAACCCCAATGGTGCCAAGTACTTTGTTTTGCTTTTGCATTAGAGGAGTTATTTCATTTTATCACCTCAAGATGGTATTAACTAAAGAGAAGCACTGAAAAAATATTTTACTGGTTAAATAATATATTTATTTCACTGCAGTTCTCTTATAAATAGGGTTATTACCCTGCCCTCTAGAAATAAAATTGGCCTGGCATGAGTTGGTCAGCTTACTGTATCGCAGTATGTGGAACTAACATTCCTTGTTTTTAATACAACCAGCCTGGATTAGCTACAATAGCATTAATAGGGGGAATTCAATTCCCTGCGATGTTCTAAACAGCGCGGGCTGCGCACAGTTACCGTTACTACGGAAATTTCTGTCACGTTATTACTGTTACTATGGTAATATCGACGCTGATTTTTGCTTGCAGCTCTCTGAATTTCCCCCATAATATATTTGGTGAGCGCAGGAGACCCAACGACATTCTGCTTTCAGGAAAGCTTGTTTTTCATTTAATTTTCAATGCTCCTTATAGTGACATCACAGGAGCACAGAAAAACCTTGTGGTTATACAGTCAGGGCTCATGTAAAAGCTTATATCTGTTAATTTCTTGTGCTGAAGTGCTCTGTATATATGTAGTACAGTGCTAGATTACCGCTGCTTAGCTCCTGAAAGGAGAGTACTTTGAGGAAAGCTTCTCAAATTTACAGCACATAAGGGAGTGGCAGAAATTGTTATAATATGAGTAATTTCTATGATTCTTTCACCCAGCAGATAGCAGTTTATAAAATCTGCTGACCATTTCTTCCCACTTGCTAAAAGAACAATCACTTCCAAAGTATTAATATTTCAAGTAGCACTGAATAAAATATTGAAGCCGATTTGGACATGAATAACAATTACATGTCAGGCTAGGTATTTGTTCTAGAAGTTCTACATTTTAAAGATATTTACTTTTCCATTTTACTTTGTTTGCTTGTTGTAGGCGATGGAGACAGAGACAGGCAAATTTAGCACACATTCCAGTAAAGATGGTGTAAGCCACTGTAGCCAAAGGCTTTACAGTTTAAGCACTGTAAATTAGTTTTATATTTACATGTATGCCAGGGAATCACTTTAATTACTCCACTAACACAAATCTTAACCCAAACAGCTGACTCTTTACATGGGGCTTATTGTAAAAGAAAATCCATCCGAACAACTTAACATACATCATCTTATTACAAAGATACAGTATGTCCCTTAACAAGAAGACATATTCTGAGCTATTAAAGCCAGAGGACTTCTCATGAACATCAGTACACACTGCACATGACCAGGTCTAACCAAGTGCTGCTCTTCACAAGGACTTACTAAACCGCAGATTTGAAAAAAAAGGAGATGCTGCCTATAGCAACTAATCAGATTCTAGCTGTCATTTTGTTGAATATACTAAAATAATGCTAACTAGACTCTGATTGGTTGCTATAGGCAACATCTCCATTTTTTTAAACCTGCAGTTTAATAAATATACCACTTAGAGTCTTGGAATAAAGCCAGGAATAGGGATTTCCATACACAATATGTGTGCTATATTATTATTATTTATATAAATAAATCTGACCAATCCCTGGTCGCCATGGCAACTGAGTAATGAACCCATTTGTTTGAAATGGCATGTCCCACAAATTGTCAAAACAGCACAATTAAAGAGAACATACTGGGAACATCATGCATTTGACTTATTGTTTGTAAACTACTTCATAGGGCATATAATAAAAATACTCAAGAAATTCTATTGCTCTATAATCTAATTGACAATTATTTGTACTCCTTCCCTATCTCGCTTAAATGAATGAATATATTCTCAAGGAGTTATCCATAAGTTCTAAAATGAGTTCTGTGCTTGTATGGGTGAGTTTCTCACAGATCATGCCTTACAATTACACTGCTTCCAGTGATCAAAAGAACAAGTGAAGTTTCTCCTTCTGGACTCAATTGGGCCATTGTAACCAAACATTCCTAAAGAGCATTTAAGAGTGCCAGGGGAACTGAAGAATTTCTGTACAAATTACAAATCTCAGAGGCTTGCCATGTCTTTGGGGAACCCCTTCCAAGTCATGAAACAAGCTTGGTTATAAAGGCAAAGAAGTGACAGTCCTTGTCTTCTGGCAGAAGTACAGACAGAAGTAGACAGACTGTACAAATCATTAACCTGTGCATGCTGGATTTCAAGGTTTGTACACTACAGGTGATTGCTTATTGAGAGTATGTAGATTTATGTCAATTAGAAGACTTTAAGTCCAACAAATCTCTAATAGTAAGCAGTGGCCTTTTGTAAAGCTAAGGGCTCAGATTTACTAAAATAGGGGGTGGTAGCTTGGTACAAATAACATTTGAGACTCCTTTAATGACCAAAACGGAGCTTAATCCGCCTAAGAGAAGACAGATATTACGTTTATTTCACAATAATCAATAATACCATCCCCTCTGCACCTCCCCACACAACACTGTTCTGTGATAGCTGCGTTTATTAGTCTAAACAACTCTGCGTTAATATGCGTTTTTCCTACATAGAACAGGCAGTGTAGTAGCTAAGCTCCCGACACACAAACATGGATTTGTTCTGGGAATGCTGTCAGCAGTGTTCTCAGAGCAAAGCTGCTCTTATGTGTCAGGAATTTATCACTTAATAGTTACGGAGCACACCCACTACTGGCTCTGTGTGCTTGATGCTAACTAAGCGGTGGTAGTCTGTTTCCTGACATCCTTTTCAGGGACTCTTCTTACCTCTACACCGTGATGATGAAAGTGCATTTCCCGACATGTTCATCTTCCCGACTGTTGAAAAAGCTGACTTTGAAGATATTCCACAGATCGAGTGGTCTGCACTCAGGAATGACGTAAGGTGTAAAAGCGACAGTGTTGTTGGTGCAGTTAAGGGGGCAGTGCAAGTACACTGTGGCTGGACAATGTAGAAGGATTATTAAAAAGCACTGTGGGTGCGTAGTCTAACGAACCTCTAGTCTTTTCTAGGGACACCTGTAAGGGAGGTATGGGTTTTGCTTCAGGAGACGCGCAGGTCGCGGTCCTTCCACTGAGCCACCGGCGAGATACAGAGAATTGATGGTAGTCAGTATAGCCGGATCAGCAACGTACAGGCAGCGGAGATACACGGAAATGTTCAGAAGGGATGGTCTAGGCGAACCGGGTCGCTAACGTTCAAGCAATACTGTACACAAGGAGGATTCCGGAGGAAAGGTCAAACAAGAAGGATTCGGTACCAAAATAGTCAACAACAGGAGCAAGCAGAAGAGTAGTCAGGCTAAGCCTAAGTCATACACAGAAGATCACAAAAGCATACACTGGAACGCCGATGTTGGTGGTCCCAATACTCTGGCACCAGTATGTCTATAAATGACAGAACAATGTCGGGCAGATTCTGAAGCGTGTCTGCACTCACGACCAGCAGTGTAGGCAGATCTCCATAGAGTTTACAGAGTCACGATCGTTGCAGCAGATGGTTATGACAGATGAAGGTAAAAAATGTAAAATTGTGTAAGTGTGTACACATGAATCGGCGTTCAATGGGGACTTTCAGTTGTTGGTAAAATCGTTAAAAATATCGCACTGGAAGAAATTTTCTTTAGTGTCTACCTAGCTTTACAGGAACAGTAATGGTCCGGTCAGAGAAATAGGATTGCCAAGTGTAAGAGTAGCAAAGAGTGATCTAGAAAAATGATAGATAAAATTAGAATAATTATGCAGTAGTGACCTCCTTTGGTTTAGCTGTGAGTAGGTTATTGACTTCTTTGGTAAGGGTTGTTTCTGTGGAACAACAGCCCTGAAAATCAAAGTGTATATGGTCTCTTAGAGGAAAGAGAAGTCAACAACCCCAAATGAACATGTTTTTCAAGTAGTTTAGATGAGCAAATGAGCAGTGCTCTTAAATGATGGGTCCAGAGGGGTTTTTTGTTTTTTTAAATGATTGTTGTGATGATACCATGTTTAAAGAAAGATGGGAGGTGCCAGTGGAAATAGGCTGGTTAATGGAACATGTTAATGTTGGTATAAATGTTTACAAGAGAGATAGAAGAATTAAATGGGCAGGAATGGGATCAAGAGGACAGACAGTATCTTGGGATTTGGAGAGAGACTATTTGTTCTGTTGGTGGAGATGGGGTGAAAGTTATGAAGTGGGTAAGATAATGGAAGAACATTGGGCAGACAATAAGCCTGTGGCCATGTGTCCCCTAGCGTAGGGTTAATTAAATGTTGAAATTTATACATTAGGTGCACTGTGCCGAACATTGTATTAATGTAAAATACCTGGTCCAGAGGGGGGGCCATGTAATGTATAAAGTGTGCAAAGGTCCAGGCTGAATCACATGTAAGATTAGTGAATCAACCAGATTGTCTCTCCAGTGGCTAGGACAGTATAAAGGGAGACACGGATGGGTGCTCTATGTAGACTGGTCACAAGGGTGTATTTTCTAGTACCCATGGCGACCGAATTTGTAGAGCCCTGTCATAGTACAAAAAAATATCTGTCATCTCCCATTCTGCTTTATGGATACCCTCACCCCAACACAACTGACATTTTATGCAAAGGAAGGAACAAAAGAAAGACTCCAGGACACAGTAGCACTGGAGAGATGAATGGAAATGTCATTACAAGATCCTTTCCGATTCTAACACAATGTGACTATGTGGGAAATTCAACAGCTCAATAAATGTGAACAGACATTTTTTACACTGTGAAACATCCCTATTTTATAAATGCTGTTCATTTTTTTATTTTTTTATTTTACACAGTTCTGTAGATATTTATGATCTGCATAACAATGTGTAACGTACTATAGTCATTACGTTCCCATGTAATATAGAATGCAGATGTATAACACAGATGTTTATCTACAAGCCAGAACTAATACAATAAGCTATGCAGCCATTAAATCATTATACTCAGGCATGTCAAAGAGAATGGGAATAGTAACTATGGCCACAATAAGAAACAAAACAATGAGAATTTTCAGAACATTTTCCTGTGTTAATGAATGCAGATGTCAGTTATCTGCATGCTGTGCGTCCACAATTAATTTTTCTCTGACATACAGTTCCCAGAGTTCAGCTGAAAACATCACAGTCATCCACCTGGCAGTCTATAAGACCATTAACAAAATGTATTCTGTGCTCAGAGCAGAGATCTTTACAGACTCAGCCATCTAAAAGGTGTTTACTCATTTTCAACCACACATAATTTTATCACATTTCCTGGGACAAACTATCTAGATCTCCATCTCTCTATATATAGTGTATGTGTGCGCGAGAGAGTGTGCGTGTTCCAATGGGCACCCAGACAAACCAATTGTTTCTTGTAGAAAAACCAAGTACAATTCTTATAAATATACCCCCCAAAAAGCATAGTCCTGCGAGCACCTTTATATCTGGTTGCTTGTCCTCCCATCCTGTGGATGGATGGGGAGGGGGGCAACACAGTATTTGGAGAGCCCTGGTGACAATCCAGTACGTTTTCAGACATGGAGTAAAATGTGTATTTAACCTCAATAAATTGATTAAACAGCCAAGGAAGCTTTAACTTGCATATTATAGGATGCTTTGCAATAAACTCAACATTATAGAACGGGATCAATACCATTGCTTCCAATCCCCTGAGAATCTATGGCTAGATAATAATGTCCTCCTGTTCCACCTACAGTTTGAAATCACTGCGGTCTTACAGGGAATTAAGACATTAAATGAACTTACTGGCTATGAAAATTGCTCCTTCTTGTTTAGTTAGCCTGGTCACATCTAAACAAACTTCAGTTAATATTTCGTACACTCGTATCACTTCTTAAAGCTTATATGTATGTATAAGACATCTGTGGCTATTTACTTATCAACCCATTGCGACATAAATATAAGTGTAATGTCAGGAAGTTATTTCTGCTCTCCTGCTATAGCTGAACTCTGCAAAGCAAAACTGTCCTCCTCTGGGAGAGAAATATGTTTAAGGTTTCTATGTCACATGTTACGCCCCGACCGCAATTCTAGAAATGCATTAATGTCCAGTGCCTGTTTACAAGGGCTAAACAAAGATATAATTCATACTACCTCATATTACAATGCAAGGTAATTATGGATTCTAACTAGCAAAGATGCCTTAAAGGTTTCTTCTGTGGTATCTCCTTGTTTGCAAGATAGATTAGTACAACTATATATTTTGTTGACAGGTAATATATGATCCATATCAGACTCTCTCAATTTCAGGGTGAAGACCCCCAAACACCATAAATTAGTAGCACGTTGTGAGGATACCACCCTTAGCTGGGATGGCAGTTACCCTCTGTGGGATTCAACTCACTTGGGCAGACCAGAGTATATCTGGTCTGCTGTCGTATATTACGACAGCACAACACCACAAGACGTTCACAAGATACAGGGTAATGGTAGCATGTATCCTCCAGCAGACTCTTGCAGTCAGCACTCCAACGTAATAATCTTAGTCTCTTTCAGAAAGTCTTATTCTCCCACAATATTACCACTACCTTTTAGCTAGATAGTTACGGTGTCACCCAGTTTGGGAAACTGGATCCCATAGATTGTCCCATAGATTGTAAGCTTGCGAGCAGGGCCTTCTCACCTCTTTGTCTGTTTTACCCAGTTTGTTTATTAGTTTATTACGTTTGTCCCCAATTGTAAAGCGCTACGGAATATGTTGGCGCTATATAAATAAATGATGATGATGATGATGATGGATCACACAGACCCTGTCCCGGTAAGGTTTCCTCCAGCGGCACCACGATGCCTGGTCCAGAGTCCTTTTCGCTGATGTCTTGTACACCAGAATCCCCCAAGCTAGAATAGGTCTCTTGGCATTCTGCTCTCCCTATATTCTTGGCTGTATACACAGGAAGTAGGTTGAAATGTCTCAATCCTCCCCCTTACAGCAGGGGTCTATCAGTGGACACTTTAACTGTTAGACATACAGTCTCTGTTACCTTGATTACACAATGGAATGGCTTGACTCAACTAGCTATTTGGCTGGATACACTAAATAAAGGGTTACAATATAACATCAAGGAATGACACTTCACGCTTGCGTGAAACAACAAGACATTTGACACATTGTATCTGCAACATTACACAATCTGAGTCTGTGATACACCTTGATATAATAACATTTATATTGACCCATATTAATACATTTCCCAATGCTATTTTAGCCAGTATATATTACTGTAGAGGCACATTGCATATCATCTCAAAGTTCTAACCTAATTACCTCTCAGATTACATGTTGACCTAGCCAATTAACATGGGCTGCCAGCTAGCTATGTCAAGTTATTCAGACATTGTTCTGATTACAAACCAGGTCTACGCCACACCTCATAACAATGGACATTTGAGACAAATGGTAATTACCTTAGCTAACACAACAAAAATGACTTCTGCTGTCCTGTTATTTTGACCCAACATGGCAATATTCTTTCTATTTCTAATACATACAATATTGCAGATAATGGCAAGGACAAAATGTACCTAATAACATGAAATAATAATACACATAATACACCGATGCTCTGGTGTATTTACTTGGACTGGGCCAAGGATTAAAAAGTACATTAAACTGTGAGAAACGGGTGATAAATAAAAAGTTCTCAGTCCAGTAGCACCCTGTTTCATGACACACATTTTTACTATCTACTAGGCAGGGTTGCCTGTTTGGACAAATTGAAAAGTTAAATCTTCCTCCCATGAACACCAGGCTACATGAGTTTCTGTTGCAGGCATTAAGGCAGTGGCTACACACTGACTTTCCACTAACCAATCCATGAAGACTCAATGGTTAAAGCAGGTACATTGCTCTCTCTCTTATAGGAAAGTGATTTATCTACCTTGGGAGTGACCGAATTCACAAAATGTAAGAGTTCTAGCTCCAGAATAACTGGGCCTTCTCTCTCTCTCTATGGTAGCACATGCATGAGTTTAGATTTCCTGCATACTTCTGGTAACTAGATTATGTCTGGTTATATGTTAACATTCAAAAGATTATATTTGACATTTATAAATCAGAACAAACAGGGATTTTTATTTTTTTTTAATAGAAAATTATAGGAAAGGGATATCCGAATGAACAACATAAACTATTCTAGTTTGCTACTGTGACCGGATGGGCTTACTTCACCTCCCGGTCCGTAGGGTGGGGGTGGGGGGGCAGGGTTTAGGGGGATGTTCTTCCTGCACAGTTTATCTTGGTTTCCTGACCATCAGTAACCGACCGCTACTGATCACTCATACTGGGAATGTCAACTGCGCAATAGTTGTAGGATAATTTGGCTGCCACCGCTAGACTCCTTTCAGGTGTCCAGAAGTGCTTACTTCTGGGGTTGCTGGTATAGCTGCTGTAATGCCTCTTTGCACACTGCCGCTAGGTTCAACAGAGGACAGCCGGAGAATGGATTAGAGTGTAAGCACTTATCTGTTGGTCACAGGATACAGCAGGTAACAGTTGCAGGCAGAATTTTCAAGCAGTGATGGTTTATTGCTCACAAGAACATTTACACACCAGTTTGTGGTACTGGTGATCATTTAGATGTAAAAACGATACATTACATAGTAAAACAGAACCACTTTTTATACAGATTACCTCTGTCTGTATGTATTATACAGTATTGTCTATTGCTATGTTTGTCCCCAATTGTAATGAGCTACTGAATTTCCTGGTGCTATATAAATAAATTATGATTTTGATACATGCTGTCAGGGCATAGCCCAGCCCCCTTATCCGACCAGGCGCCAAAACGTCTGATATTGCATCAGATGATTTAAGATCAGGATGTGATATATCTCTAGACATGGAGTGAACGCAATTTAACTTACAAAATTCACATAAATCTGTGGTTTCCTGAAACTTACTGATAGATAGCATCATTCATGTAGTTTGTCTTTTTAATAAGGCAAGATACAGGTAACTACCCCCTGCCGGGCATTCAGGTTAAAGCAGTTGTCTATCACTTCTGGGATGAAAAGGCTTACTTTGCATTTCCTGCCTTCAGCAAAAACAGACTTCCTCTAACTTGGCATAATACATTCGAAATAAATACATTTCCTATACCGAAATACACACAATATAAAAAAAAATATATGAGTACATTTGCAATGATATACAGAGGTGCACTGCACCCTTAACTAAAAGTAAATATCTACAATAAGTTATTCCTATGTGATCCAGCCACAGTTACGTTTAGATGGAAATATCTAGATGATTTAACATATGTCTCAGTTGTCAGAAAACGTACATAAGGGCACATTACATTATCCTGCTTCATTAGCAGGAATGCTGGGGCATTATCCTCATTTACTGCCCTTTTGGCCATACATTTATTAGAATAACTGTTATATACAGTGATTGACAGCTTATCAGGTATGGTTGAGAAGTATCAAAACATATGGTAAAAACAGTTTTCCACTCAACAAATATAAACGTGTGCATCAGAAGGAGAACAGGACATAATAGGAAGATAAACAGTTGTGGAGTGGGGAAGGGGGCAGGCTTGGTGTGTAATGTAGAGACAGAAAGGGCCAGGAGGAAAGGGGGAGGAGAGGCAGTCTCTGGTGATGAGGCAACACTTTAATGGAAGGAGGGGACTATCTAGCAGGGAAACAGATCCTGAAGTTAAGCAACAGGTAGTTATGAAAAGTCATGCTTTTTTTTTTTCTACTTTTTTCATTAACTTTTTATTAAAGAACAATATTCCAAAAATTAAATTATAGGCCCTATTTCATTTGTCATTGAATTTTTTTTATTTTTTTTTTTTAGGGGAAAAAGGAGTGAAATCATCTGTCAAACACAAATGAAACGCAGGAAAGAAAAAGAAGGTTGGGAGAGATGGGGAAGGAAAGAGGGGGAGGATCACACTTAACAAGATCTCAGTCTTCGATGACTAAAAAAATGGTCAACTGGCATGAGGAAATAATATGTTTTCCTTTTAGGAAGCACTACACGAGGAGACTATCTAGATAGAGTTAAGTATGTTTCAGTGTCTTGGAACTCTAACCAATGAATCTATATTGCACAATAATCCTCAAACCTATTAGAGGTGAGGATCAGATCGTCCGTAGATCTAGAAAATTCAATACGGATGAAGCACTCTCTTTTTATAGTGCATCTTGTATATTTCAGAGTGGCAAAAAGTCATTCCATTGTAATTCCAAGTGACTATCAGTTCTCAATTATATCACCATGAGCGATTCAAACCATTGTCCAGAAAAGAACATAAGACCTAATATGCGGCTCCAGACTATGAACATGCAATATTGTGTCATAAGTAGATGTTACCCAAGAAACAGAAGCTGCATAATCAGTAATCAGCATACTGGACGGACCTATTCACTGGGTATATGTGCTCTTTTAACATGAAACCCTCCTCATATCGTCAGATAGTATGAAACTAAACATTACAATGTAACAATTACTGACTTTGCAAAATACATGTATTTTCAATTTTTATGTTCAGATATTCTCTCACAGAGACAAAGGCCTCCCTATGTATTATATAACTTACTCAGGATACTGTCATAACACCAATTATGAGATCAATATAAAAAAAAACTTTGTTCCACAATTTAAAATATGACAACACTGTAAATAATAACTGTTTTATAGAGCAATTTCTACCGAGTTACCATGAGTAGAGAAAGACTTGAGAATGTGCTAAGCCGTGGAAGTCATTTAACAGGGGGTCTGGCTGTATAATATAATATGATGATCAAACGAACTGGCCTTTGTAATATTTAGCACTTGGCAAGCTATCCTAATCTAACTAGTAACACGGCTGTAAATTTAGTGTTGTAATGGCTTTTTGTTACTTCATTTTGCCTGTAGTTCTACTGCACAATGTTCTGAAGAGCTGCTCATTGCTACAGAGCATACAAGCCTAGGAAGGCAAAGACTCATACTTGCAGTATGACAGAGCGATTCACTGTTATTCACAACTGTCTAGTAGCACAATCTATATCATATGGTCAAGGCAAACTATAGATCATTTTACAGGAAGATCCACTATGACTTTTTGTCCCCTGGCCCGTGGTTCTGCAGATTCTTTAACTTTGCAACTTATGTCTTTATATTTACTGAAATCAGAAGACCATATAAAACTCTTTCTGTGTTATTCTCTGCAGTTAATTATATATTTATTTGTGCATAACAGCTACTTCAAGGTTTACTTAAGAATACTTATTGGGATCGTTTCTTACAACGAATCAGTCAGTGTAACTGAGCTAAACAGTAATAAAGTAAATTTTGCAGAGACAAGGGCTATATTAACCAGTTTCTCAGAATTAACGTTTAACTGTCTCCTACACACAGTAGACCCATTCTACAGGTTGAAGCAATATTCAGTAGGAATGAATGACATCACTGAATCTGAGAAACAAAGTACAGAATTACCATTGTAACCAGTGTCATTGCTGTGCCATGAGATACAAGCTGATGCAAGAATGTCTGCCTCTACTGGTAGTAGCTGATGGGTACGCTAAGGTGGTTTCACTCAAAACACGGTCACTTGGAAAGAACAAGTTAGTTTCTCTACAAGACTTCCATAACCTTTTCCTTTACCGTCCAAGCATAACACTAATGGAAAGGACAACAGGCAAAGAGCCAAATCATAAATTGGATTTTTCAGCAAAAAAAAAAAAAAAAAAAGGTTCTAAAAAACATATTATATATAATACTAGGGAGAGATTCCTTAACCTTACAGAAAAGAAAAAACATGTAACTTTCATGAATGAATTTAGCAGACTTCCCAGCTAAGCCAATAAAAATGGTTCTCTTCCTCCTACAAAGAACATGCTCATTAAAACAAGAAAAAAAGACCACATTATTGGCAAGAATTATAACTAATTGGAACACATTTTTGAGGGTTGTTTCAGAAAGTTAAATCTTTTTGCCTTAAACCCGAGTAGAATATAATTATATATATATATATATATTTTAAGAAGTGTACATCTCCTGTTTCAACATATGAGGTCTGTAAACTACCAAAATCTAACAGGGAAATTTTATTTATAGATGTAATTTTGTTAAAAACATATCTTTATATGTTTTGACTGCATAAATACAATATTACGATGTCATGGTTGACCTTTATTTTCCACACTGACCATGCATTCAATATAAGTTATTATTAACAGGACCATGAAATGAGACTTCCTCTGCCATATGTTTTCTCTCTATAGCTGCAGGTGACTGGAAGACCCCAGGTCACTCTTTATTTTCTTAGTGGACGATGTTAAAACCTTAAATAAATCATACACCATAAAACGTACACTCTGACAACATTAACAGGTTTGGGTCAAATGTTACATCTGCGTACAGATCGGACGTATCACAAGGGATTTATCAGCACTCTAAATGCACATTCTGATATAAAGGAGATACATTTATCCATAAAAGCTGCTGTAATTCTTTTAGCTAGGTCACTTCACAGCATCATTCTTATCAGCTTCCTAAGGATTCAGCCTATGCTATTCTATATAGAAAACTGTCATTTTACTTGTTCAATGGGGGAGGGTTTTGGTAGGACCCATCTGTTATGTTTTAGTAACGACTACTGAGAGCCAATTATAACGGAATTTCCATATCCGACGTAGGCAATGCCAATACTATAAAGCGATACAAAAGACAGTGTTGTCCTAAAAGCAGAAGTGGATAACAGAATCTGTAACATGTACAGATGTTTGCATAAAATGCGCTAGAGGATATGTTTTCAGCTTACTTACAAGCAATGCTCAGATCGTCTTAGAGTGCTTTATTACAGAATTTAATATATGAAAAAAGTCTTACAGAAAAGGAGAGCGCTTCAGAAACATACAAGAGCTACAATAAAGCATTGAATTACAGTGCAACAACACACAGGAGACAATTTAAAGGGTTGGCTACAAATTCATTTACGTAGCCTAAAATTACGGCTCTCCCTTTGTCAGTATTCCTGCAGTTCAGGTTTATACAGTGAGGACACTACAAAGGGACATCGTATAAGGAGTATACCAGAGCTGTGCAGCTTCCACAGATACTAAGAATCTCCATAGAATTTTGAAGGATATATATTTTTTTAATGGTACTCATCCTTCAAATGGGTATTTATAGCTTATATTCTCTCCTTCACACTGTACTGGTGCGGAACAGCCAGTCAAGAAGGAAAACATCAATCAGGTAGGTAATGTAAGCATATTGGTAAAAAAAAACCTCATTAAACACCATGTCCATTATTATTGGTTAAAAAATACTGCAACAAGAAAAAATGACAAAAAGAAGGTTCTCTTTAAAAATCATCAGAAAGGATTATATATTAAGTGGTATAATAGATGCAATATATACTAGCCTACGTAGTGATCTGTAGGATATTATTCTGGATCTGGATTTTATGTATCTATGGCAACTGTCAAAAATCATGAGCACTCCCATTTCTGAAAATTGTACACACAATCATCTGTAGTGGCAAGATAATATAATCTGCTGAGTATAACCTGCAACGCACATCACAATCATTAAGATACGGATACATTTGTAGTGGAAAGGCACTTTTATACATGAAATACAGATTACACTATAACAGGGTTTCCCAAACCCAGTCCTCAGGGCTCCCCAACAGTGCAGGTTTTCCCCATATCTCCTTGCTGGAGCACAGGTGTATTCATTACTGACAGACACATTGTAACAGATCCACAGGTGGTCCTAATTATGTCAGATGTGATCCACAAAACCTGCACTGTTGGGGAGCCCTGAGGACTGGGTTTGGGAAACCCTGCACTATAACATGGATTCATTTACAGAAAAATACATAATATTTCAGATTGACAAAAGAAGGACATTTTAAATTAGTAGAGACAGCTTTTGCATGTATGCCGGCTATACAGGATCCATCAGGTAGTAACTACAGAAACAAAATCAAAAAGGAGCGTTGAGCCTTGATGTACTGTTGTTTCAATGTCAAGAATCACCTCCAGCATCCATCTTTCTGAATGTATATATTGTAAGATAAAGGCCTGTGATAAATAGTATAATAATTCTTCTGACTAGTCCAGGTACCGTACTAAAGTACAATGAGTGATATGAATTGAGCTGCCAGAATACAATTTAACGGGTTTGACCTGGAAAGGCTTTTTCAGAATTTTTTTTGTTACTGGGAATCTCCTATAAACACTTTCCTATGTACAAGCGCTACAGGGAACCCATCGGCTTATCCCACCATACCAGACGTACATTCCATGGCTTGCATCAACCATGAGGTCCAGATGGGCCCTCACATAACCCCACTGACAGCTGCCCAGGGTGTTCTTGCTGATCTCAAATCGCAGCATTACTGTTTTTCCACTATATTTCCAAAAAGCTACTACCACATGAGTATGAGGGTAAAACAGTACCCATTTCAAATCAGTTTACTCTAGGCCTACAAAACCATATTCAGATCTTACTGCTATATGCAATTAGCAGCATTATTCCCATCTATAACACAACTCCTATTATTACAGTGTTCAACTATAAATATCCATTATAAAAGCATTAGCCAACCTATTAACCTATCAAGGGCTTTTTTTTTAAAGCAAAATGAATGTTAAATCTTACAAATCAGGCAGAGCACTGTTTAGAGTCCACTAATTAGTTTAGGTGACACGTAAAATAAGCATTACTCTCAACATTTTGTGTGTGGCAGCACGGTGGCGTAGTGGTTAGCACTTCTGCCTTACAGTACTGGGGTCATGAGTTCAATTCCCGGCCATGGCCTTATCTGTGAGGAGTTTGTAGGTTATCCCCGTGTTTGCGTGGGTTTCCTCCGGGTGCTCCGGTTTCCTCCCACACTCCAAAAACATTCTGGTAGTTTAATTGGCTGCTATCAAATTGACCCTAGTCTGTGTCTCTCTGTCTGTGTGTGTTAGGGAATTTAGACTGTAAGCTCCAATGGGGCAGGGACTGTTGTGAGTGAGTTCTCTGTACAGCGTTGCGGAATTAGTGGCACTATATAAATAAATGGTGATGATGATGATGTCCGGAGGAATTTATAAGACAACTTCCCAATTTACTATACCGACATCAGCACAGAAAGTATTTTTACTACATTTAGAAATAACACTGCTGCCCTCTTATTATTGGAAACCATGGTTGGGAATAAGTAAACACAAAGTACTTACAACTATACAATTTCTTGCATAGAAAAATAATAATCTATTATACCTATTTGTAAGTACACCATGTGTCATCTTGCGGGAAAAATAAAATCTCATCCACCACCTTAAAATGAAAATCACTTACTGTAAACAACAAAATCGGGACATCTTTTCCACTTTATAACATTAGGTGGCTACATTTCTATTACCAAAAAAAAATAAAAAATTCTTACATGAAACCCTGACAGACCAGGATATCCATTAGTGCTCCTGGACAAGTTTAACTAAAATCTAGGAGCCAGGGCCACAAGTTAGGAGACCACAGTTCTGTAATAACAAAGAGAGAGGTTTGCTATACCTCTGCAGTAAGCTAGTCTGCACCCTTCCACATGCATGCCAGCCAGTGCACCTTCTCACGACCGATGTGCAGGAACACAATTAAATTCTTCACACTGGCATCCGCTCCTTGCCAACGCCAACGGCTGATATGGAGGAGCTCAGCCAGTTGTTTGTGTGCACTGATGTGAAAATAAGACCCGCTGATCACAGTGGCTATGATTACACAATGGTATCCGTCTGGGCCAACTTCAGTGCCGCTGCTCCAGGACGCATTCTCCACTCAACGTCGCACCCAGTATTTCTCCGGCCCTATCCCAGTGACAGTGCAGCTCTGCTTTCCTTAAATGTAAGGATGTAGCTTTCTCCTCATTCACAGATTCTGATGTAATGTCAGATATCTGTGCCCCTTATAACACAAAATATGTGGAAAATACAAGAAAGTGGGCACAATTTTTAATATTACACGGAAATAAATGAGACCCATTTTGGGTGTTCAAATGACCCCAATTATACTGAAAGTCGCGCTCACTGACAGTAAAGATAAAACAAGTGACACAATAGCACTCATCTTACACCACAGACACACACACACTGGGACACATGGGTACATGGTGTGGTGAAATAAGAAAGGGTAGAGGAACAATGATGGCAGGGGTGCCCTGTGATTAAAGGGGGAGAGAAAGAATAAAAACTTGCATTATATAGGAGAAAGCTAGTATGGCAGCTAAATGCAGAAGACCAACTGTCCATGAAGGCCACAAAGATATGTTGTACTAGTATTAAGTGTTCCATTGATTTGCGCTTATTGTGTTACAGATCAATGAAAGAGTGTTCCCAAATATGTGAGAAGCGCAAAAGCCAAAGTAAGGTTTGAGACAACTTCACATATCATATCAAATCAATACAACCAGTGCTAGGGACTCGGCATACTATGAGACACTGCGTCCGGGCATAATTACATATATGTTCAGAGACTTATAGGATGTGATGGGCCTGTCCTACTTTGGTATGCTCAGGTAATATGGGTACACAATTTTATAATATATATTTATATTGATGCTGTGTAGGCCATTATTATTATTATTATTAATTTTTATTTATAGGGCGCCACTAGGTATCCGTAGCACCGTACAGGGACAGACAGAAACACGATACAGGGTGAGACAGCACGGTACAGTTAACAAAAAGCACAGTAACTCAGAAGCTCAATGTACAGCTAGATGAGAGATGAGAGCCCCCAGCGGGGTAGAGAGGGGGGTAGAAGGGCAGGAGGACCTCACGGAAGAGACATGGAGCTGGAGAGCAGAGTTAAGGTGGTGGAGAACAGAAGGAGAGGAGGCCCTGCTCGAAGAAGCGTACAAAATCTAAGGGGAGGGTAGGACGGACAGAGATGCGATGGTGGGAGGAGGGAATGGGGAGAACGGAGGCATAGACGGAGAGGGGGGGAGAGGAGAATGAAAAGTTGGGGGAAGTTCTGATGGAGCTGGTTCCAGTGGAGGGGGGCAGCGCGGGATAAGTCTTGGATGCGAGCATGGGAGGAGGTAATCAGGGGGGAAGAGAGGCGGCGGTCGTTAGCCGAACGCAGAGGGCGGGATGGAGCGTGAATGGAGATTAGGTTGGAGATGTAGGGAGCAGTGGAGTTGGAGAGGGCCTTGAAAGTAAGAGTGAGGAACTTGAACACGATTCTGTAGGGGATGGGGAGCCAGTGGAGGGATTGGTAGAGGGGGGAGACAGAAGAGGAGCGGCGAGAAAGGAAAATGAGCCGAGCGGCAGCATTGAGTATGGAGCGAAGGGGAGCGAGATGAGAGTGGGGAAGGCCAGTAAGGAGGAGGTCCCAGTAGTCCAAGCGGGAGATAATAAGAGAGTGGACAAGAGCTTTAGGTGCATCTTGGGAGAGGAAGGGCCGAATCCGTGCGATGTTGCGCAGCTGGAAGCGGCAAGACTTAGCAAGAGAGAGGATATGAGGGGCAAAGGAGAGAGAGGAGTCCAGGGTTACGCCGAGGCAGCGAAGTTGAGAGGCAGGGGAAATAGAGGAGTTGAGAGCGATGATAGAAAGGTCGGAAGGGGAGGGGGAGTGAGTGGGGGGAAAGACTATAAGTTCGGTTTTAGCGAGATTAAGTTTGAGGAATCTAGAGGACATCCAGGAGGATATGGCGGAGAGGCAGGCGGACACCCTGGAGAGGAGGGAGGGAGAGAGATCGGGAGAGGAAAAGTAGAGTTGGGTGTCATCCGCATAAAGGTGGTACTTGAGACCAAAGGAGCTGATGAGTTCACCCAGGGAAGAGGTGTAAAGAGAGAACAGTAGGG
Source organism: Mixophyes fleayi (assembly GCF_038048845.1). Lineage (NCBI taxonomy): Eukaryota > Metazoa > Chordata > Amphibia > Anura > Limnodynastidae > Mixophyes > Mixophyes fleayi. Next base: position 219,496,254 of record NC_134406.1, on the reverse strand, counting down.
GTCCGAGAACAGAGCCTTGGGGGACCCCTACTGGAAGGCAGGATGGGGGGGGGGAAGATAGATCAAGAGGTGGTGACAGAGAAGGTACGGTCAGCAAGGTAAGAGGTGAGCCAGGACAGGGCAGAGCCGGAGAGGCCAAAGGATTGAAGGGTGTGGAGCAAGAGCGGGTGGTCAACAGTGTCGAAGGCCGCTGAGAGATCCAAGAGAATGAGAAGGGAGAAGTGGCCCCTAGCTTTGGCAGAGAGGAGATCATTGGTGACTATGGCCAGGGCAGTTTCAGTGGAGTGGAGGGGGCGGAAGCCAGATTGGAGAGGATCAAGGAGGGAGTGATCAGAGAGGTAGGTGGAGAGGCGGCTGCAGACGAGCCTCAAGTATTTTGGAGGCAGAAAATACTTTTTGAAAAGTATTTTGAAAGTATTTTAAAAGTATTTGAAAAGTATTTTGGAGGCAGAAGTATTTTGGAGGCCATCAGCTCAGTAACATGACCATGTTACATTCTTCCAACCTAAATAACCTAACGGTTCCAAAACAAACCTTTTATTATTATTAAATCTATAATAAGATGTTAAACATTGTGGAATATAGATAAAAAGCACTATATCCCCCTGGTGGGAAGCCCATCTATAAATGTAGGATAGCTTTAATGGATAAATTATAACACTGCATTTATGAGCTTATTGAGGTTAGGAATGTTGTGTTACTTGGAACCAGAATCTTATTATCAGTAGATGATTATGAATCCATGTGCTAAGAGTTCTCCTGCAGGATTTTAAAACGTTTTAGTTGCATATTAAAGCAACAAAACAGGTCATGACAGGCAGTGACGCAGTGGTGTTTGGTTCAGTACACAGCCTAATAATTCATACAATACAGCATGAGAAATAGAATTCTTAAATAGCTGACTGGCTATAAACTGATGTCAGGCATATGAAAGGGTAGTGGGACAACTAGAATACAAATCAAGTTTAATATACGGGACGGGGGGTGAAAAAAGTAAGTGGAGGAAGTGATCTGGGGACAGACAACTCTGGTGGACTAAAGAATAATATAAAATAGGATTTGTATGTTGTCCTGCATGCAAGAGATATCTGGACTCAGAGAACTAATTTAGTCTCTGACACAGGATGTCTGACTGTTCTTGAGAAGAGAAATCCTGAGAAGGGCGGCTGAGAGGGGGTTACCATAGGTACCACGTTTGTGAATATTTGCGGGATTATTATTAAGGTAGGCTGTGATTTTCCCACTGCAGCCAGATGCCTGACTTTATTAACCAATTACATGGAGGGAGCACCAGGGTGTTTCCAATGGGTGGTCATCATACATCTGGCTGTGTTACTCTGAACTACTAGTTTCTGCAGGACTTTCATCCCTCCATGACAAAAGCATTATTTAAGAGACAGATGTTTCATTGGGAAGAGGCAATGGTGCTTTCTTGTGGTAGAAAATTGGAATAAATATCTTTATTTTAAAGGACTTGAAATAGAAAGATAAGAAAAAAGCAACACAATGTTACACAATTCTACCTACTACCTCAACACAAAGGATACCAAATGCTGTTTATGCACTTTGTAACAGGTCTCTTATAGGGTACAACGGATTAGGGCCAGATTAAGAACAGACAGGGCCTGGAGTAGGCGGACTACCTGGTCCTAGTGCTGGTAGATGAGTTTCCCACAAACTACCTTCTTCCCATGCTGTTTTTACATGGCAGATCAGGCTCCCTGAGGTCTTAGCTGCAGTTTATATGACTTAAGTGCTGAGGAAGTAATCAATAATCCCTTCCATATCCACTGCCCACAAAAAGGTCATTACTTCTTCATCTGTAGTTACCTATTTGGTAATTCAAGACCAGATGGAAAAGTGTGCAGGCAGTGTAACCCACACAGCTCCTGCTGCCAGCATACAAGGACATTAATTCACAGATCCCTTGTCTCCCTGATACACTGTGTTAATACCTGTATATAATAATTCACTTTAACAGGTTATCAAATACAGCGCATTACGTAGTGTCAGGAGGCAGGAGAGTCACATTTAAACACCAGTCCACCAAATAGTTTCCATGCAGGCCGGGACCAAGTAGCGGTTCATGGTAGAATGTCTGTACACCAAAATCAGTTCTAGATCACATGATAAGTAAATTAATAGTTATGATTTCCATTTTTATTTTTTATGAAGTATTGCGTGCTGTGGGCAGCACTGTGGCTAAGTGGTTAGCACTTCTGCCTTACAGCACTGGGGCCATGAGTTCAATTCCCAACCATGGCCTTATCTGTGAGGAGTTTGTATGTTCTCCTTGTGTTTGCGTGGGTTTCCTCCGGGTGCTCCGGTTTCCTCCCACACTCCAAAAACATACTGGTAGGTTAATTTGCGGCTATCAAAACTGACCCTAGTCTGTGTGTGTGTGTGTGTGTGGTAGGGAATTTAAACTGTAAGCTCCAATAAGGCAGGGACTGATGTGAGTGTACAGCGCTGCGGAATTAGTGGCGCTATATAAATAAATGGTGGTGAGGATTATGATGCTCCAAGACAGCTCAAAACTAGCTTGTTCACAATCTATTACATCCAAAATCTAGACTTTGGGTTTCTTTCAGATGGTCCGAGCACAGAAACAGATGCTTACAATAATATAGCTGCATACTTTTGGCCTGATTGAGCTGCCAATATTTACTTTGCACTGCACGATTTACACTCCGCTCCCACTGCATCCTTAAAGTTAAAGAAATATTGGCCTCTTGAATCAGATGCTCATTTGCTGCCATGTAATAGCCTCTGGAGGGCCTCTAGTTTTATTTGTGTATCAATTCCCATTTAAAAGATTTAGTGGTCAAGGAAACGAGGAGATTTTATGTGCAGGAAAGGATTCTTTGTATAAGCAGTCCCTGTCCGCTCTTTCCACACTGCTACAGAGAACAAGCATGCATGTGTGTGTGTTAGAGAAAATAAAATGGATAGCAGATGTTTACCATTTCCATTTTACAGGTCACATTTGTAGCTACGTACACTACATATTGTGCACACACTTCTATTAAAAGAATTGCATAAACATGTTTAATTCTGTCTATCAAAGCAAAATCGCTCAACTCAAAACAGACCAATCCCACATATGGCAAGAAACAAAGTAGCCAATCAAAAGAGTAAGGTCTCCTGTCACTATGCATTGAAGGATATTTTTCAAAATTTCTTCTGATCTCAATTAATTGAATGCAATAAAATAGTTTTTCAGAAGCATGTGTTTCTTATTCTGTACTCAGAAAGTAAAGATGGAAATTGTTCTCTATTGTTCCAGTAATTCAGTGGTTTTCAACAGTGGTAACACCTTTTTTCAACTATAGATTCCAGCTTGTGGGCCGTATCCTGGAATAGTGGGCGTGGTCAGAAAGTTCAAGTAAGTATTTAAAAATTTAAGTGAATCATGGTCTAATCACTAACAGCATAGAAAACATAGCCGGTGAACACAGACTATGTAGCACCGTTTGTGGACTGTGGGGTGTCCAGGTTTTGGTCTGAGGGCCACACTGGGAGACTATAGTCATTTGAAGGGTCCACAAATGAACGCTTGCTTAAAAATTTTAAATAAGTAGATTACTACTACAGGAAAGAAGGAACCCATTTCCAGTTATGGCATACAACTATGTGAAAGCCCTAGGCAGGGGGGTTATTATTATTGTAGATTTATAAAGAGACATAGTGCTCCACATGAAACAGGCACATATGAGGTAGACAAAAGAAAGATAGAAAATTGAGAAGAGAGCAGATTGGAAACAAGAGGAACGAGTTTGGCTCACAGTAGAGATTAGGACAGTTGGGAGGGTGCATTCGTTTGGGTAGTATAAGTGGGAGTACGATAAGATCTAATAAAGGCATGTGGGAGAGTCTGATAGGGCGTGGTAGGGAATTCCATAAGTGGGTAGGGGCACAGGAGAAGCTTTGTAGGAGTTAGAGGGGATAAAAGCATTCGCTCCGGAGTGCCAGAGGAGGGAGTGTGACCATGCCATGGCCACATTATGTATAGGAGACGTATTAGGTGAAGTTACCTAAATAGGAGGGGCCTATTTAACACTTGTTTAGTCACTTAAACCCCCACATCTAGCGCACATCTGACCTCATCGATTCCTTGCAGCGTATTTCTCCTACCCCAGTTCCAGGCTCGCCATCTGCATTATCAGCTGCAATAAGAACCAGTGCAATGTAGAACAGTTTATATATTCAATACTGCTATAGTATTTCTATCCTGGCTTCCTGGGTATCTGCCCTGATTCTCCCCCCCCCCAACAAATTGACCTTAAAAGTCCAGCATAATACACAGGTTATGCATCTATGCTATTGGGTCATTCCGCAATGTGTTTCATAGGAAGGGGGTTGCAGTACAATACAAATAATGTCATACGATCCATGTAGAAATAGAAGTACTGGTAGAAACTTAGCAGTGACTAATCCTCTACATATCACAAGTCTAGGGAAGTCTTTTTATCTAGACAGTCCTGTTTATTCACCTCTGTAATCCCATCATTTGAAATTATTGAGGTTTTTTTCCACATGCATTTTTTAAATATGCACAATGTAATTAATGCACAATTGTTATAATAGGTCAACTTCCCCACACGCTATGCAGTGTTGAACAGGCCTGCGTGCTTGTAAAAGTAGGATACAGGCATTCACCATTTTGGTTTTAAATAATGTGCATTTAGCCTTAAATATACATGTTAACCCACTCACATATACTTCTCATGCATTTATAAAACCTGGATTGAATCTGCAGCATGACAGCGTGAAGTGAAAATAGTAAGTATGTGATTCATACCAGACTACTTTTTATACCTATCCTGGAGGGGACGTCTATGTGGGGGGCACGGGATGACTACATAATTTGTGCCGTTCGGGAGGCCTTCAGACATTCCAGGAGTAGGTAAGTACATACTTGCCAACTTTTCCTCGTTGGCTTCAGGGAGATCCTGGGGGAGATGGGCGTGCGGGGGCGGTGCTTGAAGAATCGCTTAATTGTGGCCCTGCCCCCTAAACGATTGTCACAATTTTGGCCAAATACAGCAGGGGGCGGGACTGAGATGACGCGATATTTGCATCATCAACCCCCCCCCCCCCCATCACTTACCGGGAGGTTGCCCTGCTCTCACGGGAGGTCTCCCAGAAATTTGTGAGTCTCCCGGACATTCCGGCAGAGTAGGCAAATATGCGTTAAAGAAAAGCAGCTAATGAATCTCTGGAGACTGAAGTGTCTTTTACATTTCTGTCTCCGTTACTGAAGTCATGTTGTCTTACCTGTCAGTCTTTGATTAAATCTTGGTCTCCATGAAAATGGCCACCTCCATAGGCATCAATACATGGACATAGGACACAATTTCTGAACTGTGTCATCATGCCACAGATGGCGAAGCCAACCACGTCTTGTACTGGCTCCGCATCAGGGAGAATACCAGACTCTTCAGGGAGTGAGGGAGATCACCCCTATTTCAGGGAGTCTCCCTGACATTCAGGGAGAGTTGGCAAGGATGGGTAAGTATGATGTGATTGTAGGGTAATTTAGTGACAGCACATCACACTGTCTATTGAATAGAAAGATGCTAGTAGTTTACTATAAGTAACAGGAATATATCCCAATAACGCATCTATCCACTGTTTAGGAACGTGTTGTACAACAGGCACATCTCACCTGGTGATCTCTCATATTCTATTATTTCTATTAGCCCAAGTCTCAGGTCTAAGTCTGTCTGCACTATAGACAATATAATAATCTATCTAGCAATAACAGAGCTAGTATATTGTCTGCAGCTCCGAAACGTTGAGACTGAGGAACGAATACTGCAGCAATAACATGTTTTTCACTATCTATTCCAATAATACACAAGGAATACTTAAATAAATATATATATTTTTTTTATACATATTTTTTATACACACATACATCTTTCATTCAAAAAAAACAGAAATAAATTTACAGCTACACAGAATTCAGAACACCTATATCCTCATTCAGGGTACTCACAGTTGCGTAGTACTCACCTGTGTTTCTCTGTTCTATGAGCACCGGACCCTAATAGTTCATCTCTCTACATTTATGTATTATTTTTTTTACAAATGCTGGAAGGATCAAAAACAGAGCAGGCTGCGTTCAGCATCCGTCTAGGATGAAGTACACTGACCAATGTATTGCTCACAGTGATCAAACAAATCACTAGTCTAAGCGGCCTTAACTATGTTCACCCTCCTGTGACTGTAGTGCAGGGAATTCAACACAACCCCATAAATCACAATTTTAATTGTATACCAGTAAATAAATCTGAAATGTATTTAAAGCCGGACCATAAAGTATACAGAGGAAAGCTGAAATTGAAAAGAACGTATAGATGGGAGTATACCATGGAACGTACCTATAGCTTTGATTGCCACAAGAAAATGAAGATTACATGAACGGATATATTCTTCTCTACCACAGTAAATTATGTTAAGGAGATACTGTATAAATTATATTATGACAATGTAGAGACAGAAGGATAAAAAGAGGCCCAGAAAAAAATGCATTTAAAAATAATAATATAATAAAATAGAAAAACAAATGTATTTTGTTTACTTTCTCCAATGAGATCTTACAGTGGATGACAAGTTTCAGATACACTTCATGGCACTGAACAACTGAAAGGTTCTTTGTGAACATCTGATGGGGAATGTTAGAGGGACACTGCTGAGCATGGGAGTGATGGTAAGGGAGCTAGTTGTCGTCTATAGTTAGACTGTCTTTGCTAACAGGAAGTATGCAAATAAACATGTTGCCATAACAACATGTTTATCTAGGCATAGTAGTTTGTTAATGTTTCATTAGATCCTAAAAAACGTACAATTCATCCAGTTTATGCATTACCAAAAATGCCAATAAAACATGTTTTTTCAAAAATAACAAAAATATTGGGACACCAATAATATTTCTATTTGATGCTGATATAAGATCTGCTCTAGAACATTTCCACATGTTTCAGAAGAAGTGTAATCACAAAGTAGCACAGTTCTGACTTAAGCAAACTACAAGTTCCAGAATGCACTGCCAGCTTCTGGCGTCCAGCCATTAGAAAATATGAAACATTCCTGCTGTACATTTTCCAGCCCAAGTGGAGAGAAAGAACACGTCCATTGAACTGTATAGATATTTCACATGACATTAACACAAGATTAATTGTGTAGAAGTTACAATATGCGTGAGGCACTAATTTGTACAGAGTAACAGCACATTCCTATGATTAGGGAGCTTTTCATGTGTATGGCAGTGTCATTTTTAAAAATACATGTTCAGAGCCTCATTGAGAATTTATATCCAGCCTATGGCAGTGCTTTTGGCCTCTGAGCAGTTACTGACTAATATACCTGTGAGCTACATGCACCTTAAAGATAGAGCATAGGTACATCCAGAACAAATATACAGCAATCCTCACCATCAGCTAGTAAGCTGCACCTGTGCCTGGTCAAAATCATATTCCAAAGATATTTGTAAACCAAAATGTTTAACTTGCATCTGTCCAAGTGTGAGATACGTGCAGCTCATTATACTCAGTGCGACTTTCTACACGACGGGCTGTGGATGCTGTGAGAACGCACTTGCATGCGGCTCTAACACATCCTCTATGTGTTCTTTAAGTAACAAGTCATATGAACTTTCATCTGGAGGTGCATCTGACAGCACAATCTTCTCACATCAGTTTGACACTACTCCGTGCAGTTGTCAACATTTAGCCATTGAGATTGTGTGCATGTTAGCCTAGCCTTTCCCACTTCCAACATACACCTAAAAACGCCGAAACATGGACAAATAGAGCGGTCTGAGCTGAAATACTCTGTACCGCAATTAATTTTAAAATGCTGACTTTTAATTCTACCCACTTCATCCTCTACATATCATCATCACCATTTATTTATATAGCGCCACTAATTCTGCAGCGCTGTACAGAGAACTCATTCACATCAGTCCCTGCCCCATTGGAGCTTACAGTCTAAATTCTCTAACACACACACATATACACACTAGTGTCAATTTGATAGCAGCCAATTAACCTACTAGTATGTTTTCTGGAGTGTGGGAGGAAACCGGAGCACCCGGAGGAAACCCACGCAAACATAGGGAGAACATACAAACTTCTCACAGATAAGGCCATGGTCGGGAATTGAACTCATGACCCCAGTGCTGTAAGGCAGAAGTGCTAACCCCCTGTCCTGCCCCAATATATATCTTTGCGTTTTGAAGAATACATACAATAAGCTCTGACCCTAGTGCACCGAAAAAGACAGAGATCCCAAATTATTACTGACCTCCCATCATTGTGATAATATATTACAATCTTCTAAATATCGTACAAAAGACGACACAAGCTAAGTTGTGTGCATATGAATCAATACCATTAACATCTCCTTTCAAAGGGTACAAATACAATCAGCTATAACATATGCACACACTTTTCAAGTAAACTGATTTTTTGAATTTCTATTACAGACAAAAGGGGACCTGTTCGTAGTTGACGAGGGAAGTTTAATTGTTAAAGTGAAGCATAAGCCAGACACAGGTCCCCGAGCAATAACAAAAGGCTTTTTTTCTCCGTACAACTTATTCACTTGAATAAACCAAGTGTGCACATTATTATATTTAGGTGCCTGGCAGAAAGTAGGGAAAAAAAAAGGGAGCCCTGAAACATCTGTGCTCACTGCCAAGAACAGGAAAAGCAAATATGCACATAAACTCCTTGGTGTGTCTAGCTTCATATCACACTAATATTTATATACGAAGCTGTCTAGCCAGCAAGATACATGGCATCCATGAGGATACCACAGCCGATAAGAGGGCCAAAAGATGCATAAAATAGATGGCTTATCCTTGATTGGGTTTCATTTTAACAATAAACACATGTGCAGTGAGCAGAAATGGTAATTTATGGATACTTGGCATACATGCAGAAGCAAATAAGTTAAAAGAAAAATAAGGTCATTTTTTATGGAGTTGGTATGTGTTATTATATGTTGTAAGCTGGATCTCATAAACAAATAGTCATACAACATAACCCCGTAGAGGATCTCACAAAAGCAGAGGGCCACAGACAGGTGTGTCCAAACTTAAAATAGTCTGGTTTAGACCATCATCATCTCTATTTATTTATATAGCGCCACTGATTCCGCAGCGACAGAGACTAGAGTCAATTTTGGATAGCAGCCAATTAACCTACTAGTATGTTTTTGGAGTGAGAGGAAACTGGAGCACCCGGAGGAAACCCATGCAAACACAGGGAGAACATACAAACTCCACACAGATAAGGCCATGGTGGGGAATCGAACTCATGACCCCAGTGCTGTGAGGCAGAAGTGCTAACCACTTTGCCAAGGTATTGTGATTTCCACAGTGATAGGCAACAGGCAGCCCCCCGAGCACTCACCTGCAGCCCCCAGCTCCCTTTTTATTGTCAGATTTGCTTGTTATAGCTTGTGACTCATGTTTACAATGCCGGCTGATATATTATCACATGTAGGTGTCTTTCTCTGATTTAATATATCGCTGTAACTTATTATTGAGATTAACGGTTATGTGCGACCCTTTTGAAGGTTAGAGGGCCGCACATGAAGTGTATCATGTCGCCTATCCCTGGTCTACAGCAAGCTTTCTAGTTTTCTATGACACAAGTTCACATTGTTTAAATGAGACTTAAATCACAGTTTCCACAATGAATACCTGCAGAGGTGACATTATATTTCTGGCTGCCGGCCCAGGAGTAAAACATTCTTGTTTAACCACAGTCAGTATGTCACCCACTTTTAACAAGCTCATTTCAACCTTTCCACTTATGGGTCCTTCCCACACACTACACTCTAAGATTGTGGCCACGTTTAGGCATCTGTCCCTGAAATAAACAATAAAAATGTGAAACCTGGGTCAAAGCTAAATGCCCTCTTCACTGTATTTATTCTGCTGTTATGTTCTGTATTTGTGTTTAATCACAGATAGATGAGAAATGTCCTCCCAACGGATAATTTGCAATGTATTACTATCAGGGAGTGTCTGAAGCAGAGTTTCTCACTTTTAATCATTTTTTGTTTATATGATTCACCCCCAGGTGATGGTAAATGTTTACACAGTCCTCCTAAAGTGTGTTTATTTTTAGTAAGTACCACATAATGGGTCTCATTTAGAGCTGGGAGCAAATCCAGCTAGAGGGTGCAAATTTGCACCTGGACAAACCATGTTGCAAAGCGAGGAGTACAAATGCTATATATTTTTTTTTTAGCATGCAGGGAAAACACTGATTGAATTTGTATGAATCATATAAATGCTGGGAAGCTTAGTTTTAGCACTGCAATTTAGAGTTGAGCTAGGAAGCCCCCAACTCAATCTGTCCGCACATTTTAAATCCGCTCCCCCCAACCCCGCAGCTCAACATGGTTTTGCCAAGGTGTCACCTTGTAGCTGGGCTTCCTCCTACTTCCAAATGAGGCCCAATTTGTGTAAATGTATTGGAAGTACCCACTAACCCACATACATTTATACTAAGCCACTCATACAAAATTAATCATATTTGTAAAATATTTAATTGCATAAGTTTTAGGTACCACTTAGGGTACACACATAGATGGCCCCCTCTTGAATCTAGTCAGGATAGAGGGTGCACGGGAGTGGGTAACAGCGGAGGCGAAATGAGTGTAAGGGAGACCGATGGGCCTCTACCAGAAACACTGAAGACTGAAGATCCACTCAAGGAGAGGTATGGCTTTGCTTGTGGTGAAGTTCCTGCACTCATCTACCACTTACAAGGCTCTTGCAAGCTTCACTGACAAGTCAGATTTTTTAACTTTTTTTTTGTTTTAAATGAACATCATCAGGAAAGCCCTCAGTGGGGACTTTTCCAGTTAAAACCAAAATCGTAATATTAAAGTACAGATTAATTAGTATTGAACCAAAATGGCCGTCATGTTGTCCATACACTTGCAGATTTGTTGTCCAGTTTAGTTGTAATTGAGCAGATTGGTCCCATAAAGAATTGAGATGGCCAATCAAAATAAGAATGTTGTGTTTGAAATGGCAGAATGGAAAACTTGTTTACATTAGTACACATGTGAGGTCATCATCTGACGCGTGGAAAAATGCAAGAGTGCAGCCAGCTGTCTGTTGCAATCGATTGTTCAGCCCAAAGCCTGAATCGCCAAATATATCCAATTTAATCCTTAATTGTCAACCAACCAACTAGCAAAATGTGTGTCCATCATTGGCTCTGTTCACATCCCAGTGCAGCAATTAGCACTAAACCTGGAGCAGAAACCAGGCATAATATGGTTTGTTCATAGGAGTGTGGAGCAAAACGTGAGTTTGTAGGATCATTAGGAAAACTTCAGAAATTTGCCATTGTACATAATATTGGCTTAAATGTCTAAGTGCCTATATACAACTTAATTATTTTGATTGTAACTCAATGGGCTCAAAAGGATAATTATATTGATATAATTTATGTGGTGCCACAAAAGTTCTGCAGCGCCATACAGTAGGTATGATGAGGCGGGTACTCATAACAAGCATATCAAGATATAACAAGACAACTATAGTATGACATATTTGGCATGACAGCATCTAGAGGACAAGTAACATGGTAGACTGCAGTCATGTGCAGGACAGACAGAATACAAGCTTGAGGGATGGAGCAATATACTGCCTATGGGACATAAGTAACTAGATTGTGGGACAATAATGCACAAGAGGAGGGAAGACCCACTGGACCTGGTATTCAACCCATGGCAAACACATCACCCCAAGCATGGTTGCTTTAAAACTGTAGGGAGCTAACAAAAAAACACAACATTATTTGGCTAATGGCACGTCTAAGTTCCCAGTAAGTTCAGAATTAGAACATGAATAAATGTACGGTCTACGTAAAAGATTAGGTCAAATGCCATCAAGTAATGATTGGGGTATTGTATTTTTTTATTTGACTGAAGAAATTTTAAAATTATCTTTGTAATGGAACATGCTTGAAAGAGAAGACCGGAAGGTTGAGATAATTTTTCTCCTACTAAGACTTCTTCAGCACCAAGTCCAGTAGCTTGGCCCAGTTCTGGTGGGCCCGAGCAAATACCCTCTTTGTCTCTTTAATGACCATGGTGTTAGGATCATTTTAATAAAACACCTGTCAGACTGGATGGTACAGAGTAAGCCTCCTTTCCAGGCCCAAGCTGCAGCCCCACCTGCTCCTATTTTAATCCATTAATGCATGACCCCTGTAATTATTATGTTTTCCTGTCATCAGATTAAATATTTGGGGCAATATATTACAATTACTAGTTTTACTTATGGACAGGGATGTGAACATGAGCAGTCCAATTTACCACCCAACCTACCAAATAACACCAAAAACTAAATGATGTTCCCCTACAGCATGCCTTTCCTTAGGGTCTATTGAAGTGAGTGGCAATGTGGTAAAAATCAGGTGTCTGCACAGTTTGTGAGACATGAAAATGGCAAATGTTCAAGTACTGCAGTTAGAGTGAAGTTATCTATCTGTATGCAATATTCAATATTAAGTTATTTGAATGAATTAAACAACTGTACATTGAACATAATTAGAGATGACAATACATATTACATGAAAACACAGCTTGCACTGGAGAAATAGAAGCCAGCCTCCCATCACTCTTCAGAGATTCTATTCCACATTAGCAAGCTCACCTTCCTGTGACAAACACGCCACCAGCCAAACAATATGTAGTAAAACCAGACTGCAGCGAGGGCTGCTAGCCTTCTGAGAGGCACTGATGCAAATCATATGTTCTTAATGGGAATATAAATAGATTTACACACAGATTGTCTATGTATTGCTTTTTATAGACATAAATATGCTTATCCGTCTATACAAAACAATATAAGATAGTATATATTTATCAATAAATCTTCTAAATATTATAATGAACCAATGCATTGACAAAGTAAAATCTGTGCTAGCTACATTGTTAGTCTTGAATTGAAACAAAGAATACAATGTAGTGAAAGGTCCTTTGGGAAAGAAGGGGTTAAGTAAAGCCATGACCCTCCGACCTCTACAATCATGACTTCCACCAATGGAAAAGCTGGACCTTTACAAAGCCCTATCAATCTGGCTTTTAACATTGCAGGCTGCGGCTTAGCCCAGTAAGGATTCTTATTTTGTGAACACCAGAGCAAGCACAAGCTGTCTCTGTCTCTTGACTATTTCCTTCCGTTTTCCGACAGCTATATCAGGCAAAAAAAAAAAAAAAAGCAATGGCTTCATGCTGCCAGCAAGATAGACCTTACAATTGCTGCCATGCACTTTCACTCCATTGTAGAAATCAAATAAAAATGTAAACGCTAATAAGGATTCATTAAATCAATGAATCAATAATCCAAAGAGTGGCTTTCAATTTATATAATCATTGGCTTTAATAGAAATATAAAACAAATAATAATACAATAATGTGTAATGCAAGGCATTACACAGACTTTAAAAATGGCTTCTCTGCAATGTTATATAATTGTCAAAGCCCCTTAACGTTGCAAGGTGAACATTACAGCTGCCTCTCCAGGCGGCTGTAGAGGATGCTAGCACCTTTCTTGTTACAGTAACCAGGCATCTATTGCTTTCCAATTACATAACCTTCCAGCAACACAAAACGCAGAGCCAAATCCAGCACACGCCTGATGGATATTTAAACCCTGCGTAGCTGGTGAGAGCTCTGAGCCTGCAGAGGGTTAAATCTGTTGTCTCTGCAAGGACATGCCCACTGACATCCATGATTTACACCCAAATAACATTCCAATTATATATCTGATACAATGTTTTAAAAATAAAAAAATAAAAAATAAATATATATAAGTACTAATAACCCCCAGCTTTACCCCAGAGAGAATGCACTAGTCATTATTACCTGTAGGAGCGTTCTCCCCGTACAGTGTGCTTCCTAAAGGGAATGATGCTCCCGTTATCATGAATGATGTCGTTGTTGTTTTCTCCATTTGGGGACAGCGTTTGGGTAGGACCCGGCATTGGTGCTGTCCCAGCAATGGGGGAAGAATGATTCCACAGGATTAAAAGGGAAGAGAATAAATGCAGAGCTGAAGGAGTCCTGTATGTATTGTTACAGATTGTAATCTAGGGGCAGGCTGAGACCCTGCTGCTGCTGCTGCTGCCACGGATCTCTCTTCCTCTCTCTGCTCTGTCTACAGCTTGACGTCAAAACAGCCTGGAGCAGCATCCTGGTCACATGACTGGGTCCCTTGCCATGGCAACCAGCTAACTCATCAGCTCCCTTCTACCCACCCACAGAATGCACACTTGCAGGTCTCTCACACCGATGCATCCAAATATAATAATACTACAAACACACTCACACAAGATACAGTGCAAAGAAAAGAAAAGCTTACATTTGGCATGTAAAACACCAAGGGATTAAATAAAAAAAACTCCCCCCTCCTCCTTTTCTCCCATCCAACACACCCCTCCAACTCTTCCTCCTCCCTTTCTCTACTGCACCACTGAAACAAGGCAGTTCAGCCTACAGAACAGCTTTTCCTCTAACCATTTCCTTTCAGCTCTTTGATATGCAGCTGTGCACACAAAGATCTATTCACTGCAAGGCACTTCTTAAGCACTATGCAGCTAGCAGGGAGAGGGCTGTTCTACATGCAAGGGGAACAAATACATAACAGCTTAAAAGCAGCATCATGCATATTGATGCATCCTTGGTTGCATATTTCTAATACTGTCCTCTGCACATTTAACATCCACACATCGCTACATAACTCTGCATGCAGCCATTGCAATTTTCAATGTTGCATCATTAAAATTGTGCTATTAGAATGCACTGCATATGCTCACTCAGAGATTTATACCCCAACACACTGCACACAGAGTATACTTAGATAATTGAGACAAGTGGGAAAAAAACAAACATGTGTCTTTAAAAAGGAAGATTTTTTAATGTACCCCGTACAAACATATTCGATATTGAATGATAGCACCAAATAGACATACAACACCAATTAGAGAGGGTGTTTATCACTGCTATTTTTCTGTGAGCAGAGTATGTGATAAACTCAATTAATCAAGGTAACTATATATAATTAGTTAATGGTGTTTGACAAAGAATTCTACAATTATGTATAAATAAACAGGAAACAAATCAAAAGCATAATTATGACTCATTTCCTCCAATTTATTTCTAATTGCAACATTTTTGATTTTTGTGGTACTAGTGCTTTGTGTAAGGATAGTATGTGCAGTGTAGAGGAGCGATTTAAACTTGTTGTACCTAGGCCAATTTTGGTGTGCTGTCCCCTTCTCCCAACTCCATCTCCTCAGAAGTCCATGGCCCCAAGCTTCAACACGTTCTATACACTGCCTATATAAAATTAATAAATGTAGTCTGCTAGTAAGTGAACATTGATTTTTTAGGTTTGTTGGAATAAGCAAAAAGTAAAATGTAATCACATAAACATGGAGAAGTCTGCATTCTGTTGCCCTAGGCCCAGGTCTATATGTTTTTCCACAAATCCAGGCTTTGCAACATACACACACTCAGTGTGCCAGAGATGAGCACATCTGGCACTTTGACTTGCAAGAACTATGTGCAATTTCACCACCCATGAGGTAAAGTCACCCCCTGACAGCACATACTAGCAGACTGCTGCAATCAGTCACCCAGATTTTTTGATTAATTTTAAAGATCAGAACAGACTGTCATTCTGGATCCTCTCTGTAAAGCAAATTTGTTAAGGTTAGCTTAGGATGCCAAAATAGGACAGCTAAATTATTGTGTATATGGAAAGATTTAGGCCCATTACCCCACTTGCATCACAATACATGCTTTTATTAGCATTTTTTTAATGCTAGTAAAGGTATGTAAACAGGTATGAGAATGGAAACCATTGGTTCCAAAGATCTTATGTCCACCAGAACTTGCACATGCATTCGAGGAGCGCTTGCGTTGCCGTGTGTGAATGTATTTGGGACGACAGACTGCTCTTCATTGACCTCCCTGACTGTAAGTGCACATTAACTATGCCAAAGCACAAAAACAGACCAGCCAAAAAGTAAAACAACAAAAATGTTTTCTTAGCTTCCCCTTCACAAAATGGTCCTAGGCATCATGGTCTGTAGGCTATATATTCTGGAGAATGATACAGTGTATTACTGCATTCTGTTCATGAAATAACTATAATACTATTTGTGTATGCATGCCCCATAAGGACATTTTTAACACTTCTCAGTTGTCTATTCAGAAAAGCCCTCCTCTCACACCATCTCACATTAATAGACTTGTAAACGCTACAAATAATTTACATAAAAACACAATAAAATGTGTAAAATAAAGATGCAAAAAATTTAATTCTAGAAATAGATAATCAGTTTAAGGATGGAAACCACATGTTGAAAAGAAGCAACATTCACCTTCATCACCTAACCAAAAGACTGTGCTGCCGTTTCCCTCCTGAAATTATTCATTCAGGAACTTCTATTTTCATGTTCACACACTGACATGAGTACTACTGCACAGAACTCCAAATCCCAGCATGCATTGCCACTGCGCAGCTGGAGAGCTAAAAGGTTACCATCTTCTGTCCTAAAGCTTTAATGATTGCTGGAATGTTAGCTACATCATCTCAAAGTTATGCCATTGTCACTGTATAGAAAAAACCCCGGTCTCAGAGGTGAACATATAATGATAGATTTACTGTGTAGCAACTTTTAGAATTTCCACAATCAGTCCACCAGCTTTATGACCAACTTGTTCGATATGATTTTTAATCTGGACAGAAAACGCACACTTGATTGAGGGAAATATGAATGGTCCAAGTTAAAGTCCAAGGAAGCTGAAACATTTGCCTTAGGCCCAAAAGATGATAAAGGCCCAAATATGCATATAAATTGGTTGTAAAGATCATTTAATCACGTTTCCTGAAACAGGCTCATATGAATTGGTTATATAGATCATTTACAAATACATTGCTCATGAGACAGGTTCTGTGATATTTACAATTTATTTACAACTTCCACTTTAGAAAGCATTCGGAGGCAGCATTGTTACTGCACGGTGCAGAAAAGTACAAGTAAGAAGAAGAACAATACATTTATTGTGTTTCTGTTCAAATACTCATGAAAACAAAAAGTTCCTACAGACATCCATTCCATAGGTCTTTAGAACCTTCATTATCAGCGGTACATAGTACACCAAACCAATTTTAACATTTCTGCTACATTTAATAAAGAGATCCACAACAAAAAGAATAAAAAATAATAACTAGGTACTGCTGATGGACATTACATAATAAAATGGTAGTACTCACATGCCCTTTTTTCCTCACTACCACGCCCTCTGTAATCCTGTGACAATCCAGCACAGCTAGCTGCAGGTTAAACTACGACCGAACGTCCCTATACATGGATTCTATTATATGCCAGGCGAACGGATTGTACAGGAGACAGTGAATAGTACTTTTTCATAATATATTTCACCAGGTTCATTTTTTTATGCTTCAAGTCGCAGATTTTTTTGAGTCACACTGGAGTAATTTGAATAGTAACACTACCAATTATTAATGAGTCGATTCTAATGTGGGAAGAAATCCACTGGAACGGAAGAGTTAATACATTTAGAGTATACATTACCTTACCACTTAAGACACAAATGATTGAATAGTTAAATATTTAATTGACACACTGTAAAAATGGCCTATGATAGATCATGATTGATTTTATCACTTACTTCCCTCTACAAATGCTTCCCAGCAGCAAACAGACAGGGACACAGAAATAATTTGCAGTTGTGGCCGTTCTGTGCTTAGCAGATACTAAAAAACAAAACCAGTCAACATGTTCACAGTTTTTCCACTACGGTCCAGGCTAAGTGCCAGAAACTGAAAAAGCATTCAGTGGATCTTCCCACTTATCAGGTCTCTCACTGGCTGTGGTCTGTCTAGCTTGATATGCCCGCCATAAAATAAAGCTTACAGTGAGAATGGATTACGGCAAATCTGGAAAATGTGCAAATGTTTATTTTTTCCCCCGGTGCAAACCTCTACATATTACTAAACCATCCCATGCTGTTTCATATACGAATGTATATGTGGTGCTGTGAAGGTGTGACTAACACATTACTCATGTCTCAGTGCTCCAACACATCCCAAAAAGCTGGTAGCGCTTACAAGGCTAAACTGCATCGCATACATTATACAGATCCATGAGTTAGTATTCACAAACAAACAAAAAAGAAAAACACAATTGTCTTCATTTTTTAAAAGAAAAAAAAAAAAAGAAAGAAAAGAAAATGACACCGACATGGCAAAACGAGCACAAATAATCACTCATCACTCATTATAATGCAAATAATGCCAAACATGGTGTGAAAGAGGGCGTGGTCTATTTTTCCATACTTTTTTGCAAAATAAATCTGTGTTGCACACAAAAAAACAAAAAAACCCAAACCCAAAAACTGTTCTTGTGGGTTTTCCAAGTGTTCCGGATGCTTGTATGTAAAATAAGATATAGCGTCTTCTGGGGCAGGAACTGATGTTCCTGAATAAAATTATCTTACTGTACAGGATTGCAGAATCTTTCGGTAGTATATAATGATGAATGATAAATAATACTAATAATAATGGAGGGCTCCAATCATGAGTTTTAATTAAAAATGTTCTTATGCAAATATCTAGTATACAAACACATAATCTGAAACAAAATTATTTAAATTGGTCTCTTTGTGAGAATATATTTACTTTTTATCTCAAAAATAAAATATTTTATTCAGCTACCATATTAGATACCAACTGAAAAGAAATCTATTTCTACCAAAAACTAAAGTTCAGTGTTTGGTTGGATTAAATAAATAAGTAATAAATGCAAAATATTCCTTGCTTGTGTTCAGCAATCTAACTGATCCATTGAGTTCCCCGACATGAGACACAGTCAGCCAGGGTCAGGGCCCGATTAACAACGGGCATGATGGGGCTGCAGTACCATGCCTCTCCACAGAAATAGGCCCAGGCCAGCCAGGGTGGAGGGAAAATAATTTTATTTTATTTATTTCTTTGTGTGAGGGCACCTGGCATGGGGAGATGGAGGGGAGTTTGGGGCGATGAGCAGTGTGGAGTGGTTTCATGGACCGCCTGCTCGCGGTGTCCCTGGTTTCTGGGGGGGGGGGGGGGGGGGGGGAGACACCGCTCAGCACAACAGGTAGGAACAATTTATTTTTAAAAGAGGATATGTGACAACAGGCAATATGTGACATTATAACATACATCTGTGAATGGCCAGTGTGTCTTAGCATAGGGATCAGTTCCTTTTCTTACAACAAAATTACCAACTTTTTCAAATGGAGATTAGACCCCGGTGCCACTGACAGGTAACTATGTTTGACTATTTTAAGTTTGAAGTCTGCTCAGATGTATGAACACTTGAAGAATGTATTGTGTGGCGGTCACCAGGCTGCCCTCTGTATTGTGTGGCGGTCACCAGGCTGCCCTCTGTATTGTGTGGCGGTCACCAGGCTGCCATGTGGTCTTCTGTTGCTGTAGCACATCAACTTCAAGGATGGATGTGCTGTGCATTCAGAGATGCTCTGCTGCATACCACATATGGTTAAAATTTAGTTACTGTCACCTTCCTGTCAGCTGAAACAAGGCTGGCCATTCTCTTCTGACGTGTCTCATTAACAATGTGTTTCCATCCACAGAACTGCCGCTCACTGAAGGTTTTGGTTTTTGTTTTGAGCACCGTTCTCTGTAAACTCTAGGGACTGTTGCGTGTGAAAAAAATCCCAAGAGATCAGCAGTTTCTGTCGTACTAAAAGAACCTGTATGGCACCAACAATCATTCTACAGTAAAGGTTACTTAGAGTGGTCAGAACAACAATTGCAATTTTTGCCAATGCCTGCATGCTTTTATACATTAAGTTTCTGGCACATGAATGGCTGCTTAGATATATATGCATCAACTAGCAGGTGTTCAGGTATACCTAATAAAGTGGACAGTGAATGTATGTTTGTAAATAGATATATTTACATGCATACATTCACTGTCCACTTTATTAGGTATACCTGAACACCTGCTAAGTGTGTGTAAATACCCACCTCCAGTGAGACTGCACTTCTCAGGGTAGGCCCTTTATAATTTTCAGCCCATGCGGCCCTTAATCTGGCCCTGGCCAGGGTAGCCTGCCCTCATACCTGCTGATAGCACATGTCTATATGAAAAAAGGCACCCTTGGCAGTAGAGAGGAAAATACACCCCCCTATACATTATATGGTCAAAATTTATTTGGCCACACGTGTTAATTATTAAATTGAGGCATTTCAATCAGACCCGTTGCTAGAGGTGTATAAAACTATCCACCTAGCCATGCAGTCTTCAGAATTTTGTATCACAAATGTTAGCAAATGAAGAGCTCAGTGACTTCAAGCATGGTACTGTGATAGGATGCCACCTTCACAATAAGACGGTTTGTGTGATTTCATCCCTGCTGGATATTCCACTGTCAACTATAAGTGATATTAGAAAGTGTAAGCCTTTAGGAACAATAGTAACTCCGCCACAAAATGGAAGACCACATAAAATCACAGAGCGGGGTCAACAAATGCTAAGGTACATGGTGCCTAAAAGTTGCCTACGCTCTGCCGATTCCATAGCTGAAAAGATAAGAACTTCCACTGGCATTAATGTAACCACAAAAACTGTGCAGCGGCAGGAGCTTAATGGAATGTGTTTCCATGGCGAGCAGCTACATGCAAGCCTCACATCACCAAGGCCAATGCCAAGCATTAGATTGCGTGGTGTAAAGCACACAGACTGTGGAGCAGTGGAAACGTGTTCTGTGGAATGACGAATCACGTTTCTCTGTTTGGTAGCCAGATGGGCAAGTTTGGGTTTGTCGGATGACGGGAGAATGTTACCTGCCTGACTGCATTATGTCAACTGTGAAATGTGTTGCAGGGGGTATGGTCACGACACGCATCCTGCAGCTCCTGTCTGCAGGTACTTTGTTGGACCATTGTATATACTTGTATCCTGCCTGTAGTACCACTGTCCACCAAAGGAGCCACTCTGTGGTACTTATACTGTTCTTACCTGCCTCACTATTGCTGGAAGCTTAAACACCTGCTTCTGGCCTATATAAGCCTGCCTGTCTCAACCAACCTTTGCCAGATCATCTGTTGCAATTACCTGTGTACTGTGCCTGTTCGCTACCTGTTCTCCAAGTCTGCAGCACATCTATCCACAGATCATCACAGCCACTGTGTCTAGTCCACTATCCTTTGGTAACGCTCTGCATATTATTGCTACCTGTTCTCTGAATCTTCAGTGCCTTGCGCCGCAGACTGTCGCACCTTGTGTGCCATCTCCACTACTTCGTAGTAATATCCTGCGAACCACCGCATTCTGCATCTGTTATCCACTGTGTTCTTTAGCTATGTCTGCCATATCCTACTGTACTGCAACCTGAAACCTGTGTAACCGATGATAATAGAAACCACTTCATTTCACTACACTCTCTCTGTGGTTTTTATTGGGAATCCTGACAGTATGATCTGGCCATAAATTGAGCCTGCTGTTGCACGCTTTCCACACTTGTTTTGAGGATTCCGAGGGTATTGGATTTACTCAGCATTCAACATCCTGAGACCATGGCTACTATTTCTTCTGAAATTCCCCTTCTCCAGATACTCCAAGTGGACATTCTCCAGCCACACTCTCAAATTAAAGTGCTTAAACAACTTCCAGTTTCCATTCCAAAGTACTCTTTGCGCCGATACAAACTCTGGAGTGATAACTTTCTTCCTGGAAAAATAATTTATCACTGCAGTACACCCTCCAGAGACTGTATCTTGCAATAATGGGGTACTGGATCCACCTAGGGAACAAATAAATGTATCTGTACAAGCGGCACCTCTCAATGTCTCTATATTGAGATGAGGTTTAATACGCTAGTTTCAGGTGCCTGCTCAGAGGTGTCAGCCTCTGCCATTCACTGCGTCCGGTCCAGAGTCTCACGCCATTGTCTCTGTTCCAGAGACATTGTCTGCTTCCGAGAGGGTCCTGTCCCTCTAGTCATCTCCAGAGATATTGACAATCCATGCGGTTCAGCCCAAGTTACCATTTGTCTGCACTGAGGCTTCTCTCACAGTGCTGCCCAGTCGGGGCCTCCTCCCAAGTCGCCCGCCCAGTCCGGGCCTCCTCCCAAGTCTCCCGCCCAGTCCGGGCCATCTTCTGCCAAGGGTGTCCTGCCCGAGTACCCAAAGACCCAAGCTGACCAAGTCTCGTGCTAAACCAAATTCATCTTCTGTTCCAAACTTCCAACCACCTTTCTTCAATGGGGATATTCAGCAATTTGATGCGCTTAAAGTTTTGTATGTCTTATTTTCCATCAGTACCTGACCTCCTAGATACCCAACGAAAGCAAGTGTTTTACCGGTTATCAAACTTCACAGGAAAAGCTCTGGAATGGGCAAGCCCCTTTATGGAGACCAGAGATCCCATTCTTTCTGATTTACAGTTTTTTTTTTTCCGAGGCAGTGATCAAGGAATTTGCTCCAGCACCTGTTAGTCGTACACCCTGCATGTCTTCTGTGCCATCTTCTTTGTCTCCAGTTGCCAAAGAGTTACCTACATGTTCTATTCAATTTGAATAACCCTGTGTTCCTAAAAAGACTCAAACAGAAAGCAAAAGGAGAAGGTGTCTTCTGGGTCTCAACTCTCATGTGGCGTAGTTTCTATACCCTTTCCGCCCTTGCACGAAAACTCCTCTACTACATGCCCAATTCTGGACTATGACTGACTTTTTTGACCATTCCTGGTAAACTGGGCCTCTGGAATCCGCCCTTAAAGGAGGGGGTACTGTCACGACCTGCATCCTGCAGCTCCTGTCTAAAGGTACTTTGTTCTACCTTTGCATATATTTGAATCCTGCCTGTAGTACCACTGTCCACCAAAGGGGCCACTGTGGTACTTATACTGCTCTTACCTGCCTCGCTATTGCTGGAAGCTTAAACACCTGCTTCTGGCCTATATAAGCCTGCCTGTCCCAAGCAACCTTTGCCAGATCATATGTTGCAATTACCTGTGTTGCTGTGCCTGGTCCCTGGCTCCTGTTTGCTGTCTGTTCTTCGAGTCTCCAGCACATCTATTCGCAGATCATCTTAGCCTCTGTGTCTACTCCACTATCCTATGGTAACGCTCTGCATATTATTGCTACCTGTTCCCTAAATCTTCATCAGTGCCTTGCTCCGCAGACCGTAGCACCTTGTGTGCCATCTCCACTACTTCGTGGTAAAGTCCTGCGAACCACCACATTCTGCATCTGTTATCCACTGTGTTCTTTAGCTATTTCTGCCATACCCTACCGTACTGCAACCTGAAACCTGTGTATCCGATGATAACAAAAACCACTTCATTTCACTACGCTCTCTCTGTGGTTTTTATTGGGAATCCTGACAAGGGATAATGGTATGGGGCTATTTTTCAGGGTTTGGGCTAGGCCCCTTATCTCCAGTCAAGGGCAATCCTAATGCTTCATCATTAATCATTTAGGACAATGCTATGCTTCTAACTTTGTGGCAACAGTTTGAGGAAAAGCCCTTTTCTATTCCAAAGGACTACAAAAACATGGTTTGATGAGTTCAGCGTGGAAGAACTTGACTGGTCCGCACAGAACCCGGACCTCAACCCCATCAAACACCTTTGAGATGAACTGGAACGGAGATTACGAGCCAGGCCTTCTCATCCAACATCTGTGCCTGACCTCATGAATTCTCTACAGAATGAATGGGCACAAATTCCCACAGAAACACTCCAACATCTTGTGGAAAGCTTTCTAAGAGTAGAAGCTGTTATCGCTGCAAAAGGGCGACCAACTCAATATTAATGTATATGTATTTGAATACAATGTCATTTCAGTTCCTGTTTGTGTAATGGTCAAGCATCTGAATACTTTTATCCATATAGTATATGTTGTGGTCCGATAGGTGGGAGACTGTTCTGGGCCTTCTACTGAATGGATTTGGATAAGATTCAATATAAAAACAACACCACCACTGGAAGTTCTTCTAAGCTGCGAATTACTTTTAAAATGTTGACAGTTACATCCAACTCATTGTTAACTTAACAACATGAAGATTTAAATACGGGCCACGCCAGATACATCAGCTAATTATATATAATATAATATATATATGTATATATATCCTTCCCTTGCTGCTTCCAGCAGGTCAGATAGTAGGGTAATTGACCCTCTGTACATTAGGGTATAGCCCTGAAAACTACACTGGGATTTGCTGGGTATGCTATTTCCATTAAAAATGATAATGATATAGGAAAAAAATAAATATTATATATATATATATATATATATATATATATATATAATATTTGATAGCTACTATTAGATTGTACTGGAGATAGTAGTGCTGACGACAGGATAGAATGATCACATACATGAATACATTTCTAATTCAGAATAGTTTTGAAAATAATATAAGACAAAGCAGCAGCATGCATTTTAGGGTATTCATCTGGGGTTGCACTCATTGTGCATGAGCATTTCTGTCTGTGCAGAGGTTTATCTTATGCTAAAGTAACTTGCTTTATATTTACAGTTACTTATTAGAGTTAAAGTAATTAGCTAATTGCTAGGCATGATGTATACTTACGCATTGCCTTACATGATATCACGGTGCTCGTGATAACTTGAATAAGAAATGCATGATTATCCAATAGGCTGGCTAAGCTGCTTTCAAGGGTGTAAGGCTGTTGGGGGGAGGCACAAAATTCAGAACAAATTAATTTTTACCTACCACATATTGGCCTTTCGTGCAAGGTGAGGGGGTACTATGAGCATATTAACCTAAGGCAACCTGAACCCTTAATCAGGCTCTGAAGACATAAGAATCCACCAAGCATAGCTGCTAAATTGCTGAAACAAGGTAGTCTGATGTGAACCATACCTCACAGCACCTTCAGAACTCTGAAAAAAACACTAAATGGTTTGGGGACCGATAGCCACTATGATACCTAGTTTACCCTGAATTAAAGAACCACACAGATGTCATGAACCAGTCATTTTGCATCACCACTAAACAACTAGATCTCTTTCCAATATGCTGTATACTGGTTATTAAAGAAGGGATGTTTTTCTGAAAGCCTGTTTGTTACTGCAAAGATCTGCTATGAATAAATATGGGGTACTAATGCTCATCATTGTATATTCAGAAGTACAGACACTGTTCTGTGTACAAGAATGAGAGAGGGATCCAGCCAGAGAGTGCACCATTTATTTATAGGTAAATCTGTGCATATCACAGGTAAAAACTGAGGAAGTATACTATAACGGTATAACCCCCAACACTATAAAGTCTGAGCCAGGAAGGGGCAATTTGGGGACATGACACCAGAAAATGTGGGTGTGGTTTCTGCATCATTTGGGTATAGCTTGGTAGATCAGTCTTCAGTTTAGGCTCAATATTTGAATGTTGGGAGACATCATTTATTTGTAGAGATATCAAACAATTGGTAATTCAGCAACGTCAGCAGTTTTAGTCCAATTTAATTTTGTGAGGGGAAAAATTAAAGATGCAATGTTGTGTGTGTAACACGTTCTTTCAATCTCTGGACTTGTGGCAGGATTGTTTTTCTTGTATGTGCGAGTCAGTTTGAGAGCAATTTTCTTTCATTTGGGCACCATGTGTAGGTCTGACTCATAGTATCACTGCTGACTCCCAGCCATTACATACAAAGTTATTTCATATAGCTCTGCTACTTGTTAAGTGTCAGCAGAAAACTTGGCGTTCACTCTAGATTGGTGCTATGATCTAATAAAGACACTGCTCTTGTGTGTTCACTAACACGAATATAATAGTGTGCAATACACTAGCCTCTGACATTACAGCAGAGGTGACAGCCAAATTTGCTGTTACCTCTGCTGTCACTGACTGACAGTGCTAGGATCATTCATTGCTAGGAGCATTTAGCACACATCAATTAATGTCCCTGTACCCTTCAGAAATCAGAGTTCTCACCCAGTGGTAGCGCCTCCACTGCCTGTAGCCTGGTGGCACTGGGAGGATGCCAGGACTCAGGTAAGTGCTGCGGGAGGGTGATTGGCAAAGGAGAGAGACTGGCAATAGGGAAATCTCTTTGCAAAATATGACAAAGCAGTTGGACTGGGGAGAATGTATTCAATATAGAACCAATGTGGGAGAGGGACTTCTAGACGGCAATTGGTGGGAATCTATGAAGTATATGGCCAGTATTGGGAAATATAACTGGCAATGTAATGTATGG
The DNA here is from genome assembly GCF_038048845.1 of Mixophyes fleayi. NCBI lineage: Eukaryota > Metazoa > Chordata > Amphibia > Anura > Limnodynastidae > Mixophyes > Mixophyes fleayi. The sequence goes on along the minus strand of NC_134406.1, from coordinate 219,469,945 downwards.
GTGGGAATAGCAATATATCTGCACATCATATGACTAGCAATAGAGTTCATCTCTTTGTAAAATATGGATAGCAATGGGGTTATTTATGGTCAGTATATGGCTGGCACTGGGAATCCGTGCAATATATAGCTGGTAATTGTGGTTTCTTGGGGCAATATATAGTTTGCAGTGCCTCTGCACACATAAAATTAAACATAAATCCTTACATTTGCAGATTAGAACATAGCGATGGGTAAGTACAAATAAAAAAAAATATAAAGAGCTATTATGGAGTGTTAATCATAAACAGATTGGGGGGGGGGATGTTTATTTAACCTTTTTAATTTCATATATTGTTCTGCCATTTTCATCCATTAACAACAATTTTTATACTCAGCCAACTGAATGGAATAAAAATGCAGAGTTTAATATACACATACTTCCTATTGTGTCCTTAGTGTTCAGTGTGCTCCTACACTTAGGTTTGTCGCTATGTGTCTGCAAACCTCTTACTTAGAGCCAGCACCTCCTTCGCCTTGAGAGGTTGTTACTATGTCCGCTCTTATCAAAACATAATGTGACATAATATTGTGCTGGGAAACGTACCAGTAGTAGTTTGCGGTAAGATTTTTGCAGCATCCATAAGGTGTGGTACTTAAGGTTTAAACCAAATACAAAGAAATGTGTAATGGAAAACTGTATAAAGCGTTTATTGTATAGTATTTATGATGCTATTAGACAATATAGTTTTGTTTTAATAAAAACAAGCTAATTATTTTTTATTACGAGACGACACACACAAGGAAGGAGTTACATAAAGGAGTCTTGAGGAAATAAATAGGTAATGTTCTGAATGTTTTGGAAAATTAAAGGTGTAACAAATTTATGTCTGAAAATGATATTTAACATAGTCCCACACCCATTCGTAAAAAAGAAAATGATGCAGACAAGGCACCACCCAGCGACTTCATCAATGGTGCATTCAAACTGATGTATTTTATGAGCCACTAATTGTGGTAAATTGCCGACAATTATGTTTCAAATGTTTGGATGGTGTTGCCAATTTCCACTAATTTAAGCAGGGTTGTGGTGTTTCCTCTATCAGAGCATGCAAGCAGTACATGGCATGGAAGAAAAGAGAAGAATGTGAATTGCTATCATATTAAGTGATAAAACATTATGCTCAATCCATGGTGCCTGAACTCGATTGCAGAACATTTTATGGATACATTCAGAGACTGCCCAGATATTCTACTCAAGATTGTATTTATACTCTACAGCAGGCAGAGTTAGGGAGTATTCACATATGGGAAGATGATGGCCCAATGGTTAGCATCAGGAGCAGATTCAGAGAGGGGAGATCGAGCAGGTTTGGACTGGTGTACAGGTTGGCATCTGCCCCCTGTGCTGATTCAATTTGAATGTTTCCTAGCCGGCTGCCTGTGGCCACACACTACAAAGATATATCTGACAGCTGAAAAAGTCAGGCAGAGTATTCCGCCTGGCCGCTCTGATTCTATATGAAACACAATCAGATTGGCCGGGCAGCATTCTGTGCCTGACCTTCAGCTGCCATGCACATCTATGCAGTGGCATACCCAGGAACACACCGATTGGAGGATGTAGTGGGAGGTCTCCACACTCTGATTGGTGGATAGTTAACATTCTCTGTGCTGCGTTATATGTTACTGCTGTATAGTGGATAATATTGTGGCATAGTATAGTATAGTATAGTGGAAAAATCGCTTCTCTGCCTTTTGGCTAAGATCAAGTGAGTACCTGTCTGAGTAGGGGTTTCTGCCCGCCCTGAAAAGGCCATGGGGAAGCTTGGTCTGGCCAGAAGGCCGGTGGCTTAGAAAGCCTGAGTAGTGCCCCTGGAGTGGTGACATAATCACTTGAGGTGTGGGACCCTCACTTGAAACATGGCACGTAGCACGACCTCACTTTCTAGTCACACACTCTTCCTTGCCCCGGCCTTTTGGCTAGGCAGGAACAATTTTTAACATCTCGGCCGAAAGACTGGGGCAGTTTTGCACGGCACTATTTATTTTTTCTCACCTGTTTGTCACTTCACTTTTTTCTATGTTTTTTTCACTTGGATTTTAGGGGTGCGGGTTAGGCCCTTATGGACTCTCCCCCCGAAAGATCTAGGGGGGGGGGGGGGGATGTGTGGCCCTGAGGCTCCGGCCTCCCTGAAGACATCGTAGGTCCTCCCCTTAGGGGGTGGACTATCTGTCAAGCCCTGGGTGAAGCCTCGGTGGATCCCAGGGCCAAAGGGACCCCCCTACCCTTGCGGCGAAGGGGGTCTGAAGACCCTTGCCCCCAAAGGGTCCTTTTGGATCCGGGGGTCGGGGACTAGGGCCCTTCCTTTCTCAAGGAGGGCCATGCACCGCACCCTTGTGCACGTTTTTAAAGTCACACACTTTTTTTTCGACCACTTGGGAGAAAGCACTGCTTTTCAGGCTTTCAATTTAAAAAAAAAAACAAAAAAAAAAACAAAAAAAAAAAACTGTGTTCGTGTGATAAAAAAATGTATAGTTTTCAGGGGACAGGAATAGATATCAATGATAAATTATTAACATTCTCTGTGCTGCGTTCTATGTTACTGCTATATAGTGGATAATAACAACATCACAGGATCACAGATTCCTATGGTCACAGCAATGGTCCGGTCACCTAACACCATGGGCTTAAGTTCTACGTATCCTCAGATAAAAATGACATTTACTTCTATAAATATTATAAACCAATTATATACAATTACATGTGGATAGATTTACAAAATCTGACTGCTAATAAAACCCCCAATGATTACATTATACTTTAAGAATCAAAAACATGCCATAAATTAAACAAAAATTATGGTAAACATATCTTGTTATGTAGTCCTTTAAATAAAAGGATGAAATGCTTATCTGCTCTAACTAGGTTACGCCGACAGAACTAGAACATGCATTTATAAAACATGCAAAAGGTTCATTCAACACTCAACTCAGCCAAGAGAAAAGCAGCATTTCAAGTGTACCAAAGGGAAAGTAACTGGAAATATACTGGCAACAGTGTGATCATTTGAACTGTATGCTATATCTACAATTATGTCAATGGCATTGACATCATTGTTTTATTTCCATACTGTCTCTGTGGAGTGTAGCTTTCCCTCTTTTCATTTCTTTTTCTATGACTGACCAGAACAACCAACCTTCCACTGCTGAAGCCAAACAAGGTCAGAACATTAGGTCTGGGACATACTCTAAGGGCTTGATTTACTAAACTGCGGGTTTGAAAAAGTGGGGATGTTGCCTATAGCAACCAATCAGATTCTAGTTGTCATTTTTTAGAAAGTACTAAATAAATGAAAGCTAGAATCTGATTGGTTGCTATAGGCAACATCCCCACTTTTTCATACCCGCAGCTTAGTAAATCTGGCCCTAAAAACCCAGCTGAGGTACATGGATTATTCATCTTTTGTAATATAAAAACATAAGAAAAGGGTTTCAAACTTCCTTATAAAACAAGAGCTATTCATTTCCATAGATTCGTGTAACTGCAGTCTCAAAAAGCAACTGCACTTTCTTTTTATTTATGCATTAAACATACTGAGGCATCCAATCAAACCTTTGCTTTTATTCCCTAAACTGTACTTGAAATATTAGTTACCATTTAATTGGTTTCAATGGGATTTGCATGATTATAAAGCTTTTTTTTGTAATACTGCTGCATGTTAACATGTTTGATTTCAGTCAACGTGCAGGAGGAGCTTAAAAATGCATTGTGGTGTGTGTTTGTGTTATATCACACATATACATACACACATACAATCTTGTGAGAATCTTCTGTTTATGATTCATATGCCAAGAATAGTGCACAGCTTACATGATGTGTGCGCATTTCAATGTATGAGAGAGACACACATAAATTAAATGATTGTTCATTAGTATAGACAATTCTGTCACTAAATGAAGATTATATTTAGTCTATTATATATTCCATTTTCCTTCCAAAGTTTCACACAAGTAACTGGACATAACTCTCCTCCCCCACATTAACTAGAGAAACATGTTTTGGCCTTTGAAGCTGCCTACATTTACATATCAAATGCTGGGAGCCAGCCCCCTGTGACACGATTTCTTCCTTGCCTTCGGCTGGGTACACACTACAGTATTTTCAGCCAACTATTGGGTCAATCAGACGATAAACAATCGGTTGGTCCGATAGCACATTAGTTTGCAAGCTGAAACAATAAATGATCATTACAAATCCCATAGTATCGTTTCATTTGATTTTTAAACTGGACTAAAAAAAACCTCATTGATAGAACAATTCTGCCATGTGTATGCACTCGTGACTGACAGTATCATAGATCTCTATGGAGTGTGCAGAATCAACATCTTTTCAGCCGATGGTTATGACAGATGAAGAACTCTGATCTGAAGGTAAATCATGTAAAATGTGTTTAGAGTGTACACATTAATCGGCATGCTGATCAGGAATTTTTTTATTTTTTAAGTAGTTGGCAAAATCGTAAAGATGTTGCATCAGGAGAAATTTTCTCTAGTGTGTGCCCAGCGTTAAATATCTGTAAAAACACACACACATGGCTAGGCCCTCTACTCTTACTCTCACACATCCATATGAGGACTTCATGTGCAAGCAAGTATTTAAGGATTATATAGTAGCTGCGGTGTAAGGCAACAAAGGAGGGCTGGTACCTGGGTAAAATTACATAATTTGATGAAGTTTGGTCAGTAATGACATGAAGTTTGAATGGAATATAATCATGTAGCCATTAGTCATCTTTGGTTTACAAATGGCTAAAAATGTGTGACTCTGGTTAAATAGTATGTGATAAGATTGCACTGTACTAGTTAGCACTAAGTACATAGTGTGAAAGGTAGTGAAATGGCTGCCTTTGCTTTGCAGATGTTAGAATATTGCGGAGATTTGGGAGTTTATAATCGTTGTTTTACATTGTTTGGAAGGAATTGAAATTGTAAGTGAAGATTGTTATGTGACAGATGGGAAAGATACTTTTAAGTGATTGTAGTGAATGTTAGCGTGCTTAAGAGAAATAGCCGAAGTAATGCAGTTTAGGGGCTAGATTTACTAAGCTGCGGGTTTAAAAAAAACTGGGGATGTTGCCTATAGCAACCAATCAGATTCTAGCTTTCATTTATTTAGTACCTTCTACAAAATGACAGCTAGAATCTGATTGGTTGCTATAGGCAACATCCCCACTTTTTCAAACCGGCAGCTTAGTAAATCTAGCCCTAGGTGTTTAAAGTTAATACGTACTTTAGGAGTTTGATTGTGCCTATACAATAGACAATCATATCCCTGCTATGGGACGAGTGTTGTAGTTTAAGATTGAAAGGGCTTGTGTATGAGATAAGTTAAGTGATATTGTTTGGAAGTTAGCAAAAAGGCTTTTGTGTGAGATAATATCAGTGTTGTAAGAAGTTAAGCACTGGACTTGTTGCTATAGGTACAAAAGGTTGAGTGTTTAATACACTGTTGTTATTTAATAGACTTGTTACGTGGTTTTGTGTTAAAAAGAAGTTACACTGTACTTGTTTTATAGCCACATACCCAGAGTGGTATAAAACAGGCAATTAGATAGATGGCCAGCATAAAGACATCTGCTTAGCTAACCTCATACCATGCTTTGCGAAGTAGTGACTTTGTACAGGGAAGCTTTATTGTTTTACTGGCAAGTGTGTATTGTGCTTAATGAGAGTTGTAAATCGAGATAGTAGCTCTATGTGTATGAGTACTAGAGTATGTGTACAAAGACAGTGGTGTGTATGCATCATATATATCATACACTCGTGTGTGTGTGTGTGTGTGTGTGTGTGTGTGTGTGTAGCGCAATATAAATAAATATAATACATAATATATAAATATATATGCTGCACTACATGTAAGGGGGGGATAATGCAGACATACCTACATTAGGAAGTTACAAAACTAGCAAGAAGTTAGTAATATAGGTTATTGTACCTACACACATATAATCATCTATGTCATACTTGCCAACTGACTCCCACATTTCGGGTGAGTCTCCCGGACTCCCGGGAGAGTATGGCAATCTCCCGCATCGGGCAGAATTTGGACCAAAATGACGCGATTCACCAGCAATCGCGCGTTTGGCCCCACCCCCGCTCTAAAATGATGCTTTTTGCGCCATTACGTCATGGGGACGGGGCCAAAATGATGCGATTTTCTGAGCCCCGCCCCCTGCACGCCCACTCTCCCACTGCAGCTCCTGGATCATATTTGCCATAAGTTGGCAAGTATGATCTATGTTGAATTTTATATACTGTGTATTTATTACATGTGCAAGTTTATGTTGTTGCAATTCTATTAGTACATTATTGTACAAGTAAAGATTCTATTTTATACATATATACCTGCATTGTGTTTATGAAGTTTATACTGTCTTGATACAAAAATTATTATATATAGAACCCTGAGAAATGGAAGTAAAAAATTAGTTTAAACAGACTGAAGGAGGCGTATCATAAGAGAAAAAGTGTAAAAGCATGTGATTATGTAACGAGCGTATCCAGGAACAGAATATGAAGATAGCGTGTGCAATTAAGGCAGAACCACAGGATCATTTACACTAAATTTCCCACTATTTTATAAAATAGTATATGAATGCTATTTTTATTTTTAGAAAACAGACTTAGAAGTGCTCATGCCTAATTTTTATAGTGTTTTTATTACAGCTAGAAATGTGCAGCATTTTTCAATTGCAGCTTCCAATGAGTGATTAAAATGCTCTGTATGACTGAACCTGCTCAAATATGTTTTTCATGAGGAGAGAATTTACTGGGCTTTTAAAAAACCGCTTGAGCAATTAAAAGCTCTCATGTGCTACTTCTTTGTTTTACTCCTAGAAAATGATGATTTTAATTTGGAGCCATTAGTCACTGCACTTTAAAAGTTCAATAAAAAGCACATGCATGACACAAAAAGTAAGACAGCCCCTATCTATGTTTTGTCTGGATATAGTCTAATGGGGAAAAACAAGAGGCCAGGAATTCCACTTTAAAACACATAAACATACATGAGTTTACATCAATCTGTTGCAGGTCTGTTCTAGAGCTTTATAAAGCACATGTATAAGCCATTTCTGTTTTTGTAAATGGTTCCACGTGTAACAAAGTAAACTGAAGGTCAAATAGAAAAATAACTATTGCCATTAAGAAAGGGTTACTCATTTCGCCAACTCTGTAAGTCCTCATGTCTGAGTATGACCTATGTAACCTCCCGCAGAATTATGCGACTGTATAAAGGCACTTAACCTAAAAGGTTCTGATTACCTTAGATCCACCCAATACATCTCATGTGCCATCAACATTTTGAGCTTTGATAAAGGTTCTCTGGTGCACACCACAATGTTAAAATGATTAAGATGTGCCCGTCACCTTTAGAAAGTGGCTAACCTACCATCAGCTACATTTTGTAGGAACCAGAGTCTTCCCTAAGGCATGAGACACTTTGTTATCCATGCTCCAGTGACATCACTGGTGTCTTGGTCGCATTCTCATGAATGTAGGAAGTTGCTGCCTCAACAATGTGACAGTTTTACCTTTTGAAGTCCTGTGACTGCTGTCATTGAATGAATGTGTGTTATACATATAGAGGAGGAGCTGGTAAGTTTAACAGCCCGTTTTCCACAATAGGACAGCAGAAACCTATTTATTCAAAACTAAATTAATGTTCCTTCTGCCTTATGGTGGAAAAACATAGAAATGTGTCAACTTTTCTTGAGTGAGTGGTTTCCATCCATTTCTAAAAACTTCCAGAAGTCAGACAATTCTGCTTGGCCCTCCTGCCAATCCATTGTAGTATGTGATTCAGAGCGAATGATGGAAGAAAAACTAGATTTAAGTCAGAGCAGCTGGAATGTCTTGAACACAAGTAGATGTTTTAAACAATTCTATATATTCAATATTTAATAGCCACTTGAGTGCAAACAGAGACACCCCGTGAGGTGTGAGTAAATATGGCACCCAGGGGGCATTACTGGGGTTACTGGCAAGACCTGACTGACTTGCCAGTCCAATGAGTTTGGGTTTAAGCTTACCTTTCGAGAGAGAGAGAGCGCTGATCTTTCAGGATGAGTACCTGATTGAGTCTGAGTTATTACGCCTTCTGATCAGTAACTAGCTGCTATGTGAGTGAATGTGCCCGAGTTCCGAGAGGCCCAGAGAAGCTGCAGAGAGGTGGGGGTGAGAGTGATTACAAGGCAGGATATGTTGAGCAGTGTGTTCATAGATATCAGCTCTGAGAGACTCCCACTTGCTACTTTACAAGTGTGGCCTGAGACAGGGAGGAGTGGGGAGAAGGAGACAGAGGGTGTGACCACAAGCATATTAGAGGCTGAGACAAGAGATAGAATGGCAGACGCATCATGCAAGTATGACAGCTTCTGTGACCAGAGGTGTGTTTTATAATGCCAAATAACTAATAACTATGCTGGAGCATATTGTAAGAGTAGCAAATAAAAAGGTACATCGCTTATATCCATGAGAGAGACGTGGTCTGGTGCTCAATATTACTTCAACTGGTACCTGTACACCGCTACTATTGCTGTAACTGTATTACACAAACTTTACTGTTTAAACTGCATGTGCAGGGGCTTGTATTTGCCAATTCACCCATGAGGTGACAGAGACTGAGCTACAACTGGACGGCAGATCCAAGAGTACGAGAGAAGTGCAAGTGGAATACGCAGCTACAACACCGACACGGCGAGCAGAAGCTATCATTTATACTAGAAACCAGCAGAAAAATTAATAGTGATTTGCAAATTATCATCAATTCTGGATATTAGTTAAAAATATTAACAAATTCCTACATTGCTATGTCCACCAATACGGGTTTTTAATGTATCATTAGCATAGATGGATCCCAGTAGTATGGGCTTTCTAGAAGCAGGTCCTTGGCTACAGCAGATGTGCCCAGGTTCCCTGTGTCTCCTTAACCTACACTGTAGGATTCTGTACGTACAAAGTGCAAGTTATGTCTTGTTTGTAGTCCTGGGAATACTGTTCATTTGACCTATTTGTAGCTGTGCCCACTGCCCCACCTAATGATACAGGTAACCCCACTGACCAATGTCCCTATGGAGGAGAGTGACTGCATGTGTGGTGTCCTCAGAACACCGACCTGGGGATATCCAGACACTTCCACTGCTAATTCATAACTAGCGGCACCACAGCCTCAATCCAAGTGAAGTTTATTTTGATGCCAAGATCTTAAATTGGTGGATGCCTTGCTATAATTAGCTTAATCTGTTCATTGTAGCTGGACAAGAACTTTCAAAATATCCCAACTTACTGCAAGAACAATATGTTCTTTCAGCTAAAATATGCACACAAGTCAAAAGTAAATATATAAACGGGAGCATCTCCCAAACTCAATCTCTGGTGGACAGGGATGGATTTTTTTCCACAGAAACATGATTTATCTTTCTTTACAGTGCATGGGGTCTGGCTAAGCTTTTAATGCTGTGCTCTTTCTATTTTGCAGAGACATTCCAGATGTTTCATGTTCATGGGATTTTTCGGTTTCCTCCGAGACTGAAGTAAACCACACACTAAAAAAACATGGGAGAAAGTGGCTGGAAGGTGAGTGGAAGTGAGAAATTCGAAGGCACGGTGAGAGTAAAGCATTTCTGAAAGCGTCTTTGCACATTTCAATCATTCAAAGTACTTGACGTTCTAACCGTCCCTGATTCTGAAAGATCCTGCATGGCTGTTTAGCTGCATAAATGGACCTGAACCCTACAACAACTTGGTGGTGCAGAAATCGGTACTCTCCAATGACACATATGTGCACGTTGAATTACAAGGTGCAATTCAATTATTTGTCACTTGAAATAACGGCAGTTATGCCCCTTTACATTCACCTCATACTTGTATATACCTTTAAAAATATAAGTGGAATGAGGTCCTAAATGTTTTTTTAACTGGGATAGTCACTTTTAGGAATTATATTCAGTCATAAATGTGTTTAAAAGGAGAATTATTCAATAAATAATTTTGGACATCCCTTGATGTACAAATGCCTCAGGGTATAAACCCATGCAGGCATTCAAATATAATTATGTTCTCAATTCTACGGCCAGTAATGCAAGGGCAATAAGGAAAAGTGAAGTCTATATTCAATATGCTTAGCTACTTCAGGATAGTGCTCCAGAAACTGCCAAGTAATGGAGGTTATGGATTAATGATCTTTATTCTTCTTCTTCTGTGCTTTGTGTCAGGAACCTCCTGGGATTTGTAGCCACTACATTAACTGGACACATGATATCTGCTGAACTGAAGGCAGGTCGTATAGTTTGTGGAAGTTCCTTTTTATCATTGTGTGCGATCAAAGCTATGGCAAGTAGCCTTCATGTTATCTTCCAGCTATGACTCTATTATCTTCCGATCTGTTCCGGCTCCGCTGACCGGTTTTACAAGCTCATTGATCTTTTGTTGCCGACTCAGATTGCGCAACATTTCTCAGTTAGTCTCCTACACGGATCCTGGTCTGTGTTTTCGTATCTGTTATTGTTCTGCCTGCTTTGACCTTGAACTGTCTGAAGATTCTCTCTCATCCCTCCAATGTTGCTAACTTGCACTTCTATCCCAGTACCTTGCCCTTTCTCCACCTCCAGGTGCAATATTGTGTGTAGTAATGCAAGCAAACCTATTGTCTTTATTCCGGGCTCTCCAGATGACCTTACGGAGCTTGCGGTGTGCGGTCGTTCTCCTACGTGCCAGAACTTCTACCTGTGACTCAAACTACATGTCAGAGAGTGGTTGTGACTCTGTTAGCAATAAATAATGTTTTATACTGGTAATCTAATGAAGGGCCACAGTTGATTTATAATACCCAACACAAGAACAAATGCTTATATACCCAGCCCTGGGTATGTAATTGTGTTGCTAGTAAACGCTTGAGGACTCTGGGACTGTGGCATTAAACATGGTTATGAACTGGTTTTACTAACGGTTCAGTAAATTAGAACCAGATTCACTTCACACACAGGATGCATGTAGCTACCATGAAGATCATCTGCGATTCTGACACCATAGCGCCAACATGCTACATTCACACAGCCTGTATGGCCAATCATTAGATGGGACCTCTTCTCACCAGCGCCCAGACAGTCAAATATTAACCTGTAACTACAGTTATGTTGGTGCTGTTATAAGGGGGCACCAATAGTTATGGAGCATGTATGATAGTTATGGAGCATGTATGGGTCCACCTTGATCACCGCATAGCTGACATGTAATGAGCTGTCCTCTTGAGAACAAGGACCAGATGTGCTTTATCATCTGTGTTCAGGAGACTATTGCTGCACAATACACTTTTTTCCCGTGAGCCATTGATACCACCCATGTGTAACTACACTGGTGTTCTGTGAAATAAATCTATCCTCCTCTTCTGGCCTCTAACCAGACAGCATGGGTTGAAATCATGTTAAACTCCTAATTTTCTGTTTCTGCACTTTGTCAGATTTTATAAAGGGCAATAAAATCAAAATGAGACGTTTACCGGTCTCCAATGGCAGCTAGCAGATCTGCAAAATGTGAAGGATTTTGCTAGTAGGAAATTAAACACGTTTAAAAAGTATTACAAAAAATAGTTTTGTAATCTACACACTTAAAAAGTGCAGGAGTTTGTAAACACGTGTACAGGCCTTGATAGCAGTTGTGAAAGCTGGCAAGACACTGTGTGTGCTGTTACGATTAAACTTTCTGCTACCCATACACACACCCACATGCAGTCTCACTGCCCACTATGTGTGATGGAAATGTCTATTTATCCACAGATTATGTTGTAGCAATGGCATTTAGTGGATATTGTCCACACATGCAGCTTTCTAATAGTCTGAAGGTTCTTGAACTCTGAACAGCATATCTCCCAGTCTAGTTGCATAGGTTCTAATTATCCTCCTCCTATATTTATATAGTCAGAACATATTCCTGATCACTACATAATCATGTCATTTTATTCAGGTACTTTAGGCTCTGTCTCACTTGATCTTACAGCCCCATTTTCCTACCACAAAACACACAAATACTCACTAGGACCATTTTAGTCAGATGCCAATAAACCTATAAATATGTGGATACACTTATTTATCACACAGATAACAGCCTATGCCAACCATCTACCCTTTCTAACCTACCAAACCATTACAGTTGTCAGCAAGCGACCTGAAAAGTAACATGAAAATATGCTTTATACGCACCTCGTATTCTGGCATTTAATCTGTTATTATCTTCATGAGACCTGGCCAACCTGTGGCTCTCCAGATGTTATGAAACTACAAGTTCCAGCATGCTTTGCCTGTAGATAGCCAGCCGATAGCTGGCAGGGTGTTTAGACTGTACAGTGAATAGTATGTCCAGGACTGCTTGAAGCCACAAGTTCCATTAGTGGGAATGTAGGATTGAGGTGAAGCGGCTTCTGACCACGCTGTAGGTGGGTTCTAGACTGTCGGCAGTCTGCTCCACAGAGCTTTCTTTTCATATCCTTCTGCACTGTTGGTGACAAAGTAAGGATTTACTTTTTTAATTTATGCAACAAAATATCTACTAATAAAATAGGGGAAAATGGAGTAAAACATTTATATATCGACCTACATTTCTAACTAGACACCCACTTGTATACCTGCAAAAAAGATGCCATGTACATATAATGTACCTGCAAACATAAAATATATTTTCCCTAATTTTGACAGTTGCTCTTTCATTCAAGCAGTTAATGGAAACATAATCCTACAGGCAGATGTTACTGTGGGGAAGCTACAACATGCAGCAGCTTCATATCTATAGATCCAGGTGAGACAATTAGTGGTTTCAGGAGCAGACAGGTATATGGCCCCCACCACTGTGCTCTGTCGTAAGACCAGCACTAACATTTGTTGTTTGCAGAGTTACATTTATTTATCACTTGCTGGAAGCTCTAATTCTGGGCAGAAACAAATGTCAATATTTCTGCAGAAGACTACAATAGCAACAATATCATATAAATACAGTACAAGTCAAATCCAGACTGGAAAGCTCATTAATATTATTGACAAAAAACAATAACTTCAAGTTGGTGAAACAATTTTTAAGTGTTTTTCAAACAAAACTCCAAAACATGTTTTTGGTTTTTTTTTAATATTAACTATTTTGTGCTGGACACGCCAATGGTTATTTATTCAAAATTCCACAATAAATCCATTGTTCACATACAATCCCAGTAATTTCCACATTTTGCCATTAATAATTCCTTAATATACTAATCATGTACAGCTATAAAAAGAGGACCAGGGTGTCCATACAGCGAGTCTGTAGCGATTGTTCATGACCAGAAGAGGTTTCCCAAATATGTTTTTATTTCCACATTATTGTTCACGTCCCTGCATTTGAAATTAAAGAGGATCCACATCTTCATCAAGGCCACAAATATAAACAAGTGCCTTAAGTGTGCCCAGAATAACTGTGTGTCTTTAGAAGTTTGTAGATTAAAGGAAGTAAACAAATATCTCGAAAAAGAAAATGTTTTATTTATGTAACAAATAAACTGAATTGTTTTAATCTTCAAATAAAGCCACTGCTGTAAACCAACCAGAAACAAAAACAAATTAAATACACTTAAATTCACTTAAAATCCTTCAGTAAACCAGACCAGCCTTAAGCTATGATTTACTATACCATGGGATAATACCAGTGGAACAGACTTTGATTTGAAGTGGGATCAAGCTTAATTCAAGATCCATACCCAAAACAAATAGAACAGACTATGATAATTTCAGGTCATTAAATCCTTGGTGGTCCATTTTCTCTTTTAAACATTTCCCAGTAATATCTAAGAGTGTTTGTGAAGAACCATAAAGATTACATTAATTCAGATGTATATAACATCCAAACTTTTATTCTGGCTTTAGATGAAAAATACAAAGCCAATATATAATTTTAGAGCAAATTTGCTATTTTGGATATTTTCCCTGCCTGAAAATCTGCAGGTTTGAAGCCAGTTTGTAAGATGAAAACATTTTAATTGGCCCAAACATATGTTTTGTGGTCATTCCTTTAAATAATATGGATATATACAGAATGGATTGTTTTCATGGTTTACCCAAGGTATTGAGACTGCTAGTTAGCCCAAAGATATAATATCTTTATTAGTTTTTCCAATGACATGACATAGGGATAGGGTTTTCTTATGACAAACAAATGGTTGACATTCCTGGGGCCTTATTTGTGGCCCTTGGTAACTGCACAATATACAAGCAGGGCCACAACGAGTTGCAAATGTTCTCTCTGCAGCTGCACCTACAGAACTCGTTATGGGACCATCAAAATAGTTTGTTCAGATATCTTCAGCAGTAGACCGATTCATAACTGGAAGGTCATATTGAGCACTGCATGGGGAAACACAACCATCCAGTAATGGGTTAGGCTGCTGAACAGGCCGTGTGATTGCACTCTGCTAATATTAGATAAACAGATTTAAAAGCAAAGAGGCTACCAAAATACCTCTTGCTCTGCACAAATAGTTAGTTTGCTGTAATTTAACTAATCATGTGAAGATTCGGCCTCCTGAAGGGCCCAAATGGCAGAACATGACTGCAGCAGGGAGCCTGACCCAGGTCCCGCTGTTGTCCAGAAGTCTGAAATGAGCAAGTAAAGTTAGGGAATTAGCTGAGTTTTGTAGGGTCAGCAAATGAGGTTGCATGTGATCAGGGAGAGAAGGTAATTAGGTGAGAATGAGAACAGTGAAAGACTGAGACGCTGAGCAGCACATACATTCTTTTGTTTAATAATGTATTAGGTAATGTACTATGAATCTCTGCTGTCTGTGTATTGTATATTACTGTAAATTTTATGTACATCGCTGCGGACCTTTTGTGGCACCTTATAAAAGATGATATAATAATAATAATAATAATAATAATAATAATAATAATAATAATAGACAAGTGAGGCATCTTTTACTACAAATCCAGCTACTTTAGCTTGGGTGTCTTCCAGGATTCCTATTGATTGCACTGCATGGGATGGTGTAAGATATGCTGAAGGTTCAAACTAGCTGTCCCCTGCATGGCAGAGAGCACAAGTTATGGGAGATGCTATGTGCATGGTGATACCAGTTCAGTATGCTCAGGGTCCATAGCTGAAGGTCAGCAAGGATTCCAATAACAAAGTCACAGGGGCAAGTTCCCTGGAATTGCTACAAGGAGGCTGTGTATGTGGCCCTGCCCTTAGGTTTGGATTTGGCCATGGGTAGAAATGAAAGGATATGGAAAGGGGAATATATAGATAATCTCACATTGGAAGAACTGGTTCCAAAATCAGACAGGAAGAGTGATGGTAGGGGCAAGAATGGGCCAAGAATGAAGACTTTGGGAATTGGTTGCAGGCATTTGTGACAATTGGCAATTACTGGGCGGTAGAACCTACACAATGTGACTCAAGATTTATTATATAAATATGATTTTAGGGATACATAGATTATGGTTAACTGACATGTTCATATTAACACAAAGCTTTTAGTAAGAGGACGGTGATACATCCAGCTATGCAACAGGGTTGCAAAGATTTGGATCTATGTTTAACCTTGATGTCAAGCATCATTTCAAACACCAGTTCTTGGCTTTTAAGACACAGGGCTAAGGGCCACAGAAAGAGTTATTTGCTGTAAGTTTAATGAGTAGCAGTATAAGAGATTCAGAGTGCCATTATAGACATGACTGCTTGGCCTGTAGAGGTCCACACCTGTCCAATAGATGATTTTGATCTATAGATTTTAGTGAAAGAACAAGAACTACAGATGGAAAGACAATTAGACATGTAGTAGAATATAAATGTTTTTAAACATAATAGAATTTAGCGTTCAACGCTGCTCTATAGCAACAAAAGTCTTAAGACATTGTGAAAAACTAGAGAAAACTATAGCAATACAATAACAGTATTGAGTAAAGAGAGTCCCAAAGACGATAACATGACAAGCTATCTGCGCAAATTCTAAATTACTCTATAGACATTTTACACATATAGAATATCAAAATACAATACAACAACAACGTAGGGTAGTGGGTACAGGCGAGGGAGAGAGGGGAAAGGGAAGTGGGGGAAAAAGCTGGGAAGATCTCAGGGGTCAGTCTTTAATGGAGGGGGCTATGCGGTTTGAATCCCAAGTGGGGGTCAGATTAGAGAGCACTACAGTTACCATCATAGATGGTAATAAATTATTTTGGACAAGGTAACATGAGTCCATGTCTTGAAACTCTAACCATCTTAACCAAATGGCATAATAATCTGCAAATCTGTCTGAAGCATTAAATCACGCATGTGCTTGCAAAGCTCAATTCCTATGAACCACTCTTTCAAAGTTGGAGAGGAGGATCTCCAATGGGTTAGGATTACTGCTTTCACAGCACTGTTTAAATGTTTCAATAGGAATTTCTTGTATTGGGCAGCTGTGGTCAAGTTAAAGTAGCCAGAAGCTGGGATAGCACCCTGCATAATGTCATAAAATCCCTTGAGATGTGTAAAAGCGTCCCAATATCCTGGTTACATCTTCAACGAGTGTTAGGAATTGCAGGATACATTTTAGCAAGAAGGCTGGGACACTGGTACCACCAGGACAGAACTTTGTAGTGTGTCTCCAGAACAGCTACCACTGGGTGAGCTTACCTGGGTTATCTGAAATATTTTACTACTTGGGAATCACTGAAATGTTTGCTTCCAGTGACTGTTGTGTGAAATGAGTACTCTCAGAGTTAAACGCCTGGAGCACCAGGGGACATAGTTGTTTTTGGAAGGATTTACAGTAGGAGATGAAGAAAATATCTCGGCTCAGGTTTTTCCCAGAAGGGCTGGATTTGATTACTTCTGTCAGCTCCATAGATGCGATCCTATGTCAGCTTCTGAGAGAGTGCGGAATCCACTGGCCTTTATACAAGAGATCATTTTCTATTGTTTCTGCTGTATGTCTCCCTATAGAGACCCCAAAGATAAATTGTATAGTTTGGAGTAATACAAATGGAAGGCCGCTGCTATCCGGAGTAGTACGCCAATCTGAACCAGTGTCGTCTTTAATCACTTGGATATAAGATGTAGTTCTTGGAGCCTGTAGAGCTTTAGCCAGAAATCTTCCTGTCTTGTCCCCCCACTGGAAGAAACAGCTGCAACACTTGCAGATATATAATTTGATTTTATACAACATTAGCTATTTTAGCACCACCCTCGTCTCTATTAACTCCTTTAGAACATCTTTGGACATGGAGCACTTGTGTGACGTTTTTAAAGCCTTTAATTTACAAAGAAGGGAATGTTTCTGAGTTTGCAATAGATGTTTTAAGAGAACTAGATCGTCAGTTCAGAGAGGGAGGGCTAGAGGTTTTAAAGAAAAGGGCCCTGACACTGGTGTGGGTGCAGAGAATGAGCTGTAGCTAGGGCACAATTTTAATAAGAATACAGTGCACCTGCTAATAACTGTTTGCTTACGGGTTTTGGGCAATCCAAGAAAAAAGAGGAACTTGAATTCAGCAGTAGAACATAAGAGAAATAGTGCAGGAAAATCTGGCAAAGGACGTAGCTCTTGGAGAACGGCAGGTCCATCCGACAGGCTCCCATCTCAGGTTTTAGAGAGTGTCCCTCTTGTGTATTGCGTCAAAGAAGGAGCCAGGTATTCTGAATGAATCATCATCTTTTCGCTATCTTTTCTTGAGGAGTATCCCTGGTTTATAATGTGGAGTAAAATAGGCAGTTTGGGGTTCGGAGCCTATTTGGCCGGAAAATGGTGTTTGGAACTATGGCCATTAGATGGCTAAGTGCTCCCTGGACACCGAATGTGGTTCTCATAGAACGGTTTCTGGTTCTGTTGGCAGTTTAGCTGCAGAGTGAAGAAGAGGTAGGTAGTTTTCAGGTCTAATAATATTGCGGTGGTGGAGGTTTTAAACACTCTTCCAACTAGATCACTTGCTGTAGAGGCGTAACTACAGAGACTGTTTTTGCGATTTTTAAAGAAGAACATTTGGGTAAATAGCCAGGCACATTCCAGCGGTATAAAAAGAGATAGCTCCCATTCACTTTGTGAAATGCATTTCCTTGCACAATTAGACTTTCCTCTAGTCTTCAAACCTTTATAAAGTTTATCAACCACCCTCTTAACCTCCCTATTGTACCTTCTTATCACCCTTTACACAAGACAACGCTCCTGACCAACTCTGCCATGTGTGGTATGCCTTCATATTGTAAAACAGCCTGTTCAGTATATTTGGTCAAGAGGGGAATTCCACACATTTATAATACCCTCCTACAAGTTTATGAAGTTCGTAGTTTATCATCAGATTAGGAAATATATACAGAAGAATGGACACCATGAAAGGTAGAAGTATTAGGAATATTTGGGCTGTTGTAAAGAAGCGTGCAGGGGGGAGAAGAGAGCGAGCAGATGTTTGGGAGTGAGAGAGAGGAAAATACAGGTAGGAGACACAATCAGAAGCCAAGGAGATACATTTCCTGGATTAATGTAACAAATTATAACTTCCCTTTAGTAAGATGCTTTTTAAAAGGATGTTTACAAGCGCACTAGGGATTCATTTTAGTCCAAAACTGTGTTTACAAAACATAATTGAAAGTGAATTCCTCGCTCTGGAAAATCCGGACAAAAAAGTTACATAAGCGCTTTGCTGCTACAATTATTAATGACTATTGCTCTTAAAAAACTGTGTGTAATAAAACAGCCACAAATCAAAATAAAGATTACACAGAAGCATGTTAAGCTTTTCCATGTCACATCTGTGTAAAATACACCTCGACTCATTACAGGAATCCCTTTTAATCCAGTTAATGCAAGCGTTTAAATCAATTACATTGTGTGAAAACATCAATAACCACATAAAACCCTGTTGCCATAACAGTATTTCATTCCCTGTGTGTGTGCTCAGTGTCTTCCAGATGCCCTGCTCCGGCTACATATAAACAAGGGACAGAAAAACAGCCTCATGAAACAATGCAGACACAGGAGAGATGTGCACTGCAAGATGCCAGATCCCACAGCTTCCCATCACTGAGCTTTTAATTAGAATTCATATGTTGCCACCTGCTGGACCAACTGGGATCATCTTATGGACAGTTTCTTAAGCTCCATTATAGCAAGAAATGAGAATACAGAACATAGATTATACGGACGCACGCTGTATTGTCAGTAAAACAATTGTGAATGTGCGGAATTACAGCATTTCTGAGAACAGACTGCTGTTGGAAAACAAAATGTTATACTTGTTAGTGTACTTTAGTCCAATTTTATCAAGCTTGAATGGAACATTTCACACTGTATATTACACTGCTGCCCAGGGGTTGAAATGAAAATTTAGAAGTGGCGGCATGGAAATTGTAATGGGAATGTAAGTGAATGGAATTGAATAGTTATTATTATTATCCTTTATTTGTTAGGCGCCACAAGAGTTCCGCAGCGCCGTACAATGCACAAACAGTAGACAGTACAGGGTATTACATTACTGAACAGTAAACAAAAAATACTGACACTTCAGGAGCTCCAAGCAGGCTAATGCGGTAGAGATGGAGCAGAAGAGCTGGTAAGGACACAAGAGGGAGGAGGGCCCTGCTCAATGAGCTTACATCCTAAGGGAGGGTGAACAAAACACAAGTACAGAGGGAGTGAGTTGGAGTATAAAGGAGGGGAGGCGGGGTTAGGTGGAAGGTGGGTAGGCTTTGAGGAACAGGTGGGTTTTTAGTGCCCGTTTGAAGGAGCTAAGAGTGGGAGAGAGACGGATGGAGCGAGGCAGGTCATTCCAGTGAAGGGGGGGCAGCGCGGGAGAAGTCTTGGATTCTGGAGTGGGAAGAGGTAATCAGAGTGGAGGAGAGGCGACGGTCATTGGCCGAGCACAGAGAGCGGGCAGGAGTATGAATGGAGAGGAGGTCAGTGATATAGGGGGCAGTGGACTGGGAGAGCGCCTTGCACGTTGTGGTCAGGAGTTTGAAAAGGATTCTGTAGGGTATGGGGAGCCAGTGTAGGGCAAGGCAGAGAGGGGATGCGGAGGAGGAGCGGCGAGATAGGAAGATGAGTCTAGCAGCTGCGTTAAGAATAGAGCGGATGGGGGCGAGATGGGAGAGGGGGAGGCCGGAGAGGAGGAGGTTGCAGTAGTCCAGGCGGGAGATAATGAGTGCATGGATGATAGTTTTGGTGGCATCCTGAGAGAGGAAAGGTCGGATGCGGGCAATGTTGCGAAGTTGGAAGCGAGAGGCTTGGGCAAGGGATTGAATGTGGGGGGTGAAGGAGAGAGAAGAGTCGAAGGTAACGCCTAGGCAGCGAAGTTGGGTGACAGAAGAGATGGAGGTGTTATTAACAGTGATAGAGAGGTCGTGGTGGGAAGGCATAGTTTTACAATGAAGACAGTAGACATACCACCGTATATATACACAACACTTTGACCACTGCTGCTGTCTGACAAACAATTTAGAACGTCTCCCATCCATGAATAACTTATGAATGAGAATTAAACTTCACTGTGAAGCTCTACAATAGATTCATAGATTAGTAATAGTACAGTTGGTTGAAAGGCCTCAAATTATACCACACATGCACATAAGAACTTAATGTTATCAAGGTGTCCATTGACTGCCATTAGTGTACATTCTATCGAGCACTTTAGTTTTCTGTGCCATTTTCTCACTTTAGCACGGACTCCAATACATTAAAATATTATAATGTCAAGTTGTGCAGACTTGGGTAACAATGTACTATATTGCCTTTCACAACAAAGTGCACACATATACATTTAGGGATCTCCTGTCTCTCAGGTAGGTACTACCCCCAATCCTGTGAGGCATAGTGTCTCCACCAAACACCCGTACTTTTTTTTGTCAAATCTCCATTTTTTTCTGTCCTCCTGGATGAAAAGACCACAGACAATAGTAGAGGTCTGTTCATACGGACTTTCAAACATTAGGAATGAATTGGTGCTGTGGTGGATCATATATTGACTTAGTATTGTCTAACGTACTAGGTTGTTCCATGCAAATATCTATCTAGGTAATAAGGACCAATTACGTCTGTACAACTGGCTCTGTTTTTTTTTTTTAAAAAAAGTTTCACACCATTGTTATATCAAAACATCAGAGTCAGGGATAAAACAGGCCTGGACTGTCAATATGACTGCCATGAACACGCTCCCGGCTTCCGTGTCTTTGGGTGTTTACTGTATGAGGTTACACACAATTCCAGCACTCAAGTCTCTTTCTATCACACAGGTTATAGACCTGCTGAAATCTCCCCAAAACAGCGCTCTCACACCCCCACACACTTCAGGTTTGCCACCACCTATTGAATACGGGCAATAGGACCCCCATATACTGTCCCACACAGCTTCTGGTTACCCACAGATTAGCAAAGTCCACACCAGCAATCAAAGGGTTAACTCGTCACACCTCCAGACTGTTACACAAATGTAAATGCAAGCACACACTAGACTTGTTAGTCACGTCTTAACAAATCACACACACCGGCATTCAAAGGGTTAACTTGGTCAAGCTATATTCTTCTTCACACTAATGGATTCGTTAGAGTATCAAGGACGCCACTTAATAAATTTATAGATTTAATATACAAAAGGTACTGGGCATTCAGATATAAAAACAAAAAACAAAACTATTAAACAATTGACATAACATACACAAGCAAAACAGTTTAAAATAAAATTCATTCAAAGTATAATTTACATGAGTTGTATAATCTATGCCATTAAAAATTGGCTTGGAAGATGGACAGCTTATCAATGTGGATTGATTTTTTCAAAAGACTGACATCTTGTTGCTAACTGGCCTCATCTTTTAAAGACACTTCCACACCTGTCCCCGGCTCCAGGGGTTGTGGTGTGCGACACTTTTTTCAATCACCATTTGCATGTTGCCTGATTTACTACCCAATTCTACTATGTGGCCTAACATTTCTGTGGAGCATCACACAGACCCAATTTTATTATTAATAGATCCCCTATGAATTTACCAATCTATTGATACCAAACTGCCTAGGTACACAGCATCAGTTGAGCTTATACTCTTTTCCTCATCTTCTGTGTGTGACAGAATCCTTATTTTGACATATGAGCTGCCCTGCATCATGCTATTGAGGAATATGTAGTTGAACACTACTTTTATTGATTTTAAAGGCATATTTTAAAACTGAATTATTTTTCTCTATATAAAATACATCCAGTCGGCACATGGTCTCCTTGAGCCAGACACCATGCTGAGCGGTTCCAAAAAGTCTATGCAGGTGTCAAAACTCCATACCAGGCAAGGATATAGCTCACCACAGGGGCATTTGAAGCTGCTACAGGTGACACTACTATCTTCTAACACTTGGATGTGCAGAGTCACCGAATACACACACAACAGACTTTCTGACTTCACATTTTACACTTTAGTAGCTCAATTTATCAATAAATTCATTTGATATACCATATTTACACTGCCATTATAATTTAGGCCTTATTCCCCACAATTATGTGAAGGGTTGACCCTTATAAATAAACTGTAACTTCTCTATGTTCACGACAATGGCTTTCCTGGTATTTGCCAGGGCATCTGGTGTACCTGAAAGTATCACTGAGCTTAACTGGCCTTTCAATCCTTTATTAAAATGAGCTGCTTGCTTCCAGCAGACTAACAACCTTGCATTTATAAAATAGACTGCGTAAAGGGCAGCATTAGTAGACACTATAGCAAACCTGGAGCAATACTTTTCTGGGCTTTGGGTCAGAAATGTGGGCTGTAGTGCTTTTAATGCAAGGGCTGCTTATTAAAGTCCAATCCTGGGGAAAACAGATGTATGCACCTACTGACTTGGACCTGCCAATACATTTACTAGAGAATCCATACACCTAGAGCTTTAACACCTCTTTATGAAAGAATTAGGCCATTTGCACTGGGACTTTTAATACTAGGTTGATATTACTTTGGTCAGTGCTAAATATGAGTGGACTGCATTCTTGATCATCTTGAAATATGTGGAAAGGTGTGATAAACAGATTCGACAGTTACATGATCGACAGGGTTGGAAAGTTGAAAATAATGACATAGAATTACTAAGTCAACAATTCAAATGTAGTCAGTATTACTAAGCTGACAATAATATCCCTAACCTTAACCATATAATAAGGTCTACATTTCAATTGTAGACCTAATGATAATGTTGACCATGTGAATTGTCGACCTAATAATACTGTCAACATTTCAGCAGTCAACCTAACGTTGTTGACTTTTCGAACGTCGACAAACATGTCCAGTTATGGCCAAATGCTTATCCCTGGACCAGTACTTAAATGAAAATAGGAGAAGCAATATAAGGTCTCTGAAGCATTACTCCCTGAGCTGCGAGCTGAAATCCAGCGTGAAAGGTACCATAATAAAGGTAATTACACGCACTATTACCTTAATGACGGTAATAGTGCGCACACCGCATTACTTTTCCATGTAACACCAACAATTGAATATGCACCGGAGTATCTTTCCACTTAAGCTCGCATGCCTGCGCAGAAGTGGGAGCAGGTGCTGTCTGAAAGTCTCGTCCCCAAACACACTTGAAGAGGAACGTGCATTCCTCTAATGAAGTGAGGTAAAAAGGTTTTCATAGAGATGATCTTGTTTTATAACCAGTGATAGGAACATCGCCCTGTCATTTAGGGCTTGGGTACAGCGCATAAAACAAAACAATGTCAGTACTGTGCAACAGCTGTCAAAAACTCTTTAAAAACAATCCTGTGGCATTGGGTAGTACTATTAGATAGTAGAAATTGCTCTGTTCAACTTCGGCACCTACTTATTAATGTGCTTTGAAAAACATGGCGTGTTATTCTTCTAAATTACACACTGGGCAAAGACTGCAAAAATCACTGCACTCTGACAAAACCAGTCACACAGACCGACTTACTCACAAGGCTTCAGAACACATGACTGTCACTTAGCATGCCTGCAACACCAGGAACAAGTGGATCAGCTCTGGGCCGTGGGCTACTACCCTAAAGTGAACCATAAATCTGAAGATAAAGCATATCTTGTTTTCATAAAAACAACAAATGCAAACATTTGCCACAAAGATAAGAAAAACACATATTTGATGGTTTCATTCATATTTAAATCAACTATACTAAATTAATATAGATATGGGAAAAATATATGCATTAACGCTGCACTACCATCCATTAGGTACATTTTTTCTTAAAACAAACAGTTTTTTTCTGGAGCATATTATTTTTGTAATTTACACAACATTATTACATAGCTCTTTACACAGAATACTTAAGGCACACCCTATACTGTGTCTAGTTTTCAATCGATTGTGGGTGTCTCTGACACAACAGACAAAGGGACACATGAAGTCGACACTTCCAGGTCTCGCAGTGTCTTTGTTATATAGTCAGTCTCCTTAATCAATGTAGAAAAAAACTTTTATATCCTAAGCAAAAGGATGAATAATATTGGGGACTCCTATAAAAATCCCAATAAGGGATTAATATAAAAATCTATATTAATGAAATAAATACTAAAACCACGAATCAATCCACTCGGTAGCACCAATTGCGGCTTCTTTGAAGGATTGCTGTGTATCAATCTCTGAATATCTTACAAGAGCTACTATGTAAAACTATTTTATAACCCACTTTTTAGTCTCAAGTGGATGCTGCCATGATCGTGACATTCCTCCTAATGTTAGGTGCCAGGGCCAAAAATATCCAGCAATTTTGTAAGGAAAAAATTGTAGTGCATAGACAACACCAGCAAATAAAAAAAAATAGATAAGTATATTATGCACACAGAGCATGGAGGAATGGTGAAGGCCCAGGTCACCCTTCCCTCTGACTCCCGCTACCAAAATGCTTCCCCCCTCACTCCCCGTGGTCCAGCTTTGTTCTCAAAAGAGCAGAGCGGAGGCCTCTACTGAGCATGGGCTTTATTGTGCGAACTCAGAAAAGGCCCCCACTATGCAGAGGGTGCCCAGGATGTGAAAGCAGAATTGCCAGAACAGTACCCAAATTTTGCTACTGTTCCACGATGCTCTGTTTCGCTCCCGAGTACAGGGATTTGCTGAGTATTCTATTACAGAGCAGGACAAAACACAATTACAAACATTTATACTTTAGTTGACATTGTTATAAAATACAGTGCTAACTTTACACTACTATTTCAACATATTCATCCCTCTTTTAGGCTACTACACTTTTATAGAATACTTTCAAAGGTGAGACAGGGTAGATACACTGATGGATGTGCGGTTGTATCCTTTGCCGAGTCATGAATGTAACATCTATAATGTCTTTGGCATACAATGCAATTAAAAAGAGAATTCTTAAACAGCTGGCTACACACAGGCCTATTCTGCTGAGCAATTAGTTCATAAACTGAGGCCAGCAGTTGGAATATGGCCGCACACAAAGGCCAATAATTATCATCTTATGACTGTTTTTTAAAGGATGGCCGATACAAATCTGATTAATTTTGTTCGGATCATTATAGAGCATAATGCTTATTTTGGGAAAACAAACACTGTAATATTAGGCCAGTGGCACAATATCTCCAGCAATATTGAAGCGTGTGCTCAGATAAATTTGTCACCTGATTTAGCCAGGAAGTATAAGACGTGCGTGATGGCACTGACCACCTAAAGGGTTTCTCCATTCTCCAAGCACCCAACAATCAGCCCGAGGGAGATTTAAAAGGTCATCAATGTGATTAGACTGAAGCCGTTGCTGGCCAATAGCACAGTAACTCGCAACTCATAGCAACCACTCAGACTAGTGTAAGTTAGACTCATGAAACCATGTGACTTTTTTGCCCATATGGTATAATACAGCACATCTACACTACTTACATCATGTTACTAAAAAATGCTTTTGTATATTTTGGATTTTGTACCAACAAACACATACATTACAGTATATCGGGTGGCATAAGTAACCTTTACTCTGTTCCTAAATGGTATATTTAGAAACAAATATTACATTTTTCCTTTTAAATAAAACATTTCTTAAAATGTAAACAAGGTTATACCGCAAAAAGAATAGTACACATTTCAATACCATCTACCACATTCTGTACATGAAAAGGATTAGAATACAGTCATTGTTTAAATGTAGCGGTGTTGTCTTTGGGTGTGCTTGTCATAGACGGAGCCTTGTTTCCCAGATTACAGAACATATTTACAGAGCAGTTCTCTACTCTATGTGCCAATAAACATTTCAGTGACATGGCTAAAAATCCTAAAAAGTTAGAGGACATAGCACAATACATACACAATATAGTGTGTGTGTGTATATATATATATATATATATATATATATATATATATATATATATATATATATATATATATATATATATACATACACACATATATATATATATATATATATATATATATACACACACACACACACATATATATATATATACATATAGTAAATATATACTATACGTAGTGTCATAATATGAAACAATGAAGTTTCAAACCACAATAACAAAAAGGCCAATAATGATCATCTTATGTTTTTTAAAGGATAGCTGATACAAATCTGATTAATTTGTTATTTCACAACAGAATCACATTTGTGCACATTTCCACAGATAAAATGTGACATAGCTCTCAGAATTCAGTACAGAATGTATTGTCAGATCTGAGTCCCTTACCTTGTGCATTCAGCTTAAACCCGATTTGGCAAAATTAGTGTTCCCAAGAAAATATCCGTCCTACAATAAGAAAACAGAGGTCAGCTGGTACGCAGGAACAAAATCATAAAACCCCAACACAATTACATTATTGTTTTTTTTTTAGACAGTGCCAATCCTTGTGGTGTTAGGCCCTTGGAAGCCGCCAAGTAGAGGTTTTTGGTGAAAAACACAGAGGTGACCTTTACAAAGTGCACTTACCAATTCAGATTCAATGGTATGTAAACAAACAAAACTACTTGTATATCATGCTTGCTGTTTGCCCCAGAAATGTAGCAGTGATTGAGCTTTCTAGAACATGTTTTCCCCTGTTTGCTGGCAATTCCTGCCATATACCCATATACTATACACACCCCTGTTAGAAAAAGGAGACAGATCTAGCAGCTTTCCATTTATAAAAAATAAATATATAATCACACACATACTGCTCGTGAACAGATTTGCAGTAGATAATGATGGTTACATAAAAGATAAATCAACATGAACAATGTATATGGAATATAGACTTGGCCCAAAAAAATGGTTGCCTCCACTGAGTATAGGTAACAGATACACGTTAAGCTTTCTATGAAAGAATATTTGGAGCTCCCAAACGGGTTCCCGATTAGCAATTTGAATGACAAACCTTTTGAATCCTTTTAGAATTTCAGAAATGCAGCTGTAACCATCATTTATTATTAATAGGACATAACATGACATGTTCTCCTGAGTAATTATTTGTGCAAGTTGTAAATGAAATTACTCAATGGTTGTAGATCAGATAAAGGTAAACTAACTGTCAAATAAATATTTGTACACATTACAATATTGTAGACAAAATATATGACTAAATATCCGGAAGAAGTAATAACGTTACTTATATCTTGCATACACATTGCAATTTTAAATATAAAGCACCGTGCAATGCATTTAAAGCTTGTTATTATTACTTGCAAGCAAAAAGTTTTAGGTACAGTTCTGTAAAGGTTATGCCCTCAACATACTTTATATGTAGGAGTAATTTTTATTTTAACTAATACTATTCTTTCAACACTACGACAAAGGCATATAGTACTTCTGAAGATCACTTCCTACATTATTTTCATCCATTACATCATGCGGACACTCTAACAAGTAACTCCCAGTTACTGACCGGAAAATGTCTCGAACATGAGATAAAAGACAACATAAATACCATTAGCAGAGATCAGTAAAGACATGATAAAATTAAAAATGCCATACGATACAAAACACATACACAAACCTCAACAGATCTTTGAAGACTGTTACTGTAAAGAGCTGCTCCTGCCAATCCCCACACCCACCTCCTGTGTGTGACAGTCCCTCGGTGCCAAGCTGAGACAGCCCTGTTCTACACAAACACCAGACAGGAGGGAGTTGTGAATTGGGGCTGTGATTTGTGCCTGTGCAGCGTGGCAAGCTAGGCACTACACAAGGAGGCAAACCAGTAATCTCCCCAACACCTAAACCCTGGAGAGGTCAGAACAACTCTGCAAACAGCAGGGACAGTATGGACGGAAAGTCTAACATCCTCATTGCCCTACAAAGTGTTGCACTAACTGGTCACACAATCACAGATAATTTACCCTCCTTTGACGAGCTCATAGCCTGCAGCACATTGACTGTCCTATTTTCATGTGTCAGCTTATATTGTAGTCCAACTGTAGTGCTCTCAATGTATTACCAAAAAACATGGCATTAAATAACACAATTGTGTAATTATAAATAACTGTACTTTTTGTATTTCCAGATAATTTCAGCTAAACTTATTACAGATGGTGCTGGGGCAGAAATAACAGTATAAAAGATGGATCAAATATTCGAGTACAAAAATAGAATTCATGGCTTGTATGGGTTCTGAAATTCTAGTAACATTAGTAACCAAAGACTATGCAATTTATCCAAATGATGGTTGTGCTTTATGAATTTACACATTAACTACTTCAGAACTGCACATTAAACATAAGAATATTTAGCAGTATTAAGGGTGAAGAGCCGTGTCCTGCTGGGAGCATGCTCAGTGTGCTCCTGAGAAGCATTCTGTAACATCAAGCTGTCAGCTTTCAAGATATTGGCTCGGAATTATCATATAAGCTCTGTTTCAAAGGCAGTCATGACACAGAGATGGAGGGGGAACACTTGTATAGCAGACGTGTGGCATATGAATGAATAACTTTACTTATCAAGTAATCTTTTATTCACACTGTACAATTAATATTAAATTTTAGCTTTTTCAAAACTATATGAGGAATAAGATTGGAATTATTGGCTATTTTGATTCACTTGAGTTTTGTACCCAACTGATATTTTGAACTAGGTGTCAGGAGCCAGGGTCCTGGATCCTGCGTCTCATGAATCAGTAGTATCGACTTGGCCCAAGTTATTTGTTCCAGCCTGTCCTATTTGCACTGTGTGCAGTACTCCTGTTCCACCTGATCCAGTGGCAGCAGAGATCTAGTATCAATCCAGTCAAATCCGGGTGGCTCACCTTCCCATTCCATTAGAGACACAATCCTCTGATAGTATCAGTCTGTAGTCAGCCCTACAAAGAGTCACGCCACCCGATTTCCTGTGCTGTTCTATTGTTCGCCCATAACCCGTTTGGCAGACATACTGCTTACCAATGGACAACCTGCCACAAGTATCTGATTGTACCACTGCTGGGGCCTACCAGTCTCTACCATTGAACTGCTATCTTAATCATGCTCCGCAGCCAGCAGGAGCCTCAAACTAGAAAACAAAATGTTTAAAAACGTTCAAAAAAAAAAAGCATGTAACCCAAAACTATGAAAGACAACATCCACATTACAAACTTTCCTGAATACTTCCATAGCCTCTATGGAAGGTTAACATAGGTCAACATAGATCGGATCTGCGAAATGGAACAATTTCATATATAGAGCTACATTATTAAATTATATAACAAACAATTGCAGAAATTATCCAACATGAAACACCAACTCGCCAAAGAGATACCCACAAATAGCAAAGATTACATTCACTAATACGTATAAAAGCTCGAAAACACATTACAGCACCATTACAGAATCAACTACCATTGCAGTATCGAAAGATATTATTCTGTGAGACATGGTATTAAGATAGTATGTGTTATTGCTCTCCAAGAGGTAGAGATTTGTGGAAACAACACAAAAGTCTAAAACTGCATGGTATCCGAAAAGTGACTTAATCGTTTTTCTCTTTCCCATTGGCAGAATTCCTGCCGTGACCCATTGTGATTTGGACTGGTGCTCCTGGAATGATTAAATCACAGTGTTTGTGAAGAAACGCGTAAGTTTGTCTGCCATTAGGACCAATGTGCATTTTAGGTTGTGGATTTCATGAGGAGTAACACCAACATCTGAAGCAGTGAATCCGATACTTTAGATTTCTGTTCCCAAGTGGAAAAAGATACTGTGAGTAAATATACTGTTGTACTTTGGAGACTGCATGCAAATTATCAAGAGTGAACGGAGGTGTCTGTAGCCAACGGAGAGCACAACCGCCGTCACAGCTGTGCCCAGCTCTATGTACATATCTCTCCTTAACTCACGGAGCAGCTGAGTTCAGCTTTACTAACTTCAGTTCCCGTTTAAAGTGGAATTGCAAAGTGGATCCTATTGTTAACATGGTTAGTTTGGAATACTCCTCTCAATCCTTTTGATCAGCATTTGATTTCACGACAATGTAGTGGATTAGTGAAAGGTTTAGAGACCTGAAGGTTGAAAGCTCGAATCTCAGATGTGAAATATTTGAAGGATTGTTACAACTTACAAGATGACTATGTTATACTAGTGCACTGTATATCCAATGATACTATTGAATAGCACATTGGGTTCCTAATTGGACTTTTTATTTTATCCGTTTTTAAATATTTAGAATTAATTTTTATTATTGTGTATTTATCTTTTGCATGTATTTGACATCCATTAAATTGATATATGTGGACTGATAAATCAGTGGTGGTACGATTTACTTGCTATAGGAGATTTGCGCTTTTCTTAACTGTGCATATTGCTCCTGGAATGTGCCGTTCAGTAGGGAGAAGTAGCTGAGATTGGAGGGTGGGATAGAATGTAAGTTTGGGTCTGCACAATTTAAGTATCTGCCCTTTATTCATTGCAATACCTTTGTAAATACCTTCATCACACTACTGATGACATTAAATAAGAAGCTTGCAAGTGAACAGAAAGAGGTTATGGTGCCAAACAGCGTTTTTAACAGTAGTAGACAAACGTATTTATTTTTTTTAAACAAAAAAAACCCCGATTGTCACAAACAAAATGCCAACATAATTTAAAAATTGTGGATACTCTACAAGTTAGGATGAGTGATCCTTTATATACAAAGATGTCTTTGTGTAATAAACTACATAAAACATTCACAGATTTAGATTATGTCAAACTGCGGTGCAATTTGACTAGCAGGACCCAAACATTTACACACAACCGTATATACTGCACTAAGATTAAAAAAAATAAGTGGTTAGTTCTTCCAAGCTAAAGGCAGATGCACTTATCTTTGTACTTCTATCTATATTATTCCCATTCACGAACATTTACTTCTCTGTGCTTCAGCTCATATTGTCATACATGTAAAAAATAGCGTCTAAGGGCTAGATTTACTAAGCTGCAGGTTTGAAAAAGTGGGGATGTTGCCTATAACAACCAATCAGATTCTAGCTATCATTTTGTAGAAGGTACTAAGTAAATGAAAGCTAGAATCTGATTGGTTGCTATAGCAAACATCCCCACTTTTTCAAACCCGCAGCTTAGTAAATCTAGCCCTAAGTCTCCTGTGTGCTTCGAAAACTACACTAAAATGATGTTGGACAGTCAGTAACTTGTATCAGTCCAGTGAATCTTAGGCAATGAAAACAATGTCTTAGTGGTTTCTACTGTTTTAGTGCAGATGTGCAACTTAGAGCAATGTCAGTAAAGAAACCTCTGTGTTGCTACAATTTCCTCTCTGATCTCAGTCTTCACTCTACAACATACACCAGTGAGGAGGTCACAACAGGTACACTATACCATGTTTGTATCATTCTTCAACCTCACCCAGTTAACACAACAGGCTAGGTATTTTTTTTTGGGATGTAGAGGGAGTCACAAAACAAACAAATACGACACAGACTGTGAAAAAGAGCCGAGTGTGAGGTCATGGAATTTAAAAAAATAATAATAAAAAATAGGCCACAGCAAGGCATACACAGAATTTCTTGATGGAGTGGATTTCCAAATTCTAGATTTCAGAACAAAGCAAAAAAATAAAAATAAAATTATAAGTACCCAATTATCCATGATTACTCACACAGGAGCATCTCATGAGGTGTTGATATGACAGATATTTGCCTGAAACAGCCCTCACTAAAGTAACAAATGACTAGCTCTCAGCTAAGTCCAAAGGTCACTTCTCCCCTCGACCTCTTTTTGACTCGGTCGATCATTCTCTTCTCACCACCCTTCACTCCCTAGGTCTTCGCGAAACAGCCCTCTCTTGGTTTGCTCCTACCTCTCTGGTCGCTCTTTTAGTGTGTCTGCTTCCTCCCCTTCCCCTTTCTATTTCAATCCCACTAGGCTCTGTCCTTGGCCCTCTGCTCGTCTCTCTCTCTCTACACCACCTCTCCTGTTGAACCCATTCAATGGTTTGGCCTCCAAAACCACCTCTATGCTGATGACAAGCAAATCTATCTTTCCTCCCCTGATCTCTCTGCCGCCTTTCTAACCCAGTTATTTAGCTGTCTCACCACTCTATCTACCTGGATGTCACAGCGCTTCCTGAAACTCAACATCTTCAAATCTGAGATCATAATTTTTCCTCCTGCCAATGTTACTATCCCTCCCAATATCTCCCTCTTGGTTGACAACATCACTATCTCTCCTGTCACCCAAGCCTGCTGCCTTGGAGTCGCCCTTGATTCAGCCCTCAGCTTTACCCCCTATATCCAGTCCCTCACCAAATTCTGCCACTTCCTCCTCCTAACATCACAAAAATCTGTCCCTCCTCTATCTGGAAGTAACCAAAATCCTGGTAAATTCACTCATTTCTCACCTCGACTATAGCAACTTCCTTCTCACTGGCCTTTACGACGCTCACACTTCTGACCTTCAATCCATACAGAATGCTGCAGCTAGGCTTATCTTCCTCTCCCGTCACACCTCTTCCGCTACTCCTCTGCGTGAATCCCTTCATTGGCTCCCTATCCATTTCAGAAGTCAGTAAAAACTCCTTACCCAAGGCCCTCTTAAGAACATCTTGGACATCTCATCCCTCACATCTCTGACAACGTCAGAGATGTAAGGGAGAGAAGTGTTGGTAAGGGCTTTGTAAGTGAGGGTAAGGACAGGGCCGTCTTTCCCATAGGGCACAATGGGCAGGTGCCCGGGGGCCAAGCAGCCCAGGGGAACCCGTCGGAGGAAGCCAAAAAAAAACAAACCTGGAAAAAGAAAAGAAGAAAATACTTACCGTGCTGTCAGCTGGCGATCCGGCTCCCTTCCTGGTCTCCTCCTCCGTCTCGCTCCACAATGGATGTCGGGCGGGCGTGATGACGTCATGCCCGACATGCACTGCGAGCACGACGGAAGAGGAAACCAGGGATGGGTAACTGCAATTCACCCTCTGCACTTGATGTTGATGTTAGTGAGGTGACAGAATACACTTTACACAAGAGCTTGCACTTCAGCTTGCCTGGAACAGCGAATCCTCTGGCACTGATTACAGTTGCTATCAAAGTGAGCATGTAGCAACTCAATAGGACTGCAGAGCACCAGTCAAGAACCTCACCATATCATGAACATGCTCTGCCACACAGCCATCCCTGCCACCTTGGGTGCTGCAGACATTTCCTGACGATGTTTTTTTCATGTCTGAATCTTTGCAGTGGCCCTTCTCTCCATTACAGCCCCACTCTGGACTCTTACCTCTACAAGGACACACATCTGCATCAGATAAATTAGGCATAAAAATGCTTGGGCATAAAGAATAGATAACATTTGTATAATAATGTAGGTTAGCTATATTAAAGTAATCCCAAAGGAAAGAAATCAGGGGTGTGGCAGGCTATAAGGAGAATGCTATATTTACCATTTCCCTTGGTTTTTTTAAATTCAGGCAGCTATAATTAATTATTCTGGACTACCATGACAACCACTGTCACATGGCACATAATGTAGCAAGCAGGGAGGCTTTGGCATGCCCCTCTGAGTTCTGTCTGCATTGTGACATCCTAATCCCACCCCATCAGTACCTTACATGTAGAGAATTGTGAGTAAGTGTTTCTGTATCTGCCAGCCATTTTTGCTTGCCAACAGAGAACTTTTGAAAAAGAGATAAGGAGTTGTAGGAGAATAGCCAAGAAAATTGATGCATGCTTACAAGGTACTCAGCTTGCTATGTAAGGAAAAAAAAAAAATATTCTATGTGGGATTGATGTCTTAAGCTCTGAAGCGCAATCCCATGTGGCTGCAAAATGGTACAACCCCCTTTGCTGGGTGGTGTCTGCTCTGTGAGTAGGAGGGGTCCTGGACAATGGTACCACCCCCCCCCCTCTTCCTCCATGTGCATGCATGTACTGGTATCAAGACAATCTAATGCTACATTATCACAAAGTCTTCTGCATTTTTTTAACTAAACAAACCCCATGCATCATTCTCATAAATCATATCTTATAGCTAGAAGATGTAACCATGTACATTCACTTAGTAAATGCATTTCACATGTACAGTTTATAAGCCTATTAAATCAATTACTTCTGATTTTGATATCACTTCTGTACATGTTTAGAAAACATCTGTGTCATTGTATATTCATAAATATGAATTTACTATTAACATTACATGGGTGTATGTCTAAGGAACCCTATCCCTAACAAAGCAGAATATAACAGAGGTTTTGGTGAAAAGGTGGTTGTGAGTGATGGTTATTAAATGAGGATGTCTACTCAACATTTTAATTCATTTTTCTGATGTTTTAGTGTTACGTAGCATGTATAAGTTTCTCTGTAAAACTAAAGGTTAATGTGCACCAACATTATTTCAACAAACTCCTGGTAATGGCTGCCTACCAAATTCTTCTATAGTGAAGTAGATACAGGCACAAAACTACTATCTTTTCAAACGCAATTGCTACATATAAGCTGAAAGCTCTCTCACACAAGTAGATTAGATTAGAAATAACTTTAAATAGTTACTATTTTTCAGAAGGTCACAGCACAGTTAAGGGTTTGCAAATGATTGAGGGATAGGAATTAAAAAAACGAAAAAGAAAGAAATAATTACCCTTTAACCCCCTTGCAGTGGCACACACCTTGTGTGTACTTACAGGGTGTACATGACAACCGGCCTATGCAGACTTGGATGATCATTCACTACTGACTGCAGAACACAACTGCCAATGAAGTACATTGCTCCACACCAATATCAAATCATGTTGATGTGGACAACAATCTTAAAGCAGATCCAACGCAATAACTGTCTTGCTGCACTGGAGGGAGGTTTGAACTTGTCATTGCCTTTCAGTTTCTGCCTTTTTAATTATTTACTGTTAAATATAAGAGACTGTTAATAATTCAAGAATCTTCTATCCAAACAGACTTCAGTCATAATTTTAGTATGGTTTAACGAACAATTTAAAAAAAAGAAACAATCACCAAGGTCTGGTACATTCATGTCATCAGCTCATACAGCAGTCTCTCTGCGCTAGTCAGTATGTACTTTGCATATTCTTTCTACAGAGAGAATACGTAAAAAGGACAGGTGACAGATGTACACATTAAGGTGCACCTTATACAAATGTCCTGTTTACATTGTGCACAGAGCACACTTGACTACTTTTTTCCCTGAGTTTTCTTGCAGTAATGTAGACTAAATAAACTTATTATTTATGTTGACATGTACAAAGGTAAAATAAAGGGGTAATGCAAAAACATGGGGAGCCAGCTAGTATAAATTTCATAACATGTAGCAAGCTTCATGAAAGAAAACACAAACAAAACACAGCAATCCTAATTTGAAAAATGGTGCCCAATCACTGCCACTGTTTCTCTTTGCAGATGACACTGAAGAAAACCTGCCTAGAGTTTTATTAATAAGAAGATGGCTAATTAATATTGTTGTTTTTAGACCTTTAGTGTCCTAATCACTCTCCATGGTTCTGACAGGAGAAACAGAACTTGGCAGTCTATAATGCTTTTACAGTAACTTCAACTACACTGCAATAGAAACAAATCATATGGGCAACTGAAGTCACAACTGTAAACCAAGGAGTATATTTACTAAGCTACGGGCTTAAAAACGTGAAGATGTTGTCTATAGCAACCAGATTCTAGTTATTCATTCAGTAGATTCTACAAAAAATGACAGCTAGAATCTGATTGGTTGATATAGACAATATCTCCACTTTTTTAAACCCGCAGTTTAGCAAATATACCCTAAGAGAGAGGTGTGGTAGGAGTTAGACCGCATATCCCAGTCCAGTTGGGTAGGTCCTAATCATCCTCCTTCTCTATTTATATAGTGGGAACATATTCCTCAGCACTACATGATCAGGTCATTTTATTCAGGTACATTAGGCTCCGTCTCACTTGAACTTACAGCTTAATTTCCCTACAACAAATACTCACTAGGGCCATTTCAGTCAGCTGCCAATTAACCTATATTATGATGGGCTTGTATTTGTATACATTATCTTATCTAATGAATATGATATTTTAATAGGGAAGATATAGAGAAAAGCAAAATAGACTGATCTCATCCACTGTAAATGACAAGTTGATGTAGACAAATAATTTGTCAGTACCATGCCTTGGAGACATGTGACCACTTAGACTGAATACTTCGACCAAAGCTATTGAAGCACCCACATTGATACCTAAACTGCAGTGACCCAATCCTCTTCTCAGCCCCTTTTGAAACATTCCTCTCTCCCATTTCTACCCTTCCCCTCCCTACAGCTGCAATCTCTTTCTATAACACTACACTGATTTACCCAAACTCAGTTCTTTCTACATTGTTACAGAGGTCAACATTTTCCTGTTCGCCAACCCTGTCCCCTCAACCCTCTTCTTTCCCAACTCCTCGACTCCCTCCCACTAAATCTAGCTCACCTCTTCAACCTGTCCCTCTGCACTGGCACTTTCCCTTCCATCTTCAAACTTTTGCTTTTTTCTCCTACACTCACAAACCGTCTCCTGATCCTACCTCTCTCTCTCCAGCTGGAGCCCCATTTCTCTCCTATCCTCTGCTTCCAAACTATTTTAACTAATTATATACAAAATTATGTACCACCTCATCCTTTTTCTTTTACCTTCACTCACTTTTTCTTGACCATTTGCAATCAGGCTTCAACCCTCTACACTTTACTCAGACTGCCCTAACTAAAGTGACCAATGATCTTCTCACAGCCTGTTGAAGGGTCACCACCTTACCCATCCTCCTTGATTTATTTGCTGCTTTTGATG
Organism: Mixophyes fleayi; assembly: GCF_038048845.1. Classification (NCBI taxonomy): domain Eukaryota; kingdom Metazoa; phylum Chordata; class Amphibia; order Anura; family Limnodynastidae; genus Mixophyes; species Mixophyes fleayi. The sequence goes on along the minus strand of NC_134406.1, from coordinate 219,432,757 downwards.
CAGTTATTCTTGACACCCTACACTCACTTGACCTTCATAGCACAGTTCTCTGCTGGATCACCTTGTGACGGTTCCTTCAGTGTCTCTACTGCCGACACATACTCCCCTCCACTTCCTGCATCTGTTGGGGTCCACCAAGGCTCAGTTTTCAGCCCTCTTTTTTTTCTCTCTTTACACCGCTTCTTACACACAAATCTGATTATCCTCCTCTGACCTCTCTTCTTATCTTTTATCCAATTTGCCCATGTACCTCTCTGCCATCTCCACTTGGATGTCCCAACGCTATGCTCAACATGTTCCAAAACTCATCATCTTCCCCCCTCCTAGTATCACTAGCCCTACTCTAGTCTCCCTTGCAAATAACATCACACTCTCTTCTGTTCCCCAAGGCTGCTGTCTTGGTGTCATCCTTCACTCCCTTTCAATCAGCACATACAATCTTTTGCACTTCTTTCTCTGCCCAACGCCTCCACTGCTCTCTGAATAACCACCTTTCACTCAAACCTCCAAGACTTCTCCATGCTGTTCCTCACTTACGGACCACTCTACCTTGCCTGTCCAGATTCTCCACTCAACCTTCAAGCACTCTCTCACCTCTTTACTATAGTATATCCTATCCACACATGATACTAATTGTTCTACCAGCTACAGTCTCACTAGCCCCAATTGTCCCAGCATTGCCCTCTCCCTCTAGACTGTAAGCTCTTACAAGCAGGGTCTCTCTACCCTCTGTCTCACGTATGTACCTCCTTTGTCAACCTTGTATGTACTGGTTTTGTTTTTATGATTATTTTTATTTTGTACTATCTGTAATTCTGACTGTTTTGCAGTGCCTTAAAAATAAACAATAAAAATGCGAATAAAGCTCTTTCATATTTAATGTAGAGAGGAAACAACGTATGCCCATCTATTTGTAATGGTACAATCAGATGTTAAACTTGCTAACAGGCAAACATCTGAACTTGGGTTTTATTTTGCCAAAGCTTTACTAATTCTACAGGTTGCGGTCAGGAAATACAATTTCTTGAACAGAAGTATGTAGCAATGACCAGGTCATAAATCCATGGAACGTATATCCACTGCAGTCAGTTTCATTAGCAAACAAGCAGTTTATATTTCCAGAAAGTAGAGGCTTTAAGCGTTCCATCTTTACAAGCTTGAAATTATGGTACACATAGCGGGAGAAGAGCATTTACAAATATTCATGATGAATAACTTACAGATATCATTGCCTGTCAAAGAGTTTACTTACAAAAATCTGCCAAAGCTGTTCATACTGGGTATGCAACCATTCATAGTCAGCTATTTGTCTTTCCATTTAAAGTCATCAACAGATGCATAGTTATGTCACCCATATACTTTACAGGCTACTACATACTTTGTTGTACTCTACAACCAAAAAGCAGACGCTAAAAAGGAACTAGTCGTGGACACCAAGGGGCATATTCAATTCTCGGCGGAAACGCCAAAAATCTCACGGCCCGCGCACGAAAAACCGCTGATACAGTAATTTACTCGCTGGATTTCAGCTCGCAGCTCCCTGAGCCGCGAGCTGAAATCCAGCTATCTATTACCGTATTAACGGTAATAGTTTTTCCGCGGCGCAAATGGAAACTAAATTATGTTGCTTTTTTCTTAACAAATGAAATTACAACATGTGCTGACCGATTTCTTATGTTATTGTGCTGAATGGCAGCAAACTATTAATTCAACATCCTGCCTGCAAATGAAGTTGGACCTGTCTGAAATTCTGCTAGTTCCTACACCTTTTACACAGTCACTTATGGAGTCAGAAATTAATATTTAATAACAATGTATAACATTGAGGACATGTACAGGCGCACTAAACCCCCAAAATGACATTTTCGCATAAGAACAAAAAAAGGTAAAATACATTTCTTAGTGTTAACCTGACTATCCACTACAGCTATGCTAAAAAAAATAAAGTATTAACTTCCCACTCAATTACAAAGAGCTTAAGCTCCTCCCACATCATTAGGGAAGTGGCAGTGTCCTAATCATCATCAGCTATTTATTCTAAAATGCAGGTAAAAGCAGTTGTGAAAGCACTAGCCCTGCCCTTATTTACGATACTTAGTGCATTTCTGCAAAACAAGTCTGCTAAGCTGTCAGTAACTCTCTGCCTGCTAAAAGCACCACCTTCCTAACATGGCAACCTGCTGCAGAGGAGTGAAAGATTGTGGTGGACATATAACACTCCTGTTATTTTATGTATATTTTTCAGCTCAGTACTACACAGCTTCTGCTAGATATTAAAGCTGTTCTCCCATCTAAGTAAAAGATTTATTAACAAGGTGTCCTTCGCCCTAGCCTGAGCCCCAGGGGGTATGTCAGGTCTGTAATACAGAACTAGCAAATCAATTACATGAACCACTTTATATGGTGGTGGAGAAGCAGGATATGAGCAGGAGAGGCAATCACAAGCCCCAGGCTCTTGTGGCAGTTTGTGATTGGTCCTCCACCTCACATACCAGTTTTCGGATGGGGTTGTAATAAGAATGGAGGAGCCCCGAGAAAAAAATGGCTTTACAAAGCATTCCTGTGGCTTCAACTAGTGAGAACATAGCAACATAGCAAACTGGCAGGTTCTTTTAAAAACTATTTTTGTGGCGTTTACTATACTTCCTCAAATGTATGAAAACAGGTACAGTATATTATTTAACACTATGTATATATTTAGAGTTATCTTCTAAATGACTGTAATAGCTTCACTTCTCTCATGTGTATGTCTCATAGCTAAAGTGGCTCTAGAATGAATACTTTCATGCTACCTGAGAAATGCTGCCTTACCTGTAGGCCTAGACAGCAAAACAGCACTGGCTCTAGTAAAGACATCAGGCCAGTCATTAAGCAAAAAAATGAGTAAATTTGCACCTTGGCAAAACCATGTTGCATTGGAGGGGAGCTAAATTTAAAATGTGGGGACAGATTTATAGTTGGGGCAGGGTATGTCCTAGATCAACTTTAAATTTCAGTGTACAAATAAAGCCATCAAGTATTTGTGTGCAATAAGAAAAACAGCAAATATTTAACTTATGTGCAAAATAATAAACTAATTTGCACCCCTTGTACTGTAACATGGTTTGTCCAGGAGAAAACTTACTCCTTTTCTTTTTTGCCTTGCTCTCCGTAATGACTCAGGTCCATCATGATTGTCTGAGACACTACTAACAAGTTGCATGAAGAACTATAACTTGAGATAAGACACTATATACAAACAAGGATTCCAGAGAAAAGTACATTTGTCACTGGATGTCCCAATACTGATGATGAGAATTACACTGTATCTTACACTTTTATTTAGTTTTAAATGTTTTTAAATTGTGAGAATGTTTGTGTTCTTTTAATTTTAGAAGTAGTGTGGACTGAGAGAATGACTTTCTACTTTTAACCATGATTGTACAGTGGGAGGTAACAACTATTAACCAAACCAGGGTAAAAGAAAAATTTTAAAATAGATAATTTTCTAAATTGTTTCCTAACCTGGTGAGTTGGAAGCCAACAATGATCCACCAAACTAGGGTAAAAGTATAGAAAATAACTCTTGCAAGCCTCAACTCTTGCATATAGAATTTATTGTGGACTCTGCAAATTGAAAATAATTTGAAAATGAACAGACTGCACCACTTATCACATGTTTGAATACAAGTTGAGAGCTGGAGATATGGAGTATTTAAATAACATGAATGAAGGTGCATAAAATGTTTGAATGTGTTTTGCTCAGTTTGCATAGCACATTTTTGGTAGCAATATATTGCTGCAACAAGTTTCACAGTAAACGTTCGTTAAATAATGCTTGCTCACTGATCCATTATGTCACAAAATACAAAGAATATTCATGATCTTACTGAAATATTACAAATTAGACAGTCTGCTAAACAGTGTAAGATCTGCTAGCATTAAAGCACATATTGGAACATAAATAAAAAACAGTTAAGCAATGTTGTAGTGAAATCTACCAAACCATGCAAACTGTATGTATATAAAATCTAAATGTTTTGCAATAACCAACCTCTTCCTTGTCCTGTATTTATGTAAGAAATGTGAGTTTTCTGTTGTACAAGTCATCTCCTCGGCTAGAGCTGCTTTGGCTAAATACATAGTTAATTGTATTGCAGATGCATTGATTTACAGAAAGCCTTCATAAGAAAAGAGATACTTACATGAAAAACTATAGAGACCCTGTGCTTGCCAGTCTCTGTATGTATTGTCACAGAACCATAAGACAGCCTCTTCTAGACTAGGCCTTCACCCACAATCAAAATCAATCCCTAAAATGTGCCTAATCATTGATTCAGCGCATACATTAGTGGTTCAGAAGAGCAGGCAGCTGGGGGATGGAGATTAGTCTCTGGGGGCAAAATGGAGATGGTTTTGAAAGCACTTCAATAACTAATTATTTATCCACAAAAGAGGAGCTATGCTTAGAGGGAGAAAGGGGCTAACCAGCGAAAGCTGGGAGGTTAACCAGCTGTCATCTTCATTAGGATTTTATTATGGAGTATATAGGTGGTCATCATTAAATGTATTATTAGCATTGTTATACTGTACTAAAGGGAGCTGTAACACTTAATCCTCTTTAGAATAAATCAGAGAATACTAACACACTTAAAACTGGTTATTTAAAAAGTACTTATTTAACCTTAATAAGTTACTTTCAGATGATGCCAGCACAGAGACATTATGTAAATATCTCATTATACAGCAGATGACGGAGCATTACAATGAGATCTATTGTAGTAGTCGTTCTAGTTCACAGACAGGAGGGATGTGGTTATTATCTTAGACTAGGCACACAGCTGCCCCATGCCTGATAGGGCACAGCACAGCATGGCAAGTTGACTGTATGTCTGGAGTCATTCAAGCAGCGATGGTGACATTTCCTGCTCATGTGTCATAAGAGGAACACTAGTTATTTTGTTTATTTCAAGCTCCTACTCTAAGTACATAACATAGCGTAGAACATGTACGTAGAACATAGTACGTAGACATGTTTTAAAGTCAGCACTCACAAACTATACTTTTCACCATCACAAATATGATTTCCAATGTGAGGTAGCAACAAAGACTGAATGAATCAGAACCCATATACAGCATTAACCATATCCTCACTGGGATGCAGGTGCACAAACGTGGGTGTGGTGGCAGGAAAAAATAAGTGTGTGTGTTAGTGTTATGACGCTTACCTACTCTACAGGGACATTCATTTCTACAGTGACTAAACTTAGCTATGCGAGATATGCACTGAGCTATGCACTGTGCAGTCATACCGTTGTGATGTCATACAATGCAATGCTGACACATGGGAACTCGCAGCGAGTATACAGAGGTATGCAGTGCACTGGCTATATACCCATGCAGGAGTTGTGATCACCAAGCAGGGCTGGCCGCTGCCTGCCCTCCTCATGGCACAGTAACAGGTCCGTGCACTGGGTATGGGCAATGTGTTACAATAGGAGTAGTTTGCAGCTGCACAGTACATGCACTGGACTCACCTGCTGCTGCTGCTGCTGCTGTCGTGGTCTCGCCGAGAGTCGAACTCACTGACAGCTGCTACCGGCTCCTCCGCTTTGTTGTTTCTCCTCCCTCTCTGTCAAGCTCCCGTGACACGCCCATCCCACCCTTCCCTTCTGCTACGTCACATGACCAGCAGGGCTACGCCTGCCAGCCTCACACTGCTGGACGTCTGGGAAAGCCGTCTGAAAGGGGCGTGGTCACAAGTGTGTGACGTGCGGGTGTGTTCCCCAGCTGATTGGACAATGCTGCCGGCACTCCCATACACCCTCTGTCATACAGCTGCTGTCATACAGCTGCTCTACGTGTTATTGTCATTATTATTGTGTTATTGTTGTTATTGTCATTATTCTTCCTGCCTGGTACAACTCACACTGTCCCATCTTATAGGAGATATATATATATATATATTAGGGGGAGTGACAGGCAGGTGTTTCATTATACTCAACTCTTTGTTAACATTAATTCGCAAAATGCCATCTTACTGCGCTTGTTTTCCACTATCAGTATTTACTAGACTACCATCAGTGTTTCCCTGTCCCATTCACCAGCCAGTTACATGCTGACAAATCATGCTGCACCTAATATATTGTAGCCACTTGCCTCCTACAGGTGTGCAGTTTTTGGGGATTGTGTGTGAAATAATTTTTAACAAACTTCCCCTTCACCCAAACATAGGAGTCCTAAGTCAGGGACCTGGAGTTCTGCAGAACTAACCTCTGTGAGATGGGAAACGAAATGAGCACTATTAGTTTGTAACACAGACACAATTCATCTCCCCTTGGCATGGGTTGAGCACGATCTGTCAACACTGAACCTGTTGACTCAATAATGCCAATAGAATGTTGACAGGTTCAGAGGCCGATGGCACTTTTTATTTATTAAAAAAAACATGCACACCCCCGCCCCCCCAACAGCTTAACCCTAGTGCTTCCCCTGGTATATTGCCACCAGCCCCAGCTGACAAAGCCTAGTGCTGGCATTTGTAAAATCGGGGGGACCCCACGCTTTTTGGCCCCTTGCATTTGCTACTACCAACTTAGACTAGTAGCACTAGGATTCAGATGTTTGGGGGGGATGGGGGACACATTGTTTTTATTTGTGTGCTGGCTTGTTATCATCATACTGTACTATTTACTGCATTGTGACAGAGGGTTCGGCGGCTGGTGGTGGCATTGGCGTTTGAATGTCGACATTGCAAACTTTTCAAACTGTTGACAGTCACAATGTCACCATTTTAACTACATAGACGCACTGAACCTGTTGACATTATGATGTTGACTGTCTGACTGTCAACAGGTTCAGTGTTGACAGATTGACCATATCCCCCCAATTTTGCTACTTAAATGAAAGGGGGTGTTTACTAAAAAATAATTTTAGAACATTAGGGGCATCAGGATGGGAACAGTCACTGACAGCATAGTACTAGACGTAGATGATATGTTGATTTTCCTTGAAGACTCTGTTAGGTCTTTGACTCACCTTTTAGAGGTGGTTGAGGGCTTTGGGAAATATTCAGGTCTGAAGATTAATTGGAACAAATCATTGTTTTTTTCACTGGGGTGACTATCTCCGCCTAGTGCTATATCCTGTCAGTCACTTCAGTGGACTAATAAGTTAAAGTATTTGGGCATTTGAGTGAAGGGTCATGCGTCTGATTAGGTTAAACTTAATATTGACCCAATATCCGAGTATTTAAAGAATAAGTGCTCCACATGGTGGAAACTCCTCATTACAGTCACCGGCAGGATTAATCTTATAAAAATGGTTGTCCAGCTGAAGTACTTGTACCCCCTCCAACACTCCTTGGTGTACCTACTGTTGCATATGTTCCGGAATATTAATAAATATCTAATTTCACTGGTCTGGGGTGGTAAGAGAGCGAGAGTGCGCTTTACCACTTTGTGCAGGACTAAAAAATTCAGGGGGGTTAGCCATGCCTAATCTTAGACTTTACTATCTGGCTTCTCAGCTTACACATATGATCTCTTGGTTGGGTGCTTAACAGGACACCACACTGGGGCATTTCTTAGGCTCCTCTTAGTGTCCCGAGCGTGCGAGGACCTCGCAGGCACTTTTTGACATTAATTGTGGACGTGCCCAGTCGTTCAGTCCTTTTGGGGTAGAATATGGGGGCGTATCTCCTCCACGCTACCTCTCACCCCTCTTTTGTGTCCCAAGGTTTGTTTATTTGGTATTACACTGAAAATAATCTGGATAAGCCACTCTTCAAGTACATATTTACTCTGGCCTCCCTGGCTAAGGTTATTCTAGCTAAGGAGTGGATGGCGTCCGAACCACCCAGTGTTCTCCACTGGACCACTCTAGTCACTGAAGTCTAGAAGCATGAGCGGTTCATGTATGAAAGCAGGAAGGCCATGCACAAGTACCATAAGGTGTGGCACCACTGGTATGATTCTCAGTTTGTTGTTCACCCTCATCAGGATGATTTGGTGGGGTTGGGGAGCCACCGGTTGGGAAGCTAGCTCTCAGCACTGCACAGCCTTACTTTACTAGGCTTGGCTTGGAGTTTAGATTCTTGAAAACCTATATGATTGACACTATCAAGTTGAAAATAGGTAATTTAACTTATTATGTTGCAATAAATTACATTCTTGATCGATAGATTTCCTATGGTTTCCTGATCTCAATGGTTCACATGATACTTATGTATGATGCTACTAGTGACAAGGTTAGATAAGTAGATTAGTTAGTTAGGATGTAATTTTTGTAAAATTTATTTTTTTGTGCTGTATAAAAAACTGCAATAAAAAGACATTACTATTAAAAATAATAATAATAATAATAATAATAATAATAATAATAATAATTTTAGGATAGAATTATCCTTTAGTTGACCAATGCTGGATCATGGTTGCCAACTCCCAGTGTATTTACCAACAATCAGCAATTGTGCCACAAAAAAGTACTCATTAATTATATATGTACCACTCTTGAAACAAAGGAACTGCTCTGAAATAAACTGTCCCCTCTGTCCGCCAGTTGTGACACAGGGCTGAATCCTGCGCAGCTGCATAACTCATCCTCCGTGTGAAGTGCGGTGCCTTTCTAATTAACAAGTATCAAATCTACTGTTAGTGGTAAAAATATGATACCCCATTAATGTAAAAACTGACATACTATAAAACTAATCCTAATTGACTATTACAGTATAAGATGCCTTTCCAGGCTTCTTATGATCTACTCAAGTCCTGTGCATTGAGCAGGGGCATCCACAGAAACCGATAATCATATACAGTGAAAACACAGCTTGTTTTATTAGTCTACTATATTCTGCACCAGCGGCAAGAATGAGTGTTAATGGTTTCACGACAGCCCCGTTAGGTCTGGGTCGGGGAACTCGGCAGGACTGCTCTCTATCCCCTGCCCTGTTTGCTTTAGCGATTGAGCCCCTGGTCTATTATATCCGCTCCCATAAGCACATTAGAGGCATAAAGATGGGAGGAATCACTGACAGCATAGCACTTTACACGGATGACATGTTGGTCTTCCTTTAGGAACCTGATAGGTATTTATCTCACCTTTTAGAGGTGGTTGAGAACTTTGGTTTATATTCAGGATTTAAGATCAACTGGGACAAATCTGTTGTTTTTCGTATGGGGTAGCAACCTCCGCCAGGTGCTGTGTATGTCAGTCACTTCTGTGGACCAACAGGTTTAAATATTTAGGTATCTGGATTACAGCCCATGCATCAGAATATGTTGCTCAAATATTGACCTAATAACAGAATATTTAAAGACCAAAAGCCACACATGGCGTAAGCTGCCTCTCACAGTCACTGGTAAGATCAACCTAATTAAAATGGTGATCCAACCAAAGTACTTATACCCCCTCCAGCACTCCCCGATGTATCTACCATTGAAGGTTTTCCAAAATATTAATAAACATCTCATTTCCCTGATCTGGAGTGGTAAGAGAGCTAGGGTGTGCTTTAACACATTATGTAGAACCAAAAATTCAGGAGGACTGGCCATGCCCAATCTTAAAATTCATTATTTTGCTTCTCAGCTTACACATTTGGTCTCCTGGTTAGGCCATACACAGGACTCTCGGACACTTCTTGGGCGAGCAGACAGACCCCTCCCTTGGAGCTTTGCAGGTTTTGTTCTCTAAGCACAGACCTAGCAAAGTGGCCCCTATAATACGACAGGCATCAATGATTTGGGCAATATTACATGCTCTTATGGGAGGTGAAGGGTTAGACCTGGACACTCCCTTATGATTCAATACTGGTTTCAGGAAACTGGTGGGGTTGGACGGTTCAGTGCTGTGGAAGAATGCGGGAATTCACACCATTGGTCAATATATATAGGCAATCAATTAGCTACATATGAACAATTGAGAGCGACCTTCCCATTACCCAACAATCAGTTCTTCCGGTATCTGCAGCTGAGACATGCACTGAATGCCCAGTTTTCTGAGGGTTTGATTCATATGTCAGATTCTCCGATTAAAAATATATTATGCTCTGTAGGGTCATATAAGACTATTTCTGTGCTCTATGCCTTATTATTGCCTCAGTCCCCGAGAAGATTAGATCAGCTCAAAATAAAATGGGAAGCCGATCTAGGGGTTCTTTCTGATGAGGAGTGGAATATAGTGGTGGGAAATACTAGACATGCCACATCTTGTCTTAAGTTTCAGCAGATCTATTTTTACATTGTACACAAAGTATACTTAACACCAGCCAAGATGCACACAATGGGACTGCACATATCTTCGGAGTGCCCCAGCTGTGGTATCCCTGAGGGCATCTTTTGGCATCTTTTATGGTTATGCCCAGTTGTCCAGTCCTTCTGGAGCCAAATATGGGACTGCATTTCCGTCACATGACCCCTTTGTTATGCCCTAAGATCTATCTATTTGGCACTACACCAGTGGTTCCCAAACTTTTGCAGTTCGCGTCACCCTTAGAGTCTCCATAATTTTTTCAAGGCACCCCTCCAAAATAATTACAGAGCAGTCCTGTTTTATAAGTAGTTGGGTCAAAAAAACATAATAAGTATTTAGGTCAGGACAGAAATACTTATTTAGTTGTATGCAAAAATAATACGCATAGATCCAAGGAAAAAATAATATTTTTATATATTTTTTTCAATTATATTTCTGTCAAAAAATAATTGACAACTAACTCACACTGTGACCTCCTTCATCTCGACACACTCTGCCCCCTCTCACGCTGCCCCGTCTGCCCTCTCACTCTGCCCTCTCTCATGCTGCCCCTCTGCCCTCTCTCATGCTGCCCCTCTGCCCTCTCTCACGCTGCCACTCTGCCCTCTCTCACGCTGCCTCCTCTCACACTGCCCTCTCTCACGCTGCCTCCTCTCACTCGGCCCCGCTGCTCTCTCTCACACTGCCTCCTCTCACTCTGAAAACCCCAAAATATCAGAGGCAGATGAGAAAGTGTACTTGGAGATGAAGATCGAGATGTAGGTAGGAGTGATGTTATGGGCTTTGTAGACTGAGAATAGTTTGAATTGGATTCAGGAGGGTATGTGGAGCCAGTTTAGAGATATGCAAAGTGCATCAGCAGAACAAAAGATGCCCTCTCTCACGCTGCCTCCTCTCACACTGCCCCTCTGCCCTCTCTCATGCTGCCCCATCTCACTCTGCCCCTCTGCCCTCTCTCACGCTTCTGCCTCTCACCCTGCCCCTCTGCTCTCTCTCACGCTGCCTCCTCTCACTCTGCCCTCTCTCACGCTGCCACTCTGCCCTCTCTCACGCTGCCCCCTCTCACTCTGCCCTCTCTCACGCTGCCACTCTGCCCTCTCTCACGCTGCCTCCTCTCACTCTGCCCCTCTGACCTCTCTCACGCTGCCTCCTCTCACACTGCCCCTCTGCCCTCTCTCACGCTGCCTCCTCTCACGCTGCCCCTCTGCCCTCTCACGCTGCCTCCTCTCATGCTGCCCCTCTGACCTCTCTCACACTGCCCCTCTGCCCTCTCTCACGCTGCCCCTCTGCCTCCTCTTACTCTGCCCTCTCTCACGCTGCCTTCTCTTACTCTGCCCTCTCTCACGCTGCCCCTCTACCCTCTCTCACGCTGCCCTCTCTCTCTGCCCTCTCTCACGCTGCCCTTTCACTCTGTCCCCGCTGCCCCCCTCTCACTTTGCCCCTGCCACTCTCTCTCACTCTGCCACCACTCTGCCCCACTCTCACTCTGCCACTCACTCTCTGCCCCTTTCTCTATGCTTCTCTCTCACTTGGCCACCACTCTGCCCCCTCCGCCACTCTGACCCCCCCTTCATCACACTGCCCCCCCTCCGCCGCGGCCAGCCAGAGGGAAAAGAAAAAAAAAAAGAAAAATTACTTACCAATCCACGCGGCGCCGGGATCCAGCATCCTTCTCTCTCCTGCAGCGCGCCCGACAATCAGGGACAAGCTGCAGGAGAGAGAAGGATGCTGGATCCCGGCGCCGCGCGGATTGGTAAGTAATTTTTCTTTTTTTTTTCTTTTCCCTCTGGCTGGTCGCCGCACCCCAGTGACAGTGCCGCGGCACCCCTGGGAGCCGCGGCGCACACTTTGGGAACCGCTGCACTACACTAAAAGAAAATGTAAGTAACCCACTTTTCAAATATATAGTGTATCTCACTGGATTAATCTAGTTACTAAAGTATGGAGGAATAAACGGTTCATGTATGAAAGTAGAAAATTCACACATAAATACCATAAGATATGGCACCACTGGTATAAATCAAGTTATGTTATCCACGCTCATCAGGATGATATGATGGATTTGGAGAATCACCAGATGGATGGTAAGCTCTCAGCCCTATGCAGCTTCAATAAATTTAACCTGGAGTGCAATAAAAATAATATGATGGTATCATCGTCCTAAAAGTTCACAAGATATCACTGTATAATGGTTATAGCGACATAGGTAGGGATAGATGTTTATTTAAATTGGATGTTAGATATGTTATTTGTATGTTATAACTAAAAAATCTCAATAAAAATACTTTATTCAAAGAAAATAAAACACAGCTTGCTACCAATTCGTAAACACAGGACAAAGACTCTAGCAATGACAGTCTCTGACAGTTGTACTGCATAAATTATCTCCAGAGAGATGCTTCACACAGAATAATTAAGGCACAGACTTGTAGAAGTGGATACAGAACCCACAGTATGCAATCTAGGTAATGGAAACGAGCCATTCTTCATAAACTACCTGGAGACAGAAAAAGTTCAAGCGAACTGAGGCGAGCCCAGAGCCTCTCAGTGCCATAATTAACAGGCAGAGTAATAAAGAAAGATTACCTGCCTAGCCAGCTGACCAATGTTTAGTAGTCTGTTCAATGTTTATAATGCTGTGCTCACAAAAAGAGGTCAGAGTAAGTAGGATGCCTGAATGCTGAGTTGGAGTTATAATGATGAGTTGTATTGTCTTGTTGTTTCCCTCTGTATGGCGCTGCAAATCTCATGTGGTGCCCTATAAATAAATATTAATATTAATAATAATAATAATAATAATAATAATAGTTGTGTTTGCCAGGATATAGAGTCAGAAGTCTTTGTATGCCATTAGCCAGAGTATTAGAGTCAGAGTTGAAGCTGAAATCAGAAAACTGAAGAATCACAGAGAGGAGACAGTACAGGGGTTCAGAGTAAAACTCTATCACTGACAAAGCTGCATAGAACAGGAGAGACTTTTAAACTGCAAAGATCCAATCAGGTCAGGTGAGAAGCACACCAGAGTTAAATAGGCAATCCTAATATCCTAACAGACTGTAAATTATCCACTTCCTCAAAAGAACCAGTGCAAATAGGCTCTATCAGGGAATTCATGCAGGGGAAGTTAATTTTCCTATTCCTTTACTTTTCTTTTCAAGCTTGCTGGGGAAACATTTGTATCTAGATGGGTCCAGATAAAACCATCTAGGCAATCAGGTACCTACTCCATAATTTGACCAAAAAAGAATACTAGTTAAATTCCTTTAAGAGTTTGAATTTGTTAATGTCTTAGCTTTCCAAGAATGTGGTTCTGCAGGAAACTTTCTAGATCTTGAGTTTGCTAAGACTTTAGGTATTGTGTTTATGCCTGTCGAAAATCCCTTTTGAGTGTTAGCAATTTATTTTGCACTTCCTATGATTTGTATTGCTGTCAGTAGTCTGCATGTTAAAAAAATATCCTGAAAAGTGCATAGAGCTAGATTTATATAGATTAGCCAATTCAATCTAGGCAGGCTTTATGATGTCACCAGCCATGTGACTGCCCCCTTTAAATTCTACACAGAGCAGCATACCCTCCTCTATAGAGAGCTGTGGAGCAGCTCAGCAACCCGAGGAGACCTGGCTTGGATGGAGTCGGGATGGAGGAAGCAAAGGAAGACGCGTCAGATGCTGTATCTGGTAAGAGACTCATATATATATATACACACTACATGGACAAAAGTATTCAGACGCTTGACCATTACACCAACAGGGACTATAATGACATTGTATTCAAATACATATACTTTAATATGGAGTTAGACTCCCTTTTGCAGCGATAACAGCTTCCACTCTTCTTGAAAAGCTTTCCACACAATGTTGGAGTGTTTCTGTGGGAATTTGTGCCCATTCATTCCTAGAGCATTTATGAGGTCTGGTACTGATGTTGGACAAGAAGGCCTGGCTTGCAATCTCCGTTCCAGTTCATCCCAAAGGTGTTTGATGGGGTTGCGGTTAGGGATGAGCGGGCTCGGATTCTGCTAATCCGAGCCCACCCGAACAGTGCGGATCCGAACGGGATCCGAGTACTGTTCGGATATTTCCGGTGGGCAAAAAATGAAAACGAGGCTCTGACGTCCACGTCTCGTGAGACTCGGATTGCATAAATTCCCCGCTTGCGGCCGCCATCTTCATTCGGGCTGAGATCAGGGAAGAGGGAGGTTGTAGATAGTGTAGTGGTGCTCCTGTGTCCAGTGGTTAGTTAGTGTCTCCTGTGCTCTGTCCTGTGCTCTGTGCTGCTGAGTCCAGTGGTGCTTTGGCCAGTGCTCTGTCCTGCTGGGTACAGTGGTGCTTCTGTCCTGTGCTCTGTCCTGCTGGGTCCAGTGGTGCTTTTGTCCTGTGCTCTGTCCTGCTGAGTCCAGTGGTGCTTTTGTCCTGTGCTCTGTCCTGCTGAGTCCAGTGGTGCTTCTGTCCTGTGCACTGTACTGCTGGGTCCAGTGGTGCTTTTGTCCTGTGCTCTGTCCTGCTGAGTCCAGTGGTGCTTTGGCCATTGCTCTGTCCTGCTGAGTCCAGTGGTGCTTTTGTCCTGTGCTTTGTTCTGCTAAGTCCATAGTTATTTTAAAAATATTAAAAAATCATAAAAAATTATACAAAAATAATTACAAAAAAATATAAAAAAATTATTTAAAAAGTATAAAAAAAATTCTAGAGCAATATATTGTTGCAGTCCAGAAATATTAGTACTGGTCAATTAAAATACATTCACTCTTCTTGCAGTCCAGAAATATTATTACTGCTAAATTAAAATACGTTCACTGTTGTTGCAGTCCAGAAATATTAGTACTGCTCAATTTACCTACGTTCACTTTTGTTGCAGTCCAGAAATATTAGTACTGCTCAATTTACCTACGTTCACTGTTGTTGCAGTCCAGAAATATTAGTACTGCTCAATTAAAATACGTTCACTCTTCTTGCAGTCCAGAAATATTAGTATCAGATATAAAACTACGTTCAATGTTACTGCCAAATAAAAAAAGAATGAAAATGCCCTGTCATCAACGAAAACAAGAGGTAGTGACGCTCTAGAACTCCACCCTCTATATGCTGCAGAGGATAAAGGAGCAGCAAAAGGCCATTCAAGCCTGCAGTGCACTGCAGGTGCCACTGCTAGATGGCCCACGTGTTTGTGCCGCCCACTTGTGGCGCTTAGCTTAGACATTCAGCTACCTCGGTGCAACCTTTTGGCCTAAAATCAATATTGTGAGGTGTGAGGTGTTCAGAATAGACTGGAAATTAGTGGAAATGATTGTTATTGAATGTTATTGAGGTTAATAATAGCGTAGGAGTGAAAAACAAACAAAAAAATTGGTTTTAGCACTTTTTATGCTTTTTTAAAAATAAATCAGAATCCAAAACCCTAAATCAGAACCAAAACCTTTATTCGGGAGTTTTGGCAAAACATATCAGAACCCCAAAAATCAAGCTAATCAGAACCCAAAACACCAAAAGTGGCCGGTGCACATCCCTAGTTGCGGTCAGGGTTCTGTGCAGGCCAGTCAAGTTCTTTCACACAGAACTTATCAAACCATGTCTTTGTAGTCCTTGCTTTGTGCACTGGGGCACATTCATGTGTGAATAAAAAAGGGCCTCCCACTTTCTAATAATATCACTTACAGTGGATCGTGGAATATCCAGCAGGGATGAAACTTCACGAACCGTCTGATTGCAATGGTGGCATCCTATCACAGTACCACGCTTGAAGTCACTGAGCTCTTCAGAATGAACCATTTTGTATCACACATGTTTGCAAACGGAGACTTCAAGGCTAGGTGCTTGATTTTATACACCTTGGGCAACGGGTCTGATTGAAACATCTCAATTCAATAATTAACAGGTGTGGCCAAATACTTTTGCCCATATAGTGTATATAATCCGACAGCTTACACATAACAATCATTTTTCTGTAGTAGGTTAGGAGCCTAGGTGAAATATATCTCCCATCAAGACCAATCCAGTGACTGTCACTATATATATATATATATATATATATATATATATATATATATAATATTATACACAAAGGGATTGTTGTTGCACATTTATACAGTAGTGCACCAACGTTAGAAAGATACAGGTGTAGAACATGTAAGTGACAAAATAATAGTAGAGAATCTTACATGGTTTGTAGCTCTTTCTGCAGCTAGAAGCAGATGGACAGGGTGGATCTGCACTGAGGCTAATGAAAACAGGACATCTGCAGGGAATTCTGTTTTAAAGGTAAAGTGGGAGTGTCATCTGTTCAACAAGCTAGGGCTGTATGAGGAGTGCAAATTTGACTGATGCCAGACAGTGGCCGGTGTCTAGGGAACTGGTCTCTTTTAGTTTACTGTTAGGGTTACGAGAGGAGAGTGTGCAAACTTTGTTATGAATTACTTTGCCATCTTGATAAAAAGCAAAGTAAAAGCAAGAAGGTGGTCGTGTATGCAACAGCACAAGCGTGCCAGCGTCACAATAGGTATATTATATATATATATGTATAATTTGTATTTTACTACATAGTGTTAAATTCAAATGATCACACTCCCTACCTTCAGGACCCCTAGGTACTTGGCTATTCAGTTGCTTTTCCAAGCCACCACTTCTAAATTTCCACTTTAACTCACCTCTAATGCAACACCATAGTGTTACTACGTATTGTGCAGGGCACATCCTCCAGTGGAGTGCACAGGATTGTACTTTTTCACAAAATTAAACAACCTCCTGTTGTATAGAGAGAGAGAATGATTACATATACTGAGGCATTAGTTTAACAGCATGAAATGAACATAGTCCAGTGGATCATTTGCAGGATCATTGCTATGAGAGGTTTTAAATAGCTGCCACTAAATTAGCTCTAAAGATGAGTCAGCCTGTATGCCCCATGCCATTTAAAGTAGGTCACATTAGCATTCAGCAATAGGCGAGTGACTTCCAACAATTCATACATAAGTCGGTAGCCTAAAATGACCCTCATTTTTGAAGACTACATTCCCCTACACTCATTTGTGGCATTTCTCTATTCCTACATAAGACATTGTAGTATCATGGAGAAAGCTATTTTTAGTCTGCTCTGATTTAGCACATTGTCACATATCTTGAGAGCTGAGAAAAGATATTATTGCCCTGCATTTAAGAAAATGTACCACTCTGCTCAATAAAACCCACTGCTGTAACTTCTAATATTTTATTCTTAGTTTAACTTTTTTTTTCTGCTTCAATCAATAATTCCTTGGGGATTTTAGTTCCACCTCAATTATCCGAATGTAGATCTCTCTGAATGTGCCCTCAATGTGACCAGCAGCCTCCAGATATAGGTCAATTGTTCAATTAGTTCTCTATGAAATGTACTAAGTCAATGTATTCTTTAACCCTTTCGGTGCTCCCTGCAATATTTTAAACAAAAAGCAAGCTATAAAAACTATCAACATAATAATTTCTTACCACCAGTCTAACATTCAATAAATGATCTGTGCATTTAGTTCTAATACAACATTATATAGGGTCAGGTTTACATACACTTATTTATTAGGGGGTGGGGTTTTTGTGTTTTTGCAAACCGCCACATATGACTAGCAGTTTTCACCTCCAAACCGCAGGATTTACTATACTTTGTTTTGGAGGGTGAAAACTGTAAGTATTGGTGATGTGTGGCAGTCTGCAAACCCCTAAACCACCTACGGTTTAGGTAAAAGTGCGAGCAGTTTAGGTTAAACCATCGGGTAAAACCGGATGTGTAAGAGCCCAATGCTGCTCAGTATCGGGCCCGGACCTCTAGGGGACCCTGAAAAAATGATTGGAACCCCATACCTAGATAGCTCCAACCCAATGTTTAGTAGCACTGGGCCCCTGTTGGTATCCCTGGCCGGTGGGTACTAGGGTAATAATATGAAAATGTAGTGCATGTACTTGTGATACTACAAGCGCCAGCATGCACATGGGCACCAAGTGCCACAAATGTGTACTACAAGTGTTTGCCTCAGTGATATAAATAATAAATTAATAGTGTCCCCATTGATATAAATAATACTTTCATAGTGTCCCTTGATAGGAATAATTTATTAATGTTACCGGGTTAATATTTTATAGTATTTTTACCCCCATAATGCTTTTTACTATGTTATTTCCCTAATAAGTACTTACTTGAAATCATCTTTTTTTTTATCTGACATAATTCATATGGATATTTAAAAAACAAAAACATACAGTTTCAGGGCAATTTAAAACTGCTCTGTTTCAAAACATGCTATTTTATTTGCTGCTCGGGCTATAGATAATATCACGGGTTTCCAAAACGCACATAAAATTGTCAAAAAACCACTTAAATAAATGTATCCCTTAGTTGTTTTAATATTTAGTGTTTTGCTCAGAGCTGTTTTAATAAAGGGGCAAATGCTAGGACAAGGTAATCAATTTAAACATCCTAGTAGTGTGTGTGTGTATGTTAGGGGATTTTAGATTGTAAGCTCCAATGGGGCAGGATTGATGTGAGTGAGTACAGCTCTGCGGAATTAGTGGCACTATATAAATAAATAGATGATGATGATGATAGTAGTGGAGTTTAGATACTGTAGTAATTTCTGCTTTCTCCTTCAGTCTCAGCCTCCTTGTGTCCTAAACATCCTCTGATAAAGTCTGTTTAAGTAGAGCCACACACTAAATGCAGAGTGGCCAGCATGCAGCTGTCACATTAGTCCTGCAAAGGCCTCTTATGTGCATTCAAGAAAGCAGAGTGGGGGCCCAGAAGGCGACAATGCATTGTCAGGCACCTACTCAAACTTTGCTATGAGACCTGGTGATGCAATTTTCCACCTCTGAACCCAAGGGTCTTCCGGTTGGTTGATCCTGTTCACCTAATCATTCACTCAATCCTGGAGTCAATCTGTCATTCAAAATAGGAGCAAATTTAGGACATTCAAAATACAGGCGCTAATCTACAGTATGTCATTCAAAATAGTGTTATCCTATTGGCTTATTAGCTACTTGACATCTAGGTCTCTCATTGGCCGTCTACTACTATATTTCCTGTGTTTCCAACATTGCGTTCCAGCCTTGATAAAGCAATAATGAAACGTGTGTTGGCAGCACTGTCCTGAGGGATAGTATATCAGGGCATTCCTCCTCCTCCTAACAGCTACCAAGATTGACATGAGTTATTTTCTCCTCCCACCTTACAAGTTAGATAAGAAATAGGGCATAGAAGCCATTAGTTGTGGCTACAAGAGACAGCACAGCCAGACCAGTACAAGAGCATTTAGTAAACTCAATTGTAAATGTCAATCTGTAGTAGAGCACTAAATAGTTTTAGAATTTTAGATTGCAGACAATTTATTATGATTACAGTATAGGAGTTTATATTATATATTATTAACATCTTATGTTTAGCCATTAGGGTTTGATAAGCCTACCGATGACAACATTGTTTCATATTAAACAATTTCAAGCTCTGTCACCAGAAATGGCCAACAAGTGTTACAATAATCCATTTCCTTCTCCTACTTCTTTCTGTTGTCTTTGTCTCTTAGGTGAGTTAGGAGTTATAGAGGACCATAGTTTTTTTTGTGTGGGCTTACCCTGTCTTCCCGGAGCTCTGATGGGTCACTGTAATATACTTTTCTAGTGCAAACATGGACAGGGGGTGACATAAAGCAATGCTGAGGCAAAGATGAGTGAGTACAACCTTCTGGAGAAGACTAGGTCCTCTGCTCTCCACTTTCAGATGCTCCGTGGTGCCTCTATTAACCATCTGCAGGATTCCCATTATAGGGTTTAAATAGGCATAGGTGACACAAGACAGAGAAGCCCACTCACACAGAGAGCCCGTCATTGAGAGAATAGAACTGGGTGCACAGGCACGTGTCTACGTAACATATCGGAGCATGCGTAACATCACTTTCAGGTTAAACCAGTTTAAAGCAAAGTTACAGGGCCATTTCTCAGTGCTATGCAGGCACTGGGGCCTGCATTATCAGACAACTATGGCACTTGGAGCTTCACTGCTGATCTACAATGGAACTGGAACTGTGACAAATAAGCTGAAAAACACTTGTCCTAGGGAAACACCTGGTTGTTTTCTATGTTTTTCAAACTATATGGTCTTTTTTTTGTTTGTAATATTTTACTCTCTTGGAGCTTGTGCAAGGATAGAAAAGCTACAAATCCCATAACCTTGTATATGGAGCATATGATAATCCCCACCAAATGCTTATGAAGGAGTTATTTGTACAACTTGTACTCCTCTTTGATACTGCTTAACTGCCTGAGGATATCATGGCCCGGATGATGATGCCAATGCAGGATACATTTTTCAATAGAGAAGAGAATAAAAAGGGGACAAAGAAAGAGAAAAAGCAGAAAACTTCATATACACTGGGTTCTTAAAATCGTATTTATAAATAAAGAAAACTGCTAGATAAATGTCAGAATAATAGGAAAAGAATTGGCTGTATCCTTTCCATCATGGCTCTAAATGGAGCTTATTGCCTGATGTAGCTGCTATAGCTCTTTTACCTAGACCCACTATTCCTTTAGGAGACCAAGGACCATTAAAAGATCCTATGTATAGGAACATTGAAAGCTGTTTCAAGAAATTGTACATTTATTCTGGTATCGTACTTAAGTCTGGTGTTGCAGTTGCCTCAGTATCAAGAGCACTCAACATGTGGGCTAATACCTTGCATATAGATATTGAGTACAAAATTAGTAGACAATATCTACTTAAATGCATTGAAGTTATTATGTAACGAAATATAGAGTTACTTTGATACAAATCAATTTTCTTCCATGATTAACGCTTCGGTGGTTGTGGCTAGAAGTGTTCTTTGACTGCTTCCATGGGCAGAGAATCTATAATCAAAGAATCGACTAGTAATGCTTCCTTAAGAGGACACTTTCCTCTTTGGTCAAAATCTTGATTCTCTGGGCCTGAGTCATTAAAGAGAGCAAAGCATTAAAAGGGAGTAACTTTGCACCTGGGCAAAATCATGTTGCATTGTAGGGGGAAGTGCATTTAAAATGTGGGGACAGATTATTCGTTGGGTTAGGGCATGTCCTAGATCAACTTCAGTGTAAAAATAAAGCTACCAAGTATTTGTGTGCTAGATGAAAAAACAGCCAGTATGTACCTTATGTGCAAAATAATAAACTCATTTGCACCCCTTGCATTGTAACATGGTTTGTACCGGAAAACATTTACTCCTTTTTTTTGCCTTACTTTCCTTAATGACTCAGGCCCTATGATTCAAAGGATCACAGAAACTAAATAAAATTAATGACCAAAGGATAGAAGAACAAGCTTCCCTTCCCCGTCTTCTTGGCTAACTTCAACGAAGCACGTAGTTATTGGCCTGGAAAACAATATTCTAAACAGTTTGGTAACAGCTTTTCTAAATAGCCCTTTCGGCCCTTTAAGGCTAAATGAGAAAGGCCAAGGCAACAAACAGAATGACTCTCTCCAGACTCTGTTAAAAGCAGAAGCCATCTGTCCTGTTCCTATAACCCAGGAAGACACCAGCTTCTATTCAACACTGTTCCTGATAGAGAAATCATTGGGCAGTTTCAGAACTATTCTAATTTTGTGAAGACTCAATCAGTTTGTCCATGCAAGACATTTCCACATAGAATCTGTAAATTTCATTCTTAATGCCATAGAAAGGGGATCTTTCTTTTCCACAACAGATTTACACATTGCTTATTTCCACATCATTATTGCAGCACACCATCCTCAGTTTCTCAGTGTCATGAGCAGCCGCCGCCGCGGCTCTTCTGTTTACTTGGGAGGCTGTGTGTTAGGAACCCCTCCAGCCGGCACAACACAACCCGGAATCTACACTGCCAATCAGGTGTTCACTGGAGCCCCTGATGGTGGGGACAGACTGGACCACAGACTGACAGAGGGTCGTGAAGTGTGTACCGGCTGGGGAGAACCCAGGCAAGCGGAGTGGAGTCCAAGCAGAGGTCAAGGGCCAGCAGCAGATAGCAGATCCGATAAACAAGCCGGAGGTCAGGGGTCACGAGCAGACAGGGTGGTCAGTATTCAAGCCAGAGGTCAAGGTCACGAGAAACACAGGCAGGGTCCAAATCCAGGCAAGGGGTCATACATGGGTAGTCAATAGAATTTCCAAGAGACAGGAACAAGGCACAGAGCAGGTCAGCAGACTGGCAAACAGAAGCTATAACCGGCAATGAGGCAGCAAACCCCATTGCCTTAAATACAGCCAACAGCCAATCAGAACCTGCCCCCTAGACAGAGCACACTTGCAGCCTAATTGCTAGATATTAAAACCACCAATCAGGGTTTAGCCCTGGAGTCACACTTGCAGGCTAATGCCTGCTAATTCAGCTACAGGCTGAATCTAATTACCTGCCCCCATGCGCGTGCATGCCCGACTGCCGGGACGCGGCGCTGAAGAGGTGTCCGGCCGTTGCCTTGGCAACGGTCAGGAGTTGAGGGGAAATGACGTCCCGGTCGTTATGGTGACGGCCGGGACTCTGGAGCGGACAGGAAGCGAGCCGCGGCGGCTGTGAGTACCGCCGCAGCTCGTGACAGTACCTCCCCCTTGAGGAGGGGTTAAGGAACCCCGACCCCCAGGTTTCCTAGGAAATTTTTTGAAAAATTCCTTCAACTGTCTTGAAGCATATAGTCATCTTCGCGGGACCCAGGACCGCTCTTCTAGTCCACGATTCTTCCACTGTACTAGGAAGTGCACCTGCCCCTGCACTCTTTTAGAGTCGAGAATCTTCTGAACCACAAATTTTTGTGGTATGTTCTTGTTTCTCACAGAAAGACCTGTAGGCTGGGATTGATTCGGGTATAATACTGGTTTAAATAACGAACAATGAAACGTGTTAGGGATCTTTAGTGAACCAGGAATCTTCAATCTGAAAGCTACCGGATTAATCTGCTTGGTAATCATGAACGGACCAATAAATTTAGGCCCCAGTTTCTTACAAGGCTGTCTGAGCCTAATATTTCGAGTTGAAAGCCACACTTTCTGGCCCACTTTAAATGAGCAGGTGGTACAGTGGCGATCC
Source organism: Mixophyes fleayi (assembly GCF_038048845.1). Lineage (NCBI taxonomy): Eukaryota > Metazoa > Chordata > Amphibia > Anura > Limnodynastidae > Mixophyes > Mixophyes fleayi. The sequence continues at coordinate 219,409,483 of NC_134406.1, read as the reverse complement.
GAATTTTTTTTAGCAGACAATGAGGACTTTTTCAAGGAGGACTGAACTTTCCTCCAAATTACTTTCAGATCAGCAGCTGTGGAACGAATCTCCGGGATACCAGCAGATTTGAGAGAATATAGAGAATTAGACCTGGGATGGAAACCGAAGTTACAGTAGAACGGGGAAGTTTGAGTAAATGAGTGAGATGAGTTATTGTAGGCAAACTCTGCCCAGGGCAGCAAAGAGGACCAGTTATCATGGAATTCTGAAGTATAACATCGGAGGAACTGTTCAAGTGACTGGTTAACCCTTTCAGTTTGCCCGTTAGACTGAGGGTGGTATGCAGATGACAGACTGATCCTGATTCCGAGAAGGGTGCAGAAGGATTTCCAGAATTGTGCTATGAATTGTAAACCATGATCAGAAACAATATCAGAAGGAAGTCCATGGAGACGAAAAATATGTTGTATGAAGAGAATGGCCAGATCTCGAGCGGTAGGATGCCTGGTTAGTGGAATGAATTGTGCCATTTTGCTGAAGCGGTCTACCACAACCCAAATAGTATTGTGTCCTGCAGAAAGTGGCAAATCAACAATAAAGTCCATGGACAAATGTGTTCAAGGTTTTGCAGGAACGGCCAATGGAACCAACTGACCTACAGGGCGAGTCCTGGGAATTTTGTTCCTGGCACAAACCTCACAAGAAAGGACATGACTCGATGTCATCAGACAAAGATGGCCACCATACAGTGCGGGAAAGGATTTCCAATGTTTTGAACACTCCAGGATGTCCAGCAGTCTGATTCGGGAGTTGAGGGGAAATGACGTCCCGGTCGTCTTGGTGATGACCGGGACTCTGGAGCGGACAGGAAGCGAGCCGCCGCGGCTGTGAGTACCGCCGCGGCTCGTGACACTGTGTCACAGTTTTTGCCTGGACACCCGGGACGTATTTTTCGGGTGACAACTGGGTGTGTGCGCTTTACACACTAATTAATTAACAGCCTGCTGAGGCGGATTGGCCCATTCTTGTATATAAGGCAAGGAGGGCTTAGCCACCCTTCCGGTTATAGCGTCCTGTGTACCTTATATTGCTTGTCCTGTGGATATCTGCTGACTTATTATTGATTCCTGTTGTAACCCTTGGCTTGTTTTTGGACCCTGCTTGAATTCAGATGCCCCTGACCACTGCCTGTCTACTATATTGAATTATCCTTGCTTGCAACATTCCCTGACCTCTGGCCTGTCCCTTGTTATCCTGCTTGCTACTTACCCTCGACCTTTGGACTGTTCCTGGTATTGTCCCCTGTATTCCAGTTATCCTCCATGTCTGCGCTACGTTTGCCATTGATAAAATTTTACTACGCTAGAGTGAAGTCCTGGGGACATCCGAGTACCTTTAACACTACTAGTTCTATGAGAAAGGCTGCTGCTATAGGTGAAGACCTCTATCCATCTGTTCTAAAAGTTTATCTTGGTACCCGCAGTAACATTATAACTGGCCACAATATGACTGGAGGACTTCAATTTTATGGATCTAGTCCTGCTCAGGTTTTGGCAGGTCAGATTCAGATGTTGTCTCAAGTAGTCTAGGTGCTTTCTCACTGTTTGTCACTACAAGAGAATGCTGCTAAATCTTTGCAAACCACCTTGGCACCATCTGTGGAACCCATACTTGACCTCTCAGATCGCTTCTCTGGCGACCGGAGGTTATTCCGAAACTTTAAGGAAAGTTGCGAGCTGTATTTTTGCTTGAGACCCCGTTCCTCTGGCTCTGAGAAACAGAGGGTGTGAATTGTAATTTCCCTGTTCCAGGAAGATCCCCTGGCCTTGGCCTTTGGCTTGACTCCAGGTAGCCCCACTCTACAATCTGTGGATGTATTCTATAATGCTTTAGTTCTAAAGTATGATGATCTGGGTCGGGTGGCCTCTGCCGAGTCACACATGAGATTGTTAAAGCAGGGCCGGTATTCTGCCAAGGAATACTGCGCTGAGTTCAGGCCATGGTTCACCGGCAGCAAGTGGAACGATCTGAACTTTGTAGTCAGTTCTGCTTAGGGTTGTCTGATCAAATTAAGGACTATTTGGTGCTATATCAGGGGTGGGCAAACCTGTCCTCAAGGGCCATATCCAGTTCATGTTTTTAGGATTTCTTTAATCATGTACAGCTGAGTTAATCTATTTGGCTGGGTCAGTAATTATCCCACCTGTTTCTACAGACAGAAATCCTACCTATATCCTTCACCTACCTCTCTGGAAGACCTTATGCAACTGGCCATTAAAATTGATAGGCGGAAGTTCAGGGGGCATCTAAGTAACTTTGAGCGCTGCTAGTTTTATTGGAAAGGCACCAACTATATGTGAAGACTTCTATCCATTTGTTTTAAAAGTCTCTGTAGCTGTTAGCTGTAACACTCAGGTACTTTGTCATTTCCAGGTCACCTGTCTTCCATTTAAACTCTCTACATCTCCAAGGATCTTTCCCAAAGTGTTGGATGAAGGGGTGTTACTACCAAAGGGCTACTCCCTTACGTTCAAATAAAGTGTGGAGTAGCCCTTTGGCCACATCTGGATGACACCCTTGTCATAGGAAAGTCTGAGCATATTTTCACGGATATGACAATAGAAGTAATCTTGTTTCTACAACAACATGGCTGTATCATCAATGTGCAAAAATGTCATCATGTACCCTTTCAACATCTGCAGTTATTAGGCAAGTAAATTTTCACCACAAGAGACTGTGTGTCTTTTTGTCACAAGAAAGACAAACAAAATTCAAGTACAGGCACGCCAGCTTCAGTCTCAAAGTTAAATTTGATACAGACTTGTTTCAGTCTCTGGGGAATGTTCTCATCAGCTATTCCCATTCTTCCATATTTAAGTTGGCATATGCAGGTTCTTCAACTAAATCTACTAAGTGGGGTTGTAAATCAAATTCTCTGGATCATGTCATCGGACTCATAAAGATCACCAGATAGTCTCTTTAGCTGGTGGCAAGATCAAAAATTAAGAAATCAAGGAATGTTTCTTTCAGAAGAAGAATGAATTGTACTCACAACAGATTCCAGCTCCATAGGTTGGAATGTACATCTAACTGCAGAGGTGACATAAGGAACATAGTTACAGTGCGAAAGATATCTGCAATCATGTCACGGGAAGACAAGAACAATAACATAGCAGATTACATCAGTAGATGCCAAATCCATCAAGGAGAATGGGTCTTATGCAAATAAGCTTTTCAATTGTTAATCCAGAAATTCAATTCTCCCAAGGTGGATCTAATGGGAACAACTCAGAACATCAAGGTAGTTTGTTTCTCCTCCTGTCACAGGGAAATCAGTCATCAGGAGTAGATGATCTGACAGTGCCATGGAACTTCCAACTAAAGTATGTGTATGTTCCCTTCTCTTTGCACGTTCTTCAATGTTGGCCTCATCACCTGTGGTTTGCGGGGGATTGGGGAATGCTTCTGGAGCCACCTTAGCCTCTACCATGGCTTCTTTTACAACAGGGACCTGCTGTTTACCTAAATTCAGACTCCCTCTCTTTAATGCAGAAATATGGAGCGGTAGCTATTGAGAATCAAAGGTGTCTCTGATAAAGTAATTGAAGTACTGCTTCAGGCAAGAAAAAATAATTATTCTCTTGTATATAATTCATTCTGTGGTGCAAATCTAAACTTCATAATCCCAATCTGTCAGTGTTCCAGTTATTTTGAATTTTGAATTGTTTTGACAAGGGGCTCACTCTTGCCCAAATTCTTATTTTTCTGTTTTTTAAGCTGGAAATAGGATGCATTATCCTCATATCAGACCAAGTTTCTGTCCACAACCATCTAATAAGAAGGGAGAACAGTTACATACTCTAGAACTTGTTAGAGGAATCTCTGTTTATCTTTGCAGAACAAATGAATTCAGGAAAATAGAGCAGCTCCTTGTCTTTCGTCGAGCATCCCATACGAAGTGTGCTCCATCCAAACCTACTCTTGCAAGATGGATTAGAGCTATAATTGCACAAGCTTGTTACTAACCAAAACACTAAGTAGTACAGTGACACTATATGTGAGTGGTGTCATGCATACTGAAAAATATGAATGTCTTATTAATTGTGACAACAGGCTTCTGATCATGATGGACAGACACCAACCCCTGCTTTCTCCAACAGCAGCACCACCGAGGGACATACCAACACTGCCCGATTGATTTGTAAATCACATAAGTATATGACCTCTAACCCCAATTATTTTATGTCACAGTAAAGCTATTTTCTAATGAAACCATTTGCTCAATTTCAATTGTATTTAAATGTAAGTTAATCTATAAGTAGGAAGCTCCACACATTTCTGTAGAACCCCATGAACTTGGTGATTTACAGCTTACTGTAGGTTTTTAACTTTGCAGCTTCCTTTAAGAATAAGCATATAATAACATTGTTTCTAGCCAATCCATGTGAGTGATGACAGTTCATCTAACATGTATCCAGTGAACTTAAACACATGGTTGACTTACATAACCCCATTCTTGCCTATTCACTACGAAATCACTGGGCTGGCAACCACAGCGACTGTGGGCTGGTAACCACGTCGACTGTTTGTCCTTTTCATTGTTACAACAATGTTGCTACACTCTGGGAAACAGGGACCCCTTAGTGCTGCAGAGAACCTGATAAATTTAAATTAAAACAATTAACTGCCAGTCCACCAAAAAAAAAAAACAACAACGTCCGTAAATCATATTAGAATTGATTCAGCAATATGAAATAAAAAACAAAAAACAATTACACATTTTTGGACATTTCCTTTAAGGCTCTATTCACAGGTACAATCATCACTGCTGCAATTAATTACTTCTATACAAATATGTCTTTTATACATTTTGACATTCTATTTTATTATGTAAAAATGTCATTTAGACATTCAATTTTCAACATGCAATCTTTGATTATATTAATCACACAAAACATTTACATTTTAATAAAATGGTAACAGTAAAATGATACAATTGGACATGGCTATGTAAATAACCACATAGCACTTGTAATTTGTATAATGTATTGATATTCTGGCTAAGAATTGGCCATGTGACAGACTAAGCAATGTAAATAACATCAGTCACATTCTGTAATGTAAATGTGGATGAAGACTGTTCTTAGTCAAGGTTAGTTGCTAAGCAACACTGTGAACAGCACAGCATAGGAACAGTCATGCCAATTGTAGGAAGTGGCCTGATCCATCATGTGTGGGAGAATTAAAATATCATACTTAAGTCTGTTCTCTAAATGAAGCTATTATCCATTTTCTCCATATGAAAATAATATTTTTTTATGCGATTTATGTTTTTAGAAACTGATATTTTTAACATAAATAAGAATTTTCTATATCCAATCTTATATATCCAATTCTTTAAAAAGGTAAAATGTATAGTTATATTGTTATCTTTCCTATTTATTTACCTATATTTATGTGTTCATGTAGACCCTGTGCGTTATTTACTAATAAGGTGCAAAACTGCAGTAAACCAAAGTAGCCAATCAGACATTTGCTTCCATTGTCTAATGCTGGTCACACACAGGTAATCCTGCCATACAGTCTCAGTGACAGAATAGGATGAGATCCGGCTGTTTGTTGCACAGTCTGAGTGACTCAATCTGACTTCATTTACCAACATTCCTGGTAATTTATTTGGATTATTTCTCTTATGCCTGGTTTCAAACTGTTCTACAATAATGTATTATATTGCCCATGGTTTAAGGTTGAAGATCAAATGATGATGACTTTCTGCATGTTCATTAGCGGACACACCCTAAACCTTCCCTGATATTTAACACTGGAATTAACAATAGAGCGAATCCTAATTTAAGATCTAAAACTATCCGGTGCTCTAATTTGACCTTTCAAAGATCTCGATAATACTAAGAAAAATGTAAACAGGATCTGGCTGAACAGTCCCTGGGGATAGATCCCACAATCGCATCCTCGTCTGCCAAACCACAAAGCAACTATGACACTTTTATATATGTAATTAAGAGGGTTAGCCCCCACACAGTAGCAGAACTACCATTGTTGCGGCAGGTGCCGTGCATTGGGCCTAAGGAGATAATGGGGCCCGCTGCAGGGCAGATGCAGAGGGTCAGGGGCCCTGGTTCCCTCCTCCCCGCATCAGGCCCACAGCTCACTAGTTCCGCCCCCACATATTTATTAACAGTTCATAGGCACTGTGGCAAGTGAGCTTTCAGGAACATCTCTATTCTTACGACCTATCAAATAGTATATATTACATACCTTTATGAAGAGATTGTATGTGACCAATTTAGAAGTAGATGAAATAAATCTGAGTGTGGATGTGCTTTCCATTCAGGTTAATCGTTCCGTAGCACTTATCAACCTTATGTAGCTCCACAAATGACTCACTGGAGGTTGTCACGGTGTTGAATGGTTAGTGAGGTCTTCTGCACATCCTACTTACATTGCTGGAGATTACCTGCAGCTCTAATGGTGTAGCAGTGGTTTCTTATACTGGCTCCAGTAGTCTGATCACTTAATGCTGGAGCAGTTATATTTACACTTACCAGGTCTTTGTGAGGTAACCAGACATTGTGACATCATGTGAGGTCATGTGACAGGCGTTGTAATTAACTGGTCAACTGACAGCTGTGAATATGAGGCCACTTGCTACAGTCATACTGCTCTACAGACAGAAATATATTTTGTTATAGACTTTGTAAAGGTGTGGAAAACAATAGCACATATGGGAAAACACTTATAATGGTTTTCACAAATAAAGCAACCCTAGTAATATAACCTATAATATACACAGCTAATTGTTTATATTTACATTTATTTGATATAAAATGAAAATGTCAAAATTATAGGATCCCTAAGTAAGTTACCGGTCCTACTGACCTTGTTTGTCATAATCTGCAGCATAAAATAAGTTAACAACACCTATTATACATGAGGATCAAACAGGTAGAGCTTCCGACAGCAATATTACTGTTCCTCATGATAACTCTAATACTCTGGTTACAGTATCTTAGGACACCTGTCTAGCATTTGGCTCAGTGAACACGTCATATGTAAGGATGCCCTTCAACGCTTTGGGATTTGTCTTGAATATTTATCTTGGGTGAGAATATTTTACCATAAACCTGTAGCTAATATATGGACCATTACATATAATAAAGGTTACTAAGAATATCGCTGAGCCAATTTTAATGAGATGAGGTAATCAACAATCACATTCACTGTCCCCACTCCTGTTTGCTTTGACCATTGAACCGCTGACTATTCTGATTAGGTAATCTAACGTTCTGTGTGACATTAAAGTTGAGGCTAAGGGTTCCTATAATAGTAATGGGATGCTGATTTATTTGCTCGAACCTGTCTACCTACTCTTTATACCTGGAAGAAAAATTAGGGAGACTTTCTGGCTTTAAGATTAATTACAATTCACTTGTTTCCGATTGTGAAAAATACATGTGTATACCTCCCACTATGCCCTTGATCTGGTCCATACCTTTAAATATTTAGGTGTATGGGTACAGTCATACATTACTCTCTATGTGTTTAGCCAGTTACAGACAGCTTGCTGTCTTTGAGGACTTGTCACTCCCTACTCTAAGGATGAGATTTGAAATTAGAGAGGTCACCAGATTTTTATTTTAATAATAATTTTTATTTGGCAAAACAGAAGACTGAAAAAGGTAAGATCTTATTCACATTAGCTCCCCGTGTTTACGTGGGTTTTCTCTGGGTTCTCCGGTTTCCGGTTCTCCGGTTTCCAACCACACTCCAAAAAAACCCCCCCATACTAACAGGTTAATTGGCAGCTACTAAATTGACCCTAGTCTTTCTCTCTCTCTGTCTGTGTGTGTGTGTTATGGAATTTAGACTGTAAGCTCCAATGGGGCAGGGGCTGATGTGAATGAGTTCTCTGTACAGCGCTGCGGAATTAGTGGTGCTATATAAATAGCTAATGATAAGCTCATAATATTTCAACAAGTAATCAACACGGTTATGGAATTGAGGGAGAGGGAGTACATGAACACAGAAAGGGGAGGGAAGGAAAACATTGTACAGGCGGAGGGTATGGCTGGAGGTGTAAAGAGGAAGGGAGGTAAGATGTGGGATATGTCACTCTGGTTAGAATTACAAGTTTTTAGCCTCATTTCAAAAAATAAAATTGTAAATGAGCATCTGTATAATTTGTCCTTAAGTCACTTGGATCATTTAATTGTGCTATGGAGGAGGATTGGTTCTTTGGACTCGTATCTCCACAAAAATCCATGGAAACCAGACTAGTGTAACGTTATATTCTTTGCCATGGAGATGATATGTAATTTAGTCCATGTGTGCTAATCACATCAAGGTTTTCAAAGATGAGATGGAGGGCGGGTCTTGCTGCCTCCACATTTTAGCTATGATACACTCAGCTGCTGCCGAGTGTTTCTTAACATGTTGGTTAGCATAGCACAAAAAGTAGGCCCAGGGATATTTAGTGTCAGGGAATCTGAAAACTGAATTTAAGAGGGTCTGGTCTCGCAAACCGCAAAGTAACTATTTTCTAGCATGTCCACCAGATATGTAAAAAATTAATGAAGAGCTGACAATTTTTCCAACAGCTATTGTTAGCCATGTCATATACATTATATAGTTTATCTAGAGTATAATACCACTCATCATATATATTATATGCATTTTCTGTTATCTAATTTTTGTTAGAAGGACTATATCTCTTTCACATTCTCTTTCTTGCTTGCCCTGATGATAGTGTATCGCACCTATTAAAGTATTATATGGAGATCATCCCCATTCAAAGAGACATAGAAAGACCTATTGTATCGAAGAAGGGTCAGATCTCAAAGTACTTCCATGGGGTTAAGGTATTTGGAATTATGGTCATTTTGGAAAAAATCTGTTTTAGAGAAGGGAACATCTGAGATATGGGGGTAAATGTATCAAGATGAGAGTTTTCCGGCGGGTTTGAAAAACCAATCAGATTCTAGCTATCATCTATTTAGTACAGTCTACAAAATGATAGCTAGAATCTGATTGGTTGCTATAGGCAACATCTCCACTTTTCCAACCCGCCGGAAAACTCTCAGCTTGATACATTTACCCCATGGAGTCAAAGGAAATCCAGGATCATGTCTACCATATCTCAATCTCAACGTATCCCCTCTCGGATCCAGGGTTGGGAATTCAGAATGATCCCATATTGGAGTAATAGGGGAATAGAGGGTCTAGGTTTGACGTTTAAATCTACATCCCAAACTTTAGCTAGGTAGGAATTTTACTATGTCTACTATGTGTAGTTTATATAGGCCCCATACGGAGGAGAGCAATTGTAAGTTGAGATACTGAGGGGGATATTTAATTACAATTCCGGTCCGCGGGATCGCGCCGGAACGGGCCGCAAACTTAATCCACGGTACTGCAATAACATGGATTTTCGTTCGCAGCTCATAGGGTTGCGTACGAAAATCTGCGTTATTGCGGTACCGTAATACCGGCAATAGTGCGCACTTTCCGCGGACCAGAATCCTAATTGAATATGCCCCGTAGTTTCTAAATATAGCTATGGCAGAGTAGATACAGGAAAGTGGCTACAATCTGACTTATGTGACCCAATAATATAGTTTGATATTCCCAACATCTCAGTTTTGTAGGTTTCTAGAATAGTGCTAATCAAATTCTAGGCGATCTTTTATTCCAGATATATTTAGATAACATTTGTTGTGTGGCTCTAAGCTCTGAACAAGGGAAATTGATAGGTAGTGTTTGAAAATATAATAGTTTCGGGAGAATAAAGTGCACCTGACCAGCAATGAAATTTGTAGACGACACCAAAATGAGTCAACTGTAACTGTCAACTGTAAATTTGGTAATGTGGCCCTTAAAGATTTCTCAATTAAGAAGGTCATATGATGTAGTGATGAACCCAAATTATTCTTTACGTTAAGATAGGAAGTTTTCTCCTATAATCAGAATTATCTTAAATTAGCTCATTGATTTTCCATGCAGCCCTCAGTAAATTATTTTGGTGGTTTGTTTAAACGCATGGTTCTTTCAGATATCTCTAAACTGTACTTGTTTCCATAAAGCTGGTTAGCGGTATGTTACACCATTATTCGTGTGAGGTTTTGTTGTTCTAGCAAACTTGTCCAATATGCATTGAATATTTGGGTATGTTGATGCCATTTCCTTGTCACTCATTATTATATAATCCACAGCGCAAAAAATACTTTGTTTTCTGAACTATTTAATGACTTCCAACAATCCCAAACTCCTACTGAATCATTTTACTGTGTAATATGGTTCATCTGCATGGCCCAAACTCAAAACTGCAACAAATAATTTGCTAATCTCGGATCGGTTTTTAAACTAGGAATTATTTAGCACCTGCTTCTTTTAATGTTTAATTCCTGTGTGGGTTAGAGCCATTATGACTACAATTGTATGTAGGGCTCCAGAGCCCATTTATTATATCCATCTATACCTTATCTATTTATCTATATCTCTCGCACTGAATATGCAATGATCTCTTAAATTCAACTCTATTTGTGTCTGTGATGTCTCCTCAGAGATAAATAGCAGTGTCCTTTTGTTGATGGCCCTGAAAAGAAAAATAGGTCATAGGTGTCTTTGTGCTGACAGTGCTAATGTAGATAACAAATAATATTCCCCAGATCAACATGTTTTCCCCGCCATTACTCTAAGCTCTTCAACTCCCAAGGTGTCTTGTCTCCTGTACCAGGTGGCAAATTTGTTGTTGCACAGTACGGAGTCTCTAGAGAACGCAGGATCAGTGTCAACGAAGCGTCCCATTGAGTTACAACAGTAATTACCTTGGTTCGTTTGCCATGACTGATATTGCAGAATAATACTATAAAGTTGTTTTCACAAATAAATACTGAGAATGTGTCCTAACTTCAATCATCAAATTAAAACTAGACAAATTGTAAGGACTTATCTACCAATCTATTTTTATCATTTTATGGTGCAATATGTCCATCTGAAGACTTATTTATGGAATAGCGCAGTATACAGTAATGTTTAGTAGCACAGTGCATTAATTAGTATATGCTGCCGTTTGCATATTTTATAGATTTATTTAAATATCTATATCCACCTACATTAACATCCAGGAAACCAGCACTCCTCCAAGCATTTATTGAATTTATTTAAATTTAATAACACAAAAAAGGCAGTTTAAATATTAATATACCCCTCGTCAGATGGTGATATATATCAATATACCCACATTGATGTATTTCTTAGTGCCCTACGCCCATTTTTGTGCCCTCCAAGCACCTATGTTAAGGGTCTCCAACTCATGCAGATTCAAAATGTGTGTATAATATACACATATATACATATATATATATATATAAGCCTAACGGAGTGTGTTAGTGTGTGTGTGTGGAAAAAAACTAGCGGGTGACAGAGTGCTCAAGCTGCAGCGCCACCTGCTGGGCGGAGTTATATACTACACTGACCTACTCAATTCTTAGCATTATCTAATATATAAAAGCCTAGCGGCGTGTGTGTGTGGCGATGAAGATGACAAGAACCTTTTTAACACCTTAAGTAGCTTGATTTGACTAGAATGCAGGAGTATCATGCACGGGTTAACACATATATATACATATATATATATATATATATATATATATATATATATATATATATACGTGTGTGTGTGTGTGAGTGAGAGAGTGAGAGTGAGACTCAACGTGTATCTATATATATATATATATATATATATATATATATATATATATATATATATATATATATATATATATATATATATATATCTGTATATACATTTTTGTCAGAAACCAATTAATCTACCACTGTTTTTAGACTGTGGGACATACCTGGAGCAAATACAAACTCCACACAGATAGGGCCCTGGTTGAGATAAAACCCATGACCCCCAACTTTGTGAGGCAGCACTGCTAACCCATGTGCTACCCTGTGACTATTTAAATAAGACAGACGTGTTAATGCTGCTAGTATTTCTCTCCTTTTTTCCTCATCATATGTAAAGAGACTGCAGACCTTTATGACAGCAGCTACGACCATTGAGTGCATAAGGTTGTTTTGTTTCCCCTCTTGTTCACCTTACTGTTGGTTAGAAGCTTAAAAAGGGGAGTCTAATGCTCTTAGCACTAAAAGAGTATAAATGTGTACCACTTCCAGCAGGGCAGGGTACATCTAGATTACAAGCAGTTTTATCCCTAACAATGCCCTTATAATATACAACTGGCTGGGGGAGAGGGAGGCGCAGGTAACAGCTGGGGGAGAGGGAGGCGCAGGTAACAGCTGGGGGAGAGGGAGGCACAGGTAACAGCTGGGGAGAGGGGGGCGCAGGTAACAGCTGGGGGAGAGGGAGGCACAGGTAACAGCTGGGGGAGAGGGAGGCACAGGTAACAGCTGGGGGAGAGGGAGGCACAGGTAACAGCTGGGGAGAGGGGGGCGCAGGTAACAGCTGGGGAGAGGGGGGCGCAGGTAACAGCTGGGGAGAGGGGGGCGCAGGTAACAGCTGGGGAGAGGGGGGCGCAGGTAACAGCTGGGGAGAGGGGGGCGCAGGTAACAGCTGGGGAGAGGGAGGCGCAGGTAACAGCTGGGGAGAGGGGGGCGCAGGTAACAGCTGGGGAGAGGGAGGCGCAGGTAACAGCTGGGGGGTGGGAGGCGCAGGTAACAGCTGGGGAGAGGGAGGCGCAGGTAACAGCTGGGGAGAGGGAGGCGCAGGTAACAGCTGGGGAGAGGGAGGCGCAGGTAACAGCTGGGGAGAGGGAGGCGCAGGTAACAGCTGGGGAGAGGGAGGCGCAGGTAACAGCTGGGGAGAGGGAGGCGCAGGTAACAGCTGGGGAGAGGGAGGCGCAGGTAACAGTTGGGGGGTGGGAGGCGCAGGTAACAGCTGGGGAGAGGGAGGCGCAGGTAACAGCTGGGGAGAGGGAGGCGCAGGTAACAGCTGGGGAGAGGGAGGCGCAGGTAACAGCTGGGGAGAGGGAGGCGCAGGTAACAGCTGGGGAGAGGGAGGCGCAGGTAACAGCTGGGGAGAGGGAGGCGCAGGTAACAGCTGGGGAGAGGGAGGCGCAGGTAACAGCTGGGGAGAGGGAGGCGCAGGTAACAGCTGGGGAGAGGGAGGCGCAGGTAACAGCTGGGGAGAGGGAGGCGCAGGTAACAGCTGGGGAGAGGGAGGCGCAGGTAACAGTTGGGGAGAGGGAGGCGCAGGTAACAGCTGGGGAGAGGGAGGCGCACGTAATAGCTGGGGGTAGCGCAGGTAACAGCTGGGGAGAAGGAGGCGCAGGTAACAGTTGGGGAGAGGGAGGCGCAGGTAACAGCTGGGGAGAGGGAGGCGCACGTAATAGCTGGGGGTAGCGCAGGTAACAGCTTGGGAGAGGGAGGCGCAGGTAACAGTTGGGGGGTGGGAGGCGCAGGTAATAGCTGGGGGTAGCGCAGGTAACAGCTGGGGAGAGGGAGGCGCAGGTAATAGCTGGGGGAGAAGGAGGCGCAGGTAACAGTTGGGGAGAGGGAGGCGCAGGTAACAGCTGGGGAGAGGGAGGCGCAGGTAACAGTTGGGGGGTGGGAGGCGCAGGTAATAGCTGGGGGTAGCGCAGGTAACAGCTGGGGAGAAGGAGGCGCAGGTAACAGTTGGGGAGAGGGAGGCGCAGGTAACAGCTGGGGAGAGGGAGGCGCAGGTAACAGTTGGGGGGTGGGAGGCGCAGGTAATAGCTGGGGGTAGCGCAGGTAACAGCTGGGGAGAGGGAGGCGCAGGTAACAGCTGGGGAGAAGGAGGCGCAGGTAACAGTTGGGGAGAGGGAGGCGCAGGTAACAGCTGGGGAGAGGGAGGCGCACGTAATAGCTGGGGGTAGCGCAGGTAACAGCTTGGGAGAGGGAGGCGCAGGTAACAGTTGGGGGGTGGGAGGCGCAGGTAATAGCTGGGGGTAGCGCAGGTAACAGCTGGGGAGAGGGAGGCGCAGGTAATAGCTGGGGGAGAAGGAGGCGCAGGTAACAGTTGGGGAGAGGGAGGCGCAGGTAACAGCTGGGGAGAGGGAGGCGCAGGTAACAGTTGGGGGGTGGGAGGCGCAGGTAATAGCTGGGGGTAGCGCAGGTAACAGCTGGGGAGAAGGAGGCGCAGGTAACAGTTGGGGAGAGGGAGGCGCAGGTAACAGCTGGGGAGAGGGAGGCGCAGGTAACAGTTGGGGGGTGGGAGGCGCAGGTAATAGCTGGGGGTAGCGCAGGTAACAGCTGGGGAGAAGGAGGCGCAGGTAACAGCTGGGGAGAGGGAGGCGCAGGTAACAGTTGGGGGGTGGGAGGCGCAGGTAATAGCTGGGGGTAGCGCAGGTAACAGCTGGGGAGAAGGAGGCGCAGGTAACAGTTGGGGAGAGGGAGGCGCAGGTAACAGCTGGGGAGAGGGAGGCGCAGGTAACAGCTGGGGAGAGGGAAGCGCAGGTAATAGCTGGGGGTAGCGCAGGTAACAGCTGGGGAGAAGGAGGCGCAGGTAACAGCTGGGGAGAGGGAGGCGCAGGTAACAGCTGGGGAGAGGGAGGCGCAGGTAACAGCTGGGGAGAGGGAGGCGCAGGTAACAGTTGGGGGGTGGGAGGCGCAGGTAACAGTTGGGGGGTGGGAGGCGCAGGTAACAGCTGGGGAGAGGGAGGCACAGGTAACAGCTGGGGGTGGCGCAGGTAACAGCTGGGGAGAGGGAGGCGCAGGTAACAGCTGGGGGAGAGGGAGGCGCAGGTAACAGCTGGGGAGAGGGAGGCGCAGGTAACAGTTGGGGAGAGGGAGGCGCAGGTAACAGCTGGGGAGAGGGAGGCGCAGGTAACAGCTGGGGAGAGGGAGGCGCAGGTAACAGCTGGGGAGAGGGAGGCGCAGGTAACAGTTGGGGGGTGGGAGGCGCAGGTAACAGCTGGGGAGAGGGAGGCGCAGGTAACAGCTGGGGGAGAGGGAGGCGCAGGTAACAGCTGGGGGAGAGGGAGGCGCAGGTAACAGCTGGGGGGTGGGAGGCGCAGGTAACAGTTGGGGGGTGGGAGGCGCAGGTAACAGCTGGGGAGAGGGAGGCGCAGGTAACAGCTGGGGAGAGGGAGGCGCAGGTAACAGCTGGGGAGAGGGAGGCGCAGGTAACAGCTGGGGAGAGGGAGGCGCAGGTAACAGCTGGGGGTGGCGCAGGTAACAGCTGGGGAGAGGGAGGCGCAGGTAACAGCTGGGGGGTGGGAGGCGCAGGTAACAGTTGGGGGGTGGGAGGCGCAGGTAACAGCTGGGGAGAGGGAGGCGCAGGTAACAGCTGGGGAGAGGGAGGCGCAGGTAATAGCTGGGGGTGGCGCAGGTAACAGCTGGGGAGAGGGAGGCGCAGGTAATAGCTGGGGGTGGCGCAGGTAACAGCTTGGCGACCTGCCTGTTATCACCGCAGTACTAGATAAATAGCTGAATCTGATTGGTTACTATAGGTAACATCTCTCTACTTCCTTTTTAGAGCTTTAGTAAATCTATCCCCAAGTCTTGGCCGACACTGCTTAAGTCGGTATAGTCCTCTATTGGCCATTAAAGAAACTGCATGAAATATTTTATTCCTCACATGTTAAATACAATTTCATGTCAGTTGCACAATATGTTAATAATATATTTTGAATGTGCTGAAAATTTTTACAAATTTTATCTTCCCCAGCAATATACAAAGACCACCCATTAAATTGATCAGCAACACAATGTTTTTAAAAATCCATTTTAATGAGGAAATTATTCCATTCCAAAATATAGACACACAGTTATCATAACCACTTCAAAATAGGACATGTCCCATGTAGGTTCCAACACGCACACAAAACAATACTTAACAGCAATACAAAAATTTCCATACAGTAGTAGTTTTGTTACAATACCAATGAACATGTCAAATTCTTTAATGTGTCTGTTCTTGTGGTCTTCAAGTGGTCAAGTATATTAGTGGTAGAACTAAAAACATCAGTTAGTACCCTTGAGATTTTCAGATGATACTTTTGGTTCAAAAGTCCTGTTCAGACACAGAGCCCACTGTTACCTGCTCTGTGTATTACATTGAACCCACTTCATTGACGCAACCTGAGGCTGTCCGTATTTACAAAGGTCTATCTACAGTAAATGATAGTTCATTAGACGTTCATCTGTTGCCTACACAGTACAGGCAGCTATGCTGAGCGCTGAACAAGTATTCATTTAAATGCACCCTATTCAGTCTGAGGGAACCAGTAGCATCAGTGAGGCAGTTTGTCAGTGGTGCTGCCACTGATTACTAGTGAACGGTTTGGTGCAGGCTCATGAATACTTATCCATCCATCAAAATAACTGCCTCCACTGCCTGTAGCAGAATTCAAGATGGAAAATAAATAGAAGGTTATAAAGAGATACCTTTGCTAAATAATTATTTGACCCATGCAAAAATTGGAAGAAAAACAAAATACAAAAGAAAAGCAATAGAGAACCCCATAAGTATTGCAATGAAGGCCACGCAAATCATTGGCAAATCTGTAAATATTCTACATTCTAATTAGCTTTCATTATACATTCTGTGAACACTCAAAGCAATATATGACAACCAGCTTATTCTGTCAAAGTCTATTCATATTTTCAACACTGCAAGTTGTAGGCTAAATGAATCAGTTAAATGAGTAGTTTAAATTAAACAGTGTATACATGGCTGATGTTCTTTAGCCAGACTTTTCCATAGGGAGCACCCAGTAGATGAATACAATTCTGACACCTCTTATTTCTGTATAAAACACTCTTTACTTTTAACTAACAATGACTTTCCGATCTCCAATTTTCATCCAGTACTTTTTCTTGAACTTACTTTTGGGTCACGTATTCCCTCTTGTCCCCCACCGAAATAAAAAAACATTTGCAATCATAAATATTTAAAGAAATTTCATGATATTTTAATATTTTCTTTTACTTCTAAATGTTTCCAGTATATATATATATATTTTTAGCTAAATACTCCATGATTGCCCCAAATCTTCACATCAAATTCTACCTTAGAAAAACAAAAATAAAGGACATCCTTCACCTGTTTTTTTCAAGAGCCTCCGAGTTTTCAGCTGAGAATAATAAGACATTTCTGTGAAGTCTAATTTGTGACATTAATCATCTGGATCCAGTGGTTTAAAATACTAGAAACACGTAAACCTTTAACAAAATTACCAGGTATTAAACTGTAAATCTACATTTGCATTTATTATGTTTTGTCTTTTTGAATTCTTTATCAATATATAAATTTCCTGATCAATCGTTGGCTTTCCGCTAAGAGACAGCCAGAAAGGAAACGTAACGCCCTTTCCTCCTCTCCCCCAAGACTTTTCACTTCATTACTAATATAGATCTAACTGTGCCCTACCTATACTATTCAGGCTGGTTGCTGTGTGTAACAGTAGGGGAGAGTCTCCTCCACCAACTAATGCTATGTCTAGGCCTTATAGCTCGTCAGGAGAAAACTTGTGTTAACCATTAGCTGTCTCTCAGTTCCCTACACTAGAACCTCCATGTCTATTTGTGGTAGTAAAAATGCTACATATGTTATATAAGGAGAAACCCGCCTGTTTACGTGTTAATTTTCTCCATGACATGCATAACCAAATTACCAAATATCTTTTTAAGTGAAGATTTTAGTAAAAATGATTTGCCTACATAAAACCAGCATAAGTGAGTTCCCTGTATAAATAAAAATCTTCTGTGACTGTCTCAGCCTTAATCCAGTGAATCCCGCTAGTAGCCTCTGAGTGCTTCCCGCTATATTTACCCAAACATGCCAGCCCTTGTGCGTCTTACTGCTACCATTTTGTGCCTCTAATACACTTGCAAAGTGGCCATAAGGGCATTCACAAAACACAACTTAAAGTGGACCCATCTCTTACACTCAGCGGGGGCAGGCAGCCATTTTGTGTGCTATACTAACATTTATGAGAATGCAGATTGACAGGAACTTGTCACATCACCTACTCAAGAGGCACATGCCTCATCTGTGTGGATGTCATTGGTTTTGGATGATGTGACAGTCTGAACATTTGTTAAGGCCACAAAATGGCGTCCTCCACTGTGTGTAGGTGACATGACCTCTAAGTTTTCCTGGCACATAGCAATAATGAACACAAAGGCCTCAAAACAAAACGAAAAAAACTTTATACAGCGCAGATATTTTATATGTGCAAACAAACAGCAAAATAACAATAGCAAAAGACTGAGAGGCAACAGCATTATAGAAGATAGGTTTCGGTCAGTTCTGGGTTGTATGGCACCTGTGGTTTATAAACAGCATCAGCTTTTCAGCTGCCACGGATGGACTTGCAGTGCTCTGCAGAGCCCAGTGGCAGGGACTATGTTAATAATGAGTAGCTCAAAATAAAGTTCACAGTTTTAATAGCATCTGTGTGGATTGCAAAAACTAGATTGTAGTAAATAGTCTGAACATTGTATAAGTTGTCTATATTTCCATATATGAGTGTCTTTATTGAAAATGAAAAATATATATATTTATATAGCTATTTACACTAAAAACTTTTATGGCTGATTTGTGAGATCTTAAAAGTAAACGAAATACAAAAAGTATACAATTAGCCCTAAATGAAACCTTATTTTTGAAATGGGCTTTGCACAAGTAAATCTCTAGAATTTTATATAACTAATACAAATAATATTTAAGTCAATGCATCCAATTATATCCAGTGACTGAAATAGCCATAAAGCACTTTATGGAACGGCTTCCTGTGTACTTGTAGTGCCTTATTGCCTTTACAGGATACAGCAAGGTTATATCCAGGATTGCAATCCCAATTTAAGTGCAAATCTGACAGAAAAGAATATTTAAACAAAAAAAACAAAAAAAGCTGCTCTTGTGAGTGATTAGTTGAAGTTAAGAGATGGCTATCCTTGTGCATTGCAGGTTGCAGAATCCAGTACACTAGTTGCATTTGTTTCTTTCATAGCCAGATCTCCTCAATGCAATGCAGGTTACCTTAGTAAGCTCCCAATGGCAAGTTTAGGGCTCCCTAGCTAGACACAGTGCTATTTTGCAACAAGAAGATGCTTTGTACATTGGGCTGCTTGCCTAGATACTGCTACTAGATAAGTGGCTGAGTAGGTTCAGGTGGAACTAAGGCACTCAGACATCTATTAGTAACATCTGTCGGAGAACAGTTTATTCTACAAATCATTGGCTTCTTATGGTTCACCACTATGTGGCGATAGAGAGGCTCTCCTCTGATATTTTGGCCAGTGACAGAGAAGAATATTGCATACACCTGGTTGATAAAGTCAGATGTGTGCGTACAGTCCATTAGCAAGCTGTTCTGCATTTCCTCTGAATACTTACTTTCCCCTTCCCCTGGGCAGTGACTGCATAACAATCTTCCCTGACAGCTCGGATTCTAAACAGATGTATAACAACGAGTGCTGTAAACTTATGTTAAACGGTATACGCAAGTGTCTATGTAATCTTTTCTGCCAGTGATACTAATTATGCTCTATGTTCAAACAAAAGCTTTCAATTTTAAGTATTAAACACAAACTACAAACTACATGTTTTAGAACAAATGTACTGTGCTACATTCTGTGAGACTCTGATGTGGATCTTTGTACCAGAAGATGCAGCGGGTGAACTCAACCTGCATTATTCACAACACAGCGATGGCCACTGACCAATGCTTGACATGCTACGTGCATCTTCTCCGTACTACTGCTTATCTGTAAGAGACACAAACAACAGTTTCAGCATACTGGCTATGAATGCGTCATCTACAGTGGTCATATAGATGTAAGTTCACAGCAATTATAGGAGCATCTGCATTTTAGTTTTTGTTTTTCACTAGAACAAGATCCAGTCACTGCAAAAAGTCCCTATTCATGCATTATAACAGTTTCCTTGTCAAGTTCAAGCTTCTCCCCAGCTCTGAAATAGTTTACAAAATAAAAGGGAAAATTGGACCAAGCTACTAACACAAAGAAATCAGCACAGACTTCTCCTGGTTAGTGGTGACATCAGCACATGGTTCCTGTAATGAGCTGAGGCCCAGATGAGACAAGGTTACAGGGACAAAGGCTGTGATGTTCATCAGTACAGGTCATTACACATATTGAATATCCTCGTAGTTTAGTAAACTGGTGGTGGCTTTAATACAGCGGTGGTCACATTATCACATTGTTATATGCGAGTAAGTGAAGAGAGGACAACAATACAAACAGTCAAAGCAAAAAGACCAAAAAAAAAAAAAAAAAAGTTATTCAATGTAATATACGCGCCAGGAATCACCTTAAAATCATTATTTTCTAGAAAGTAGAAATGTGTTCAATATTAGAAAACAAATGTATAAAGTACACAATACCAATTTTACTGGTCTTACAATGTATGAAGGTGTAAACTGAAATGTGAGTGCCCTCTGCTGGTCAAATGAAGGTAGTGAAAACATGGTAAAACATAAGGATGTCTGCATAGTAATTACGTCAGAAATAACAGGCTCACTGCGGCGATGAGGAGCTGGGATGCTGCAGGAGCCAGGAGAAGGGGGATGTAATGACGCACATAATTAAAGCAGTCACAGGTAACACTGGACCCAGTTAAACTCGTTAAATTTCACTGCGCTGAGAGCAGAATTGGGTCCAAGTGTGCACTTAACATTTACGTTCTGCATACACTGTGATTTAATTACAGGCAGCACACAACATATTCTGTAAAAGATGTCATAAGAGTTACACAAGTCATTAGCTGAGGGGGGGAAATGAATTCAATGAAAAACATTTCTGGCCATCCCTTGTATATATAGGTTCATTTGAAATCAGAGTAACTGCGAGCTCAAAGTACCATGTTAGTCCTAACCTTGGGCAAATGTGACTTTCAGCATTTTAGTAATCTGGAACATGTGCATATTTACATAAAACCAATAAAAATAAATCAACAGTCAAACAACAAAAGAATCTTCAGACAACTCTGGAACAATAATAGCAAAGGATTTATACACAATTTTTATACAGCACTAATGGGTAATATTTAAATTGTAAATTTACATTCACATCAATAATAGGGCATTCTTCATACAACCAGCCAATTGGCAAACTACTGATTACAATGTAATGTAAAATACAATAAGTAGAGCAGAACATAATACAGTAATGTTTTATGTTTGCTTGTTATTCTAAGACAGGTTATATGTTAGTAAGCTAGTTAACTAAGATACTGATATCAAAAAAACATAAAAGTGATGAGGATAAATTGAAAGTTCAGCACTAGGCACATAATAAAGACACCATAACGCTATAAGAATAATAGTTGCATTCCTAGTGTGGTTTACTCCAATTTAAAAGGCAACATGGTTTGTGGAGGTCCACTTTCTCCAGCTCTGCTTCACGTTGCTATTATGTCTTCTGAAATAACTACAAACATTTTAGTCTAACTCCACTAGAGAATAACAACAGAATTACATTAATGTCTCCTGTACTCCATGCCACAAGCGTTAATGGCTGTGAGTACATGACAGGAAATAAAATGGTGCAATACAACAGAACTCAATGCTGCGGCTGCAAATACTTACTTGGGAGGGGAAGGGAAGAGAACCCATTCAGCCCTGCAAACTGACCTACAGGAGGAAGCAATGCGCAGGGTAAGAAGTGGCTCCAAGGACACATTACACCTTATAGCATAATATTAATCAGACTACATAAAAAAATATCACAGCAAAAACAAACATATAACAATGTCTGGGACAGCAATTACAAATATTGGAAAATATATGTATTTAATTAACTTTATATAACACGACTTTACAAATAATAAACACTGGGTTTATTTTTTATATTTAGGAGTGTTCAGTTAAACACAAGTGTGGGTTATTCTAAATAGAGAAAACGGTTTCTTTGCACAAGTCCCCTACACAAAGTGTCGGCAGCCATTTTGCAGGATGAACCAATATTCATGTGAGTGAAGCCTATAAATACATTAATGAGGTACTTCATGACCAATATACATTCCGTGGTTCATACAGAATGAGTAAGCTGTATATGTACATTCTACATGTAGTTTGTGTTCAATACTTAAAAAAGCTTTTATTTGAACCTTAATATTGGTTCTGACTTAAAAGGTCTGCCCCCACTCAGGTGATAGGTGTGCTGTACTGAGTAGGTGCTGCCTTACTGTTTCCTCCTTTCAGGAGAAGTGAAATATCACAGGCAGGGAAGCATATATGAGAATTACTGATTGGTGCTCTGGAACTTGGAGCTGTGACTGAAATAGGTATTTATGTCCTAGTAACATACATGGTCAGTAGATGGGAACTTGTTAATAACAGACAAAAGGAAACACCATCAATTCTGATACTGGGAGCAGTATTATAATTCCCAACACGTAAGTGGACTTGTTGTCATTCCTGACAGAGTGGTTCAGTGTAACTGGTTTACATGGTGTATTCCGGGCAGGAATCATTCATTTAATCATCTATCACTGAACTGGGTCTAGATGAAAATTATTATTATTTATCTGTATAACACCGGGGAGGGGGTGGGATAAAACCCATGGCCCCAGTACATATAACTTGATTTAGAATCGAGGGTATTAATAATATAGTTACCTGGTAGGCTTCATCCTGTAACTTTTGTTTCAAATACTCTTCCATCTTGAGCTCATTTTCTAGTTGGCGCACAGAGTCATTCTCATAAGTTTCTTCATCATGTCTGTTATAAGGGTCTTCTGGGCCCCTTATAAAGAGGTGAACCAAATTACAATTTGGACAGCACACATTTCAGTGAGAACCTGCACCTACTGTTTATGTTGAGCTCTGGACAAATTCACTTTTAATAAAGTTTTTACAAAATGTATCTATTCACCTCCAGTACCTGTGTAGGGAGGATCCCTTCTCCCATAGAAGAGACCCCCCCTCATGAAACATGTACTGGGGGTGGATACATTTATTGTACAACGTTTATAAAAAGTTTTTTGATCTTTTAAACCCTTCAGCAACATAAGCTTTGCATGTCTAATAACAATGGAGTAAAGAGCAAATTTAAATATAAAAAATTAAATAATGCAAATTATTTTGACCAAATCTACTGGGCTTATGAAGTACAGGACTCTCCTATTTGCTGCAAATAAAATAACCCATCTTGTTGACAACCAGCAAACTCTCAACAGATGGAATATTAAAGGACCACATAGCACACATGTTTATAATATATATATATATATATATATATATATATATATATATATATATATATATATATATATATATATATATATATATATATAATTGTCAGCTGTTATATAAGCCATACCTCCACCATTTTTACCTTGTAGTTTCTGTGCTGCCAAGTGCAAACTAATTTCAGTTATCCATCTCAGACAAGTAGCTGGTCAGTGTGTCCTTCAAATTTCTTATTGTAATATGTAGGAATGTGCATCCCCTATAATCACAACTTTATCTAGAATATTTTCAGTTCAGGTAAGCGCCCGAAACTTTCTAATATGCCTATTTGTGAATGTTATTAAGAACCTTTTTTATACATGGCAACTGTTACTTTACATTTATTGGACCTATAAAACACTGAAACCTGCAGTCTATTAATAGGTACTGCACTTTACTAAGGTGATAAACAATTCACACCTTTTTTATGATGTCATCTTCCCGCAATTGTAACATAATAGTTTTCAACTAACAGGAAAGGCTCTCTTTAGAATACAGACAAATAGAAATGGTTTAATATGCTTCGTTGTAATGCAAGAATAAAATAATAGTATAAAAATAACCAAGATGGACATATGCAGTTGAATACGTGTAAAAGATGCATACATATCTGTGCGAATGTTGCCGGTAGCTGAAGAATTATGATTGAACGTTGGTTTTCGGGCATGGATCTGGGCAAGGAATGCTTTCTCTGAGGTTGGAGATGGAACCAAATCAAAGTGAACTCTTCCATATTCTGTGTCCACGCTGCTCTCCGCTTCATTCCCCACATCTAGAAAAACAAACACAAAGGTTGTGTGTGAGACACTGTGGAGCAATGTAAAAAAAGTGTTATATTTCCATGGTCCGTAGAGGTCTCAACCTTTCCCTGTGGCATTTAAACGGGACAATTTTAATGACCCTATGTGGAGCATCTACCTTTGTTCGTATCGTCACGCACACACATTCATTGTTTAACAAGTCGCTAAAAGGAAAAAAACAATCAGATTGCATCTTAATGTATGTGGGCAGCTTTAGGCACCGTTCACACACGTGCTAAAAATGGATAAAAAACTAATGTGTGCCATAGCCTTGTGTTTATTGTGCATTTTATTGAGTTTTCCATGTGCTGTTTTTTCTTTAACCATATTATCTGTTGTTACCACAAGCAGTTTTTACTTTGAGTGTGCTTTTTGTACCTTTATTAAATGCATCAAAAGTGAATTGAAACTGGATAACTGTGAACAAGCCCTAAGGCTTGATGAAAACCAGATTTACCAGTAAAGGTGGACCTACGTTATGACTGCATAACAGCTAAATAATGTAATGTCACAATGTACAGTGGTTGGACAATAAATTAGTAATTTTTTAGTCTCTTATACAATTTTGTTAAAATAATGGCAAATACACATATTTAATACTTTATATTAGCTTTTGCATGCATTAGGTTAGCATACACCTCCGCTAGTTTTGGTTTCTTGCCTGGTTGACAAGCCCTAAAACCAAACTCTGCAAGGCGCCTCCATATAGTTTTAAAAGAAACGTTAGCTCCTGCTTCCTTCCACATCGTCATCACACGTTTGGCTGGCAATTTTCAGTTCTCAGCTGCAATTTTCTTCAGCAGTCTGTCCTGTCTGGGCGTAGTATTACGACTGCTTTTACAGTTTGAATGCTTTGTTGGCGTTACTGGTTCTTCTAACTTCCACTTAATTCTTCCTACCCTCAGAGGTGAAACTTTAGCAGAGCGTTCAATTCCACTTACATTCATACCAGAATGTTCTTTACATCATAGACTATAAATCAAAACGTATTTACTATATATTCACTATTTTTGAGGGACAAACCTTAAAAATACACAAAAGTTGAAAACGTCCTCATTCACTGTCCAACCACTGTAGCTATTCCCTTGTCATGAAGGTATATAGCTGGCATGGCAGGAAGCATTTGTTGTGGTCACACACAATACAAGCCCTACATTTACATTAAGTATTCTGCCACACATTAACAATTATGGATTTACTGTGAAAGTACACAGCAGTTCTCAGTGCAACCAAAGAACCTCCAAATGAATGCAAACACGCAGAGTTTTTTAGAATGATGCTTCTGAATGAGAGGTTTTTAAGCAAGAAACATTTATTTATTAGTACTTATCGCTCAGCTGACGCATGAAGGAACCTTGTGCACCCCTCACCCTATGTACAATAAGTGTGCCTTAGACCTTTTTGCTTGAGTCATCAAGCAGATAAACATAGTAATTTGCAAAGCGACAGCATTAAAAAGTCAGAGTACCTTCTCAACTGTAAATAACCAATCTACATAGTGTCCGTCTGAATGATGTACTTAAAATCTACCACAAAAGGCTTTATTAGGAGGCTGACATGGAAAACTCGCATGCTACTTAGGCAATAGAAAAATACTTGAAAACATAGTTATTTTGCACTTGACAGCTATTCTGAATATCTGGGGGAAGTAGAACTACTCACAGAGCAACACTAGTTAGAGGACTAAAACATTTAAATTGGAACATCTCTCCGCTAAAGTCACATGTATAACCGGTATATGAAAAAGTGACTGGAAATTGTTAGATGTTAGTTACAGAAGCCCATTTCTATGAGCGCCACCCTTTTATACCATAAAGGTGGGCACTCGTGCAGCTCTCCTGCCGTTTGGCCAGGATCACACGTTTGCTGGTGGCCAAATCAGAAGAGATGTGGGGCCAGATTTACTAAGCTGCAGGTTTGAAAAAGTGGGGATGTTGCCTATAGCAACCAATCAGATTCTGGCTGTCATTTTGTAGAATGTACTAAATAAATGAAAGCTAGAATCTGATTGGTTGCTATAGGCAACATCCCCACTTTTTCAAACCCGCAGCTTAGTAAATCTAGCCCTTGGGCTTTAGGAGCTTGGATCCTGCGTCACTGGGGCTTCTCAGTGATGTTGAAAAAGATGATTGATCACACAGTACGATAACTGCCATCTTTACACTGCATTTACCAGCATATCGGCTAAAGATCCTATGGAGTTTGATGTAGATAGTGATATCACAGCATGTGGTCAGCATAACTCTACTGAAGGACACTGTATAGAGCCATTTGGAGCTTAACATGGGAGTACAAATGAAATAAAAAGAATACAGCCTGCACTCAGCTATCTAATGAAACTACATACAATGTCACAGGGGTTACACTTTGACAAAGTATGGGGTTATTATATAAAGGCTACAGAGCTTTTCATGTCCATATGGATGGAATGTAGACCAAGTAAAATGCTCAGCAACAAAACTATTGTATCATAGAACGGTTTTAGCATAAATGTAAAATAAATTTATTAACACTGACCTTATCACCTATCCTAGTATGTACAGCATCCAATATACTTTGGATTTTCAGATGATTTCTCCTTTCACATTTTTAAATTTACATTATGTCAGGGTTTCCCAAATCCAGTCCCTAAGGAAGCCATAACAGGGCATTGTGGCTGGATCACTTATAGATAACTTATTGTATACATTTATTTTAATTAGTGGTACAATACGCCAGTATATCATCAGAAATGGACTGATGTCTGAGGCTGAATGCCATGCTGGAGGAAATTTGTTCTCGTAGCTTCTGAAGGCAGGAAATCCCATGCTAATTAAATATTTTCACCTCAGAGTGACCAACAGATCTGTTTAGTCTGTGTGCACAGCAGGGGGTCATTACCTTTTCATCCAGTGTCGTTTTTCATCGTGTGTCTTAGAGAAATAGAAAACCGCTGAACAATGTAAACAGCAAGTGATTTTGGAAATCACAGATTGATGTAAATTTTGTTAAAGTATAAAATTTTGTTAACTCCAAGTCCAGAGAATATTACATCCTGAGAGTAACCTTCTGGAGATCACTAATCTCACTAAATTGTGCGAAACTGTCCTTATAAGGACCTCTTGAGCTAATAAATATCACTACTTCAAGATCCTACTTTGACGCCTACTTACCTGCTGTAATTCCTGTGGCCTACAGACTAGACCATTCTAATCTGTTATCCGACTGTTCCGAGATTGGGACCCAGCATCTAATAACAATGCTCTGCCCGCTATCCTGCAGCTCTGGCCAGTGTAATAGGCCAGGGGGAACCATCCACAGGAACCCTGATCTGAAGGAAGAGGTCAGGGGTACCAGCCCATATGCCCAGCAAGGGGGTACACTAGCAGCAAGAGTTACCCACAAGAAGTGGTTCCAGATGCCATTGAAGGAGCCTAGTAGTGGCAGCAGAGCCCCTCCTACTGCATTTAAAGGGGTGTGTGAGGACACTGTGGTTGGAACAGTAGTTCTCTAGATACCTGCCCTCTAGGTTCATAGGTTACACAGGTAAAGAGGCAAGAAAGAGATAATAATCCTTTATTTAACAAAGTGTACACACTAAGGAAAATACAACAGTGCTCCCCAAGGAGAAACCACCAAATATAACAAGTGTCAGAAAATCACCAGTGCAAGTAAAAACTCCCCAACCAAGTGCCCCAGGAGGTTCCCTCCCAGCACAGTCCTAGCAGGCACATACTCCCGGTAATAAAGTCCACAGGTGACAATCCTAGTGGGCTAGGGGTTCTGATCAGTAAGGTGGGTCTGTGCGTCTTGCTGATCCCAGCCGCTTGGCCAACTCTCCACCAGCTTGGTGGGACCCTGGGTAATAGTCTCTCCACCGATGTATGCTTACCAATTTCCCAGAATCTGTGAGTGCCTCCCAATGAAGTGATGACAGATTCGGTCCTAGAGGTACACTGCAATCCTTTCTGGCCCTGATAGAATAAAGTTACTCTCAATCAGTCCAAGTCCTTTCTCTTCCAAAATTTGCCAACAACAGCCCCTCTCATCTCCCGGGTCTCTCTGCAAAGTTACCCGATCCTTGCCCCCTGCCTGGGCCAACCCCGGGGTCCTGATCAATTGTCATTGGTGGTGGATGGAATCTGGGTGGTAACAGGGGTGGAGGTAGACCTCAGCAGCAGCTTACCTGCTGTTTCCCTGCCATCATGTCTGGGCCACTCCTGTGGAAGACAAATACTAATTGGCCTTCCCCACCTCCAGATCTAGGATAGAGTCTAGATCCTCCTATTCTTAACCCCACTACTTTGTGATGTCACAAAGTCCCCAGCTGTTTCATGCTTCCTGCAGGCTGCCTCCCCCCCTCCCTCTCTGGACACCACAACAATACTGGATCTGGCCACTGGGTGGCATTTAATAACTGGGTGGTCAATATTGTCCAATTGGCCCACTGACTGACCAATATTCTCACTGTGATGCCCGGTCTTGTCACAGGATGCAATTGGGAGAAAGAAAGGGGATGGTGGCGAGGCAAGCCAGCAACCTGACAGGGTGGCATACAGGTCCATCCTGTCACAAGCATGTTTTCCATATCTCCTTGCTGGAGCACAGGTGCAGTCATTACTGACTGACACATTTTATAAGATCTGATACTGATTATTTCATTTCTGACCTGGAAAACCTACAATAGAGTTAGATTTGTGCCCCTAGCCACTTGACTAATCTACTGCTCTTTACACTGCATATAAGATGGAATCCAGCTCGACAATACCTATGTTCTACACAACTGTGTAATACTCAGTAGGCCTGGTATTATACACAATGCCACATGGAAGCATTATACTAAACTGTAGGCAAAGAAAACCGGTCACTTCTGACATCAACAGAACAAATGTCATTAAAAACTGCACAAACACATTCATAGCAGAATTGTTAGTGGTAAAATAATGCAAACTACTAAGAACACATATTGGTATAATACAGCATTGCATATTTCAAACTCTACATCAATATACCAAATCTGCAAGACATGTACGTCTTACCTGACTTCAGCTCCTTCACTAGAGAAGACATGGTATTGGTGATGGAATCAGCTGCTACCAGCAAATCGTTCCGCAGATTTCTTCTTGCACCTGAGAGATCAAAGCCAGGTAATAAGATCATCAGACAGGGTCACGGGGGGAACACAAAGAAACTTGTAAAACAATACTTCTCAGTTCTCTATATCTTCTGAAAAATGAGTGGGGCAAGTTAATATTTTTTTTGTACCTGTATTTTGATTTAATATAGTGTTAACAGATTGTATTTTTCAAAATGTATTTGAACACATTTATAAACACATATAGTTACAAATGTATAAAAATGTTAAATAGGACATTTATTCCCCTGGAAGTCACAGTGAAATAATGCCAACATTAATAAGGTAAATTAGTTATGATATTTGTTATGAAGGCATTTTCTGGATTAACATTTTAAGATGATGTCCTCTCAGTATGTACAACACAGGATCACGCACAAGTCAGCAGATTACTAATGATTTAAGTAATTTATCACAAGTATAATTAGGAGTACCTAACAGGGAGTATTAAAATAAGTGTTTAAATGTGTCTGATTTAACGTATGGATTGCAGAACTTGAAAGCCCACTTTTCAAAATGTCCCAGCACGCTAACAGTATTTTTAGCTTTGAATGAAGGAATCACCTGTCTACAAATCCACATATTATAATACAATCATCATATTACATAAAAGACAGCCGTCTGCATGTTTTCTAGACGTACTCTGTGCAAATGCTTCCTGCACGTCTCCGCCAACCCCGGTCAGAGAATCCTGAGGAGTGTGCGTTGGGGTGGAGCAAGCGGATGCGGATCTTATAGGCATTGGGATTGGGCGGCTGATGGTGTGACTGGGAGAAGAGCGAGGGGAGCCCGCCCCTTGAGTCTGTAAGACAAACAAGTGTTATCAGCATGTGACTCTGCATTATTTTATTTATTACTGAAATCATTGTGCAATATTTGCATTTTTTATTTTATTATTATTTTTATGGAGCATTCTAAATTATTTAGCATATACATAAATGTTAAAATACCAATATAAGGCTACCATTTTATGAGAAACAGTTACAATTATATTTACTGACAAGTCAAGTTCATTACAAGAAAATTATTTCATAAAAGTTAGTTGTTTGTTCTTAAGTTAGAGCACTCACAACCCATCTTGTACAGCAACATCATTTAGTAGCATCCTAACTAATAGCTGGGAGAGGGTTTTGCCATCTTAAAATGTCCCTGAAGATGACTTATTTCAACCAACTACTGTCTTTACAGTGAGTATCCTGGAATTACTCTGTATATTGTATTCATAGAGGGAGATTCAATTGCCGGCGATATAGCACGTGGACATCGCACTACGCACATTGCCAGCAACTACAGCAGGATTCTTCACTCATATTTCCCCCACACCTCTATGGGGTGCAAGGAAAAATGAGCTGAGATTTCTGTCAAATCTCTGCATTGAATCTCTCCCATAATGCTTACTTTCAATTTCAATGTGTGAATATACAAGGAACAGACAGGAAGAAAAATAGATTAGACTGTAATCTGAAATAGACATAACAACTAAATGTCATTTCAAAGTATGTTTACTGTTTGTATTCCGATTTCCCTGGGTGTAAAAAAATAAATAAAAATCCAAACATATTTATTACATTTCAAATTATTTTTCTCTTTGGTATTATTGAAAAATACAGATTAAAAAATGGGCACATTTCTGCAGAGATGGGACTGGGAGTGGTGAAATACTCTCTGTATGTAGGAGTTAGGATGTTCTGGACTAATTATACTTGTCCAGCATTGTCCATAGAGTAATTAGTGATGTGTAATGTATAAGCAGCACAGCACTGAGAAGCTACAGGAAACATGCGATAGGTTCATGCAGACAACATGTGAAATTTCTATAAGGTCGGACCAAGCATAAGGTAAACATATTAAGGTATGTTGTCAAAACTATTAGGATAATGTGACCTAAAAAATGGTGTGATTTCCTAACATACTTAGATAGGAGCAAACAGAATTAAACACATTTCCATACTCTATTAACGTATGTCAGCTGGTCCAGGTGTATGTTGGCAATTGTGACGAAACAAGTTTGATAACACTGTAACCATCCTGTTCCTCGTTTCTCACATAATGTGGATTATAGCAGGTACTTTTTATAGTCCTTGCTTTTGTTCCCCAGCTCAACAGACAAAAACTGCATTGTCTAATTACATGTGGATAAAGGGACATTGTAGCTCATTGTAAATATGTATATTGTTTATTGTATATTGGTAATGTGGCAGTGAGGTTGTTATTCATTGTCCTTAAAAGTGAAACCAGGGAGTTATGGGTAGGGATCAGGTTGCATGGTATTGGACGGGGAAAAACCATTAGTGTCCATTGTTTTCAACATGACTAGTTCAGATTTTTTGTCTAGAGCCCAGCAGGGGACATTCTGTGGAAGTACAGCTCACCTCCACTCCCCCTCCAACCCCAAGATACAGCACCCACCAATGGGTAAGAAGGATAGACCCAGGGGTTTGACCAGTGAGGGGAACACTGTGGAAATTAGACCCTAAATATAAGGAGCCACTGCAGGGGGGGAGGAGATATTAATTCTGAGGACTGATTCATGGAAGGTACAATGTAGCTAGTTGCGAGTTTTCGTTCTCTACCGATGGACTACAGCTGCAGCTAAGAGAAGAACTCCATGGGTCTTTAAGTCAGGACATCTGTAGCTCCTTAAGCTAGTGGAGTAAGGGACAGATAATGTGGTAAACCTGCCTGGCATTTATTTACTGTGTGTACATAATAATCTAGCGATTGTTTTTCTTACAATAAATGTATTGCTTTACTTTCTAACTGCATTTGCCTGAGTGACTATACGAATCCTAGAAGGTACTGGGTAGACTTCCCTGGCATAGGAAGGCACCTGTGGGTGGCCAGCCAACGTGAAGTGGGTAGTATTGGGTCAGATAAACCCGGTATCTTCACAGTAATATTAAACTTCACTAGTGAAAGTATCAAGCATTTAGCTTTACACACACTAATTTAGAACTTCCTTCCTTTAGAAAGGGCCGATTGTTGGGGTTTAGCGAGATCTTCAGTGACTAAGACAACTGAAGTTGCTAATGTTTCACGTAAACTGAGAAGTGCACACATGGAGCCAACCTAAAGAACTCTATGACGGTTCTGTATTGTTGTGAGGAGAATTTTGATGGCATGCTTTGGGTGCAGTCATCCCTTCAGAAGGCAAATTCAATGCTAATACCAAATGGTACCAAGTGATCATCCCACAGTTGTTGAATTTATTTAGTGATGAGAGGGGTGTCTCCCAGGATGACAGAGCACGTGTGGTTGCCCACCAGATGTGTAAGCATGACACTGATATTACCCATATGTCCCGGCCTTGTCAGTCATCAGTTCTGAACCCAATGGAGCATTTATTCGATTTCTGGAACAAGGCTTATTTGTGTTTACAGCAGAAAAGACGTATTATTATTAAACATGATGATGTAAAATATGACGACATATGGTTCAGTCTTGAAACATATCTAGTGTATGAGTCTTCATACAAGACTCATACACTAGACATCCACAACTGCACTTTAGTAGTGGATGGATAGAAGCAAAATAGCACTTTGTGCCCTGCAGTTATATTGTTTATTGTGCAGAGTCCACTGATCATCTAAATGCTCCTTACAAATTGCAATGTAAAAGTTTAGCTGGCATAAGTAAAATAAAGGTAACATGTAGGAGCCTCTAAGTGGTTAAGTGAACTGACTGAGTAACAATGACACTGATAGACTGGCTTGAGTAACCAATTCATATCTTAGTTTTCATTTAATGTCCTCCAGTGTCCAACCACCAAAATGGTATTTCTTGGATTAGAAATCTCACTGAATTGAGAAACCACCCATCAGTGCACAGTGCTGGTAAAATTGTATCCACTACCCAAAAAATCCCAAAAACATTTTAAATAAAAAAAACTTCCTTGACATCTCTAAATCAAACTAGTTTAACCTAAGTCTCTGTAAAGGTTGTAGGGATTGCAACTCCCAGGAAAGGCACCCTACACACACAACTCCACGATCGAATATCATTTTTTCGTTAGCATCTGAACCTTTTGTTTTATCCATCTAGCTCAATATATATATATATATATATATATATATATATATATATATATATATATATATATATATATATATATATATATATATGCATTACAGTATTTTTAAAATATTACTGTGTCGCAAAGAAAAGTATGACTAGTTCTTCAAATATATACTTTATTTACATATTAAAAAGGTAAAAAAAAAAACCTAAGCTTATTTTTAACCATCTACCGACAAAGCTGTGCAACTGCAATAACTGAATAGAATAACATTTTGTCCCACATAGTGTTTTAACACATAAAATTATTTCTAATTCACAGAATTATTATTGTTCTTCCTTTCTACAGACGTGAGTATGGTGTTTGGTTATTCTTATAACAAAGTGTGCCAGTTTCACATCATGCCAACACACTGCAACACGTGCACCCGATTGTAGCAACAAACAAGACTTACTGCCTGTCTCATCTCTTGTTCCTGTAAAATGTTCATAGACAGAAAATAGGTTAACTAGAAAAACATTTAAATTGAAAAGCGCATTTTGGTATAAGTATGATTCCAGCCCCCATCCCAACCAAATTCTGTCCACAAATGGACAAATTTGTGTATAAATCCACCCACTTTCCTGTTAAGTCCCAGACCTTTTGTGGTCTGCAAAATCGGGACCATTGGAAGGTATGCAATACTGACTTCCTGTATAAATGGGATAATAGACATCTTCCTGTTTCTCTTGTTGCATAGTAAAATCAAGCATTTTGGTTACTGCAATGCCCACACTGTGAGGATTTATATATATATGTGGCCATTGGAGCCATTTCAATTTTGCTACCACCAACAGCGATAATATGTTGTACATCTCACCTTCAAAAGTTTCATAAGCCCTTCAAGCTGCACCATCAGCTCCCTCCTGCTCTCCTGCAGGGCGGACATTCTCTGCTCAAGCTCATCTTTCCTCTGTCTGAAGGATGACAAGAATCAGATCAGAGTGTTTCTGATTCATCCATAGTTTTCAAACTACAATAATTGATCATAATCTGCTCCTTTGCTGCACTTGAAAAATATACTGAAAGCTCTTTACAATACTGCACGCATGGCCAATATGATTGGACATACATGAAGTGTACAAGCAACATGCAAAACTAAATCAATTGAAAATACATTAGTAAAGGTATCTACAATATTGGCATTATATCCCCCTTTTTGTATGGTGTTTATGTAGCTAGTTACTGCATAAGACTGAGCTATTATATAACACCCTGCTGCAACCTATCCTGCCAGTCAGGCAAACAATAGCTTTTGCTCAATTGGTCTCCTTGGTAACCTGATGCTTCAACCCATGTCTTTCAGAGAGGTTTACCTCTCCATAACGATATACATACTCCGCCATAGCAACCGATGTTATGTATTCCTTTCTTGGTGTAGCTTAGTGTGGTCCTAAAACTTTCTTTTTATCTAATATTACATGATTTAGCTGTATGTCATGACCATATAAATATTAATCTCTCTGATTATTGTTTGGCTCTCCTCAGGTCTGTACATTTTTTATAGCCACTGGGCACATAGCGCTGGATGTAGTTACAGGTCTACAAGCAAAGGGAACCACTTATAGTACACTGGATAAAAACAAATGCTTTTTACAAAGATGGAAAGGCACAGAAAGCAGCTTAAAAATCCATTTAATTAATGGGCAATTATGTAGAAACAGTATGTACAATTACTTTAAAATATAAATCACAAACCATTCAACATATCTGATATGCCATGGTTTTATATATACATATAATTTTTTAATACTTTTGCAAAAAAAAGCAGTTTTAAAAGAGATGCCTGGGCCCTGCAGGACCATCACTTACCACTTTTTAATAAACGTCGGCACATAGCGCCCCCCAGAGAGGGAAGTAGGAGGCAAGTATTAGCCATTAGGTGGTAATTGCAACTTTAAATGCTCTTTGTTACACTATGATATAATAAATTAAATTGTGCTTTTACCTGAGTAATCGGAGCTCCGCCAGGAGAGTGGGGTTCTGTTGGGCTTTTTCTGGAGTGGGCTGAGAGGCTTGTTCGTGTTCAATTCGCAATCTCTGTATTTCCTGCAATATTTCTCTTTAAAGGAAGAATGCAACATATATAACAAGAATCTGGAAGAATAGCGCTGGTATATGTGACTGAGAGAAAGAAAGAAAAATGGGCCCTGCATAGATTTACAAAGTAAATGTGTTTGTTTTTTCCTTCTGGGTCTTTCAATGGATATTATCAAATCACGTTCACAGGTTTGTTTATCGATGGCCAGCAGATCACTTTTTTACTTCACAGTTAAATCAGTCAGTCAATGTAACCCCTGACTACATTTGTTTATCTTATCTTAATGCAAGTAGGTGACGTAAAGTGTACCAGTAACACACACACACACACACACACACACACACACATTAGGAGCCATTTTGTTTCTAGAGAATGGATTGGTCACATTGTTAACAATATTGGTTCGCAAAATGGCTGCATCAAAAATAAGAGGCCCAGATATAGATTTTTTTTTTTTGTGTTGCAAACACATGATTTCAAAATCTGAATTGGATATAGCATTTACAAGTAACAGCCGGTGGTAGTCATGTTCCCAAACATGACTACCGCGACAACACTTACCTCAACATCTTCACAGCGAATCTCGGAACCCCGACATGCCATTAATATCGATTGAAAAAACTGACTTGCAATCGATCCGACTATTTAACCTGCCGCCAGCACAGAATCACGTGACTTAGAACGCTGGCAGTATTATTGCTGGTCTTAAGGGTGCAATAGAAGGAAGCTCCGCCTGTACAATGTTGTTAGAAAAACTTCTATAATATACAGGCACCGCCTCCTTCCATTGCACCCTTAAGACCATACTTGCCAACTCTCCCCGAATGTCCGGGAGACTCCTAAATTTCGGGTCAGTCTCACGGACTCCCGCGAGAGCTGGCGATTCTCCCGCATCTGGCCCACCTGCCCGCTTCAATAAAATTAGAGTCGGAATGTACGGGCGGAGCTTTGTGATTTGCATCATTTTGGCCCCACCACCAGTGATGAATGCTTGTTTGGGTTCTTTTTACTGTGTAAAAAGACCCCAAACAAGCATTACATCACTGGGGGCGGGCCCAAAATGACGCAAATCACGAAGCCCCGCCCCCTCCGATCATACACCCCTCCTGCCCTCCAGGATCTCTCGGACCCGGCCAACATAAGGTTGGCAAGTATGCTTAAGACCAACAATAATACTGCCGGCATTCAAAGTCACGTCATTCTGTGCTGGTGGCATGCTAAATAGTTGCATCGATTGCAAGTCAGTTTTTCCAACAATCGATATTAACAGCATGTCGGGGTTCTGAGATTCACTGTGAAGATATCGGGATAAGTGCTGTCGCGGTAGTCATGTACGCTGTTCAGTACCCAACCCATAACAGCCCACTCCAGTTTAAATACTGTGCACACTGTATGGTCACAGGAAAAATAACCAGAGTAACGTGTACCTGTTTTTATTTTCAAGCTCTGCAATAAGCTGTCTCTGCTGCTTATTTGCATCGATAGTAAATGAGATGTCTGGGCCTCTGTGCTGCAATAAAACAAAACATCTTTATTACAAACCTGTACAAACTTTCTTCTCACACAAACACAGCTATTAGGAGATATTATATTGAAGATTAGATTGGAAGATGTGTTGAAATGTACAGAAACATAATTTGTCCCTGCACTCCTTTGTTCCAAGACATATTGGCTCTTCTCCTGTGCACAGCAGTCAGCAGAATCGATCTTTCCAGTCTATACAGAATCCCTCATCACTGGGTACATAGCGCTTGAGGTAGTTACAGACACACAAAGGAAACCACTTATAGAACATTGAATAAAAACATAAAAGCAGTAGTGTATGAAAATGCAGTGTTCATCTTACCTGTAAACAATATACAATACACCTAAAAGACAGCTAAAAAAAAAACGACATCCATCTTGTCTTCAAATGGAAAGATATACATTGATGTAAGTAACACTACAACTACTGTATCGACAAATGTATTTCTGGTTTTGTGGGGTGATTTGTACAATCTTTAATGGGAATGAAAAATACTTTCTCTCACTTTTATCCCCCCCCCCCCCATTTCAGGTTGTGTACCTTTTGGATTTGTTTGTATCAAGATTTTTGCTATGCACAGTCAGGGCCGGATTTACCACTAGCCAACCTAGGCAATTGCCTAGGGCCCAGCGGTCCCAAGAGGGCCCTCCCAGGGCCAGCGGTGAGACCACCCTTTGAAAATGGGACACTACTTATGGACCAGTGCTATATGCTTGTCCCCCCGGGCTAAAGTATGCCAGCCAGCCCCTGAATAGGGGTATATGTTATGCTAAAAAACTATAGTGCTATGGATTTTTTCAGGGAGGGGGCCCCAAACCAGTATCTTGCCTAGGGCCAAATCCGGCTCTGTGCACAGTGCTTCCTAATAATAGGATTCTATAAATAAAAGATAATAATTACATTAGATAATATATTTTTCCTCACAAATACAAAATGTCTGAGTGATGTACTAAAAAGTAGCAATAATAAAAAAAAAAGTGTTATAAAGTGATAAGCTCGTGTTTTCTCAGTGACTAAGGAGACCTACAGAACAATGTAACAGGACTATTCCCTATGATATACATTTTGTCAATGGCTACTACTTGCTTCTGATAAAGAATTCCATGTTCTATTAGGTAAAACACATGCTGTTCTTTAGGAAATCTTTCATTGAGAGCGATAACATAGCACAAAAGATCCATGGTCTGCTCAATCATCAGCCCACAGCACCCACCAAGTGTTCTGCTGATTGGAAGATGACTTGGAGTTCGTACTGTGGATACAGAACACGGTTTGCCACGCTGCCACGTTTCAAGTTTTCTACAAAACCTTTCTAGTAGGTGTCACACAGAGACAGGGTCAGGCAGTGAGCAATCAGACAACTGTATAGTTATGATGTTTTAATGACTTGGGAAATAAAATCCATTTGTATTGTGATAAAAAGCACATGAGATTCTTATAAACTCAACTTCTTAGTGCCTATAGGGGTTTTGTTACTTCATAACTAGGCCAATTTTCCTGCTTTCATTATGTATTGTCAATTCCACCAGAAATAACTTTAGACATTTGTCTAGCCAAGATAATTATATAACTTCTATTACAAAACAGTTGGTTCCATTTTTGGCATATTAAGGACAGCCAAAACAAAAACAAATTGAACTTAAGTGACTGCGTTGTTCACCTGCGCACTATTACCTTTAGTACGGTAATTTCACGGTCTGTGTCCGCGAGCAAAAATCTGCATTAAAATGACTGTACTAGTGGCAATAGTGCGTGGGCCTCGTTCTCACGAACAACGTGGTCAATTGAATTCCCTCCTTAGTCTTTTTAAATAACAAGTGCGCCCGCCCCTGCCAATATAAACTACAAGCATACAGAAAATACAGACAAATAAGCGTACATAAGCACACAAATCATCTTCAACTGTGATGGTGTAAAGCACCTATACGCATGATTTATAATATAAAGATATCATGGTGGATAAGGCCAGGGTGACAGAAACACATAGTTGTGTAAGTGCATGACCCCAAATGTAGTGCAGTCTAAAACAATGTAGATAATTGGCCGTCATTTGGGAGACACATTTTTTTTTTTTTTTTTTGTGAGTCTGTATCTGCGAAAAAAAGTTATTCGTATTAATACAACCAAACTGAAACTTTTACATATGTTGAACATCCGGACTCCGAAATCTTGCAGTGCAACATAATGAAGGATATTTCTAAAAGCCTGCACTAGGTACATGAGAACATAATATGTTGTACGCTTGTAGCAAGTTATTATTTGATAATATGCCTTTTTATCTTTGGCATATTTTAGATTCTGGAGCTAGAAGGGCTTGTGCTGGCAAATTGTGAAACAAAAATGC
This sequence comes from Mixophyes fleayi, assembly GCF_038048845.1. Classification (NCBI taxonomy): domain Eukaryota; kingdom Metazoa; phylum Chordata; class Amphibia; order Anura; family Limnodynastidae; genus Mixophyes; species Mixophyes fleayi. The sequence goes on along the minus strand of NC_134406.1, from coordinate 219,370,420 downwards.
CAACAATATTATTTTAAGTTATAAATATATTATAAATTTTATTACATTAGAGAATTATATTCTTATTACATATTATAATATATATTGTTACAAGTTATAAATAATAAGCCACAGGCCAGTATACATAGTTTCCTTGTCAAAGCAAATTGTAAATATATAAAACATGTAATTTTAGAACTGTCAGACTCAGGAGCTGGGGGGCAGTGGGGCATCTTCCCCTGCCGAGTTGAGTCTTGCCAGCCCTCCCCTGGTCAGACTAGTTAATATCCCATCACAATTCTCCGTAGACCTGTTTTGGCAGATATAGATTTCTTTTTATGAATGGATCTCAATTTTTAGATCATTTTTGATTTTGTGCCAAGTGGAAATTGCAAACGTTTCTAACAATTTGGACCAATTTTTAAGCAAACGTACAGTGAGGAACAGAGAATCTGTCTAAACTACAAGGTACATGTTTTATAAAAGCAATGAACGGCCTAGTGTTTTACATGCAGGAAGCATAAAAGAAAGTGTTTCACAGCCATGGGATATACTTACTGATGAGGTGGTCTCGGCCGCTAACCGTGCAGCATATCTGGCAATCAATCTATGTTCTTCATCTAGGCGGCTAGGGCTGTCCAGCATTCTGTATACAAAAAAGAACAAAGTAAACAGGTTTGTACCTCCAAAACAAATTACATATGACACATGTTTTATAATCTTAAAAATGCCATATTCACGCTTTAAATTATCCATTCTATATATGTGCGTGGACATATAACACACTCAGTAAATAGTCCGATATCCGCAGACTAGCACTTTAATAAAAAATAAAAAAATCTTTATTAGTATCAACCTTCCATTTCTGATTAATTTGCCCTGTGGTGTTGTATTAAGGAAACAATAGGTACAGGTTTCTGAAAGATTGTAAACATACAATAATAAAATACAGCTAATAATGATACAACTACAGATGGCTGTCGTCCTCTTCTTAGCGAGTCTGATGTCTCAGTGAGTGCAGTACATTCACACAAAGGGGTCTTTATAACATAGGTGGACAGTGGTCGGCAGTAAGTATTTTGTAGCAATATAAAATGTACTGTCACTGGTATTTACCATACCAGGACTCATTGGTGAGGACGAACCCCCATCCCCCTAATTAACTAAACTCCTTCACCAGCAGCCTAAAGATGCCGGTGGAGGGAGGACGTGACCCCTGTGTGGATGTTGCACATGCGCTAAGCGATGGGACCTGGCGGTGGATCCATACCAGCTTCTCCCTTGGCAATGGTAAAAGGTAAGTTTACACAATCTACACACTTATCAGTTCTTTTAAGGCTGGTGAGGAAAAGCTAAGCTATGGGGACTGCAGTGACCAATGTAAAATAGGTAATATCTGATTTCTTCTGCTTTAACCCCTTTATAAATTGAAAGAAGAGCTGCGATCGCCATTCTCCAAAGAAAACAGCTGATTGTTTTCTCCAGATTTTTGGCTCATCGAAGCATAACACACCATACAGTGATGCCTATTAAGGCTTAAAGCCGCAGGTTAACTAACTGTTATGTCTGTAAGGGCAGAGCACCTTTATAAAGTGTTCACAACGTTATCTTAAGCTTCTCCAGAAAGGCCTCTGAAAAATATCATGCTGCTTTCCCTTTAGCTAAAGAAAAAAAAAAACCTATAATCCATATTTGTACTCTCTCTACATGATCACTGGGAGCCCGTAGAAACAAAAATTAAAACCATAAGCATTGAGATGTATCTAGAAGTGATTGTCCTGTAAATCCAATAAAGGCTCTGTATTTTCACAGGTTAAAAAAACAAACAAACAAAAATAGACTTAGCTGTACCTGCGTGGGAAAGGAATAGAGGAAATGCAAGTTATATGCAAAACACACACACACTGACATATTTATTATTATTAATTTTTATTTATAGGGCACCACTAGGTGTCCGTAGCGCCGTATATGCGCACACACACATATATATATATACATATTGCTGAGGCAGCTTAGTATTGCTCAACAGCCCTAGTGATATTTTATTGGCTGATCGCCACGATAAGTGATCATAGTGACAGAAAATCAGCCTTCTCGACAAATTTGTAGACCCTGTGTCCTGTACATGCACCATGACACATGAAGATGATTATGTAGTACTACTGGCTCTCTGTACACCTGAAGCCAGTTCCCCAAACCTGGGAATGCTCTATGAAGGATGCAGCTGCATCCTTCATATAGTACTATCTGCAATACACTGCAAGTCATTCTGGAAGCATCATTATATAAAATGTAAATGGTCCCAGTAAGGGTTTGGGTTTATGTTCAGAATTGGGACTTTTTATAAAACTAGGGGTGTTGTGTACATTTGGGATCAGTGGTCGTTTAAAGATTCTGAGAAATTACCATCCTCAGAACGATTTGGACATGTTTTGCTGTGATGTGTGTGATGCTGGTCAGTACATTATCATACCCTGCACTATAGCTGGAGGGTGCTGCTGTCTAGGGAGTACAGCACTAGACTTCATCCATAACATAACTTCAGCATTCAGCAAAGAGATACATTCAAATACAAGTCACACTAAGGTCCGTAAGGCATCAGTCCAGCAGGTTACACTGGGAAAAAAACATCTTGCAGTGACAGATGGAGATATCGTATTGACCCATACAATGATGTTGGTTATACAAAACCAATTAACCAGTGTACAGTGTCCTATATATAGTTTTACAGCTGCTGGGAATCCACTATTCACCCCAAATGCTCCTGTCCTGCGGACTAGTACTCCGTATGCAGATATGAATGGATAAAAGTGTTGCTGACAGAGGCCATAAAGCCATTTATAGTAAAAACACAACCCTGGCAATTGGAAAACTTATAATGTAGAATTCCAAATCAGTCCTGAAACCTGATTAACATGGGAATGAACAGACTGCACAGGCCAGAACAGATATATTGTATTAAAGTTATGTGATTAAATTAAACCACAGCCTTCAGCTAGCTACTGTGGATGAAATTCAGCTCTCTGAAGGTGTAAGGTGTCGAAGCTGAAGCCTAGCTAGGTGTGTGAAAAGTATTGCAGGGGTAATACAGAATGAACATTAGCCAATAATAGACTGATAAAATTCTGTGCAAAATCTATCTATATTTAAAAGGCTAACGCTGCTCCTCACCTTTATAACGATCCTCCACACATCCACACACAACTCCGAACATCGCCGCCCCTGCGCACAACTCCGAACATCGCCGCCCCCGCGCACAACTCCGAACATCGCCGCCCCCGCGCACAATCCTGAACATCGCCGCCCCCACGCACAACTCTGAACATCGCCGCCCCCACGCACAACTCTGAACATCGCCGCCCCCACGCACAACTCCGAACATCGCCGCCCCCACGCACAACTCCGAACATCGCCGCCCCCACGCACAACTCCGAACATCGCCGCCCCCACGCACAACTCCGAACATCGCCGCCCCCACGCACAACTCTGAACATCGCCGCCCCCACGCACAACTCTGAACATCGCCGCCCCCACGCACAACTCCATAAATTTGGTAAAATGTTTACAAATTACTATACCTACTGAATTGATTTTCCTCATTTCTTCAGCTTCTTTTGTTTAGTTTATTTACGATTTTTTCTGGCAGAACTCATCAGTTCTAGTGGTAATTTGCATGTAAAACCTTTCATTACACAACTGCCGAGACTCTCCTTGTAAGGTACAGCAGTGCATTCTGTTGAAAGTTACATATTCAGATGCATTTAATCAGCAGAATATGGACTTTATCAATTTCCCTTCAGAATCACTCTTGTACCTACAGTGCACTTTATCCTAAAGTAATAGGTTCTACTACAGCATAATATTGGGAACAGCATTATCATTTACACCTCACAACTCATCCCATTAACAGTTTCACAAGCAGTCAGGGCTTTTTCATAACTACAAATGGACTGAATCAAGCATACAAAAAAGTGTCAAAACGAAAGTAACACTACGAGTACATAAACAAACAGTGCGGGTATCAGAAAACAGGATGGGATTGGGAAAAGGTCATGCAATGAGTTTAAATGTATTTCCACAAACAGAGATCCCACAAACATTACGTTTCAAGTTGTTGAATTGGCTACATTTTAATACGTCCTGTAATTCCAAGGTAAAAGGAAAAGCCCATGTGGCTTAGTGGTTAGGACTTCTGCCTCACAGCACTGGGGTCATGTGTTTGATTCCCGACCATGGCCGTATCTGTGAGGAGTTTGTATGTTCTCCTCGTGTTTGCGTGGGTTTCCTCCGGGTGCTCCGGTTTCCGCCCACACTCCAAATACTAGTAGGTTATTTAGCTGCTATCAAATTGCAATAGTATGTCTCTCGGTCGCTGTGTGTGTGTATTAGGGAATTTAGACTGTAAGCTACAATGGTGCAGGGACTGATGAGAGTGAGTTCTCTGTACAGCGCTGCAGAATTAGTGGCGCTATATAAATAGCTGATGATGATGATTTGTCAGCTCTACAGTGGCGACTTCTGAAAGCGAACAGTGGCGAAGCTACTCAGTTAAAAACCCACAAGACAAAACAAGACCTATTCTTTAATGAAAAGTGTGAATAATAGAAATAAAGGGTTAGTAAATGGACAGACTGCTTTAACTTGCACCTAAAATTTATGCAGATATCAAATGTGATTTATTTAAAGCTATTTGGTTGCAGGCCAGATTGATCTTTTGTAATAACCTTGTTTTAGTGTGACTAAACATATCCCCCATATAGCAGGCATGGCTCCAGAAACAGTTGGGTGGTCACATTACTTATTTTATATGTGCATTCAGTGGTTGAAGTGGGGTATATATGGTGGTATACCATACCGCCACTTCTCCTACTGCCTTCATTACATTGTAACATTCACTTACATTGTCCATACCGCCACTTCTCCTACTGGCTTCATTACATTTATACACTTTAATACTTGAAGCACAAGTATTATGAGATGTGGCCAAGCTTAGGATACAGCATTCGGTAACTAGTTACATACTAGAAACAGGTGCTGGAACCGAGTGCTTGTCACACTCAATTTGATTAACGGCTTTGTTGTAAAAATAAAAATGTTTTCTTTCCCAGAATTCCATTGTATGACAACTATAATCCAGATACGACTTAATATCTATAGAGCATGACGAAAACCCAAGCTCCTTCATACAAAAGCATCTCTCTTCAAGTTAATGGGACATCTAAACACATGCTGCAGTCCTATGACTTGGCAGGCTACGTCTGCTCCACAAGTTAGCTTCATACGTTATAACTTCCATTTTGTGAAACAAAGAGATTTGCCAAGCCTTAACTAACCGTGAAAGGTTGTTCTGTAGCATGCTGGCATATACCCCGATGAGAACATGTTCATCAGCCAGCCTGTCTGCCACATCCAGGCTGTACTGTAACCTAGAAGGAGGGTTCGGAAATAGGAAATACTCAACTGTAAAAAGGAAAAGTGCAAAGGACAACTAAATAATGTACACACTAGAACATCCAGTAACTGCAAACCAGGAGAACACAAGCAAAAAGTAGTGAAGAGAAAACATGCAGCAAACTAAATTCTTCCCCCTCTCAGCAAGACATGAAAAGCATGCACTAGTTAGTTTGAAAATAAATAACTTGATGTGTCAGTCTAATTTAATTAAATGCTCAGACATCAGCCTATCAGTTTTCATAGCTGAGATTAACTGAACGTACTATGCAATAATAGATTTTATCCTTTAGAACGCTCATATGAACACTAAGGTGTCTATGTTTCAAAGGATGAGAAGCCCTTAATCCTGCAAAAACAGGAGTTTTCCTAGGATTTAGCTCTTCTTCCTACCATGACCCCTGGTCAGTGAAGACTATTGCTAGTTTTAGCCATTGCCAAGGACCTCCTGCCATGCTTCCCTGTGCAAAGCATGGAAATGGCCATTTACCAAGCACAGTGGTGGCACAAGTACCCCTCTGATTGCCAACTCCATCTAGAAGGTGCAATAAAAAATAAGCAATGCTTTTAACCCCAAATATCCTGTGGAGGAACTTCTTTGAGGTTCCAGCGGGACATAACTTGTAACTGAATATGCCAGATAAAGTTTGTAAGGGAAAATTGTGGCGTTCTGCAGGATGCAAAAATGCTTTATGTTCTGATGGGTGTTACATCTGTGCGACTCATTTTTTGCCTACTTGTTTGGCAGGAGGTATTTAAATTACACTCAGAGGATGGAGAGGGAGCCGTTACCAGAGGGACTCGCAGCCTTTTTACTCCTAAAAAAGTGGACTGTTTTTTTTACCCATGTTTCTGGAAGTGGCAGAAACAATGAGGCATCTTTTGCACCTTCTAAGAACTTTTTAATGTATATAGTGACACGTAATAAAGACATGTGTAAAAATGTGAAAGTTGATATTGAGAATAGTGTGGTCCTGAAGTAGTAGGACAAGAAGCAGATTCCCTCTGCACACATTTACATCAAGGTGGAACGTGGACCCCTGGCACCGGGAAAGGAAGAAAAGGGAGAGCAAAATGTAATGATTCGGTGGTAATAAAGCAATAGGAAGAAAATAAAATAAAAGCAAAAGTCTTAGTGGAAAGCAAAAGTCAAGATGCTTCTGACAGTGGGAGGGTCCTAATCAGGCCCGGCGCTCCCATTAGGCAAGGTTAGGCACTTGCCTAGGGCGCCTGGAGGGTGCCACAGAATGGTAAATTACTTTAAAACTGTGCGGCGACCGCTGACCATACCTGTCACGGCCGCCGCACAGCATTCAGATGCACGGGGAGGGGGGAAGAGGCTATTGCTCACCACCGCCGCCTCTCTGCTCCGTCTCCTCCCCTCCACTCACTAGTGTGAGTGAGTGGAGGGGAGGAGACGGAGCAGAGAGGCGGCAGTGGTGAGACAAGGTAAGGAAAGACGGGGTGAGGGGGGAGGAGGGAGGAGGGCGCCGATTTTGTAAAAATGCCTAGGGCGCCATGGACCCTAGCACCGGCCCTGGTCCTAATTCTAATCAACAAGAGTACCAAACCTGACACACATTGTTTTACTTTCTACTAAAGCTGTAGACGGCTGGACTTTCAAGCAGTGATTTTTCTTCCTCTCTTTCCACCATTGTCATTTCCAGTAAAATTCCACAAAAGTCTCCATTGTGCGTTTTTTTTAAATGGAAAGGTGCAAAAACCGGACTGTGGGTACCAACTTTCTTAATGGTTTCAGTAAGATTCAGGGATCTACCAGTAATTCTACCACAAACAAACACAAGACTACAACTAAACGACATTCCTGTAATCAGTTGCTAACTAAATCGAGGGTAATATGTAAGATCAAATAAACTATATACTTGTATTTTTTTCTTGGCAGATAAGCAATTTAGATTTCTTATCAGAATGATCTGACCAGCTCTACAGGGCAGTAAAACTATGCAGTGTCATGGAATGAAGTGCCCTTCTTTCATCTGCCACATAAGAATAGGAAATATTGTTGTTTTATAAGCCAGCTGTTGTGTACTGTGTATTACAGAATAGCAATCTAGAAACCAGTCAAAAGTATAGTCATAGCTCGTTAGTAGAATGTGCCGTATCTGTACTACAAAAAAATAATGTTTATTTTCATATTTAAAAATGCAAAGCAGATGTGTGGTTGTTATATAAATATGTCATGTAACATCAAACATGGCATCATCTTTTTCCTGGAACATTCCTGTGCACAGGTGACAGGGGGCAAGTGGCTGCTGACACTTCAAACAATAGGGAAATTAACATTGCACAGTGCTATGAATTTGGCTTTCACATAAAGCTATGGTTACAAAATGCAGTTCAACAAATGGGGGCACACGGAGGTAAATTATCTTGTATTTTTAATGTGATTTATCTGTTGTACATTAGAAAGATACTACAAGTCACTAATGAATACTGTGTCTATATAAAACCATGATATATTGCAAATATTAGTAATGCTTTAGTTCCCATTTACTAAGGTCTATCAATCAATATCGAAGGGCTGGTGGAAAACACAAAAATGGTGCTTTGTAATGTAGGAGTACTGCAAGACTTGTAGTAACTATTTAAATAATGATGTCGCTTGTGGGATTTACAACCTACACGGTCTATTGTCTTGGGTAGTTTTGTAAACTAATGACATTAAGACCAACATCAGTTGAACTCTCTAAGGGGGTCTATTTATCAATATGTGGTATAAGGGCTGATTTTCCTTCCCTGCTTATTCCAGAATATATTATTAAACTTTCCCCAAGGCAGCTGAACGATACTTGGCTGCATCGTTCATACTGGGCCCAAGTGGTGAGGGCAGCATGGTGGCTCAGTGGTTAGCACTTCTGCCTCACAGAACTGGGGTCATAAGTTCGATTCCTGACCTTGGCCTTCTCTGTGTGGAGTTTGTATGTTCTCCCCGTGTTTGTGTGGGTTTCCTCTGGGTGGTCCGGTTTCCTCCCACTCTACAAAAACATACTGGTAGGTTAATTGGCTGCTATTAAACTGCCCTTAGTCTCTCTCTGTCTGTGTGTGTATGTTAGGGAATTTAGATTGTAAGCTCCAATGGGGCAGGGACTGATGTGAATGAGTTATCTGTACAGCGCTGCGGAATTAGTGGTGTTATAGAAATAAATAGATGATGATGGTGATGATGATAACTTAGTGCCTTGCTGGGCCTGTCAAGGGATAGGCGTATGCTTGAACCGGCTAGCTGGCTCACGCATGCACAGTGGAACTGAAAGCACATTTTTTGGGAAAAAAAATGTAGTTCATAATAAACAATATATTTTATCAAAGTAAACAGCATATATAGAAAGATTTTAAAATAATTTACCATTGAAGAAAATGCATTGATTTTCTTCTGCTACAGCAATCCTGAGATTAACAGAAGGAGGATTGTAGTGACGACCCCTTAATATACAGGGCAAAGGCGGACATAGGACTTTTCACCCTTTAACAGTCCATCTGATTTAATATTTACAGGTCTAGTACAGACATTATAAAGGTTTAATAAGCAGGGGGGGCTGAGCATTCTATCGCAAGGAGCAACTTTCACAGTACTGCGCTCATCCTTTTTACAAGCAAACACAAACATTTTTATTAGCGAGATATACTATAAAACAAGCCGCGCACTGTCCTGTTCATTATTGATATTGCTACCAGCAAGGTAGAATAATACAATTCCAACACGGATATTTTCATTTTGTATTTAATTTCCACATTGTGCTCCACCACCCCTAAATTCTGCTGCCTCCTTATAAGCACACCACTGTGCATAGGCATTAATCTTACTGATAAGATAAACATTACATGTGATAAAGATGTACCATGAAAGTCCCTTTATTGGGCTATTGGTCCAACTGCAAATACATTATACTATAATAACAAATGCATTATTATAATAAACTGGTATTGTAATAATTCAATCAGGCACTCTACTAAATTAGTTTATAGCTATTAACTGAACAGATATAATGTGATCACAATATATTTTCCATACAATATAAATGTATGTGCTATACCAGTACTGCTATGGTGGTGAGTGCAGTAGATTTTTGAATTTCGTAAAATAATTACACAAGATTATCTAGGTACAGAGATGCCCAATAACCTATTAAACAAAAGGCTTGGAATGGACCCTTCGTCTCTCATGTAACGCCCTCAAGCCTGCTGGACTGCAAACCGGAAATTGCTACTTTAACTCATTTAATAGCACAACATATATAACTATTGTAATATACAAGGCCTTATTTTTATAAAAACCTAAAATAAAGGCATTGCGTGTAAAGTAGGCACTTGTGTACATGAAATGGTCATCCTGTGGCCTGAACCACGCTTCATGTGATATAATAATTACTCGGCACGAGGGAGGATCATTACATACATCAGCGTTCTTACATTTCTGATGGTGATCTTACTACTAGAATGGGCCCCGGCATTAGTGCACCTGACTCAACATTCTAATCCCATTGACAGCGAAATAATTGTCCGTTGATCAGTATTGAATAGTGACTAGCTCAAGAATAGCGGGAGTGACAGATATCGTAACCCCCAATTCTGCTACTTATGTTACAGCATGGCTAACTCTGGGTGGAGAACCTCTGTAACCTCATGGAAACAACATGTTGGTCAGGTATGCAGAGGTTTGGAAAGATGATGGATCACATCATTATGGAAAAATCACTATCACATCTTTACCTGTAAACCACCGGCTTTATTTTGCTAAAGAAAAATTTCAAGGGGTAAATGTATTAACCAGCGGTTTTTGCAAGTCGCCGATATTCAGTAAGTTTGCAGGGAAAATTTAAGGTTGCCCCACAAAGTCGCTGAATATCGGCGACTTGCAAAAACCGTTGGTTAATACATCTACTTCCCACAATATGTTACTAGATTAGATGTTTATAAATAAATATCATTTTATGTCTTCCTTTTTATTTTATGCATTATTATACAACAGTTTACTATTTTATGTATGTTGTTTTTTTTACAATATTTTATGCATATCACAACTATGCCTAACTGTGATTAATAAAGTTAATGATAAAAGAATGACACCACCGCGCCAGTGATTTTATAAGGGATGCATACAACACTTTAATGACACACAACTAACTATGGTCAGTCTTGATTAGTGGATTAATGCACCACAACACACCTGCATGTTCTGGAAGACTGTTAGTTGCAGCTTCTAGCTCTACAAGTCTGAAACTTACCCCTTGCCTTTCAGTAATGTTGGAGCAGCCCTAGCAAGCTGTCTGCTCTGCTCTATTTCTGAGGTCTTTTGGGAAGAGCTGGTTAACAAGACAGAACAATGGCGAAAAAGCGTATGACACACAAGTGGCAATAGATGTTCTTAAATGCACATTTCGGAATGATAAGTAATTAAGGTCACATACATGAAATGCAGATAGATAAAACATATAATGTAATTTATAGGGAAGGTTAAAGAAAGAAGATGAAACAATTTCTGTTATTCATCAAAACTACAGCAGATGAGAGGAAACAATTAGCATTGGATTTATATAATGTTAACAAGCTGCAAAGAAATCAATTCAATGGTTTCTGGACTTCAGTCAGCTTGGACTTTTCTCCAGGTTCCTATAAATAAAAGTGTTAGCAGACATGCTCTTATTTATACAGCAACTATATTTAGAGGACCCACACCAAAGGATTCACCACCCAGTACCCGAAATTGCCACAAATGTCAACCCAAAGGCTCTCGGCTTAGACAAAGTTATCAGTAATACATCATTATTTGTATTTGTATTAATCTAGCACCAAAGTATGTTGCAGTACTATTTTTAGTACTATCTACTGTTCTAGAGAAGTTTACAATCTAATTTTCCTACTATAGGCACACAAATACACAAACCAGAGCATTACAGTCAGGAGTCAGTAAACCTCCCAGTATGTCTTTGTACTGAGGGAAGAAACTGAGCCACCAGGATGAAAGCTAAGCATATATCCTCAGAGAGCACGCCAAGCATATATCCTCAGAGAGCGCGCCAAGCATATATCCTCAGAGAGCGCGCCAAGCATATATCCTCAGAGAGCGCGCCAAGCATATATCCTCAGAGAGCGCGCCAAGCATATATCCTCAGAGAGCGCACCAAGCATATATCCTCAGAGAGCACGCCAAGCATATATCCTCAGAGAGCACGCCAAGCATATATCCTCAGAGAGCGCACCAAGCATATATCCTCAGAGAGCGCACCAAGCATATATCCTCAGAGAGCACGCCAAGCATATATCCTCAGAGAGCACGCCAAGCATATATCCTCAGAGAGCACGCCAAGCATATATCCTCAGAGCGTGCGCCAAGCATATACCCCCAGAGAGCGCGCCAAGCATATATACTCAGAGAGCGCACCAAGCATATATACTCAGAGAGTGTGCCCTGGCTGGAAGTGAACCCAAGGCCTCTGTCCGAATCAGGAAAACCTATGAAGAAAGACAGCCCCACAAACGTACCCAGAAGTATTTATGTATGTTACTCTACACCCATGATGAATAAAGAAATATATTATTTTTCATAAACTGAGCGCCTTTGGGTTCTACATTTACAGCTCTCTTCCAGGATCTCTATTTTTAAAATAATTCAGAAATATCAGATTGCTTCTGCACTGACAAGATCCCTGACCTGACAAGGGTTCCTTTTTAGGGTTCTTTCATTATAGGCATGCCACAGAAACCTACATCACACTTTCAAACAGACAGGCTGTTTTTGTATGGAAGTGTATTTGACAGATGTCTAACACAAAGTTTATTACTTTAAACTGTAAATATGCAAATTGTCACACAAGCAAACCATACAGACAATCTGTGATTTCTCCTTGAACACCTACACGTTTGTCTTCTCATCCAGGAGGTAACAGTGACACATGCACATAGTAGAGATACAGACTGTGGGAACTAACGCCACTAAACAACCTACCTGGTCTGGCACAGGAAAGCTCTTGGAACAGGATTTTGAAAACAATGTGGCAGTGACCGGGTCTGACACCTGTTCTGCCACAGTTCTGGTGGTTTCCTTTTGGAAACCACTGTAAGCAGAGATGGAGAAGAGCCATTAGATACACTCTCCAATACTTTAAGGACTTGAATGTATCTTAAACGTGGGCGAGTCTTAAAATTCCAAGCAATCGGACCATTGGACCAAGAAATGTGTCAATAGAGGGCCAAATGCACCAGGGATCAGTGCTTTTGCTGCGCTATTTAGGAGTTTCATAGAGATTCTTTATACTTGTGACATATATTTTGCAATATCGGGTAGCGGACTGGAATATCGGAGAGTGTAAAGAGCCAGAAACCAGGTCAGCCGGCACCTCTTTACTAGTGATTTCTCTAGACAGGCTAATGACCAATTGGCAGCACTGAGTAATCGTGGTACAGCCCCACTATATATGAATAAAGGTGCCCATTGCCTCACTACATCCCCAGCACACAATAGATACAGGAGGGGAGAGCTTATATCATTTGGACAAGATTACAATATCTTTTTTTAGAGCAGGTGACTGTATTAACCTATAGGCCTGTGACAGCTTTCTAAGAAGATACAAATATAACTAGACTCAAGCTGGAAACATTGTATTATGCAGTTCAAAACCCCATCTAGCATATAATATGATCATTCAGGCATCTGAACACATGGGCCACACACTTTAACGAGTTGAACTTTCCAATTTTGACTTCCTCAAGTTTCATTGTGCGTTACCCCCTATGCACGTATTCAATTATTTTTTTTCCTTTATGAGACGAGACAGGCCGCTTAGCAAATATTGATCTTTCAAATCGGCTATCCTTAAAATGTGTCGGTCATCACCTGTACACGCTGCAGACAAAGCTGCACCAATTTTCATGACAGTGCAGCTATATCAATTTACAAGAAGCTCTATCCACTTGGACTAATGTATAAATATTAGAACGGCCACAGAATGGCTGTGTCTGTAGACAATACAAACTACATTGTAATCTATATTCATAATGTGATGTTTGTTCTCATGTACTAATGTCACTGGAATTTTGCTGGAATTTCTATGTAAAATGGCAAGAACTACATACTGTATTATGGCATTAGTCGTAAAAAATAAATGTCAGACTATACTGCATTGAACAGGACATGTCCTCCACAATTGACGTCATATCCTGCATTATTTTATTTCAACACTTGATTGTTACACGCATTTGTAAAATTGCTTTGGACAAGGAAATGCAAATGACATACTATACACATATTCTGTCATGATAAATAGTATTATAATACATGAATAAATGGTGAACGATTTATCAGTCTCTGACATCAAGAGTTATATCTTTCAGTAAGGTGGATATTTTATGACAACTCATCAATAACGGAGAATAACATAGATATACCATATTTTACATAGGATCGTAAACTGTTACACCAATACTACTTGTGCACTGTAAGGAGTACTGCACCACTTCAGTGAAATATAACAGAAGTTTCCTTGGAGTTCCATGACCTGTATACATGTACTGGGCCTGCACCCTCCTGCATTTATATGCTCACAGACATGTTTGCTGCGATTCTAACGCAAAGTAACAAAGCTGTAAAAGGACTAGAACACCATCTACACGCAATCTTAACAAACGCTTCACACACACATCCTGCTAAAGCACAGACTCGGTCAGACCTTGCTGCAGGTTATGTAGCACCGTGCTTTCAAGGCGATACTGCACATTACTCTCAGTAACGCAGAGTCGGGGCATCGTCTCCACAGTCACAATAACCCTATCACCAGCACTATAATAACCTGTGTGTGTTATTGTCAGCAGATGACCCACAAGTCTACCTAACTAGGGGCTGAGTGTAATATTGCCAAGTGTTTGCGAGCCTGTGTGATTTTGATCAATAGTTATGTATGTGTAACAGTACAAGTAACATATAGGTCATACTTGCCCTCTGCCAGAATATCCGGGAGACTCCCGAATTCCGGGCAGGTCTCCCGGACTCCTGGAAGAGCACATCCTGCCCTCTTCCCCATCCTGCCCACTTTGCAGTGAATGGCATCATTCTAACCTGCCACCCGCTGCAAAATGAGGTTGTGTGTCGCGGAAGCGGGCCAAAATGACGTGATTCACCACATCCCGCCCCTTTTCTTAGTCAAACGTTACCTCCCATCCGGTGTACAAAGCTGATAAGTATGATATATGTGTATAGGCTAAAATGCAAATATACATTCATGAATACAAAGGAGGAGTTATCCGCACGATCCTTAGAGAGTAGTGCCAGCTTGTAAATACAATGTACATCATTTAACAGCTGAATTGCAAAACAAAAAAAACAAGATAATTGTCAATACTTTTATGGTGGAGCCAAGATTACAAGAAAAGTGTTTTAGGATTTGAGGGGAAAAACACAAATGATCTACAACACTCAAATCAAGTTTATTACAAGAGAAATAAATAAATGAAAAAAATAAAAAAATAAAAAATAACTATACTATGAAAGACAGGGCATGCAGGTTACAATATGGCGACAATACAGAAGCTACTGTCCCAGTCTTGTCTAGAAGCATCTAAGGGTGCACAGAAAGTAATAATTTAGTGTACAACCTACACAACTAGCCAGGTTAGTGCTTTAGTTCTCTCATACTGACCGTGGAATGTTCTGCAGTTGACATACATACAGCTTTATCAGAGAATGTTCATCAGTCACGGGACTAGTTACACTTACACAGTCAGGTAACCTGAATGAGTATAACAAGGGAGTCTGCAGTTAAGTCACATGTCGGCGTCACATGCATTTTGTGGGGTGGGTCCTAGAACAGCTCAACAAAACATTGATTTATACACTCCCGCGACAAAAATAACAAAAAAGCAAGTTGTTATATAAATTAAGGGCAACACAACCTTAAACAAACAACAAAACCATGCAATGAGCATTACAATCCTGTCTGTGTTATACGGAATAGCTCTCATCAGCAAATTGTACCAGCTATATACTACAGTCACCTTTACCAGATGTATTAACCAGGAACAGTGTCTAACTGGTGAGTGAAGAGACCATCCAGGAACTTCTTTACAGGGCCCCACTGATGAACCAAAATGAAAGAATTCTATTCTGCACATGGATTTGGCATGTTTTCTGCTTATAAAGTAAAGAGGTTTGGTAAATAGAGATATAGGCATTTTCCAGCTTCCGCTATTATTCATGACAATAGGGACCACTGAAGCTTGTGGCCCACCATTAGATCCATTTGCTAATTTAATGGGCAGTCCGACTCTACCAAGAACCTCTCTTACACTTCTCTGAGTGAAATGAGCATGACGACATTGGGACTGTGGATATAAGAGTCAGGTGTATTAAAGACTCAAATCCAATATGAACAATTTAGATCACATCCCCTTTAAGTTAGGTAGTCAACCTATGAAACCAAATTTGAGAAATTTAGCAATTGGCTTGAACCAAATTTGGAGCAAGAGTGTTGTTATATTTGTGATCGACGTACACATTCAAGTATAACACAAAGCTTTGTCACAGACATTTCCAAACTGCAAAATACCAGAAAATATAGGAAACCTTTACATTACTTCTGAATTTTGTTTCTTCTGATCTCTGTGGGCTTCCATAAGCAATAGATGCGGACAGCGGGAATGTACCTTAGCACTTCAGCCGGCTTACAAGAGCAAGACATAACGTTTATCATTCTGTGTGAATTAATTACTGCTCCAACTCAGAATAAAAGTATTAAACCAAGTGTTAAATTGCTTTCTAAAGACCTGCAGCTTGCATATTTGTTTAGACTTAAAATCCACTGAATGGGGCTATAATCTTAACACAAATCAGCACACAGCAGTTTATTAAGCAGTGAATGTATAGACATTTATAACAGAAGATTTGATACTTACATTTTGTTTGTGAAAGGACTTCCTGAGGGAACAGAGTGAGAGAATGCCGTCTCGTTCATGCTGGTAACTGGTCTGGGAGGCCTATGAGAAAAAAAGAAAGAGACCCAACTTAACTTATATGGCACATTCAATTCCAACATAATGATGTAATATTTACATACAAGGCATCCTATCACAGAAAGAAATTCATGCTTAAAGAAGAACTGTACCCAGAAATAAAACAGTACAGTAGCAATCAATCGGCCATCTAGCAAGGCCTCCATCATTTCTGAGATACTCAACCCCTGCCTCCTGTTCATGGGTTCTTTTACCTGCTGGTGGAGAATATGGAAAACTAAGGAGCTCCAACAGATCTTGTGTTGAGAGTGGATGACTGCGACAGCCCAATCACAGCATTCAACACAAGAGGTGTCAAAGTATAGAGAATCAAAACTGTCCAGAAGAAACATCAACTGTTGATCAAGCATACAGGTATGAATACGACTCCAATAGTAAGGGACTCCAGAACCTATTTTGCTATCTGCTTTGTAGAGCTGTAAAAGGTATAATTTTAGATTTGGAGGAGTTCTTCTAAAATTAACTTCTCAAATGAAATAGTTACCTATGCAGACAGACTATACTATCTACCACTAAAGGGCTATAAAGACAAAACATACAATACATCTTGGGGCTGGTGTTACATGGGAGCTTTGTAACTAAACATTTTCCAGAGTAGAAAATGCGGCCAACACTCCAATAATAACGCAAATACATTGGGCATAACGGAGGCAGAGTGTTTAGCATTGCTGGCTCACAGCGCTGGGTTCAAGTGTTCCATTCCGACCAGCCATATTTGTGCGAAGTCTGCTTGATCTCCCAGTGTTTGCATGGGTTTCCTCCAAGTATCCAAAAACTTACTGCTAGGATGATTGCCGTCTCACATAATAGACATTGTGTAAGTGTGTGCGTGTATGTGTGGTAGGAAATAACAGCAGCTAAAGGGCTAATGTGATTGGAAAACCGTATTTCCTATATGAATCTATTTAGCCACAACTTCAGAAGGCAGTGTTTTTCGTGTGCAAAAACATAGTATTTAAAAACACCCATGTGACACTAGCCTTCAATAGTCCAGAACATTTGTTTATACATTTGCAATATTGTGAGGCAAAATAAATGCCCACAAGCTCTCAAAAGCAGTCATAATATTGCATTATGTACAGTCATATCAGGTGTCATTCCATTCATCCATCTTCACAAATTTTGAATCAAAATGCAAAACTAATAATGAAATTATGTTACGAGTTTGCACATTTTAATCATTTAATAACAATAACAAAGGTGTGTGTCAATGGATACTAAACACAATGCATTTTCTACATATTAATGATGACTGATAATAACCTACATGTGAAGACGTGAACTATAATTAAAAGGGTGACCGGTCACAGTACTCACCAAGTGTCCCTATTGTAGCAACAGGGAAATAGAAAGGATACATTACTATTATTCACACATTATTTGCACTTGGTGGTGTATTTGTATATGGTGTATTCAGCACAATAACTTATAATACTACTAGCAGTGTGCACAAATGGCAATATCATACCCCATCAGGCCTTATGAATCGTAATAATGGGCTAAGCAACCTAGTTAAATACACAGAACCCCATAAAAAAACCCACTTGCACGTGTATTCCTTTCACAGGGTGCATTCATTTCTGAATTATTTAAATTATATATTATTAGTGTTAAAGTAAATATTAGTTATATTCATTTTTAATATTTAGGGGTTTATTCAACATTGGTGGCCAGTGGGCAGTAGCCAGTATCATCTTGTATCACAAAATGTACTGCTGCTTGTACTTACCATGCCAGGGCTCATTGGTGAGCACTGGCGAACCCCTGTCCCCTCCCCCCCCCCCAATCCAAACTAACTAAAAAAGAGGAAGTGACCCGTGTGATTTTTGCACATGGTGATGTGGCCCGGCGATGGACTCATGGCATCTTCATCAGCAGCCGATAGAGACCCCAAGACTCTATTGAAAGGGTAAGTGAACGCCATCTTGAGATGGCATCAATGCTTTAGGCTGGCGGTGAAAGTTTTTTTCATTTTCACCACTTAAAAGGAGTCATATCGCAGTCCCCATAGAGGGTTATGGTGACTGCAGTGACCAACCTAAGATAGGTTAAGGCAGGAGACACCTCTGATTTGTCCAGCTTTAACCCCTTAATAAATTGAATGAAGAGCTGTGATGGCCATTTCTATGGATTTTTCGCTCATCACAGCTTAATAATTTGACCCTTACTATATTATAAGGGATAATATATAGTAATAGTAATATTACCTTAACCCCCGATGTGTGATGAGAACACAGTCCAACCATTTGTTTAATATCTATTACACAGTACATAATGCTATCTCTAATATGGGTGTAGACATCCCTTCATCATCAAGGTGAATACTATAGACATCCCATTTCGTAGGGGCTTGGTCATACAGATGTATTTTGTCTACCTGTTGTAAACCTCATAAAACAGAGAGCCTGAATGGAGATACAGCTGCAAGCACAGAAGTGATTGCTTTAATGTTCTCTCTTACCTTTACTATGTGTCTTACATATAGTTCTACAACTCCCCTTTTTCTAAGTTACATATGGTAAAAACTTGGATATTTAAGAACCTTCAAAAAAACCACCAAGGCCTCGTTCACACATTTGCACTGGTAAAATGGGTAAAAATGAATGAATGTCTGCTCTAACAATGCATTATCTATGGTGCTTTTTATGCGTACCATCTGTTGGACATGTCTGAGTGATGGGGCGTGCTGCCTTGTGAAATTTTAAATGTGGCATTACAGTTTTCTAATGGTGGGCATGGCACCATTGGCACTTATTGGTCCTAATTTGTTTTTCATGCATTGATTAACATATGAAAAGCACAAAAACATATTGAAGTCAATGTGCCATAAGGCTTGGACATTGACTGCATGTCTGAAGGCCAGACTGAAGAAAAATTATATATAAAGTAATGAAAATCCTAAATGAAGAGACAGCTTTCAGGGGGCAGACGGTGGCTGTAATCACGTAATGGCTGGGAATTATGTGTGAATTACTGCTGATAAAAGGTTTCCGGAGTCAGGCCTGGTGCCAGCACTCTCTTCTGATGGGAGATGGGCTAAGAACGATCACTTGCAGCTATTAAGGTGCATTGGTCACATACTGATGTGAGTTCACTCTACTCTGTCCTTTGTTTATCAGTAATGGTTGTCTTTTTAATTTCCAATGAGAAGCAAAACTATATGTACAATTGAGAAATTTAGGAAATAAATTAATGCTGCTTATGATTTGCATGTGTTTAACCCCGCAAATGAATACTGACTGCAATACTGCATTGGTTTTTAACCCTTGCGCTGCTGTAAATGCTATACAGTAGACAACTGTAAGTTGCAAGTTAGTGCTTTTGCTGAAGATATTGCATATGTGATCATACCCTCGATTTGTCTTGATATAGGCAGGACAATCCTGATTTGAGGTCTCTGTCCTGCCGCCATGACTGCAGGCATCTTTGACCCGCGGGTCAGAGAATTGGGTTGTACTATGGTTCACTGCAGCTCTGCATACAATGCAACGTATGGATGTTTGGAGGGGAAGGGGTTAAGGGACCTCCTATTGCTTCAGTAGTGCTAGGCATGTCACTGACTGATTGGTCACATCCCCTTTGTAACATGGCCACACCCCCTTTTACCGCCTGTCCCCATTCAAGGAGCTGTACATTTCTGACAGATGTGTGATAAATGATTAGTACTAATGCCTGTCATTGTAAAGGAGTAAATGCAACAATAAAAGTGGTAGCAAGGAGTAAATACATTTTATTTTTTAATTTGGTGTGTTTAATGCCCATCATTAAAGTTATTGGGTGCTGTTTGTAACTGACCTGCACACAGCAATTTTGTGATACTATAGTTCTAAATTTACATCCACTTTTATGCACAGACTCAACATTAAAGTAAATCCCTCATTTAAAATGTATATCAAACTTTTGATCAGTCCCCTCCGTTAGACCCCAGAGGGGAGCTCTGGGGGTCAGGTGCAGGAGGTCTGACAATACAAACACATCGTTCATGGCCTCAATAACTCGACTAGAGACATATCGCGTAATCTAACCCACTTCACTAGGGAAGGATGTACGGTCCTCCAGGTAGAACTCCCAGAAATTTGGGAGTCTCCCGGACATTCCAGAAGAGTAGAAAAATGTGTCCATTAAGTTGATGCCCCCAGTAAGAATATCCACATTTGCTCTGCCGAGTTTGGTCCTGGATTATACCACTTTGAAGACCTAGTGTACGCAGGCTTCAAAAGCTGCAAAGCCTGGCCAAGTCTTCCTGGGTTGGACAGTTCCCCCATTAAATTTCCAGAGCTGAATTATTGGTACGACCTTTATGAAGAAAGTAAGATGCAAATCTATTTGAGGTATATCTGTTCTTTGAACATAAGGGTCAGTAAAAATTCCAAGCAGACATTAATGCCAATGCCTGTTACAGTATGCAAAAGCTCT
The DNA here is from genome assembly GCF_038048845.1 of Mixophyes fleayi. Lineage (NCBI taxonomy): Eukaryota > Metazoa > Chordata > Amphibia > Anura > Limnodynastidae > Mixophyes > Mixophyes fleayi. Next base: position 219,349,552 of record NC_134406.1, on the reverse strand, counting down.
GTACTACCAAAAGGAGTAAACCGTGCCTCCAGTTTTCCACCCCCGGTAACACATTTACATATACTGCATGAAGATACCTAATGCACAACTACAACCAAATCACTATGCACACCAAACCCTGAATCCTCAATGGCTTTATTTACATTTTAAAAAGATGGAGGCATGGAAGTCATTCTACAATGGCATGTATATAAAATTTGATTCATTGCACAGCATATAATTGACTGGTATACAATGAACAAAATATATATGGGATTATGCCCAACCTACTGTAAAATAGAAGAATATTGGAAGTCACGTTTCAGTGCATACATAAAAGCATAAGGATGCAGGCTGAGGTCCCCGAACGCCAAGGTGACATAACCTTAGTTTTCACAACAAGGGTGCATTATTCTTTATTATTCACAAGCAATAGCTTATTTTAGGACAGAAACATTTGCATATTTTTATTATCATTTTATTAGATTACTTTTTATGCCTAGCATTTCTTCTTTTAACTCATACATTTTTATTGAAACATTTGTGAAACATTTTGAAAAAACAATGACGAGTATCAAGGGGTACGACAAAAGCGAGGGAGAGGGATAAATAATATTTGAAGGAAAATACAATATATTACACAATAATCTTGCTGAGGCAACAAAGAAGAGGTAATAAAATTGACAATGGGTAATACTAAGATACTCATTATGCTAATGTGGGGCAGCGCGACGAGTCCACATCATCAGAAAAGTGAAATCATTGGTTCCATTTGATCAGAGGGGAAAATGCGGTAGTTAAGCATTTACACCCAACGGTTTCCATAATATAACGTCTCTGAATTTTGGACACAGCTATAGATTTTACCAACATTGAGCCATCGCAGCTCTAGAAGTGATGAGTATATACAATATACTCATCACATGTGACATAATTAGGACCACCTGTGGATCTGTTACAATGTGTCAGTCAGTAATGAATATACCTGTGCTCCAGCAAGGAGATCTGGAAAACATGCACTGTTGGGGAGCCCTGAGGACTGGGTTTGGGAAACCCTGGTATATTGTATAAGATGGAGAGGAGTAATTTTGTTGAGAGCTTGGATATTACTGATGATTTTCAAATCTTGGAATGGTTGATAAATTTACACATTTTAAACACATTTTGAAAAATGATTCCCCATTCCTCGGTAGAGAAAGATGCAAGTCGTATTTGCATTTGGATTGAGTTAGTAATTTGTTTTCTTCACAAGGGGACAAAAGGGTTCTATGCCAAGATGAAATTCCACCCCTGTGATTCTGTGAGGACAAGGTCTGGCCAATAAAGGGAGGAAGGGGGGGGGGTTCGATTGATTGCTTTGTAAATATTTGTAGAAGTACTCCGTAGTGATAATATATTTATCTTGCAGTTGGGTAAAAGACAATAACGGATTGTTCTCATCGAGACCCTGTATCGTGATGATGCCTTGGTTGTACCTTGAAATAAATTGTAAGTCAGGAATTAATTTGGATAAAGGTAATATGGAGAGAAGGGAGGAGGGAGTGTCAATTTAAAGGTAGATTGTATAGCTTTATCCCATATGTCAATACTCCGTAGGGTAGACTTGTATATAGGTCTGTTTCTTGTCCAACCAAAGTAGGTCAACTAGAGGAAAATAATTAGCCTTATATTTTTCAATGTCAACCCATGGCTTGTGAGGGGCGGGGGCTAGCCAATTCTTAACTTGAAACAAGGCTCATCTGCTGATACATTTCTAATTTAGGGCAGCTAGGTCTTCTTTTAATTTAGATCTAAAGAGATGTTCCCTAGCAAGTCTCGGGCATTTACCTCTCCAGACAAAACTCAATGATACTAAAATGTATTTATTAACTTTTGAGGAACTGTGTAGGGAATAGAGTGAAACAGGAATAGGATTTTTGGCAGAAGAATCATCTTAACACGGCTATACATCCTAACCATGAAAGCTCAAAACTGGCCCATGATTTGGTTAAAGAGCCAAAAAGTTTTAATAGCGATAAATAATTACAGACTATTATATTTGAAGGGGTTGTAGGTATACACATCCCCCAAGTATTTCAGGGACGTAGAACACCAATGATATTTGTATGTAGATTTAAGCGATTGGATAGATTCTTGAGGAAGTTCAATCCCCAAGACAGGTGTTTAATTTGCTTTAAATGAAATACAGGCAAGCTGTCATGTCGATGATTGCAACAGGCTGCATATGGATGTGGAAGAGTTGGAAGCCTGGCTGGTGCTGACAGTGTATTGTCTGTCTGAGGTAACACGGATACAGTAAAACAATATAAAAGGAGAAAAGCTGTAGATATCGCGCTATGTGAAAAAGTGAAATTATATATATCATAGCAGTTTATACATATATTCTCCACTCATTTATTAATTCAACATAAAAGGTAAATTTTTCTGTAATGTAAAATTCGAACAGCCCACAATTTTTTTTATTTATTTATTTCACATACCAGCTCACATAGCCTGATATTTGCCCAGACAAAACGAAGACTGTTTTATGAGTTGTGATACAGTTGGTGGGGATTCCAAACTAAAACACCTCAAATGATTCTTTAGTGGAGATCTGTCTTGGAAGGGAGTAACCACAAGTCAGTATTATGTAAAGATTAGTGGCAGGGAAAAGTAAACCACCACGTGTTAATGTCTAGCACAAGCGCTGACTGAAACTCCTCTTCCCGGTGTTAATGCAGGAAGATGAATCAGTGTAGCACTGATGTGGAGGAGTACTGCAGGACTACGGGGGTCCTTGATACGGGACTATCACTGTTCTGATAACTGAGTGGAGGTGGTCTAGTGCCTAAAAAAATAATAATTTGTGAGTATACATATCCTTTAAATAAAATGGATACTAATCTATTTATGCAGCTTTATATGTGGTTGATTAAACATATTGTATTCACTGCTAACCTTGCTTGTATATGCTCCTCAATGGCATTAAAGATATCAGGTACAAAAGACTTGCAGTTTGTTTCCAGGCAAACACACAAGGCTAAGCACACAATACACCGCAACCTACAATTAGGTTCTCCTGTCCCTGGAAAAGTCTCAAGAGCTTGACATTATAAATATGTATAATACACACAAGGTTATCTGTACATGCAAACACTTCTCGCTGCAGCAAAATATCTACAGAAGTCACAAATGTGATACTCACACAATGTGAGCCAGGTTTAAAGGTTTTTCTGGCTGATCAGGAAACATTGGGTGCAGAGGCTCACGACTGGAAGCACAGCTTAAAGACTTGCTTAGAGCATTAGTAAGCTTCTTTGCAGGGGATTTCTGTAAGGAACAAAAAACAAAAGCAAAAAAAGAACCCTCAAAAAAACAGTAAGTGAATATATAAACTTTGTTACATATAAAGATGCGCTAATCATCACCACCACAATATAATAATCACAGTGCTCTGATAGGCTACACTGGGGCCTACCACCTCCAACGTGACTAAACACTCAGAAGTTAGCTAAACCGAAAGTCTGCTCTGCTATTACATTCACCTGCTCTGACCAGCTGTGTTTTCCTAGCCCCACCAACTTCAACACTGGATAGAGGTAAAAGAAATGGAAAATTAATACAACAGATACTCTGCTCTAGTAAAAAGCACAAAAAAAATAATAGAAAAATGTATTGTATTTATCATGCAGGGCCTGATTATCCAACAGCCTGACTAAGCTGCAGGGCGAGAGGCATTTGGCAGGGGTGCATAATTGTGACAGGGAGAAGTATAAACTGAAATTCATTTTAAAATATGAACAAAGTAAAAAGAGAACACGAAAAAATGTAGTAAGACTTTAATCTTGACATATTCCCATGATAAAGGCTGGAGACAATGAGTCATCCTTGGGCGGGTGCTGAGGATAAGGGAGCAGCAGACAAGGATACGACAGTCACAGGCACGACAACCCCCCCTCCACCTTCATTCTCAGTAGCGCTCTTTCTGGTCTCTATTCTGCTATTCAGTTCTACTTATAATGACATTGAAATGGGTGATAAAGATTGCCGTGACCGTTTTAAAAAGCCAAGTGGAGCGGAGATTTGAAAACACAGCAACATAAACATTGGTGGGGATGGGGTGAAGCAAGCCAGGTTTTAAATTAAGGACAAGTTAGTATTAACATGCCATGGAGGCGCTACGAGTGTACTAGTCTAGGGTGACCTGAACCCTTAATCAGGCCCTGATATCATGTGATATGATATTCTCAACTAGTGCTAATATGGCAGAGATGCTGCTTGATATTCCAGGTTTGTAATTTTGGAGCAATGCATAAGTAATTCAATTCTACGTGCACATTACATTATAAAGTATGTTTCAGGATTAAGGATGATGTCAAACACATGAACAAAAAAAAATTAAAAAGTAATACACCATGTTTCAACAGTTTAGGGATACAAACTTCAAATGCAGCTTATTCAGAGTTAGTATGGTTTCAAATTATTATAAAACTTACACCCATTAAAAAGACAAAAAGCTTTTCCAAAATGTTATCAGAGCAGCCGGATTTTAACATTTGTGTCTCAAAATGTACTTTTTGAAACCATTTATTTCTCCTTCCAAAATGACCTTTTGACAAAGCTTTTTGTGCACAGGCTAATGTAACACTGGGGGAAAAATGACTTTCACATAATAAAATCCCTTTCCTGCCTGTGGCTCTTTCCCCCTGAGACCCCCACCAACCACTGCAGTTAGCAGGGTCCTGGCACTTCCATATAGCCGGGACCTCTGTCCATCACCGTTGTCACTGCTCAGCTCTATCTGAAGCAGGGGAGACAGCAGCTCAGACTGTCAATTCCTATGGCTTTAACTGAATTTTTAAAGAACAATGTACCCTTTAACCTACAAGAATTTTTTTTTACAAATTGCATTTCTAGCTTTAATTGTGACTATGTTTTACTTCATTTTTTTGTTATACTAACAATGAGTTAAAATTCCACACCGCCAGCAACCCATGCTCTAGCACCAATTCCTGCTGCAGACCTTGAAGTATGCTCATAACGTTTTACTTTACACAATCCACTGCTAGCTGTACAATAGTGACATTAACTGGATTTCTAACACAGTCCTTGTCATATTATATATATATATATATATATATATATATATATATATATATATATATATATATATATATATATACATACATACACACACACACATATATATACACATATACATACATATATATACATACATATATATACATATATATACACACACACATATATATATACATACACACTACCTTGTGTCTGTTGTCAACCTAACTCCTGAGACACAGAATGTTTTGCCACAGTTCTAAATAGACGCAAACGAGCGACAGATAACATCATCCTCACACAACACTGTCATCTACAACATCTATGAAGTTCAAGCTGCTAGTTCTTACTGAATTCTTGCACAATGTACGTTACTTGTTTCAAAACCTTTATGCAACAAAAACAAAATATGAAATTAACTTCTAGTTCTTCCTATCCATCTTGCGGTTCATTTAAAATTATAAATCTCTGGGCACCACAAACTTAATCAAGCTCTATGCAGTGCCCAATGCTAAATACTTACACTTTTCCCGTATAGTCACAAATGAATGCCGCATTAAGGGATATAATCAAAGAGGTTATTTCCCTCTCTCACCAAACTCTTTGTCTGCTGGTTCCCTATCTTTCTGGGTTAGTCCACGCTTTGCATGTGTTTCTTCTGTGTTGCAGCAGCAGAACCCACTGAACCTTCTCTTACCCATGACGTGTACTCTTTCATTTGGTGCTGGTTGCTATGGGAACCGCTGGCGTGTCCCCTCCAGAAGCAGTCCTGACAGAGCTGGTAATTGTGACACTGCTGGCAGCGATAACGGAAACCCATCATGCTTTCACTGTGGCAATAGGAACACTCAACAGGGTGGAAGACTATGGGAAATACAGAAATGGTGTTTTCATCAGTTAAGACCTAAATAAAAACATATAAGTAGTTAATAATACATAATCTTTGCTCCTTAATGATGTCAATTATTTATATTGGTTCTTACGGAGATAAATAATAAACAGGAAAAAGTGGCAACCAGTTTATAACTTCTACTGCAGTTTGGACCAATTCTGATTACTATGCACCAAACATCCCTTGTCTTCTGCCCACGTCTTCATAAATTGTCCTGACCATGTTTGAACAATACCTACAGCTTCTCTGCTTCACTTCTCCCACTTTGCTTCTATAGCCAAGGAACATTATGCTATATATTCAACACCCACTTGTGCAGTGGTATACAGAAAGCTCTAAAGCAATTGTAAGATGAAACTAATAGAAAATATACTACATTTAGTAAAAAGTGTTTATTTGCACTATAATCTTCAGTCAACATAGTATTTTTTGCCCCAAATAATTTCACTTCCTGTCGTAAATATGTTTCTTGTACAACAACATTTTTATCCTCCACCAACTAGCCAAACTGCTGAGGCCCGGTACAAAGACCTCCCCAACTGTATGGCAGTGAGAAGCACAGTCTAGAGAATTTTAGGGAGGGTGAAATTACCTATTGGCTAGTTTGGGTGGATTCCATACTAAAAAAGTATAGCGATGCAATTGACTGCCTTTAAAATGAATATCAACGGACATATTGTTGGCTCTGCTAAGGAAAAAATAAAAATGATGTCCTGCTATCAAGTAGGCAAATTATTAGGATTAAAAAATAACAAAACAAACACAAAAAGTCATTTAAAAATCCAAACAACAATTACCAAGCAGTATATTTTGAGTGCAGGGTATCGTACGAAGATTACAAATACATCAATTCTTTCAAAAGAATAAAGATTTTGGGATCTGCTCACTTACCATTTTCTACATTCGCCAGTCGATGCAGAAGAGGTAACCAGACAAGACACTGAGGTGGTGGGTCAGACATAAGTGTGTCCAAGAACGAATTTAAGGTAACTTTTTTCTGTTAAAAAGAAAAATGTAATAAAGTCGATTTGTCCACATCAGCTTTCAGAACTGCCAGAAATACTCAAACTTTTTATATATCAATGTATATATGGTGAATTAAAGAGTCATGAGTAATTCACAATGGCAAAAATATATAATAAACATACTGCAAATGCATAGTGAACTGTTAAAACAAAAAAGATATTCCATAATATGTTTCCCTCAAATACAAAGCAGAAGAGAAAAAAAATGAATGCGTGCCAAATGCAGAATAAAGGTAGTTACAAACAAAACAAACAAAATCCTAGCCATCTGGCTACAACCTAATACATTTTAGTGACATCCTCTTTTAGGTGTTGGACCTTTTGTCCAAACACACACTCAACATCTCATTGCTCACCACAGCAGAGTCTCTCAGGAGGCAACTCCCCTCCTCCCAAGGTCTGAGACAATGATTGCATATTCTAGCTGCCTTTTCACAGGCACCTCACAGGTGCATCTCTTGATCAGTCTGTTTAGAGACTGGCAGGCCAGAAGACCTGGGACTTATGTATGGACCCCACCCTTCTCTTTCTTTATACATAACACCAGGGACCATTACCATGTTTTGTTAACACATGGAAACACCCTGTAGGAAGCTTTTCCCACACACCTACACATTCTCCCTGGTGTTTTAACGCAATATATATATATATATATATATACACATACACATCTGCATACATATATGCATACATGCATGTGTACATATATACTTACATATATCCATATCAATATATTCCGGGCACACTCAATTTTGTATGGCTGCCAATAACAGTCACATGGTCTGCTAGGGCCATAGTAACACCCTTGGCTCTGATCAGAGCTGGGTCTAGTAATTCGGCTGCATGAGGGGGCAACTGAGCCAACGCCTTCTTACCCCTTACACAAGCTGTATAAAACCCAGTGTGAATTATTATTAGGTTTACCAGCAAGATAGAGACTCCTAAAATACAATTCTTTAATATGCATTCCTCATAATTCCATACATTTTCCTACAGCCAAATTCTGCTACCTGTAACAGCCACCTCATTTTGCCTCCTTGTACGCCACTGTCTTTAATGCTGTAATTGGTGGCACCAATTATTATTCTGTTATTAAGTACATGTTCTTGTGGTGGCCAGTTTGATGTTTATCATTATGTTACCAACATCCCTAATACTGCAGTAATGTTTAGTATATACTACGACATATAGAACAGGGCAGAGCTGTGCAGTAACACTTTCCAGGTCAGTGTTGTGAATAGTTATTATGTTTCACCTTGTGCCAATTTGTTTTTATCTTGGTAGGTCTATTAATGTATGAGTATTTCTTCCCCGTTTATACTTTGCACAGAGGTGGTTGTAAGAGACACAGAAGTCTCAAACTCTTATATCCTGTGTGGGCAGTAGCCATTGAGGTATTACTACTGGGCTCCACAACCCTCGGTTTGCTAGATTTAAGGACAAACATTGTTTTGCGTTCTGCTCATTCTGATGTTTAATACTATTATTTAATAGATCATACTCGTTTAAGTACACTCGCCTTAAACACAGAACACATTTTTTATTTGTGGTTAAGAAAAGTTATCAGTGGGAGCATTGGTAATTAGCTACAGAGTGCTAATTACCAATTTGTTTATAACATAAAATCACCGTGGGAGGCTTTAAGAATTGTGAAGTGTATAATTTTTTCCTGGCTTGGACTACCAAGGCAACGGCAGTCACATGGTACATGATGTAGTAAGCAGAGGCGCTTTGGAACGCCCCTCTGAGATCTGTCTGCTCTGTGTAATGTAAGATCCTCCCCCTTTTCTGCCTTCACATGACATGTTAAATCTGTATCTGTGTAACTTGAAGCCATGTTTTGCAGCCTCAAGAAAGATGTTGAAAATATGATTATTTGTAGGAGGGCAGCTAAGAAACATCAGGTGCATGCTTAAAATGTACTTTACTTGCTATTTAAGGAAAAAGTTTCTATGAAGGATTTCTGCTTTAAGTACGTATTAGACAAGCTATAGGAACTGTTGTAGCACAAAGAAAGAAAAGCTGTCACACCACTATGTCAGCGCAGGAAATGTTTCTCTAACTGTGTTTGTTTGAACATCTTCTCATCACAAGCTTCTTATTTATGGATATGGAAACCATTAATATCTTTATTAAATTGATGTTGCGCTGGAGACTTAGAATTGAAAGAGATTGTAAATCCATGTTAGCAATATAAAGCTACCAAGATAAAATGTATCCACACTGTAAAGTATGATTGATACTTCTCCACAGGAATAGGGTTAGACAGAACGTTAAAACATTAATTACAATTTTGTAAAGAGATGCTATAAACCCAAACTTACATATCAATGAATAAATAAATATATGATTACAGTCCCCATAAATGTGGCACAAAGTAACATTTCTCACATGGGTGTTCGTTAATTTTGCAGATAACATAACGCAAATTACAGAACTATTCTCCTATTGTCTCAAATTTTATTGTGTATACACTTCAGATCGCTTTGTTTACCCACAAAGCAATTTAGCTGTTAAAATAACATATTAATAAATTATTAAACAGAGTCTACAAGGATTCTACCAATAACTCTTCTATGCCATAGTACTGAGGACGTGCAGATATTACTGGGTTTGTCTAATAAAAGCACGCCTTAGGATAAAACCTTCAAAGAACCATTTTAGAAGCTAAACAAACTTAAACGATCTAACTCCAGGCTAGTGTACGTTCGCATACCATGCCGCACCTTTACACTTATCTTAGTATCTTTTCTCAATGCTACATCAGTCTCATATGGGCGTCTGCTATTGAGAATGAATTCTGAGGGTGCCACTGTTGCACTTAGATTTTACAAGCCCACATGTTTACCTGCCATCTATAGTCTCTAGGATTATGAGTGTACTGAGAAAAAAAGTGGTGGAAATTTCCCATGCACCATTGTTTCATTCCAGATTAGCTAAATGCATTTTTATATGCACGAGGCTAAACTAGCTGCAGCAGCCTCCTCTGAGCGCTCTCTGATAGTGGGGGGGGGGATAATGGAAGACATGAGAAAGGCAATACGAGACAGATCAGGGGGGCAATGTATAGAACTAGTTACACCTCCGTGTTCATTCATTATCTACAGAATCTCTAAACAGCCCCATCTAAAAGAAAAGTCTTAGGGGTATATTTTACTAAGCTGCGGGTTTGAAAAAGTGGGGATGTTGCTTATAGCAACCAATCAGATTCTAGCTTTCATTTCTTTAGTACCTTTTACAAAATGATAGCTAGAATCTGATTGGTTGCTATAGGCAACATCCCCACTTTTTTTTCAAACCCGCAGCTTAGTAAATCTAGCCCTAAGTGTGCCCCTGCTTGCAGCTCAGTAACTTCTATTAGCATTATATTTTAACTGTGTTACAAAAACAATAAATTAATTAATTATTAATAAGTATTCACCCCCTTGTTTTAATACTTTTGTAACAAATACGGTTATGAGTTCAAGGACTTTAATTATTAAATGACGTAAAGCCCCATCTCCTGAGAAATAAAATATTGTCGCAGCAGATAATATTCCGGCCAATCAAGGGGTCACCGCTGGTGATCAGATTTTCGGGTCTCCTTAGTGATAGCCTCTCCATGCAAAAGTACCATCTCAGGATGCTGATAGCAGAAGATATTTATACAAATTACAAAGCATTTTTTAATTGATGGTTTCATTCAACAATAGTTTAAAAATATTTTTTAAATATATTTTTATCAAATTTTGACTATATTATGATTATATTATTATTATTATTATTATTATTATTAGTGGAGCTGAAAGCCCAAGTCAGGCATATCAGTTCCAATGCACATATGTGAACCAACTAGACAGCTCCTGTGTATCCCCCCAAACCTTACTGCTCCTGGCCAGTATAGCTGAGGAGGCTGCTTTAGTAAGATTCTAACAAACTCTATTGTATAAGAACTTGTGTGAAGTGTCACATAGTTTTCTTCTTGCACTCTCCCATAAAGCACAGGTTTGTGAAGTGCCATGGACAGATACTCCTATCTCTGCCATGGTAGACTGTAACTCTGCAGGAGTTGCCATAGCAACAAGCATCCTCACACAGATTGGAGCCAGGCCTGTTCTAATCAAATTCCTAATTGTGCCATATTCTCTCCATTTCTTTAAATTGGACAGTGGTCCAGGGTATATAAAAAGCCTTTGAAATCTTCGTATATCCTCCCATTAACTGGTGCTCCCCAATAACCTATTCTCAGAGTTGATTTGAATGTTCTTTAGTCTCAATGTCCACCCATGACAGAGAGGACGGAGAGGCACTTACCTCACCTCATACTGCATATGGGGTCTACATAAATGGTCTAGATCTTCCCTTATAAAATTATCCCCTACCCTGAGCTTTTCGGCTAAGATCTGAGAAACCTACAGACTCCACCTCAGCATACACATCCCCAGGCCTCTCCACCACCTTTATCTCACAATTGGCTTGATTCAAGCACATGGTTTGTAGGCGCCCTTCTACACCAAGGAGCTCTTCTCATCTTAAATGAACTGCGAGACAAATTCCCAGATCTCGACCCAAATTCTTCAAATATAAAAAGGAATGGTCTACTCAATATAATGTTTTGCTTTTGACCCCTGGAAGCAGATATGAGAGGGATGGGTCCTCCCCCTTAGTAGAACTATTGGGAAATTATGAGAGAACAGGTGGCCAACAGCTCCATCTCCACATTGATTAAGAATATATATTTATGTTATATTTTTCACACACACACACACACATTATATATATATATATTTTATTTCATTAAGCTTGCCAAAATGTGGCACTCTTACTCCTCAGCCTCCTGGTGTAAACATCCCCCTTCAGGGATTGAGTTAGAGGCCTCCTCTCTGCACTCCTTCCATGCCCAATCCACAAACATCCATGGTCCTTTCTCCTCTGTTATCTACTTCCAGATGCTTTCTGCAAAATTGGCCTCCCATATTCTTGTTGTAGCAAGATGCTTAATTGTCAAGACATGGAAACAGAGTGTCCATCTCAGCATTTCTGCCCTGAAGTCCTATATTTGGTTCATTGCCGGGATGAAGATTATCCACCATTTACATGACAAGGAAGACAAATTTAATTAAGTCTGGGTATCCTGGCTATACCTATGAATAGGATATCCACCCATTAATCTCTACATTACATCTATCTCCTGCCCTATTACCAGACGCCCAATACTCCAAAAAAATATTAGAAATTATTGACCCAGGGTTTATTTAGATGTGTTTAATAACCTAAGGGGTGAATACTTACATAATTATTTTTATCTGTAATACTTATGTCATTCATTATTGCTTTTATGGATAACTACTCGTAAAAATGTTTACAGTTGTTTTAGCTGAGTATTTTGTGATGGTCACTATTAAAAATTCCTGAATAAATAATTTCAGAATTCGTGATGTAAGAAAATATAGTGTGAACAAATTTATGGTCACTGAATTTTAAACCAATGCATAATGATGTAATTTCCTACCTGCTGTGAAAAACAAGACTTTGCAGATTGCTCTGTGTATCCAAATGAGGGACCTTCAAACACAGCAGTTGGCAGCTTGAGCACCTCTCTCAGAAACAAGTCATACTTCCCATAAACCATTATACCACCAGAATCCGAGATCATGGAGAAAATGTCTGTAAGAAGCAAAAATACAAATTGAGGCACATGGTCTGTGTATTTACCCTACATGTGTAATATATCTGAGAATACTGTTGATTACAGTTCCTAATGGAGAGTCAGCACAATCCCAGAAAATATATAATCAAAGGCTCTTTACAGCAATCCACTTCTGTAATGAATCTAACCAAAAATAGAAACGCATAGAGATCTGCGGCATTTGCTTTTGTTTTTTTAAAAAAACCTTTCCACCCTTTGATGATGCGATATACAATAACTAACATTTACCATTTGCAAGCTGTATGAACATGATCAACGTTCTAATGCATTTTTCTACAAGGTCTGAAGCATCGCGTTGAGTTCCAAAGGGAGAAAATCACTATATAACTAATACAATTATTATTATTATTATTATTATTAATATACAATAGTAACCTTTAAAAAATATGTAAAAATCAAAAGACTAAGGCATCCAGTAAGAAGGTTAAACAATAAAAGGACAGTCACAGATAAATTAGGTGCAAAAACAAATACTTTGTCCTTAAATCCATGAGATATCTTGTCGATTTTTTTTAGTTTTAGTTAAAATATTACTGGGTTCTCCAGTGACAATGGAGTTTATGTGCATATTTATATATTCATGGAGTGGGTCCTGAGTCGGCGTAGAAATTGCGCTATAACTAATATAAGGAACGGAGCCGACACCAAAATTCACCATTTCCGAGAGAGCTTTGCAGATGTATTTTAAATAGTACAAAGGCCGAGAGTGACAGGGAAATTATTTTTATTCTGTCTTAATAAATGCAGCCATAAAACCTGTGTATTAATTAGGATTCAATAAAATGTGCCCCAAAGCGTACCTTTCATTAGTAGGTACAAATCTATCTGCAGAAAGGTTCACACTTCCAGTCCTATTACTGCACTCTATGGTGGCTATCCTGACAACTGGAACTGTGAAACACCAGAGTAATGTCATAACTCAGTCTCCCCAGGTTCAGTGCTGGAACCCCCTGCCCCCAGGGCCACTGAAACGCTGGTGGTTTTAGCACTTAGGCTGATGAAATCCAGGGAGTCTTATCAGTAGCGGAGAAGGAAAAAGTTCTTTAATAAAATGTCCTCATTAGCGCCCCGGTTGCTCACGGTTCTTAAACTATGAGCCAGCTGGATCTAATTTTATACTTACATCTCAATTTGTCCATGATTTTTCCTCCGCAGAGTGTGGCCAAAGCCATTTTGACCGCGAAGACTGTGATCTTACCGTGTCCTTCCCTGTAGATTGCAAGTCAATGAAATACTGAGTACCACAGAGAAAACGTCACATCCATAGAAAATATAAAAATGACATCCCAATATGTGAGAGAAAATGTTCTGTAGTGTTTAACTCCAGCTCAAGCTGTTTATTATGCCTGCTAAGAAAAATGTACTCATAACATCTAATCCACTTGTGTCTCTCCATGAGATATTGGTCATGGATATTGGTCATGGAGTCACAACTGAGCAATGGAAACACGGTCAGGTCAGCTTACATATATGAAAGTATAAATTTACTTTAGTGTATTACGCTATGCTTATAAGATGGGATTCCCAAGGGTTGTCGTCTTAGCAACCTGTGCCCTGGAAGTCACTAGATTTAAGAAAATGTTATAATAACTTGTTTTATTGCTGGAAAGATATTTTGAACAAGATGAAGTCTAAACTCCCTGTGCCAATTTATCCCAATGGATAATGATTCACTAGTTAATCTAGAAACTCACACATTAAATTTAAAGGGGTTATCTAGATAAATGTATATGTTATAAATATAAAATAAGCTATACTGGGCAAGCCATGCTTCACATTAGGGCTTTGGATTCATCAAACATTGTAATTGTATACATTAATAAATAGATTAAATAATGAACTATACATTAAATACATATTGGCAATGTACCATAACTTATGATTATGTTGTAGGGTTGTTTTTTTTAAAAGCTGACTTTGAGTAAATAATTGACCTGATTAAACCAGCGGGTGGCTCACTAATATGACCCTGCTCACAGGTCAGACCACCAGTGCTAGTGAGCAACACATGTATATGCTCCAGCCACCAGCAGAGAGGACAGGAGACTGCAGGACTGACAGGGGCAGATTCCAGGGGAAATATGGCATGGCAATAGTGCAGTCTGCGCAGTATTAGAGTTAATACGGTAATTTTAACCAATTTTTAAATCAGCTGTGAAATTACCATAGTAATTGTAATAGTGTGCGGGCCGCGTTACTCTCGAGAGTAACGCAGTCAATTGAATCTGCCCTTTAGAGAGAGATGTGGGGAGGTTTGGAGACCATTGTTGGGGGTATCAATGTGGATAACACTACACTCTACCAGGTTCCTCATTTCTGCTTCCTGGGTGTGACCCATGACTCCACCTGCTCCTTTATTCCCCCATCCAGTCTCTCTCCCAACGCTGTCACTTTTATCCTCAAAATATTTCCAGGTTACGACTCTCTCTCTCACCCTTGATGCTAATAAGACTCAACCACTCTCTTATTATATTCTGCCTCCCCTGTTACAACCTGCTACTATCTGGCCTCAATCGTCTCTCCACACTACAATCCATCTTCTCCCTTTGTACTGCTTCTGCGTCCCTGCTCTGCCAGTCTCTTCACTGGCTTCCCTACAGAATCCAATTCAAGCTCCTCCGCCCCCACATCTCCAACCTCAACTCACACCACTACACAACTCTCTGCCAGTGTCTGGCACCTGACCTCCCTACTGACAAACACATCTGACTCCCACGTCCCACCAAGTTTCCTGTGCCGTTCCTCACGTATGGAATGCAATTCCATGTCCAATCAGGCTCCCCACCAGCCTCCAAGGATTATTAACTCTCCTTAAAAGCCCACCTGTTCATCAAAGCTTGCAAGTCTCCTCCTAAATCCATTCTCCCTGTCCAGCCTGCCTCACATTCTCACCGCAGGTTAGTTACCCCACACCCCCTCATGGAAACCATGGGGAAGCCTATTTAAGGACAGCAGCAGTACAAGTACTCCAGGTGGTGTTAGCAGGGGGCGCTCACAGGAAAACATGTGAATTATTAAAATTAAGCATTTTTTTCTAATTCTTATTTATTACTTTTTTTTTCATGTTAACTATATATTTTTTTATGCATGATTTCATGTTAATCTTGTGTTATTACTTCATCCTGTTTTGCAATTTGCCTTTGCTTGTTTTGGATTTGTGAGGTTAAGCTTATATATCTTTGTACCATGCTGCATATTTCCCCACTGCAATTTGTGATGCCATATAAATAAATATTCATTATAAACACATCTTGTACTGTCCCGTCTGTTTATTCCTATTGTAGGCACTGGTTGACTCTCAGTCATGTCTGTGTTTATACAGTACACGGGCAGCAGAATTTAAAATTTTGTTTTTTTTTCTACCCGACTCTATTCTGCAGCTGTGTAATATAACTAAATAGCAATTGCTACCATAATACTGCATATTATACATAGCAAAACAAATCCCACTGTCACACCCACTCATTCGCCTGTGACAACTGCTGGAACAGAAAACTGTTAATATGGTCAAGGAGATAATCGGCAAGATATTCTGGAATCTGATTGGCTGATCTCTGAATGCCCCTCTACTTTGCCTGCTTCTTACACACCATACTCCCCGACCCTTCCTCTGCTGTCATGTATGTAGAGCAGTGATGGGCAACCTAAAACACTTCAGGAACCGCATGTTGCAGACCCCCAACCTTCAAAAGGTTACCCTTAATCCCAGCAATAAGTTACAATACATTTAATCAAATAAAGGGACAACTATCTGTAATAACATATCAGCAGGCATTTTAAACAAGTGTTACAAGATATAACAAACAAATCTGACAATAAAGTAGGAAGGAGCTGGGGCCGCAGGTGGAGTCTCTGGGGGAGGGGGGATCAAACATAGAGGGACAGAAACAAACTTTAGTGTCAAAACGCAAATGTGTTTCAGTTGAAACTGTGCCCAGCAGTGGCCCCCATACCAGTCTCCTCCACAGACAAAATTTTGCAAATGGGAGATATAGGAGGAGATTCTAGAAATATTACTTGCAGTTTCATGTTACATGTAAAAGGCACAAAATATACTGTTACAAACAAACAAAGCTGCAATCCCACATGTGTGTTTGCCTGTTTAAGTCCAAAAAAAGATTTATCCTGAGATAGGATTCACCCACGCACATTTATGGCATAAAAAAAATAATAATTGGGACATGGCTTATGATCAATAATGGTACTAATGATAATCTTTTCATATGTTCATCGTTGCCAAGTAATCTTCAAATGTATGAAATTCAAATGCAACCCCAAAAATACTCTAAGCAGCAAATCCCACATAAATGTTCTTGTTCTTTAAATAGCAGATAAATGTACCTTATAAGCATGCACATGATCTCTCATTTTTATTAGCTGTACTACAAATCATTATGCCCTTTTCAAAATCTCTCTGGAAGGCAGACAAGTATGGCTGCCAGTCACACACACACATACATAGAACATATGAAGGCAGAGGGAGGAGAAGAGGATTTTACAGTGTATGACTTCAGAGGGCCATTACCAAGCCTCTCTACTCACTATAATCATGTGCCATGTGCATGTGGTTGGCATGGTAGTAACATGACACCGTTGGTAAGCAGGGTAAGCAAGGCGGCAGGGGGGACTACTTAATATAATTATTTTGGCTTAGGGGTACCATGAAAAAATTATGAACACCCTAAGGGTGCCTGAACTGAGAAAGTTTAGGATCCACTGGACTAAAACATGACTATGTACTCAGAGATTACCAAAGTGTCAACACTTGGCATGTATTCATTTCTACTACTTACGTCATACTATAAATACATTAAAACATGCATCAGAGACAACATTACAGACCCAGACTCTGTCTCCATAAGCTGGAAAACTACTTACGGGTCATAAGCAGCCAATAGGAAATTTAACATCAAACTGATGGACTGTTCTACATGGATCTGGTGAGTAGATGGCATCCGCTTATTGAGCTGGTAAAATATGGTTGATAATACAGCTTCCAGACGTGACACATTCAGTTCTACATTGGGGTCAAGGTTGTTTAACGAATTTTCACGAAGTGCTTCTATGATGTTCCATATGTCGACCAGATGCACTGTATGGAAACACAAAACTCTTCTTACATTCAAGACGTTTTACCGGCATGAGGCCTGTTTTAGTGGCAGTTAAAAAAAAAATACTATTTGCATGAATTCATAAAACATTACTTGAGACTAAATAGCATATAGAACATCAAGAGATGAGCAGAAATATACCAGCATCGCTTGACATTGAAAAGCAGACACTTGTTGCATGCTCTTATGAGCAGGGTCCCTCTTCCCTCGTGTCTCCATACCTATTCTTCTGCTCTGTCCTTACTCCATATGTCTGTCCTGGAGTTACTGAAGCATTCGTACTTTGTATTTATCGTTCTGTACTGTTTAACCCTGTATGGTCTACTGTTTGTACTATATACGGCGCTGCGGAAACCTTGTGGCGCCCAACAAATAAATGATGATAATAATAATAATAATAATAATAATAATAATAATAATAATAATAATAACTTGTTTTCTTTAACACCTGTCTACAGTTTGAGATCTGATTAACATGTTATACTTGCACATATTGCACCCATGAATATATATTTTCCATACTGTACACATACATTAAACCCGCATGCCGCAACCCCTCCACTGGCACAACTCCCCCCTCCCTGCGCGCTTCACACACTCAGTTTGGAACTTTTGTACTGGAGCATTCAAGCTCATAGACAACCCAAACAGAATGACTCAGCTGTGAAATAACCCAGATTTCCCACCAGGTCAAGGTCACAGAGCATTAAGCACATAGACTAAGAATAATCTTATATCCTCCTGTATATGGCACTGTTGTGCTCCTTTTCAGGTTTAGGATAATGACATCTGTGACGGCTTTGGCTCTTCAGCCAGCTGTTTTTATCAGTACTTACAAATGTGCCACCTATATAATATCAAGGTAAAATATCGGTCCCTTTCTCATCCATCTCCTCCAGAGGACTTCTGTCTGGGCAGGTTAAATTCTAGGGGCTTGAGCTTTACCTTTTCTCCTTAGATACAGCCTTCCCAGGAGTTACACTAGCTAAGATGTGAGGAGAACCTGGAGGTGCTTCTTGAGCCATTAAGAAAGGATGAGAATCGGGGAGGATGTAGCAATAAGCTTGTTTTGCACGCAAATCTTCAAATCTTTGGTAACTCTCTAATAGAGTAACTGAAAAGCGGAGGGCACCATGTCTCACATAGCTATGAGATATAAATTGCACTTTATAGTTGGATTTACCTCCCAACACTAAATGAGACCCAATCAGTATTCCAATTTCTTTATCATAGCCACACTTCAAGGGATCCAGACTCCCAGTAACCGAAAAGTGTTATTTGTCAGCCAATGCAAGTTTTAAAAGTGTTAATTGCCTAACAAGCTGACTTAGCAGACAAGTTTATTTTTCTAAGTATGCAGTTAGTTGGAAGATATTTGCTTTCAAAAGTATAGAGGATTTCAGAATGCATAAATAGAAATAAATGTAATAAAGTCTTATTTAGATAGACCTTAACATAAAGCATACAAAATACAATATCCATTCTCTATACGTTTTATGTCAATGAGGCGTCATAGTAAATGATTTGTTCTTTGTACACTGCACATACAATACAGGGCACTTAAGAGAAGGAGCCTTGAATTATAGTATAAAAGGGGTCAGGTGCTAATTAGTCAATGTGACAGAATGCCTTGCAGGAGGTGCATTAAAGGAGGAAACTATTTAAAAAGCTTAACCCAAGTTTATTTCCATTGTACTAACCACTTTGTGGGAAATGTATTAATTTTTTCATAGACATTTGGGTCATTACCAGCGGGAAACTGCTATTGAAGTCCAGCATAACAGCTGTTGTTACCTTAATTAATTACCCCCTATGTCTCTCTATTCTCCCTCTTTCATTTATTACCGGTACTTCTATGTGACCAGAGTACATAGTCATACTGTTTTCTAAAACTTGGCAAATTCAATTCTCATAATCGTAATATAAAATTACACATCAGTGTGACTGAAAACACCGATCTACTGACTTACAACAGAATTATATCGTAACACCAGCAAAACCTGTCAGCCTGATTCCAGTGTGGTAATAGCCTACTTCTGCTTTCGCTTGCCCAGTTGTATGTGTTATATGTATAATTTTAGTCTTATAAGGCACTGGGCACAACGTGTTTTCCTTTTATGTTTGCACAATTAGACTTTCTTTTTTAGATTTTCTTTTATTTCTTTTAACTAGAAAAGTCTGACTTTGGTTTCCTCTAATGATAGGATGAATAGGCAGGAGAGGCAGACTGCATTAGGGCCTGGACATAGGAAGGGCCCAATGGTCTTGTGTTTTCTCCACTCCCTCCTCCCATTAGCTGCACTGGTTGCAAACCAGACTAACACCTCTACTATGTCACTTAACATGAGTGTGGCCCCTGTGGGTAAACAAATAGGAGCCTCTAACACACAATCATACCATGTATGACAGCGTGCAGCACAGGTCCAACTGTACAATAGGTGACGGATTCTGGAATAGGATTTATCGGTGGTGAGCACTGGTTTACAGCTAGCAGTGTACCTTACTGTGCAGTACTCCAACACGGATCCTTACTGGACATTACTATTAATGGGCCATTACCATTACAGGGCACACTACTGGATATTACTAGAAATCTTACTGCACATCACTGCTAATGGTAGACATCTTACTAGACATAGGCATCTTGCTGGGCATTAGCTATTAGTTACTGGGGCATTATAGCTGACAGAGTAGAGCTTGCTGAGTATTATCAATAGTATAATTAAATAAGTAGCACCGCCTAGGAGGGGAGCAGAGTATTATAGCGAAGCCCCCTCCCCAGAGTACACAGACGTGCAGCCAGTTTCATCTTCAGCCCACAGGACCTCCTCACAGAGCCCTGATGATGTTACAGTTGTGATATCACAGGATCTTTTTTTACCAGTGCACAAGGGCACACTTACATACCGAGATGTAAACATTGTTCAAACACTCACTCATCTCAATACTTGCCCGATGACAGTGTAAACAAAGATGGCGGGAAGGAAGGGTATTATATCTATTGTGTTTGGAATTCAGCCAGAACATTTTTTCCCCAGCAATGTACCTGTTCCATTTTGCATAAGAATGCAAATTAGCGCACTCAGTGGATAGCTCCACTTGGCTTATGAGTAGAGCTGTAAGCATATACGCTCTTCCATGGCAGTAACAAACAGTGCACTATATTAATTTCTCACTCTCCTGGGTAAACAGGGTTGTGGAATGACCGCAGGCACTATATAATAAATACAAATAAGGTGAGGTAGAACCTCATGACTGGTTCTCTTTAATATTTCACACGTACCCCATTGTGTCTAGGTGTATAGATGTATTGGGGATGAGGACAAGCAGTACAAAATATCCTCTCTATGATCTCTGCATTTCCAGCAAAATTAATTGAACAGTAGGATACATGAAATGTTTTAGGTGACAAAATGCATGTAGTCCATCCATTAGAAATAGCAAGAATAACAACACTGCTTTAAATGAATTTTGTTTTTAGACAGGCTAGAAGGTTATTATTCCGGCAGAGTCAGCAGCAAGTGTCTGTAACTGCTATCACAGCCAGATCTGGGGATTCACATTCCACAGGGCTCCATTCACTCCTGGTGCCTGGGATTTGTGCTGTTTACTTTTGCTCTTTGCTTTGAATGGGAAGGACAGTGCATTATTACAGGGTGCAAAATGGTTAAAGCCGATCTGCATCTGTGCACTAATGAACTTAATAAATTGCCTGGTATTTTCTTTTTTTTTTTTTAACCCCACATAGGTGCCAACCATAATAAGAAGTATAGCAACCCTGGGACTACGATACAGGTTTTAGAGAAGAACCTATGGGCAGGAATATCTGTCATGTGACAATATAAGACAATTGGACTTGAAAGCACTAGTATACTGTGCATAAGTACTAAAAAATTAGGGTATATAATTGTGTGTGCTCAAAATACCCCTCATACACATAATGAATTGATAATTCGTATCTCTAAGTAGGAATAATGTTTAGGAAACAATTTCAAACATCTTACACATACGAATTTATGCTATTATCATGTAAAATGTTCAATTATGTGCTGATAAATTAATACCTCTAACTAATAAAAGGCAAACTGTTCTGGTGTTTTTATTATTCGAGTATTCGTATTAAGAGGTATAGGAAAGGCAAAAAAAATACTTGCTTATTTTTTCTGGCTTTATTGCAGCTTAGGTCCAATGTCAAATAGGAATAATTGACCTCTATGAGGTAGTACACATTAAGGACAGGAACTTGCAGCGAGTGCTTGGAGTCAGTGACAGTTCCAGGGTTCTGAGTAGTTCCTCACAGGACAATGAGCCTGGACAGGACAAGCTGCTGTATGGACGTAAGCTAAACATAAGATTTAACAAGCAAAAAAAAAAAGTAAAATTGTATATATTTAAATTATTAACCTAATTGTACTATTAGACCATCCAATGCAGAGTAAAGCAATCTGTGAAGAGTCAATGATTGAACTGAATCTCAAGGAATATAGAGTGATGTATACCTGGCAGCAACCAGTAATTGTAAAGCATCAAAGAGCAAGGAAGGTGTTCGTCCATGAAAGGTCAAAGAGCAGTGTTTTATTCTGGCACAGACAGCATAATAAACACCACTGATCATCACTTTCCCTGCGCCGTGCCTCTAAGGAGAAGACTCATGAGACTAATGAAGGCCACGGTGTGATGTAATGATACCAACTGGAAGCACCAGTGATTCATCAATCCTGCCTCACTATATCTGGATAAAGATTGCAAATTAAGATGTGCAACAACTGTGCTGAAAATGTGAATACCTCCTGCAGGGTCCACATCAATCAGTTGCAAAACACAAACATTCCCTTACACCAGAAATGTGAACATGAAGAAAATGACATTACTACACTGAACATCTGCTGCACTCTGGTGATTGACCAGTAGATGTCTCTGTAAACACTTGCCTAAATATCATACATATTTCTGCCCACGTTTCCATTTTGCTATTGGCACTGCAAGAAAAACATGGACTAGAAAGGCTGCTTGACGTAACTCATCCAGAACATCCCCATCTCTTAGTCAAAACCCGCTGGATTTGTTTGTAGTACAAAAATGTAGGTACTGGAATTAGGTTAAGATCCTACACACAGAAATAGATGTGTAACAGGATCAAACCCCTCTTATTCCAATCTCATTCATAGTAAAAGCCCCAAATGTTGGCTTCAGAGGTGAACGGTTTACTTGTGAGGTTATATGGTGCACACTGAATCACAGCTTCACAGGTCAGAAAGGCTCTAACTTCCTGGAATTAGAACCCCCTTCTATTAAACTGTCAGCATAACAGCTACTGCCCACTCTTTTTTTTTTGACAATGGTGCAGCAAGGAGGAAGTGTCGCCAAGCTCGGCACAATCAGGTAATGGTGGGTCATTCCATGGTGGCATAAGGTGGGCATAACAGCCTACTGGGTACTACTAATATAATGCTGGAAAACCAATGTGGTTGGTCCATACTGATGGAGGGCTCAACTGGTGCACTGATGGGGCACCTCTGATATAATAGTTGACACTACTGGTATAATAGTGAGTACTATTAGTATAATGGAGGGGTATTATTGGTGTAACAGTGGATACTATTCGTATAATGGTGGTATATTGGTGGGTTGGCCACTGCTGGTATAATGGTGGTATATTGGTGGGCATTACCACCACAATGGTTGGCCACTGCTGGTATAAAGGTGAGCACTGCTACAATAACGTATGAAATCATTGCTGGTATAATATGTGCGACAACTGCTTTTATAATACTGGAAACTGCTGGGATAAATCTGAGCATTGCAAGAATAATTGACATTACTAGAATGTCTTGGATCACTGCTTTTATACTGGTCAGCACTGCTAGGATAATATAGAGCAGGGGTGTCCAACCTTTTAGCTACCCTGGCCCTGGGCCACATTGGAAGATGATGAGTTGGTTTGGGCCGCACATAAGATACACGAACAATAACGATAGCTGATCATCCAAAAAACCATAGAAAACATAGTTAACATATATATATATATATATATGAAAAAAAGTTATATATATATATCACTTTTTTTTAAAATCCCCCTATACTTACCTTTCAATCGCCCTGTTCAAAGAATCTTCCCTAGTTATTATACTATAATCACTTTTTGTATTGTTTCGATGCAATATTAATAGAGTGCATTTAAGAGAGGCATTGTATATCAGGGTGCCCTAACCAGGCCTGCGGTACCTGACATATACACCACTGTGACCCCAAATTGTGACCTGGTTTGCTAATTACACCACTATGTTAGTTAAGGGATAACAACTTATACTGGGCCAAAGAGAATAATATATAATGCCCCATTAGTATTACAAGTAGAAGTATGTAGCAGGGAGATAAGGTCCAAGATGCTCCAGGACCAGGTGACTTTTATTCACTGGTCAGCGTCCCTTGAAATAATAAAAAAAATCCCCCTTAACTTACCTTTTAATCGGCTTGTTCTCCTGTCCTTTTCACTTATTTTCTCCAATTCTGTGCTGCTGATTGTTCTTCTCGCGCGGGTGACTCCTCTGTGCTGCACTCCGCAATGGATGTTGGGCGTGATGACATCACGCCCAACATTCACTGCGAGCACCGCACGGAGGAGGAGACAAGGGACCGCGTGACCGCAAGGTATTTTCTTTTCTTTGCAGGATTTTTTTTTGTCCATTAACAGTGCTGCCCCCTTGCCACAACCAAAACTCCTTCTGGGCCACATTAACAGGCGTGCGGGCCGCGGGTTGGACAACCCTGATATTGAGGGTCACTGCTTATATAATTGTGGCCATTACATACATTTTGGGTCACTATCTTGATAATGTGCTCACTGCTCATGTGGAATTAATATATTAGAATATATATGGTGTTATCCAGGGCATAGTATAAATTGGGAGCACTGTATATATTTATATTCTATTTGTGTTTGGAATAAAATACATATACCTGCATAACACTGCACCCTTGCAATTTGATGTGGTGCCCAGAGAGAGCCACATAATATCTCTCTCCCTTCAATGATTCCCCAGAGTTGCAAACAGTCCAGTCTTTAATGTCTAAATGGAACATTGACTTTGGGATTATGTTATTGGAATGAAAGAGGAATGCAGTAATTTTTAGTGAGGTTAAGGCAATATTGTATTGTACATTGAAAAAGAGAGAAAAACCTCAACCAGGTGAAAACTCCCTGGCCACGTGGTTCATTATCTAAATAAATAATACAGTGTCGACATTAAATTTCCCGTGCCTGTATGTTTCATACTACATACAAGGGAAGCATCAAAAAGGAAAAAAAATGATTCAAGAGTATGAAGACATACAGTGAGATAATAATCTACATGTACAAACATCTGGAATTATAGAACTAGCCACACATGTGCAAACTGGCCACAAACATGCAACACGTCTAACAGAAGGAAACATGTTCAAGTGGGATTCATACTGATTGCCACAATTAGCTGATGACCTCCACAGATGCACGATGAGCGGAGAACAGAGCAGCCACGTAAACAGTACAGGCAACGAATGGCCGAATTTGTGCAACTGGCCGCTGATTTGATTACAGATCATTTGACAATCAGACAAAAACAACAGGAATGCACTGTATGCAGCCAATATAAGTAAAGTTTAGACACCTGGGCCAAGAGACATAGCCCCACAGAGCAGGCACTTACAACAAAACAGAGTAGGAAAACCTACTGGAAGAAAGTCAATTGTAATTGGCTATAAGAAGAGAATTTTCTAAAACATACTTCGAAATATTATTGTGTTAAACAAACGCAAGTACTTGAGTCTTTCATTCTATACACCAGTGGTTTTCAAATATAGCCACTGTGGTTAATTTGCAGCCACAGTCAGTCAACTTCAGGGTTTCTGTGTCGCCACTGGAAAACCATGTCTCTGTCTGTATTACCCAGTATTGTTTTAGAAATGTTTGTTCCCAATTGCAAAGCGCTACGGAATTTGCTGGCGCTATATAAATGTTGATGATGATGATGATAATGCACCGAAGGAATGCTGCAGCCTGAAGATTGGAGCGGCAGCAGCCAGTGACTGGTAAGAATACTGGTTGTCTGGACTTTATTGATCCCAATAGCCAATAGACATTAGCTTAAGATAAAATGGATGTTGTAGAGCAGGAGAGGCAGCAGCATGATGGGCAGTACAGATCAGCTCCTAGGGCCCGATTCATTATTTGTGTGCCACATGAAAAAACAGTCAGTATTTAACTTATGTGCAAAACAGAAAACTAGTTTGCACCCCTTGCATTGTAACATGGTTTTGTCCAGGAGACTGAAATAAGATACCTCTTCATTTAAGATCCTTAATGAATCAGGCCCCTAGTCTTCACTGGACGGCTGCGGGAACAGCTGCAGCAAGTAACACTCATCAGGTTTCTCTGTTTGGTATTAATATGGGTGCTGGTTGCTGGTCACATGGGTACGTCTACTGGTTATAACGGTGCTGCATTACATACTTGTCGCACATAGTCTGTAAGCATTGTGAGTGTGACTTAAACGTTCAGCTATGCTGTAAGACATCCCCCCAGCTGGGGGCCACTACTACATACAACACATTTCATAATTCTGTATGCTAGCCTCCAGCAATTTATTCATTAAATTATTTTAGTTAATATTTTATAAATGGTTTAATTAATTTTCCACATGTTACTGGTACATCTAACATCAACAATTTAATTTGTAAAATCTCATGTTTTGACGGAATTTTGTTTCTTTTTTTTAAGTCTATAAATTCTGTGATTTTGTAAGTCAATTTGTTGTTTTAATCATAACTTTACATTGATCACTAATCACGTTTTGTTCTTGTACCTTGATATTTTATTTGTCTCATGGAAACCTCACATAATCCCAATATGACAGTCTTCGTAATGTGCTAGTGTAGATACATTATGTAGAGAAGACACAATCATGCTCAGGGGCACACCCATGGGGGGTTTCCTAGTCCCCAGAAACCCCTGTCCTCTCCCGGGACCAGCCACTACTGCTTGTAGCTTGGGATCGTCTCCAAGTCAATCTCCTGCTGTGTGAGCTCAGCGCTCTGCCGGCAATTTGGCCCCGCCCCTTCCTCCCACACGGCCAGCATGGGTGTTATGCAGGAGGCCGCAGCAGCAGAAGAAGGTAAGAATGTGTGTATGTGTGTGTCAGTGTATATGTCAGCTTACATGTCTGTGTGTTTGATCCAGTGTGTTTGTGTGTGTCTGTGCTTATCTGTGTATATGAGTGTACATGTCTGTGTTTGATCCTGTGTGTTTATGTATGTGTGTGTATGTGACAGCTTACATGTTTGTGTGTTTGATCCTGTGTTTTTATGTATATGTGTGTTTATGTATGTGTGTGTATGTGACAGCTTACATATCTGTGTGTTTGCATATGTGTGTGTATGTGACAGCTTACATATCTGTGTGTTTACGTATGTGTGTGTATGTGACAGCTTACATATCTGTGTGTTTATGTATGTGTGTGTTTATGGATGTGCGTGTATGTGACAGCTTACATATCTGTGTGTTTGACACGGTGTGTGTTTGTAGCCACGCCCCTACACATACTGGACACGCCCACTTGTATCGTGGCGTGGAAACCCCCCTCCTCGAATCCTGCGTTTGCCCCTGATGCTGGTTTGCATTTGCCATTTTCCATGAAAACTCTGCTGCTAGACAGATGCTTCACGGTAGAGTGCATTGTGGGTAGACCTAGATGACCAACCCACCAACATAGCAGGACCACTGCACACAATCATAATACTATTGTAGGGTTGGACAAAATAATGTCGAAATCAGATAGTCAAATCTAGTAGTCAACAGGATGTCATTAGGAGTCAGGGAAGGTGTGCGCCCACTGACATCAACAGAAGTCATTTTTATGTGGATCGGTTACCTGGCTCTTTGGACTTGTCTAGACCTGTTCTATTCTACTGCATTTATACTACTCATCAGTAAGTGGTAATTTACATAAAATGTAATTAAACCGAAAATGGCAATTTTACACAATTCAGAAGAGAGGTAGCACTATGGATTTTATCAATATTAAATATTCAGGGACATGTAGTTAAAAACTGGATCATCTACATGGAGCACCCCTTTTTCCTGTTTGGGTGTATATATCAATTTGTGTGTCCGGTCTGCAAATTAATTCAGTACCTTGTATTTCAGATTGCGCAGTGACTCCTTGGTCTGGTTACTGAAGGGTCTTCTTTGGGTAGTGTCCTGGTTGTAGCTACACCAGAGGGGGACCAAGGAACCCTCTGCCCCCCTTCACTGGACCAAAGGCACACACAAATGAATAATATCACACAGGAATTATCTTTAGAAGCCACACTGTTTAAACTACAATTTATATTTTTGATTTAAAATATTGGAAAAAATACCTTTAGAAGCTTGTACCACCCTAATAAATGTGCCAAACAATTGTATATAATCAATAATTAGTATTATATAATACCTATACTAATATATATATATATATATATATATATATATATATATATATATATATATATATATATATATATATATATATATATTCTCTTCTCTATTATTCTACTACCAAGAGATACCTCTCTTTAAACTACAATCATCTGGCAAATATAACTAATATCAAACAATTAACATGAGAAGTTCAGCAGTATAAATAGACATATGTTTACACTTTGGATTTCACCATCTATCCCTTAGACATGATCATATAGTGACTTCAGTATCGTAGGCTCCTCACACCACAGGTTTGTGAATGTCTCTTGTATGAGACTGATAGTATAGTGAGGTAGGTGCTCACACATGTAATTCAATCTCTGCTCCCTAACTGTCCCTGCACTAATCCCTTGTTAATATTATATCAGTCCAGCAAAAGGGTTCATTTACATTCCAATCTTCAGGCCTTCCCACCTAGTCCCTATCTGACCACTGGTATAATACAGAGTCCCGATAAATCAATAAACAGATAATAAAATGTTACTTATCCATATAACCATCAGCCTTTTAGTCCAAGATGGCTTTTTCCAGTCAGGACTCCAGTTATTTCTCTCTTTTAAAAAGATCTTTTCCTTCTTCTCACTGTGTCTCTCTCTATGGGGTCTGTTTACCAATCACCGCAACATATGATTGAAACTTTTCAATCCTCATCGCATAGATGCGGATTGAAAAGTTTCTCATATGTATCAAAAAATAAACACAGAAACAGTCGTTCTGAAAAACGGGTGCTCCTGTGAAGATTAACACTTACCTGTCACTTGGGTCTTCTCTTCTCCTCCCTGTGAGGTGCTGCTCACCCCTCTTTCAATCCCTGTGCGCATTCGCCGACTGGCAAACTCAGGCATGCGCACAGAGATCCCTATCTGAAGGAACCTGAGGCATGTGACAGGGAGGGATCACATAATCCTCCACACATGCCCTGTGCAGCTCTGCTCTTTGGAGCAGAGCTGTTTTCAGTGAAAGTTTTCAACCATGGTAATGTACACCAGCTTCAGATAGCGCCAGCTTCAGATAGCACCAGCTTCAGATGGCGTACATTAACATGATTGAAAACCAAGTACAGGTCATTGGTACATAGCGTTACTGAGCACTTCCCATACACTGTTATGGGGAGTGCTCAGTAAAACGATGAGAGAAGCAAAGCAGCAGATATCTGAAATATCTGCTGCGATGCTAGAATAATACATAGTAATTTAGTGGTAAATCCCCGAAAACAGTAGTTTTCGGGGATTTATCTCTAAATGACAGGGGGAAGATCTTTGATAAATAGGCCCCTATATTTCTGGGGCATTATCTTTATTTCAGACATTTACTTTAAACAACTGGCAGGGGTGTACTCCCCTCACCAACAGCTCCTATTTACCAATATGGCTCCTCTGTATACAGGGGTCCTTTAAATACTGCTCCCTCCTCTTCTCTGTTACCATATTTCTATGTTGATTACTTTTTTGTTTCATAAATATCCCGAGATGTATGTTTAAAGCCAAATGCATAATGCCAACATCAGGGGCTACAGTATACACCAAGCAGAGAATAGTTATTCATGCCAATGTACACTGAACTGCCAATATACAGGGGTAAAGGGAATTCAGGATAAAGATGTAAAGGCAAATGATACCGACAGAAAACAGGTTAAATGTGTATGCAAACGAGAATTACATGTGTCATCTGCAGCTATTATATAATGTATACAAATCAATATATTAATGCTAGATCTGCTGGTTGTTCTTCCACAATCCTAGCTGTATTCCACACAAAGCAGAAGGGAGACAGATTCAAGCAACATTCTAGCAGTTTAAAAATATAATACGATTACAGTGAATAAAAGGTTACTTCTAAAATTGCCTTTACATTCTTTATTTTAAAATATGAACTAGATAAATCATATACAAATGTTATGCTGAAATGTGTCTACTTTTACTGATTAAAAAAAAAAAAAAGTATTTTTGCAAAGTGATTAAATATGGTCACTAAAATCATACACTGGACTATTAATGCAGATGTCCAGCCAGAACCATTATTCAAAAACAAGCAGAATCATAGGGACCCATTGTTCAGCACTCCCAACCCTGTCAGTTCCAGTGACAGGTCATTTCTCTGGGACGGACAGTCTGTAGAAGTTTGAATGAAGAGACTGCTTAGTGCAATGTTCCAATTAAACTAAATAGATGGTTCAAGTTCTGAAATGGAGCTTGTCATAATTATAGCTTAATTAGTATAATAATGAAAACAGTGGTAATATTTTTATGATCTATCCTGATTTCTCGATTTAGTAAAAATGGTTTCCAGCAAATTATTATGTGTAAGCAAACAAGTATTTAGAAGACGGAAACGGACATACTCTACACATGCCTGCTTTCTGTCATCTCACTCTATTTATTCACAGATGCCGTTATCAGAGAATAGCAATCAAACATTTCTTGTTGCCCAGTTAAGAGCACCACAAATCCTAAAAGATTGGTTAAAATTTCTTTGGACTGAAAGATTTATCCCTGAGTGAACCAAAGGTCATTATATAATACTTATAGGAACCAGAAATGATCAAAGCGACATATGTGAAGATCTCTGTAAAAATTTATAACCTCTGGAAGTAACCAAGTGGCTCAAGACACATACAGGCCCTACAAGGAATTTATAGGGATTATGTCTCTCCCCAACGGATCCATATAACATAATCATGTTTCATATGTATATATGCAGGAACATATACCATGTTCATACCACTATATTTCTATTATACTGAGAAGAGATGTAGGTTATATTTTAAAGAACCCATTACCAGGGCCCTCTTAAGACCATCTTGGGCCCCCGGGCACAGCAGTGCACCGGGGCCCATATATATATATATATATATATATATATATATATATATATATATATATATATATATATATATATATATATATATATATATATATATATATATATATATAAATATAAATAAAAAAAAGGAAAAAAAAAAAAAAAAAAAAAAGATTATATATATATGGACCCGTCGGAGGAAGCCAAAAAAAAAAAAAACCTGGAAAAAGAAAAGAAGAAAATACTTACCGTGCTGTCAGCTGGCGATCCGGCTCCCTCCATGGTCTCCTCCTCCGTCGCGCTCCGCAATGGATGTCGGGCGGGCGTGATGACATCACGCCCGACATGCACTGCGAGCGCAAAGGAGGAGGAGACCATGGAGGGAGCCGGATCGCCAGCTGACAGCACGGTAAGTATTTTCTTCTTTTCTTTTTCCAGGTTTATTACTAGAACTACTCTTGGACAATACAGACTAGCATACACAAAACACACAATTTTCTGTAATGTCCCAAGAGAAGGGGGGGGGGGAAAGGTCAAGAAAGAAAAAGTTTTAAAACAGGTAGAGAAATTATTTGGGAGATTCTCACTTTATGGAGATCAGCCTGCTACTGAGAGATTCACCAAGCTTTCACCGAGACAGCAGATTATGTGAAAAAGTATTTCAGTATAGTTCTTCCGTTCTGTTTTTTATTTCTGTTTTTCATTTATATTTTTGTAAATTTTAAATATCACAATTTTTATTCAATAAGCATTGTGGCCTTTTGCTCTATTAACTCACATTTAATAATGTTCTGCCTTTGTTTTGTTAAATAATTTACTTTATTAGGCTTGCTTTTTAGAACACTCATACAGCAAATTGTTTGGTCTACTGTAACTAACATTAAATTAGGTTGTGATTAACTTTTGGATACATCAAGGAGTGACCGAAGACTTCTAGATTGTCAGTTCTTGAACCAAATCTCAGTGGTGGCAGTTCTTGGTGGTTAATAGTGAGTGTGAGATATATTTAGGGGGATTTAAGTTGTTTTAGAAAGGCAGCTGCCTTTGTTTTGTGTACATACATATCAAATGCTTGGCACTCAGCTTAATATAGTCAAACTGACCCCATTGCTCACCTTCAGCTAGAAGACTACTTTGTGCTGTAAATATATCAAATACAGGTGACACTCAAGGATTTGCTGCTTGGTTGAAGTTTCAAAAGTCCATTTTATTTTTAAAAAATTCCAACGTGTCAGGCGAAGTGTAACTTAGCACTTGGGAGTTTTGGAATTTTTAAAATAAAATTAACTTTTGAAATGTAAACAGAGGAACAAATCCTTAAAGCAGTCTAATATATATATATATATATATAGTACTTATCCAATTTCATATTCAAGAGTAATGAAAATGATAAACCTGCATAGAAAACATAATTTTGTGAATAATTTATTCACAGTGAAGGCGATCAATGAGGTAAAAATCTGAGCCGTATTTAGTTAACGGCATTTTTACAATGTACATTTGTTGTTACAAGATACTTTTTCATTTTGGATGAACTAATGTTTTTGGAACAACACATACACAATCATGTATTAACAGGAGAGATAATTACACCAGGAACGAACCAGAAAATAAAAAAGTTGTATGTAAAATTATTATCGGTAAGAAACAGATGGCTTGTATTTCAAAGGAGAGAGGAGTCTACAGAATGATGATGACTGATTCTATTCAAGCAGGGATCTGATCATGATTGCCATTCTGTTTCTGTACAATAAAAAGAAGGGGTCTCATATTTCTCTCTCACCATACTAGAAAGTCTCTTTGGCACAGTGAGTTAATTAAAAAGTCCAAACAATAGAGAGGATCAACGTGGGGATGAAAAACAAGGTTAATTACCAAATATGAAGAAGTTGTCTACAAACATCAGGAAGGTTTGCAAAAACTATTTTTCGGCATCAAACACAATGGAGAGAGGGATTCTTATTGTATGGATAGGCTTTGATGTCTGATTTTTTTCCCCTCCCTCTGAGCTGTGATGCCCGGCATCATAATGATGGCCACTATGTAACCTATGTGCTATACCACCATTCAGCAAGCAGAAAGATTTTTACACGTTAGCTAGCACAATGTATACATATCAAACACATGTGCTGCAATTGTCTCCCATGCAGGCATGTAACACGTCTTAGAAAGCACTGTACTAAAATCAATAGGAGGTCCAAATATTTCATAACTCTCCTAAACTTTGATAGAACACCAGTATAGATAAAACATCCAGAAAGACCAATTTTGAAAATAAAACAGATATTAAAAATAACACATAATATGACCAATACAATACAGCCCAAGTATAGTTTAGGACTATGCTTTTGAAAATTCTTTGCTTACTTACAGTTGCATTTCTTCTGTACAAATCGAATCTTACATGCCGTTCGGTACGTGGACAAACGAATACGATCCAGATCTTGAGCACCTGGCAAAGAAATACACAACAATAATATATACAACAAAGTATTAGATATATGGTGATACAATAAATGGCCACAAATACAGCTATTAACACTGCTAAACATAAAACACTGCACATGAACCATTTAAGGTTAGACCTGCAAAGACCAAACAGATTATTTGCCAGAGAGGTGATAAAAGTACAAAGTTTGCCAACACAAAAGCAGACCCCATCCGGGTCAGTTTAGACCGAACTTGACCCAAACGACTGTGCCTTGCAGCAACATTTAATAGCAATCTGGAAGAGTGTGTGGTCGTCCGCTAAATAAACTAACGCCAAGCGCTCGAAAGGAGGGTTTGCAAATTTGATGACACATGTGGTTGGGTATATTGGACAGATCACATGGGGGCTTGTTTTAGGGAAGCGCTCCATAATAATTTGAACACATCGCTTACAATGTTGTTGTGTGTAGTCAAGTATAATTCATAAGAAACTAGATCCATCTAATTTGGTCACTCACATGTCCAAAGTGGACACGACACCTGTCACCCAGCAGTCAGGTTGAGCAAATGGATCTGTTTTTGTATGGAGAGCTTTAAATCGCTTGCCTCTCAGAGAACAATATTAAGAGTAGTAAATGTATATGCCGGTTACTGAAACTTCCCTTATAAAAATAGTTAGAAGTTCCTTACAAGAACTTGAAAGGTAAAAATTAAGTTGGTTTTTTTTTAACCTTACAAATGACACAAATGCAGTTTATGCTTGCAATTACAAATGTCATTATTTAGTAATTATCTGGCATTGTCTAATTTTTTTTCTTGCTCTAACAAGTGTCATGGTAATGAATTAGACAGCCTTTTCTTCCAGTGTCTCTTATGCTCCTGAGAATATAAATGTACCGTCAGTGTAACATGGGTATAGAAAGCTATAAGGACAAGATGTTTTGCAAGTAACTATCCAAACATTAGACCCTCTCCTCTACTATATGTACTTGTTTTGGAGTAGGCAACAGAACCATACATTAAAAAACAAACAATTTTATACCTTCATCCTTTGAAACAGGAATACATACCCATGGTAAATGTGTGAATAATAAGCTCTATAACATGGTTATTCTCCACTGACTAATGGTTTGATAAGGCAAGGGGAGTTTTTTTCCAAAGGTGTAGGGTAGAAATAGTTTATATTGTAGTCAGAATAAAATGGTTTATTTTTTACTTTTTTCAGAAACAAAGCATACCGTGATCTAATGTGTCATTCACTTTACAACTGCCAAGAGGGTACAAGTGAAACACTTCCCTTCCTCCGTTGTATGCCAGTCTGTCATACAGCAGCTGATTGCTCACCCCAAAATGTGCCCCTCCCCCACTATGAGTGCACCAAAGTGAGCAGTAAGAAATTAATTGCATCCTTTTTTTTACTCGTAGGTACCTGTCCCATTTACAGGAAGACCATCAACAATACATTTTAATATATTCTGTTTATTTAAATATTATAGAATACTGCCATTTGTGACTTGGAATGCTTGCTTTGTTACATCTTTGTGTGTACCATCTAATTACCTGCACATGTCTCTCTTGCAATAGCTGTCTATGGGCAGCCTTCCATTTCCTCCAGCTAATATGGATCTGCCAGTCTCAGCAATGCTCATCAGGCCCAGATTTCAGGTTTACAACAGCTGGAGAGCAAAGGGTGGTCTACCTTAGGACTAAGGGGCATATTTAACATCTGGTGATGGGAATCTATCGTGCACTTACCGTTAAAAACACGTCCCTCTGTGTGTCCCGCATATTTAAGAAGCGTGCATCGCAGCAGACATCGTGGCTATCTGCTGCTTTGCATTCCTTTTCGTTTTTGGGATCAGTCACCATTCTACAGTATGGTGACTGCTCCCAAACGCAATCTAACAAATTTCAAAAAAAATTTTTTTTACGGTAACTTGTCATGATAATGTACGCAGCTGGCGTACATTATCATAACTGAAAGATTTCAGTGCTCCGAAGAGCAGAGCTGGACAGCGCATGTGTGGAGGGATCACATGATCCCTCCCTGTCACTCACCGCTCGCTCTCTGCAACTATAATTGCAGAGAGAGAGCCGAGATGTCTGTGCGCATGCCCGAGGGTTTCACTCGGCGCATGCGCACTGGAGTAAGAAGAGGAGCCCCGATGACCGCATACTTCTTTGGGAACGAAGCAGCAGTGATAAGTATGTTTTCCACTTCACAGGAACAGCAGTTTTTCAGAACTGCTGTTCCTGTGTTGCTTTTTTAATAAATATGAGAAATAGTTCAATCCTTATCAATGCGATAAGGATTGAAAACTATTTTTCATATTTTGCGAGTGTTGATAAATGTGCCCCTAAGAGTTAAAGCTTTCTATTGAGAACATATCACATAATATAAAAAAATAAGCATTTCTCAGTAGCCGTAGTGACAATTATTTAATCTCTCCGAGTGTAAATATTACAAATAAGACTGCAAAATGTTCAGAGTAATGTTGTAATACTTACGCATTTCTGCAAACAACTGCCTTCTGTCAGCCATGGTATTCCCCCTTTTCACACAGTCTTCAATCATTCTGTACAGAAATACATCAAGATGAGTCGTGAGCACACGAAGCAGGGAACAGTGTAGATATTTATTGTATGGCATTAACTCAAAATTCAATTTATTTTTACAGCAAGATGTGACATTTACATAACAAAAGGTCTCAAGGGAACAGATTTCTAAATTTATCAGACTATTATAATGATTTGACAACTTGGTATATGTCAAAATACCAGCATACATATTGTATGTGACTAAGTCATGCTGATAATTACGATTAATTAAGGACAGTATTTGAATACGTCACATTATTTAGTAGCACCACAGTCTGTGGGAATCACTGTTACCAGTCACAATTACACAACGAAGGTGACAACACACAGACGTTGCATAATAGTATGTGAAATTTAAGGGTAAAAATGAAGAGTACTTGTATTGTTAATATATATTCTTCCTCTGGGTTCTAATCATTGTTCTCAGGAATGACCACTCACTTTCTGAAGTTTGTACTCTGTAGGTGTGGGCAATAGCTCGATCAGAACCACCCAATAGGATGCCCAGCACCCTTCCACTAGCTTTGTCTAGGTCAATGATGGGCAACCTGATACACTTCAGGGACCACATGATGCGGCCCTCTAACCCTCCAAAGGGCCGGACACTACCCTTAGTCTCAGTAATAATTTAAAATAATACATTTAATCAAAGAAAGAGACACCAATCTGTAATAGCATATCAGAGGGCATAATAAACAAGTGTTACAAGCTATAACAAAAATATCTGACAATAAAGCAGGGGGCTGCAGGTGGCGGCTCCTAGGGCTACCTGTTGCCCACCACTGGCCTAGTGGAACCTTCCCAGCAACTTGTCAACAGGTCTAATCTGTAAAAATATCTATTATCAATTCCAGTTCTAAAAAAAACACCAAAAAAAAGCCAAAACGGTTCTGATTTTAGGTTGCTTTTCTTTTAATACTGCTTAGTAACTGGAAACATATTTTTGAAGTAGTACTAACTTACCAACAACGGCTTATGAAATATGTACTAAATACTGGCATTGTATTCACTGGTTTTACACTGTAGTCCAGGCCGCTGTAACTGCAAAACTAGCTTAGTTGCCTTTAACCCAGCAAGTAATCCTACACTGCAGTTTTACCAGTAGAGAACACCAACTGAAGCTCATCCATTTTCATGGGCACTCCAGCACGAACAGCTGACTTTCACCTCAAAAGAAGAAGCCCTTAAAAAGCTATGAATAATTCTCCTCTCATCCTCACTGTGCAGGAAACAAGGGGAAATGCTTAATTCATGGGAATCAAAAATGTTTTCATGAATTATTTAAACCTTTTGCAAGTCAATGTGATTTCCACACACACAGAGATGTGCAAGGCAGATAGCAGAGGTAATTTTCAAACAGCAAAGGGTGCATACATGCAATGCTTATGTGAGCCTGCTTGTCCACCAAGTGCATTGCAAGGTGTACACCCACTTCACAGTCTTGGGAAATACCACTGTAAAAACATTCTACACTTAACTGCGTAGGTTGGCCAAAAATTGTGCAAGGTTGAAAATGTAAATATGTCACATCAAACGACTACCACATTAGGGCCACACCTATAAGCAGTTCATCCTTCCAGTGTTACTCCTACAATTCAGCTTGGTTTAGTCCATCACATGCCCTATCACATAGTGATTTTACTAACATGCCTCCTCAACCCCCCCCAACCAGAGACTGGAGAGCTGCTATATACAATCATTGTTCCCAGGGCTCCACCCTGGGACAAACTTAAGAGTTTTGCCAACTTAAAATGGCAGCGGAGGGCCAATCAAAAACTGACTTTGGCTTGTGATTGGTCCTCCTGCTCATCCCATGCCCCCTAAGGGTTTTCGCCCAGGGCTTTAAAAGAAATGGGACAGTGAGCCCAGTCCGTAAACTCTTGGGTAAGGAGACATCCATGTTATGTTTATTACATGTAGCACTTTTATATTTGAAGATTTCTATTTTGTGGGTTGAAGCGCATTTTCATAGGACTGCAAATAAGAGGAAACGAGAGGAGGGGGGGTCCTTTTGTGGCACTATAAGTGTACTTTCCCTACCCCTTTATTTCATTTAGATAATGCTGTTCCACAATATGAAATCTCATTTTCTGTGCTTCAGTATAAATGTTTGTACTGAAGGGTTTGTTTGTTTTTAACACACTATCAACTAGATATGATTCTATGACACGCTTTACTTGATGTTTTAAACACACTAACAGGATTTGATGGAGGCGACAGATCTCCTTGTGAGGATGTCCTAACACCACAAACTCCGAACATTGCCCCTGGCCGGATCCTGAGTAAATAAACCCCCTTGTTTGGCAGCTCTTCTAAAATTCTGAGCAAGGAAATAGCATTAAACAGCATAAAGGAAGTTACTATTCTTTTATTACAGGTGTATCATCTAATACCATCTAATATCAGAAGCTCTACAAAAACCACTAACCTATCATGCTGGCCTTGTCGCTAACAATTCCCAAATCAAAGCGGTGGATGGCTAATAGCAATTCATAGCTTAATAGCTTCTTTTTTTTTCCTGCTAAGCATTTACAAAATGCAGCAATCTGTAAGTATTCCACAATGCAAGAGACTGCCTGGGGCTTAGTAATTAATGAACACATTCCGATAACCATCATGAAATTAAGATTATGTGAGTCATCATTTATTTGCGCATATTGCCGACAGCTGAATAACATTGGCAAATCTGTGTAAAACAGAGTCGTAGCTAGGCAAGGTGGCAGACGGATGGCTTCACTAATAATATAGACAAACTAATATGTCAATATATAACAGCTACTATAGCAATAATATCAAAATGAATTAAAGTTTAACACTTGGTACAAATTGTATACATAACGGTCTTAAATATGCACTTTCTGATGCAAGGAATATAAAATAAATCTTAGCTGTTCCAACACAGAACAATGGAAGAAAATGATGGGGAAATACGTGATATTTTTCACAAAAATACTACATATCCAATGCCTTGTGATACCCTAAGATTCCTGAATCATCGTTATCAATGGTCCCTAATATTATTAATCTCTGATGATAGAGCTTGATCACATGTATTGCACACTGAAACTTTTTATTATTATCGTAGATCGGTAAGGCACCACAATGCTCTGCAACACCGTGCAGAATAGAAAACAGTACATACATAGAACAAGGACATACAACGTATACAAAATAAAGTCAGAATTCTAAAATAAATGCAGAGAAGAAAACAAAGGGCATGGAGGGCTTACATACACATCTGAATCAGGAGGAGCAAATGTGTCTCAGGGGAGATTGGGACACTTGTAATTATGCATTTCTGTGAGTAGCATCATCGGGGATAAGGTAAGCTCTAAAAAGTAAAAAAAGAGATGGATTTTCAGGAGAGTGTGATTTGAAGGCTGTGGGAAAGCCTGATTGAGTGTGGTAGAGAAGTGGGGAGCAGCATGAGAGAAGTATTGTAGGTAGGAGTTTGAGGTGGCTACCAGAGATGATGTGAGGTGCAGGTCAAAGGCAGATCCAAGTAGGACAGAGTGAGAGTATTTTGATATGATATAGAGTTATAAGCCTGTGTGAGTTTGGGGGATTCTATGAGATTTTATGGCGATTGTGCTGTGGTAAGGCTAGTTTGGACTTGAGGGCAGTCATCGCCTTCAGTAACATACACATAACAGTTGAACCATTTTATTCATAGGGAAGAGGTCTGTCAATGTTTTTAAGGTGTAGTCGACAGGACTGGGAGAGAGTCTGGATGTGAGGAATAAAGCAGAAAGTGAAGTCAAGTGTGACACCAAGGCAACAGCTTGGGACACTGAGGGAGTTGTGGTGTAATTGAAAGTGAGGGAGATCCAGAGGAGTTGGTGACTCAGAAGTGGGAAGGTAAGAAGCTTTTGCAGTCTGGTTGGACTGAAATGCAAAATGTATGAAATTCCCGATTTCCCATTGATTGTAAGCATGCGAGCAGGACCTTCTCACCTCTTTGTCTGTTTTACCCGGTTTGTTTATTAGTTTACTGTGTTTGTCCCCAATTTTAAAGCGCTACGAAATATGTTGGCGCTATATAAATAAATGATGATGATGATGATGATAAGAAGTTCTGTTTTGGACATGTTGACATTAGGTAGCGGTGGGACACCCATGTGGAGATAGCAGAAAGATAGTTGGTTACACAAGGTACAGAAGGGGAGGTCAGGGGACGAGATATATATTTGGTTGTCGTCAGCATAGAAGTGGAATTGGAGGTTGAATGAGTGAATTAGTTCCCCAAGAGAAGAGGCATACAGTAAAAAAACAAAACAAAAAAAAAAAAAAAAGGTAAAGGGCCAAGAACAGAGCCTTGTGGGACCCCAACAAATGGTGGGAGTGGAGGGTGAAGGGGAGGATGTGCCAGAAGTAGAAATACTTAAGGAGCGGTTTGATAGGTAGAAAGTGCACCAGGAAAGAATTGTGTCAGGAAAGCCAATGGAGTGAAGGGAATGTAGGAGAAGAGGGTGATAAACCGTGTCAAAAGCAACAGAGGTCCAGGTACAGGAGTATGAAAAAATGACCTTAAGACTTTGCAGTAAGTAAATCACTTATCACTTTTGAGAGAGAAATTTCAGTGGAATGTTGGGGGCAAAAACCTGACTGTAGAGAGTCGAGAACGCATTGAGGAGAGATAAAGCGAGACAGAAGGTTGCCCACTAATCGCTCAAGAAGTTTGGAGGCAAAGAGGAGGAGAGAAATAGGGCGGTATATGGAGGGAGAGGATAGATCAAGATATGGTTTCTTTGCAATTGGTGAGATAAGCCATGTTTAAAGGAGGATGGGAATGTGGCAGTAGAGAGACAGGTTAAAGAGAATAGCTAGAGGAGGGTATGCAGTGGGGAGAAGGAGCAGAGAAGCTGGAAGGGAATTGGGTTGAGGGAACAGGTTGTAGGGCGAGTTGAGTGCAGATACTGTGGGCTTTTCTTGAATGGACCTCTAAATAAATGCTCAAATGAGCATTGTTATAAACAATTACTCTTACCAAGTATAAAAGATATTCCCATGTCTAATATATAACCTATGCCCCTTCTCTGTTTCTCCCTTGTCCTCTCAGCACTTGAAGCTGGCTGAGAGTAACAGCCAGAACTACACGAACATGGTTCCAGAATCAGTACTTTCTGCTCCAATTGCCCAAAAGAGTGGAAAAAAAAACCTCAAAAAAGTGCACAAAATTGTAAACTTCAGGCCTTCCTCAAAAGAGGAAAATCCTCTCTAACCCTGACCCCAGGACTTCAGAGCTCCCTTTGCTGCAAAGTTATTATTTTATTATTATCATTACCATTTATTTATATAGCGCCACTAATTCTGCAGCCCTGTACAGAGAACTCACTCAGTCCCTGCCCCATTGGGGCTTATAGTCTAAATTCCCTAACACACACAGACAAACAGACTAAGGTCAATTTGATAGCAGCCAATTAACCTACCAGTATGTTTTTGGAGTGTGGGAGGAAACCGGAGCACCCGGAGGAAACCCACGCAAACATGGGGAGAACATACAAACTCCTCACAGATAAGGCTATGGTCGGGAATTGAACTCATGACCCCAGTGTTGTGAGGCAGAAGTGCTAACCACAAAGCCACCATGCTGCCCACAAAGCCAGGGGTGGTCCTGTACCCTGGGATCCGATGCTTCAGCCAGGGTTCAAAAACTTCTGCCCTTCCTCCTGCACACCAGAGGTTTAGGAGGTGGGAACTTCATGGACACACAACACCACCATTCCCCCCTCCAAGATCTCAGGGATCCAGACCCTTTTGAACCATGAAAAAAAAAAAAAGAGAGTTCAGGTGACATACAAGATGGTGTATAAGTAAATACATTTATTTGCTCTGGAAATAGCCATATATGTAAACTGCAATTGTAGACAATGGAAGAAGCACCAGTGAGGGGAGGAGCTTGGCAATACCAACTGAGGCACAGGCTGGTACTGAAAGTGTGATTGGACCACTGCCTAGCAAGGTGTGATGGAGGCACATGCTGGCTGTCAGACTTTAGCCAGGGAAGAAAAGCACACACCACTGGCCCATAAGTAGCAGCCCACCCTTAAAGGGTGGTTTTTGGAACAATATATATTTATCAATCTAAAAGAGAGGCAATTTTAGTTTTGCTTAACCCAGCGATACTTTATTATTATAAATGATAAATCTTAAATAATTAAGATAAATAATGCAATAAAAAACAAACCTCACTTTATATTGCATTTCATTTTTAATATCTTCTCTTTACAGAACCTTTTTTCATACATCTGGCTGATAATAACAGGGGATATATATATAACAGATACGTCTGTCCCATCATCACACTGCACTCCCCTGCGCCCCTCATTACACTGTTCCCCTCCATAAACACAATTATTTACTTACCTTCTGTCTTCTTCTCTACTCCAGCCACTCTTGCAGCTACTCACAGAAATTTGGTGCTACAGGGCTCCCGTAGTCTAGAGGAGCCCTGTAGCACTGTCATTCCAGAAATGTGGTGCAGACAACCTATATAGTGCTTGCATAGACAGCCTCATCGCATATTACATCACCCTTTCATAGAATTTTGTACTACAAACTAATACAATATTCTATGAATGGATCACACGGCCGCAATGATCCATCCATATGCACAGGCTGCCTGCACCAGGCGGCCCAAGTCACATTTTGAATGTCCGGCCCAGCCCACCATGCTGTTAATACACGTTTAATGTATGATCTCTACTATATTAGGTACTAGTGTGCTGGGCATGATGCTTTTACCTGCTAACATACATAAACGTACTCCTAATTTTTATTTTTTTTAAAAAAATCATTATACGATTTCTTGCTCTTAGTGAAATTTGTTCAGGCCCATTCTAATGTAGCCAACGTTTTCCATTTTTCGAGTTATTAGAAAATGAGATCTTAAGAGTCCAGACCCATACACATGTACACAATGCTCACATTATTACTGAAACTCATTCTACTTTATTAAAATGTATTAAAAGAAATAGGACTGAAAGGTAATAAAGACAAACACACACAGCACCAGGTCTAAGCATTCGTCGGGAGGGGATTCGAGGTAGCAATCCTTTAGTCAAACAGAATCATGTGGATTATGCAGTGTGGGAAACTTGGTAATGAGAATTTGCAATATTTATTACTAGGGATAAGCTCAAGAACATGATCATATCCACAATCTGTATTTTGAAAACCCGAAGAACACTGAGGTTTGTGGCTTGGGTTTTGCACACACGTAATGTTACTCATTAGTGCTGGCAGAACATACACGGAAGTTAAAATGTGTCTGAGATTCATTGAACGAAGCATAAAAAACACACTTTATATGTGACCAGTCTCAGCTGTGAAGAGGTGCTGATATCAAAGAGCAAAGGGCAACCCCGAGCTCATGCCAGATACTTTCTGGGAGTGAAACAAATATGAGGATTAGAATCACTGGCGTTACTGGAAAGCAGAATGCACCTGTCACTGGTGCACGTGGCTCTGGATGGGTATTTAAGGGGAGAGAGGTAAGGGGTGGCCTAATGCCTTTAGAAGTACAAGGCACGCCTTCAGGTGTGAGGCCATGCCTCCATCATGACATCCCCTACGGTGTTATACTATAGCTTGCCAAACTGTTGTGGAACCACTGGCTCCAGCATGCTTTCTTAGCTATAGAATCACAGCTAGCCTTCCAGTACATGATCCTCGCCGTATTCAATACTCTATTCCTGCTCAGGAAGGAGCCAGCTGGCCGACCAGACGTGGCAACATCACTGAAAATCAAACGCTCTTATTATAGGAACTATTTCCTTATTTTCCTACCGTCTCTCATCTACAAAATTAAGCTGCATTTATTCTGTAAGTACATCTCAGTTACATTATCTCAACTGTCCTCCCTGGCTTCATTTCTTCATGTACTTTTCTTTTGGGGTGGGGGGAGCTTTGGAGTTACTACAATAAACGTGCGACTGAAACATTCTGTAAATCCCGGGGATCGAGCTTGTAAATATAGGTTTCACTGGTTTTCATTTTACCATCTAAAAGCTGCTGATGTCATGGATACTCATCCAGAATAGTACACATTTACAAATAGCAAAAAACTAAAATTAGTAAATTTAAACAAATTAAAGAAACAAAAATGCACCTGAAGGGGTAATACAAGTGTATGGACCCTATGAACAGGATCCCAGGGAAAATAATATTAAAAGACTGTTAAAGAAATCCAAACTGAAATCATTAGGGCCATATGAATCCTGTCCATGCCTTCTGGCAATTTTAAAAGTTCAAAAATACAAATAGAGAGGAGCGCTTGGTCCATGGATTAATTATGGATAGTAAATTTAATAAAATAACACCTTAAAAACTATAACACCTATGCAATAAGGAAGAATAACACTACAAATATATGGATGCGCTGCTAGATATTAAACCGATACAGTTCCTCGGATTGGATAAGACTATTCTGATATACTGAGTTTACAAACAGTCGTTCTTGTTGAATCAACAATCCACAGACCTCTCAATTCAGAAACCACTATAATTCATTATTAATTCAATAGATTCCAAAATAATTATTTGTATCCAAATAGTAGCAAATCACTCAAGTTTTATAGATTAACTGAAACACTGCTCTCTGTAGTCAGACACTACTTAGAAAAATAAAAGCAATGTTGAAAGCCAGC
Source organism: Mixophyes fleayi (assembly GCF_038048845.1). Taxonomy (NCBI): domain Eukaryota; kingdom Metazoa; phylum Chordata; class Amphibia; order Anura; family Limnodynastidae; genus Mixophyes; species Mixophyes fleayi. The sequence goes on along the minus strand of NC_134406.1, from coordinate 219,304,816 downwards.
CAGCATTATTTAGTAATCCTATCATGTACCGCCTGTGCAAGCCAAAGTAGTAATATTCCTCCAAACAGAGGAAATGAGCCTGATTAATAAATTCAGATGGTCTGGTCGACCTTGGGCCAATTACCCTTATACAGTGCTAAGCAAGTGTCCCAGACATCTACAGAATCGTTCATATGAGAAGAGTACCCTTATCATTGAAGCTAATTCTTGTAATCACTCTCTACTTCTAACCCAGGTCAATGGAACCTGACCTCTATGTTTTCATTGCAGTGCTTCAAAAGAAGTGTGTAGTCCGCAACATCCACGGGTGCAATCCACTCCTTGTGCGTTTCTCCGCAGCCTCATGTTTCATCAGAAGAAATGCTGTTCAGTTTTCCCAGTCAAATTTAAACAAGGACTGAAAAATCATTGTTTGTGATTTTATTAAATTAAGAGACTAATAAGGACCAAAGTTTGTCTTTAAAATCTTGGGGCCACATTTTTTTATTTAAATCACCTGAAAACAGCAGATTTCAGGGGATAGCAGCATATTAAAGTATCCTCTTCATTTAGGACTAGGGCATCGCAGCAGAAGTCAGAGATATCTGCTGTTTTCGCCGTCATTTAGAATGCAAAAGCAGTCCATAGGTGTCTATGGGGACTGCTATTTTGCACCATTTAACAGGTTTCAAAAACCATTGATTTTCAGAACTTGTGCTGGCGTTGGCCATTAAACATTGTGGTAGAGGGATCTTCGGATCCCTCACCGCAACAACTTACCTGCTCTCCCCTCCGGTTACTATCGCACAGTTGGCCACTTTGGTTAGTGGCCATAAAGGACATAGGAGACAGATATTCACAGAAACAGCAGTTTTTTGTGACTGCTGTTCCTAGTGAATAATTTTAATAAATAGTCACAAGATTTCAATACTTATCTTTGTGATAAGGATTGAAATTAATATTTTTTAAAATGCGTTTGATAATAAATATGCCCCTTTGAGGGTACATTATACTTTTATTTTAGTTTTTGCTTGGTTTAGCAATTTGGCAGTTACTTCATTCATACCGTTATCTGATAAACTATTGTGTGACTAAACTACTATAGTAAACCATCCGCCAGGACATTTTAGTGGTGTGGCCAGTAACATAGCTGGTTAGGTTGTGGTGCTGGGCCCTATGTATTTTAAGATCCTAGCAACGCCACTTGTCCTTAGGTCAAATAGTGCACTACATGTAATGTACAGATGTAGCTAAATAAGTATGCAATAAAGACAAAAAGAGAGAAAAATTATGTTTGCCTCACAAAATATTATTAAAATTTTAGCAACTATGTAGGTTGCATTAAAAGTCAATTATGGGAATTGCGAGACTGGATGCTTGCAGTGTAGAGCAACACTATAAAAAAGTTACAATCCTCTGTGCTATCATTACCAAATTAAGTATGGTGACTGGATGGGCATAATTCCCCTCCCTGTCTGCTAGAGAACAGACAGGATGTTCTTCTTACACAGTTTATGTGGGTTTCTTTCTCACCGTCAGTAAACGACTGTTACTGACCACTCCTACTGGCGTCACATTACCACCAGACACTTGCCGAATGCGAATGCTAACTGCTCAATAGTTGTAGAAGAATCTTGCTGCCACCACTAGGCCCCTTCATAGAACCTAGAACTGCTTACTTCTGGGTAGCTGGTATAGCTGCTGCAGCGTCTCTTTGCCCTGTGCTAACTGATACCTCCTGACCGCTTACTATGGATCTGGACTGCTGGGTAGCAGGCAGAGCGTTGACACAGAGAAGCCTGGTTCAACACAGGACAGCAGGGGAAAGGACTAGAGCAGCAGTGGTCACAAGATACAGCAGGCAATACGTCACGCAAAATCTTCAAGCAATGATGTTTATTGCTCAAGAGCTCTGTCAAAGACCTTTACACAATAATTAGAGGTACTAGTGATCATACAGAAGTACAGATGGTATACTACATTACATGGTCAAACAGGGCTCTTTATATACTGTTTCTGATGCACATGTTGGCAGGGGATAACCTACTCCTTCCCTTATCTTTATTGGCACCACGTCTGAGACATTACATTTAGCATCAGGATGTAATATGTTCTCTAAACTTAGATTTAAAGCAAATTAAACGTAACACAATTCACATCAATCTGTAATTTCCTAAATTACTTGCTCTTACTTCATTCATGTAGTTCACCTATCGTTTTAACAAGACAGGATATTTCCTCCAACATAATTCTACCTACCTATTCAGAAATTATTACGTTTCCAAAATATAAATCTGTACCTTTGCAATGATGTACGTCGACGAACTGCTTGACTGATTGAAATAAATTTATACAATAAGTGATTTATAAGTGAAATAGCCACAAGTACCAAAAAGTTTAACAACAAAACAGGTATAATACTTTTATTTTACATAAAGATTTGATTGAGCAAGCAGCATTTGGTTTGAAATTCCTGCTTAAACAATGCATCTCTTATTACTTGTGTCTGACATTAAAAGCACAAACAACCACCATGTAATTAACAATAAAAGTAAAAAAGTTAAAAATCTAAATGTAATATTTCATACAATTGTTCAACTCATGCAACTCTGAAGGTTAAATGATAACTAAAATATCAATTTCACAGCGATACTTACATGACTTGTATATTTTCATGCACCAAACCCCACTGATAATCCTTTCAAAGCACATACAAGAAATGTAAACATCTGAAGTTACATTACATCCACAGTAACCTTCAACTTCAATGAAAAAGTGAAAGAAAAAAAGAAACCCGTGAGTTCTCTCTGCGAGCTTGATCACAGCACAGCAATCTAATACACCTTATCATGTGGTCTGTTGCTATAGCAATTCTGAACCCAGCAGCCCCCGTGCAGGCAAATGACAAAGGATTTACCCCTCCTCTTCTCTGTGGTGCAAGGTAATCCATTGCCTCTTCCAACCAGGCAGATCAACATCACCTTGTTCTCTGCTCAGTGCAAGGAAATGAGGCTAACACTTAAAACCACAGTGGTTTTGTACACTACTATAGGAAATATCAGACCATAAACTCTAAGTACACACAATGTATTTTTTATTACCTGTACTGCCAATAAATAAACTTCCAGTAACAGCTTCTCTCCCTTCAGCTGGCCTTGATGGACGGAAGACAAGTGTTACAAAGTTTAATACTGCTGCACTGGTTAAAACTATGACATAATGCTTAGAGAGAACAAGACGTTTACATTTTTATAAGCAGAGTGCGCTTTATAACATCACGCAGTAGGGGGTATTTACTAAACTGCGGGTTTGAAATAGTGGAGATGTTGCCTATAGCAACCAATCAGATTCCAGTTATCATTTATATACTACATTCTACAAGATAAAGGCTAGAATCGGATTGGTTGCTAGAGGCAACATCTACACTTTTTCCAAACCCGCAGTTTAGTAAATATACCCCTAGATGTGAGTAGATGTAATAGGTTTTGCTCTAGGTGACACTTTTTGCCCCCCTCACCCCCATATCTCGCATGTCTATTAGTTTTTCATAAACGCCCCTAAGTGAGATGCGATTTTCAAATGATTGTGTACAACACTCTCGAAATCTGACTATTAAAAAACGAAATCTTTTTTTCTAAATATACATATATTTTTTTTCTTCTTTACCGATGACTCATAATAAAGGAATTGGGACTTGTTGGGGTTTTTTTTTTTCACACTGCTCCCATGCGAAAACATTTGTCTGCCCTATTTTGTTGTATTTCCCTTGATGTTCCTTTAAATCAGTGGAAAGACAATATGAAGTAATTAAGATAAACCACAAAACATATAAAAGAACAACTTGCAACAGATTCATAAACCAAGGGATATTTTTTTTGTCTAGTGATGAGATTTTTTGGGGACCGCCAGTGAATGAAACATTATTGTGTAGATCATTTGAAACACAGTTCTTCAAACTGGATTTGTGGATGGAAACCACATTTGTTGCATGCATTGTATTCACAGACAAAATCCTTCAACTGGATGTCTGAGAGAAATAATGTTTTGAATTACTTCTTGTCTCTGTATGGTGGACTGCCAAATTTGGTCTCAAATTTGGCAAACTGACCGAGGAGGTCCTACCTTTACCTTACAGTATATATACACCTTTCTAATCTATTTGCATAGTAACAGACTCGTTCATATAACTCAATTCAATCAATTGTGATCAAAAGTAATTTAAATCAGCAGTCATCTCCGATGCTGGTAATATCTGACTTATATGGTAACCATGGTGTGATTGCTGTAACATGCCAGGCCTGCAGGATTATCTATATTGAGAAGCATGGCAGCTCTAGCTGCACCTTTCAATACTGACCCCACACCTTCTGCCATCCCCCATACAGCACCTGCATAAGTATGTGCCCATACCAAAGAGCTACCTAGCCATGCCCCTGGATGGCCACAATGTAGAGAAAGCTGGACATGCCAGAGAGCCTAACAAAGGCTGGGACAACTGGGTGTGTGCACCTGCATCCTATATTCAATTTCCATGTTTGCAATGCTGTACTTAAATATACACAGGTCTACTGCACTGTACAGATACTTCAATTGTCCTCTATTACAAGAAATACAGTTACACTCACTAACTTAAATGTGCATGGAAAAAATATTCTCTGTGATCACTATCCATTATCAGTGTCCACGTCTTTTGTTGACCAGTTGCAGAATACTATATTTACAAAAATCCAATTTATACTGCCCATATTTGTTTTCTGTACACAGAACAACAAGTATTTCCAAAATCCCCTCCTCTCAGAGTAAAGCTGGGCACACACTACAAGAAAATTCTAACAATACAATAGTTTTGGTGATTTTACCAACGGCAAAAAGAAAATAAAAGTCCTGATCAGCATGCCGATTCATGTGCACACACTAAACACGATTACCTCCAGATCTGTGCTCTTCACCTGTCATAACCGTCGACTCAAACTCATGGTCTCCTCTCTACCTTTCATTTCTAGACGCCTACCCTGACCAAGCAGTCTCCCAATACAGCACACTGTCACAAAGTGCACCACCTGTCCAACCCCCAAGTCTGCAGCGGCTCACCCCCTTATCCCTAAACAGGTCAGATTTGTGGTTTAAAACATTATACAGAAACAGGTTACATCTTATCATGCAGGTCTTGTAAAACAGTCACACTGCATTAGCCTTGGTCTCAATGCCTAGCTATCCGTCACATATCTCATAGGTACTGTACTTACACGCATTACTGCCTGAATTTCATATATACTGTACTAACACTGCATTATTATAACTGTCTGGTCAATTATCAGGTCACTATTTCAACTGAACCGATACCTATATATCTACCAGTCTGTCTTACCTGTAACAGTAATAAGTCTAACCATGCCTTTACTGCCTACCTACACGACCAGTTAGTGTAATAAGTACTCTACTAGTACTGCAATACTACCTACCCGATTGGTCAGTGTATTAAGTACTAGCACTACAGTATCACATACCTGACCTGTCCGTGTAGCATTGGAAGATACTTTTACTGGAAGTGCAATACTACCTAGATGAACAGCCTGTGTACTAAGTACTATTTTAGTACTACTTTAACACTTAGTTACCTGATAGTGTAATGACACTGCAGTACAGCCTTCCTGACCTCTCAGTATAATAAGTACTCTACTACCTCTGCATTCCCATCTACATTGTCAGATAAACAAGTACTTTACTGACACTGTACTCTATTACTTTACTGTACTCTTAGCTCTGCATTCTACTCAACATGTTAGTGCAGTGCTAGTACTTATTACGCTAACACTTACCTGACCCATTTGTGTAATAAGTAGTCTACTAGCATTATCACCTACCTACTTGTGCACAATATAAACACAGCATTATAACAACATTGCCCCCTATATATCTGCTCCGACATCATCCTATTAGCTGGTCAGTTGGGATTCCACAACACTGCATCATTAACCGGGACCCGCTCAACTTCTGCCCCTGGTTCCAGCGACACCGGCTGCGAGGTTTACTATATATATCTATATTATCAATGGAACTTAACTGAGTAATGTAGATTATACAGTTAAAGTGTATAAAGCACTACGGAATCTGCTGGCACTATACAAACGATGATAATGATGATAAAGTTCTGCGGGGAGATTTTGACACTCCACCTGTCGGGGAATCCTGATCAGTATGAGGGTGTTTGTTTCATTAATTACTTTTTCCAGTTTTGAGCAAACGAAATGAAGGTATACCCCCAACCTCTCAGGGATGGAGTGACAGAGTGAGAGAGGAAGGACAGCACGCAGACCGTCGTGAGTACATACACACTGCAGGATTGGAACATCATAGTTCCATCATTGAATGAGATCTTTAGTTCAGTTTAAAAATCTTGTTAAACAATACAATGGGCATTGGAACTAAAATCTTTCATTGTTGCAGTGTACACACTACTGTGATATCTGGCCAACTGGTCGTTTGTCGTCTGATCGGCCCGATGATCGGCTGAAAACATTGTAGTGTGTACCCAGCCGAAGACATAAACAATCATCTATGTCCATGTGTTCCTTTTCATATAATTACTACTAGTTTTGTTGCCAAGTGTTAATGTATTAAAAAAAAAAAAAGCTTACTTACATGTCAGGGTATGTACCTGAAATTGTCAGGAACATGCTTTCGTTTTTTAGTTTAAAACGCATACCACGAGTGGTCATCAGTCAACATGTTTCACAGAGCAGTGGCAAGCAATCATTGCACAGTAATGTATATGCCCTTTCAGGATAATGAGTCAGACGGGAAATTTAAAAATAAAATAAAATCAGGCACTTATTACGCAAGTACAGATACATAAAGACTGAACATGCATTAGCTGAACACATCTAACTGCTGTACATGATTCCTTAGTGCAATAATACAGACATTGCCATTACGTCCACAGCTCACAGACATCATATAAAGTGGTGTCGGTTTTCCTTTATCTTAGTGCTGGTCCTGAAGAGTTATTGGTATTCCAGTAATGCAATTTCTCTTTTATTTAAAAAAAAAAAAAAAAAAAGTGTTATCTTACAAATACAGGGGTCACTTTTATGTTTAAAACGCGTCTTGCGTCCTTCTCAAATATGTGCATTTGTTCTGCACATATGCATGACAAATGGGCACCCCTACATCCATATTACACTGTTTGCATATCCCTGGCGTGTGCATCCTTGCATCTGGAGAGGCAGAATGGAGGGGTGGGGGAGGCGAGTGTGTAAATGTAGACCAAGTACATAATTGCTCTCTACTGTATCTGTTGCTGTGCTTTACCACTGAAGCAACATCATCGGCACAGACCTTACCAGTGTTTAAAGAAACAAAAATAAATGTTTTTTTTACAAAAATAAAAGACCCCCCCCCCCCCCAAAAAAAAAACAACACGGTGTGGTCCACCCACAAAAACAACTACCAGCACTAGGCCATGACAGGCTAAGGTAGTGACACTTTGCAGCATACTTGTCAACTCTCCCGGAATGTCCGGGAGACTCCCGCATTTTGCAAGAGTCTCCCGGACTCCCGGGTGAGTGTGGCAATCTCCCAAATTCTGCCCACTTCACTAGGAAGTGCCCCACTTCCTAGTGTAGTGGGCAGAATTCGCTCCCAATCCGCTCCCCGGGAATCGTGGTGTTTGGCCCCGCCCCCCGCTGTCACATGATGCGGGTCAAAAATGACGCACATTTTGGAGCCCCGCCCCCGTCACGCCCTCCTCCCATGACAGGCTCCCGGAAATCAAGTATTCAAAGTTGGTAAGTATGCTTTACAGGGAAACCTGCAGCGTTGGGCCCCCTCTGTCATAATGTCACACAGCCCCAGCCTGTTCAGCACAGTGATAAATTCTCTAGGACAACTTAAAAAAAAACAAAAAACCAAAAAAAACAACAGCCTAGTGCTGAAAGCACTAGGCCTACTTCCAGAGGTGGCGGTATGTCATACTACTTCAACTACATATTTTATACCCACACAGTGTGTGTGTGTGTGTGTATAATGTGTATAAATATATATATATATATATATATATATATATATATATATATATATATATATATATATATATATATATATATATATATATATATTAACAAAAGGAGGCATTTAGCTGGCAATATGCAGAGAAAGCAGGGAAGTAGAGTAAAACATTTGTGCAGTAATGTGCACCTAGATTGAATGTAAAGACCTATGTATGAAAAGCAATAGTTTAAATTTGGTTTAAACTTACATGACTTGAAATCCTTCCTCTCAGCAAACAGACAGGGTGTGTCTGTTTGAATTACAGAGCCAGTGATGGGCGTTTCCTTTTAAAGAGAAGGTGGGTGTGTCACCTGTCCATCAAGCTAAGGCTGGGGGAGGAGTATCAGGTATAAAAGCTTGTTTATATCATTTGTGCAGAGAGACCAACGCTGGGTGAGCTGGCTGGTCCCGAGAGAGAGCTGGACTATGTATAGCTAGTGTTTAGGGTCTCCATGATTGCTGTGCAAGTATACGGTGTCAAAACATTTACCATCCTGACAATAAAGCACCATAAGAAGGAAGAAGTTGTTCGCGTGTGCATCTGCAGTAGCGATATAGTATAGAGATCACAATTGTCCTTTAGAACAAAATTACTATAAAATGTTAATAATGCTACTAATTTATTTGTCATTTCAGGACTTGGAATGTCTGGAATTGCCCTTGTTTGAAAAAGGCCAAATTCAATTTTATACATGTGGGATTGTCATATTCTAAAATTTAAGTAATGCTGGTTAACAACTGCCTTGGGGACATTGAGATGTAAATGGAAATGATTCCATAATTATCTGTAGTGTATATTTGCAATTTTATAGCTAGTAAATGTACAGTACATGTGCCCAGGGAGCTGACTAAGGACTTTTCACAAAACAAGCTCCATAGAACTTACCAGAAGAAAAAAAATGTTCTGTATGGAAATGTGAGCTCTATTTAGCTGTTCTAAGAAATACTGTAGAAACCAAAAAGGTCAGTCAGCGGCAGGTCACTCAAAGCAGAGCTGTCCAGCTGGCACTCTGCAGGTCATTTTTATACCATCTATCCTGCCAATAAATAATCCTAGCCTCTAATGCAAGACATCTTTTTTAATATGCTCTGGCTACATAGTAGTTAAAGTGTACCAGTCACCTACACACAAAGGTCTAAGAATCTCCATTTTGTGCATCATACCACAGTGATGTCATACACACAGCTGCATATTCATGAAAATTGGTTATCCCACAAAATGGCTGCCTTCAAGTAGTGCAGACAACAGGAACATTTCTGGTGTCCAGATTATATAATCTAGCAATAATGTACCTACTACTGTAAAATGTGAAGATATTAAAAAAGTAGTTTTATACAGGTCACAGAACTCTAAAGTGACTTCTAATGTCCTTTTACAATACGTGTAGTTTACATAAGGTGATCCTTATGTCCTGGTGTGTTTTGCCTTAACTAACAGGTAGCATTCCATCACATTAAGTCATGTGAGAGAATTAATCAATGTTCACCAAAAATACTTAGAAAGGAAAGGTGCCTTCTGTAATATCAGGGTATATTTCACATACATTTTTACATGCCACCCGTTCATTATAATGTATTATGTAGAATATTTTAAAAAAAATATAAAACAAAATATCAATTGCTGCTACGCATAAGATGAATATAACCGTATTGCTAACTGCAAGATTAGGTGACACCTGGAGCCCAGGTTTACTTTCATAGACTGGATAAGTAAGCACCAATGTTCACATAGTAAGTGCATAAACATATGTTAAAAAAAGGTAAACATTAGGGCTTCATATGACGTTCCTTACTCATTTTACTGATTATGTTAGTATGTGATGCAAATATATGTGAAAATCTTGTAAAAAATGATGGAAAAAACATACAAAAAAATAGCTATGGAGGCTTAGATAGACTGTTAGTCCATCTTCAAAAACTAAAAAGTTCCTTTCCCTAGATTGAGTTGCCTCCATTAGCAACTCAACATACCTCATCACACAGAATTTCTAGTTTGCATACTCACACCAGAACCACTACTGCGTGAATTTACATATATGTTATTACTATGTGGTCCCATTCCAACAAGGGCTCCATCAGTGAGGATTCTGTATGTTCTCTTGTTTCTGTGGGATTTCTACAGGTGCTCTGTTTTCTACCCACACTTCAAAAAACCAACTTACAGGTTAGTTGGCTTTGGTTGCAATTGACCCTATTGTGTGTGTGTGTTTATGTGGTAAAGAATTAAGTTTGTTTGATTACTCAACATTTATTAACAATAACCAAACAGTTGTTAATTGAACAAGCCTAGCTTTAGGAAGGCCACCACTGAATTGTGAAAGTGCTGCATATTTATATAAAGATTCCTGGGAACGGGTGGCCAGCTATGCTAGTGAGGAATCTATAAATGAACTAAAAGCATACTGCTAGAATTATCCACACTGTTGTGAGTATGATTGCTTTTGCCTAGTTTCTAATTGCAATATTTTCTTTGTAGACATAATCGGTCTGTGAACATACGAATAGGATACAGTTTGAGATATTCACGTAATTGTGATTAGGACTGCTGGGATTTAGTAAATACTGTGGTTGATCTGCATATGGATGATTATGATAATGATTATGATGTGTGTCATAGAATAAGAGCATACTGTCCGAACTATTCAAACTGCTGTGACCATGACCACTGTGTTTAAATACAAACCACAATACTCTTACTGTGGACACAGGTGGCTTATTGTTATACTGTGACAGAGCAGATGTTCCTGGTGTGAGCACTCCAATGGGGTTCAATCTCTACCATCTTTCTGGCCCCAAATACATCAGGAGTAGCCCAGACCCTGAGCTAGCGGCTTCCTACTTAGCTGCTTGTCATCTGGGAAAGCTCTTGATGGGTCCATTCCGGAATATTTTCATGTCACCAATGATAATTTAGACCAAGGCTTCAGCCTAGTCTCTCACCTGGGTTTCCTGGATCCTAATTGCCTTTAGTGTCCATCATCTTCTTGGGTCCCACACCCTTCATGAGCCCTCTGGCGACTGCCGATCATCCCAAGTGGCACTTGACATTGCTGCTGGATTGTTCACTGGGTCATAGGCTCCAACAGCCATGGTTCCAGCCTCCCACACTTTGGGGACTGGCTGTGGGCCCAGCTCCTAGCAGAGACCGGCGCACTGCTGGAGCCAGTACTCGTTAAATATTGGTGCTGCCTGGCTAATGCTCTTGGGCATGAGCCTGTAGTCTCCGGCCTGCTCTCCTTACACAGTGGAAGGTCGTGTGTGGCCAAGTGGAGAATGAGACAAGAGGGGCACATGGCCTGTCCAGACCCTGTGGAAATGTTGAACAGCTGGGTCAGTGTTGTATACTATTGAGTTGCTGCACTGCTCACAGACTCTACCCAGTAATCATCTGCCATTTACCCTTTTACTTACACCATGTAGGCCCCTCCTACATCGTGACCCCTGCACCAGTGGCAGAACTACCATTGGTGCAGAAGGTGCCGTGCACCGGGGCCCATGGAGATAATGGGTCCCACTGTATGAGCAACTAGCGAGCTGTGGGTCTCTATTCCCTTCTCCCTGCTTCCCCTGCACTGGGGCCCACAGCTGGCTAGGTCTGCCTCTGTCCTGCACTATGTAGGACCCTGAACCACCTCTACCAGAGAACATCTGCACCATCTGAACCTTCCAGGACTATGTACCATCCAGGCTCCTGCACCATAATAGCCCCATCTTGGTCTCTGCACATAGTGGAGAGACCTTGATGCATCTTGCAGACCTCCGTACCATAGTGAGCCCAATGCATATTGTCCCATTGTTCCTATGGTCTCTCATTGCCACTCCCTTTAGAAGGTAAGATCTGACGGACAGGGGCCTCTACCTTATATGTCTCATGTCTGTTCATTCTACTTGTTTGTCGCTTTCATGTCATAGACTGAATTGTTTCTGTATGCCATGCAATTTGTTCTTGCATTTTTTTTATTCTGCCTATCTGTACCCGTGCTCCTGTTATTGTCCCCTTAAGTGGAATGGTTTCTCTATACTATGCAATTTCTTATGTAAATTGCATCCATGCATTTATTGTTCTGCTTACCTATACCCATTGCTGTGCTTACGGATGTCATGATTACCTTTTCCAGTGCAACTGTCAGACTCTATTGAATCTATGGTGCCATATTAATAAACGATGATGAAAATGGCGAATTGTCCTCCCACCCTTTCCCTTTTTTCTTTCTTACTTTTAACATTATAATAAATTAGCATTATAAATTATGTTCAGGCCATGATTGGTATTGTAATGCACCAAGTTCCGTTTGCAGACTATACCGCATATATGGGTGAACAAAACAGCGTGTTCATTTGTGACATATTTAATGCGGTTCCATAAATGGCACACAGACAAATCACAATATCAGTAATTTCCAGTACAGGACATTATGTGCCTGTATTTGCAACAGCACAAGTAACAAAGGCAGGTGAAAGGCATGATGATGATGATGATGATGATAGCAGCTGCCTAGATATAATTACGTGCAAGGTACAGGGCAAAGGATCAAAACCTAAATACCAGTGTGTGCAGGAGTAGGTTAAACAAAATCCTTAGAAACGTTCCCTTGCTTTGCAACAAAATAAAGCTATTCAAAAGACACAAACAAACTGTATCAATAAGAGTGGTAGGGGGTGGCATAAAGCAGGAAATTCAGTGGGAAATGGTTTGTGCACAGATTGCTCCTAGCTCATGAAATTTGTATGAACTACACAGCAGTGCATTTGAAAGGTTAGAAAAGCAATATTGTGCATCATGAGCGTGTCCTTACTTCTTCAGTACTTTGGCAAAGTTGGTTAAATGAGGGATGTAGTCTAAGCAGTGCTCATGTGATTGCATCTAGCCTATAGGAGAGCTTAGAATGTGCACACATTCAGGTATGAAGAACAATTTAGATGGAAAGCAAACCATAGGCAAACGTATGTATTCTGTATGTGTAATACACACATGCGGAACAGGGCAAAACCAGATAAACACTTTAGTGATGGGCCCGATGCTCTAAATAACCCCGAATGCTTGGATGAAGAAAATATATAAGATGAAAACCACTATACTGCATTAGACTAAATACCAGATTCCACTGTATTGCCATATAAAAGGAGAACGTGTTATCAGCAACAATAGGTAATAAGCAGCAGGTGTTTTTTTTTCCTATTCATCCAGGAGATGAAGACAGCCACATGGTTCATACCCCAATGCTGGATATGACAGGAAATTTGTTTTTATACATAGGATCAGATTACCTCCGATGCTATTGTTGTAGCACTGCACACACACAGATCGCTATATAGATTGTTTTTGCATGCTCACCTATCTAGAATACACAGAGGTTTCTAGATTACTGAGTTGAAGCAAAGAAGCATGTATAATGTGTACAGCACATATACATAGCACTTGTGTGTGTCGTGTATTTTTTATTTATTTTTTATTTTTAAACATGTATTGTAGAAAACAAAATTGTTCTGTTAATGGAGACAGTGTAGAAACTAAGCCACACTGAAGTCATGTCAGGCCGTTCTGTTTATTGCTGTAGAAGGAATAAGGTACAGCCTTTCCTTAGCAGCATTGTTAGGAGTTTATACTCCTGATTTTCCATTCTGAAAATATATCTGGCATCAATAGAGCAGCCTGCACCAATGAGTGAAATAGAACGCTCATCATACTATGGGCAAACAAGTGGGAGGGTTAGAAATTCCCAGGGCTGATGCTGGAGTCAGTTAATTATATCTGTTCTTTCAGTAAATATAACTGAAAGGCACCTGGTGAATTGTGGACATTAGGTCACCACATGAGTTATATCTGAATAACCCAAAAAATAATACAGACAAACATCACTACAAAAAAATATATATATATTGACAATAGCCAAGAATGTGCTCCCCTTATATACACCTAAACAATGGGTGCTAGTGGCTGCATTGCAGAATACAGGTTTGATTAGGAAGAGGAGGGGAAAAAAAAAACACAAAAAAAGGGGCAAGAAATAATTTATTGGGTTTTACAGTAAGACAAACACAATGGTTTGGATTGATTTTCAATGAATACTCACGATAAATTTCACTGTTCTTCAATTACAACACAGCAGAAAGATTGTTGAGCCAGATTCCCTGCCTTAAAGAGGTAGGGGCAGTGGCGGAACTACTATTGGTGCGACAGGTGCCGCACCGGGGCCCATGGAGATAATGGGGCCCACTCCATGGCAGATGCAGAAGGTCGGGGCCCTGGTTCCTTCCTCCACGCCTCCCTGCACTGGGACCCACAGCTCGCTAGTTCCGCCTCTGGGTAAGGGAATATACACTATACGGACAAAAGTATTCGGACACTTGACCATTACACCAACAGGGACAGTAATTACATTGCATGCAAACACATGTACTTTAATATGGATTTGGTCCCCCTTTTGCAGCGATAACAGATTCTACTCTTCTTGGAAGGCATTCCACAAGATGTTGGAGTGTTTCTGTGGGAACTTGGCCCATTCATTCTGTAGAGCATTTATAAGGTCAGGCACTGATGTTGGATGAGAAGACCTGGCTCGCAATCTCCATTTCAGTTCATTCCAAAGATGTTCGATGGGGTTGAGGTCAGGGCTCTGTGTGGGCCAGTCAAGTTCTTCCACACCAAATTCATCAAACCATGTCTTTGTGGCCCATTGCACAATACAAGGTGTACAGTCATGTTGGAATAGATAATGGCCTTCCCCAAACTGTTGCCACAAAGTTGGAAGCATAGCATTGTCCAAAATGACTTGGTATGCTGAAGCATTAAGATTGCCCTTCACTTCATACCATTATCCCTCCTCCACCAAACTTCACACTTGGCATATTGCAGTCAGGCAGATAACGTTCTCCCGGCATCCGCCAAACCCAGACTTGCCCATCTGATTGTCAAACAGAGAAGCGTGATTCGCCACCCCACAGAACACATTTCCACTCCTCCACAGTACAGTGTTGGAGTGCTTTACACCACTCCATCCAACACTTGGCATTGGTCTTGGTGATGTGAGGCTTACATGCGGAAGCTCGGCCATGGAAACCCATTGCATTAAGCTCCCACCACACAGTTTTTGTGCTTACATTAATGTCAGTGGAAGTTCGGAATTCTTCAGCTATGGAATCAGCAGAGCGTTGGCGACTTTTACACACCATGCGCCTTAGCAGTCGTTAACCCCGCTCTGAGATTTTACATGGTCTTCCACTTCATGGCTGAGTTGCTGCTGTTCCTAAATGCTTCCACTTTCTAATAATATCCCTAACAGTTGACCATTGAATAATCAGCAAGGCTGAAATTTCACGGACCATCTTATTGCAAAGGTGGCGTCCTATCACAGTATCACGCTTGCAGTCACTGAGCTCTTCAGAATGAACCATTTTGTACTACAAATGTTTGAAAATGGAGACTGCATGGCTAGGTGCTTGATTTTATACATTTTTGGCAGGGACGGATTAAGGGAATGGAGGCCCCCCCCCCCTGGTGAGCCGAGCCGTCCCCAAGGCACTTACCTCCTTCTCCTGGCATTGCAGTCCTTCCCTGGCACACTGTACGCTCTTTACTGAGATCTCGTGAGAGTGAGACTTACGAGATCTCCTCAGTAAGGAGACTACAGCACACCGGGGAAGGACCGCAGTGAAAGTGCTCAGCAGAATTGATCGCGCTGGGGGCGCCCTCACCCCGACCGATCAATACTGCTGCTGAGCACTTTCAAGGGCCCCCTGGATGCCCAGTTAGCCCTATGGTTAATCTGGCCCTGATTTCTGGCAACGGGTCTGATTGAAACACCTCAATTCAACAAGTAACAGGTGTGGACAAATACTTTGTCTATATAGTGTAGCTCGATCTTGTCACACACAAGGCACAGTGGAAAAATCCACAGTCTCCTTCTATGCTACTGAAAATAGCTTTTGCTTTTAGCACAGACCACCTCCCATCGAAGATGATTTAGACCACTTTTTGCAGTGAACTTCGTGTTTGGTGCATTATGAGTCTTTATCAGGGGTCTTTTAAACAATATTCACATTTTCACCATGTTAAGTAACATCAGTTATCGCCACTATTTGCAGAGATAACATGTGACTTATTGGAGAAATTAACCTTTACAGTCATGTCAGAGCATCCGATAACAGGCTGTCCCGGGGAAGACCTTCTGCAGGAATGCTGCAGCCTATTGGCTGTATGTCTTAACTCCTTCCTGAGATGGCATTATCTATTGCTCGCTCCCCATAGAGATGCGAGCAAAAATGAGAGTTCTTTTTTTATCTTAGTAACAGTAAAAAAAAAAAAAAGCGCATCCATGATGTTCTTAGAACATCGCAGACAATTGAATCCGCCCCTATGAGTAAGCGCAAACGGCTTTTCCATTAAAGTTCACTTTGCACCACCTTTGTGCGAGCTTACATATTTTTGGCCAAATATAAACATTTTCCCCTCTAGTATTTTATTTGCTAGATATATACAGATTTGCCCTTACCATTGTACTTATATAGTACACCATAGTGCTTAGCAGCAGTTCCCCTTTTGCATACAGGACAAGCAGTTGCATTTTTGCATGGTGTATTTACATTGATATGCTGTTAGCAATGCATGATGTACTTTGTAGCTTCATGCAATGTGGTTCAATGCAGGTTTCAGTGACATCAATACAGACAGTGTACCTTCTATATACCTCTAGACTCATCCTGTTCCAAACATTAGTATGCCAGTGAATATTCCTATTATCATTTTTGTAGCATGTATGTGTGTTATCAAGATTGATCTATACCAGGGGTGTCCAACCTTTTAGCTTCCCTGGGCCACATTGGAAGACGACGAGTTGGTTTGGGCCGCACATAAGATACACTAACAATAACGATAGCTGATCATCCAAAAAAAACATAGAAAACATAGTTAACATATATAATATGAGAAAAAAAGTTATATATATATATATATAATCACTTTTTTTTCAAATCCCCTATACTTACCTTTCAATCGCCCTGTTCAAAAAATCCTCTCTAGTTATTATACTATAATCAGTTTTTGTATTGTTTCGATGCAATATCAATAAAGTGCATTTAAGCCAGGCATTGTATATTAGGGTGCCCTGACCAGGCCTGCGGTACCTGACATATACACCACTGTGACCCCAAATTGTCACCTGTTTTGATAATTACACCACTATGTTAGTTAAGGGATAACAACTTATAATGGGCCAAAGAGAATAATATACAATGCCCCATTAGTATTACAAGTAGAAGTCTGTAGCAGGGAGATAAGGTCCATGATGCTCCAGGACCAGGTGACTTTTATTCACTTGTCAGCGTCCCTTGAAATAATAAAAAAAATCCCCCTTAACTTACCTTTTAATCGGCTTGTTCTCCTGTTCTCTTCTCTTCTTTTCTCCAATTCTGTGCTGTTGATTGTTCTTCTCGCGCAGGTGACTCCTCTGTGCTGCTCTCCGCAATGGATGTTGGGCGTGATGACATCACGCCCGACATTCACTGCGAGCACCGTACGGAGGAGGAGACAAGGGAGGGAGCCGGAGTACCAGCTGATGTGACCGCAAGGCAAGTTTTTTTGCAGGATTTTTTTTCCCATTAACAGCACTGCCCCCTTGCCACAACCAAAACTCCTTCTGGGCCACATTTACAGGCGTGCTGGGCCACATGCGGCCCACGGGCCGCGGGTTGGACAACCCTGATCTATACAATGACCATGGTTAGTGTCCCTTTATACTGTACACTCTAGCACTGGGCCACAGACAATATAGTCATGGTAACAAGAAAACAGTGATCTTCCTTCAGGTATTCTACAAATTCCTGACTATCCATTATCATTCAGCTGTTCACACTGGTTCCTGCATGTCATTATCATCCTCACCATTTATTATACAGTATAAAATGACTCTCTAATAAAACACAGTCAAGTTATTCTGCTTCTCTGATGAACCTCACATTTGAAGTACACTCAGTAAAATAATAAGTATTGTCACATAGGGTTTCAAGGCCGCCACACGACAGACAGATTTGAAAGCACATAATTTTCTTAACAGCGATTAGCTTGCAAGCACATTGTAACCTGCATGTGGCCCTCTTCGTGCAACGTAGACAGCACTGCGGTAAATACACTCTAAACAGAAGTTGGAATGGAGAAACAATAGCTATAAAACAGATGCTACATTTCTTGCCAACAGGTGGCCTACCTGGACACCGGACATGTAAAGCAGTAGTAGTTACTGTGAATCTATTTCTAGCAGCTGCCGGGATGCCTTAGTTCAAAGAGGTTAGCCACAAAATTTTAATTGCAACCGAGAAACCGTATATATTTTGAGCATAGGTATTATAAAATAATTTGCATATAGATTTTCAAGGCATTTTACAATATAGACAAAGTAAATAAAAGTACATGAAAAAAATGCTCTTAAGCTATGCAAGTACCCCAAACAAACAAAAATACAGTCAAAACATGTTTACTATCCATTTATGGTTAGATATTTTGGATAAATATGAATTAAATAAAACAAGGGAACTCCCTCTTATAAAATACAATAA
The DNA here is from genome assembly GCF_038048845.1 of Mixophyes fleayi. Taxonomy (NCBI): domain Eukaryota; kingdom Metazoa; phylum Chordata; class Amphibia; order Anura; family Limnodynastidae; genus Mixophyes; species Mixophyes fleayi. Next base: position 219,286,237 of record NC_134406.1, on the reverse strand, counting down.
AAAGGATTGCCAATAACCCCCCCTTCCTATAAGAACTATAGCAGCCATCCAATCAGCCCTAACGACAATCTGCAAGAACAAGCAATTTACATTGAATATTTTTCCTGCTGAAAAAGTAGCGACATCCGGGTGAGTATTTTACAGGGCTCCCGACATGGGAGTCCTCCGGTTCATCTGGGTGCAGGGAGAGGGATTTATTGGCAATTTTCTTTTACATACAGCTGCACTTTAAAAACACTTCTATTTATACTGGAAAAGGAATTCACACTAAAATAACAAAAAGCAGGGCCCATAGTCTACTAATAATGGAGTCATAAATCATGTGGACTGAGGAGAAAAAAACCCCCAAAAAAAAACCACTATTAGCCATGATGTTTTACCACCTCTGTACTGCAATAAAACAGTTCTGGAGCTTGTAATCCACATTATTAATTGTGCTTAACCCTAAACCAGGCAGCACAACAGAAAGGTCTGGAGCCTGGGAGGCAGAGCAGGAGCCAAGTGCAGAGCTGGTAATCATTTGTACAGGGCTGAGTGCTTTCACAAGCAGGTTAAAAACCTCTTTTGGCACCAAGTGAATGATTTATCTGTAGACTTTGTGCTTATATAACACTCAATGACTATACGGCACAGTTCTTAAGATAGGGAAATCTCCAGATGTTTCCCGGGTTTAGCTAACATTGCTGCTCCTCCCTCACATCTATTGTAGTGATAATACAAAGCAGTGCTGTCATCTTTCAGTATCATCAACATTAAGCAATTGTCAGAGACAATGTGGCAATCCTACAAAACTACTGTTTCCTCCTCCTCATTATTTAATCTCAACTCAATCTCCATAACACATACACGTTATTTATAGAGAACTTGTGTTTTTTCATTAAATACAAACTGCACTGTTAACACATTTACATAAATAGATAATAAATGACAATCTAAGCATTATTGAAGTATTGAAAACGTATCCTATTGTTGCTTCTGCTTAAAACAACACAACAGGCCGGAGTTTTGCAACAGGCTATCCTGCACCCTTTATAAATGGACAATATTACAGTCCAATCTATGAACCTGTATGTACAGAATAACGTATACAGTATGAATCCCTTCCCAGGTGTAGACAACACTAAAATATTATTATTTATTACCATTTATTTATATAGCGCCACTAATTCCGCAGCGCTGTACAGAGAACTCCCTCACATCAGTCCCTGCCCCATTGGAGCTTACAGTCTAAATTCCCTAACTTACACAGATAGACACAGACTATGCAGATAACATGAGCAATATGACAGACGTGACACAATAATGAAAAACAAACAAGTACATAATGTAAACGCCTAATGTAATACGTCTGGTAGCCTCGATTCACTCCGGCATATGATAAGTGAACATGACACTCAGCGGAGGACAATGCCAAGCATTTTTAGGCAAGTTCAACAATGCTTTCATTATTTTCTCATAGAACACAGACTGAAACTGGAGCCAAGTACCAGCTCAGGCCTTTTCTGGTATCACTGGCACCTCTTTGCTAGAAGTGAAGAAATGCTAATCCTAAAAATACTTTTATTCACTAGATTATTTGAATTTGCACCAGTGCCCGTTTTTCAGCATGAATCTCTCCAATTTACAGATGGTTCCCAAAAACTATGGTGGTTAAACTCCCGGACCATATAAAACATTAGTAAATAAATACCCACTCCCGTGACAGCCTTTTATTGAAGGACTCTTTAATTGGATATTGGCACCCATTAATCCACTTCATCAAATTTTTAGACATCACTGTTTAAGCACCTTGACATAGAAAATCACTGGCCAATCAGAGGTGCACAATAAGCAAATGGCAAAATGAGTGCATTCAAAGTCTATACTGCCAAATCACTTTATTATGCCCAGAGACTGAACACACGTAATAGACTCTCTTTAAAGTGTATTGGCTTCTATAAACCTTTGTTTATGGTTTCTGCAACACATATTGCCCCCCATTGTATTAGCCTTTTTGGCAACAAGGGGTCTATTTATTAAGCCGAGATAAGCCAAATGTCTGAAGGAAACAGTTGTTTTACCCAGATACTGCTCATCACAGTTTGTCTTTTAAATTTATCAAGGGGTCAAATCAAAGATTTCTCCTGATTGACCCCGTTTAACTCTGGTCACTGCAGTCCCCATGTACTGGTGAGACTGTGATGAGACCAGGGGCGGATCTAGACTTTATGTTTAGGGGGGGCGATTTTGCATAATCACGCCCCTCCTTTGGCTGGCCTGCGTTAACCCCCCCTTCCGCCCGCGATTGGCCCCGCCCCCTCCCGTTGTGGTCTCCAGCTGGGACCACTCTGATTGGCTGGCCCACATTTAGCCCCGCCCCTCCCGTTTTAATCGGCGGCTGGGACCTAGCTTTTTGCTGCTAGGGGGGGCGAATGCCCCGATCGCCCCCCCCTTGATCCGCCACTGGATGAGACCGCATTTAACAAACCTTAAGTACACACTACAGAATTTCCCACCAACTTTCTATGGTCCAATCGCTCGGTCCATGGACTGCATACACACTAGCCTTGTTTTAGAAGATAAATGGAAGACCGGACATCCCTTTAGCAACTTTTTACAGCCATGTTGTCGTGAGCAATGATTGCAATTTCGTACACATCGGTCGGAAGTTTATACACACTACACAACGGAAACAAGATTGGAACGAAAATATTTAACGGTACGACCAACCAAATGAGGCGACAATTGTCCATTTGGGCAGACTTTCGACCATCGTGTCACTACACACACTGACCCGACTTTTGAACGAGCGGTCGTATGTCGGCTGGTTGAGACGATTATTGGATTAAAACCCTGTAGTGTGTACCCAGCTTTAAAAAGACACCAGTGAAGGAGTTTTTAGTTACTTTCGGAGGGGGGGGGGGGGGGTTCACCAGGACTCACCAATGAGCCCTGGGGTGGTAAATACAAGCAGCAGTACATTTTGCAGAATTCTGGGATACAAAATTATACTTACTGACGCCCACTAGTCACCATGTATAAATAGACAAGTCTAGAGAGGACATGTAGTCTTAAATACTGGAAACCATTTCTCCACACTTAAGCTGGTAACACATCTATATGCATGGCCCCAAAATGCGAGCAATCCCTGATAATCCCTTGTATTACAAGACAAATCTCTGATAATTATCCAACCTAAATCAAACATTGGGCATCTCTGTAAATACGACTGAAAGATGACCACTATTGCCCGAACGTTTACCTTCCCTCCAGACTAACATTTAGTTCAATGTGATCCAGCCACTCGGCCAGACCAAATCCAGTCTAAATACTGGAACAGGAATCCTCGCATGGGAACCCTACAGTCCCAGTAGCAGGGAGGGGAGATTTAGAAGTAAAATATTTTTCCATGTATTTTTATATATACTCTTCGTCCACATTAAATCAGTATTCTGTTTTTATTGCATTATTTCCATCAGTGCCGGTCTTTTAATCTTCATTTTTCTTTCCTTCACTTTTCAGAAAAGGAACCTTTTGATTTTGGCTTACGTTCATTAGTGGAAGGCCGTCTTGTTGCGACATTTGCCACTACTAATGTCCGTTATTGAATACATTATTACTTGAGCTTTAAGCATGTAGGGGAAATTTTACACAGGCCCAGTGATGGTAGGCAAATTAGGAATGTGGCATTCTGATGCCAGTCAGATCCACAATGCACTGCTCAGCACCGACAGAAGAGGGATTAACATAGTGAAAGGACATCTGACCCATCACTAATAGGAAAGCTGTGAGCTGTGCTCAGACATCTGCCAAGCATGTATGAACACATGCTTTAGAGTTAAAGGACAATGCACTGTACACTGAACACACTAGACCTGCATCCCCGCAGCCAGCCAGGAACCATCCCTTTTAAAGAAATGAGAAATGACAAGCTGCCATTAAAACTTGTGTGTTGCGCTATTTTGCTTAAAGAAAATGTTACGAGTGAAAGATAAAACGTATTGTTCTGCTTCAGCTGTCACTGTATGTAACGGAGACTGATATAGACAATTACCTAATCGCTTCAGCACTGGTATTATATGGTACACTGGGAGATTTTAGGAGCACATACTGAGTTGACGCCATTTATTTAAGCAGTTTGGGCTGAAAATATTGCGACCAATAAATTGTATGATACATAGTAAGCTGCTGCAAGCCATCTTCCTCTATTTCAATATTTCTCTTTAATTCTTTTATAGGTGTGTTCTTTTCAGGAGGACAGATTGGAGGGTCACCACACACACCGGTTTACAAAAATACCTAAGATTATTTAATGTCTGGTTTTAGTATCCCATATGCTGCCCAATTGTAACATGACGACACACTGGACATGTTTTGATTTTTAGAGCTTTATATCGGTAGCTTAGTTTTATGCTTGTTGGTTTTTAAAGGTCTACTGTGGGGTGATCATGTTGATGTACACAAGCATTACATTGCACATGCCACCTACCTACAATGAAGGCAGCCATTACCGAGGCACTTGGATAATAGTTTATCATGCACTGGGCCCTAGTGAATTCATAGGCTGAATTATTATGAATATTGGTCCAGCTTATAAAACTGCTGTCTCTCCTTCATTATTTCTCCATATTCCTCCTCTTAGTCAACATTGACACACATACTGGCCTACTCTCATGGAATGTCTGGGAGTTTCCGTAATTTCAACGAGTTGTCCCAGACTCCTGGAAGAGTAGGCTACCCTCCCGGATGCTAATTCTCTTTTATGCAAAGTGGATGGGGCCTGATGATACAAATTGTGTCATCAGACCTCGTGTGGGGTGTCCTAATCATGGGATTCACATAATCATGACCATGCCCCTGCTGCTAGCTAACTCGATCACCCATAGGGGAGGTTCAAAATGGAGGCAAGTATGCTCTTAAAGGCTAATTTAGACAAATGAGTTTTTAAACAAACCAATTGTGAGTTGAATGATGCAGACGTCACACAGAGTTCATATGTCAAAGGCATATTGGCAGAGAACTTGAAATATTACAATATCTGTACTAATGCAATTAATTGTTCTCTATAACCAGTAAAATTAACACCATTTTAAAGAACTCTGCCAAAATGATTTTTACTCTCACCATCAGGCTGGAATATTTCCCAAACCTGCCTAGGACCTCTGCATTTTGCTTAGATGCGAAAGAAATAATAAAAAGTGTGGCGTACATTTTTAAATCAGTTTGCAACAATGAAGTGAATACCATTCAAATGATTTAATAATTAAATTTGCTTCATAGAGTGGTCAACTTCACCATCCACTTATCTAAAAGGACAGTTTACAATGACTCGTTCTTCCATCTTGCCCGAAGAATGCAGGATATAAGAGATCACTCTCTAAACAGGGCAATTATCAGGTATAATACTTCAACAGATCTGCTGCTAAAGACAAATGCGTTTATTTTTAAGAAAGATTGGAGAGCTTACTTCCCATGTATAAGCCAACTAAACTAAATTCTTAGAATCCCAAACAGATTATATTACATGTATTACAAAATTTAAATATAGCAAGTTCTAAACATAAACTCTGAGCAGTTAAAATGTTTCCAGCACTACCCTGTGATGTCCATATGTTGACTGGGCCAAGTGCGGAACAGGAGCATGATCCAATTCTACAACACATATATATGTGTCGAAATTGGACAAACTCCTGCCGTTATGCCCTTGGCAAAATATCCAGATCTCTTATGGCTTACACCATGACCGGTTGGCGTAGTCAGAAGATGACTAAACACACTGCCGATAGTGGTCATCGCCCAACCACAATTCCGACATTTAACATAAGGAACATTCCCTTGTTTTGTGTCCATGCATACTATAATTCGTCAATATTTACAGAATTTTCACTCTGTGAGTACAATTTTGAAATCTGATGGGGGTGGAGCCCCACAGCTAAAGTAGTTTGAACCTTTAAGTAAGAAGGCTCAGAGGAACAGCAAGAGCAATAAGTTGTGTCCAAAAGGATGTCTGTGCATGTTTACGTACATTGGGAACGGTAGTCATCACAGAGTAGTCTATCCAGCAGCATCTCCATTACTTTATCCAACACAAGGTTTCAAACACATAACTTGACACTTCATTTCGTCTGCATATTGTAATATTTACATTACATCATCACTGTTGATGATTATATAAAATTATTTGGACAGATTATGCTGGAAACATTATATGGCACTAGGACTGCCAGCATGTACACTAACTTTTATCTACCAAGAAACAGTACAAATGAAACGCAGTATGTTGGTACTTTTGCCACCTATTATGCTTCAATTCAATTACAGATTAAGCTCCATTTATCTCAAATTGATTTATTCAGACAATCCCACACAGATATCTCTGCAATCAATTGCTAAGCTTTATTCCTAGGTTTTAATTAGATTAAAATGTTACAAGATAAGATGATCTCATTTGGGATAACTGATGCACCACCAGCACTTAGTATTCTCTCCGTCCCCCATTTCTGTTAATCCCTTCATTTATTCTCATTTCTGCATTTGTAAGTAAGTAGTTCGCTTGAATTCAAGAATGTATAACCAAGATCACTGAAATGCCAACAATATTCCAAAGTCAGTCAGGGTATAACAAAATGCAAGCTGGGTGTGAAAATGTGATCGGTGGAAAATCTGTACGGCCCCCACTAAAATATATTGGAGCGCTAAAGTGAGTCTACTTTGCTGTACTTTGTGCAAGACAAATACGCAGGTTCTCAATATTACAAAGTCATTATGGGACTCTGAGATACTGCTATTTCAGGCATCATGGTGCATATTAATACCCAGCACACAATGTACATCAAGAAAACATAATATAATAAGGGGAAAGGATCTATAGGTTGTATTTTAATTTTGTAACTTTGGCCATCTTCTATATTTCACAAATCTAGCAACATAAAACTGAATAGAAACGTCATTCAACTCCATGCACACTATATTATTAATAGGGGCAAGACAAAAAATATACGGAACAACTGTGCAGTATGCATTGATTCACAAATAAGACAGGTTTGTTTTTCCTGTGACATAGACCCTCAGATCCCCATTGCTTGTGCCTAACAAGATGTGCATGAATATTCTAACAAAAAGCATCATAGCAATCTTACAACTGCTGCATACAGTTTTTATATTCTTCAACTAAAACTGATCACATACGCGTATCCAACATCTAAAGTTCTGTTCTTAAGCAAAAAAAAAAAAATTAAAATATGTCATTCTTCAATAAAAAAAAACAATACTAAAAGTATAACTGTACCAATGTACACAATATATTCATCCAATATGGTTCTAAAATGCATTAACATCTTGACCTGGCTATAGGACACATGACCCTAGGAAATCAAACATAAAACCATACATTTATAGTGACAAGCGTACTGCACATCTTGTAATGTGCATAAATGTGCAATAAAAAAATACAATAACTCATAAGGCTATAGGCTACAAAATACACCTCTACATAAAAAGTCTTTTCTCCACCTGCCTCAAGTCATAAGGTCATATGCTCCACCTGATGAGGAGTTTAGCACTCAAATTGTTAAGAAGGTACCACATGTCATTTCCCTTCATAATAAAAGTATTTCAAGTGCTAGAGTACAGACTACAATTATGCTAGAAAGGTACAGAAAATTGTGAACTTACCCGATAGTTTGAACCATGACTAAACAGCGAAGGACTCTTGTTGATAATTTTAGCAATTTATACAGCTCATATAAAAATAAATGCAGACTCAATCTTAGTCAAATGTCTCCAGGAAAGAAAGAAAGGAAGAAAAAAAATGAACTTGCACAACCAGAAAGCAGTCTGAGCGTTGACACAGAGACAGACGAACATTGGATTTTGACTTAGATTTTGGCTGGGATGCTAAAACATTTGAGTGTACTCTATCTTTAACTTGCAAGTGATTTGGTTTCACATACCAGCGCAGTCCTGAGACAGATGCCTTTGCTGAAGCCTCCAATCACAGAGCTCCCTCGTACATTCCCCTCTGCTCCCTCCCCCACATCACCCTGTCTTCTCTAGGATATCTAGCAAAATAATCGTTCAGCTGTCTCCAGTCTATCTCATAAGGATGAAAGAGGAACTTTCCCCGATTGTCAGAGGTAGATCTGAAAAAGAAAACAAGTCATGTCTATCCAATTGTCAGGACAGTAATATATTCTGAGAGCTCAGTTCTGCAGCACATTCCTACGGCTGGTTACCAGGCTTCTGTCTGTAATGCTATAAAGTTCTCATGGCACAAAGGATTGCCAGTGACCCTTGTGGCTGGCTTTTGTTTGCAGGATTTAGGTGATAAATTTTTTCCTTTACAAGCATTGACTAATGCATGAAGCACAGTAAACAAGATGATTGTCTAAAATATTTTGTTATGCTATGGTGATGAATACATGTATATTACATTTCATAAAACTATAACTGCAGAAACTGTAAACTTGATAGAGCTTTAAAAGAATAAAAATACATCACTTTAAGTAGCCATTAACTCCTACAGTTTAAATTTCAGACATTACCCAGGAAATTAAAACATGGTTCAAAGTTAACCTGACATTCCACTACAGAGCTCTGGAAAAGCAAAGTATCACCTTCATTACATGAGGGTATAAAGCTACTTCCAAATACGTAGGACATTGTCCTAATCGGATACACGTTCAAAAAACTAAGGCTGCCATGATCTGACCTGTTGTGAGACCAGTGGTCCCTGTCCGGTGCATTGTGTGGCAAAGCCAAGCAGTCACTCACTCTCTGCCTGCTCAGAGAAGCACCTCCCCAAATATGAGGGCCTGCGGCAGAGGGGTGAAAGACAGCACGTTGGACAAATTTAGTTATATATATCATCACCATCTATATAGCGCCACTAATTCCGCAGCGCTGTACAGAGAACTCATTCACATCAGTCCCTGCCCCATTGGAGCTTACAGTATAAATTCCCTAACATGCACACACAGACACACAGACTAGGGTCAATTTGATAGCAGCCAATTAACCTACTAGTATGTTTTTGGAGTGTGGGAGGAAACCAGAGCACACAGAAGAAACCCACGCAAACACGGGGAGAACATACAAACTCCACACAGATAAGGCCATGGTCGGGAATTTAACTCATGACCCCAGTGATGTGAGGCAGAAGTGCTAACCACTTTGCCAACCGTGCTGCCCCATACACACACACACACACCCCAGCTATTTCATGTATATTACTCAGGAATACACAGACTTGGATTTTATATACATATGTGCCAAACACTGTCTTTACTTGCTTCTTTAGGTATTCGTGTGTCCTTATGTACCTGGGACCAACATTAGGTCTAGTTCAGAGTTAGCAAGTGTTAGTAGTAGGAGTCAAATCTTAAAATTAGCGTGGCATTTTTTAAAAAAATATTTTTGTCTTTTAATGTTAATCTAAAAGACACTGACGGAGAAGACTGGGTAACTTTTTTTTTCTTGAAAGAGGAGAAGAAACTCTTCAAAAAATAGGGGTTTCCAGACGACACTAGGGGGTCGACAAACTGCGGGTTTGAAAAAGTGGAGAGGTTGCCTATAGTAACCAGATTCTAGCTGTCATTTTGTAGAATGTACTTAATAAATGATAACCAGTATCTGGTTGCTATAGGCAACATCTCCACTTTTTCAAACCTGCAGCCTAATAAATTTACCCCTAGGAGACAGAGATAAGCTGCTCATGCATGCTGCATGTTTGATGACTAATTGTGAACATTTTAAACCTAATAGGACACATGTGATTGGAATCTATAAGAAGTCGGGCACAAGAGCGGTAAATACAGTTGGATGATGGTTTTTGCTTTGAACAGTCATTTCTATTTAAGTAAACACTTGCACTGTACAGTACGAACTGTTTAGCACAACGAGGAGCACCTCCAGAAACTGATTTGTTGCTCCATTTGTATGTCAGCTTCACTGCAGGATGCCAGCTCCACCTCTGCACTGGTTCTGGAGCAGAGTTATAAAACAAAGAACAAAAAAAAATAATTGGCTTGGTACTTGGGGTGACCGAGCTCCGAGAGGTTGGTGCCAACTCTGGAGCCAGAGCACTGGCCAGCCCTAGTACCAAGACCGCCATGTCTCCTCTCCCTCCCAGCCATAAACTGGATGTGCCAGATGCCAAATCCAAGCACCAAGGAGTCAGCAAACGGTTTGGAATTCACTATACTCATACAGCATTGGTCTTCAAACAGTTATTTGTCTCACTATTCCTGAACGGATATCCCCAATATCGATGAATGTGCCATGTTCATTGTCGTTTCTCATCAGCTGACAATTGCTGGTCAAAAGAAACACCAGCAGGGAAGGATATAAAAAGAAATATAGTCCCTATCACAGTTATGTCATCTCTCCAGCCCTCTTCCTCAGTCCATTACTACCACACTCAGCAGCCTATTTGTTATCACTGTGCCCAAAAGAAAATGCTTATATTTAATAAATACATCAGAAATTCTACTGCACATACGGAACATTTAAACTCTGAATTTAGCAAATTACATCTAAGCAAAAACTTGTAAAATTAAAACTAGTTTCAGTAGGAAAGAGATAAATGAATTAATTGGAAATGTCTCCAATTCACGTGTACAATTTCTCTTCACTTATAATTTTTCAATGAGTATTCTCAAGCAAGTAAGTCAAGCGATGTCTACAGTCCTCCCAAATTGTAAAATATTTCATTTACATACTAAGGGCTTTCAGTGAGTATGACGGAGAAAACTAGTGTGGAACATTAACAATGATTGTTTTATTCTAAATTTCCAATAATGTAAACATGGAAACAAAGTAGCTAAATAGACTGACAAACATTGTAAATGGAATATAAAGTGTGACCATGCTAATGTGTGTTTTTTTTGTTTTTTACTACGTAGAACGGTAGAGGTCCAAAAGCAAATTCATTAAGACACACAAAACAAACGTATTGTGCATATTTTTTTAAAAACGCACGGCATACACTATCCATATTAAACTACAAATGGATCTGAAGAAACGTTGCTTGTTCAAGCAGACACAATACACTGCAGGATATGTACAATATATATGTGGAATATAAAGTCCCAGCAGAACACACAAAAAAAAAAAATATTCAATTATAGTCACCTGTTAATAATATAGTCTTTAATAAAAAAAAAAAAAAATTTACATTTTTTTTTTTTTTTTTTTTTTTTTTACTTTCTTTTTCCAAATTTGTACCTGGTTACACACAAAAAAATTAAGCTGACCCCCTTTCCACCCGGAAGCTAGCCTCTGTTCCACCCAGTGGGGCTTTACCTGTATAAATTAAGGCAAAGTCCCACCCACTTGGCAAGTCCCTCCCCTTTAGCGGTCCCCAAATCATGTGTTCCCACCAAAATCAGGACAGTTGGGAGATGTGAAAATAGCACAGAGCGCATGTTTGGTAAACATTTACTGAATACAATGGGCAGACCGCAACAATCCTTACAATAATTTTAGGACAAATAAAATCACAAGATCACACACAAACAGACACACACGCACACACGCACACACGCACACATCAGGCTCATTTTTAACAAAGTCATGCTCATTTTAGCTGAGACCACATCCTTTCTGGATGCAAATAACAGGTACTTGGAAGGTAACAGGGTGCTCTGTGTGAAATGCAGGATATCAACAGTAATGTACAGTCATGGCCAAAAATTTTGAGACTTACACACGTATTGGTTTTCACAAAGTTTGCTGCTTCAGTGTTTTTAGACTTTTCTTATCAGATGTTGCTATGGTATGCTGAAGTAAAATTACAAGCATTTCATAAGTGTCAAAGGCTTTTCTTGACAATTACATTAAGTTTATGCAAAAATCAATATTTGCAGTGTTGACTCTTTTTTTTGAAGACCTGCAATTCGCCCTGGCATGCTGTCAATCAACTTCTGGGCCACATACTGACTGATGGCTGCCCATTCTTGCCTAATCAATGTTTGGAGTTTGTCAGAATTTGTGGGCTTTTGTTTGTCCACCCGCCTCTTGAGGATTGACCACAAGATCTCAATGGGATTAAGGTCTGGGGAGTTTCCTGGCCATGGACCCAAAATTTCAATGTTTTGATCCCCGAGCCACTTTTGCCTTATAGCAAGGTGCTCCATGATGCTGGAAAAGGCATTGTTTTCCACCTAATTGTTCTTGGATGGTTGGGAGAAGTTGCTCTTGGAGGATGTTTTGGTACCATTCTTTCTTCATTGCTGTGGTCTTAGGCAAAATTGTGAGTGAGCCCACTCCCTTGGCTGAGAAGCAACTCCATACATGAATGGTCTCAGAATGCTTTACTGTTGGCATGACACAGGACTGATAGTAGTGCTCACACCTTTCCTTCTCCAGACAAACATTTTTCCAGATGCCCCAAACAATCTGAAAGGGGATTCATCAGAGAAAATGACTTTACCCCAGTCCTCAGCAGTCCAATCCCTGTACCTGTTGCAGAATATCAGCCTGTCCCTAATGTTGGATAGAAGTGGCTTCTTTGCAGGCCAACCTCCAAAAGTCTCCGCCTCACTGTGTTTGCAGATGCACTCACACCTGTCTGCTGCCATTCCTAAGCAAGCTCTGCACTGGTGGTGCCCCGATCCCGCAGTTGAATAAACTTTAGGAGATGGTCCTGGTGCTTGCTGGATATTTTTGGGCGCCCTGAAGCCTTCTTCACAACTATTGAACCTCTTCTTGAAATTCTTAATGATCTGATAAATAGTTGATTTAGGAGTAATCTTACCAGCAGCAATATCCTTGCCGTATGAAGCCCTTTTTGTGCAAAACAATGATGACTGTACATGTTTCCTTGCAGCTAACCATGGTTAACAGAGGAAGAACAATGATTTCAAGCACCACCCTCCTTTGAAAGCTTCCAGTCTGTTATTCTAACTCAATCAGCATGACAGAGTGATCTCCAGCCTTGTCCTTATCAACACTCTCACCTGTGTTAATGAGAGTTTCACTGACCTCATGTCAGCTGGTTCTTTTGTGGCAGGGCTGAATTGCAGTGGAAATATTGTTATTGGGATAAAGTTCATTGTCATGGCAAAGAGGGACTTTGAAATTAATTGCAATTCATCTGATCACTCTTCATGATATTATGGAGTATATGCAAATTACCATCATAAAAATTGAGGCAGTACACATTGTGAAAAATAATATTTGTCTCATTCTCAAAACTTTTGGCCATTATTGTACTTGGTTTCTAGCAGAAATACAAGTATTTTCTTTTTGCAGATTAGGTCGCTAACCAGATATACAAATGCCATGCAAAGCATCTGCTCAAACACAACCCTGGTCTAGTTTAAAAATATAGGTTAGTAGAGTATGTCATGGTTTGTTTCCCCATTTGTTCAGCACTATGTTTGGAACTTTTTTAAATAAATGATAATAATAAAGAACCTTTATATGTATGGTAAAACAGAGGCGTTGCTCACACTCACTTTTTTCATAAGTGATCCTTGCTCCCTGGAGTATTGATCACAGACACTGGAGATCACTGCTTCAGCTACACCATTGTTCTATTAGTCTATCTGTACTGAGGTTTGCTGTATGTGAAACAAAAAAGTGCTCCAGTTTCAAGTAAAATCAATTTTGATTTCAATAAAAAGCTTAATTAGGAACATGACTGTTGCACTCCAAGGCAGACATTTGTTGATTAGTGATGGCATATGTGAATCCCGGAAACCTTCTTACATTTAGCTGCTGTGCTATAGCAGTCTGTGTTTCTGTTGGCAGCAAGAGAGTGCAGGCTACAGAGGTAGGCTGTACGGGGGACATTAACCTAATTCTTCAGCAATTTAAAGATGCACACATTAAAAAAGGGACATTACTGAGGAACTCATTTCAAGGCCATATTCATATCTATTCATGTGAGGTTTCAAGTGCATAAAAATACAAGGTTATACCGGCAGCAATACAAAGTCTAATGTAAAACCAATGTAAATCATATTATATTTTTTTACATTGTGTCGGGGGGGAAGGGGGCGGATTTTTTTACATCGTGCCGGGGGGGGGGGGGGGGGGATTTTTTTACATTGTACCGAGGGGGGCGGATTTTTTTACATTGTGCCTGGGAAGGGGGGGGCAGGTTTTGACATTGTGCCTAGGGTGCCGTGGACCCTAGCACCGGCCCTGCATACCTCCCAACTGTCCCTACAATCAGGACGAAGTCCTGATTGAGTGTGTCAGAACAGTTGACAGACTGTCCTGCTCTCTCCTACCTGTTCTTACTGCTTTCAATACTTGTTGGGTAGAGATGGCTGTGAACAGTAGACAGAAATGATCTGCACACAAGCTGCAAAGGGGCTGGTCCTGGGGCAGGGTCCAGCCACCTCAAGCATACAGTACCCTAGGCTGGGAGGTGAGTTTCCAGATGCTAGGAATTCCCACCCCCCTTGGTTTGCCTATGCACTTTTCTAGTAAGGTTCATCCTTTTGCAACCCACAATTCGGGATTCCTTCCAAAATATGGGTCGTTGCATGAAATGGTTTCTGATTGTAATTGCTCACATGTGATTGGGGTGGTGATGGTGGGGGGCAGTTCCCCATTCACTCCAGAGTGTCAGCACTGAGCACATTGAGCGCTATGAATGCACCAGCCCCTCTAGGTGGAAATTAGCGCCCATCTGACACAGCCTAAGACGATCTACATGTTCTATTTTTAGATTTGGCTTTTTCAGCTAAGCAGCTAACAATCATTAATACATGCATGTGGTACTCTCATGAAGAGGCTGATGGACCCTAGACAGGACAAGGAGTATTCATGCATTGAATAAAAGCACCATGATAACTGTCCATGCGTTCCTCTTCAGTGATGGCTGACCACTGTTTTTTGGTCAGTTCAAGCTGTGTTCACCATACGGTGAAACCAATGCCGCAAGGAAAAGGAAGTATGTAAAACCACCTGTGTTTGAGATGATAAATTGGGTTTAAAGACCAAAAATAAATAATATCTCTCTCTATATCCATCTATATTAGTGTCTGAATAAAAAGCAAGAAAACGTTTTGTGTCAGAGACAAAAATAAATAAATAAATAAATGCATATTTTTTTGTAGCCAATGTAGAGAGAGGAGTTTAAAGCATACACAGAGTTACCATGCAGAGAGCACTGTACAGCGCTGAGGAATTGGTCGCACTATATAAATGATGATGTCCCCAGGCTTTCCCAGAAGAGTCTTCCTTATTGACACTGTAAACTTGAACACATGAAATGTTACTTTTCCTAGCATTCACACTCCCAATAACACTGAATTATTAAGATCAGTATCAGATATAAAGAAGACTTTATGGACTTAATGTCTCATGGGTGTCCTAGTTTGCTGGACTTCTACTAAAACAATAAAATTAAGAATTGTTAATTATTCATATACAATGTCTGTAACAATGTTCTGACATTATGATTGGTTTTCTTATTGCTTTGTTTACATATCTTTTTACTCTTCTAAACACTTGTCTGAAAAGCCAAGTATGAATTTGTGTAAGACTACAAGGCTGTAACACCAATTCTTATCACATTTGTAGCCTTCCGCCAAATATTTTCCAACGCAAGCGTCCAGCATTTTTCATTTTGGCATTATCCGCTAGCAGTAACATTATAAATAAAAAAAAAATCAATATAAACTATTTACAGAAAGAAGTATCTGGATGAAATATAAGCCCAGCACACAGCATTATAAAAATTATTTCTGTTCCCCCGAGTCGCCCAGTTGTGATTTTTTGACGGTGCCACTCTGACTCAGGCGGGCCCAGGGGAACAGTACCAGGCTCCAACAATTTGATCACTAAGATCTTTTGTTCTTCAATTCCACCTGTACTTTATTTCTCCTGTCCTCTCTGTAATGCCCTTTCCTCCTCCGCTGTCTATCTCTGGAGCTGTGAGGTCGCAGACTCCCTCCTCTCTCATCTCCTCTACTAATGCTCAGTGCTTATATTTGCCTATTTGAAGGTTGATAGCGCTGTTAGAATGTTTTTGTTAGAATGTGGTTCTTACCAATGATACCCATCTTGCAAAGAGATACACCATATGCCTTCAATAATTAGTCTTACTCACTCGCACACTTAGCCTTCTGCCTTAGATAGTGGATTCTTCCAACCTCTCTTCCTGTCCCCATTACTGACCACTTTTACCCATCGACTAAACATTACCCAACCCTAGGTAACAACATATCTCATTACACCCACCAAGTCACCTTCTCCTATAGACTGTGTCCCCTCTAGTACAGGCCGGCATCTAGCGCTGCACCCTTTGGCACACAGGATGTGCCACCAGTTATGTTTAGTGGCTGGATTCTTACCCCCCTACTAACAATTCCCTCCACCTGCCTACACTCCCACCTTTCTACTTTTCTGCCTCCCAAATAGGCCTTTGTTTATGTTATAGTATGGTGAATAATACGAAGATCTGAAATGTCTCTTGTACCAAAGAAAATGCGGTTTTGTATGATTGTAACACAAATAGATTTGTTACCAAGCTCCCATTTATATATCTATATACATACACACACACACACACACACACACACACACACACACACACATATATATATGTGCAATGCATTTACAGAGATCTATGAAGCATGCTAGCAGAAGGTGATGTTTTCCATATCTTCCTCAGTAAGCCATCGGTTAATCTACTAACCGGGCTGTGACACTAATTCATGAGGAGTGCTTTGATCTCAAAATGTGATCTGATACTTCTCAAAGGTCATGTGTGACACACGTGTTACCTAGGGGTGGCAGCTGGCTGGTATTTACTTGCCTGGCCAATAACAATGTGACTCCTGCAAAATTCGAATAGGGTAGAAACATTAAAGATAAGAGGCTGCAAAATTTTCCAGACAAGCCGGTATCCCAAGTGGGTCAGAGGACCGCTTCTGAATCAAAAAAAAATATGCCCATCACGGATTTAAGGTCTTTATAAAATATTTGGTATATTTTCCAAATCCAAGAAAGACTGATAGTGGCTCTATTTACCTATAGCCCAAAGATTGTTAATCAGGATCAGATATATTTTGCTATGTAATGATTCAACTATTGTGTACTTCATTTTTGATTCATGTTAAATAGACTCATTGAATGTTTTCTCAGGAAAACAGGATTGGGGTGATCTACCATAAAAATATAACTAAAAGAAAATGTACATCCCAATTAAATGTATGATGTTAAATCTAGCAGAACAATAGACCCTTGCAGTTCCGAAAGAGTACCCTTGCATCTGCAATGACACAGTTGGCAGAAATATATTGAATTTCAGCACTTCCGACACATTGGGCTGACCTTGACACTGATTGGTGTCCTCAACTTTGTAAATGACAAATCTAGAATTCTGAAGGTTCCAGTTGGCCACCTCTTGTGACTGGTTTATAGTGCAGGTAGCTTCTTATCATGCAATGACCACACTGCTTGCTGCTTAGTGGTCACTGACTGGCCCCATCACTGGAAACATGAGAGACAGCCTGAAGAGGTGTCTATGGAGGATACAGGGGACACCATGTCACCTTGCATAACAAGTACCAGAAGTATCATAATTCCTCACATTTCTTGGAAATCTCCAGGCGATTTAAATGGAGGAAAGAGACCAGGTGCCAAGTTATTCATGTAAAATATCTGTAATCCATAACAGTCTTCTATATGGTAGTTCAACAAACTAAAGACAATTAAACAGTGGTGGGCAACAGGCGACCCACTGAGCCTTCACCTGAGCCGCCCCCAGCCGTCTGCTCCTGATCTGAATGATGACGAGGTGGTCAAGCAGCATACCAGGAGGAGAGAGTGCAGTGTGCACCCCCTACTTCCTCTATCTGGCCTTTTGGAAGGCTGGAGGGCCATACATGTGGCCCTCAAGCTAAGCGAACTTGTCCATCAATGATGTAGCCTCAATTAGCCTTCATTAGAAATTTTTGCCCCTGCTCAAATTTACATTTTCATATGAAGAATTAATTGTTTTGGTGCGTCTTACATACAAATATAACGCTGAAAGGCAGAAAGTGGAAAAAGAACTGAAGGATGGAATAAGCCTGAGGGAGATTAAAAGCTGAGGTTTGTGTACATAACTATTGGGGTGCATTAAGGGTTAACAGAGCAGGACGGTGTGGCGATGCAATGTTCGTGTCACAGCGGGGGGCAGGAGCAGGTTATTGAAGAGCATCGAGGAGTCATACAACTCTTTTGGTTCCAGGAAAGCATCTCTCCCATTCCCAACACCTGGATCCGGTTGGTATTCGTTAGCTGGTTGTGGTGTACAACCTTCCTGCTGATGTGCCCTGTGGTAAGAGTGACACTTCCCGAGTCTTTGGATAGGCCACTTGGTGCGCAGGCAGTGTTATGGTACGGATGCCGAGTCAGCCCCGGAGGTATGATTTGCCACTTGGTGCGCAGGCAGTGTAATGGTACAGATGCCGATTCTGCCCCGGAGGTGCGATGGGCCACTTGGTGACCAGGCAGTGTAATGGTACGGATGCTGATTCTGCCCCGGAGGTATAATGGGCCACTTGGTGCACAGGCAGTGTAATGGTACGGATGCTGATTCTGCCCCGGAGGTATAATGGGCCACTTGGTGCACAGGCAGTGTAATGGTACGGATGCCGATTCTGCCCCGGAGGCATGATGGGCCACTTGGTGCACAGGCAGTGTAATGGTACGGATGCCGATTCAGCCCCGGAGGTATGATGGGCCACTTGGTGCGCAGGCAGTGTAATGGTACGGATGCCGATTCTGCCCCAGAGGTAGCATGAGCCACTTGGTGCGCAGGCAGTGTAATGGTACGGATGCCGATTCTGCCCCGGAGGTAGGATGAGCCACTTGGTGCGCAGGCAGTGTAATGGTACGGATGCCGATTCTGCCCCGGAGGTAGGATGAGCCACTTGGTCCGCAGGCAGTGTAATGGTACGGATGCCGATTCTGCCCCGGAGGTAGGATGAGCCACTTGGTGACCAGGCAGTGTAATGGTACGGATGCTGATTCAGCCCCGGAGGTATGATGGGCCACTTGGTGACCAGGCAGTGTAATGGTACGGATGCCGATTCAGCCCCGGAGGTATGATGGGCCACTTGGGGTGCAGGCAGTGTTATGGTACGGATGCCGATTCAGCCCCGGAGGTATGATGGGCCACCTGGTGACCAGGCAGTGTAATGGTACGGATGCTGATTCAGCCCCGGAGGTATGATGGGCCACTTGGGGTGCAGGCAGTGTTATGGTACGGATGCCGATTCAGCCCTGGAGGTATGATGGGCCACCTGGTGACCAGGCAGTGTAATGGTACGGATGCTGATTCAGCCCTGGAGGTATGATGGGCCACCTGGTGACCAGGCAGTGTAATGGTACGGATGCTGATTCAGCCCCGGAGGTATGATGGGCCACTTGGGGCGCAGGCAGTGTAATGGTACGGATGCTGATTCAGCCCCGGAGGTATGATGGGCCACTTGGGGCGCAGGCAGTGTAATGGTACGGATGCTGATTCAGCCCCGGAGGTATGATGGGCCACTTGGGGTGCGGGCTCAATGCTGGACTTGAGTCCTTTGTTTGGTGCAGCCTTTAGAGTGGCAGCAGAAGACTACAGTATAAGTGAGGTTAATGAGGCACAGATTGATGTATCGAGGCGTTTGGAATCCGTTCCCTTCGAAGAGTCGGTTCGGTGCAAGTACAGCTTGTTTGTGCTGCGTTACGAATAGCCCAGAAGGGTACGGGCTCTGGGATACCTGGGGGATTGTTGTCCCAGTTTAATGATAAACTACAAAGGATGCGCTTAGGTAATAGACAATGCCGGGTACAGTGTTCTCCCGCCACCATATCCGGATATTTTAATAAAGAAAAGTTTATTTCCAATAAGTCAGTGTTGTGTCTTTTATACACAGATAAGTGGTAAGGTTAAGACTAAAGGTCTATATTTATGTTATGGACCGTTTAGCATTTTATTGAAACATCACCATTATTTTAAAATACAAAGTTTGCAAATCAATTACAACTGTTTAGCAACTAACTAAATAATCTCTCTTCCAACCCGCAATTCATTCTTACAACCTCCCTCGTTTCCGTGTCTGTCTCACTGAATGTGCAAAGATAAATACTCTCATTACATCTAATTGTAGTTACCCAATTTATCTACATTGTGCCCTACAGCTATGCAAAAATCTATGTAAATTAGAAATGTGTCATTTACAATATTACTGTAATAAAAATTATTGACTAATAATATTACATTTTTCCCACAAGTCTAAGGCTATGTAAACATTGACATTTGCTATGCTTTTTTTTTAATGCATATTGAAATGTAAGTAAAAAGGTAAATAAACAACATGGCATTTATTTAAAAGTTCAGTATGTGTTTAAAATTACATAGATTGAATGTATGTGTAAATATGCATCTGTGAGAAAAAAGTAAGTTCTCTTCTTGCGTATGGGCACTCTGCGGCTATGCACTGTGTGTTCTAACACCTTTCTATTAGAGCCAGCATTAACTTTTTCAGCAACTTGTGATACAGTAGCTCTTCTCTGGGATTGGACCAGATGGGCTAGCCCTCACTCCCAACGCGCATCAATGAGTTATTGGTGCCAATGATCCTGTCGCCAGTTCACCAGCTGTCCTTCCTTGGACCACTTTTGGTAGGTATTAACCACTGCGTGCTGGAAACACCCCACAAGACCTGCTGTTTTGGAGATGCTCTGACCCAGTCATCTAGCCATCACAATTTGTCCCTTGTCAAAGTCGCTCAGATCCTTATGCTTGCCGATTTTTCCTGCTTCCAAAACATCAGCTTCAAGAACTGACTGTTCACTTGCTGCCTAATATATCCCACCCCTTGACAGGTGCCACCAGTGTCTGCACAATGCACAGTAGCCCAGCACCCGTGTCTGCACAATGCACAGTAGCCCAGCACCCGTGTCTGCACAATGCACAGTAGCCCAGCACCCGTGTCTGCACAATGCACAGTAGCCCAGCACCCGTGTCTGCACAATGCACAGTAGCCCAGCACCCGTGTCTGCACAATGCACAGTAGCCCAGCACCCGTGTCTGCACAATGCACAGTAGCCCAGCACCCGTGTCTGCACAATGCACAGTAGCCCAGCACCCGTGTCTGCACAATGCACAGTAGCCCAGCACCCGTGTCTGCACAATGCACAGTAGCCCAGCACCCGTGTCTGCACAATGCACAGTAGCCCAGCACCCGTGTCTGCACAATGCACAGTAGCCCAGCACCCGTGTCTGCACAATGCACAGTAGCCCAGCACCCGTGTCTGCACAATGCACAGTAGCACAGCACCACTGTCTACACAATGCACAGTAGCACAGCACCACTGTCTGCACAATGCACAGTAGCACAGCACCACTGTCTGCACAATGCACAGTAGCCCAGCACCACTGTCTACACAATGCACAGTAGCACAGCACCACTGTCTGCACAATGCACAGTAGCACAGCACCACTGTCTGCACAATGCACAGTAGCACAGCACCACTGTCTACACAATGCACAGCACCACTGTCTACACAATGCACAGTAGCACAGCACCACTGTCTACACAATGCACAGCACCACTGTCTACACAATGCACAGTAGCCTATTACTGGTGTCTATTACCCACTTTATGGGCCACACATTTCCCTTAATCTCAGAAATATGTTAAAACAATACACTTAATCAAAGAAAGATACATCTATTTGTAATAACAGATCAGCAGGCATTTTACACAAGTGTTACAAGCAATAACAAAACAATCTGGACAATAATGCATGTGGCCCTTTGGCCGTCTGTTCCCCATCACTGGTCTACACAATACACAGTAGCCACAGCTAAAGCATGTTGCAAGAACGAATACAAATCATTGTTCGCACACTCACATCACCAGACTACTCATGAGCTTTTCTTGCAGCGATTACGAGTGGCTGACAGAGGAGACAAAATATCTGCCTGAATCTTTCTCTCCATGTCCCTAGTAGGTATTTTTTTTTTTTGAATTGCCATGACTACCAGTATTAGTCCAGCCCTGGATTAGATAGATACAATGGCAGAAAGATAGCATAGAAAGACAGATAATTTTTCTAATAGTGGGAAAGATGAGGAGGGCAATTTCACATCTCAAAGACTTGTGGCTTATAGAATTGTGTAAAGCCTCCAGCTTCATATACAATAGTAAAATGCATTGCCTACAGCCCATCATACATAACATTACATGTGTCATTAACTAAAGATTTCCTTGCACTTAATGGGATTGAAGACATAAAGGAATACCTGCCAGAAAATCAAAGAATATAAAATACATGAATGCGTCTCTCAAAAGGACGAATAGGTTTCTATTAATTTTCCCTGTAGATTCATTGTTTTCTTCACTTTTATTAAAAGCATAATCACTGTGAAAAGAATGTCAGAGCTGCCTAGGCTATAAGGAGCCAGATTAAGAAATGTTTTCCCTCTTTCTGAAAATAAACTTATATTTATGTAGAAGACGACTTTTCAGAAAAATATCTTACAATCAAGAGTAGGAGAGAAAAACACCAACGAGCCATTTGGATCACACGTTACAACATACAAGGGTTTGGAATAATGGACCAGTCAAGTATATTTTGTTCGTACTATTGATATAAGTGTTTTACCAATTTAACCCTTTAAAGGTCAAGTCTGCACTCTCTCACACTTAGCTGGTTCACAATGTAAAACCTATGTCCAGAGACCAGGGCGCATTGTTATGCGAACAAACAAAAAGCCTTTACATCAAACCTTTGGGGACCTTTATAGACATTGAGAACATTGTTGCAGGGTTCCACTAACAGTAGACAGAATGATGACTAAGTACATTTTTTCTATTTCTGCTTTTTCCTATATATGCCAAGAACAGAAAAACCCAATGGAAGATACACTAGGTTAGCTATAAGAGCTGTCGGGGGAAAGGTGTAAGTTTTTGAGGTGTGTGTGTGTGTGTGTGTGTGTGTGTTGTTTTTCAGCCTGACTTTGTTGAGCGAGTTTGATTTACGGACTATCCCCAAGTCACTGCTTCTCGCACAGTAGGATGGAGGGCGTCTGTGAGGTTGTGTCACCCAGTGCAAGCACCAAGCAGGCTGTTCACTGAGGGATGTTACTTCCCCAGTCCTTCTACATGCTGCTGCATGTAAAGCTGCCACCAGAGCCGGATCATCCATTAGGCAACCTAGAGACCTGCCTAGGGCCCATTGGCCACGGAGGGCTTCAGATTACTCTAAACCATTTTATGTGGTGATATTTAAGAAAAGAGTGGGGGATTGAAGCGGGTCCAAACTAGCATCTTTCCTCGGGCCCCATGGCTTCTTAATCAGGCTCTGGCCGTCACTGAAAATCTGAGTCACAGGCACAAAGTAATAATGTTTTGTGCAGCAGAATGAAGACAACGTAATATGAGCTGGGCTGAAGGAGAATACGTCACACAGTGCAGACCTGTGCCACCTCCATTCTGCTGCACACAACTCAGTGGGAGGTTTTGTTTTATTTTCTCCACCCAAAATTTGCACCACAAATCTGGTAACCCACAAGTACCAGAACAGATGCTGGTCTCTAATGTGAGGTGCCACCATTGGGGGAAAGCAAGAAGAAAAGTAACTAGTACAGCAGTGAAGAATAAGGCCAGGGAGAAGTGAATAACTATTGAGAAGAAGAACTGGTGTCTAAGATCAGAACGAGGACTTTCTAGGTGGTGTGATAGGTAACCATAAACCACAAGGTGGATTCCAGTTGTGTCTGGGTAGCTTGTGGGGAGAGTGGGAGCAACAGAACAGAGGAAGGTTGTAGAGGGTGAAGGCGAGAAGCAAGTGGCCTAGTTAGTGGGACCTTACAGCAAACTAAGCAACATTAAACAAGAGCATGTATAAGACCTATAGCTGTGACTGCAGGAAGGAAAATAAAAAAGCAGCATGAGACAAAGAAATAAATTGCAGGTAAACCTCTGACCATGATATCTAATTGTATTGTTTCGGGTCCTATGACACATTTTATTTTGGATACATTGATTTTCATTCACACACAGTCCAAATAAAATCAGATATTTTCAACTAGAGACATGCAGCAAGTGTATGAGATAAGTTAATATCTACTTTTTCAGATATAGAATGTAACCTTGGTAGGTCTAATTTTATGGAAATCAAAATTTATTATTGTTAAAGTTAATTGACAGTCACATTTTTGTAAGAAAAATAATGTTTTATTTTCTCAGAGTAAACTATGGAAGTAACATTATATGTGGCAACTGGCATGTCACTTATTTTGTGGTGTGAAATGTTAGAAAACTAAATAGGAGTAAATGAACATTTGGGGGTCTATGTACTATTGTGGAGCGAGCCCCAATGAAGAAGCCCCTCCTACACTAAGTGTTTGAGGTCTACACCGGCAGCCTATTCCTGTCAGAGAAAGCAGAACCTGAACTGCACATGCTCGGCTAAAGCTCACGCCTGCGCATAGGTTTTCTCCCAGTGGGGTGGATCATTCAAAGCCATTCCAGCCTCAGTGGACCCCATAGAGACAGGTAAGCCAACACCATACTGATTTTGCAGTCTAAATATAGTTCTACGGGGACTGCAGTAGCACAAGAAAATAGGTTAACGCAGGCGAAATATCCAATTTCTCCTGCTGTAACCTCTTCACAGAATGGCTATTACACAATCTCTGGAGTAAACAGCTGTTTTCTCTGTGTTTATGGCTGATCGCACTGTCATAAATAGACCCCTCGATACTCTGTATATCAGTAGAACAGAATGTAGCAGATTCAGACTTTGGGCCTTCAAGATAAAAAAAAAAGAAGACCAGAGAAGAGTAAAGGGTATTATTGTGTAATATCAATTGACCTAGAGTGGATGCACACAATCAGCACATTACTACCTGCTGGTCTGAGTAATGAAACCAATGCTTTATTAGGCAGAAATAAATGGACTTGATGGAGTATAAGAATTATTTTATTTTCTTACTGATTTGAGATAATATTTATGCATTTATGGATCTACTAAACATGAACACAAATTTCTATATGCTATCTATACAATTCCTGATAGAAAACTAGAATTTTTTGCCCATCCAACTTTATCTAAAATACTTTGTTTTATTTTTTATGTTCCTGTGATTTTTAAGCCATGTTTGTAGATCAGGCAGGGATGTTTATTTGTGTTGCACTGAGTGATGAAACCTCCCCAAAAGATCCCCGTTACCTGTATTGGAGGGACAATTTTGGGTGCTGGAGGATTTAGTCTGTAATGCAAAACAAGCATGACAGGTAGAGCCGGCTCTCAGATGCAGGTACCTGGGGCAGACATTTAGCACACAGACAATCATACAGTCGCTGGCTCAAAGTGCCCATCCTTAACAACACTAGTTTGTGAGCATTCACCCACATGCTCTATCATACCTGCAGAGGGTGTCCATAGAGGCATTTAGATCATTTTACAATGCAATTCAAACATGTATGAAATCACATTATGTCTTTCACAAACATACTACATACTTATGTGCAGTGAACCCATGGAGAATGTGCTGACTGAACATTGGGACTTGCCCCAAACACTTTCACTTGAGATATATTTGCCTTACTCTATATTAAAGCAGTAAAATGTTGACTGTTCTTACCAAGAAGTCATTGTCAGAGAATGCTGAGCTGCAAGAATTGTTCACCATCCATTTGACACCATTTACTTAAAAATCAGAGCTTTTCGCCACTATTGTTGAAGAGTGTATTACTGCACTATGGAGGAGATTTCCATTAACCCCGAAGGGTCGCAGGAGCCCTGTGCACCTTTATACACTATATACTGTTCTGAAACACTCACTTTTTTGCTCACACCAATAAGATTTCAGGCCCAACATTGGCAGAGAGCCTCATCGTATGGGGCTCTGGCAGCACTTCGCATGTAATGGAGTCCCTTCCTATGATGAGGGACTTTTTTCCTCATTTTTATTGCATCAGCGCTCAATAAATTCAATTAACATTTAGTCCATTATGGCACTGTGAAAATAATAAATATTGATTGGTTTCTGATAGTAAAGAGAGGTATAAACCTATAGCATTTACAGCAAAGTAATGGATTGTACAATTGTGTATGTATTAGTGTGCTCTATCTACCACTCAACAATGAGATCATTGGTGTTAGTTAACAAGCCAAATGGTTCTGCCAACTCTTCAAGCTGTTTATTACAGCAGGGACCCTGCCAATGTCGCTTCTGTTCAGCAATTCTTCATAGTGTAAAATATGACATGTCTGGGAAGCATTTAATGATAATAAAGGTTACAGAAAAAGAAATGGCCAGCAAACCAAGGATAAGCCACAATAACATCATCACGCACTAAATAACCATATACGATTAGAGGGCAGTTGTGTGAAGATGTTCGGGCACACCTGACCTAATTGCATGTTTTACAGAATAAACTGAAGAGAACCTCTGCAGGGGTTTGAGTGCACTGTCAGTCAGTACTTGGAAACACCTCCTTTGGCAAAAATCAAAGCTTCCAAGTTTTTCCTGTAGTCAGCTAAGAGTCTCTCTTTTTGCTTTAGGAATTATTTACCGCTCTTCCTTGCAGACCTTTTCTAGCAAAAGAATTGTCTTATTTCTCCCTGCATGCACTGCAGGTTTAAGTTCTTCCCACTGATTTTCAATTATGTCCAAGCCTGGGGGCTGTGCAGGCCGTCCTCGCAATTTACCATTTAATTCCTGTAAATTCTTAATGGTTACATTTGAGGTATACATGGATCATTTTCTAGTCGACATATCAAACATGTTTTCAGCTTCATTATCTTCTTGGGACAATATAGTCTTGATATTTACTGGACTCCATTCTTCCTTCCACCCAAAACAACAATTTCTGTGCCGCTAGCAGTCACACAACCCCCAAAGCATAATAAAATCACCCCATGTTTAACAGTTCTCTACTACAAATGCTTCATATTTTCATTCAAACGTATCTTTTGTGGTTGTGGCCAAAAAGATTCATGTGCTCAGCTATTCATATTGGTTTGAATACCAAATTGGCCAAACTGCTCCAAGGATGAGCCAGCATAAAAGAGGAAAGGGGCAATGAAAGGCAATTTTTTTTTATTTGTTTTAAAAACAAATATTAATTGTATTGCATCCACCGGGTAATTAAAGTGCCATGGATTTGTTTCCCATACAGTACGGATACATAAAGTTATACTTCTAATATATAAGGTAAAAGTAGCATTCAGCTAAAATTGGACTGAATGATAAAGTGTAACAGGCTAATAACAAGATATTATCTAGCTGTCATAAGGAAGTATGTTAGTCTCACATTTATAGGTACACCCTTGCAGTATTCATTCCATCAACCTCCGTGCAGAAATGACTATTTATGGTTGCTAAGCTACAGGCAACTTTCATGATTAAAGACGTAAGTGCTTCAGGGACATTAAATTAAAGGCAGTTGATAGAAATTTGTGAATAGCACACTACTCCATACTGTCTATTATCACATCACTGAGCAACATAACCAGCTCTAGTACGACCTAATGCTGCCCTGCTACCTATTACCCAAAAGATGTCTCTCTGCAATTTAGCAATTTATTATGCTGGAGTACACTTGTATGTATTTTACAGGAATTTTAAGAAGAATGTGCTGTATGTCCGCTATACTTATTGTGTTGTAATATAAGGTCTGGACATAAGGTGGTGCTGTGTGTGTGGAGAAAACAGTCCCTACATGGCATTAAACATAGTGCACCCTAAAGACAGTGCTTGCGCCTCTATTGCACTCAGCAACATATATATTATCTTAGCATATGTGCATCCTGACTTTATCCTCTGCTCACCAAAACTCTGGCTGTCCCAGGAAGTCTTCATACCCAGTACACTGGTTCCAGATATCTGCTGTATGCTCCCAGAAAATATTATTATATCGGTTTTTGTTAGGTGCAGTGCTGGACAGTGGGGAAAACGGCATATCCACAAATAGAGCCATACAAGACAGACCAAATAAATGCAGACTAGCCAATCACCAATCTGAGTAATCCGAATGTAGATCGCACTGGCCAATCACCAGAGTGCTGGTATCTGTCTAGTTGATAAGACAGGAGACCATGACAGCTTTAAGAAATACAATGCAGGACTACGGACTAACTAGAACATTGCCTGTATTTTACAATCAGTCACCAGAATGGACTTTATTTTGCATTAAGGACATATGGTGATGTGTGGTATTTGATCATAGGTCTAAAATTATTTCCTACATCATTGTCTGTAAAAGCATGCCCACAACTTTAACTATGTCCTTATTTGTTACCTCACCAGGCAAAAGTATCCCCTTATTTCCATCACCCCAGGCTAAAGCTGGGTACACACCTATGTAATCGTACTTCAGATGCAATTTCTGTAACAATGTCACCAACAACTAAAGTGTCCCAATGAGCGTGCCGATTCATGCGTACACACCTACACTATTTACCTTCAGATCTGGGATTTACATAGGTCATAACCATCTGATGAAAAGATTGTAACGCCGCACACTATATAGAGACCTGCCTACACTGCTGGACGTGAGTGCATACACACTTCCACATTTACCCTCATGGTTCCATCATTGATCGTGATTTTTAGGAAGTTTATAAAACCAGATCACCCAAAGCAATGTGTTTTGGTATGATAAAACATGATTGTGGGAGTGTACACATTCTTGCAAATAAACCTACATTTAATTTACTCTATTTGCCAAATACAGTTTCTTCAAAATTTACCTTTTAAACATGCCCACATGAAGTCAGCATTTTTAGGACTCCGTTTATATATTCACAAATATTAACCAGTTGTTTCCTGCTCTTTTTTCTATGTCGTTGCAGCTAACAGGTTGCAGAAAGATGTAAGATGATACAGTAATGTGAGCGCTCAGGTGTCATTGTAGAGTATTATCCAGCAACAAGAATGGTACCTGGTAATGTGATCCTGGTGTGAAACAAGAGGAGCTGGCTACATGGTCATAGAGAGGGGAAAAATATTTCCAGGTTTTTGCCTCTTTCCTTACATAATTAAAACATTAAACCATGTATTAATATACGCTAGTAAATGAATGGAAACACATTTTGGAAGACTAAGAAATAATAAAAAGTTATTCCCAGTCAAACTGTCATAGTGGTTAACGAGAACAGGAGCATCCCGTGTAATGGTGGGGTCTTGCTCATCGAGCCACTGAAAAAATTCTGTGACATCATCAAACCTTCCAGCTTTCAGTACAGGCTCAGGATTGGCTCCAAAATTTCACAGGGTTAGTAGCTTAGGGTCATCAGCTTAAACAGTTAATTTGCATAAAGCCAAATATATTATTGCAATAAGCACTAGACAAAGAGAGAGGGGAGCAGTTTTAAAGTTTGTTTATGACAAAATGCTCTGAGTCAAAATAATTAATTTGCAGTTAGGCTTTTACATCGTCTATATAGATGAGATTAGATTTGTCAAAACCACCTGATGTCTGGTTTATAGTTCAACTGATCAAAGTTATTAACTGCAATAAGAATTTCACTGTTTTAATCAGCAGAACAAGTGACCAAAATTAAGCTTTAACAGGTGCAAACATCTTCTATCCCACAGGGATCATCCTTGCTCCAGCATTCTGTATTATTCCACTGTCATTACCTATGTTTCGGACATGGCTAGTTAGACCATCCTTCTGTGTGGATAGTTTGACTACTCTCATTACTGGATCATGCTACACGCTTATTCACCATCCAGCCTGCCAATAGCAGCCGTCACAGTGAGGGGCAGTTCTGTGTGCCGAGACCTGTGGACTTCCTGCAGCCAAGACCAAACCTCCTTGCGTGTGTGTCCCTGGTGAATACGAGGAGGTTCATCTGTGTTCTGCCAACCCCCAAAAACGGTTGATGCAAAGAGTAAACCATTTTCTGACCCGTGTTTGTAACAAGTGTACTGCTTTATTCAGCCATTCTTCATTTCCCTGGTCACCACAATTATTTATGTAAAACAGAACTCTAGAAATCCAGATACAAGGTAGTTTACAGGAAACAAGTAGGTTATAAACAGCTGATATTGGTTGCACACTTATTATAGTATTATACAAGGCAATTCAGATGCTTCTAAAAAAAATAAAATCACATACTATTCAGAGTTTATTAAAAGAAAAATTATGACTTAAAGTACCTGGATAATGCCAGATCTATCAAATATACATATAAAGCCATGAACGCAGAATTAGGCTACAAAGAGTTAAAAATGTTAAGTAATAAACAATTTACATACAATTATGACAAACATATACATGTAGAGAACCGTATCAGTGAATGGTTATGATTTATTACCACAAATTTAAAATAAAAAAAACCCAGAATAGATTAATATTCACAGACAAATTAATGAAACCCAAATAATGTTTTCCAATATGAAAGTCTTATATCACACAAGCCCTGAGGATGCCATCACTATATAACAGCAACAGATAGAATTTAACATTCATACAATAAAGGGCTATATACTGAGGGGGTAATTCAATTGGCCGCGTTACTGTAAAAAGAAACACGGCCTGCGCACTATTACCAATGTTACGGTAACAGTACGTGTAATTACCATTAATACGGTAGTTTCAGAAAGCAAGCTTAAAATTACAGCATTAACGATGATAGATTTAGTGCTCGCGGCAGAGCTGAATTCTCCCCTGAAAGTCTTCTTTCTAATTAGGAGTATTCAGTTCCCACAAATAGTGTGCTGCATTCAGAGTCCAATACATACATTTTATTTGTTTGTCACCTAGTTTGAATGCTCCAACACAAAACAAAGAGAGATCTGCTTCTCAGTTTTCTTAGGTGGCGCTTACAGAGCTCTTATATGAGTAGAGACGAACAAGTTCATTTACCCTGCAGCACCCACCGATTCAGGGAAGTTCAGGTTGATGCAGTTTATAACACTGTTTCAAGAACCATCTCGCTGCATTTTAAAAATTCAATGTTTGTCCCAGGGATGAGCTTAATCACAACTCACTTAAATCCACTGCTACAAGCAAATACTTTCTTGATTTCTGTACCCCCATATACTCTTGAGAAAACTTAAAATGATTTCATTTTGCCATCAATACTTTTTATTTAAGAGACAGAAATAAGAACACGTTACCCAGGATTACAAATGATTACAGCTTTTAAGAGTCCTTAAGAGACAGCTTTAAAGAGTCCTTAAGAGTCCTGTAGGACTTTAATAGTAATAAATATATTTCATATGTATTTTTGTTATACATTATGCTGTGCAGTAATGTTGCTACTTGAACTCTTGCTTTACTGGTCAGAGAGATTATATATATATATATATTTATAATCTATAGCCATCTATCTTTGACCAGTAAAGGAAGAGTTCAAGTAGCGACATTACTCCACAGCATAATGTATAACAAAAATACATATGAAATATATTTATTACTATTAAAGTCCTACAGGACTCTTACAAATACAGGTCCCATTCCTATGACCCTTCTAGCAATAGATTGAACGCGTCTTAGATACTCTAATCACTGTTGAATGAAACATTCATCTATACTTCTGACTGTGTGTGTATATTAACCATTACTTGATAAAGTTACATACTTTATACACTCAGCAACGGCATTAATACTTCTAATTATGACACAGTGTCATAATAGAAAAGAACATACATACCCATATTCCAAAATGCAACTTAAAAAGCATTTGAAAAATCTTTATTAGTATAAACACCCTTTGGGATCCTTACAAGCACAGGTTCCATTCCTAGAACACTTCTAGTAGTGGAATGTATCTCTCTAGGATCAACTAATCTCTCTGAGATGAAAAGTTCATCTATACTTCTCACTGTGTGGGTGTATTAACCATGACATGATTAATCTGCAATGCCAGAGTGGAGGAGTTTTATATGCATATTTAAATAGCAGGCATCAATGCCTCGGTCATAAACCAAATCCTAATTAGTTTTCCAATAAACTTAATTCCATTTCTTCTACTACATATTCAATTTTTTTTTATATTATTTTCACAGAGCCCTACATTATCCAATCTTCCTTTACAAACATGGAAGAACATTTCATTCAGAACTGTATCAAACCAGCTTCTACCTTAACGCAAATGTAATCTCTCTTGATACCCAGCTATGGAGAAGTACCCAACAGCTCCCTCTAAATCATTGCATTACTTAATTGGTGGGGAATTTATCCTTCTGTGGACAATGATCCCCATTAAATTTAGTATACTGGTACATTAAATTAGTCCTATATATTTCAACAAACCCTCTTATGTGTATGTACTTGTTATGTTCTAGTTCAGGTCAGTATACTTGAACACCTGCAGGTGGAGAATTCTAGAAAGACTTGCTTCCGATACAGGGTCCAATCAATGGATTATATACAACATATGGCCAGTCATATATAGAACAGCCTTTTGTATAATAAGCACTTTGATCAAAACTCCAAGAGGCTTCCTCAAGGCACAGTTCCTTATATCAACTCACCCCACCCCCCTTGAGAGTATTATTAGATTTTACCCCTCCACCATAACAAGGCCCTCTGGATTGCCTTTATGTATCTTGGCAAATGTCTTCAAACATTGTGGGTTTGAAGGCCATTCAAGATATTAGGACTATTTTGTCAAAAGTGCATTTTAAGGATCTGGTGGTTCTCCCCACATATGCATTGTGAGACATACCACTTATGTTGATTGACAATTAACAAACTGTCAAATAGGAAACTTCTTACTGATGAGCCCCACTTAATGTCTATCACTATGTTGCAAATAAAATGAAAGGTAAACAAAACAGATATATTACAAGAGTAACAGCCCACAGATTTCAATGTCAGCCAAGATTTTTCCACCCGTAATAATTTAGGTTAGGTAGGAATCGTATGGGAGACACAGAAAGATTTGTAATCAAAGTTATTACAGATATTACTACAGATATTGTATTATTAATGTAAAATTGTTATATTTACCGAGTTCAGATTAAGATATATGTTGTAACATTGTTGTGCAAGTACTGCCCAAAGTGTAAGGAAGCTGGACTGAGTTCAGGATCTGGCCTCCAAATGTCCAAACATCTGTGGCTGAGCTTCTAACTTCATAGGCATGAAAACAGGCAGCAACTGTCATGAGCCGCGGCGGTACTCACAGCCGCCGCGGTTCGCTTCCTGTCGGTCCCAACGTCCCGGCCGTCACCATGACGACCGGGACGTCATTTCCTTCCAACTCCCGACCGTTGCCAAGGCAACGGTCGGACGCTTCCTCAGCGCCGTGTCCTGGCAGCCAGGCGCGCATGCGCTCTAGGGACAATCAGGCAGATCTAGCCTGTGGCTGAATTAGCAGGCATTAGCCTGCAGGTGTGGATTTCAGGGCTAAGCCCTGATTGATCTTGCTAGGTGCTGGCAATTAGCCTACAAGTGTGGCCATGTCTAGGGGCAGGTTCTGATTGGTTGTGGGTTGTATTTAAGGCAATGAGGTCTGCTGCCTCATTGCCGGTTATAGCTTCTGTGCTCCAGTCTGCTGACCTGCTTGTTCCAGTTCCTGTATCTACGTTTTGACTTCCCGTGTATGACCCTTGGCTTCGTATTTGACTTCGCTTGTGTTTCCTGTGACCCTGATCCTTGGCTCGTTTACCCGTTCTGCTACTTTGCCTGTGACCTCTGACCTCAGCTTGCTCATTGTTACTGTTACCTGCTGCCGACCTTTGACCTCTGCGTGGACCTGACTCTTCTTGCCTGGGTTCTCCCCAGCCGGTACACACTTCACGACCCTCTGTCAGTCTGCAGCCCAGTCTGTCCCCACCATCAGGGGCTCCAGTGAACACCTGACTGGC
This sequence comes from Mixophyes fleayi, assembly GCF_038048845.1. Classification (NCBI taxonomy): domain Eukaryota; kingdom Metazoa; phylum Chordata; class Amphibia; order Anura; family Limnodynastidae; genus Mixophyes; species Mixophyes fleayi. Next base: position 219,252,480 of record NC_134406.1, on the reverse strand, counting down.
AGAGTAGACTCCGGGTTGTGTTGTGCCGGCTGGAGGGGTTCCTAACAGCAACAACAGTATTTTACATGATATTCAGGTGATGTTTATATTCGTTTAATCTTATTATTATTTCCACAGTTTCAATATCATCCATTTTTTCCACCTGGATAAAATAAAGGTCTTCACAAAACCATTGAGATATTACAGGCCCTTTTGATGTGGGTCAAACCCACAACCATCAGCTCTTAAATTGGGCTAGCACAAAGGTTTCCTCTCTTTTTAAATTTTATGGAGGTGATAATTAGGGATGTGCACCGGCGACTTTTGAGGTCTCGTGTTTTGTGTTTTGGATCCGGATTTTCGTTATTTTTGAGGTTCGGATTTGTCTCGCAAAACACTTGACGAAAGGTCTCGGTTCGGATTTAAGGTATTGGATTCGGATTTTTTTTGAAAAAAACATAAAAAGTTTAAAAATCAAGTTTTTGGGCTTATTTTCACTCCTAGGCTATTATTAACCTCAATAACATTCAATAACAAGCATTTCCACTAATTTACAGTGTATTCTGAACACCTCACAATATAGTTATTAGTCCAAAACGTTGCAAAAAGGTATCTTTCTGGACTGCGTAGAGGAGTGGGTCACCACAATATCTTAAAAACCCTGAACTTTTATGATTCGCACCAATAATTGTACCTGGACTGCGTAGAGGAGTGGGTCACCACAATATATTAAAAACCCTGAACTTTTATGAATCGCACCAATAAATGTACCTGGACTGCGTAGAGGAGTGGGTCACCACAATATATTAAAAACCCTGAACTTTTATGAATCGCACCAATAAATGTACCTGGACTGCGTAGAGGAGTGGGTCACCACAATATATATAATAAGAAAACCATCAACTTGTTTGATTCGCACCAATAAATGTACCTGGACTGCGTAGAGGAGTGGGTCACCACAATATATTAAAAACCCTGAACTTTTATGAATCGCACCAATAATTGTACCTGGACTGCGTAGAGGAGTGGGTCACCACAATATCTTAAAAACCCTGAACTTTTATGAATCGCACCAATAAATGTACCTGGACTGCGTAGAGGAGTGGGTCACCACAATATATATAATAAGAAAACCATCAACTTGTTTGATTCGCACCAATAAATGTACCTGGACTGCGTAGAGGAGTGGGTCACCACAATATATTAAAAACCCTGAACTTTTATGAATCGCACCAATAAATGTACCTGGACTGCGTAGAGGAGTGGGTCACCACAATATATTAAAAACCCTGAACTTTTATGAATCGCACCAATAAATGTACCTGGACTGCGTAGAGGAGTGGGTCACCACAATATATTAAAAACCCTGAACTTTTATGAATCGCACCAATAAATGTACCTGGACTGCGTAGAGGAGTGGGTCACCACAATATATTAAAAACCCTGAACTTTTATGAATCGCACCAATAAATGTACCTGGACTGCGTAGAGGAGTGGGTCACCACAATATATTAAAAACCCTGAACTTTTATGAATCGCACCAATAAATGTACCTGGACTGCGTAGAGGAGTGGGTCACCACAATATCTTAAAAACCCTGAACTTTTATGAATCGCACCAATAAATGTACCTGGACTGCGTAGAGGAGTGGGCACTGGGCACCACAATAAAATATATAAAAAACCTTCAACAGGTCTGCATTACACTACACATACGGCTGCTCCTCCATCCTCTCCATCATATACATGTTGGAGTTTTAGCGTGTGACAACCTCTTGTTTTTGATAATGTCAGTGCATTTTGAATATTTTTCAATTTGCCCCACACCACTGAATGTACTTTATCTATGATACGCATCTATCTATCTTGACTGCGTAGTGTGGTGGCCCCGGTACACAATTTGGTACCGAGGCCACAATATAATTAAAAAACCCTCCACGTGTCAGAATTCCACCAAACAAGTATCTGGACTGCGTAGTGGGGTGGCCCCGGTACCCAACTTGATACCGGGGCCACAATAAAATAAATACACCCTCCACGTGTCAGAATTCCACCAAACAAGTATCTGGACTGCGTAGTGGGGTGGCCCCGGTACCCAATTTGATACCGGGGCCACAATAAAATAAATACACCCTCCACGTGTCAGAATTCCACCAAACAAGTATCTGGACTGCGTAGTGGGGTGGCCCCGGTACCCAATTTGATACCGGGGCCACAATAAAATAAATACACCCTCCACGTGTCAGAATTCCACCAAACAAGTATCTGGACTGCGTAGTGGGGTGGCCCCGGTACCCAACTTGATACCGGGGCCACAATACCTCCTCCAAACATGCTACAGACAATTCGTCATTGAGATCCCATCAAGTATGTTAAAGACAGACAGGGTCCAAGTGTTATTAGTTGACTTTGTAAAGAAAAAAACTGTCCCTGTTGCACATAGTCGTGCAATGAAGACTTACTTTTTCATTTAAAGGCACGATCTTTCAAGTGTAGTGTTTGTAAGTCTAAGTCATATTATACTTTTGGTAAAATTGGTTTTTTTTGTTCCTCTTTATGGTAATTAATTAGTAATAGAATTAAAGTAGGAAATAGAATTAAATAGAATTAAAGTAGGAAATAGAGTGGTATAGAGTTGTAGTGTGGTATAGATAGAGTGGTCCACACAATATAATAATAAAACCCTCAACTGGTCTGAATTCCACCAAACAAGTATCTTGACTGCGTAGTGTGGTGGCCCCGGTACACAATTTGGTACCGAGGCCACAATATAATTAAAAAACCCTCCACGTGTCGGAATTCCACCAAACAAGTATCTGGACTGCATAGTGGGGTGGCCCCGGTACCCAATTTGATACCGGGGCCACAATACCTCCTCAAAACATGCTCCAGACAATTCGTCATTGACAGACCCCAGACAGACAGGGTCGTAGTGTTATTGTTTGACTTTGTAAACCCAAAAAAATGTCCCTGTTGCACTTGCACATAGTCATGCAATGAAGACTGACTTTTTCATTTAAAAGGCACGATCTTTAAAGTGTCAGAAAGAGAGAGAAGACACAGGAGAGGAGAGTTGTAGCTGGGGACCTGGGGTGGAAGCTCCCAGGCTCCCCCAGCATTGCCTGGAAGTCTGAGCGTGGTGACTGAGCCAGGGCAAGGAATGTGTGCCCTGGATGAGGGGGAGAACTCCATGCCACTATAGTGAACCCAAGAGAGAGGGGGACACTGCACAAGGAAGAGGCCCTGGAGTGAGGGCTGCTACAAGAGGCATGGTAGCTGTAGTGTCAGATCCTGAGGCTGAGAGTACACAGAGTGACGTGTCAGAGCACAGGAGACATTATCCCCGCAGAGGAGGGATGAGCTGCAGTTGAGAGGTCTGTTGTTGAAATAGGACATGCACACTTTAACAAACCAATCATTTCAGCGACAGGGCCTACCAAACAACTTTGACTGAAATGATTGGTTTGTTTGGGCCCCCACACCAAAAAAGCTATTCATCTCTCCCTGTACAGACTAAACAGGCTCTACTGAGGCAAGATGTCGTCCTCATCCTCAACATCTGATTCCTCTCCCCCTACAGTGTGTACTTCCTCCTCATCACACATTATCAATTCGTCCCCGTTGGACTCCACAACCACAGGTCCCTCTGTAGTATCTGGAGGGCAGTGCTGTACTTCATTGAGGAATTGATTATTCATTTTTATAAACATCATTTTTTCAACGTTGTGAGGAAGCAACCTCCTTCGCCGCTCACTGACCAGGTTCCCCGCTGCACTAAAAACTCTTTCCGAGTACACACTGGAGGGGGGACAACTCAGGTAAAATAGAGCCAGTTTGTACAGGGGCTTCCAAACTGCCTTTTTTTCCTGCCAGTAACAATATGGACTGTCTGACATGTCTACTTGGATGGTGTCAGCAAAGTAATCATCCACAATTTTTTCTATTGTGACAGCATCCAATGCAGCGAGAGTAGACATGTCTGCAATGGTTGGCAGGTCCTTCAGTCCGGACCAGATGTTATCAGCATCCCCGCCAGTGCCTCTTTTGGGAAAACTGAGCTTTTTCCTCGCAGCCATAGATGTGGAAGAAAATGAGGGTGGAGCTGTTGGCATGTCACGGTCCTCTTCAGAGGACAATCTCCTGACCAGCAGGTCTTTGCACCGCTGTAGATTTGTGTCCGCCGGAAACAGAGACACAACATACGCTTTAAACCGAGGATCGAGCACGGTGGCCAGAATGTATTCCTCTGACTTTAAAAGAGTGACCACCCTCGGATCCTGGCAAAGCGTACGAAGGGCTACATCCACAAGAGCTACATGCTTGCTGTAATCGCAATGGCTTACCAGCTCCTCCCTCACTTTCTCCAGCTGCTTCTGCAACAGCCTGATCAGGGGAATGACCTGACTCAAGCTGGCAGTGTCGGAACTGACTTCTCGTGTGGCAAGTTCAAATGGCTGCAGAACCTTGCACAACACGGAAATCAGTCTCCACTGCGCTTGACTCAGGCGCATCCCCACTCCTTTGCCTATGTCGTAGGTGGCTGTGTAGGCCTGAATGGCCTTTTGCTGCTCCTCCATCCTCTGCAGCATATAGAGGGTGGAGTTCCAGCGCGTCACAACCTCTTGTTTGAGGTGATGGCAGGGCAGGTTCATGCTTTTTTGATGTGCCTCTAGTCTGCGGTAGGCACTGGCTGAATGCCGAAAGTGTCCAGCAATTTTGCGGGCCACCGCAAGCATCTCCTGCACACCCCTGTCACTCTTGAGGTAATGCTGCACCACCAAATTAATGGTGTGGGCAAAACATGGGACGTGCTGGAAATTGCCCATATTTAATGCCCGCACAATGTTACTGGCATTGTCCGACACCACAAATCCCCATGAGAGTCTAAGTGGGGTAAGCCACTGGGAGATAATTTCCCTCATTTTCTCTAATATGTTGGCAGCGTTGTGCCTCTTATTAAAGCCTGTAATGCACAATGTTGCCTGCCTTTGCATGAGCAGCCATTTTGTAGATGCTGCTACTGATGCAGCTGTTGCTGTTGCTGCGGAAGGGGATGCATCTACCCAGTGGGCTGTCACAGTCATATAGTCCTTCGTTTGCCCAGAACCACTTGTCCACATGTCCGTGGTTAAGTGGACAGTGGGTACAACCGCATTTTTAAGAGCACTGAGGACACTTGATCGTACTTCTCTGTACATTTTTGGTATCGCCTGCCTAGTGAAGTGGAATCTCGAGGGGATTTGGTACCGGGGACACAATACCTCCATCAACCCTCTAAATCCCACTCCACTGATGGCGGACACCGGGCGCACGTCTAACACCAACATTGCAGTTACAGCCGCAGTTATACGCTTTGCAATAGGGTGACTACTATCGTATTTGGTGGTCATGGCAAACGACTGTTGGACGGTCAATTGTTTGGTGAAAGACTTAGCGGTCTTACGACTTCCCCTCTGGGAAGATGACCGACTAACAGCAGCAACAGCAGCAGTGGCAGTAGTAGGCGTACCGCTGCAGGATTCCTCGGATGAATCCCGTATTGAGGAGGACTCAGTCTGGCTGGTGACTTGGGCTGCAGGACTGAATCTGATGGAGATTGTGGAGGAAGTTGACGAGGAGGGTGTTGCTGGTGTGTATCCAACTGGACCACGGGATTTAGGTGTCCCTGTACCGATGAGGGTCCTAGCCCCAGTTCCTGAACTAACCACTGAACTATGAAGGTTATTCAGGTGACGTATAAGGGAGGATGTTCCTAGGTGGGCAAGATCCTTACCCCTGCTTATTTGAGCTTTACATAAGCTACATATTGCCATACATTGGTTGTCTGGATTTGGATAAAAATAACTCCAGACCGAAGAGGTGCATTTTTTGGTCTTCTGACCAGGCATGACGATGGGCTTTTTCATCCCATGGACATCAGCTGTTTCCCCCCCTGGTGCCTCATTTACAATAACCACATCACCATCCTCATCATCAAGTTCCTCCACAGCGCCAGCTACATCATCAATAGCCTCCTCCCGAGCCACCTCTTCCCGTACAGTGATGGGAAGGTCAGGCTTGACAACCACCAACACCCTTGGACTCGCCTTGGGGATTTGTGATAATTTCTCTTTAGAAGGCAGAGTTGTTTGCTGTTTTGTTGCTGACAGCATAACTCTCTTCAATTTTTTGTAGGGGGGGGGAGGAGGAGGAGGGCTAAGATCCGTGGGTGAAGCTGAACCACTAGTCATGAACACGGGCCAGGGCCTAAGCCGTTCCTTGCCACTCCGTGTCGTAAATGGCATATTGGCAACTTTACGTTTCTCCTCAGATGATTTTAAGTTTCTCTTTTTGCTACTTTTTCTTAACTTGGGCTTTTTGGATTTTACATGCCCGGTACTACGAGATTGGGCATCGGGCTTGGAAGACGACGTTGATGGCATTTCATCGTCTATGTCATGACTAGTGGCAGCAGCTTCAGCATTAGGAGGAAGTGGGTCTTGATCTTTCCCTACTTTATCCTCCAAATTTTTGGTCTCCATTATATGTAGCACAAGATACTGCAGAATGTGTGAACTTGGTAATATTGCAGTACCAATGGACTTATAATGCTGGATTGGTTTTGCAAATTTGGTTATAATTATTATATATATTTTTTTTTTTTTAATTTTTTATTTTTTTTTACTTTTTTTTTATTTTTTACAAACTTGGGAATAATGGGGAAATAACTATGCCCTTAGAAGCAGAGCACAGGACACAGCACCACTGGACTGAACAGGACACGGCACAGGACCCAGCAGCACTACGGAACTCAGCAGGACAGAGCACAGGACACAGCACCACTGGACTGATACTGCAGAATGTGTAAACTTTGTAATATTGCAGTACCACTGGACTTTTACTGCTGAATGTGTGAACTTGGTAATATTGCAGTACCAATGGACTTATAATGCTGGATTGGTTTTGCAAATTTGGTTATAATTATTATATATTTTTTTTTTTTTTTAATTTTTTATTTTTTTTTACTTTTTTTTTATTTTTTACAAACTTGGGAATAATGGGGAAATAACTATGCCCTTAGAAGCACAGAGCACAGGACACAGCACCACTGGACTGAACAGGACACGGCACAGGACCCAGCAGCACTACGGAACTCAGCAGGACAGAGCACAGGACACAGCACCACTGGACTGATACTGCAGAATGTGTAAACTTTGTAATATTGCAGTACCACTGGACTTTTACTGCTGAATGTGTGAACTTGGTAATATTGCAGTACCAATGGGCTTATACTGCAGGATTGGTTGTGAAAATTTTGTGGTAATTAAAAAATATTAAAGTAGTTTTTGGTATTTTATAAAAAAACTTTTTTTTATTTTTTTAAACACAGGGGAATATTGGGGAAATAACTATGCCCTTAGAAGCACAGAGCACAGGACACAGCACCACTGGACTGAACAGGACACAGCACAGGACCCAGCAGCACCACTGACCTCAGAAGGACAGAGCACAGCACACAGCACCACTGGACTGATACTGCAGAACACAGCACAGCACAGCACAGCACAGCACAGCACAGCACAGCACAGCACAGCACAGCACAGCACTAAACAGCACAGAACTAAACAGCACAGAACTAAACAGCACAGAGGACCACCTAACACACCCTCCCTCTACCCTGATCAATGCCCGAGTGAAGATGGCGGCGACTAGCGGGGAATTTATAGGATCCGAGTATCGCGAGATCCGACAACGGGATTATGAGTCAGAGCCTCAGTTTCACTTTTGAATTTGGCGCCAATACCCGGATCTGTCTCGGATCCGACTCGGATCCGCAACGTTCGGGTGGGCTCGGATTTCAGAAATCCGAGCGCGCTCATCCCTAGTGATAATCTGCTTACAATAATATATCTTGGGGGCATGGCCTAAGAATGTGCGACAGTAAGACTGTGGTATGAATTAAGTAGGCACAGAGCAGTCACTTTGCTCACAGCCTGCACATTGGGATAACATAGAACTATGTCTAGCATATACTGTCCACTGTGATACAATTAAGCAAATACACTTTTTGAGATTAGTCCCCTTAAATAGCACAACAGCTGCACCCTTGCACCCACCTGAGTTGCTGCTCCGACAGCGGGACAGGGGACGTGGTCATGTCACGATGGGGATGTGGCCACGCCCCCAGAGGGCTGCCTGCCGCTGTAAAGTGCTAGGCTGCCATTAGATATTTCCCTCCCCCCCAACAAAAATGTCCCCGGGTCAGGACAGAGCCCTAAATTCGGGACTGTCCCGCTGACATCTGGACAGTTGGGAGGTATTCATGGTGCGTCTATGCTGAACCACCAGGCATTTTATTATGAGTACACTCAACAAGGAATATTTTTATTTGATATGGTCCAACTAATAACTTATGCAATTGCTCAACTATGGGGTCTAGTATAAACAGCAGTACCGTTCATTATGTATTGCTTCAAATCGCAGTGATCTATACTGTGGTACTGCTGCAATTTACCATGTCAGGGCTGCTCTGGGAGTTCCGGTGAACACCCCCTCTCCACAGAGACTTTTTATAGTCCACCGGGAGGGATTCAGCAAAGCTGGAGAGGCTGCAGTTGGCTCCCTTTGAAAGTGGCATTGGCTTTCCGCGTAAAGCAAAGCTGTGATAACTTTGCAGTCCCCATATTGATACATGGGGTTTGTGTTAAGCAATGCTATATGGCTTATGGTAATAGATTTCTAAGGTGTTGAACATTTCATAAATTATTTTATGAAGAAAAACATCTGTTTTTTCCTTTTTTTTGGCTGATTGCACCTTGGCAAATAGACCCCTATGTGGGCAGCACATGCACTTATTCCCCTTTCTATGACCTCATGGTGTTATTAACCTTTGCAGCTGCTGCCTGGTACGAAATGCCACTAACTAGATTCATGTCAACTTCCAAGTCCTTTTCCAGCAGAGTTTTCCTTATCTGTTTTCCATCCAATGTGTGAATAATATAGTTATTACCATGGTCTATGCGCACAACCTTACAAATTCATGGACCATTGTGTCAATCTTTCTACTGCACTTTCCTATCCTGCTTTAGGTTAATAACCCTACATAGCTTTGTGTTATCAGCAAATACAGACACCTTCCTATCGATGACATCTGGTTACTGACAGACATTTATTTAGTGCTTACATAGTTGCAGCACAATGCATGCTATTTGAGTGTAAGAGGAGACTCACATGTGCAAATTCCACACAGATGGTGCCCTGGTCAAAATACAATTCATAGCCCCAATGCTAACCACTGTGCTGCCCAATTACAACTACAAAAGTAATATTTTAAAACCCGTGATATAAAAAAAAAGTACACAAAATCACCACAACGTATTATAGAGGAAAAAAAACAAAAAAAACCCCTTGCTTCCCTACTTCCTGGTGTTGAATGTGTCCTTGCATTAAAGTGTGAACAAATTAGGGATGTGCACCGGCGACTTTTGAGGTCTCGTGTTTTGTGTTTTGGATCCGGATTTTCGTTATTTTTGAGGTTCGGATTTGTCTCGCAAAACACTTGACGAAAGGTCTCGGTTCGGATTTAAGGTTTTGGATTCGGATTTTTTTGCAAAAAAACATAAAAAGTTTAAAAATCAAGTTTTTGGGCTTATTTTCACTCCTAGGCTATTATTAACCTCAATAACATTCAATAACAAGCATTTCCACTAATTTACAGTGTATTCTGAACACCTCACAATATAGTTATTAGTCCAAAACGTGGCAACAAGGTATCTTTCTGGACTGCGTAGAGGAGTGGGTCACCACAATATATATTAAAAATGCTGAACTTTTATGAATCGCACCAATAAATGTACCTGGACTGCGTAGAGGAGTGGGTCACCACAATATCTTAAAAACCCTGAACTTTTATGAATCGGACCAATAAATGTACCTGGACTGCCTAGAGGAGTGGGTCACCACAATATATATTAAAAACCCTGAACTTTTATGATTCGCACCAATAAATGTACCTGGACTGCGTAGAGGAGTGGGTCACCACAATATCTTAAAAACCCAGAACTTTTATGAATCGCACCAATAAATGTACCTGGACTGCGTAGAGGAGTGGGTCACCACAATATATATTAAAAATGCTGAACTTTTATGAATCGCACCAATAAATGTACCTGGACTGCGTAGAGGAGTGGGTCACCACAATATATATTAAAAACCCTGAACTTTTATGAATCGCACCAATAAATGTACCTGGACTGCGTAGAGGAGTGGGTCACCACAATATCTTAAAAACCCAGAACTTTTATGAATCGCACCAATAAATGTACCTGGACTGCGTAGAGGAGTGGGTCACCACAATATATATTAAAAACCCTGAACTTTTATGATTCGCACCAATAATTGTACCTGGACTGCGTAGAGGAGTGGGTCACCACAATATATATTAAAAACCCTGAACTTTTATGATTCGCACCAATAAATGTACCTGGACTGCGTAGAGGAGTGGGTCACCACAATATCTTAAAAACCCAGAACTTTTATGAATCGCACCAATAAATGTACCTGGACTGCGTAGAGGAGTGGGTCACCACAATATATATTAAAAATGCTGAACTTTTATGAATCGCACCAATAAATGTACCTGGATTGCGTAGAGGAGTGGGTCACCACAATATATATTAAAAACCCTGAACTTTTATGAATCGCACCAATAAATGTACCTGGACTGCGTAGAGGAGTGGGTCACCACAATATATTAAAAACCCTGAACTTTTATGAATCGCACCAATAAATGTACCTGGACTGCGTAGAGGAGTGGGTCACCACAATATCTTAAAAACCCTGAACTTTTATGAATCGCACCAATAAATGTACCTGGACTGCGTAGAGGAGTGGGCACTGGGCACCACAATAAAATATATAAAAAACTAGAGATGGTCACTGACCCCCGTGTTTTGGTTTTGGATTCGGTTTTGGATCTGGATTACCGTCGTGTTTTGGTTTTGGTTTTGGTTTTGCAAAACCTCCATTGCGTGTTTTGGTTTTGGTTTTGGTTTTGTTTGGTTTTGTTTTGCTATTTTTTGGGAAAATCCATGTTTTTGGGCCTAAATTAACCCAATTTAGTGCTCCAACTGTTTTAGAGACAAGTAATCTAATTGTTGAGGTAATAAATCATCCCAAAAAACAGTTTAATTCTTCGTTGGTAGGCCTATTCTACACACAAAACAGATTGTCTTCCTCTCCATCTATGCATATTGGCAAGGCAGCCATCGTCTTTGAATGTATATTACACCCTACACTTATAGTTAAATATGTAAAGAAATGGAAAAAGCCAGTTTGGTTTCTGTCTCTCAAGGCCCCCCTCCACTTGTATAAAATACCAAAAAATTCAGCCATTATAGACTGTACAATATTAATTGACATGGAGAAAGCCAGTTTGGTTTCTGTCTCTCAAGGCCCCCCTCCACTTGTATAAAATACCCAAAAATTCAGCCATTATAGACTGTACAATATTAATTGACATGGAGAAAGCCAGTTTGGTTTCTGTCTCTCTAGGCCCCCCTCCACTTGTATAAAATACTAAAAAATTCAGCCATTATAGACTGTACAATATTAATTGACATGGAGAAAGCCAGTTTGGTTTCTGTCTCTCTAGGCCCCCCTCCACTTGTATAAAATACTAAAAAATTCAGCCATTATAGACTGTACAATATTAATTGACATGGAGAAAGCCAGTTTGGTTTCTGTCTCTCTAGGCCCCCCTCCACTTGTATAAAATACTAAAAAATTCAGCCATTATAGACTGTACAATATTAATTGACATGGAGAAAGCCAGTTTGGTTTCTGTCTCTCTAGGCCCCCCTCCACTTGTATAAAATACTAAAAAATTCAGCCATTATAGACTGTACAATATTAATTGACATGGAGAAAGCCAGTTTGGTTTCTGTCTCTCTAGGCCCCCCTCCACTTGTATAAAATACTAAAAAATTCAGCCATTATAGACTGTACAATATTAATTGACATGGAGAAAGCCAGTTTGGTTTCTGTCTCTCTAGGCCCCCCTCCACTTGTATAAAATACTAAAAAATTCAGCCATTATAGACTGTACAATATTATGAAAAATGGACAAAGCCAGTTTAGGGTCACTCTGTCTATGACACCCTACCCTTAAGGATAAATTGCCCTAACAGCAGCCTTTCAAGATGGTATGTGATATGGAAATGCCACAAGTCCCTTTCCTCTTTGGGGGTAGATTGCACCCTACACTTACATAGAAAGTTTTAAAAAGATGTTATCGGCATCATCTTCAGCTTCATCCTCACCCTCATCAGTGTTATCGTCATCATCACAGACTATCAATTCATCGCCGCTTGAATCCGCCATTAGAGAACAGTCAGTGCTTGCATGTCTTGGATGGTGAAGGCCTTCCTCGTGGAAGATGTAGTTCATTTTTATAAACATCATTTTCTCCACATTTTTGGGAAGTAACCTTCTACGGCGATCACTGACTAAGTTCCCTGCTGTGCTGAACACTCGTTCAGAGTACACACTGGAGGGTGGGCAGCTTAGGTATTGCAAAGCAAGTTTGTACATGGGTTTCCAAATAGCTTGCTTTTCTTCCCAGTAAGGAAAGGGACTGTCTGACATTTCCATATCAACTACCTCTTGAAAGTAATCCTCCACCATCCTTTGCATGTTTATACTCATATTGGATGGACTTATGGGCAAAGTGACACTTTTTTTTGCAAAATCCTTCAAACCAGCCCAGATGTTAAATTGTTCTCGTCTGCCCCCTGTGTCTTCCCTGCTTCTTTTTTGGAAATTTAATTTTTTACGAGCAACAGCTTGAGAAAGTGAAGGAGGACACGTCGTCAAGCCGAGGCCCAGTTCAGCGGCCAACTTGCTGAGCAATAGCTCCTTGCAAAAGTTCACATCTCGCTCATTTACAAGTAAAGACTCAATGTAGGTTTTAAACCTTGGATCAAGCACAGTGGCCAAAACGTACTGATCCGAGTTCAAGATCTTAATAACTCGAGGATCATTGTGAAGCGAATTAAGTACTTGATCGACAAGGCCAACATACTTTGCTGAATTGCTTGCTTTCAGCTCCTCCTTCATTTTCTCAAGCTGCTTTTCCAATAGTCTAATTAAAGGAATGACTTGGCTCAAACTAGCAGAGTCTGCACTGACCTCACATGTCACAACTTCAAATGGTTTCAGCACCTTGCACAGCACTGAAAGGATTCCCCACTGTGCAAGAGTGAAATACATCCCCCCTCCTTTCCCAATGTCATGACTTGTGCAATATGCTTGGATGGCTTTGCGCTGTTCCTCCATCCTCTGAAGCATGTACAGGGTGGAATTCCACCGAGTTACCACCTCTTGCTTAAGTTGGTGGCAGGGCAAGTTAAACTGCTCTTGGAGCTGCTGTAATCTCCTACATGCTGTGGCTGAATGCCTGAAATGGCCTGAAATTTTACGGGCCACCGAAAGCATCTCCTGCACCTCACGGTTGTTTCGTAGGAAGCTCTGCACCACCAAGTTGATGGTGTGAGCAAAACAGGGAATATGTTGGAAATCACCCAGCTGTAATGCTCGCACTATATTGTTGGCGTTATCTGAAATGACATACCCTGGGGAGAGTCCGAGTGGTATAAGCCATGCATCAATCACATCTCTCAGTTTGCGTAACAAATTGTCAGCCGTATGCCTGTTAGTGAAGCCGGTGATACAAAGAGTGGCCTGCCTGTGACAAATGTTACGTAGTGGTGTACATGCTGCTGCTGTTCCTGCTGGTGAAGGTGAATGACCAACCCAGTGGGCTGTCACAGTCATATAGTCTTTGGTTTGGCCACTTCCACTTGTCCACATATCTGTGGTTAAGTGAACAGTGGGCAGAATGGCATTTTTCAGCGCAATCTCTACATTTTTACACACTTTTTGGTATAGTTGTGGAATAGCTTTACGGGAGAAATGGTGTCGCGATGGAATTCTGTAACGCGGACACAAAACCTCAATTAACTGTGAAAAACCAGCTGCGTTTATGGTGGAGATTGGACGCAGATCTAACACTAACATTGCAGCCATGGCGTCTGTGATTCGCTTGGCGACTGGGTGACTGCTGTCATATTTGCTTCCCCTCGCAAAGGATTGTTTCACAGTTAATTGCTGAAATGTAGGACTGCTCATTTTATTCACCTGCCTCTGGGATGACGATTCACCCCCAGCAGCAGCAACAGCAGCAGCAGGACTAACGCTTTCTTCAGAGGAATCAATAATAGTGCCGGAGTCATCCAGCCTTAAGTGGGATGCCGGGCTAACTCCGAGCGCTACTGAGGATATTGATGAGGATGGTGTGGTGGGTGTATTTTGTGGCCGTCGGTATGTCGGTGAGCGGAGGGTCTTAGCTGATGAGGGAGTGCTTGTATTCTTTTGGGAAGAACTTTCAGCTTTTCCCAACACTTTGCCATGAACTCTCGTTAAATGGCGTAACATAGACGAGGTTCCAAGATGGTTAAGGTCCCTCCCTCGACTGACTGTGGCTTCACATACACTACAAATGGCTATACAATTGTTGTCTGGATTTGGGTAGAAATAATTCCACACATAAGAAGTGGATTTTTTTGTTTTATGCCCAGGCATGACAATGGCCTTTTTCTTGTCACGTGCCAGAACTGCTGCCACTGGTGCAGGACTTACACAAACAACCTCATCCTCATCAACATCCTCATTAGCGCCCTCGTCGCCTACACAAATCTCCCCCTCATCCTCTTCTAATTCCAAAGTGGCATCCTCAATTTGGGTATCACCGGCTACACTCGGGCTATTAAGGCACACATCAGCAGAATGCTCACGATTAGACATCCCACTGTTGGATGGACTCTCCACAGGGATTGTTGTCATTTGTGAATCAGAGCAAATATTCTCCTGTAATGCCTCACTGGTATCTTGCAGCTCAGCTTTGACGCGTAACAGTAGTTGTGCACCAATTGTAGGCTGGGTAACTTTTTGGGATCTGCCACTAATAGCCAAAGGTGAAGGCCTCATTCTCTCTTTGCCACTGCGTGTGTAGAATGGCATGCTTGCAATTTTTTTTTTATCGTCACTTAACTTTTGCTCAGTTACACTTCGTTTTCGCTTCAATACAGTAAATTTTTTTTTGGTTTTTGTTTTTTGCACTAATTTGAAAACACTCTGTTGTTTGACATCGCCTTGGCCAGATGACGTACTGGGAACACTAACATCAGGACTGGTGACAGAACCTGGTTGCTCATTTAGATCATATGTGGACTGCTTTGAATCCATTGCGTAGATACTGCTGACAGATATGACTTTTGACAGCCAGAAATATTAATGCACAATTAGGGAGGACACCCCAAAAACACTGAGGAGTGCTAAAATTTATTGAGTAGATACTGCTGACAGATATGACTTTTGACAGCCAGAAATATTAATGCACAATTAGAGAGGACACCCCAAAAACACTGAGGAGTGCTAACATTTATTGAGTAGATACTGCTGACAGATATGACTTTTGACAGCCAGAAATATTAATGCACAATTAGAGAGGACACCCCAAAAACACTGAGGAGTGCTAACATTTATTGAGTAGATACTGCTGACAGATATGACTTTTGACAGCCAGAAATATTAATGCACAATTAGGGAGGACACCCCAAAAACACAGAGGAGTGCTAAAATTTATTGAGTAGATACTGCTGACAGATATGACTTTTGACAGCCAGAAATATTAATGCACAATTAGAGAGGACACCCCAAAAACACTGAGGAGTGCTAAAATTTATTGAGTAGATACTGCTGACAGATATGACTTTTGACAGCCAGAAATATTAATGCACAATTAGAGAGGACACCCCAAAAACACTGAGGAGTGCTTAAAATTATTGAGTAGATACTGCTGACAGATATGACTTTTGACAGCCAGAAATATTAATGCACAATTAGAGAGGACACCCCAAAAACACTGAGGAGTGCTAACATTTATTGAGTAGATACTGCTGACAGATATGACTTTTGACAGCCAGAAATATTAATGCACAATTATGGGGGACAACCCAAAAGCGCTGGGGAGTGCCAAATATGAAGAAAAAATAATAAACCTCTATCCTCCTCTCTGCACTAGCGATTTTGGTTAGAGCAATTGCAAGAACAATATTGTATTCTTTCTCTGTCCCTGCTCTAATTAGCCTATGACTACACCCTGCTCTCTCCCTCTGTCAAATGGCGATGGATTGCTGTGGAGGCGTGTATTTATAAAGTTGAAGTATCGCGAGAACCGAGTCCCGAGATCCGACGACGTCACAATGACGTTCGGCCTCGATTTGGATTCGGAATTGGCGGGAGAGTACCGAGCTGCTCAGCTCGGTACTCGGATACCCAAAGTTCGGGTGGGTTCGGTTCTCGGAGAACCGGACCCGCCCATCTCTATAAAAAACCTTCAACAGATCTGCATTACACTACACATACGGCTGCTCCTCCATCCTCTCCATCATATACATGTTGGAGTTTTAGCGTGTGACAACCTCTTGTTTTTGATAATGTCAGTGCATTTTGAATATTTTTCAATTTGCCCCACACCACTGAATGTACTTTATCTATGATACGCATCTATCTATCTTGACTGCGTAGTGTGGTGGCCCCGGTACACAATTTGGTACCGAGGCCACAATAGAATTAAAAAACCCTCCACGTGTCAGAATTCCACCAAACAAGTATCTGGACTGCATAGTGGGGTGGCCCCGGTACCCAATTTGATACCGGGGCCACAATACCTCCTCCAAACATGGTACAGACAATTCGTCATTGAGATCCCAGACAGACAGGGTCAAAGTGTTATTGTTTGACTTTGTAAACCCAAAAAACTGTCCCTGTTGCACATAGTCGTGCAATGAAGACTGACTTTTTCATTTAAAGGCACGATCTTTCAAGTGTAGTGTTTGTAAGTCTAAGTCATATTATACTTTTGGTAAAATTGGTTTATTTTGTTCCTCTTTATGGTAATTAGTAATAGAATTAAAGTATGAAATAGAATTAAAGTATGAAATAGAATTAAAGTATGAAATAGAATTAAAGTATTAAATAGAATTAAAGTATGAAATAGAATTAAAGTATGAAATAGAGTGGTATATAGAGTTGTAGTGTGGTATAGATAGAGTGGTCCACACAATATAATAATAATAAAACCCTCAACTGGTCTGAATTCCACCAAACAAGTATCTGGACTGCGTAGTGTGGTGGCCCCGGTACACAATTTGGTACCGAGGCCACAATATAATGAAAAAATTCGGCATCAACTGTCACCGTTGTTTAATATCTGATACACCTAAATATGGACTGCACAGTGGAGTGGCCCCGGTAATAAATTTGGTGCCGGGGCCACAATACCTCCTCCAACTTCCAAGTGTAGTGTTTATAAAGACAGAGTCGAAGTGTTATTAGTTGACTTTCTTAACCCTAAAATTGTCCCTGTTGCAAATATTCGTGCAATGGACAGTTACTTTTTTATTGAAAGACTCAAGCTTTCAAGTGTAGTGTTTATAAAATATAAACAACAATACAGTAGTTTTAGAGCACGTCAATACCTCTTGTTTTAAATTATGACAGGGCATTTTACTTTTGGTTTAATTTCTTGAATTTTGTTAAATTTGGTTTTACTTTTTGAACATGGCAAACGACTGTTGATTGGTCATATAATGCAAAAAAAAAAGGTCCAAGATGGAATTGTCCTTGGGCCCTCACACCCACCCTTATGTTGTTTAAATAGGACATGCACACTTTAACAAACCAATCATTTCAGCGACAGGGCCTACCAAACAACTTTGGCTGAAATGATTGGTTTGTTTGGGCCCCCACACCAAAAAAGCTATTCATCTCTCCCTGTACAGACTAAACAGGCTCTACTGAGGCAAGATGTCGTCCTCATCCTCAACCTCCGATTCCTCTCCCCCTACAGTGTGTACTTCCTCCTCATCACACATTATCAATTCGTCCCCGCTGGACTCCACAACCACAGGTCCCTCTGTAGTATCTGGAGGGCAGTGCTGTACTTCATTGAGGAATTGATTATTCATTTTTATAAACATCATTTTTTCAACGTTCTGAGGAAGCAACCTCCTTCGCCGCTCACTGACCAGGTTCCCCGCTGCACTAAAAACTCTTTCCGAGTACACACTGGAGGGGGGACAACTCAGGTAAAATAGAGCCAGTTTGTACAGGGGCTTCCAAACTGCCTTTTTTTCCTGCCAGTAACAATATGGACTGTCTGACATGTCTACTTGGATGGTGTCAGCAAAGTAATCATCCACAATTTTTTCTATTGTGACAGCATCCAATGCAGCGAGAGTAGACATGTCTGCAATGGTTGGCAGGTCCTTCAGTCCGGACCAGATGTTATCAGCATCCCCGCCAGTGCCTCTTTTGGGAAAACTGAGCTTTTTCCTCGCAGCCATAGATGTGGAAGAAAATGAGGGTGGAGCTGTTGGCATGTCACGGTCCTCTTCAGAGGACAATCTCCTGACCAGCAGGTCTTTGCACCGCTGTAGACTTGTGTCCGCCGGAAACAGAGACACAACATACGCTTTAAACCGAGGATCGAGCACGGTGGCCAGAATGTATTCCTCTGACTTTAAAAGAGTGACCACCCTCGGATCCTGGCAAAGCATACGAAGGGCTACATCCACAAGAGCTACATGCTTGGTGTAATCGCAATGGCTTACCAGCTCCTCCCTCACTTTCTCCAGCTGCTTCTGCAACAGCCTGATCAGGAGAATGACCTGACTCAAGCTGGCAGTGTCGGAACTGACTTCTCGTGTGGCAAGTTCAAATGGCTGCAGAACCTTGCACAACACGGAAATCAGTCTCCACTGCGCTTGACTGAGGCGCATCCCCACTCCTTTGCCTATGTCGTAGGTGGCTGTGTAGGCCTGAATGGCCTTTTGCTGCTCCTCCATCCTCTGCAGCATATAGAGGGTGGAGTTCCAGCGCGTCACAACCTCTTGTTTGAGGTGATGGCAGGGCAGGTTCATGCTTTTTTGATGTGCCTCTAGTCTGCGGTAGGCACTGGCTGAATGCCGAAAGTGTCCAGCAATTTTGCGCGCCACCGCAAGCATCTCCTGCACACCCCTGTCACTCTTGAGGTAATGCTGCACCACCAAATTAATGGTGTGGGCAAAACATGGGACGTGCTGGAAATTGCCCATATTTAATGCCCGCACAATGTTACTGGCATTGTCCGACACCACAAATCCCCATGAGAGTCTAAGTGGGGTAAGCCACTGGGAGATAATTTCCCTCATTTTCTCTAATATGTTGTCAGCATTGTGCCTCTTATTAAAGCCTGTAATGCACAATGTTGCCTGCCTTTGCACGAGCCGCCATTTTGTAGTTGCTGCTACTGATGCAGCTGTTGCTGCGGAAGGGGATGCATCTACCCAGTGGGCTGTCACAGTCATATAGTCCTTCGTTTGCCCAGAACCACTTGTCCACATGTCCGTGGTTAAGTGGACAGTGGGTACAACCGCATTTTTTAGAGCACTGAGGACACTTGATCGTACTTCTCTGTACATTTTTGGTATCGCCTGCCTAGTGAAGTGGAATCTCGAGGGGATTTGGTACCGGGGACACAATACCTCCATCAACCCTCTAAATCCCACTCCACTGATGGCGGACACCGGGCGCACGTCTAACACCAACATTGCAGTTACAGCCGCAGTTATACGCTTTGCAATAGGGTGACTACTATCGTATTTTGTGGTCATGGCAAACGACTGTTGGACGGTCAATTGTTTTGTGAAAGACTTAGCGGTCTTACGACTTCCCCTCTGGGAAGATGACCGACTAACAGCAGCAACAGCAGCAGTGGCAGTAGTAGGCGTACCGCTGCAGGATTCCTCGGATGAATCCCGTATTGAGGAGGACTCAGTCTGGCTGCTGACTTGGGCTGCAGGACTGAATCTGATGGAGATCGTGGAGGAAGTTGACGAGGAGGGTGTTGCTGGTGTGTATCCAACTGGACCACGGGATTTAGGTGTCCCTGTACCGATGAGGGTCCTAGCCCCAGTTCCTGAACTAACCACTGAACTATGAAGGTTATTCAGGTGACGTATAAGGGAGGATGTTCCTAGGTGGGCAAGATCCTTACCCCTGCTTATTTGAGCTTTACATAAGCTACATATGGCCATACATTGGTTGTCTGGATTTGGATAAAAATAACTCCAGACCGAAGAGGTGCATTTTTTGGTCTTCTGACCAGGCATGACGATGGGCTTTTTCATCCCATGGACATCAGCTGTTTCCCCCCCTGGTGCCTCATTTACAATAACCACATCACCATCCTCATCATCAAGTTCCTCCACAGCGCCAGCTACATCATCAATAGCCTCCTCCCGAGCCACCTCTTCCCGTACAGTGATGGGAAGGTCAGGCTTGACAACCACCAACATCCTTGGACTCGCCTTGTGGATTTGTGATAATTTCTCTTTAGAAGGCAGAGTTGTTTGCTGTTTTGTTGCTGACAGCATAACTCTCTTCAATTTTTTGTAGGGGGGGGAGGAGGAGGAGGGCTAAGATCCGTGGGTGAAGCTGAACCACTAGTCATGAACACGGGCCAGGGCCTAAGCCGTTCCTTGCCACTCCGTGTCGTAAATGGCATATTGGCAACTTTACGTTTCTCCTCCGATGATTTAAAGTTTCTCTTTTTGCTACTTTTTCTTAACTTGGGCTTTTTGGATTTTACATGCCCGGTACTACGAGATTGGGCATCGGGCTTGGAAGACGACGTTGATGGCATTTCATCGTCTATGTCATGACTAGTGGCAGCAGCTTCAGCATTAGGAGGAAGTGGGTCTTGATCTTTCCCTACTTTATCCTCCAAATTTTTGGTCTCCATTATATGTAGCACAAGATACTGCAGAATGTGTGAACTTGGTAATATTGCAGTACCAGTGGACTTATACTGCTGGATTGGTTTTGCAAATTTGGTTATAATTATTATATTTATTTATTTTTTTTTTACTTTTTTATTTTTTTTTATTTTTTAAAAACTTGGGAATAATGGGGAAATAACTATGCCCTTAGAAGCACAGAGCACAGGACACAGCACCACTGGACTGAACAGGACACGGCACAGGACCCAGCAGCACTACGGAACTCAGCAGGACAGAGCACAGGACACAGCACCACTGGACTGATACTGCAGAACACAGCACAGCACAGCACAGCACAGCACAGCACAGCACAGCACAGCACAGAACTAAACAGCACAGAACTAAACAGCACAGAGGACCACCTAACACACCCTCCCTCTACCCTGATCAATGCCCGAGTGAAGATGGCGGCGACTAGCGGGGAATTTATAGGATCCGAGTATCGCGAGATCCGACAACGGGATTATGAGTCAGAGCCTCAGTTTCACATTTGAATTTGGCGCCAATACCCGGATCTGTCTCGGATCCGACTCGGATCCGCAACGTTCGGATGGGCTCGGATTTCATAAATCCGAGTGCGCTCATCCCTAGAACAAATGCAGGTTTCAGACCATTGCTAGTTAAATTGAAATCCCCACTCAGCTCAGAAACCTCGCTTGGTTTTGAACTCAAGATGTAGCCCAAGTTATAGAACATGCAGAAACGTGTACACCGATTATTAGTTCCTGCATAGGTATCAATGATACCCATGTTGTGTTAAGTTCTCACTGAGTTCACACATGGGTGAATATAGCATAAAAGACAGGTCAATAGAGTTTATGTACAGAAGGCCTAAGGCTATTGAAGAAAACTGCAGTATATCTTGGGAGTCTAAGAGATTACAGAGGCAGGGGCCAATGTAGGATTTCAAGAGGGCGGTTTTCAAATATTTGCATGGGGAAGCCTGTTTAACAAGTATTGTGTTTATATCTGATTCTGTTACAGTCATCTCAGGAAGGCAATTACAGATTAATATAATTTGAAAATGACTTTCCTTGAATAAAGCATTTTTTAATGAATAAAGGTTTTTAGATTTTGGTTTTTTTTTGTTTTTAATAAATTGAATCTATTTTTATTTTTTTTCAACATTATTGTAAACTATGCTAACTATATTGGGCTTTCAGTTACAGCTATAAAAACTCCTACTTATTGCTGGAGTAGGGGACTATTGATAAATGGGACAAACACGTAAAGGGGACAGAGCTATGTACCCACACACACAAACAAATGTGGGTGTACAGAGGGAGAGTGGTACACAGACACATACACATAGTAGACACAAGCATGTGGGGAGAGACAGGAGTCAGGAGT
This sequence comes from Mixophyes fleayi, assembly GCF_038048845.1. Classification (NCBI taxonomy): domain Eukaryota; kingdom Metazoa; phylum Chordata; class Amphibia; order Anura; family Limnodynastidae; genus Mixophyes; species Mixophyes fleayi. Next base: position 219,230,231 of record NC_134406.1, on the reverse strand, counting down.
GAGCTGGGGTGGGACTTGCTCTGTTTAATGTCTGCCTGCTCTACGGTAATATAGAGCTTATGCCCATGGTGCGGAGGAAGAGGAGTTCTTGCCTTTTTCTAATTTCTCCCTTCTATCCTTCTACCACTTTACACCCTCCCACCTCTTTTGTCCCATTTATCCCCCTCTATGTGGCTTAGTTACCTCTGGATATCACTTTACTCGCTGTCTGTTCTTCTGTATGTTTTGTCGCATAACTTTCTTCCTGTCTCTTGCTTTTCTTTATCTGTAGCCATTGGTCGGGTCTGATACTGAAGGGCTGCATTAGGGGCCCATGCTCTGTAGTAATAGGTCTGCATGACTCTTACATTCACAGGCTAATGAGAGAGGGAGGGGTCCACTTGCCTGCTGGCAGCTCCATCAAGTCACTGGTACCACTGGACTACATAACCTCTGACTACCGGCGGAGGTGACTAGACAAGCATGGGGGTGGGTTTCTGGTAGAGATGCTCACTGAACCCCGTGTTTTGGTTTTGGATCTGGATTACCGTCGTGTTTTGGTTTTGCCATACCGTCATTGCGTGTTTTGGTTTTGGTTTTGGTTGGTTTTGTATTACTATTTTGTTCAAAAATCAATGTTTTTGGTCATAAAAGAACCAAATTTAGTGCTCCACTTGTTTCTTGGATAAGTAATGTAGATGTAAAGCTAATTAATTATCAAAGAAACAGTTTAATTCCTGGTAGGCCTTCATTAATTCTACACACAAACCAGATTGTCTTCCTCTTCCTCTCTTACTCTCCATCTATGCATATTGGCAATGCAGTCTTTGGATGTATATTACACCCTACACTTATAGTTAAATATGTAAAGAAATGGACAAAGGCAGTTTGGTTTCTGTCTCTCTAGGCCCCCCTCCATTTGTAGAAAATGCCAAAAAATTCAGCCGTTATAGACTGTACAATATTAATAGAAATGGACAAAGCCATTTTGGGGTCACTGTGTGTCTGACACCCTACCCTTAAGGATAAATTGCCCAAACAGCAGCCTTTCAAGATGGTACGTGATATGGAAATGCCCCAAGTCCCTTTCCTCTTTGGGGGTAGATTGCACCCTACACTTAAATAGAGAGTTTTAAAAAGATGTTATCGTCATCATCTTCAGCTTCATCCTCACCCTCATCAGTGTGTACGTCATCATCACAGACTATCAATTCATCACCACTTGAATCCGCCATTAGAGAACAGTCAGTGCTTGCATGTCTTGGATGGTGAAGGCCTTCCCCGTGGAAGATGTAGTTCATTTTTATAAACATAATTTTCTCCTCATTTTTGGGAAGTAACCTTCTACGGCGATCACTGACTAAGTTCCCTGCTGTGCTGAACACAGCTTAGGTATTACAAAGCAAGTTTGTACATGGGTTTCCAAATGGCCTGCTTTTCTTTCCAGTAAAGAAAGGAACTGTCTGACATTTCCATATCAATTACCTCTTGAAAATAATCCTCCACCATCCTTTGCATGTTAATACTCATATTGGATGGAGTTATGGGCAAGGTCACACATTTTTTGGAAAAATCCTTCAAACCAGCCCAGATTTTAAACTGTTCTGGTCTGCCCTCCGCGTCTTCCCTGCTTCTTTTTTGAAAATTCAATTTTTTTACGAGCAGCAGCTGCTTGAGAAACTGAAGGAGGACACGTCATCAAGCCAAGGCCCAGTTCAGCAGACAACTTTCTGAGCAATAGCTCCTTGCAAAAGTTCACATCTTGTTCATTTTGAAGCAAAGACTCAATGTAGGTTTTAAACCTTGGATCAAGCACAGTGGCCAAAAAGTACTGATCCGAGTTCAAGATCTTAATAACTCGAGGATCATTGTGAAGCGAATTAAGTCCTTGATCGACAAGGCCAACATACTTTGCGGAATTGCTTGCTTTCATCTTCTCCCTCAGTTTCTCAAGCTGCTTTTCCAATAGTCTAATTAAAGGAATTACTTGGCTCAAACTAGCAGAATCTACACTCACTTCATACTTCACAACTTCAAATGGTTTCAGCACCTTGCACAGCACTGAAAGGATTCCCCACTGTGCAAGAGTGAAATACATGCCCCCTCCTTTCCCAATGTCATGGCTTGTGCAATACGCTTGGATGGCTTTGCGCTGTTCCTCCATCCTCTGAAGCATGTACAGGGTGGAATTCCACCTAGTTACCACCTCTTGCCTAAGTTGGTGGCAGGGCAAGTTAAACTGCTCTTGGAGCTGCTGCAATCTCCTACATGCTGTGGCAGAATGCCTGAAATCTTACGGGCCACCGAAAGCATCTCCTGCACCTCACGGTTATTTCGTAGAAAGCTCTGCACCACAAAGTTGATGGTGTAAACAAAGCAGGGAATGTGCTGGAAATCACCCAGCTGTAATTGCTCGTACTATATTGTTAACGTTATCAGAAATGACATATCCTGGGGAGAGTCCAAGTGGTATAAGCCATGTATCAATCACATCTCTTAGTTTGCGTAACAAATTGTCAGCTGTAAGCCTGTTACTGAAGCCGGTGATACAAAGAGTGGCCTGCCTGTGACAAATGTTACGTAGTGGTGTACATGCTGCTGCTGTTCCTGCTGGTGAAGGTGAATGACCAACCCAGTGGGCTGTCACAGTCATATAGTCTTTGGTTTGCCCACTTCCACTTGTCCACATATCTGTGGTTAAGTGGACAGTAGGCAGAATGGCATTTTTCAGTGCAATCTCTACATTTGTACACACTTTTTGGTATAGTTGTGGAATAGCTTTACGTGAAAAATAGTGTCGCAAAGGAATTCTGTAACGCGGACACAAAACCTCAATTAACTGTGAAAAACCAGCTGCGTTTATTGTTGATATTGGATGCAGATCTAATACTAACATGACAGCCATGGCATCTGTGATTAGTTTGGCGACTGGGTGACTGCTGGATTGGGGTAGAAATAATTCCACACATAAGAGGTGGATTTTTTTTGTTTTATGGCCAGGCATGACAATGGTCTTTTTCTTGTGACGTGCCAGAACTGCTGCCACTGGTGCAGGACTTACACAAACAACCTCATTCTCATCAACATCCTCATTAGCGCCCTCGTCGCCTACACAAATCTCCCCGTCATCCTCTTCTATTTCCAAAGTGGCATCCTCAATTTGTGTATCACCTGCTACACTCGGGCTGTTCAGGCACACATCAGCAGAACTGCTGAAAGGGCCCCTCTTTATGGGTACACTAACAGAATGCTCACGATTAGACATCCCACTGTTGGATGGACTCTCCACAGGGATTGGTGTCATTTCTGATTCAGAGCAAACATTATCCGCTAATGCCTTACTGTTATCTTGCAGCTCGGCTTTGACGTGTAACAGTAGTTGTGCACCACTTGTAGGCTCTAACATTTTTGGATCTGCCACTAATAGAGAAAGGCGAAGGCCTCATTCTCTCTTTGCCACTGCGTGTGTAGAATGGCATGTTGGCAATTTTTTTTAATTTTTTTTTTTATCGGCAGTTAACTTTTCCTCAGTTACACTTCTTTTTCGCTTCAACACGGTAAAAAAAAAAATTTGGGTGTGTGTTTTTTTGACTGATTTCAAAAGACTGTGTAGTTTGACATCGCCTTTCCCAGATGATGTACTGGGAACACTACCATCAGGACTGGTGACAGAACCTGGTTGCTGATTCTGCTCATATGTGGACTGCTTTGAATCCATTATAATGAGGGCAAAGCACTTTTAGTGCTACAAATTGTTTTAGATACTGCTGACAAATATGACTTTTGACAGCCAGAAAAATTAATGCAAAAGAATGGGGAACACCCCAAAAGCACTGGAGTGCCAGAAATTGAACAAAAAAACCACTCCTCTATCCTCCTCTTACTGCTGTAACAACTGGTATTAAGATTACAATGGTATTGAAAAGAAACAATAATGTGTCCAATTACTGCTCTGTCCCTGCGCTGATATAGCCTGTGTGACATAACCCTGCTTTCGCCCTCTGTCAAACGGCGATGGATTGCTGTGTAGGCGGGTATTTATGCTTTTCAAATCTCGCGCGAACCGAGCTCAGAAATACGAATAAGTCACGATGACGTTTTGCCTCAATTTCGATTCCGAACGGGCGGGAGAGTACCGAGCGTGCTCGGCTCGGTAGTCAGATAGGCTAAATTCGGATGAATTCAGATCTCGGGGGAACCGAGCCCGCCCATCTCTAGTTTCTGGACAACTGGAAACCACCATAAGTGCGCGCCTCAGAGGACAATAGCTTGCACTCATTTGCAACCTGCAAAAATTTTTAAATATTGCCAAGATTTTGGTAACTTTCACACACTGGCCTGCATCATTCTCTGCACACAGATTTAGGCTTTCATTTGAATTAGTAAAAATAAACAAAATAAACAAAAAACACAACATTACATACAAATAACATATATAATGTTGTGGTTTTTTTAACATACACAGATTATATAGATATAGATATATATATATATTGCATATCTAGACACTTAAATTGTACTGCATTAAATATTCCATATTATAAGAATAAAGCATTTTCTAAATCATCAGTGCTTTAACTGATCAATAGCTCCACATTCTGCCATTGTACACAAGAATGAAAGTTTATCTATAATCACATAGTTTACGCATGCACTTGACATACACTATTTCTAACAGCATGAGATGTATAAAAATCTTTCATATCATAGTATTGATCTCCTAGGCAATCCAAAAGCTGTACAAGAGAGGTTTTTTCATGGTTCTTCTATCCAGACCTTCACCATTACATACATTTCTCCTACCCTTTTCCCATATCTCTCCGCTTTCTCATTAGACTCAACCAGGGCCGGACTGGGACTAAGAATCAGCCCTGGCATTTAAATTACACAGGCCCACCTGAGGCCCAGTAGGAAAGAAATTGTGTGCCGCCGCACAGCGGCGGCGCCGAAAAGGGCGTGGCCACATTGTGGTGTGGGTGTGGCCAACATGGGGCATTGATACATACATTATAATAAAACATTACATTTATCACACCCTCCCATCCACATCACGCCATCTCCCCAGACACATTATGACACCCCCAGCCCACTGTACTTATCTATGCTTCTGGTGCTGCTGACATCCATCAGCATAGAGTGAGCAGGGAAGCTCTTAGTCTCACGAGATTACCACATCTTGTGAGACTTAGAGCTCCTCGGCTTGCTCTGCAGGCTGTGTCCTGTCCAGGGACTGGGAGCAGCTATCCGCTCATTCCTCCTAACCAGAGCTGGATTAACGCTCGGTGGGCACGGGGTATTTAAGACAGGGGGTCCCTATTATGTAACATGGTTATCATATTAGACAAAATGTTAGACAAATACACAGGCAATACTGTGTGCAATACTGTTAGTTGCACGCAGCTTTGCCTTCACAAGCAGTACAGTGTGAAGTGGGACTTACCTCCCAACTGTCCTTGTAGTCGGACCAAATCTCACTAAACGAGACAGTCACCAAAATTTGGGAATTCCCCACCAGTGTTCTTGTCACTTTCACCACCTGTGGCTGCTGGTGTCTTTAGTAGCTGCTTGTCTGGATCCTCGAATGCTGGAGGCCCTATTTTGAAAAAAAAAATGGGTACATGTAATTTAGAAACCTCCAACCAGCCCTGGGGGTAAATGTATCATACCCCGGTTTTCTCAACTCGCGGGAGATCGTAGTCTTCGCAGCTTAAATTTAAAGCGGCGCTGCCTTGTAAAGGGAGGTTTCCCTTTACAAGGCAGCGCCGCTTTAAATTTAAGCTGCGAAGATGCCGATCTCCCGCGAGTTGAGAAAACCGGGGTATGACACATTTACCCCCCGGTGTTTAATCAATGCAACCCATGTTTTATAATTAGGCCTCCCTCCAGACTAAACATTAAAATACTAGCATTCACGTTTAATAAACCTATATACCTCCCTCCAAACAACCCCAACAATAAATTAAATCGCATTTACGTTTAAGAAATATACCTATTTCCCACAACCATCACTGTCATTAAATAATTCCTATTCACATTTAAAAATAGACGTTATTTTTTTCCCAAACAGCCCCACTTTCAATTAATAGCCCCCAAAACATATTATGCCACAATAGTGCCCCAGTTCGTACAATAGTACGCCCAAATGATATTTGTCTCTTATTTCCCCCCCCAGTGGCATACTGTTTCTTATTATTCCCCCCTTCCCCGAGTGGCATACTGTCATGTCTCTTATCCCCCCCCCCCAGTGGCATACTGTCATGTCTCTTATTCCCCCCCCCAGTGACATACTGTTTCTTATTATTCCCCCTCCCCGAGTGACATACTGTCATGTCTCTTATTCCCTCCCCTTCCAGTGGCATACTGTTTCTTATTATCCCCCCCCCCCCCCAGTGGCATACTGTCTTGTCTCTTATTTCCCCCACCGTGGCATCCTTTCACTTCTCCCCATTTTCTATGTACAATCCTCCTCCCCCCCCTTTATTGTACTCACCTGCATGTCTCTACTCGTTTCCGCTGTCGTCTGCCTTTTTCTGCTGTCCGCTCCTCTGACAGCTGCAGGACCCGGCCAGGACATGTAGCGCTGCGCGCGACACATTTCCTCTGGTGGCTGGTTCCTGGGGAGGAGCCAGCCACCAGGAAGCCTGTCAGTGACAGGCTGTACGACTCTGACTGCCCTGGACGCGATCATGTGAGTATACAAATGCTCACATGATCGCTGCGCAGGGGAACGGACCGGCCCAACTGACCATCGGCCCTTCTGGCAAATGCCAGAAGTGCCAGATGGCCAGTCCGCCCCTGGACTCAACTGAGTGATTAGCATCTCCATGCATGAATTCTAGTATCTGCAGATCAATGTAATCCTCTACAGCCTAGGTTCCCAAAGTGTGCGCCGCGGCTCCCAGGGGTGCCGTGGCCAGGGGACGCAAAAAAAAAAAGCAATTTACCAATCCGACGGCGCACGGGACCCAGCATCCTCCTCCGCCCTCGCTTCTCACTGAATGTCGGGCGTGATGTCATCACGCCCGACATTCAGCAATAAGCGGTAGGAGAGAGGATGCTGGGTCCCAGGCACCGCCGAATTGGTAAGAAGAAAAAAAAGACAGTAGAAATAGAAGAAAGAAGGTCAAGTTTGGTAAGTAAGTGTGGTGTATGATGATGTAGGGGGTTACAGAGTGTGGTGTATGATGATGCAGAGGGTTACAGAGTGTGTGAATGATGATGCAGGAAGGCACATAGTGTGTGGATGATGATGCAGGGGGGCACAGAGTGTGTGGATGATGATGCAGGGGGGCACAGAGTGTGTGGATGATGATGCAGGGGGGCACAGAGTGTGTGGATGATGATGCAGGGGGGCACAGAGTGTGTGGATGATGATGCAGGGGGGCACAGAGTGTGTGGATGATGATGCAGGGGGGCACAGAGTGTGTGGATGATGATGCAGGGGGGCACAGAGTGTGTGGATGATGATGCAGGGGGGCACAGAGTGTGTGGATGATGATGCAGGGGGGCACAGCGTGTGTGCATGATGATGCAGGGGGGCACAGCGTGTGTGCATGATGATGCAGGGGCACAGAGTGTGTGGATGATGATGCAGGGGCACAGAGTGAGTTAGCTGTAAATTATTATTGACAGAAATATAATTTAATTCCGCAGCGCTGTACAGAGAACTTACTCACATCAGTCCCTGATGGGACGTGGCCACATCCTTGTTGCCCCGAGTGTGTACATAGTGCACTAGGCCACCTTTTACCTACCATCCCTCCCTTCTATAGGACACATCCGTCAACTGTTCCGGCTGTATAGGGCAACTGTTCACAGCTGTTCTGCTATGCAGAGCAGCAGTGAATGGATGTAAACATACAATACACTATTTCGGCCCCATCGGGACAAAGCTTTTCAAACAGGACAGAACCCTCAAATTGGCAAGGTGCAAAATTGTGCCTTCTAGCTGGACATATATCTTAAATGATATTCACAATGTTTTCAGTAGCCATTTGAACTATTTTTGGGAACATTCACCAATGTCATTTACCTAGAAGGCACAAAGTGCATGATCTAATATAAACTTTACAACCCTAATCTCATATTACACCGAGCAGTTTCTTTTTTTTCTCCATTTGCCAATATTTAATTACACAATTTACACAAAACAAATTACACAATTTAAAATGTGTTGCTTTTTTGTTTTTATTTAAAAAGATAACACTATCAGATATAATAAAATAAGTCATACGCATAACATACTGTGGTAGTTAACATAGTGTAATATTTATTACACTAAATTGCAATATAGATGATGGCACATGGATGTGCAGAGAGCGAAGATGGCACAAACATCACCATCATCATTCCCCAGGCTGTTTGAAAATGACTTTCAACTGAATTGACCCAGATAAGACTTTTGCCTCTCAGCCAATCACAAGCGGCCTGAGTGGGAAACAGTTTGTGATTAGATGAACAGCAAAGGCTTAGCTGGCTCCATTCAGTACAATGTAAGTTATCAGATACAGTAGATATGGAAAATAAAATGTGCCATATGCATAACATTACACTTGGGTAGATAACATACTGTAGTATTGTACTATATTATATTATAGATGCTGGTGTATGGATTTCGCCAGAATGGATTCAGCTCAAGGTCATAAAACAGCTGCCTCCATTGTGTGGTTAACCAAATGGGGCAATTTAAATACACATTTTCATGAAAACTCATCTATTATAATTAAAGTGTTTTACATGACAAACCATCACTGTGACATATTTGTGATATCTACCACTTACAAAAATAACACCATGATAAACGACCAAATTACTGTGAAATATCACTAATTCGGGTCTTTACTATAGTAATACTTTTCTTTTAATATGTTTTTCATAGCACCTTTTCTTATGGGTTAAACTATTCAATATTGTGTGACCTTGCTTTGTCCCCTTGGCCTGCATTGTAAACAACAACAAAATCACCACTTTCTACCTATTCAAAAGTGTTGTACAGTGATACGATTAGGAGCCCAGGGATTTTCCATGTGTCAGTCAGTTTGTCAATTGGTTTAATTAGTAAGCGTATTTACAATTCAAATCACTAAATGCTCCTATTATCTGTGGCATGGCAGCTTCAAATGAACTAAGCTGCCAGATGTGATAAAGTCTCCTTGAATAGAATAAAGCATCACACAGGACAGCAAGGCATCTTAACATATGTTTATACAACATCAAGATCCAAAACAAGTGTATGATACCTGGCAGCAGGGCCGCCTTCAGAAAAAACAGGGCCCAGTACGGGCCCCCCGTGCCATCCGGCCCCCCACATTAGCAACACATACTTTCATACTTACCTGGGGCCCGCCGCTGATCACTATTCTGTCTTCAGCCTGGCTGTCACCGTGACAGCCAGGCACCACGATCCGATCGCAGGGGTGGAGGATTCATTCCCCCTGCGATCATGTGATCTGTCACAGGTAGAGCACATGATCGCAGGGGGAATGAATCCTCCACCCCTGCGATCGGATCGTGGTGCCTGGCTGTCACGGTGACAGCCAGGCTGAAGACAGAATAGTGGAGATCAGCGGCGGGCCCCAGGTAAGTCTGTGCTGAGCTGTTGTACCGGGCCCCCTGGTGAGCCCGGGCCCGGTACAACAGTACCCCCCGTACCCCCCTGATGGCAGCCCTGCCTGGCAGTAAATAGCCAATTGTTTCTTCTCAATGCATGGTGGTCCACTGGAGAAGAAACAATGCCGGTCAAACGCGATCCATCAATGTTTTGTCACTGAGCAGCATGACCTTTCGGTTCATGACTATCTACCAACTCAAGTCCCATACCATGGGTAACTAATGGAAAAAATTACATTATTATTATCATCCTTTGTTTATAAGACACCACAAGATTTCCACAGCGCCATACACAATACAAACAGCAGACCATACAGGGCAAAACAGTACAGAACAGGAAACGAATACTACAAAGACTTCACAATCTCCAGGCATGGCTATTGTAGTGAAGTTGGAGGAGAAGAATAGGTATAGAGACAGAAGAGAAGAGGACCCTGCTTGTAAGAGCTTACATCCTAATGGGAGGGCAAACAAACATCAGGCACAGAGGAGCCATAGCGCAGGAGGAGAGAATAACGGAGTCAGGAAGAGAGAGGTGATGAGAACGAGCATAGAGAGAGGGTTAGGTGGATGACTGGTAGGGTTTGAGGAACAGGCGAGTCTTAAGTGGCCGTTTGACAGAGCACAAATTAGGGGATAGATGGATGAAATGAGGGAGCTCGTTCCAGTTGAGGGGGCAGCACGGGAGAAATCTTTGATTCTGGAATGGAATGAAGTGATCAGAGTGAAAGTGAGGAGACAGTCATTGGCTGAGCGCAGGGAGCGGGAGGGAGTGTGAATGAAGAGGAGGTTGGCGATATAAGGGGCAGTGGAGTGGGAGAGATCCTTGTAGATGAGGTTGAGGAGTTTGAAAAGGATTTTGTAGGGGAAGGGGAGCCAGTGTAAGGCAAGGCAGAGAGGGTAGGCAGTGCAAGGCAAGGCACAGAGGGTAGGCAGTGTAAGGCAAGGCACAGAGGGGAGGCAGAGGGTAGGCAGTGTAAGGCAAGGCACAGAGGGGAGGCAGAGGGTAGGCAGTGTAAGGCAAGGCACAGAGGGGAGACATAGAGGGTAGGCAGAGGAAGAGCAGCTTGAAGGAAGACAAGTCTCGCAGCCACATTGAGTATAGAGTGAAGGGGGGCAAGGTGGGAGCAGTGGAGGCCAGTGAGAAGGAATATAAAGAAACAGGGACTCTATAAAGTAAAAAAGAAAAACTACTCTGCAATAACATAAGACCTGTATTACCAGGCAGCACAAGTAGTTATGGCGGAAAAGATTTAACGTAACGTCGATTATTGTAAGAAAAATTTGATTTTTGCCTCAGAGCATTCACATTTAAAACCACACATCACAATAGCAGGGAGGAGAGAACTACTGAAAACATTAATATACAACCCAAAATTAATTTTATTTTAATTCTACATAAATTGAATAGGATCTGTAAACCATAATAATCTCTGCAAAGCTTTCCTCATTATTTGAATGAAAACAACAACAAAAGTACTAACCAGAAACACGCATACCAGAATAGTTTACTGAAAATAGAAAAACTTTTGTCTCCCCCAGGGCCATCTTAACATAATGGGCTCCTGGGCAAAGCAGTGCACCGGGGCCCCTACATATACATATATATATATATACATATATATATATATATATATATATATATATATATATATATATATATATATATATATATATATATATATATAGATGTATAGAGATACAGATATAGATATATAGAGATAGAGATAGATAGATGTACTTGCTCAGTGACCCTTGACGGTTTTTTTTTTGCAGGTTTTTTCTTTTGCAGGATTATTTATTCTAATTAAGAGCCCTGCATATGGGGCCCCCTTGCCCGTGGGCCCCCCGGGCACCTGCCCATCGTGCCCAATGAAAAAGATGGCCCTGGTCTCCCCTGTATACTGTACATTGTGTAAAAAAAAAAAAAAAAGTCTGCGATCCTGTTTGCTTGCTCTTTGTCCTTTTTTTTGTGTTTTACGGTCTCACTTTCCTGCCGTTTTCCAGACCCAATGACTGCATTTCATTCCACGTATTCTACAAAGTCACGATGCAGCACAATTCATAATACCAGAGAACACAATCCCATGGATGAATATATATGACCCAGCATGTTGCCATGGAAACTGCAGAAGCCAAGCACGTACAACTATATTACAGTAGGTTATGTATGTCTGTACTGCCATGTAAACCATAAAACTGTGCTACCTGCACAAATGTGCTGTAAATAGTGTTCTGCATTTTATAGTGAAACCTGTACAAAAGTAGCTGTAACCCATAGCGAACAGTCAGAATAATTATTTAGTGCAGTTTACAAACTAAAATGGCTGACTGGTCCCTATGGGTTACAGCATACTGTGCCTCTTAATTAAATACACTCACTTATACAATTTTAAAATGTATTGGGTTTGCCTTCATTGTACATCCAGAACAACGGCCTCAGTCATAACACTGCAATATAAATGGGGTGGTACAACGATGAATCATTTACAATGTGGAATTGCATAGGAGATCAGATGGAGCTTTAAAGATAAATCTAAGTAACTACATATACTTTATGTATGGTGCATACTTAGAGTAAAACTTTTTGTTTAAATTCAGGTTTACGGTTTCAATGTTTTTGTGACGATTATGTGGTATATCTAATGGCTGATTGTTATTTTCTGTTGAAATTCATGTATGACAATGTGAATATTTTATGTAACCTTGTAATGTAATCTCAACATGTGCTTTAATCTGTTCAAAATAGTCAGACCAGGAAAAGATAAGGATCGGAGGAGTTTGAAGCCCCAAAGTTGTAAACCATCTAGCAAAGCAAAGCAAAGCAAAACGGCAAAGGTGGGAAATCAGGTCCTGTGAACATTCCAGAGTTCAAGACATCCCTAGCTCACTTTGAAAGCCCTGTGACATTGGGAGATCAATCTGTCCTTATTGGCAGCTAAACTCCAAAAGGTGGGGGATGAGAGCTATGTGGAAAAAAGGTTTAAAATCTTCTGCCTTACACAATAATGTGTACATTTTCGTGAAGGGGTCTATCAAGACTGAAATGTCCCATTTTTCTCACTTGTGTTCCCTTGCACACACCAGGTCTTAACTAGTACGTAGTGACTATGATTATATTTCCGATTTTATTTTCTGAAACTTATTTGTGCAAATATATTGTATGTCTTGTTATTAATTTTAGTAAATAAGGTTTGGAACCATTTTTCAGATTAAATAAATTTAATCTAGTGGGTTCTCTGTGATTCTTTATGAAAATACGAAGCCCAGGGAGGCTCATGCTACGTGTATATGATTTAAGTGTGAAACATTAATAAGTGGTTCTGGTGAACGTAAGGACACCATAATAAATCCTTTGTGGTGGTAGAAAAAGTGTAATTATTGCTCAGTGACTAAAGGGACGCCAGTCACGGCCAGCTGTTCAGATTGCTGTATCTGGACAGGCTGGGCGTTCGTGACAGTTTTTATGTGCAATATGAAACAAAGAAATCTAGATATGAAGATAATTTCACAATATATAGCTGAAATGGAAAAAAAGTCGAGGCACAGCCAATGCAGTTCAGCTGCCTGGTGGGCAATAAAATACAATGACAAAAAAGAAAGGTACTCACTGGTTTTCTTTAACATAATAAAACACAAAGAGGTCCAATAAGTGCCTTTATAATATGTATTTTATATTTTGTGGAAAAAGTAAAACACAATAGGACCTGTCCAGCAGGGAGAGGAACATACAGGGTTAATGATCCAGGTCGTGCACATGAGTAAGATTGTTGTGGTGTGTGTGCATAAAAGGATTGTGGTATCTGGTGGGTGGGGCTTCTGACGCTGAATAGCAGCGGACAATAGTGGGGGCTTGTGGGTGAAGCTAGTGTGTCAGGAAGCCATGGAATCTTTACCATTTGTGTTATGCTGTTTTATGCAGAAATAAGACAGCTACTGCTTAAGAATTCGGGAGTCTCTTATTTGGTAATGTCTACTCATATATACAGTCATGTCCACAAGTTTTGAGCATGACACAAATATTATTTTCACAAAGTCTGCTGCCTCAGTTTTTATGATGACAATTTGCATATACTCCAGAATGTCAAGCAGAGTGATCAGACTGATATTCTGCAAGACGTTTGGAGGATGGCCTGGTGTCAAGAAGGCCAGCAAAGAAGCCACTTCTCTCCAGAAAAAAACATCAGGGAAAGACTGATATTCTGCAAAAGGTACAGGGATTGGACTGCTGAGGACTGGGGTAAAGTCATTTTCTCTGATGAATCCCCTTTCAGATTGTTTGGGGCATCTGGAAAAACGCTTTTCCAGAGAGGGAAAGGTGAACGCTACCATCAGTCCTGTGTCATGCCAACAGGAAAGCATTCTGAGACCATTCATGTGTGGAGTTGCTTTTCAGGCAAGGGAGTGGGCTCACTCACATTGTTCCTATGAACACAGTCATGAATAAAGAATGGTACCAAAACATCCTCCAAGCGCAACTTTTCCCGACCATCTAAGAATAGTTTGGTGATGAACAATGCCTTTTCCAGCATGATGGAGCACCTTGCCATAAGGCTAAAGTGATAACCAAGTGGCTCGGGATCAAAACATCGAAAGTTTGGGTCCATGGCCAGGAAACTGCCCAGATCTTAATCCCATTGAGAACTTGTGGTCAATCCTCGAGAGGCGGGTGGACAAACAAATCCACAAATTCTGACAAACTCCAAGCATTGATTAGGCAAGAATGGGCGGCCATCAGTCAGTATGTGGCCCAGAAGTTGATTGCCAACATGCCAGGGCGAATTGCAGGAGATCTTCAAAAAGAAGGGGTCAACACTGCAAATATTGACTCTTTGCATAAACGTAATGTAATTGTCAATAAAAGCCTTTGACACTTATGAAATGCTTGCAATTTGCTTCAATATACCATAGCAACATCTGACAAAAAGGTCTAAAAACACAGAAGCAGCAAACTTTGTGAAAACAAACACTTGTGTCATTCTCAAAACTCTTGGCCGTACTACATATAAAAATATACATACACACACGGAATACATATACACTAATATATATAATATATATATATATATATATATATATATATATATATATAGTATATATATATATATATACATACACACACACACACACACACACACACACGTTAACCCCGTACATGATACTCATGCATTCTAGTCAAATAAAGCTACTTAAGGTGTTAAAAAGGTTCTTGTCATGCATTTGGGCCTAGCCCAGGCCTCCTCAGGGGAAGAGCGTTACTTCCCGACACAAGCGCCCTTTTTTAACGTGGTATTGTCCACATGTCACTACCTCATCATTTTTCTCCATCACCTCATCCTTCATCTTCATCGCCACATCCTTCATCAAGCTACTTAAGGTGTTAAAAACTCCCCACTGTCACCCCCGGCAGCCACCAACCACTCCCAACTGTCACTTCTCCTTCAAGAAATATATAGGTCAGTGTATAACTCTCTGCCCAGCAGGTGGCGCTGCAGCTTGGTTTTTTTTCCACACACGCCACTTGGCATTTATATAGTAGATATTATATATACACACACACACACACACACATATACATACACACACACACACACACACATACACTTTCTGTGAGCTACCAGTACCATATTACTTTTGCTCTATTATTATTATCCTTTATTTGTTAGGCGCCGCAAGATTTCCGCAGCGTCGTACACAGTATAAAGGGGTAGAATATACAGTGTGAAACAGTACTGAACAATAAACATAAAATACCAATAATTCAGAAACTCCAGGCAGGCTAATGCAGTAAAGACAGAGCAGAAGATCAGGTATGGAGACAGGAATGAAGTGGGCCCTGCTCATACAACTTACATCCTAAGGGAGGGTAAACAAAAATAGGCACAAAGGGGAGCCAGTTGAAGCAAGGGGGAGAGAAGAGAGGGTCCGGGAGGAGAAAGGGGAGAACGAGCAGAGGAGATGAGGGGGCTAAGTGGATGGTTGGTAGGCTCTGAGGAACAGGTGAGTTTTAAGTGCCCGTTTGAAGGAGCACAGATTATGAGAGAGACAGATGGAGCGAGGGAGGTCATTCCAATGAAGGGGGGGCCGCACAGGAGAAGTCTTGGATTCTGAAGTGGGAAGAGGTGATCAGAGTGGAGGAGAGGCGACGGTCATTGTCCGAGCACAGGGTTTGGGCAGGAGTATGAATGGAGAGTTTAGAGATATAGTGCAGTAGACTGGGAAAGAGCCTTGTAAGTGATGGTAAGAAGTTTGAAAGGGATTCTGTAAGGGAAGGGGAGCAAGTGCAAGGCAGAGAGGGGAGACAGAGGAGGAGCAGCGGGAAAGGAAGATGAGTCTTGCAGCCGCATTGAGTATAGAGCGGGAGGAGGCCGGTAAGCAGGAGGTTGCAATAATTGAGGCGGGAGATGATGAGTTTCTGGATGATAAATTTCATAGGATGCCACCAAAACTATTAGATTGATTCTAGATGAAAATTTGTTTACCTCTTATTGGAGGGAGGTTTTTTTTTTTCTTTTCTATATTTAATGTTCTATTACTTTTTTGTTTCTATTTATGGAAAGTGGTACTGGTAACCCAAGTCTGGGCTTCTAGTACCACACCATATGTGTAAACTGGCAAAGTCAAGTCAGCCATGCACTGAAAGCACATCAGGGAGTAAAGTATCACTCAGCTACCCTGGTGAAATATTTTTTTTTCAGTTAATTTAGTCAAATTAATTAAACATTTTCTATCTGCAATAAGCAGCATTAAAAAAAAATATAGGATATTAATTTTTTTATGTGTTTAATGTGTATAAAGACGATTTAAGTACATTTTGTCTTGGCGCTTTAATTATGTGCAAATTTGAAATATAAACAGTGACCTACAATTCATTGGGTATTTTCATTTATTTAACAATTAGGGGGTAAATTTATTAAGTTCCGATTTCTGCAAGTCGCCGGAAAATGCGGACTTTACAGGGGAGATTTAAAGCAGTGATGGCAATGTAAAGGCAAACTTGCCTTTATTATAGCGAAGGAGTCATTTTCAACAACACTTACACTGAAGATATATATAATTGATTATTATATATATTTTTTTTTTCCTTCCTTAAATAACTATTGTCTCTATATCAAAGTACATAGCTTTTGTCTGAAGTGAACTGTGAAGCTCGGTTCATTTACATTTTCAAAAGAATTGGCCTCCAATCAGATACATCAGACCATCCCACAGAAGTTTTGTAATTACCAGACACACACAGCAAGGATTCTCTCCCTGTTTGGACTGAAAAATAGTAAAGTATATATGAGCCCTTTAATAGGGCTCTGCTGACATTGTAAATATGAGTAAAATGTACTCGGTGTTAAATGGTTTATCTATAGACTATAGGAGCTACAATAGACTGCGTTGTAAACTTTGTTATAAAGTAGAGATGGTCACTGACCCCAGTGTTTTGGTTTTGGATTCGGTTTTGGATCTGGATTACCATCATGTTTTGGTTTTGCAAAACCGCCCTTGCGTGTTTTGGTTTTGGTTTTGGTCTTGTTTTGCTATTTTTGTAAAAAATACAATTTCTTTGGTCTAAAATAACCTAATTTAGTGCTCCACCAGTTTCTTAGATAAGTGAGGTAATTCTAAAGATAAAAAAATTATGAAAAAAACAGTTTAATCCCTGGTAGGCCATCCTTAATGCAAACACTTGTCTGCAAATTATACAGTCAAACCTGGTTGTCTACCTCCTCAATATTACACCCTACACTTGTAGCTGAATTTTAAAAAAGTAGCCTGCACAGACTGTGGAGCTAGAAAGTAAAATTAAATGGACCACGGTACTTTGGTGGCTATGTCCCCCCCCCCCTCCCTCCACTTGTAGTTGAATATAAAAAAAAGCAGCCTGCATAGACTGTAGAACTAGAAATTCGAATATACAAAGAAATGGACAAAGCCAGTTTGGTATCTGTCTGCATCAGACCCCCCCTCCCCATCCACTTGTAGTAAAATAGAAAACTATTCAGCCGTTATATAATCTAGAATATAAATAGAAATTGAGAAAGGCAATTTGGTATCTGTCTGCATCATAATCATCAAGATCCTCATTAGCGCCCTCATCACCTCCATAAATCTCATCCTCTTCTATTTCCAAAGGGGCATCCTCAATTTGTGTATCACCGGCTACACTTGGGCTGTCCAGGTACACATCAGCAGAACTGCTGAAAGGGCCCTTCTTTATGGGTACACTAACAGAATGCTCACGATTAGACATACCACTGTTGATTGACTCTCCACAGGGATTGGTGTCATTTGTGAATCAGTGCAAACATTATCCTATAATGCCTTACTGTTATCTTGCAGCTCGGCTTTGACGCGTAACAGTAGTTGGCTCAGTAACTTTTTGGGATCTGCCACGAATAGCCAAAGGTGAAAGCCTCATTCTCCCTTTGCCACTGCGTGTGTAGAATGGCATGTTGGCAAATTTTTTTTTTATCGGCACTTAACTTTTCCTCAGTTACACTTCTTTTTCGCTTCAACACAGTAAAATTTTTTTTTTTATTTTGTTTTTTGGACTGATTTTCACTAACAACAGGACTGATGACAGAACCTGGTTGCTCATTCTGATCATATGTGGACTGCTTTGAATCCATTCTGAGCGCAAAGCACTTGTAGTGGTAAAAAATATTTGTAGAGATTGCTGACAGATATGACTTTTGACAGCCAGAAATATTTATGCACAATTATGGGGGACACCCCAAAAGCACTGGGGAGTGCCAAATATTAAAAAAAAATAATAAACCTCTATCCTCCTCTAGCGATTTTTGTTAGAGCAATTGCAAGAAGAATATTGGATTTTCTGTCCCTGCTCTAATCAGCCTGTGACTACACCCTGCCCTCTGTCAAATGGCGATGGATTCCTGTGGAGGCGTGTATTTATAATGTTGAAGTATCGCGAGAACCGAGCACCGAGATCCGATGACGTTCGGCCTCGATTTGGATTCGGAGCGGGCGGGAGAGTACCGAGCTACTCAGCTCAGTACTCGGATAGGCAAAGTTTGGGTGGGTTCGGTTCTTGGGGAACCGGACCCACCCATCTCTATTATAAAGTCACAGACCATGTGGTGTAGCTTTTAAGAAGGGTTTTGTTTAGGCTAACACTGTAAGCATAGAAAGTGAAGTTGCATGGGATAGTCATAGAATTAGATGTCATTGAAGTAAATGTTAGTTTGCTTAAGAAGTGATGCCGTTTAAGGGTTTGAAAATCGTAATTCCTTAGGAGTTTGATTGTATCAATACAATAGACTTCATACTTGAATAGTATTGTATTTGATGTAGCAATAGTGTGGCTTCTCTGTGAATATCTACTAGATAAAGATTCATACTGTATTGTGTAACACTGTAAATATATATTGAAGTTCTGGTTATTGATTTTAATACTGACTATTTGGTAAGTCATCTGGCTGGTCTGTGCAATCATCCCCTCTCCTCCTATGTGTTTAATTGCTACTAGTTAAACAGATAGGATGAAAAGATTTCTTTGAATGTTGCTTTGAAGTTTGTAGATATCTCTCCCCCTGTAAGACAATAAATACTAGTGGACGTTGTGTGATAACTGCTGAATAGAGAGCTATTTGTGGTGGACTGGCTAATACTGCTTGTAATGAGTTATGGGTATGTCCTGACTTTGCATTGTTAGTAAGTGAGGCCTTGTGAGCCAACATGTGTTTGTAACAAAGCATGGCAAGTCAGCCATTTTGGATGGTGACTACATTGTAAGAAGAAGTTTCATTATGGTCGGAGATACATACACAGTCACATGCACATACACACACATGCATAATTAGCAAGAAATTAATAAGTTATTGTACCTACACACAGAATGCCATCTATTGTATGTACCTTGTGTAAGATTAGGTTATCGAAATTATATTATTACATTATTGTACAAGTAAAGATTCTATTTCATACATATATATCTGCGTTGTGGTTATGAATTTATAATGTCTTGATACAGGAGATATTATATATATATATTTGTGTGATACAGTAAATTAGGTCTGAAGTAGGCGTGTCATACGTGGGAAAGCGTAAATGCATATGTTAAGGTAACGAGCATATCCAGAAATAGAAGAAGACAGCGTGCGCAATTATGGCGCAAATACGGGTCCTTTAACATACACCTACATGGTAATCACGACTGCTGTCATTGCCAACATACAGGAAATACAGACTCCTTCAAAACCTGACGAGCAACAATTGCGATAGATGCACATACCGGCACACAGATGTATGTCAAGTTCAAGGGCGACAGTTGCAGAATATCCAACCCTTCCTAAAAAAACATTCTATAGCCTTAGGCGGAATTCAGAATAGTGCTGCAATAAATGTACTACAGTTATTACGATAAACTTATCCCGGATTTCTACTCGCGGCTCAGGGAGCTGCGAGCAAAAACCCGTAGTTGAAATTACCGTAATAAACGGTAATAGTGCGCAGGCCGCATTATTTTTCACAGTACTGCACCCATTTCAATCTGCCGCTTAGAATAACTGTGTCAGATCTCCCCTGCTTCAGAGATTGAACAACAGAGGTATTTTCAAGCGAGACAACCGCCAAAGTGCTAGAATTGGTAAGCAACATATTTTGTAAAATTGTTTTCTTTAGTGGAAAATCCCTTTAAAAACTATAAATACAATCTCATCGGGAAGTCATTAAAAAAAAAAAAAAAAAAAAAAGATTGTATTTTATTACACTGTTAACAGTAACCAAAAGTATATTATAGGCATACCCCCATCAGATGCGATCTATTGCAGAGAGAAAGGTTAGTGTGCAGAGTTAGCCATAGACAAGGCATTAACAAACACAAACAGCATTCCCTACAAATGCTGATCAGTATGCAGGAATGCTACAGCACAGCAAAAGATTATTATCATTCCTCTCAATATACCGTATAATACGCAGGAATGCTAAAGAACGAAAACCCACTCAACTGCCCAAGATATACAGCACCACCGCGGACGCTTCTTTGACAGCGCCGTGGCTGCAGTATAGGACAGTGCTGCCGAAACAGAGCCGAAACAGCAGCTCTCCTGCGTGCGCCCCTGTAGATAAGTACAATCCTAATTTTTAATGAAGGAAAGCAAAGATGTTAGGAACCCCTCCAGCCAGTACAGCAAAACCCGGAGTCTGCTCTGAAGTCTGGTGTTCACTGTTGCCCCTAGTGGTGGGGACAGTATTGGCTGCAGACAAACAGAGGGTCGTGAGATGTGTACTGGCCAAGGAGAACCCAGGAAGAGAGTGCGATGGCAGACAGCAGCGTGGGGTCCAGGCAAGGGTCAGCCGACAGCAGACAACGTATCCAAGGAACAAACCAAGGTCAGGGGTCACAGGCACAGGTTCTGAGTCCAGAGACAGGCGTAAGATCGGGGTCACAAGCAGAGGTTCAAAATCCAGTTTCAAGCAATAGGTTGGGGTCAGAAGCAGAGGTTCAAGGTCCAGAAACAGGCAAAGGTCATACATAGTAGTTCAATCCAGAAGGCTTACACCAAACAGCACAGGAGCAGGTTAGCAGACAGGGAACTGGAAGCTATAACCGGCAGTGAAGCTCAGACCTCACTGCCTTAAATAGTACTGAGAGCCAATCAGGACAAAGGAGAACAGGGCTGACAATCAGCTTTAGGAGGCTGCTAATTAATTACTAGCTAGAACTGGCATAGGTAATAACATAACCAGGAAGCATGTATAAAAATATAAATGAACCAGTTTAAATCATATGAGAGCTCCCCCTGGAGTTGGAGGATGTCCTTACACCCTCCTTCATCTATGCAAGAAGGATAATCCCAAAGAATAAAAACGGAGCATAGAAATTAGAGCACGCGCCTGGCTGCAAGATCACACCAGGATGCAGCGTATCGCCGCGGCTCTTGACAAAAGAGAGAACTTCTTGTTAAATACTTTAAAGCTGCAGGCCGCACAGTAACAAGGTGTAGTGCTGGGGCTCAAGACCCTCGTCCAGCCCCTGGGGCTGCTATGTGCAGCCGTTTTTTTCCCCCAGGGCTCTGCCCTTGTCGACTGTAGTTTTTGCTTCATCCTCCTGTTTATCCCCCAAGGTATTGAGCAAGATGTGTAAGAGGAGGAGCCCTGGATAAGCGGCTGCATGGACTAACCCCTGCACTAACAATATTTTAATAGGTGGTAGTGACACTAATAAAAAAAAATAAAAAAAAATTAGAATATAAATAGAAATGTAAAAAATGTTAAATAAAAAAAATAAAAGACAAAAAGTAAACCTACATTAATTTCAACCTCTTTTACATAACTAATTTATTTTGACCATCTTACCAAATTAGTATATTTGTAAATTAATACAATACGAATACTTATCAAATATACAAATTTACCATAACTCTCACAGTGCTTCACACCACTCTTAGCAGCCAACAAACTGGGGCACAGATAACTTACTTAATAATAACGCCACATAAAAACCTTCCTACCACTTTAGTATTACTACTTACAAAAATGTTTAACTTTTCAGTATTTATCCTAAACTTCTGCTTGATATAACCTTCCTTATGGCTTAATCATTAGAAGGGGGATATTGGACTGTCTTTAGTACATGTGGCAATTTTATGTGTTTGAATAAGTACTTCCCTAGTCTGTAGTTCACCACTATCAGTGGCGCACCTAGGGGGGGGTGTCTGGGTCTCCAGAAACCCCCCTCCTCCGCTAACTAAGTGCCCACCATAGTGGCACTGTCCTATACTGCAGCCGCGGTGCTGTCAAAGAAGCGTCCGCGGCGGTGCTGTATCGTATACAGCACCGCCGCGGACGCTTCTTTGACAGCACTGCGGCTGCTGTATAGGACAGTGCTGCCGAAACGGAGCTGCTGCGTGTTTGTTTTTTTTGGAGGTTCAGGGGGGAAACCCCCCCCCCTTACAATCCTGCGTGCGCCCCTGACTATATTACCCAACTACACCCAACTGTAATCCATGGGCTAAAAAAACCCCTGTATGGCAACACTGAACTGCTCCTCGTGGAGCTGCACTGCAGGTGGCCTTGTCTGCAAGTAACCAATTCAAAGTATCTTCAGTCTGACTGGTTAGACTGTAAGAGATGTGACTGGTTAGCTGCATCTAGACCAGGCCTGTCCAACCTGCGGCCCTCCAGGTGTTGTGAAACTACAAGCCCCAGCATGCTTTGCCAGTAGACAACCTGTTGATAGCTGGAAGGGCATGCTGGGACTTGTAGTTTCACAACATCTGGAGGGCCGCAGGTTGGACAGGCCTGATCTAGACCCTATGCAAGGCCTCAATGAACTTCTGCAAGAGATAATGAACTTCTGCAAGAGATATTGTTCTATCTCCACCTCTAATCATGTCACAATACTGACATGTCTAAACCTGCCCTTACTGTACTCTGCCTTCACTTGCCAGCCCCAGTTCTGCCCTCCTGGAGATCCTAGAAGACTGGTCATGTGACGGGGGTAGAAGGGGACGTGGTGACGTCTTTGCGTCACCATAGCACCACCCCCACTATAAAATGCCAAAATTCACGACATTGACTAGGGGGGGAGGGGGCTTACATACGTGATTAAGCCCTGCCCCCCAATATTGAATACTATGAATTTTGCCATTTTTAGGATCCGGGTAGTTTGCCTACTCTTCCGGGAGGACTCCCCGAAATTCGGGAGAGTAGGCAAGTATGCTCTAAGTGTAAGGAGCTGTAAGTGAAAGATATGGCCGAATCTGCGTACAAATGTATGCATATGCAGTGCCGAAATGAACAATTACGCAAAATGAAAAGGACCATGAGCCCCAAAGAGTGCACTTTACATACGATGCCGCTAAAGTGCATTTTTAAATTAAGTGACTATAATCCACTGTGTCCACTTGCATTTAGCAAACCTTAAATTGACCAAGTACATTTCTGAAGCTCTATTTTGGAATATCTGTGGATAAAAATATAATGCGCAATTCATTGATCAGAACTAGACAAGTCAAAACGCAAAACGTTATAAAACAGTGATGGGATAAGAGTTACGGTGTCCCAGGTACTCCGGAGACAGTCTGCAGTTAGCATTCATAGAAATGTATTACTAATATGAAGGACAATACCACGTCTTCTGTTCTTGCATGAAGTAATGTAAATGTGACACTTTAATTCTTAAATATGCAGAAAGTCCCTGGCTGGCACAGATTACTCCTGTAATGAAGTCCCACCGGCATTGCTTTTTAAGCGATTAGAAATTCTAATTCTTTGTTCCTGTATTTACTGACTGGTAAGAGGTTATCCGACTGTTACAAGGAAAGGTTTAACAGGCTTACAAAGAGTATATTTTACCAAACGCAAAGCCTGTGTTCTCGCTTAAGAAAAACAAAAGAAAAACATGTTTCTATACATTCAATGACATTCCCCCACATTGGGGTAGCGGTGTACGCAATTCACCATCATTAAGCTGTTGGTGGGGTCCTTCCTGTGGAATCTGGTACAGATATATACTGTAGCATCTTAAAGCATCAGCGCATGGTTAATTTCAACATCAGCTGCATCGGTATAGCAATAACAGACAATTTTATTAGGTGTCACAACTTCCCAATAACCCTTCAAACAGTCCTCCCCAGTTTCAAAATTCAAATAAAATATTCAGTTTTGGGGGAATGAGGTATTTCCGTTATTGTACTAGCTGTTGAAAAGGTATCTTGTAAAATTAAAACTGTGGGGCATATTCAATTGTTGAATATGCCCGCGGCGTTAAAAGTATTACCGTTATTACTAAGCTAGATTTCAGCTCCCAGCTCCGAGCCGCGAGCTGAAATCCAGCGAGAAATGTACCGTAATAACGGTATTTACGCGCACTATTACCATCATTACGGTAATAGTGCGCAGGGCGCGTTACTATTGGCAGTAACGCCAACAATTGAATATGCCCCTATATGTGTATTTCATATGAATAAAACTAATAATACTGTTGCATGCAAAGGCACACATGACAAAAATTATTTACTGAATGTTTGGGGCCTATTTAAGAAGCTCTTATTCCCCCGAAAACAGGTAGTTTTGGGGGACAACTGCAATATTAAGGATTCCAGCTATTTATAACTAATTGCAGTGATATCTGTTGTGGTCCAACTGTTGTCGTATACTAAAGCGTAAGCCATTGAAGCCTATGGGGAGAGCATTGCGGTAGAGGATCGTTGGGACAGCCATTTATCGTGACTGTGACCCTTTATGAAAAGTTCTGCCGGAATAACAATCTGTCATTCCTTAGTGATGAGGAAAGTAAATGACCGTGTTAAAAATGTGTCTTAAAGATGCCCCTCTAGGTGAAAAGAAATCAATACGACCTCTGCAGGGCACAAATGTAAAATGGTATTACTGCTGCAAAAGGGGGTTTGAGTAGGAGGACCAATCAGAAGCTGCAGTCCATGTGTCCATGTGATTGCAGAGATGCACCTTCTGCTTTGGCCCGACAGCCACAATACCAGATTGCACCCCTTTGCCGCTGAGGCTTTTCTCACCAATGTACTAAGCCTATTTTGGCGGGTCACATTCAAACATCAATATCAGTAATTTCTTTATGCAGTACCACACAATTTATACCTTGTTTCTTTTAAGAAGACTTTATATATTCAGAAAAATGACATTACTTTACTTATAACACAGCAAAGAAATTGTATTTATTTTTTTAATTCAAATTGCAAGAGAGTGAACTAAAAGCGAATGTCATTTTCTCTCTAAACAGCACCAATAAATATTTTATTGTTCTTGCTTTGGCATCAGTCCACCTTTCTAAAACAGCAAAACCAAGATTCTAAACATAGATCTTCATAACAGAATCTGCACTTAATAATGGTGATGCATTTTTTTTTTGCTTTGCAAATTCCCACAATGTGTAGGAATAATAATGGTAGGCATACCAGTCTAAGACTTGACAACCTACATCCTCAAATTGAGGTACCCCTGAATTTATTTAACACATGATCACCAGACAATCATTTCTAAGAGGCGACAATCCCTCCCACCATCCCTTGGTGCCAGGATGGAGAAGATCTGGGCACTTTTAATGCCCTCCTCCGTCCCCAGGCTGATGATTGTGCATCTATGACTTAGAGATTTAGTGAAACATGCAATTTTACCAAAGTTATATACGGTTTTTTTTCATGCAATTAATTGTGACTTTGTATGTCTACAAACAAAATATATATTTTTTTTTTTTACAGGTCTATGCTTCTCCAAACTTGCTCTATGGTGAATGGCAAAATACAGAGCAAACATAAGCAGAATCTAAGTCATTACCCTCAGAGGCATATTTATTAATTAATGGTGTTTTGCCCCATTAATTGTCACCGGTCACTGCAACGATGACAGATGATTTTTCGGGCACATTTAACAAAAAAAAAGTCATCCCAGGACATCGCTTCCGGTAGAAAGCTGTCAAGACTACTTACCTTAAGGCTCCGGTTACTATCGCAATCATGGTAAATAGAGGTCGTAGAAACCTATAGGGGCAGCTTTTGCCGACAAAGACAGTGAGACTGCAGCAGATATCTGCCACAATCCTATGTTAATAGATAATATTGTTACCTAATAATGCGGTTATCCACCGAACATTTGTGAGGGATTTTCAGCTCTTAGGAGGTTCTTAAATAGGCCCCGAAAGCGTATAACTCACAATGTGTTGCAACAAACAGATTGTATACTTTAATTTTTATACATTGCGATATGTAACAAACTCAGAAAATGGTAGCGTTAAAAAGTGATTTGAATAACACTGCCAAGAGTGTGGTCTACAATACCTACTATACATCATTGTGCACAGCATAAAGAGATACAATTACGGCCTAAAATACATTCAGCTGTTTGTTGGGTAAATGGAAGTTAATTAGAAATAAAAGGAAGAGAGGGTTACAAAACAGAATAAAAATCTGTACAAATATATCTGACACTTAACATCTTTCATCATTTAATTAGTCTTGGCGCTAATGGTAAAAAGCAATTATGGCTTATACGTAGGGGTACAATTCTCACTATGTGTATTTATAAGCATTGCTGCAAAGCTATTCAGATTTTATATAATTTTTTTTAAACCTGGTTAAGGATTTTATTTTATTCCTTTACTTATAAATGTAACATACTAAAAGTTCTTTCACACTGTTTCTCCAAGCTTGTACTTATGTTTTTGGAATGGTTATAATGCCATATATACATTTCTTACTCCATATAGCTCTGTGTGGATGTTGATGATATTTAAAGTGTGATATATAAATATTATTAAACAGTCATTGCCTTTCTTATTTTATTTTAAGAAGGAGTTGTCCATTCTATTTTGTCAGACACGTATGAACATTACTGCACTATTTCATGTACCGAAGCGGACCATGACCACAAGTAGTTTGGCTTGGAATTCATTTACATTTAATATTGTGGCTAGGACTATAACAAATACATACTGCAATTTTTGCACCATAAGATAGCTCACAGCTTGTAGGATGCTGCCACACTGTTGCATAGCTTCATCTCTTCCTTTAAACTATTCTGTCAATGCACGCAGCGGTATTAACTGGGATGCCATGCAGTGCACCTAGACAGAGGTATTCAGTGGCAGCATTCTAGGATCTTATTCAGACCATAAAATACAAGACACTTTTGCGCCCACTTTTTGGTGCAAAAAAGTACTTTGGTCTAGAAGATATAGCAATTGGATGCCAATGGAAACGCACAGTAGCCCACAATTGAACAAAACTCTAAGGAGTAAATTTATCAAGCTGCGGGTTTGAAAAAGTGGAGATGTTGCCTATAGCAACCAATCATATACTAGTTATTTAATACATTCTACAAAAGGACAGATAGAATCTGATTGGTTGCTATATGCAACAGCTCCACTTTTTCAAACCCGCAGCTTGATAAGTTTATCCTTAAGTCTTATGGGATGTATTGCACACTATAGGTATGCACACGACACTGTCACTTCTTTTGTTTTATGGCCAATGAACATGGTCATAATACTCACCATCAATAAATATTAAACAACCTTAACAGTTCCCTACAATCGAGCATTTGAAAACATCACATGCATTAGCAAATTACATATGAAAATTGACAGGTAAAATATAGTAACACCAAGTAATAGATCTGCAAAAAAAATAAGACAAAAGTTAATTCACTATTTTCAACACTAAACCTGCATTTTTTTTAAAATGCTCCAAAAAAAAAAAAAAAAAAAAAAAAAAAAGGAAGGGGGAATCAGCTGCAGAACCTCTTAGTAAACGTTCCTTATGACTCATTTACAAGGCTGTGGATTTCTCCGGTTTTCCAAGCGCAGGGAATATGGAACCAATATCCAGCTGCAAATAGAAATTGGGCATAACAGCACGGCAATTAAGTATCTTCTGGTAGATACAAAATATACAGAAAAAAGGTTATTTATTATTTGACTACATTGTTAAACTACACAAAGTACAGAAGAACTGGACACAGAACTTGAGAATTGGTACTGTGCAGGAGTTAGTACACAAATATGATGTATACTTTCTGGGATTATTCTCTGAAACATAGGCTTTCTTGACAATGTCAACAACTGTATCAACTTTATAGATTGTAATAGCAAAGACATGACCTTGGCTACAGACATTGCTATAGCTGAAGAAAGACTGTAGTAAAATGGACTGTACGTATGACTCATTAATAGCTATTTATAAAGTGTCATGAAACTGCATTATAATAATTCTAGGTTTTGCAGCCAGGACATTTAACAGTTCTGACAAGCAGGCTTTGGAGCACATGCAATGTTAATTTTCTAAAGATGACATAATTAGTGGACTATTTTTACAGCTTCACTCATGAAAGTAGAACATTGTCTGTAATTACTGGAGTTCAACGCCTCCAATATAGAGTTCATCAGAATAGCTTAAAAAAAATTTTAAAATAATTTTAAGAATCTAAGCAACAAATCCTAGAGAAAACCCTGGGATTTCACGGTCATCGCCAATTACTGTGGATTAAGCTTTATGTTGTACATTTAATAAGAAATAACTAAATGATTGATAAAGATCATGTGAAAGGTCAAGTTTAAAGAAAACGCTTAAGTACAGCAGCTCAGTACTCTGTAATAGATGCATATCTCATGCATGTAGTTGTGACTTTAAGCGTGACCCTACTGAGCAATACACTTATGACCTATTTCCATAGGGAATATAGCCCAACATTAAGATTAACTCTCCCAGCAAATTGGCTATCAGAAAACACAAGGACAGGAATGTATGTCTGTCACAGACATGAGCCAACTGAGAAAGTCAAATAATATAATGGATTTTTATTTCAGACAGATTTGCTGCATAAGCTACTGGAATCTATACTGTAGTAATAACAGGGTTGAATTGTCAATTTTTACAGGAAATTTAAAGAATTTAAATCAACACCTCTGTCCTACATCTCATGTCTGAACCTCCTTTGTCTATCTTAGGGTTTAATTTATATTTGTGTGATTTTTATGTTTCATTTGTACTTATGTATTTTCTACTTATAATTGTACTTATATGATTCAAACTTGTAATTTGTACTTAAATGATTTGTTATTATGTTCAATTTGAATTTGTGTAATTTATACGCCAACTTCCCAGCGCTGAGGAACTTGTGGTGCCTGACAAATAAGCAACGATAATGATAATTGTGCTAACCTGAATCACGGTTACAATGCATTTTATATGTAGGTTACCAGAGTTGGTATGAAGCACTGAGGATAGTTGTGTTTTATTTTTTAAAGTTAGTACATTGTTCATGGTTGTCAAAAATCAAATCACAATTACAGAACTATTTCAAAGCTCCCAATTCAAATGTAGCAAATCATATGTAAAGAAATATGACAAACTCATTCATTTGTGCTGATCTTCACCTGAAAAAGGAAAATTCATCAACAAATAAGACAGGAGTATGTTTGTTTCCATATTTGCATGGTGTCGTGTCCAGTGACAAGACTGTTGGCTATCTACTGGTGATATTTTAGGTTCGGCTGAGACAGATTTCACGAAGATATTCAACAATAACATTGATGTAATGCTAGGTACAAAATTGTGTTCAAGATTTAAAGAAGATCCTCAGGGATGTGGAAAGCCACGGGTGCCCAAAGCATCTTCCCCACCAGCACTTTGCTTCTTACCTTAGCAG
Organism: Mixophyes fleayi; assembly: GCF_038048845.1. Classification (NCBI taxonomy): domain Eukaryota; kingdom Metazoa; phylum Chordata; class Amphibia; order Anura; family Limnodynastidae; genus Mixophyes; species Mixophyes fleayi. The sequence continues at coordinate 219,200,507 of NC_134406.1, read as the reverse complement.
ACGAAGTTGGAGTACAGAGTCTAGTGTTCCTTAGACTAAGAGCATGGCGCTAGACTGTGACATCATACCATGTCAGCAGCTGGTTCGGGACATGAAAAGCACTGAATGAGTGAGATTAGACTCACCCTAACCATTGGCACCCTATGCAACTGCCTAGGTTAGTCTAAAGATAGCACAGGCTTTATCAAGGAACTCAAAACAAACATATTGTCTGTTTCTTTAAAATGCAAGTCCTTCGGGAATACGCACAACCGTATTCATCTACAAGCGGATCTGAACAAACGTCTGTTGTTGAATACAGGTCTAGATACACTCTGCTTGGAGAGACACAATACACTGCAGGATACATACAATATAGCTGTGGAATATAAAGTCCCAACAGAACGCACAGAAAAAAAATATTCAATTATTCTCAACTGTTAATATTGTAATAAAAAAAAAAATATTTATATTTCCCAATGAAATACATTTATCATGATGTTACTAATGGTTACATAAAATGCATTTTTACTGTTTCTCTTGACTGCAAACATCTTGTAGCATGCACACGACAGTCATAACTACTCTGCACGAGGTAGGGTACGCAATTGCGATTGAGGGGCTTAACCTGCAGACATGAAAATGTTCGCAGGCTAAATGCCGACATTTACAATATGTAGACAGGTTTACAATGTCATCATTGTGACTGGCGAGATTGACAATGTCACCAGTCACAATGTCAACATTAAAAGAACAATGCCGCTGGGTCTGGGGTATACCCTATGTGCCAGCATTCTCTCAATCACAATTTTGACTGTGGCAGTTACATATGACCTGCAGCTGGTGCAACTGATATGATTGAAAAACACATACCTTAGAGATGCCCAAAGTTTGAATCGAACGCAGCTGGGTGCACTTGAGCTTGGCACGCTCTAACTGCACATTGACTACATGCATGTGCTCAGTTCCCTCCCCTTTCCGCCACTGAAATTGCAGCCTGCCGTAAATGTCCTCTGCATCCAGATGCGTTTTCTGGCGTATAGTCCGATTCTGGGCATACAGAGCAATTTAACGAAAAATATGGCATGTGTCAGCATTTATGTTCCTTTATGAATCAGTCATCCATTGTCTAAACTGGATGTATTTTAGATGGATACAAGATAGATAAAAATGAGACCGACCAATAAATAGATACACAGACACACAAGACAGAGAAGCCATATTCTTTACACGGGAACTAGAATTATTCTCTTCAGCATAAAATGGCAGCTTGTTGGTCTGATTCCTACTGTGCAATTCACATAACTAATGTATCAAAGAGCCCTTCTACTTCACGATTTTACTTAGTTAATTGGAATCCTGTCATCACACACACAAGCTGAACTGAAAAACTAACTTAATTATTTATCTTTTTTCAGTCCAGGTCGCTTGCACACGTTTATAGTGAGTATCACTAAACAAGGTATGCCCATCATGTAGTTTTGAAAATCTAACATTAATAGTACAGTCTTAATAAAGGACTAGTTGCAAAGTATAGTTAACACATGTATATTGGTTTTTAGAAAAACGGCAGGCTCCTCTTTCTCTTAGACTTCCTACAATAACGCCCCTTCTAGTAGCCCCGATATCTATTCTGGGGTTCATTTTCACATATTTGTGTTTAGCTGCATTCCCGCCAATTCACTGATCTCTATTGGAAATGTTCTGTCTATACACAATAGCTCTGACAGGACCTGAACGCCAAGAAAAAGTCTTTATAAAAGTCCACAATAATTAACTAAAATTCAAATATTTTGTTGCATTATTTCCTTATTAAAAAAATATTCCAAACTAAATAGCATAATATTTTAATACTTATTATCGAATATTTAATAAACATCATCATCTATTTATTTAAAAAGCACCACTAATTCCGCAGCGCTGTACAGAGAAATCACTCACATCAGTCCCTGCCCCATTGGAACTTACAGTCTAAATCCCCTAACAAAACACACGCACAAACCGAGAGAGACTATGGGCAATTTATTAGCAGTTAATTAACCTACCAGTATGTTTTTGGAATGTGGGAGGAAACCAGAGCACCTGGAGGAAACCCACGCAAACACGGGGAGAACGTACAAACGTTACCAAGATAATTCTTGTGGTGAGACAAGTGAGAGTGTGTTTAAAATTTGACAGTTGACAATAGTTCAATATTCTGTTATGGGGTTATATCAAATCGTTCTTGTCACTATTCTATTCAAAAATGTAATAATTACTTCTGCTCAAATACCTATCTCTAAAGTAGTGATTAAATGTTGCTTTTATTGATGACAATACAAAAGCAATTTAGTCTTGTCTTTAATCACTGTATTTATTTGATGTTCTTTATGAATATACTGATTTTAGGGATCATATATAGCAATATAAATCATTAAATTTCATTAAATATCAAAGACTGTTCACTTATTGGTATGTGTCCATTTTTTAAATGCAGCCATATTTATAATACTATTCACGTTCAACTGTGTGTCATTAATTTGTCTGTGAACTAGTTCAAAAGGTATATCTAATGTTGTAGCTCAGTGGTTCATATTAGATACACATTTGTTTCCTGAGCTTGAAAGCAGCTGGTAGTATTTATTTATTTTTTTAACTTCTTTATTTTGGTTATTTTGGTCAAACATATAGCAATAAAGTGTAAGCGTACAATTGAACAGTTAATAACAAACAGTAAATATGAGGTAAGAATAACAAAATAGAACCAGAAAAGACAAAAAAAAAAAAAATCCCATCAGATAACCAGACTGCAAAAACATATGACCATATTTTTAGGCTTAAGGGAATTTTAGGAGTGGAATCGGTAGAGATTTAGTGAGAAAAGGGGAGGGGTGACGGTACAGGACTAGTAAGAAGCAGAGTGTTCTAGTCACTTGCAGTATTGTGATTTGTAAGGTATCACTGAGTGCTGAGTAAATAGTAAAAGTGTCAGTACAAAGTGGAAAATCTTAATACTGGGATTCTTCACATCGTGCATGGGTCAAAGGGGGAAAATCAGGGGTCTAAAGACGATAAAGTGCTGGATGTATTTTTGGTGCAGCCAGCACTTGAAAAAAATATTTCTGTATTAACAGATCATGCCTTTCCCATAGAGATCAATTATCTTTATTATAATCAGCTATTTATATAGCCTTACTAATTCCGCAGCGTTGTACAGAGAACTCACTCACATCAGTCCCTGCCCCATTGGAGCTTACATTCTAAATTCCCTAACACACACAGAGACAGACTAGGGTCAATTTAATAGCAGCCAGTTAATCTACTAGTATGTTTTTGGATTGGGGGAGGAAACCCACGCAAACACGGGGAGAACATACAAACTGTGCTAACCAGTAAGCCACCGTGCTGCCCAAGTGATCTATTCAAATGTGATGTCACAGCTGAAGCTGACATATGGCTAAGGGTACTGGGGACCCAAAAGAAATATGGACCCCGCCAGCATAGAAGATGGAATACCAGATAAAGGATTTTCCATAATTCAGATAAGGGAGCAGCAAAGTAAAGACATAAGTCTGAGAACCAATACTTTAACAAATATAATTGGCAATTTTAGTAAGAACAGTCCATAAACCCGAACTTTTGTTAGTGGTTACTCTACTCCCACTTATACCACCCACACTAAGCACCATCATCCAATCTCCATTCAATCTTCTAGTTTCAGCTCCGTCCACTTTCAGTTACAATGTAAGCTCTCTCATGAGCAGAGCTCTCCATATCCTTTATTTTCATGTGTGCATTTAGGAACCTTACAAATCAATAATAATAAATAATTATAGGCACAATTGTGCCATAGCAACCAATGAGGTAATGCTTTGTTTAGCAAGTTACAGTTGGAAGCAAACGTGTGATTAGCTGCTGTGGATTACTGCACATTTGCCCTGGTTACAAAACAATGCCCCCATGTGTCTTGACATAGGAGAAAGCTTAAGTACAATTCTATTTTAAAATGCCCACATAGTTTGGGATACAGCTTTTTGCCACAACCACTGAATAACCAGGTCAGAAAGCAATAATCCAATTGTTCAGGTGTCAAGATAAACAATAGATGGCAATGCTCTGCAATTCCCGGTCAAACAATGACAGCATAACGCAGCAGAATGGGGGTGGGGTGGAAACCTCAGTGGTGTCAATGGCTCTTAGCAAATTGATCTATTGCATATTGGTTCAGCTTATGGATGCTTTCACTGCGTAGGGGACAGGACCACGTTAAAGGGCGTCTGTAGGCAATATATGACTTCTAAAGCTAGCACCCCTACTCCCCCCTTTTGAATGCAAACCACACTGTTTTAGGTTGTCAATGAGAAGCTGCTTGGACAAAAACATACTTACCCTTAAATTTTCATCACCAGCATTTTTTTTATTTTCAATATAAACTGGATTAATACATTAACATAATCATGTAATTTTGCCAAAATAATTATGAAGATAAATAGTATTAAGAACAAGTAAATATATAAAAATTGATTAAGGCAAAAGTAGACCTTTTCATTTCTCTGCTAATGATCATAATGACAACATGTTACATTAAAAAAAATGCATTAATATATATATTATATAGTCAAACAGTCATATGGTTACTAAAATGTTTACCGGGCATTTTTCTGTAGTAAGACATGTGAGGTGGAGGTAGGCACTACAAGCAATTCTTAACAGTGACATCATACTATGGCAGAACAAATACAAAGTCATAATTGCATTTTGTATAAGGCATAGTACAGTAGAAAGACATCACTATTAGAAGCTGGTTTTGATACAACACAAACAACCTATTTTCATTCTTGCACTGACGTCATCTCTATAGACCACTCTGTAGCTAAAAGACATATTATATGTACCTCATTCTATAGCCTCCTGTAGTTAATAAAATAAAACCAAACCATAAAGAACCCACAGTTATACAGAAAAATAATAATTGTACAGTATAGTGTAATGATAACCATGGGACCCCCTCCCAATTAAAACATACTCATGATAGAGCATGAGTGAATGACAAGCAGCTCTCTTTTCATATTAAGTGCAGGGACACGGCCAGGATGGGCTGTGTAAAATAATGTCTATATACGGTCTTGATAATAAAGGATGTCATGCATGAGTTTAACACTAGGTTTCCAATCCACACACCAGCAGTGTCTGACAGCAAGAGTACTAGAAGCCGGGACAGACCTCCACATCTCTTCATCCCTGTCCTCACATACTCTCATCTGGAACACTGACCCCACATTTCAACCTCTCACAATGGCTTGATACCATTATGAACACAGGATATGATTTATACAATTGATCATGAGTAGGTAATGTATGTATAAACATAGTGTGACTGTAAGCAGCACTGCAGGGGTGGGCTACTAATACACCAGTTTATTCAATGATAAAAGGTAATTCAGCAGTGTATCTGCCATTCCCATACATAATATGCACCCTCCATTCTGCAGCTGCCCCATGCAGGACCGTGCATTGGTAGACATGAATTGGTGGTGGAGCATGCAAAAGGGAGAATGGCTACCAGCTCGCAGCCTGTTCAATGGATGATCAGCTGGTGTGCACCTGTGAGCTAATGTGCAGATCCTGCTGTAAGGTCACCGTGTAACAGTCTTACCGCTCAGGGGATGCCTCGGCAATCGGTCCCGGCACATGCTTTGCAGGTCTGCCCGGACTGGTGATGAGAGTCAGACTTCTGTGCTCTTAATCCAATTGCAAGGGCTCGGAACTAGGCAGCGCCGCCACTGCTGCTCTGTGTTTACTTTGCCTATTGCATCGCCCTCCCCGCTGCGGTCTCTGCGTCTCCCAGCCTGGCTGCCAGAGTACGTCATGCTATGTGTAGCCTCACCTTGCTATTCACCAACGCGTCTTACGCACAGTCCGCTGCCGTCTGCAGGCTGGAAGCTGCAACGCTCTGCCTTGTAATGACCCAATGGAGAGCGCAGGATGATATTGTGATTCTAACATTCTGGATACTCGACCATGAAAAGCATCTATTCTGACGTCATGCCAAATGATTCTTACTCCAGAGAAATCCTCAATCCTACTGAGCAGAATATATTATACACACTTCACATTCGTGTGTGGGAATCTCTGGCGCAAAACGTCACGTTCCACCGATCACTGCATGTGTAAAGTCATGCTGTAATCCAAACATTTGTACACAAACGTGGACATAATGTTTAACTCTTGTTGGTTCAAAGTATCAGAGCAAATAAAATATAACCATCAACATATTCAAGAGGCGCAAAAGACTAAACTTGTCACAGATTGCAGAACTGTGCTTACACTTGGCTATCTAGAAACCCTGGCACGGAAGTTGTGTTTGTTTTTATGGATGGGAAATATGCAGGTGAACAACTACAAAGTGTGTAATAGATGCTTTCAGTAAGATCTTGCCATTATACACTGTGATTGGTGTAATTTTAATTGGCAAAAATGTGATGCTAGCCAGTCCTTTAGTTCATTCCCCCTCCTTTTTATTTGCCCTTATGTTTCACAAGCTGAGTTCTATCCCCTAACATCTGTAAAGATAACTTGTGAAGATGTTGACAGTGCTGAATCCATTTTGTTATGTCATGCTCCAATATTGTGCATATGCAACAGTTTATATAGGGATTGGCAGGGGCTGGATATATTTGCATCTTGTGATGGAAGGAACTAGGTCAGAGTTATTCAAACCAGTACTCAAGGACTACCAACAGTTCATGTTTTCAGGATTTCTTTAATCATGCACAGGTGAGTTAATCTATTTGGACGGAGCAGTAATTATTCCACCTGATTATAGACAGAAATCCAGAAAACATAACCTGTTGGTAGCCCTTGAGGAGTGAGTTTGGACACCTCTGAACTAGGTGGTGATAAGTGTTTCCGCACTCACATTCCAGATTTCCTGGTATTGACCATTGTTTTCCTAATCAAAATCTCAAATTTCCCTCTTAAAATTTGTATTTAGGACGCCATAACACATACATAAAATGATAGATTTAACAGGAAATGTACATTTTACAGGCAAAGACAGTAAAACCCTGTTTATCTGAACAAACAAACATGAATTTCGCTCAAACTCACCAACTATGAGTAATCAAGTCTTATAGTGTGTATATACAGAGTAGCCACAACATTGAAACCACTGACAAGTGCATAACATTGATCTGTGTGGAGTTTGTATGTTCTCCCCGTGTTTGCGTGGGTTTCCTCCGGGTGCTCCGGTTTCCTCCCACACTCCAAAAACATACTAGTAGGTTAATTGGCTGCTATCAAAATTGACCCTAGTCTGTGTCTGTCTGTGTATGTGTGTATGTTAGGGAATTTAAACTGTAAGCCCCAATGGGGCAGGGACTGATGGGAGTGAGTTCTCTCTACAGCGCTGCGGAATCAGTGGCGCTATATAAATAAATGGTGATGATGATATATTGTCACAATGGCACCTGTCAAGTGGTGGGATATATTGGGCAGCAAGTGAACAGTCAGTTCTTGAAGTTGATGTGTTGAAAGCAGAAAAATGGTCAAAGGTATGGATCTGATTGACTTTGACATGGGCCAAATTGTGATGGCTAGACAGCTGGGTCAGAGCATCTCCAAAATGACAGGTCTTGTGGGGGTGTTCATGGTATGCAGTGGTTAGTACCTACCAAAAGTGGTCAAGAAGGACAACCAGTGAACGGGCATCAGTCAGGGGCACCCAAGGCTTACTGATGCGCATGGGTAACGAAAGCTAGCCCATCTAAACCACTCCTGCAGAATAGCTACTGTGGCCCAAATTCTTGAAAAAGTTAATGCTGACTATAATAGATAGGTGTTATAAAACACAGTGCAAAGCAGCTTGCTGCGTATGGGACCGGTCAGAGTGCCCATGCTGACCACTGTCCTCTACTGAAAGCACCTACAATGGGCATATGAGGTCCAGAACTGGATGATGGAGCAATGGAAGAAGGCATCTGGTCTGACGAATCACGTTTTCTTTTACATCATGTGGATGGCAGGGTGTGTCGTTTACCTGAGGAAGAGATGGCACCAGGATTCACTATAGAAAGAAGAAAAGCCGAGGGAGGCAGTGTGAAGCTCTGGGAAACCTTGGGTCCTGGCATTCATGTGGATGTTACTTTGACACGTACCACCTACCTAAACATTGTTGCAGACAAAGTACACCCATTCATGGCATGGTATTCCCTGATGGCAGTGGCCTCTTTCAGCAGGATAATGCTCCCTGACACATTGCAAAAATTGTTCAGGAATGGTTTGAGGAATATGACAAAAAGTTCAAGATGTTGACTTGGCCTCCAAATTCCCGAGATCTCAATTCAATTGAGCATCTGTGGGATATGCTGTAAAAATTAGTCCAAGCCATGGGTGCCCCACCTCACAAATTTACAGGATTTAAAAAATATGCTGCTAAAGTCTTTGTGCCAGATACCACAGGACACCTTCAGAGGTCTTGTGGAGTCCGTGCCTCAGTGGGTAAGACCTATTTTGGCGGAACGAGGGGGACCCACACAATATTAGGCAAGTGGTTTTAATGTTGTTGCTGGCTGGTGTATAATAGCTCAGTATAAAGTAATACTGCAGTGTAAATGTCATGTCTAAAAGCAACAACTGGGGAATGGGAGAAGTTCCCCAAACAGTATACTGCAAAAAGATATGTCAATTATGCCTTAAAAAATATGTGTTTTTGGGTTAACTATTAAGTCATTCTGAAAACTACATAAGAGATTCTTCACCTGTGAATTATTTCCATAACTGAAGTCTAGTAATGCGCTATACCAATGGTTATATATAATGCTATATATTGTCACAAAGAAACAAATTATCACCCTAATCATCTCTAATAATAATCATAATAATAATAATAATATTGTTATTACAGAAGGAAAAAAAAAAAGATGTGTTGCTACAAACAAAGGAAACACAGTATATCAGAAAAGACAGGTATTGAATAATCATCAACTAAAAAAAAAAAATCACCTTTGCCAAACATAGGTGATATTGAATTACAATATAAGGAGAAGTGATAAATTAAATGGAATTCATCCCCCTATTCCACATCTAGTTGGGTCAAAGTAGCATCCACTTCTTAAAAATATGCTTATTTTGGTGCCATTGGATATAATCAAAACAAAGTATTCAATCTACACAATATTTGTCATTCATAAAATGCAAAACCCTGTTATATCATGTAGACTTATCTGTTTCTATGGTGTGAGTTATGTGAAACGACTAAAAAAGAAAATTAAAAATCTGATTTCTAGAGCATAAAAACACCATAGGGAATACATCTATTAAATATCGCATGTCCCGTCATTTTATAGAAAGACATCAGAGCAACTCATTTAATCTTAAACTGACAGGTTAGGAACATGTTCTTTCATTTTAGCCACAAGGTAAAAGATTTAAGACCCTGTGCCAATAAGAATTATATTAGATCATTTACACTTTATCCCTGGCAGGGCTGAATGAAAGTGTAGCTGTCTGTATCTAATACTTAATTCAAAATCTTTACTCAGTTTAGACCTATATGAATGGAAGAAACATCTATCTTAATTAACAGTATTTTTTTAGTATAGCTAGAATATAGCAACCCAAAGCAGCTGCACTATGATGTACAGTATGTGAGAAACAATATGCAGATTTATGTAAAACTATTATTATGCAGCTATGGCTTCTTACTCCAGATGTCCGCTAAAACTCAGACACTTAAATTCAGGTGTCATGTAGAGGTGGATGGCCGTTTTATGTGTGTAAAATCTGCATAATTTCTGCACTGTGCATGCACACAAAAACTATGTGGAAGCACACATGCGTATGCAGAGTTTGGTGCATCTTACACTTTCAACTTGCAAGTGTAGGTCAAGTACAATAAGGATGTGTTCACAAAATAGCGACTAACGTAATCCTCGTTGCAGATGCATATAGAATATATACAGAAAAATATATATGTGTATATCTTGCCGATGCTGGGGGCTGGTGCCACGAGAAGCAATGATGATGCTAACCACCAGCAGCACTAGATAGCAGCTTCTGATTGGCTGATTTCAAATTGAACCCTCTAGATGTTGGTACTTAATTCATTAGTATGGTGGATATAATATATGAAGTTGCAGACATCAATTTCCATTACTTAATTGATATTTGCCTTTGGACTGTGGCATTTGATTTTTAAAGAGAGGAACATCAGATGTTTGCATTTCATTGAATTTAATTTGTATTTGTATATATGTTTGTGTATTTAATTATATTTTATATGGTAAATGCAACTTTCACATTTATTAATAATAGTCTCAAAACACTTCTCTACTGTGTATATAACACATTATTATATTGTGTATAAAAAGATAATCGACTTTACTACTAACACTAGCAAGCTATAAGTGCTAAAAAGTTATTTAACCCCCTCCCTCAGATAAACTTTACGTAGCGTGACATGAACCACCCTTCCGATAACGCACACACAACTTCTTGCTTGTACTTTGCTTTTTAATTATCAGGATGGCAAAGTAATTCACAACACAAAATTCCACAAACTTTCTTGGAAACCTGATTGTAAGTTAACAGTGACCAACTCCTTAGTCACCGGCCAACTTGTACAGCATCGGTCACACTGCATAATGAACAACTCAGGCTTAAATTTTACATTCCTCCCCTAGCCCTAGCATGATGGACAGATGACACTCCCACCTGGTCTTTATAGAGGAATTTTATTCAGGTGCTCTGATTAGTCTCAATGCAGACACACCCTGTCAACTGCTGTTAGATGTGGAAAAAGATAACTCTAAACCACTTAAAAACATATAGGTTGTGTCACACTCTATACTATTATTTTGTCAACCATATGTCCTCCACATGTATATCTTTAAACTTGGTGCACTGCTGTACAGATGTGTAACCATGTCTTCAGTCTTGCCCTGCTCCAGGGGCAGGCCTGCTTTGAACCAATACCCCTTCCCCAATATACCCATCTTGGATTTCCAGATGCAAAAAAGCAGACATTTTGAAACAAATAACATTCTTTATGCAAAGGTCATCCAGCACATCCAATACTCAGCAGCAAAATTACTAATCCTGAACAAGAAGTGAAGAGCAACAAAACATCATGAGCTGCTGAACACTCCAACTTTAAAGCTTTTAGCAAACATAGAGAAAATAAGCGAGTAATTGGACACCTGTTATCTGGTATCCGCTGAACATTCTGCCAATCATTAGGTATTCCGCATATAAATAAGTATTTTGTGACATCTTCCTATCCTTGAATAAGGCCATAAACTAGAGACCATGGCAATCCATAACCTAAAACTGCTGCAAATCCTGAAATTTATATATATATATATATATATATATATATATATATATATATATATATATACACAAGTTAACCTGTGCATGATACTCATGCATTCTAGTCAAATCAAGCTACTAAAGGTGTTAAAAAGTTCTTGTCATGCATTTGGGCCTCGCCCAGGCCTCCTCAGGGGAAGAGCGTTACTTCCCGATGCAAGCGCCCTTTTTTAACGTGGTTTTGTCCACATGTCACCACCTCATCATTTTTCTCCATCACCTCATCCTTCATCTTCATCACCACATCCTTCATCAAGCTACTTAAGGTGTTAAAAACTCCCCACTGTCACCCCCGGCAACCACCAACCACTCCCAACAATCACTTCTCCTTCAAGAAATATATAGGTCAGTGTATAACTCTGCCCAGCAGGTGGCGCTGCAGCTTGGTTTTTTTTTTCCACACACGCCACTAGGCATTTATATAGTAGATATATATATTGGTATTTCATGAGCCATGACTTCACCACGAGGATTCAACGGGATGTCCTCTTTCTGCCTCCTTCATTAATTCCACCAAGGATTCTATTATGCTTGAAGCACCCAAGGACAAAGTTACAACATCTTCCATTATATAACCAGCAAAATGCAAACCTGTGTCTGCTACTCACCTGGCCACATGAGGCCACCACAATGGGTAAGGCTGTAAAAAAAGACATCAGCTTCTGATTCACCATCAGGCACAGCCACACATCAGTAAAACTCATATCCCAGCCTACATCAGGAGTAATTTATGATTCTTCTTCATCATAATTTCACCAGGCCAAACCACCATAAACCCTGTAGGCACCCTAATTAAATACAAAAATACAAACCAGTCACATAAGTCAAAACACAAAAGGCCTGGAGCCAGATTCCAAATATGTAAGCAACCTCATGCTTCCCATCATTGCCTCCTTGCAAAATCCCTCTCAATATCTACAGTATACTGCTCAGCTGAAGTCAAAGACCATATATCAAACACCATATATATTTTTTCTAGATCTTCTTCAAATTCTCTAATAGATGCAAACTCAGACATGCACGATGCATCTTACTTCAGAGAAGCATCTCTTTTGTAATGGCAGTTCCCCCCTTGATGTTGACATCTCTGCAGGGGGCCACTTGAAGCAGGAGAGGACACCAAAGCAAAAGTGCTGAAATTCAAGAAACTAACTATGTCTTTTGGACCTGCTAGTAAATTAGGGTCTCTTAGAAGTCAGGGGCTAACTATTTGGGATCCAGCATTGAAAGGGCCCAGAGTGATGCATGTCCATCTGCTCTGTGGCCCTTGCTCTGCTGTTTGTGTAGGGACCATCACATGTGCAGTGGAGTCCCATTTGGGCTGTCAATTCCATTGTGATTAGTTGCCATATGTCGCTTTGAGGTGTTCACTTACCTACTGCAAGTGTGGAGGGATCCCAGATCATGCTGTCTTTGGGCACCCCTGTGGCAGGGGCGCATCTTGCTATCACTGGGCAACATAGCAATATTTGGGATGTGGGAGGGCCCAGTGATGCATATTTACTTAATGCACCAAATATCACCACTCTATTCTCCACTGTATGCCAGGAGAAAAAGCTTAGAAGATGGACCAGCATCAGGACCTTCTCACCTCCATGTCACATAGCCACCACACAACCTGCAAAGGTGTTAGCTTTGGCACTGCCTGCCCCTATAAAGAGTATGAAAGGTATGATATCCCTTTTTTTTCCAGCTGTTTCCAAACTTTTTTTTAGTAAATTAATGACAAATGCACTATTTTCCCCCATTGCACCAATTTCCAGTAAGTGCCAGGCAATCTAGTCTTGGGTAATAAAGAAACCAATGGTATTATTGGCTTAGCATAGGGATGAAAAAAATGCATTAGCATACACGGGTGTTAAGATTGAGGCCTTTGCTGCATATTAATTATATAAACTCACTTTTGTGAGTTTATATAATTGTGCACCTACCTTTTATGGGTCAATCTAATTTCTATGGCAGGTGCTGTGGCATTCTAATTCTCACTTCCCTCTTTTTGTAGAACAGAAGACCCAGTTCCCAGGTAAAACATAGGCTGATGACATGGAAAGGACCTCCTCATCTTTGTGGTGAGGCTCTGTATACCATTCCTTTTGTTGTGATTTTTTTGGTCTTCATCAGTAGGAAATGGGACCCTCTCTATATACACTAGGCCTGGGGACAGGTGAGTATCAGTAAGCAGCTTTATGGGAAACAGGAGCTGCTAGAGGTGTAAACCATAATAGGACTGTGTCCGAATTCCTAGCTTGAACTCCAGAGAGATTGATAATGTAAAAATAAGTGACTTTATTAGGCAGGGATTCACATGCAGAGACTGGTGCAGTAAAACGGCAACACAGTTCAAGGTAGCAGATACAACAGCAGGACTGGCAATATAGCTGAATAACTCAGTAAGTCACAAATGGTAAACAGTTTGTAGAGGCAGTACGGAGTAGCCAGATAGCAGACCTAGCTCAGAGGCTGGAGAAGCTGAGAAGACTGAAGGCACAAGATGTACCACGGGTCAGGACACCTGGTATACTCAGGAAGCACAAGGTACTGAATGAACCAGGGTATTACGTTTAATAAATAAAACAATTTCCCACAACCATCCCCAGCATTAAACAATTCATATTCACATTTAATAAACAGCCCTCCTATCCAACCTAAGCCCCATATTAATTTAATATCCCTAAACCTTTCCAGCATTAAATGTCCCATCACCTCACCTAAAATTAATAGGCCCCAATATTAATTTAAATAGTCCCATCACCCCACAAATAAAAAAAATAAAGTAACACCCATTAAATAATTAGCCCTGCCTACACTCCACCTTTAAGGGCCTGATTCATTAGTAAAGCAAAAAAATGAGTAACTTTGCACCTTGGCAAAGCCATGTTGATGGCAGATTAATAATTGGGGTAGGGCAGTTCCTATATCAACTTTAAATGTCAATGTACAAGTAAAGTTATAAAGTATTTGTGTCCTACATTAAAAAAACAGCCAGAATTTATCTTATGTGCAAAACCAAAAAACAAATTTGCACCCCTTGCATTGTAACAGTTTTGTCCAGGAGAAAACGTACTAAATTTTTTGCCTTTTTTTCCTTAATGGATCAGGCCCTAAATGTATAGCCTACCTCACACCCACGTTATATTAAGACTCCTCCTCTTTTCCTTTACACATTTTAGTAACAAAGCCCCCTCATTCCCTCGCATCTCTGACTTTGCCCTCTCATGTCTCTCATTGCTGCCGTCTAGTTCTCATTACAGCCCCTTCCCATAGCAGTTTTCCGTAGCGTAGCCCCTTCCCATAGCAGTTTTCCGTAGTGTAGCCCCTTCCCATAGCAGTTTTCCGTAGTGCAGCCCCTTCCCATAGCAGTTTTCCCCAGTGCAGCCCCTTCCCATAGCAGTTTTCCCTAGTGCAGCCCCTTCCCATAGCAGTTTTCCCTAGTGCAGCCCCTTCCCATAGCAGTTTTCCCTAGTGCAGCCACTTCCCATAGCAGTTTTCCCTAGTGCAGCCCCTTCCCATAGCAGTTTTCCCTAGTGCAGCCCCTTCCCATAGCAGTTTTCCCCAGTGCAGCCCCTTCCCATTGCAGTTTTCCCTAGTGCAGCCCCTTCCCATAGCAGTTTTCCCTAGTGCAGCCCCTTCCCATAGCAGTTTTCCCCAGTGCAGCCACTTCCCATAGCAGTTTTCCCCAGTGCAGCCCCTTCCCATAGCAGTTTTCCCCAGTGCAGCCCCTTCCCATAGCAGTTTTCCCTAGTACAGCCCCTTCCCATAGCAGTTTTCCCTAGTGCGGCCACTTCCCATAGCAGTTTTCCCTAGTGCAGCCCCTTCCCATAGCAGTTTTCCCCAGTGCAGCCACTTCCCATAGCAGTTTTCCCCAGTGCAGCCCCTTCCCATAGCAGTTTTCCCTAGTGCGGCCACTTCCCATAGCAGTTTTCCCTAGTGCGGCCCCTTCCCATAGCAGTTTTCCCTAGTGCAGCCCCCCCTGCCTCTCACTTACCTTGCGGCGCGCACCATCGCTCCTCAGATCAGACAGGAAGTTCCTGTCTGACCGCATAGCATCGTGGGACCCCATTAAGCAACAGGCAGCCTCGCGATTGGCTGCCTGTTGTTTTCCACTGGCCACCAATGTCTGTGATCGTTGCTCCCCCCTCTCTCAACCCCACCAGCAACTTGACTGTCCCGGCACCCCCCTCCCCCCTCTGCGCTGAGTAGCCCCCCGCCGGCGATGGACCGCATAGGGTGACCTTAGAAAAAAAAAAAAAAGAATTAATTAGTGAGGCGGCCTCGTCAGGGTACCGGCCTACCGGTATTCTTCCCGGTAATGTCAATCACCAATCCGCCCCTGCAAGCAGCATTCCAAAGGAAGATGCTGCAGTGCAGCCGAGGGCAGATCCTGACAGCCTGGTTCTTATCCTAGGTCCTTGTGTTTTGGTGTCATAATATACCATCTCTGGGATGGGACCCCAGCAGTTCTACTAAATGGGGGCTGAAGAGTTATTGTGAAAATCTTATGTTTAGCTGGAGTTCCCCTTCAATTGTTTTGTACCTATATCAGTAGGTCAGCCAGTCATTCAGATAAGTAGGAATGCCTTGCTACTTTCATAAGGTAAATTGTGTGTGATACTAGAATAAGATCAAGAAATGAACACTTTAAATCCTACAGCTTAATCTTACATTCTTCTCTTATTACCACAAAGCCTTTTTTAAACAGGATAATATCAAATTTGCCATTTCAAACTATATGCCAAGTAGAATATGCATTTTAAAAGGATCTAGATTAAAGCAAGTCTTAGGCAGGACATATTAATTTAATCTTCAACAATAAGGCAGGAGAGACAGCCAGGAAATAGTACTTGATACAACATCGATAAGAATTAGCTTACATTCTCTGACATAGGAGCCAATTATTGTGCTATGATAATGAGACGGTTGGCAGACTGGTGGTAGTCTATGGAGATGTATATGATAAAAAGCAAATCTTTATTGGTATATGTTAAAATACACACATCCTAGCAGAAAGAAAGCTACGCGAAATAGTTAAAAGAAAACAAAAATAGTGAAATTAAAAGTTGCAAATCAACTGCAACAATCGCTCTATGGTCAAATTCTTAGGGCTAATAAATCATCTAATATGATATAAATTGAAGGGTCAGTGGGCAAGTATCAGGTCCTAATACAGAGGTATGTTTGTAAAAATATCTATCCTTTGTCTATCTTATCATAATAGATACCATAGACTACCAAATCAAATATTCTCCTTTAAATTAGAGCCCTAATCACTGTCCTGATACAATTCTCAAGGACAGAGATGTGGTATACTAAAATAGTATAACTGGTATGTGTCAGTTGTATAGTATGAACATTTCCATTAGTAACAGGTTCATTATCTATCTGAAGAAATAAGGGCAATGTAAGCCATCAAACTATACTCTGTCCCAACAAAGGGATACACTTAGTAATATGATTAATTGTGTATAGGTCTGACAGGTTTAGAGGCTGTGCCTGCTATGGTTCCTAATATACAGGGCTAACAAAAATTGGAAATTGTATTTGCTATCAGTGTTGTCACACATGCTAATAGTTTGTCCAGAGATTAGTAACTCATAAATCCTTTAATCCTGAATCATATAAAGGTATTGTTCACTAAAATGTCCTCAAAACCCCACAGTTAATTGTATCTCCGTTATCACCTGTGACTCATAAAGGTTCAAACATTAGTGAGGCGCTCACATTAACATTTCTATGTGAGTCTAATTTGCCTGTAAACTGTCTCCACTAAGATTAGTAACACATAGCATTGGTAGTCTATCTAAATGCTAGTATCTTATGTCTCAGTCCTCTGACCCTGAATTGAGGAGAAGCGCTAGTCGCTGTAGTGTCCCCAGAACCCCACACATCTCTATCGTTTAAATTTAATTTTGGTAGGTCTGTAAGAACTAAATATACATAGAGCGCTATCTACATATTAGGTTTTGAGACACATAGAGCGAACGCCAACGCGCGTTTTGCTTAATTAGCTTTTTCAAGGCTGATGTTGAGTAGCCGTACTCTATCAGTGCCAGAGAGGATCGTTTTAACCAGGGACTTGCTCAGCCAACTCTACCTGGAGATACTCACAGATTCTGGGGAATTGGTGAGCCTACATTGGAAGGAAGACTGATACCCAGAGTCCCACCAAGCTGGTGGAGAGTTGGCCAAGCAAGAGCTACAGACCTACTGATCGGATCAGAACTCCTGACCCAATGGCCCTCTTGGATTGTTCAGTTGTGGACTGTGTTGCCGTGAATTTGTGCCTGTTGGGACTCTAAGCTGAGAGGTAACCTGCTGGAGACTTTGTGTTTTTTTTTTACTGACACTTATAAATTTACTGACACTTGGTATTCTCCCACATTGTTCCATCTTCTCTAGGAAGCGGGCAGGATGTGGGAGAATGGCCTGCTCACCAAGGAGTCCGGGAGACCTACCCAGAATTCCAGAGTCTCTTGAAAATTCCGGGAGAGAGGGCAAGGTGGCTAAAGGACAATAAAATTGGAATACAGTTGCAATTTTCAACATTGGTATCATCAGATCATAGAATGTTCCTCCACTTGTTATCAGGGTCTCCCACATGCTTTATAGTAAAACTCTAGTCAACATTTCAAGTGAGTTTTCTTGACCAATGTTTTTTTTTACTATACTCCCTAAAGCACAGATTTATAAAGTGCTCAGGGTAATTTTATCCCATGTACAGTTTCTCCCATCTCTGCCATGGTAGACTGTAAGTCGGAGTGCCCTACTTGCACAGATGTTCAGTTTTGGAGGATGGCGCGTTCTAGATAATTTCACATTTCTGTCATATTGTTCTGTCATATTGTTCTGCCATTTGTTTATGATGGAATTGACAGTGCTCTTGGGCATTTTAAAAGTATTTGAAAATGTAATTTCTTTGATTAGAGCTTTATGAGAAGCTTTTCTCTGATGTGCTTTGAATATTCTTTCATCTTTATGATAAACCACTGCTCCACGTCCATGAGGCCTTTCACTTCAACATCGCTCACTTGGCCTCCCCTGTCCACCAAGATCATGTTCCCCCACCTCGCATGACTGACCACCTGGCCAAACCTTATACCTCCCACCAGTTCCCTAACCCATTGGAGATGATCTTGCACTAGTCTCCACCCACCTGGTAGCTAGGCTCACTTACACGGCCTCAACTTTGCCGGAGCCCTCCATTGGGTAGTTGTCACCTCCCTGCTGAACTACTGCAGTGGCCCACCAACCCCTCAGACCTTCTGAGACTACTGCAAACATCCTGGTAATTCTCACCAACCCCTCCATTGCTGGACCTCAGAGTACTCTCTGTCAGCAATCAGTGTGCCCTGTCTAGCACCCAAGTCCAGCTTTCACTCTTGACCAAACTGTTTATGTGTTCTTGCCTTCCACTTCTTCATTCACCCCTTTCCCAATCCCTCTCTATCACATTTTGCCTCCTCTCTCCCCACTGGCTCCTTACATTTCTTCCCACTGATTTCTTTTTATTTCTCTCCACACTGCCCCATCATCCTCTCCTCTCTTCCCTCCTATCCTACCTTACCTCTCCTGTTCCCCTCTTCCCCATCCTCCTTACCTAATTTCCTTACCCCTTTCAAACTACCCAATCACTTTAGCACAGCTTAATGTCCACTTTGTTCCTATTGTTTCTCACTACTTCGTCCATCTGGAAAGTAAGCTCTCACAGGCAGGTCCCTCTAGGTCTCATGTCTGTCCACTCCTTTGTCCTTGTCATGTCTTAAACTGGAGTTTTTCTGTATGATATGTGATCTTTTCCGTTACTTGAAACCATGCATTTATTATTCTGCTCCTGTTATTGTTATTACGTTTACTGCTTTCATGTATATGATAACTTTATGATTATGCTGTGGATTCAGTGGCGCCATACAAATAAATGATGATGATAATGATCTTAGCAAATTCATGTGAAAACTTGCCTGTTCTCTAGTTATTGTCCTTACAGTATTTGTAATGAGTTAACAAAAACCCGTGAGTGTTTTTTTTTTTACATTCAATGTTAAAATCTCCTAAATAAATCTATTCTGATTCCACGATGCCAAAGGGGAAAATACTTTTTAAAGCCAATATATTTTATATTGCTTGCTCACCCTGTCACACATAAATGGTACCTGGGCTTGTGTTTGCAGATTAAAACATTATGGACAGTGAGTATAAGCAGTTTTTACATTGCAGCTTATTTTCTCAATCAAGAAATGCAATGAGAGGCATTGCTGGTCCAAGGTTCTAACTATAGAGTCAACACTTCTGGAGTCTGAAAGGATTATGCATCCGTAGGTGCTCTCAAGTAAATGTACAATAATGTAGCTCAAAGGACAGATATCTGGACATTTCAAATGTTTGAATCTTACAGATTATCTTTACAATAACTGCTAAAAAGATGCCATACTGGATCAAGAACATTCATATCACTTGAAAGACAATACCATCACGAATACTACAGGAACCTTGTTACTCAGTCTCTTCGAGAGTAGGCCAATGTCAAATTGTCATAATCACAGACTTTCTGATCATTTATAAAATGTACTTTCCCTTGTGAAATCCGTGTATTTATTGCACTGTATCTGTAATATAAAATTCTTTACCAGCGCAATAGCATAAATAGGTGTATTCCATTCCATCTCCCACATTTGAACCTAATCAACAAACTGCTCTGAATGTGTTCCAAGAGAGTCTGTATGGTTGGACCAGTGCACTTCAAGGTGCACACTCACTCTCCACTGTCAGGAGACATCTCAGCACACTAGAAGTGCGCCAATATTTGCAGAGAAGTGTTAATGCAGCGGTGGACACTGTGCAAAAGTGTGAATGTCCATCAAAGTCCATCCTCCCACCTTTCATTAAATAAAACTTATCTGGCTTTCTGAAATAACATACTGAACAGTTTAGCCTTATTTATGGCTTAAAGTAAACATGACAGCTAGTGGACATTTGGAGCATTTGTAAAACTAGGCACACCGCATCTTAGTGAGGAACACACTGGCTGCACCCAACTCCTCCTATCAGTTGGCGCAGACCTCTGATTATTGCCCATGATACCATCTTGCTCACAAAGACGGCAGAAACCTAGGAGAATCTGCAAAAATGTAGGTGCACAGTGCCAACACAGAGGAATCTGTGCTATGCCTTGTCGCCTTGTGTGTAGTAAATGAGGGCATATGTGTAAAATGATTTTTCATAGGGAGATTTATAAAAAATACATTGCGCTTTATGTTAAATTATTTAAATTCAGTAATTGGTGGATCATGATTTCTGGGTCAGTGCCAAAAGATTGGCAGAAAGCAGATGTATTACCAACCTTTATCAACAGACCAACTTTGGAAATCTGGATTATAGACCTCTGAGCCTAACTTCTGTTGAGGGTATTATTTGAAACAATTCTGAGGAACGTGATTCTGAAATATATTGTAGAAAACAATGTAATAAGACAATATATGCGTGGTTTTATAAAGGAGCTGTCATGTCTAATGCATTTCATCAGCTTTTATCTGGAGGTCATTTTCAAACTAGATCTTGGTGTGAAATTTATGTGATATATTTGGATAATGCAAAAGTGATCAATACTGTCCCATATAACAGTCTAGCACATAAGATGAGCGTACTATGTGTAGGGTAAAAATATGTACATGGGTAGAGAATTGACACTATGTAGGGTTTTTAACACAGAGCAAGATAGTACTTTGCCTCAGAATGACACATAAATTGGTATTGAGCAAACCGCTGAGCCTGGTAGATAAAATTTAGATAAATGTCATGCACATAGCCGTGGAATAACTAAGCAAGATGCACAGTGAATGTAAAACACTGAAGAACACTGAGGTGGAAAAGTACTTCAGAATATAATTTGACAGCTGAGTAGCAGCACAGTGTCAGGCAGTGGCTACAAAGGGTAATAAAAATCTGGGATGCATAAAAAGGGGATAAATGCATGTGATGCCAACATATTATTACCATTATGAAAGTAATTAGACCACACCTTGAATAAGGGCTACATGATTGGACACCTTACTTCTGTAAGTAGGACATATGGGAAGTTGAGAGAGTCCTTAGAGGAATTAGGGGGTTACATAATAAATAGAGCTTAGAAAAATTAACATATATAAATATATTTAACATTCATAAGAAGATTTGTCTAGCAATCTTTTCTGACCAAGAACCATACACAGGATTAGTGATCATCAGTTTCTAAAGGATGAAACAAGGCTTCACAATCAGCATAGGAAGGGGTTCTTTACTGTAAAGGTGGTTAAGGTGTGGGATTCCTTACCACGTTAGATGGTAATTGCAAATTCACATATTATTAAAATTGGATTGGATACATTTTTTACAAGAATAGCTGTAATCAATTGAGAACATTATGGGATGACTGATCTAGGAAATAAATCCATTTTTGGCTTAGGAAGGGGCTATTTTCACACTATGGGATTTGTTTGCCTTCCTCTCTAAAGTTTGAACTTGATCAACCTGTGTCTTCTTTTTTCTCCAACATTTAACCATTCCGCTGAAAGGCATGTGCACACAAGCATTTCCAGACACTTCCTAGCTGCATTCCATACACAGCACAGCATACTGAGCATTACCTGAGCTTGAAATAGGGATCTTTCATCCCTACAGTAAAAGAGCCTGTGTTGTAGAATGATGGATGATGACCATGAACACAACAAATACTATTTGTATCCCTCCATGGTCTCCTACAACACCTGTGTGCATGAACTAAATTTTTTAGCAGTTTTAGTTATCCTCTTTCCAGTTCAGTTACCAGTCTGTTCCACCAGAGGATGCAGCTGTAAAAGCTCATGTGAACGTGGAATACATAAGCATTACATTTTTATCCTTTTTGTTTTATCTGCTTGCATGTTTGAGAATTGAAAGATGTTGTGTTGAACGGATGTGCCCTTTACATGCCTATCAATTAAAGCTAAAATTGCGAATAAGTTGTGTACTTATGCTTTATCAAATTTACAAGCCTTTGATTTTTGTCTGCTGGAGAGCAGTGTTGAATTGCAGTTTGTTAAATTGTATATGTGCTTTTGTTTTGTGAAGGCACCTCTTATTAATGCTCTTCATGGTGTGTCAGAGTAAGGTACAGTGTGTGGTTTTGTTTTGAGTTTAATTTCACTTACCTCTGTAAACTAGACAAAAGGTGAGTGTCAGATGGAGTAGTGAGAGTGAATAGCAACAGATGGGACTGTCACAGAACTGTCCCTGGAAATAATTTTCCCCTGAAATGTCCGTTATTTTTATGTACAATACAATCTCTCTATTCTGTATGCTGTCTAATTCTCAGTATCTGATGTATTTAGTGTCTATGGGTGTGATAGTTTTATAACAGATACCCAGTGCTTTGTCTGTGCCTAGGGGGCCAATATTGCCTACTACTGTCCCTGTTGATAAAATTAAGTTATGTGTGCTTGGTGGTACGTTATAAATTAAGTTGTTAGCATCACAATATCACATGTTCTACTTCTTCTCTGTATTTATTTGGTTTACAGGGAAAAAAAATGCAAAAAGCAAAAAAGAAAGCCATAATTTATTCCATGCAGATCTCCTTAACTGGGCCAAACAAAATCAATGGCAACTTTTAGAAATAGTTATAAATAATTAGATTTCAAGCAGTAAATTCTACTTCACTTTGGAACTAAACTCATCTATGGTGAGTAGCAGGTGTCTGCAATATAACAATCACTCAGGCTCATTCTCCTGTTTTGTGTCACTGTGTGTATTGCAATGAACATGGAGTAAAGAAGGTCAAAATCTAGTCTGAGGAGGTCAGACAGAAGATTGTAGCCAAACATGGACAATCGCAAGGCTACAACTCAATGTCCAAAAAGTTTGATGTTCCCATTTCCGTTGTACATCATGATGTTAGGAAGTTTAAGGCCCATTACACTATTGCTAGGGAGATTCCACTCCATGTAGCCTCCATGGAAAGAGATAACTTGATCAAATATCACTATTGTTTGAATGATGAAGAAAACACATTCTCAATCAACTGCCAAACACATTCAAGCTGATCTTCAGACACGAGTATGACAATTTCAACTCGTCAACTCAATGGAAGGTGGTTATATGTTAGGAGAGAGACCCACTACTGAGTGAGAGTTATCATAAATCCCAACTAGAGTTTACCAAACCACACCTGAACAAGCCAAATTGCTTCTGTGATAGAGCTTTTTGGTGAAGCGCATCATCCTTATGTTTACAGAAAGCAAAACAAAAATAACACCTTCCCTCAAGTCAGGCATGAAGGACATTCAGTGATATTTTGGGGTTTCCGTGCTGCATCTGACAGGGGGTTTCTTGAATGTGTAAATTGCATTATCAAATCTTGAGATTACCAGGCCAATTTGGAGAGCAATGTTAAATCCAGTGTCAGAAAACTGGGTCTCTGTCAGAGGTCATGGGTCTTTATCAGGACAATGACCCTAACACATACTTCAAAAAGTACCCATGGTTCAGGACAATACACTGGACTGTTGTGAAGTGGCCAGCAATGAGTCCAGATATAAATCCCATAGAACATATGTGGAGAGAACTGAAAGCAGCAGTTAAGAGTAGGCACCTTAAAATGTGGGAGAACTGGAGCACTTTATACAAGAAGAGTGGATCCAATCTGCCAGTAGAGGGGTGCAGAAAGCTCATCAATGGCTATGGGGAGCATTTGATTGCATCTATTTTGACCAAAGGCTGTGGTACCAAATATTAAATCTAGGGTGTAAATAATTTTGTCTATGCTATTCCCTTTACTTTAATGTTTTAGACCTTGGTACTAAAACTACTCAGAAAAGATATCAATAGTGCCCAAAAACCTACAAAATTCAGAGCCTTATGTTTCATTATTATTACTGCAAAATATTAATAAAGACACTATTAAGTGCCAGTTACAATAAACGTTATTTTAACATTTCTAGCTGGTAGTCAAAGAGAAACCGTGGAGCAGAAGTTGATCTGCCACCCCCACTGTCACATCACCCTTCATGTCTGGAAAGAAGCACTGCCAGCGTGAACCTCTGTTTGCGATAACATTTTGAATTCTCCAATGGCACATGAATGATAAACCTGAGGTGGGCTGCTCAAACTGTCCCACAAATATGGCTGGCACTGGCAGTTTGAATGTTCTGATGTCTGGATTGGCTCCCCATAGGAGGTGACACCACCATAGGAGGTGACACCACTGGAAAGATCTTCTTGGAAACAGCACAGACTATTATTACATAGTTGCTGTGGTAATAATGAGGGTATTGGAGCCATAGTGTACACTATTGCCATGTGAGCTGTACTAGTATTGAATGCATGGCAACAATACCATACTCTGTGAGAATGGAAGCCATTATTTTCCCTCTTTGCTAAAATAAGATACTCCCTAATAAACCCTGGAGCAATCAGTTGTCTTCAGGTCAAATATTTAAGTGATTGGAGTCCACCTATGTAAAATGAAAATGTTTCAAACAATTTAGAGGTCCCACAATTGGTTAGTGCATTTCCAAAGAAAAACTTCATCAAGAAGATCAAAGAACATTCAAAGCAAATCTGATAAGAGGTTATTGAAAAGTAGTGAAGAATATATGTAGATTCCAAAGTGTAACAGGTTACCAAGATTACAATCCTGAAATAATAGCACAAAGAAAGAATAAAAAACTGAAACAAAAGATTTATAGGAAATTATTTATTTACCTTCAAAATATATGTGTTATGTTGTTTGTTCTGTGACAATGTACTAATTGCCGATTCTTGTCTGTTTGTTAATGCTATTTTCCCAAATAAATAGTTAGAAAAAAAAATATATATATATATATGTGTTATGAACCCCACAATCAGCAACCAATAACCCCTATATAAAACCTATGGTGCTTAATGTTTTTCACCATTAGCAGCCACCTTACCCGGAAACACAATGTTCACTGGTACTTGAATGTCCCCTGGACTTGATCCCAGTAGTGTACAGTTGTCATTAGTTGTGAGTGAGGTAGGAACTATGAAGCAACACACAGACAAAACAAGAAACACAGGACACAAAATAGAATGGTCAATTGCTAAGCTGGGTCAGAGGACTGGAGATGTACACAAAGTCAATAAACAGGCCAGGAGTTCAAGGACAGGCAGAGATCCAACACCGAGGTCCAGTAAACAAAGCCATGGTCAAACACAGAAATACAGCAGCAGAAAATAATTAAATCTAGGATAAAGATGCAGGAACTAGCTGTCACAAATCGGGGTCTTAGTCCCGTTTACACCACTCGATGGTACAATATCACCGTACATCTCCCTTTTGGTCAAAGGCAGCATTCTATCCTGGGACAAGCGTGACTTCTGTCTGCAGTACTGGAGGCTGCCATCTTGGATAAGACATTTGTGTCACGGGCACTAGGAGTCTTTACCCAGGTATCACCAGATGATAGACTTACCAGAGCAGTATAGGTGGTAATATGGTACTCTGGTAGCGGGGTGATCACGGAACAGGAGACAGCAGATGATGAGAGAATGCTCGAGGAAAGTCTATGACTAGCAGCACTGGTAATAGATAGATAACTGTACACGAGGAACTGGATGGACAAGGAAACGTGAGGGTAGTCAGTGGTCTGCGTATAGCAAGTTGTACCACTGCTATAGTGAGGAGGAATGTCCAGGAGTAACGAGGAGGTGATGAGAGTCACCGGTCTGCGTATAGCAAGTTGTACCGCTGTCTGGGTGAAGGAATGGAATCCAGGTGAAGGTATCCGGGGAGTCAGTGGTCTGCGTTAGCAAGTTGTACCACTGAAATATATAAGTGAGGAGGAGCACGGGGAGATAAATGCAATGCAGAGTATACACGGGCACACTGAACTTGATCCCACGATGATATGCACACAATAATAATAACTGAGCAGCACTGCACAAATATACCAAGTCACGAGAACTATCCAGGCTAAACGGTAACACAGTCTAATGATAGCAATAGTCTCAGTGGATAGG
The DNA here is from genome assembly GCF_038048845.1 of Mixophyes fleayi. NCBI lineage: Eukaryota > Metazoa > Chordata > Amphibia > Anura > Limnodynastidae > Mixophyes > Mixophyes fleayi. The sequence continues at coordinate 219,174,191 of NC_134406.1, read as the reverse complement.
AAACTCCGGAGGAGAACAACTCAGTCCAGCTAGATATGCAATACACCAGCACAGTCAATGAGAAGTATGCATACCGTGGTTCAGGAGGGCAGGCTGTCAGAGAGAGGTGCAGGGATACCTGTACGGCTGGAGGCCGGCAGGATGCGAAGTCCCAGGAGAGTGGAAGCGGTAACCAAGTAGGTGCAGCGCACGGTAGGTAGACCAGCAAGGATGTAAACAATACTCAGGAAGCAGTAGTATATAGAACTGGACACCTGGAGAACACGGGAGAGTTGAGGCGGTCTAGCTGAGATGAAAGCAGCGGAGCGTTGATCCGATGCAGACAGGCGAGTTGACACAAGCAGGAACGCTGTAGAAGCACGGAGACAGCGGATCGGCTGGCTGCAGACACGATGAATACTGGAGGGTTGCGATGAGCAGGACACTGCAGATACACAGAGACAGCGGATAGGAATCAGCTGGTGCAGTCACGATGAAACACGGGAGAGTTGAGGTGAGCAGGATACTGTAGAAGCACGGAGGCAGCGGATAGGAATCAGCTGATGCAGTCACGATGAAACACGGGAGAGTTGAAGTGGTTTGGAGACTGTAGAAGCACGGAGGCAGCGGATAGGAATCAGCTGGTGTAGTCACGATGAAACACGGGAGAGTTGAAGTGGTTTGGAGACTGTAGAAGCACGAAGGCAGTGGATAGGAATCAGCTGGTGTAGTCACGATGAAACACAGGAGAGTTGAAGTGGTTTGGAAACCACAAACGAACAACAGGAATCAGCAGGAGCTGAATACACGAGGAAACACAGGAACACCTTCAGAGGCTCATGGGGAATGAGACTCCAAGATCAGGCAACGAGGTATTGACCACAGGTGCTTTAAATAGGGAGTGTTGCCTGATCAGCCAATTAACTAAAAGGAACATGTACTGAAGGGTTGAAAGGGCTGCACATGCGCAGACCCTCAGGATGGTGGACGGCCACGGTTCCTAAACACACGAGAAGTAGCACTCACAGTCCGGTGAGTGACAATTTGCTAAACATCCTGCTGGGTCGGAACACCTGATCTTATCCACCAATTAGCTTCCTCTATAAGACTATAAGAGTCTCCTCCTACACTCGGCAAATTACCAGTGCAACACTTTCCTAGTTCCTGGCTATAGACTACCACAGTTGCTCTTTGCTGCTTCATTCTGCCTGCTGTATACAGATCTCAACCATCAACCCTTCGTGTGAATTCAGCTTTATCCTGCTTGCTGCTTCATTCCGCCTGCTGTATACAGATTTCAACCATTTACCCTCTGAGTGAATTCAGCCTCATCCTGTTGCTAATACATTGACTTCAACCATTTACTCTCTGAGTGAGTTGAGATTCATGTTGTTTGCTGTTTTATGGATTTCAAACCATTAACCCTTTGTGTGAATTCAGCTTCATCCTGTTGCTGTTATATAGACTTCAAACCATTAACTCTTTGTGAAAATTCAGCCTCACTCTGCTTGCTGTGATACAAACTTTAAACCATTAACCCTTTGTATGAATTCAGATTCACTCTGCTTGCTGAAATAAAGACTTTGGCTATTTATTCCTTGTGTGGATTCACCTTAATTCTTTATACTTGTGTACAGTTTCCAGCTGTTACTTTCTGCGTGGATCCTCCTCTCATCAATTTATTCCTGTTTCTCCTACTGGCTATCTGGGGTAGTAGGTTGTTGTTCAGAGCCATCTCTGTGTCTCGGGGTACTGACTTTCAGTTCCAGGCCTACCTCAGGTTCTGAGTTGTCCAGGGCCAGCTCCAGGCTTATTCTGTTCAGGAGGTTGCCACCCCCTGTATAGTCTCTGCCTGAGTTCTGAGTCTTCCAAGCCCCAGTTGTGGTACTATATTCCTCTGAGTTTCTAAGTTCTTGGCGGTATTGAATCTCTGGTCATGGGGTCAGGTCCTCCCTGTTCCCACGTCCAGGTTCCAGTCCATCAGGTCCAGTTTCCAGTCGTTTATTCCAGTACGGAGTCCAGTCCAGCATTCCTACTCCTAACATTGGGTATACAGGAATAGAGGTACCCCAATGAGCAAGTCATTCATTTGGCCTCCCAGTTTCCACTACCTCCCCGCCACAGCTAGCCCCAAGGGTCCCGAGACGGATCCCAGAACCTCTATTGCCGTAACACTAGCCTAGGTAAATATAACACCAGCAAGGCAGTAATGGCAATGAGTGTATTTACGCAGGTCATGGCCAATCAGTTGCTGGGTAAAAATCATGTAAGCAGCAAGTCTGACTAATCAGCTGCTGAGTACAAGGGTTGTGAACAGAGAGCGATGACTGCTCAGCTGCTAGGTAATGAGCAGTGATGAGTCTAGGAAGAGCTGATAATCAGCTGCAATGTGGAATCCTCGTTAGCAGCTCAGGAAGCAGCATGAGTAAGGCACACAACAACTCTGATATTCAGCAAAATCTGGAATGGATTTCTGAAACAAAACAGAAACCAAAACAAAGAGCAGCAAAAACATAACATTAGACTCTTTTTAGTGGAGACTAGGACAAGGTTTTCACTCATCAGATAGATCCAAATGAATTTCTCACTTTGCAATCTTTATATAGCTTCTTCAGTTTGAATTGAAATAATTGATTCTACCTTCTTACATTTCAGAAATCAATACTTACTATGGACTGTATATGATAGTAGCCCTCTATCTAAGTATGAAATGTGAACTGTATGTACTACAGTTTTGTAATGGTTTTCTGATAAAGGAACAAAAGACAATGCATTTCATATGTCAGTCGCTTTTAAAAATGGTATTATAGTATTTTTCATTTGATCTATGTCTAGTGTCATGGTCCAGGAACGTAAAAGCATATAACATTTAACAAAGATCCATGAATAAAGTTGCAATACATTATATCATACATGCAATCAACATATATCAATATATACATACATGGCCTGATTCATTAAGGAAAGCAACACAAACGTAATGTACATTTTTTTAAAAACACACATAAATCGGGCATACGCATGATCATATTCAACTACAAGCAAATCAGGAAAAACATCTCTAGTTAAATATGGGTCTAGGTACGCTCTGCAATGACAGTCACAATACACTGCAGGATACATACAATCAGGCCCTTTCAGAGGTTCATAGAGGCTCAGGGAAACTCAGATTAAGAGACCCCCACCCCCTCTTTCGTAAAAAAAAAAGCAAACATTAAATATACATTTAAAATGTATTTTAAATTTATTTTTATACTTAACTTTATTACATTATATTATATTATTTACACATAAAATACTATATACATATACATATACAGATGTGCTGCATTATTAGAGAATTCAAATTAGAAATGCTTTTCTAGCTTTTTTTCTGCAAATGCAGCAATCAGTTTGGAAGAATCCAACGTTTGTGCCACGTCACAGTTAATATTGAGAATGGGCAGCCCATTCAATCACTCTTGCCTCATATTTGAGCAATGATAGTTTTTTTGCGTTCTTCAGCACATTTAACATTTGTTCACCAGAACCAACAGACACTGGCAAACTGAGGAAAACGTGTAATGCAATTCTGATGTTGGGAAACAACCCAGAAAGTCCTATTTCTAGGATTTCTGAAAGGTTCCTTTTTTCTTGCTTTCCAACTTAAAATTTGTACTATAAATTTGCTTCAGGAGAATTAGTTTGTCACTGAAATCTTGGTCAATATCTTATTTGTAGTGTTGCTGAAAGTTTTCTGTTGTGGAGCACAGGTCTTCATTACTCATTTTGTTGAACTCCCAAAGAAACAAGTTACAGATTACTTCCAATGAAGTATATCGACAATGAAGACCAGACAGAATGGAGTCCTCGACTACATAGAAATCGTTGCCCCTATAGTGCTTTTTGGCATCGGATTGAGTAGGTAAATGGCAACTGGTGGAGAACTCTGTTGTAATCTCAAAGTTTTTTGCTACAGTTTTGCATTCTACGACAATCTCATCTCATTTATCGTGCATCTGTTCAATGTCTTTGATAAGAAATTTGATGTGCCCCTTCTCCATCACACTGTGTCCCTTCTGTATCACACTGTGCCCCTTCTGTATCACACCTTGCCCCTTCTCCATCACACTGTGCCCCTTCTGTATCACACTGTGCCCCTTCTGTATCACACCTTGCCCCTTCTCCATCACACTGTGCCCCTTCTGTATCACTCCGTGTCCCTTCACATCACACTGTGCCCGTGGCCTTCTTCACCATCACACTGTGCCGCTGGCCCCATTTGGTATCACAATGTGTCCCTGACCCCCTTCACCATCACACTGTGCCCCTTCTCCATCACACTGTGCCCCTTCTGTATAACATTGTGCCCCTTCTGTATCACACCTTGTCCCTTCACTATCACACTGTGCTTGTGGCCTTCTTCACCATCACACTGTGCCCCTTCTGTATTACACGGTACCCCTTCTGTATCACACTGTGCCCCTTCTGTATCACACTGTGCCTCTTCTGTATCACACCTTACCCCTTCACCATCACACTGTGCCCGTGGCCTTTTTCACCATCACACGGTGCCCCTTCTGTATCACACTGTGCCCCTTCTGCATCACACCTTGCTTCTTCACCATCATACTGTGCTGTGGCCTTCTTCACCATCACACTGTGCCCCTTCTGTATCACAAGGTGCCCCTTCTGTATCACACCTTGACCCTTGACCATCACACTGTGCTCTGGCCTTCTTCAACATCACACTGTGCCCTGGCCCCCTTCACCATCACACTGTGCCCTCCATCACGGTTTACCCTTCATCATTTCCCTCTTACTACATTGTGCCCACTGCCTCCGTTCCTTTCCTTACCTTTTACTTGGTCTTCTTTCTTCTTTCTTCATGCTTGCAGCTCCTCTCTGCGCCACTCCTCACTAAAAATGCCGGGCGTGATGACCCGACGGGATGCCAGCTCCCAGGCGCCACCGGATTGGTAAGTGTGTTTGTGTGTATATATATATATACTCCTGATGAAGTCTGTTTAGATGAAACGCGTAGAGGTGGTTATGGATCCAGGTTATCTATGATGTCCGCTGATATAAGAGTCATTTGATTGCTGGTTCAATGGTTGACTATATTTTCTATCTGGTACGTGTACATTCTGTTTTTAATAAAATCTTTTTACTTGGATAATGCACTATGGAAGCGCCCCCATCTGTTTGATATCCTAGGAATTGATTGACCCGTGGAGATCGGGTTAGCGAAGGGGAAGACGCGCAGACCAGTGACTGCTAGTGCTGATACTGTTCGTGGGAGTATTACTTATGAAAGACTATCTGACACGGACACAATTAAGTTACTCTGTACACCTCTTAGGTGCTACAACAGAATTGTGTTTGAGCGCACTGTATATCTTTTGTGTTATATATATATATATATATATATATATATATATATATATATATATTTATTTTACAAATGGACATGGACTGCCCGTTGAGGCAGCAGCAACAGGCCCCATTATTGGCATGGCACCGCTGGTAGTTCTGGCTCTGGGTGGTATGCTAGAGTTGAAGAAGTGAATAAAAATGTGAATATATATATAATTTTATACTTGTTTCCCTGTCAGGAGCAAACACATATTAAAGTATTTTTCTATATTGGCAGTTCCTCTGCACCATGTTATTAAATGAATATGTATATTGTGATGACGTGTTCTGGTTAACTACTGCTAAATTCAGTTGCTCATTGACAGCTTAGCAATTTACTAGGAACTAAATCTGTGATGTCACTGGTTACTAATAAATTGATAGACTGCATTCTCCTAAATATTGGTAAATTGGAATATTTTTAATTAAGGCTTGCACTCAGCATCATTGTAATTACCTGGGCTTTCTTTCACTATTATGGTCTTTGTAAATATATAATTACAAATGCCACAATTTCCGGTTTTATAGCAAATTAATAGATTCCAGTATTCAATAAAATTCACATTTTGTAATCTGTATTGGGTGGCAGTCAGAAGGATGCTCTCTGCATTGTATATAGGTCTCTCTGTATTATTTAGGAGTAACAAGAATGCTGAATACTAGTCAGTTGGGGCTGGTGGTTGTATTTGATTATAGCTCTTTGACATAATAATATGCATTTAATTGGCTTTATATAACCACATCCACATTAGATGAACCAAAATGTATTTGATGAGTGCAGATGACCAAATATCTTTTTATTTACAAAATGTGATCACGTAACTCTTGCAGCCCAGTTTTTAGTTCTTTAATTCATTAAATATTTGGAGTAGAGCACAATACTTTATAGCCTTTGTTTGCTTGTTTGTTAGTTCTGACTACTGTGACAGGATCCGTCTTGTGTTCATATGACTCCACCTACAACTTTGTACTAATCCCGCCCACTTTTGTGTTGGTCCTGCATACAGTTGATTTGGTCCCGCCCACACGAGGCCACTTCCAGAATTTTTTCCATGGCCACTTTAAGTTCCCAATCTCCCCCTGTTCACTGCTGTGCTGTTTGCTCAGGATTTTTTATTTGACTATAGCTAATCATATTTACATATACCAATGGAAATTAAGATAGATTTTGTTGTTTTTAGATGGACTGAAGCCACCGTGAAGAAGATAGACACAGATGTATAAACTTGTATGTGTATGCATTTATCACAAAAATGTCTTAGCTTGGAGAGTAAGCAGTGACTAATGGGTTTGCTATCAGCACATACTGCTTAGGCTGTACCCTGTATCATATTTTGACAATGACTATATATTTTACTTTGCTTTGTGCAGTTTACAAATGCACAATGTATTATACTGTAGTTAACAAACTAATATTGATGCATGTGATTTCTTTCTATCTAATAAGGGACAAAAAGTAACATTATTGACCCTAGAAAGTATGTCCAATATAATTAGGAGAATAACAGATGAAAGGGTCACTGGCTTTTCTGTTCCTGGAAGAAAAGTTTTAGCATATTTATTACATATTAAGTTGGATAAAAGTTTAGATATAAGAAAGATACTTTAAATTGATGTTCTGTTTATAAATGTGGGCAATTACTGCAATTTTATTTGTATAGATTATATTAATGCAATTAATATGTTTAAGGCATTGACTACTAGTAGATAAAAAAAAAAAAGTTTAGATATACTTTCCTTAAACTGCAAATCTTTGCTACTTAGTTTTGCATTTTCTTTTTTTTTTTACATGCAAATGAAATTTAAGGTAGGTTTCCTTGGTGCATGAAAAAACAGTCAACGTCATTAAAATACAGAGGTTTTTTTTATATTGCTTACAAAGTTAGGGCCATTATTTTACTGAATTTGCCCTGGACCAACCTGGAAAAGGGAGCTGGCCTATTGAGAGACTTCCTAGATGTCTTAGGAAAGCAAGAGATCCCCTTATTTCAAAATTGAGAGCACATCTGCATTACCATCTCCCGAGGTATCCTATAACTCTTGCATAGCATAGCCCTGACATTATTTTAATTCTTAAATCTGAACGACGCCTAAACATTAAACCTTATTTTACCATTAGGGTAAGACAAATCCAGTCTGTGCTTTACCTTGTGGTTTGAGAGGATATTAATGTCTTAAAGTAGCCTTGTGTCACGGATCAATATAGAAATACAGCTAAGGAGCCATGGATAATGGTGAAAAACATACAAGTTTATTGCTGAAGAGACTGAACAGATGATGTAGTATGGTCTTGTAGAAATTACCAGGTATACACAGTTGCAGGTAAACAGGAGGTGTGGAAAGATTCCAGGCAGCAAGTACAGGGAGATGCACAGGGAAGTACCAGGTTCACAGATGAAAACAGGTCAGCAGAATGAATGTTGAGATCCCAATGCAGCATAATAACAGGAGCAAAGCAGGAGGAAGAATCCACATGGTGTAACAACAGGATATGATAACAATAACCAGCAATGTGTGCTGGGAGTGACAGGTATATATGGAACACACCCAGGTGCATGGAATAATGAGTGAGTCAGTGTTAACTCCTAAGGAACTAGGAACAGGCACAATAGCAGCACCTCTGGTGATCAGAGGTACTGCTGCTAACATATAAAATAACCACAAATAGTAAAGCCTGATAGTCCAGGTTAGGAGCTGCCAGGCAAAGCAGTATGCTGCAGGCAGATTGTGACACCCTGGTTACATGCATACTTTCATTGCTACCCTTATAAGATTTGTAAGTCAAGCTAGTGCTTCTAGTTAGCGTCTCTATATAGTGCCCATTTGTCCATTGATTCAGTTCGGAGGAACATCTTTGCCCAGGTAGATTCTTTCCCTCTTTATACCTCCCAATAATAGAAAAATTGGGACAAATTAGGGTGACCTATCCCAAACTATACCCTGATCTGCCAAACCATATCCATTTAGCACAAGACCACACCTGTCTATCAGTAGACCATATAACTTTTGGCTACTGTGTCCATCCTAAAATCAGGACTGTTGGTGTTTATGCATCTTTCTCTTAATAATAATAATTGTCTTGACAGTTTCCCTATTTGGAAATGTAAATACTTGTTAACTGAAAGGTATGATTGAGAGCTCTACAGTAATCATTAGAAAAGCAATACTCAGCACAGGGAACCTCAACAACCTCTGAATTTATATTTTAAAAAAATCCTACAAGGCACCACGATTTAACATTAGTAACTGCATACATTTAGAGTTGCTCCTGATATGGATGTGGGTAGAAATGTATTCAAACCGCTATTTATTTTTAATTGTTTAATAATTTCTGCATGTTTTTTTCTTGGAAGATTTGAGGCAGAACATATAGATATAGATGAAAAAATAAAAACTTTATAATACTATAAAGTGGGAAAAGATGACAGCAAAATGAGACATGGAGGATCTCCTGAAAGTTATAATATTATTATAATATATAAGATATTATATAGCTTGTCAATTTTACCTGAAATCACAAGAAAGATTAAAGATTAACCAAGATTGAGTTAATCCATATTCATAATTCCCATGCTTTCTCTATCCCCAGGGTTTAAGTAAAACATTCCAAATGTATTAAAAGGACTGACGCCCATTTATTGAGATATATTGCCCTGGAAATAGCACCTTGTCTGTGATAAGTTAAGCTTAGTTTAAGCCTGGGTGCATTTATTGTGAATGAATTGCCTGTTACCAGCCTTACCCAGTAACTAGAAATTTTAGTGCTTGGGGCAAGAATGGAAAAATGACACCGCCCATCCTTAAATTGTAATGAAACCAACCTTAAATATTCCTCATCCTGCGTCCCCCTTCTGCTCTGTGCCCTGGGCAGCTGCCCCTCTTCACAGCTCTATTTACGGCCCAGACATTATCTGTACGTTGTTACTGATTTTTGCCTGCTGCTTTGTGACCATTGCGTAATGTATGTGACTATTATTTTGCCTGCATATTTTTTCCTGTATTTGTCCTTCTGCTTTTGATCCTACTTATTATACCACCGTTTGCTTAGTCCTAATTGTTTGATCTGGTAGCAACCCTGACGATTAACATCTATAAGACCGTACACTGCACCTGGAATCATCTGAATACTGGCGGATCTGCGAGCCCTAAGGAAAAGGTGAACCGTATTGGTTTTTATGAGCGTAGCTGGTCACACAGTGATGTCACTAATTCCTTAGGGATTTGATAGGCTGAGTATTGGTGCAGCCGACAAAAAGACTGAATCCAATTTGTAGAAATGACAGAATAATTTAGGTTTAGCTCATCTTAGTGTCAGTTGTAACAATAAAATACTTTAGGTATAGTATAACTATCAATTCCACAATGACAAATCATGTAAAGCAAAGAACTAGATTGCTGCAGGATCTTCTAATTTCTTTAACACGATGAACACTCTCTATGAGTCATAATTGAAGAGAAAAAAAAGAAGACACTTTGACATTCCTAGTCACTGTAGCAACGATCAATAAAGACATGTGCTGCTTGCTGCAGACTCCTTCTGCACATCTCTACAATAGCTTACAAGGACAGATTGACTTACTTGCTGCCTCATTAAACATGACCTTTCTCCATATAAGCCTAGAGCAGAGTATAAGGCCCAGATTATCTATGTGTTTCATCCATATCATCACCATATAATAGATGTTAAGTATCACCAGAGAATAGACTGTCACTACACATGGTGATACAAGAAAAACAATAAATAAATAAAAATATCATTTAATAAGTAAAATAGCTTGTAATCGGGTCTATGCAACATCATTGCTCTAGTAGCTGTTGGGACATTAAATCTGTATTTACAGAAAAACACACTCCCCACTGTATGTGTGTCTTTAGAGTTAATGCTGCCCTGGATATTGTTATTAAATTCTCCATAAATCAGTAATAATGCATCATACAAGCCCTCTCACTATTAGTAAGTACGCGGTAAATTTCAAGCAGGAAAAACTCAGAAGAGAAAATATTTACATAAATTAACATAGAATCAATTCTACGCTGACCCATTACCAGTGCCGCCCCTTTGCACATCTCTAGTTTGCCTATATGGCCAATGCAGCCTGTTTCACAGTAGATAATAGACATACTGCAAGTAACTAGAAAGTAATTTATTGATGGAAAATAAGGAAAAATGAATTTAATTTTTAACAGGCTGCAGTCTAAAACCTGCAAGGTAAGTAGATCTATGTATAAAGAAAACATGATGGACATATTTCTAAATCCTGTAATTAATTTATTGGAAGTAGTACAGTAGCTAACTTAGCTGCCAGCATTTAAATATGATTTGAAGGACACATTATGTCTGTGCAGGTTTACTTATAGAGTCCTGAGCAGAGTACTTTAGTTTGGCACAAGGTTGTACAAAACTCCAACCTGATATGGCCACTTGACTTGATAATGACACATTTATATTCTGTTTTATATACTCTCTCTTTTTTTTCTAAATATAAGTTTATGCATAACTTATACCGCATGCAGTGTGAGAGCAGATACAGGTTGAGAACAGATAGTGAGAATGGAATTCATAGTGAGATAAGAGGTAATATGCAGATGGAAAAAAATGACAATAAATCAGGAAACAGGAGCCCTTTCAGCCAGATGTGTTCTAAAATGCTGGACCGGTCCTAAATATCTGGAACTGTTGCGAGTCATAGTATGAAGGACAAAGAGCAGGGGAGGGCAGGCAAATTTTAACCCGGGGTGGGTAGGGGGGGGGGGGGCAAGACTCGATTCAGCAGCCCATTTTAAGGGGGAAAAAAATGCCGGTGACCCAGCCCAAGGTAGCCAACTATGGGATGGCCCAGCCCCCCTGCCCCCCAGCCCAACCAGCCCCTAACAAATAGACCAAAACATGTACGAGGTGGGAGGTGCAATTTATTACATTGATCACATATTAAAGGATACAGATGTTAAATGTAGAGGTCTTGTCCTGACTGGCAAAATGAGGATGCAAATAATTCTTGATTGAAGGGAAAGAATCTAAACGTGAAAATGATGATGAATTGTAGACATCATATGAGTCAGGAAGGAAATAAATTATATATGTTATTTGAAGTAAAATAAATAACAGCAGTAATATCCTTGAGCTTAACTGCTTTTGTATTTCCACAGATAAGCATAAGCGAATAAATGATTCATAGATATGTAAGGAAGCTCCGTTTCACAAGCTGATGTTATTAATTCACTAGCCAGATAATGGAACCCAGGGGTCATTTTTTTTTTTTTTTGTACATATGATGAATTTATAAATGCGGCTGGGGACTAACAATGGAAGATGACAAATTCTGGTTTAGCCAGTTGAGTACATTTGACACTTTGCTTACAGCAGAAAATAATTTTTACACACAGGCATAATGATCGATGTCAGCATTGATCTGAAATATGACCTTTACACAGTTTAGATGCATCCTGACAGAAAGACTTTGGAAGTCTATATGAACCCTTTTAATATACAATAACGTATATTCTTACTCCTCAACAGAGCCGTAATTAGACATTTTAGTGCCCTGGGCAAAACAGAGCACTGGCGCCCATTCCCGCACATGCCAGAGGACACATGCCTAGCCTTTACAAGTGCAATGCCATGCTCCAACACTGTGCTGCACTCTGTTATATACACAGGCCTCCTTCCACCCAATCAGCCCTAAAATTTAATTAATAGCATTCACATTTAAGAGATATGTCCCAACATTAAATTAAATTAATAGCAACCCACATTTAATAATTAGGCCTTCTTCTCCCTAACCAGCCCGTGATTAAATAGTGGCTATGCTTAATAAATAAGCCTCCTTACCAATAACCAGCCCAGACATTAAATTAATAGCATTTCTTATTAAGACAAAGGCCTATTTCCCCCACCAGCCCACATAATACAAGTAATGGCTTACAAATTTTCACCATTTAATAGAGATTTACTAATAAACACATCACCCCCTTATATATAGTACTTATTTATTTTTTGTAATTACTTATAATGTTTTTATTTTATTAATGTAGCATACTGTATATTTATGTACTCCCATGAAACCCCCCCTTGCCTACAACCCCCAGACCCCTCTTCCCCCTGTACTCTCCAACCCCCTCTCCCGCTGTTCTTTCCAGCCTGCTCTCCACCCACCCTGTTCTCTACAGCCCTTACAGTAATTTAATCACCTTAGGACTCTGCAGCTTCTCCTCTGATCTCTCTCTATTCTTCCGACTTCTTCTGGCCCTGTCTGTCATCTTCCTGCTTATTTTTGTTTCTGTGCTGGCTCCTCTATACAATGTCCTGACGTCATGTTTGTGACTCATTGTCCCAGCTCCCTAACACTGAGCATTTACAGTCCTGCGGTGTATGCCACAGGGCTTAATGTCAGGGCTTAATTCTCTGGGGGGCTACACATAGTGGGCAGGAGTTTCACCTCTTCGGCCTTGCACCCTGGGCGCCTGCACCACACGCACCACCTTGATACAGCCCTGCTCCAGTGTGTAATAAACCTATTGAGGGGAAGATATTTCTCTTCATGGCAGCCCGTTAAGCCATGCCTATACGAATTGATACCTTGAAACCCAATTTATTTTCCTGAAAATAACTTAAACTTGACTAACAACACCAGGATATAATCCTTGAAACTTAAACTATTTTGTCACCCTTTTTTTCCCATTATTAGAGAGATTCGTTGGCTGATTGTCCGCACTCTTCCATCTGTATAAATTAGAGATGGGCAGGCTCGGTTTCCGTGAGCCCACCCGAACTTCGGGGATCCGAGTACCGAGCCGAGTCTCACACCTATTCAGATTACAAAATGAGGCAAAAAGTCATTGTGACGTCGTCGGATCTCGGGAGTTGTAGAATCAATAAATACCCACCTCCACGGCGATCTAGCGCCATTTGAGAGAGGGACAGAGAAGGGTTAGGTCACAGTATAGAGCAGGAATATAGCAGTATAGAGCAGGCATTTTTCTGAATGTGCACTACAAAGTGTTTGGGGTCTCATATACCCCCTTCTAAAAAAAGCTGTATTTTGTGAGTGCTGAAATTCTAATATAGCACTGTATTTTTCTGAATTTGCACTACAAAGTGTTTGGGGTCTCATATACCCCCTTCTAAAAAAAACCTGTATTTTGTGAGTGCTGAAATTCTAATATAGCACTGTCTTTTTCTGAATTTGCACTACAAAGTGTTTGGGGTCTCATATACCCTCTTCTAAAAAAAGCTGTATTTTGTCAGTGCTGAAATTCTAATATAGCACTATATTGTTTAGGGAGGGCCTAGCAGGGATTAAACTGTATTTTTCTGAATTTGCACTACAAAGTGTTTGGGGTATCATATACCCCCTTATAAAAAAGCTGTATTTTCTGCAAAGGATGGTGGAGGATTATTTTCAAGAGTTAATTGAAATTGAAATGTCAGACAGCCATACTGGGAGGAGAAGCAAACCATTTGCAAACCCATGTACAAACTTGCTTTGCAATACCTAAGTTGCCCACCCTCCAGTGTGTACTCAGAAAGAGTTTTCAGCACAACCGGGAACCTGGTCAGTGATCGACGTAGGAGGTTACTTCCTAAAAATGTGGAAAAGATGATGTTCATCAAAATGAACTACATCTTCCATGAGGAAGGCCTTTACCGGCAAATACATCCAAGAACTGACACTTCTCTAATGGCGGATTCCAGTGGAGATAAATTAATAGTCTGTGATGATGATGTACACACTGATGAGGGGGAGGATGATGCTGAAGATGATGACGACAACATCTTGACAGTGTAGAACTCATTTCACAGCTCTGTTGGTGCCTTTAGGCATTGATAGCTAGTTTAGTGGGAGCCCAAACAAACCAAGCACTTCAGCCACAAAAATGGCAGCCCTTGTCGCTGAAGTGCTTAGTTTGTTAAAGTGTGCACGTCCTTTGTAAGATCCAACATATGGGTGGGTGGGAGACCCCAAGGACAATTCCATCTTGCACCATTAATCTTCCCTGGCACTGATGTGTGTTTCTGCCATTACTCTAACAAGCCCATTGTTAGCTTGTTTAGGGAGGGCCTAGCATTGATTAAACTGTATTTTTCTGCATTTGCACTAAGTGTAGGGTCTAATATATACACCCTTATAGAAGAGCTGCTTTGGTAATTTTTATTAATCTACAAGTCTTTGTAGACTTTTTTCCTTCATTTGCACTAATAAGTTTAGGGCCTAATATACACCCAAAGACGAGTGCTCCATTGCTAACAGTCAATGATAAAGAGGAAGACAAGCAGACTTGTCTGTAGAATTTGCAGGCAAATTCAACAGTTTTACATTGAATAAACAGACACATAGGGGGAGAAAGAGAAGAGGGAGACAGAAAATGAATCATCTTCCTCTTACTCAGGACTGTCAATGGTGTTATAGTCTCTTAGTAGGCTGTGGATTAGCCGGCGACAGTTCTGGATGGTCATCTTCTCCCTTTTCAAGATGAGGTGATTCCTGGCAAGCCAAATAGCATCCTTAAAGCAGTTCATTAGGCTCCAGGCCTCCTGGATTACCCCAATAATGTGGGTCCCAGGAAATAATCCATAAAATACCGAATGGTATGAAAGGCAAGTTCTGGGCACACTGTCCTTATGTTCATGTTCCAAGAGTGCCTGTGCAGTGGGGCAGTCCCAAAAAATATGCTGTGCTGTTTCCCTTCTGGTGATGCAGAAGGGGCAGTGGACATATCGGCACAGGTTCCGGGAGTTCATGAATGTCCTGAGAGGCAGACATCCCTGGATAGCCACCCATGCAATATCTTTGTGTCTAGTAGTCAGCCTCTTAGAGACCACATTCTCCCACACGTGTTTTATTGTGTTTGTAATCAGTACTTTACATGAAAGGTACCAACTAGATTATAATTTTGTAGGAATTGGGGCTGATTCGAAGCTCACTGATGAACTGGCTTTTTGCTATGAATTTCAATGGCTCTTTTTAGTGCATTGTCTGCACCCTGGATTGGTGTGTGTCTGATAAAAGCACGCATCCTGGGGGGGGGGGGGGGGGGGGGGACGAAAACGCTCGTTGCCATGTATTAGCTGTAGATCTACCTCAGTTATCCAAGAAACAGGTGGAGCGATCATTGCCATGTATTAGCTGTAGAATTACCTCACTTATCCAAGAAACAGGTGGAGCAATTGTTGCCATGTATTAGTTGTAGAATTACCTCACTTATCCAAGAAACAGGTGGAGCAATCAAATGAACCATAACTGGTTTCATGATCCAAGGACAATTCCATCTTGCCCCACTTTTCTTTTCTGCCACTGCTGTGTGCCAATGTGTCCTCGATGTACTAGGAACTGCTGTGTGTTTGAGTCATTGCTCTGTTGCTTACCATCCAGCCAGATTGCTACAGTATTTGGCTGAAAGTGTATGAAAAGCATATTGTGACCTGTGAGATGGTAAAAATTAAATGGAAATCACTGGAATTTAGTGTTAGTGAGGTTAATAATAATGTAGGTACAAAATAATACCTAAAATATGTGATTTTAGCCCAAAAAATGGAATTTTGTAAAAAAGGGTTAACCAAAACCAAAACAAGCAAAGGCGGTTTTGGCAAAACCAAAACCAGAAGGCAATTCAGATCCAAAACTAAAACCAAAACACGGGGGTCAGTGAGCATCAGGGCCGGATTAAGGGAATGGAGGCCCCTGGGCTAAGGGGGCCTCCATTTCCCCGTGAGGGCCCCCCCCCCCGTGATCGGAGCTGCCCGAGCTGCCTGCACCCCTCCCCGGCACTTACCTCCTCCTCCGGCGCGCTGTACTCTCTTTACTGAGGAGATCTCGTGGGAGTGAGACTCGCGAGATCTCCTCAGTAAGGAGACTACAGTGCGCCGGAGAAGGACTGCAGTGAAAGTGCTCAGCAGCACTGATCGAGCCTGGGGCGCCCCCGCCCACGACGATCAATACTGCTGCTGAGCACTTTCAAGGGCCCCCTGGATGCCATAGGCCCCTGGGCTGTAGCCCAGTTAGCCCTATGGTTAATCCGGCCCTGGTGAGCATCTCTAGTATAAATGTGATATATGTATTCTACCACTAATAAAATGATTACTGTATGCCAGTAGTCAGACAGTTCTAAAATTATGAAACATAGGGCCTCTAGCCTCTACTGCAATTCTGCCACCATACCTATGTGGTTTTTCCACAAATCCTGTCAGTTTCTGTGTCTCCATAGCCTTTCTCTTCACAAGACATATAAATACACTCAGGGCATGATTCATGTTTGGATGTATGTCCATTTGTGTGATTCCGCACTGCCCATGTTCAGAAATGATGTTTATGTAACACTCCTATAGGTAGGTGTTGTTAGATCGTAAATGATCTCCAGTTGCTCTTCTTTAGTTCACAACACAACAGTGGGACAGAGAACCATCAGGTCCCTAATACAAGATACAAGTAGGACACAATAATGAACTAACGTCAAATTTATTATTCTGCAACAATATATTACTGAAATGTTTTTTTTAGGGACAAGTAATGATTAGCATCAAATACCATGTAATTACAATTTTCTAGTTATAAGCAATGCTACTCACAAATATTTTATTCTTAATCTAAATTAATGTTCACTTTGAGTGTTTTGGCAACAGTTATGGAAATAGCACAGCGGAATAAAACACATTTTTACATTTCTACATAGAGCATATTATATAAGACATTTATTATTTTCCTTACTTTATGAACAATCAGTAGTCTTTGTGGTAATGAATGTAGCTAGGCAATATGGATGCCAACTATAAGATGGAGAATATCTCTGAGGTGACAACCACAAGATGGAGGACGTCTCTGAGGTGACAGTTGGTTACAGTTATAATGGAGGTTCTGTGTGACTGTGAGGTAAGAGTCACTGTCACTGGACAAACATCACACTTATCTGGTGATTAAACATAACTGTCAGACAAATGTTCAGTACATTTTTTCTTATAAATTGGGAGGAATAAATAATACTGATATTCTGATAAATATGTGAAACTATTTGTTGTTTTCCTGTCAGTGTAATTGTCACTTGCAAACAGGTAAATATATCTCACTGTCTCATCCTCTTCTGTTATCTCTTTATCAATTTCTCTTTATAATGCTATCTTTCTCATACTTTTTAATGTCTGTCTCACATTTCTTTCTCACTGTAGTCTCACCACATTTGTTGACTGCTGCTGTCACTCCAGTTGATTAGCTGTCTTTTTTGTTATCTGTTTTCCTCTATTTTCTCTTTTATAAGGCTCCTCAACCCTCTCTCTGTTACTCTGCTTCCTTCACAGTCTCATCATTTTTCCTGTCACACAAAACACAGAACCTTCCAGCAGCCCTCACAGACTGGACTTTTCTGGGTCTTAAAGTCTCTCTAGAGACAGTGATGAGACAGTGATGTTTCACTGGGTCCTAGTGTCCAACAGTTTATGGTTATCACAATTAAGCCAATGAACGCAATTACATGTAATTCATATCTGAATACAAATTACACTTACAACTCCCTACAGCTTGAGAAGTGGACCGGCGGACTAACATAGGCCATGTACAGTAAGGGTGTTCTGAAGCAGATGCGGCTGATTCAAGTCCTAGCTTTGTCGTAAGTACGCCTTTTTTCAGACATATTGTTGTAAGTGTCCTTTGCGCTCCAGGGCAGGTGTAACTGACGGATGATAGTGATGATCAAACACAGCATTACCTCTCGTAATATAATAGGATGGCTCACAATTCACCGACACACCTGACACCAGTCATCTCATCAAAGGGTATATAAGAGCATGGCAGGGGAGTGCCTATTGGGTCAATGCCACTGCATTCCGTGTTAAACAGGTAGGTGAAAATGTAACACATGTGTGTCAGTAGCAACAAAGATAAAGAAGCATTTGTTTATATTTTTAAGCATTTACGTACATTAGCATTTTGTTTGCTTAATGTTTTATGATCCTTTATAAGCATTTGCAATTTTATTTTTGTTCGATATCATTTTTTATTTAATTTTCAAAATGTTTAAAATTAACCCTTGATTATACTGACTGCCAATATTTATTACATATTGTATTATATCAAATATATTCTGTTAATTTTGTTTGTTTTTCCTACACAGAATCTGTAATAATCAATTGCTATAATATAGAAGGTGTGCTATTTGTAAGTATTTTTTGTTTATAATGTTAAATTTTAAAAAGGACAGAAAAATCTTCAATGTATAAGGTGATTTAATGCCCATTTTTCTAAATATGTAGAAATGATAAAAAAATATTTAGTTGTAGTATGTTCTGAAAAACCTTTATGTGTGTTTTATCCTTGAAAAGCCAAATGTGTAATAATGAAACCTATTTGATAATAACGGATGTGAGGTTAATGAGGTAAATGCAGTGAAAGGGTTAATTAATATGAGTTACTTGTCCTGAGACAGCATTGTTTTAGGACTAGTGAGGAAGTCACGGAATTGCAGAGATGGGCGCTAACCAGTATTGGCGCAGATGAACGGCGAGGCATGGAGTCTAACATAACCCTGGTAACCACCAGGAACCCCCGCAAGGGAGTTTGGGCTTAGCTGCAGAGGGTACGCAGGTCGCAGTTCTCCAAGACAGTCACCGGTGTAGCGACAGTAATAGACAGACGTAGTCAGGCAATTCTTGTCAGAGCCAACCGAGCGGTGCAGTACACAGGGAGGATCCAGAGAGAAGTCAGGTCAAGCCAAATAGTCAAACCAGTTGGGCAGCGAGAGTACCAAAACGAAACACAGGACAATAGTAACAGGAAGCCGAGTCAGAACCGAAAAACACTGGATCAGAAGTTCAGGAAGCGCTGGAACAGGAGTGAATCAATACACTGCAACAAGACATGTGTCAGAGGGTGCTTTTCTATACTATAAGGTGCATCCTGATTGGGTTAGGGAGATTTTGGCGGTCAGATATGCAGACTGCCGACATATGCGCGGCTGCTGAGAAGCTGCAGGCCTCTGTCTACTGCACCAAGTGTCAGTGTGGAGACGGCACCTGACAGTACCCCCCTCCCCTGAAGAAGAGGAGTTGGAAATCTGATAATTTTAGCTTCAGTCCTAGATTGTTGCAAAAGGATCTCGAGAATCTTGAAATGAATTGTACACCTCTGTCAGAGATGATCTCAATGGGGTAACCGTGAATCTGAAAAATATTCTTAATGAAAAGAGTGGCTAGATCAGCAGCAGATAGCAATTTCTTGAGAGGGACAAAATGTGCCCATTTGGAAAAACGATCGACCACCACCCAAATAGTATTGAAGCCATGACTATTGAGCAGGCGCGGGCTGGGAGAGGGAAGCCCGGGATGCAGCCACGTCATTGATGACGTGGCCGCATTCCCTGTCATGTGATGCGGCCGCCTGTACGATGACGCGGCCGCATCTCATGTCATCAGATGCGGCCACGGGTAAAAAGGTGATATATTGCATCCGGGGTGCGGCCGGCCGGCCTACCCCCCGGCCCTAATAGCGGTCTGACTGAGCGGCCCGGGTGGGCACTGCCCCCCTGCCCCCCCAGCCAGCCTGCACCTGCTATTGAGGAGATCAGTAATAAAATCCATGCTGATGCTTGCCCAAGGTGAGTCTGGAACCGGGAGCAGCAGAAGAAGCCATGCTGGCAGACGCCTAGGTGTTCTTGTGACGAGCACATACTCTGCAAGCTGCAACATACTTGTGAACGTCAGCACTCAAAGATGGCCACCAATCACTGCGGGACAAAAGAGCAATGGTCTTCTTAAACCCAGTTTGACCAGCAAATCTGGAATCATGGACCCAAGCCAACAGTCTGGAACTGAGATGGGTCTCCACAAAAAAGCGTCCAGCAGGGGGTGTCTTAACAGAGGATTTAGTCAAAGCCAGGATCTTCAGAGGACTGAAGATAGGTCTAATGTCCAACAGGCAAGAATCCGAAGGATCGAAAGACCTGGAAAGTGCATTGGCCCTGGAATTTTTTGACCCAGCATGGTAAGTCAGGATCAACTGGAATCTGGAAAAAAAAGTGACCAGCGGGCCTGACAAGGGTTAAGGATTCCAGATAGGTGAGGTTATTATGATCTGTGGATACCGTGATAGGATGGAGGGCGCCTTCAAGCAGGTACCGCAATTCTTCTAAGGCTATTTTGATGGCCAGGAACTCCTTGTCGTCAATGCTATAGTTGGCCTCTCCAGGTAAAAAGTTCCTGGAAAGAAAGCCACATGGAGAGACAGTACCGACAGAGTTCTTCTGAGAGAGAACTGCTCCCACACCTACTGAGGAAGCATCAACCTCTAGAAAGAACAGTTGTAGTTGATCAGGCTGTCTCAATACAGGAGCAGTGGTGAAAGCTTCCTTAAGATTTTTGAAGGCCAAGACTGCCTCCTGAGGACAGTTTTTGGCTAGCCCACCTTTACGAGTAAGTGACGTGATGGGAGCAGAATAGTTGCAGAATCCAATAAAACGCTGAGTAGCCTTCAAGCCAGAGGGTTGAGGCCAACTAAGGATAGATTCTACCTTCTTTGGATCCATTTGAAGACCCATGCCAGAGAAAAAGGCACTTCTCCAATTTGCAATGTAGGAGATTAGTACAAAGGCAAGACAGAACTTATTTGACATGATCTCGATGAGAGGTGATGTTCCGGTAAAAGATCAGGATATCATCAAGGTAGACGACTACAAATTGATACAAAAGATCTCTGAATATTTAGTTGATGAATTCTTGAAAAACTGCAGTGGCATTACAAAGCCCAAAGGGCATCACGTGGTACTCATACTGCCCATCTCTCGTATTAAAAGCGTTTTTTCTCTCGTCACCTTGATGAATGCGGATAAGGTTATAGGCCCCTCTTAGATCCAGTTTGGTGAAAATCTGTGATCCACGAATTCGATCAAAGAGTTCTGATATGAGAAGTAACGGATAACGGATACAGGGTCTAAGGGTACTTTCTTTTTGACAAAGAAGAACCCAGCACCCGCTTGTGAAGAAGACTTGCGGATAAAACCATGTTCAAGATTCTCAGCGATGTATTCAGACATGGCTTGATTCTCTGGGAGAGATAGGGGAAAGACTCTGCCCCTAGGGATGCACTTGTTGGGTACAAGGTCAATGGGGCATTCCCAGGGTCTATGAGGAGGCAGGAACTCAACTGCAGCTTTGTTGAATACATCTACAAACTCGGCATAGGCCTCAGGAAGAGCAGGCTACATAGTAGAGACTAGACAAGAGATCGAAGACTTAGGAGAATGTACAGCAGTCAATCAATGTTGTTTGCAGTGGGATCCCCAAGAAATTACTTGGGCACGAGACCAATCGGACTGCGGATTGGGAGCTTTAAGCCAGGGAAGGCCCAGAATCACAGGACTGATGGACTGAGGAAGAATCAGGAAACTTATCCACTCAGAGTGAAGCGCTCCTACCGCCAGCTGAAAGGGACTGGTAATGCGATCGATGGAACCGTTGCTATTACGATTACCATCAATAACAGAGGCTGTGGCAGTGGAAGGATGGAGAGACAAATCTTAGAATAGAACTCAGCGGAAATGAAATTCCCAGCGGATCCAGAGTCCATAAAAGCTGTCAATTGCTGGGGGCCATCTGGAGAAAATAGCATAATTGGTATCAGAAATTCAGAATCTCTAAAGGAGAAGGGAGTGAGGGACTTGGATCCTAGGACAACACCCCCTGTCATCGCCTAGGATGGGACGTTTCCCGGCCTCTTGGAGCATGAGGAGAGAAGGTGACCCGAGTCCCCACAATAAAGGTAAAGATGATTCTTGATGCGTCTGTCACGCTCCTCCTGGGAAAGGCGAGAGGGGCCAATTTGCATAGGTTCCTCCAGAAGAATTGCTGGAGCTTGGAACTGGGGCGCCAGGCGAGGAAAGGAGCGCCGGGTCCTTTTACATTCTTGAGTACGTTCCTTGTGGAGGATGTCCACCTTAACACACAGAGAGACCAAGGGCTAGATTTACTAAGCTGCGGGTTTGAAAAGGTGGGGATGTTGCCTATAGCAACCAATCAGATTCTAGCTTTCATTACTTTAGTACTTTCTACAAAATGACAGCTGGAATCTGATTGGTTGCTATAGGCAACATCCCCACTTTTTCAAACCCGCAGCTTAGTAAATCTAGCCCCAAGTCATCAAGATTAGACGGAAGCTCATGGGAGGCCAGATCGTCCTTGATGCGGTCGTTTAACCCCTGCCAAAAGATGGTTACCAGAGCCTCATTGTTCCAGGGGAGTTCTGAAGCCATGGTGCAAAACTGCACAGCATACTGCCCAGCAGTGAGTGAACCTTGACGGTGAGCTAATAGGCAGCGGAGGAAACAATGCCAGGTTCATCAAAAACCCTCTGAAAATTCTAAATGAAGGTGGAAGAATCTCGGAGCGTAGGAACATCCTGTTCCCAGAGGGGAGAAGCCCAAGACAAAGCTTGACCAGAAAGGAGGGAATTTATATAAGCAACTTTGGTCTTCTCGGAGGCAAAATTTTCCGGGGCAAGCTCAAACTGAGTAGCACACTGGTTAAGGAACCCACAACATTTCTTAGGATCACCATCATATTTCTCTGGCGGTGGAATACATAGGCTTCTGGAACTAGCAGTGCTGCCAGTAGACGTTGTGGCTGCGGAGGAAACCGTTACTGCTAAGGCCGTCTGGCTTGCTGGAAGAGACCCCTAAAGGGTGTCTAAACGAGAAACAACCTCTTGTAAACATTACAAGAGTTGTGCCTGATTGGAGTCTTGCTGATCCACCATTTTGGCTAAGTGGAGCAGAAGGTACCGAGCTGAGGCTTCATCCTGTCCACTCATGTGGCAAGAGTATACTGTCACGGAATTGCAGAGATTGCCGCTAACCGATATTGGCGCAACTGAACAGGTAGGCATGGAGTCTAACGTACCGTCGGTATTCATAATAGTAACAGGTGAGTTAGAACCGAAGAACACTGGATCAGGAGTTCAGGAAGCGCTGGAGCAGGAGTAAACCAATACTCTGGCACTAGACATGTGTCAGAGGATGCTATATATACCATAAGGTGCATTCTGACTGGTTAGGGAGATTTTGGCGGTCAGACATGCTGACTGCCGACAGATGAGAAGAGAAGGTGCAGGCGTCTGTCTCCTGCATCAAGTGTCAGTGCGGAGATGGCGCCTGACAGAGGACAGTTAAGGAAAATACCCAATGGGGATTTCAGATGTGAATTAGTAGTAAATACACATGGAGGGAAGAAATGCAATTGCTTCTGAAGCAAAATCCCCAAGACACATATACGCAATTACGCTTACAGCTGATATATGTCTCTGAAGTGATTTACTACCATATTCATACCAGAAAGTTTCTTAGGAAATGTGTGGACTTGAATACAGGCGCACAAGTTCCAGACTCTTCTAGGATCTTTTGCCTGAATCATTGGTTACCAAAATAATATATATATATTTAAATAAATATTAGTTTGTTATGTAGATTTTGCACAGGACTGGACACCCCATTCATGCTCAAGATGGGCCAAATTAAGATTTGTGCTGCAATGCAAATCTTAATTTGGCCCATCTTGACCCTATTTATCTAGTTTTACTGTACTGTATAGTTTGCAATAGGAAATGAGAAATTTCTTTTATAAATGGATGTGCCTCCATTATTATAGGCTTTTATCTACCTGCAACATACACACTGCTCTCTCACGGAAAAAGATTATAAGAATTATAAGGAGGGAGTCGTTAAGAGAATTATAGTGTGGGGGCTTTAAAGAGAACTATAGGGAGGGGGCCATTAAGAGAACTGTAGGGAGGGGGCCATTGAGAGAACTATAGGGAAGGGGCTGTAATGAGAACTATAGGGAGGGGGTTGTAAAGAGAACTATATGGAGGGGGCTGTAAAGAGAACTATATGGAGGGGGCTGTAAAGAGAACCATAGGGAGGGGGTTGTTAAGAGAACTAACTATAGGGAGGGGGCTGTAAAGAGAACTATAGGGAGGGGGCTGTAAAGAGAACTATATGGAGAGGGCTGTAAAGAGAACCATAGGGAGGGGGCTGTTAAGAGAACTACCTATAGGGAGGGGGCTGTAAAGAGAACTATAGGGAGGGGGCTGTAAAGAGAACTATAGTTTGGGGGTTGTTAAAAGAACTATAGGTAGGGGTTTGTAAAGAGAACTATAGGGAAGGGGCCATTAAGAAAACTATAGGGAGGGGGCTGTAATGAGACCTATAGGGAGGGGGCTGTAATGAAAATTATAGGGAGGGGGCAATTAAGAGAACTATATAGAGGGGGCCATAAAGAGAACTATAGGGTGAGGGCTGTAAAGAGAACTATAGGGAGGGGGCTGTAATGAGACCTATAGGGAGGGGGCTGTAATGAAAATTATAGGGAGGGGGCAATTAAGAGAACTATATAGAGGGGGCCATAAAGAGAACTATAGGGTGAGGGCTGTAAAGAGAACTATAGGGAGGGGGCTCTAAAGAGAACTATAGATTGTACGCTCCTTGGAGCAGGGCCTCCTCTCCTTCTGTTCTCCACCACCTTAACTCTGCTCTCCAGCTCCTTGTCTCTTCTGTGAGGTCCTCCTGCCCTCCTACCCCTCTCTCTACCCACCCTGCTGGGGGCTCTCATCTCTCATCTAGCTGTACATTAAGCTTCTGAGTTACTGTGCTTTTTGTTAACTGTACCGTGCTGTCTCACCCTGTATCGTGTTTCTGTCTGTCCCTGTACAGCGCTACGGATACCTAGTGGCGCCCTATAAATAAAAATTAATAATAATAATAATAATATAGGGAGGGGGCAGAAGACCACACCCGACTTCACTCCTTTCAACTAAGAACAGGAAACTGAGGCTACAGTGGGCACAGGCTCACCAAAACTGGACAGCTGAAGATTGGAAAAATGGTGCCTGGTCTGACGGATCTCAATTTCTGATTGAATAGGTAAAGCTCTAACAAAAGAAGCCGTGCTGTAGTAACATTGTTACACCACTAATGTTTGCCAGAGGCCCTGCTTCGGTGGATAGGTACAACCTTCAGCAAGTCCCAAAATGTTTCATTAGAAAAAAAAACTCTTGGCAAACTGAATTGAGGGAGTTTCGTTCTTCTGCAGCCCTTTTCCATATTTGATGGTATGTTCAGGGCTGCCAAAAGGAATTCAGGGCCCCAATACAACAACTTCATGGGGCCTCCCTTAAAGTTGAGAATGTAAAAAAATTTGCAAAATTTCTACAGGTTGTGTTCATACAATGGGGGGTGTGGCTATGCATCATTGGGCGTGATAAGGCCACCCTCTTACAGAAAAAAAACCTGCATTGTTGTGCACACCATTGAACAGTGATCAAAAATTGGGATTGGCTAACTAGAATCACAACATTTTACAAACTCTCCTGCACTCTCCTACCTGTTCTTTTCACTTTTACCACCTGTGGCTGCAGGTTTCTTTATTTGTGGCTTGTCTGGGTCCTGGAATTTCGGGGCCCTATTTGGAAAAAAAAAATGGACACATTTACAAAATTACAGCCAGCCCCGGCATTAAATCAATACCACCCACGATTAATAATTAGGCCTTCCTCCAGCCCCAACATTAAAATAATAGTATTCACATTTAATAAATAAACCTATTTCCCTCCCAAAAACAGCCCCAGCAATAAATTAATAGTATTTACATTTCAGAAATATACCTATTTCCCGCAACCATCACAGCCATTAAATAATTCATAGGCACATTTAATAAAGAGACCTCATTTTCCCCAAACTCACCCCCACATTCAGTAGCCCACAAACCACCCCATTTTAAATGAATAGTGCCCACTATTAAATTGCCCCACCATCACCCCACAAATAAAATTGCACCCATTAATTAGCCACCACCTACCTCACACTACATTGCCACAAGCCCCATGTGCCATCACACATACACTGCCACAAGCCCCATGTGCAATCACAAACACATTACTGTGCCCCTTCATCATCACGTTGTGCCCTTTTATAATCACACTGCGCCCTCCATGCTGCTTTTTCCCCTTCACCTGGCCCCACCGTCATTACACTGTGCCATGCTGCTCCCCCGTCTCCTTCATCACTGTGCCATGCTGCCCCCTCTCTCATATATCACTGTGTCATGCTGCCATCTCCTCTACATCACTGTGACATCCTGCCCTCCCTCTCCATCACTGTGCCATCCTGCCCCCACTCCTTCATCACCTGGTGCCTTTGTGCTGGCCCTCCCTTTTTTTCCTCATACTGTGCCTTTCTCTCACCCCCTTTTTCATCATACTGTGCCTCTCCCTCTCCTTTTTCTTTATACTGTGCCTTCTCCCCCACTTTTTCCTCATAGTGTGCCTCTCCCCCCCCTTTTTCCTCATACTGTGTGTCTCTCTCTCCCCCACTTTTTCCTCATATTGTGCCTCTCCCAGGGGCGGGCTAGGCCGGGGGGCATCGCCCCCCCTGGGCCGCTCAGTCTGACCTGTTTGGGCCGGCCGCCCCCCTGTGGATGCAATATTACCGGTGGCCGCATCACAAGATCCGCGATGCGGCCAAGTCATCAATGATGCGGCCGCATTGCGTGTCATGTGATGCGGCTGCCTGTGCGCCCCCCGGGCTGAAATGGCCTCTCCCCCCCTTTTTCCTCATACTGTGTCTCTCTCTCTCCCCCCCTTTTTCCTTATTCATACCTTTGTATTAGCTTCTTTCTTTTCTTCTCTTTTCTTCTGTCTTCACTCTTCTTGCTTCTTTCTTGGTACTCTCTGGGACCCTCCTCAGTGAATGTTGGGCGTGACTTGATGATGTCACGCCCAACATTGAGTGTAAACAGAGCAGAGAGGAAGGAGGAGGGATGCCGCGATCACGTGACTATATGTACTATTATATTTTTTTTTTTACTACCCTGCTCTCCGCACCAATGAAGGGGTGGAGCCTCACCCCCCCTGAACCCTCCAACCCCCCCGCAAAAAAAAAAAAAGGCTGAAAAGAAAAAAAAAATTAGTTTAAAAAATACAAAAAATAAAGCAGCATCGATTCATAGTTCCAAGGCAGCTGATCTTCCATAATCTTTGACTGGGTCAGCCTATTTCCTCTCTATGGGTTAATTTACTGCTTCCCTTTATGTTTAGGAATTTGTTTAATAATATGTCATTTGCCTGACTTTCTTCCCGTTTCTCAATTGTCATGTTCTGGCCCTTATGTTCAAATGCTTTTCTTCCCTGTTATTATCTGCTATATGGAACCTCTGCTTTTTTTTTGCATAAATAAAGAGTTTAAAAAAAAAAAAAAAAAAATACAAAAAAAAAACAAAAGCAAAAAAACCTGGGCAGTGAAGACCTGGCCCGGGCCTGGGTAATTAGTACCCGCCCCCCCCCCCCCCCCCACCCTCTCTCGGCGGCCCTGGGTATGTTATGCAGTATTTCGAGGGACATGTATAGATAAATTAGGGTGAATTGCTCTAAATGGCAAAAGACATGTTGTACAATATATGCACTGCTCGCAGATTTTTTTTACATCTCATGTCTGTAAAGAGTCAGTTTATCAGTTCAATCCCAAAATCAATCCGTCCTATACCAAATGGAATAAACGCTTTGGAATCACTGACCGCACATGTATCACACAAGGGAACTTTATTCAAGGAATTGTCAATTACTCAAAAAACCATAATTAAGAGAATCATGCTATAGCAACACTCATTAACAGAACAACTCTTCTAAACAAATACTAAACATTAGAGTGTGAAAAATCAATTGCTTGAAAAGGAAAACCATAATGACATTTGCACCTCCACGTTGTGCTTTGGGGGAGAACTGCATTTCCACGCATACGTAAAGTACTACAAGCAAAGTAATAAAAAACTTTACACGCACAATAATGGCACATGTAATAAAACCAGTGGCAATGTCCACAGATTTATAATTATTTGGGCAGTACAGAGACACTGTGGTTAGCATTGCTGCCTCACAGCACTGGGGCCGTGGGCTCACTTCTGTCCTGGACACTATCTGTGAGGATTTTGTTGGCTATCCCCATATTTGTGTGGCTTTCCGGCTTCAGTTCCCCCCACATTCCAAAACCATGATGGTAAGTTTATTGGCTCCTGATAAAATGAACTCTACTGTTTGCGTGTATGTGTTTATGTCGTAGAGAATTTAGACTGTAAGCTTAAGTGGTGCAGGGACTGAATGACTGAATATTCTCTGTAAGGTGCTGCATAATATGTAGATGCTATTTTAAAAAAAGAACTATAAAACACATTATTTAAAACATAAATAAGGATAAAGCATAATTGATTATTTAACTTGTAAAAATAAATACGGGTATTATGGTGGTCTTGGACATTTACAGTTTTGTACAGTGTACCTCTTAAACATATTCCTACCTTTCCACAGATTAAAGTGTGCTTTTAATGTGTGCTAGGTGGAACAACACTAAAGTGTTTGCGGTATGCCTGGGGAACGCTTTGGAAGAAAACTTGTTTGTGTCTAGTTATTCTAAATACATAGCACCCACAAAACATGGATAATTTCTTCACTAATACAACATTGCTTAAAACTGAAACTGATTTTTAAAGTTTTAAATACTTCTATAGCATTATTTTTTCTACCTTTTATTTTTCAATTTTTTATTTTGTTCTACAGTTTACAGTATTTTATTGAAAGCTTATCCCTATACAAGGTCTGCATTGAAAGCACAGTAAATGAAATCAAGCTTCAAAATAACCACTAGATGGTGCAATCCAGTGTCCTGTACAGTGCAGAGAAAGTCAAAGTTCCAGTTAAAAAAAAAGAAGAAGAGACAGACAGGAAAGCCTAACATGACACAACTCTACCTTATGCTACTTAAACAAATCATAATCAGTGACATGTAATGAAAATTGATGCACACTGTTGGCCTGATGGATAGCATATACTATGAAAATTTGCACTGTGCATGCCTACAAAGAGAACGCACACCTGTATATGCATGCAGATGTGTGCATCTGACACCTGTGCCTCCTTACAACTGGAGAGGCGGAGCAGGGGAAGAAAGGGGCGGTCTAGTTTGTGCAGAATTTAGTAAATGCGGCTGATTGCAGGTTAGCACAGAGATGCATATTTGCCTTCCAGGAGCCATATCTTTTGCACCTACTAGATTAGATCAGTGTTTCCCAAACCCGATCCTCAGGGAGCCCTAACAGTGCAGGTTTTCACAGGTCTGCGATGAAAAAGCTTTTTTAACAAATTTATGTGATACTTAGAGATTTTTGGCTTCTGAACACGAAAATGACTCCTAATTTTGCATATCACATCACGTTTTTCTGAAAAATGTGTATTTATGAATGTCTTTTTTCACATTATTTAAAATAATAAATGTATTCCGCCTACATTTATTATAAAACATTGTCTTAAATTAATTCAGTCGGTAGTATAGAACGTTGCAATTCAGTTCTTGTCATAAAACTTCCCCCTGCCTAGTGCCAGATTAAGGTCCACATGGGCCTGGAGCTGAAATTTACAAAAGAACCTAAACCCCATACTGTCTAAAGAAACATTACACACACACAGCCACTACAACTACAAGGTGAGCTGGCAAAGGTGGAACCAAATACGTCAGATGCAACACAGTATTGCCCTGTGCCGGCTCATTTTAATCCCTGCCTACCACCACATACACACACAGTACACACTACACACACAGTACATATACATTCATAGATTCTTCAAAAAGAAGTTTAAAAGCTGTTTTATTGCACAATGGCAACACATACGCGTCAATACCATTAGCACATTCAATTTGTCACGGGCACTAGGAGTTCTGCCCAGGATTCACCAGTTGATAATGCTTACCAGAGGGGCGGGGTTTACACAGCGGTCCTCTGGGCAGTAGGGTGAATAGTAGGAACGTATATAACAGCAGATGGAGAGAGAATGCCAATGGAATAGATGAGAGTCAGTGACTTGCAGCTATACTGGTAGGAGAGTCAGCGACTTGCAGCTGTACTGGTAGGAGAGTAGAGTGGACGTGAACAGGTGAAGGAAGGTAACGGGAGAGTCAGTGGTCTGCGGATAGCAAGTTGTACCACTGCTGTGATGAGAAGACTTGTCCAGGTGCAGGTAGGTAGCGGGAGAGTCAGTGGTCTGCGTATAGCAAGTTGTACCACTGCTGTGAAGAGAAGACTTGTCCAGGTGTAGGTAAGTAGCGGGAGAGTCAGTGGTCTGCGTATAGCAAGTTGTACCACTGCTGTGATGAGGTGAGGACTTGTCCAGGTGCGGATAAGTGGAGGAGTGATAAGAGTCTATAACTGTATAAATACAATTGGAGAGCAGAGGAGCTAGTCCCAAACAGATATGCAGCGTCACAGCTAATAGTCTATAGCGGGTATGTATACCGCTGCTGAGTAGAGAGGCTTATCCAAAGCGGATATGCAGGATAACAACTGATAGTCAATAACAAGTATGCATATCGCTGCTGAGTAGAGAAGCTTGTTCAAACAGATATGCAGCGTAACGGCTAATAGTATATAGCGGGTATGGATACCGCTGCTGAGTAGAGAAGCTTGTCCAACGAGGATATGCAGGCACAGCAGGAGAGCTGAGAGACTGTAGCGGGTATGGGAACCGCAGGTGAGCAGAGCAGGTAATCCAGCAGACAGCTGAAGACACGAGCAGGACACAGGAGTCAGTAGTGGGTATGGGAACCGCCGATGAGCAGAGCAGGTAATCCAGCAGACAGCTGAAGACACGAGCAGGACACAGGAGTCAGTAGCGGGTATAGGAACCGCCGATGAGCAGAGCAGGTAATCCAGCAGGAAACTGAAGATACGAGCAGGACACAGGAGACACCTTCAGAGACTCACAGGGAATGAGACTCACAGGGAATGAGACTCACAGGGAATGAGACTCAAGATCAGGCAACGATACCATGGCCACAGGTGCCTTAAATAAGGAGAGGTGATTGATCCACCAATTAGGTTAAAAGCAAGGTCATAAGAGTTCATGGATGCTGCGCATGCGCAGTCCATCAAGATGGCGGACAGCCGCGGCTCAGGACAGGCGCCGGCAGGAAGGATAGAGAACCACGCACCAGCGCTGAGGCCCTCACGGTCCGGTAAGTGACAATCTATCTTAAAGAAACATATAAAAATTTGAAAACTGTTTTGGAACTGATTGGATATGCAAGACACAACTGGTGGAGATCTTAAAATGTTATGCATGGTACTTGGCCAGCAACAAGGTTACACCAAATTTCCATGTTTTCTCTGTGAATGGGATAGCAGAGCTAAAAATTTACATTGTCAAATAAACAATTGGCCAGCTCGAAAAAGTTTAGAAATTGGAAAAAATAATGTCATCAAATCCAGTTTAGTAGATCAAAAGAAAGTTTTACTTTCACCTCTACAAATAAAATTAGGACTGATGAAACAATTTGTAAAAGCACTGCCTAAAGATGGAGAAACTTTCAAATATCTTTGCACCAAATTCCCTAACATATCCGATGCTAAACTGAAGGAAGGCATTTTTAGAGGCCCTGACATTAGAAAGTTAATAAAAGATGAACATTTTGGGCGTGTAATGAATATTGTGGATCTTTCGGCGCGGATTTCGTTCGAACAAGTGATTTCAAAATTTTTAGGCAATGTCAAGGATCCAAACTACAAAGAAATTGTCAGGGAAATGCTTAATAGTTACAGAAACCTTGGCTGCAATATGAATTTAAAGGTACATTTTTTTTGAATTTCCATATTGAGCATTTGCTGAATAATCTCAGAGACTACAGTGAAGAACAGGGTGAACGGTTTCACCAAGACGTTAAAGATGTAGAAAGAAGATATCAGGGTCGTTGGGACATCAGCATAATGGCTGACTACTGCTGGATGATACACAGAGACAACACAGAAAAAACTTATAACCAAAAAGCGACAAAACGAAGTTTGAAGAGAAAAAAAAACAAGATATTAACGATTTTTTCAATAATTATGGTTTTGTTTCTATTATTGTTTATTTTATTGTTATTTTATTATGTAATTAAGACAAAAACACAGTGATGTCATCTACACTTCTTTGTATTTCACAATAAATATGTCAAGAACAATTAAACTTCTTGTTTTTTCTTAAAAATGTATATAACCCCCTTATAGGTAAATGTGATGTGGTAATTTTTTTATATACTATTTCTTGATGTACACAGGAGTATAATTAAGAATATAAAAGTATTATTAAAAAAGCTTTCACTACCTTAAATTTCGCAGACCTGTGTAATTAGTACCACCTGTGGATCTTTCAAAATGTGTCAGTTAGTAATGAATACACCTGTGCTCCAGCAAATAGATATGGAAAACCTGCACTGTTAGGGGTCCATGAGAACTGGGTTTGGAAAACACTGTGCCAGATGATTATGATGATGATGATGATGAAACTTGCTTCTGATTGGCTGATAACGAGTTCACCTCTTTCAGCATTGATTGTGCATATACATTATAAGATTTTGTGGGCGTATTTTAAAAATATTTTTTTGTTACTTTGTACGTGAGAAGAAATTTTATATCTGCTATATTACATTAAGCCTAATAACGAATGTGTTTTTTGCTATCAAAATAAATGTTAACATTTTCTCGTGCTTATGACCTGGTTTTGTGTTTGCGAATGTTTTAAATTAATCATGAACAAGAGGACATCAGGACTTTATTAAATTTTCACTGTTGTACACTGTTGATTCGTATCACTATCATAAATTGAATGTTTTTAAAAAGTACATTACATATTTCATAAAAATAATGTTGCCTACAGGTCATAAATAATGATAAAAATACTAATTAAAAGCACATATAGATAGATGGGTCCGGTGCTGCCAAAAAAACACAACTTTCCGGTTACTAGATAAAATTTAAAAAGAGGAATATGGTCCACACACCAAATTTTGGTAGAAATGCATCAATAAGTGCACATTTCCAAAATGGAATACATCCGGAATGTGCAAAAAGTTTCCCATTGAATATATAGGTTGAGCCATTGTCATGGTTTGAATTAGCCAGCAGAGAGGATTAATGTACAATGCATCTTCTTCATAACACCACCCTTCATAACAACACCCCAGCTGACCATCATTAATATTCTCAGCACAAAAATGCATTAAAATGTGTGTGTATGTATATATATATATATATATATATATATATATATATATATATATATATATATATATATAAATAAATATATAAATAATTTATTATTTATTATTACAAACTTGTTAATTGCTATTCTTCTTACTGGATGGTTTATCATTTGTTCCGAAGTTCATTATAATTTCTGCATTCTCTGCATATCTTACTAACACAAATGCTGGAACAATTTTAGCATAATAATTTATTTAATTATTTAAGCAGGCTCCATACAAGGCTTTTTAATACACAGATATTCATTAATATAGGTTCCTTCAGATAACTATTTTCCTATACTTAGCCCTTTATCCCAATAACATCTTTTTGCACACACTTTAATTTGTGCCTAATATGTTTTACTTATTACTAATTATAAGGACTAGACATATTTTAGCATAGTGTGCTGAATTATCCCCTCACTTATTAGTTCACATAAACACTGTTCTTTTTCTCTTCTATAGCAAAATAAAGGCACTATATGGATTTAAAAAGAACAAAGTTGTTATTATCACTTTTCCTTACAGGAGCATATCCATATATATTTAAGACAATAAAAATATGAGGTATTGGTTTATTATTGGTATTGGCTCCCTTGACATAGGGTAGCTAGCTTAAATATATTGATCATAATAAGAACCAATATGTCATGTTCCTTGCTTATACAGTCCCTGACTAAAGTTTCCTCAAAAGCCTTATCGCCTATAAACCCTTACCCAGAAGTTTCCTATGCTCTGAAGGCCTCACTGTATGCATGAAAGGGCCTCAGACTAAAATCTATACAATCTCAGCTATTCCGAGCATGGGTGAAGCTTTTTCACATGATATTCTCATGCACGTCAGAAACATTCCCTACAAAAATGTATGGATAATCACTAGCAAGTCACCAATTTACTGATACAACTTTTCTACAGCGGAGTTCCTGTTTAAACTCTTGTTCTGATTGTTT
Organism: Mixophyes fleayi; assembly: GCF_038048845.1. Classification (NCBI taxonomy): domain Eukaryota; kingdom Metazoa; phylum Chordata; class Amphibia; order Anura; family Limnodynastidae; genus Mixophyes; species Mixophyes fleayi. The sequence continues at coordinate 219,139,800 of NC_134406.1, read as the reverse complement.
ACCTGTGTTTGACTTTTTGGCTTTGGGTGACTACTACTCTATCGCTTTCATCTTTGGCTTTGGAAGACTATCACCCTGTTTTTTTTTTAACTTTTAACTGTAGACGACTATCACCCTAGCTCTTTGATCCTTGGTTTTGGCAGACTACTCCACTGCATCTTTGACCTTTGGGTGGCTACCCCTCTTTCTCTTTGACCTTTGACTTTGGAAGACTACCACCCTGTCTTTTTGACCTTTGGCTTTGGAAGACTACCACCCTGTCTCTTTGACCTTTGGAAGACTACCACCCTGTCACTTTAACCGTTGGCTTTGGAAGACTAATCCTCTGCATCTTTGACCTTTGTGTGACTACCCCTCTTTCTGTTTGACCTTTGGCTTTGGAAGACTACCACACTGTCACTTTAACCATTGGCTTTGGAAGACTACCGCCCTATCCCTTTAACCGTTGGCTTTGGAAGACTACCACCCTATCACTTTAACCTTTGGCTTTGGAAGACTAATCCTCTGCATCTTTGACCTTTGGGTGACTACCCCTCTTTCTGTTTGACCTTTGGCTTTGGGAGACTACCACCCTGTCACTTTAACCATTGCCTTTGGAAGACTAACACCTTATCACTTTAACCGTTGGTTTTGGAAGAATACCCCCTGTCACTTTAACCTTTGGCTTTGGAAGACTAACACCTTATCACTTTAACCGTTGTTTTGGAAGAATACCCCCTGTCACTTTAACCTTTAGAAGACTACCACTGGCTCTTTGATTCTTGGCTTTGGAAGAAACCATCAGCAACCATCCTTGTACTTAAAGGTTCTGAGCAGAGGCTAGCTGTGGTGAAATTCGACTCAGCAGCTTATTAGGAACATTTTAAAGGAAAAAAATGCAGGTAGCCCAGTGACCCAGATAAAGGTACCCAAGATGGTACCGGCCCGGGATACAGATGACCCCTTGCCCCCCAAGTCTAACCAACCTCTGGTTCTGAGACTGTTCATTGTTATTATTATTATTATCATATGAAAGCTAATTACTAGACATATAAAACTGCAAATATGGATTTGTGAATTAATGTATAGTAATAGCTTGATATGGCTCATAGGACAGTGCTGTGGAATCAGTGGCGCTATATAAATAAATGGTGATGATGATAGGAGCTGTGTCCAACCAGAGGTTAAACCTGGGACCTGAATATAAATTAATGTAGCCCTTTCATTGTTTTAAACTCCTCTGTTCTCCCCAGCAGGTGTGTCACGGTTTGGTATTCTGGACTCTTGGATCCACCCAACAGATGTTACCCCTAGCAGGGCGCAGAGTCTAACGGGCGAATGGTTTTCACCAGCGGTCACTGCAAATTGACTTGGATTTAGCGGCATTCGCCCGCAGGTCGCGGTCCCTACCAGGGTGTTGGGCAGAATCCTGGGGGAGTGATAGTAACTGGTGTGGGGTAGGCACACTGGTAATGTCAGTTCTATACCCAGACAGCGAATAGACAACAGATGCAGGATAAACGTACAATCAGCGATTTAATGATAATTGGATGATCACAGAACAGTCTTGGTATATTGGCACAAGGAACATAGGAACAGGGTGAGCAGTGCCACCGGCAATGTAGTCTGAGTGAATACAATATAACGGTATAATCAGTGTATTCAAATATAGCAATAGCAAGAACAGTCCAGCAACAAAGTGGACATGGTAATGCAGCAGGTATATGAGACCACAATGAGGCAGCACGATACAGGAGGTACAAGTAACAGTCCAGCCAGCAAGGTAATCACAGTCAATGCAGCTAGAGTGGAATACCCCATTATGCCATTATATGCATAGATGAGATAGGAACATTTCAGCCAGCAAGATGAGATAAGAACCAGCAGCTTTGATGATACGACCTGTAACCACTGAGCCACTGAGACAAATGTGGAGTAGATGATCTTGAGTGGTACAGTCCGTGGAGGGGTAACACAGTAGAGTTAGATGTGACTTGAGCAGCACAGCCCGTGTAGTAACAGCACAACGAAGATAAGTGTAGCTTAAGCACTCCAGCCCATGGAACAGCAACACAGCAGAGACAGGTGCAGCTTGAGCAGTATAGCCCCTGAACAGCAACACAGCAGAGGCACTGCAGCTTGAGCAGTATAGCCCTTGAACAGCTACACAGCAAAGGCACTGACGATCCAGGTGAGAGAACACAGAATAGGTAGGAACCTAATCAGACAGGTAACTTGATCAACAGGCCCAGAGGATTGGGAGGAGGTGCCTTTTCAAGTTTAGAGCCAGAACCAGGAACCAATAGGAATCTTGCCAGCAACAGACAGGCACTCAGTCTGCACATGTGCAGATCAAGACTAAGGGGTATATTTACTAAGCTGTGGGTTTAAAAAAGTGGGGATGTTGCCTATAGCAACCAATCAGATTCTAGCTGTCATTTTGTAGAAGGTACTAAATAAATGAAAGGTAGAATCTGATTGGTTGCTATAGGCAACATCCCCACTTTTTCAAACCCGCAGCTTAGTAAATCTAGCCCTAAGTGTTTGAGGGCTGCCAATGAGGCATAGGTGAGTGTCTTAGTCTTTGTTTATGGAAGCCGAATAAGCGCTGTGTGACAAGGTGTTTATAGATAAGAGAGCTGAAACACAGGGTTACAGACTCATCCTGTTTCATTTTATGGCATGGGTCGCAAAAGTTGAAGCCTTTCAAATTTCTCTTTAAGGACAGGGGTATGCAACAAACATTTGAGATGTCTCAGACATCTCAACTGCTGAGCCAAGCATTTGGGTCAAGTGTTAATGACAAACTAGTGAAATAAGGACACAGGAAAATGTCATATCATATTTTTTCAAATATCAAAATTACAGGAGCCATGTTTGTTATGCAAATGAATGGAAACTTATGATCTGTTGTGTGGATGTAAAATCATATTTGTAGGACCTCCTGGTGTAATGCGACAATGTGACCACTTTGTCTTAAAAATGCTACATAGTTGAAACAGGGGAGATAATTTTGGTTTATGTTAACTCTGAGGAAAATAAATGGTGATAGATTAGTTTTAACTTTTAAGGGAGAACCGAAGGCTTCCTTAGTAAAAGTGTGAGCTCTTCACAAAACATTGGTGGTGGCATAACTGGTAAGACAAAGGTAGTGTTTGGGACAGATAGAGAAAATTTTAATCATTCTAGACAGACTAGGGGAAGTTTCCCTTTACAATGCAGCGCCGCTTGAAATTTAATCGCCGAACACGCTGAACACGCGGGTGTTGAAGAACCGCACGTTCATACATTTACCCCTAGGTCGTTGTTTTTGATTAACCTTTGTTGCACACAGGTCACGCAGGCTCAAGTGAGTGCTGGATCGTGATAATTATACATCCACATGCCAATAGCAATTCACTGGTTAGTATTTTGTCATATTATCACAACATTTTCAAGTCCTTACACGATACATTGGATTTCTACTGTCATAGAGAAATTATATATATATATATATATATATATATATATATATATATATAATATATAAATGCTTAGTGGCGTCTGTGTGTGTGTGAAAAAAAAAACAAGTTGCAGCGCCACCTGCTGGGCAGAGTTATACACTGATCTACTAAATTCTTAGTGTGTGTGGGAAAAAAAATTCAAAAAGGGCTGAAATTTGGTAGGGCTCAAACTCATTTTCGTGAGGTAATTTTACCTCATTAACACTCATGTGTAGAGGCGTGCGTTAGTGTGTGTGTGTGTGTGTGTGTGTGTGTGGAAAAAACTATTTTCTCAGAAAGGGCTCATCCAATTGACCTGAAATTTGGTATACTGACATTATTTGACAAACAAAATTAGAATAGTCAAGTCAGTTAACTTCCATCATCCCCCCTTCCCCCCGTGGGAGGGGTAGTAAAGGCTAAATTTACGAGTTGAGGGGTCAAACTCATTTTCGTCAGGTAATTTTACCTCATGAACACACATTAAAAAGGCCGCTTGCGTTGGGAAGTAACACTCTTCCCCTGAGGAGGCCTGGGCTAGGCCCAAATGCATGACATTAAGTAGCTTAAGTAGCTTGATTTGACTAGAATGCATGAGTATCATGCACGGGTTAACTTGTGTATATATATATATATATATATATATATATATATATTTATTTTGCACTGATCAGTCACAACATTAATACCACCTGCCTAATACTGCATAGGTCTCCTCTTGTGCTACTCTGATCCTTCAAGGCATGGACTCCACAAGACCTTTGAAGGTGTTCTCTGGTATCTGTCACCAAGATGTTAGCAGTAGATTCTTTAAGTCCTGTAAGTTACGAGGTGGGACCTTCATGGCTCAGACTTGTTTTTCCAGCACATCCCACAGAATCTCAATTGGATTGAGATCTGGATAATTTGGAATCCAAGTCAACACCATGAACTTTTTGTCATGTTTCTCAAACAGTCCTGAACAGTCCTGAACATTTTTTGCAATGTGGCAGGGCATATTAGGTTATTGTAAGAGGGCATTGCCATCAGGACATACCGTTGCCATGAACGGGTTTACTTATTCTGCAACAATGTTTAGGTAGGTGGTACATCTGAAAGTAACATCCACATGAATGCCAGGACCCAAGCTTACCCAGCAGACCATTGGCCAGAGCATCACACTGCCTCTGCTGGCTTGCCTTCTTCCCATACAGCATTCTGATCCTATCTTTTTCCAAAGTAAACGCACATAAACACAAGGCCATCCACATGATGTAAAAGAAAATGTGATTTATCGGACTAGGCCACCTTGTTCCATTGCTCCATGGTCCAGTTCTGGCACTCACATGCCCATTGAAGCCACATTCGGCGGTGGACAGGGGTCAGCATGGGCACTCTGGCTGGTCTGCTGGTACACAGCCCGATATGCGAAGCACTGTGTGTTTTGACACTTTTCTGTCAGTGTCAGCATTAACTTTTTCAGCAATTTGTTGTACAGTAGCCCTTCTGTGGAATTGGACCAGACGGGCTAGCCTTCGCTCCCCATGCACATCAATGACCCTTGGGCGCCCATGACCTTGGCGCTGGTTCACCAGTTGTCCTTCCTTGGGCCACTTTCAGTAAGTACTAACCACTGCATACCAGGAACACCCCACAAGACCTACTGTTTTGGAAATGCTCTGACCCTGTCGTCTAGCCATCACAATTTGGCCCTTGTCAAAGTCATTCAGATCCTTACTGTGACTGAATCACTTAGAAGTAACTTATGGTATAAATTTATTTAAAGGAAATAGCACAGGGCGCTTATATATATAATTGCACTTGCACTTATTTTTGAGATTGTGTATATTTTGATATAGGAAATCTTTATTTCTGAGACCAGGGGAGAAAATAATTTTTTTTCTTTTTAAACCTTGCTAGAGGAAATGTATTATTTCTGATGTATATATCTGATACAATAAGCCTTTGTTTGGAAAGTCTATAGTATATCTTGGTGTAAGGAAATGTCTTGTTTGGGGTTTGTGACTTTTCTTGCGGAATCCTTGTTGCAGGATACACATTTCTTGAGGAAATGTGTATCCTGCAACTGTTGGAAGAAAGCAGCCATGCTAATCTCATCTTGATTTGACCTTTTAAAGTGAGTGTCCAATACCCCTTAAGGGAAAGGAAGGGGTAATTAGACTTGCTGTCAGATGTCAGTGTACAAGATGAGATGCAGGAAGTCACAGCAAGTTTTTAGGATATCACATATAAGTGTAAACATTGTTAGCTTTGCATTGCATGTAAATCCATGTTTGGGTAAACAGGTTGCATTCTGATTCTAAAAATAGTCTGTGAGGCTGGGTCTAAACTGTATAAAAAGAGAGCCCTTGTGAACGGAAATGTATCATTCTAATGTTCCATCTGACCTGACCACTGATACCTTTAATCAGTGGAACTGTCGTTGTCAGGACACTTGAGCAAAATAAACATCACTCTCTGCTTCAAGACCCTGCTTGACAACTCCTTCAATATTGCTGTAATCCTGTGACCTAAAGATTAGACCCTAAATCTAATCTGTCCACCGGCTGTTCTGAAGTTTGGACCCAGCTTCTAGTACCACTGCTCTGCCTGCTACCCAGCAGCTCTGGCAAGTGTGATAGGCCAGGGGGGATCCATCTACAGCACCCTGGTCTATAGTAAATGGTCAGTCGTACCTGCCCAAGTGTACCAGGACAGGAGTACACTAGCAGCGTGTCAGGATCTGCCTGCAAGCTTATGCATTATATGCTGCTTTGCCTGGCAGCTCCTGCCTTTGTCCTTATTATTGTATTGCAGCAGTACCTCTGATTACCAGAGGTGCTGCTATTGTGCCTTTTTTGTTTGCTTTAGGGGTTAACTTGTTCACTAATTATTCCATGCACCTGGGTGTGTTCTCATTCCCTTATATATACCTGTCACTCCCAGCACACATTGCTGGTTATCGTTGTCATATCCTGATGTTACACCATGTGGTTTCTTCCTCCTGCTTGCTCCTGTGATTATGCTGCATTGGGATCTCAACATACATTCTGCTGACCTGTTTTCATCTGTGAATCTGGTACTTTCCTGTGCATCTCCCTGTACTTGCTGCCTGAAATCTTTCCACACCTCCCGTTTACCTGCAACTGTGTATACCTGGTAATTTCTACAAGACCATTATTACATCATCTGTTCAGTCTCTTCAGCAATAAACTTGTATGTTTTTCACCTTATTCATGGCTCCTCAGCTGTATTTCTACATTGATTCGTGACACAGCGACAGTTACCCAGAAGGAACGTGGTTCTGGATGCTATAAAGGAGTCCAGTGGTGGCAGCAGGATCCTCCTACTGCGACAGGAGGGGCATATTCGGAATAACGAAAGGGGATGGTGGCAAAGTAAGCCCATCCAGTTCCCAGGAACAACAGACAGGGTGGCATAGACGGTCCATCCTGTCACACTTACGTTTGCCCATTTTTGCTGCTTCCGACACAACAACTTCAAGAACTGACTGTTCACTTGCTGCCTAATATATCCCAACCCTTGACAGGTGCCATTGTAACAAGAAAATCAATGTTATTCACTTCAGTTGTCAGGTTGTCAGTGTTTTTAATGTTGTGGCTGATCGGTGTATATCACACTCTTTATAGCACCAGTTTTGTCCCACATTAGAGGCAGCACTGTGTTTCTATGTAAGCCCAACAACGCTCTAATGGTCGGCAACGCAACTAAGTCAAACAACTATGACTAACTAGGTGTGGTGCACTAACGGAACTACTCACTAACCCCTACGGGGAACACCAGCCAGTGTTCACGGACTATACGGGAGGGCGGTTCCTAACCCCCTCACCCAGGTCTAACCAAGGAGACTGTCTCCTCACTATGGGGTCACCCACGGACCTTAAGGACCGGCTGCACCAGGCCCGACTGAGGCTCACTGGAACAGCACACTAACCCGCGGGCCGACTGCCGCACGGAACAGCCGATCGAAACTGAACCGCCCGACTGCCTGTACTCGGGTGTCGAACACGTATCCTTACACCTGGAACCGCCAGGGAACCTGCGCGGAATTCAGGCTTGGGGACCCTCGACCAGAACCATGGGCCGTCCCTGGAACTGCCTTGAGCTGTGCTGCACTGCCACTGACTCACTCAGTCACCCCCTCTGGGAACCAGCGTGACCCCCGGGACCTAAGGGGCGGGAAAACTATGTATGTTCTTCCATGACTATGTGTAAGCTGGTAACTACACTTGTCCCCCACAGCACGGGTTAGTACAGGAAAACACAGGAAACAAGAGCCTACCTTTAATGGGGGCCTGATGTCTTGCCCCTGGAAACAGTTATGTAGCACACCCAAAATACAGTAATACAGACAATACTCGCCGCACAGACAGAATAAATACAGTAATACAAGTACTTTGTACACTACTCACCAGGGCACACAGCTGCCAGCCAACCAGCCGGTTGCTACAGCACCCACAGGAGCCTCCGCTCTACTGTACCTCCTAACTTTAGTGTGCTCACCTCACACAGGACTGCGCCTACACTCACAAGGCTCGCACGCCTCTGTCACACCACCAGGGCCTTATGCCCTACACACCATGGGCCTCTGCCAAGCTACAAACAGAGCCTTGTGCTCTGACCACGGGCCTCAGCCCCCTCTCTAACTCAGGGCTCTGAGCCCACTAACTAGGGCCTTGTGCCCTGCCACCTAGGGGCACTAGCCCCTGCCTGCTTAGGCGTTGTGGCCTCCCTAGCTATCTACTAGGGCCTTGTGCCCTTCCACAACCTATTGGCTATCAGCCCCTACTTAGGCCCTGTGGCCTTCCTATGGCCTCTAGGCCTTGTGCCCCTAATTCAATGTTCCCACGGGCCTTGTGCCCGACCGTGGCCACGGGCCTAGTGCCCGACCTAACGCTGAGGCTACTTACCTGCTCTGCGCAGGAATCTTAGCTTGCCACGCAGTCTTCCTTCTTCTTTTCTGGGTCTTCCAGACCCTCCAGCCGGCGGCGCCTCTTCTCCTGTTCGGCGCTGGGTCTGTTGCTGCTCTGGAGGCGGGGGCGCTCTCAGCCCTGACAAGGGCTCCCCGCCTACGATCTCTGCTCCGGCGGCTTGATTGAAGACTTCGTCCGCCGCTCCGCACGTCTGAATTCTTCCTCCGCCGACGGACTTCTGGCAAAATGGCGCCGGCCGCGAGCACTGATTGGCTCGCCGCGGCGCCAATCTTTCAAACGACTGGGCGCGAGCCACGATTGGCTCGCGTATCCGGCCGCTGATTGGCCACCGGAGAAAGGTGAGCCCTGATTGGCTCATCCTTCCTCCGCTGACAGGACCTGGAGGAAAGAACGTATACTCACCCCCGCTGGATCGCCGGACGGGTAAGTTCTTCTCCTCTTCCCTCTTCACCCGCTTGTAGGGCACCACCATCCAGGGAGTCTTCAGCCCCTCCAGGGGCGCTGCAAAGCCAGACATCTTCACGGGCACCATCTTTACACTGCCACAAGGCGGGATGCATTTTGCTGCCGGAGGACCGCAGGTCGCGGCCCTTAGGTTAGCCCACTGACGTAATAGGTGATGGACGGTTGGCAAGAGATCTGGCAGGATTAGGGAGAGCAGATTTTGTAACGGAGATGTAGTACAGCAAGGCAAAGCAGGATTAGTTAGCTGAAGTGGTACAGCACACACAGAAGAATCCTAAGCCGTAATCAGTGAAACACCTGGTCGCAGGGGCGAATCTAGAAAACTGCTGTACCCCGGGCGATTTAGGGAGGGGGGGGCATTTAGGCCCCGCCCCCTTTTTGACACCTAAGGCTGCCGTCGGCTGCACACTATGTGCAGGTCCACTCAGCAGTGACAGGCAGGGACAGTGTGCCGTCCGGCATCTCTGATTGTGTTTAAAACACAATCAGAGCAGCCTGGCAGCACACTGTCCCTGCCTGTCACTGCTGAGCGGACCTGCATACTGTGCAGTCGCAGGCAGCAAGTCTCTGCTAGGGGGGGAGATTGCCCCGATCGCCCCCCCCCCCCTGGATCCGCCACTGCCTGGTCGCATACACTGAAGGAACACCACACACAGAAGAGTCGCCTGGTCAGATACACTGATGCTCAGACAGCAGAGTGGTCACTACAAATAGCCGGGTTGGATACACAGGAGCACAGGGAGCAGAGTAGTCAATATGGATAGCCAGATCAGATACACACACAGCAAAAGGTCCAGAAGCAGAGGTCTAACAAGCCAAAAAGGTCATACACAGGGATACACCAAAAAGCAGCACAGGGAGAGCCAGACACCAAGTGGTAACTTGTTGCTCTGACACAGGCAGTGTATCAGAGCGTTCAAGATATAGGAGAAAGAAATTCAAATTCCCCGCCCCTGTGTCACAAGACAGCAGCCTGGAAGAACAGAGTGGCAGCTGAGATCAGGAACAGGGGCAAGGACCAGGTAAGTCTCTTACAGGCACTTGCTATGAGTGTAGGTCATTTAACACTCCAAGACAGAGGTGGAACTAGCGAGCTGTGGGCCCCAATGCAGGGGAGGTGGGAATCGGGGCCCACAACCCTCTGCATCTGCCCTGCAGCGGGTCCCATTATCTCAATGGGCCCTGCTGCATCATAGCTCCAAGCAGTTCCCCTCCTAAGACTGGCCTGTGTTCTCAACGTGTGCACATGCATATACACAGTGAGTGTTCACCATAAAGTTAACTGAACACTAATTTTGTAAGTGATCACAATGCATTGAAAGCACTCCCAGCGTTAAGCACCACAGAAGCATCATTGGCACTTGTGGTGTCTTGATCATATAATAATAACACAGAGAGACTTATAGATATGTTTAAATTCCTTGTGACCTTGCGCAAACCATGTTGTGTCCCAGACAACTAACCCTAGATGGTGTGCGTCATTGTGCCTGAAAACTTCTGTGTACAAATTCTATGCACTGTATAAGAGAAATAATTAAAACTAATGGTGATAAGCAAGACTTCATAATCAGGATGACTAGTAAAGAAAATTAAATGTTTTGAGGCCAGAATTATATTGTCCTATTAAAGATTTTAGAAGGCCCAACTGAGTCTTATTTCATCTCTGGCCTGAAGTAAAAAAAACAACAACAAAAAACAACAACTCACTGACTAGACTGAGAGGAACAAGTTGAAATATGCTGAAGTAAATAAGAATTTATGAGCAAATGTAAGCAACTGTGATGTAGGGCGGTTCCTGTGCTTGCTTGCCTTGAGTTCACACCGTCCTTTCTTTATTATGCATATACAGCATCAGTGCAGAAGAGTTTGTGGTTCACAGTACCTCGAGCAGGGTAGTTTAGTTGCCATGGTGACATTACTCATCCTGTGCACCTGAAGGATCGCAAGAGTGGAAACAGCCTTCTGGTTTAACCCACCAACTGCTGCAAACACATAAACTGCATTGACAATCTATGCTAGAGGCCTAACTGAATGATCATGCAAAGATGTATAGATCTGGGGTTGCTTTATAAAATGTATTATTTGTATTGCTGCTGATATATTATTAATAAAAGACACAAATTCAGTAATGGTGGGTATAGGTAGGAACATCTCAATATTGTATTACAGTGGTCAGTCAAGTTAAATTTTATGCTAAGCACTGGCTCTGATTGACCGGTGTCATATACTGAAAGCACAGGTGAGAAGATCCTATCTATATTAGTTAGAAATCACATAAACAGGCAGATTGTGTATGCAATGAAATTATAACAGTGGCACAATGGATTCAGAAATAGCATAGCCTCAGGAATACAAAGCAAGTTTAGTCTAGGAACCAGGCTGCCCTATAGAAGTGCATTAAGATTCTGCAGAACTGCTAACTTGAACATTGTGATAATATTCTGACCCTATCTAACTCTTCTTATTTCCAAGTTGTCATAACCCAGGTTGAATTTAGTAGTTTTCATTTACGTACATGAGCCTTTAGTTGTAGCGCCATTTAAAAATAGCACACAAAATAGTGGTCACGTACTGCCACAACCACCTGTTGGACATGTCCCTAGTTTACAATTTAAGGTGGGGATCTGGTGGTTGGGTCAGAATACACAGATTGGTTCATGGCCTCTTGTTAATTACACAAAGAGATCAAAATGAATGTACTAGTACAACGTTCATTATCGTTACCATCTGTTCCTCCTTTGGTGATGTCTGCAGACTCCTTACTAGCAGTGTAGTGTCTTAAGATTTCTACAATGACTAGTTCACTTGTTATGTTCCCTTCCACTGTCTCTCTTAATTCCAACTATACCACAGCTTCAATAACTGCACAAAATGCCAGTCCCTAATAGTGTGTTTAATATTGGTGTCTGACAATGCTTCTGCCTTACAGCAGCCACATCCTCTCTCCTCCGACAGTTACAATTGTTATTCCATTAAATTATGTATTAATTGTTTCCAGAGCTGTAACTAGAAATGTGAGCACATGGGGAAAACAGGGCAACTGACGCCCACTAGCCCTGAACTGGGCCCTGGTTGTTCCCTACACTTCTCAGACTGTTGGGTGGTGTCAACTTTACATTCTGTTTCATGTTATTGTATGTGATTTATTTACATTATGATCCTCTCAATGTGTAGCGACATGTAGTATGTTGGGCTAAATAAAGGTTAATAATAGTAATAATAATAATAATAATAATAATATTGTTTATATTTTTTGCAGAAGTCTGGGGAGTACTCACATTTTTCTATTTTGGATGCTGTTTGCAGTTAGATGGTATATATAATAAACAATATATGGGGTAGATTTATCAAACCTTCTAAAAAGGAAAAAGTGGGGGTGTTGCCAATAGCAATTAATCAGATTTTACCTATCATTTATCGTACTAGATAAATGATAGGTAAAATTCATGAAAATGATAGCTAGAATCTGATTGGTTGCTATAGGCAACCAATAACTTTTTCCTTTGTAGAAGGGTTCATAAATCTAACCTGTAATCAATGTACAATATACTTTTTTCATTAATATTGTAGTTGTGAACATCATCATTATCTATTTATATAGCACCACTAATTCCGCAGCACTGTACAGATAACTCACTTAGTCCCTGCCCCATTGAAGCTTACAGTCAAAATTTCCTACACACACACACACACACACACACACACACACACACTGAAGTGTGGAAGGAAACCGGAGCACCCGGTGGAAACGCACGCAAACATGGGGAGAACATACAAACGCCACACACATAAAGCATTGGTCGGGAATCAAACTCATGACCCCAGTGCTGTGAGGCAGAAGTGCTAATCACATATTAAAGTATACCCTTAATTTATGATTAGGCCATTGCAGCAGTTATCGGAGATACCTGCTGCTTTCCCTTCGAACGCAAAAGCAGTCCTCAAATCAAAGATTTTCGGAACTTGTGCACGATGACTAACGCCAGCCATGGAAGCCTATGGCGAGAGCATTGCGGTAGAGGAATCTTCATATCCCTCACTGCAACATACCTGCTCTCTCCTCCAGTCACTATCATAAATCTGCCCACTTTGCAATAGTCACCATAGAGGATATAGGAGACAGGTCTTCGCAGGAACAGCAGTTTTTTGTTACCGCTATTCCTATTAAGAATTTTAATAAATAGTCACGGTATTTCAATCCTTTTCTTTGCGATATGGATTGAAATGGATCGTGTTGAAAAAGCGATGGTTAATAAATATGCCCCTATGTGTCTTTGTGAATTGCATCAACATTTATAAATATTTTTTTAATATAACTGGGGCTTTTTCTAAGCAATATAATCTACAGGTTTCAAGAACTATGACCCTACGGATCCATGAGGGTGTCCAGACAATGTCCTGCATACAACAACGAGATACATTTCAGAATAATCAATAATATATTTTTTTTTAAAAAAAATACCCAACTCAGAGTCCGCAGGAGGCAATTATTATACTGTGCGAGTCATGTCATGAGGAAGTCACATACAAGAAGCACACACCAGATTCCAGTTGGAGACGTGCGAGGTTTAAAGGAGAATTGTAAATCTAATCTTGGGTTTGGTGTTTATGAAGGACATGGAGATATGCCTGTTGCGGAGAATTATAACTATTGTTGATATCACTGTGAAATCTCCAGAGGAACGACATTGCTTTCTATCAGTGTCGGATTCATGTTACACTGCTCATACGTCTCATTCAGAGGCTATCTGTAGCAATAATGATACTGTAATCAATAATGATACTCTGCTTTTTATAGTCTAAACTTATATTACATTATTTTTAATACTATTACTGGCAGTTTGATATTTTGAAAAGTTTGGCATCACTGGTGAACTGACCAGATCAATGTTTGTTCAGGCCACACTTCTAAAAAGATCACAAGGTCAGATGCAGTGTAAGTGGGGTGTAATAAATCTGTCTCTCCAGTCACACACATTCTGGTGCAGAATGCTCGTTTGCTATGTTCCCCACACGTGTCCAACTCAGCACACCATTCCTAAGGTGTGTACGCTCAGTGATCAGCTCTCTTTTAGCTACCCCTACTTGTCACGGGAGCACACGATTACGTACATGACCGTGATGTCATTCACTTGGCTATTTGATCCCACTCTGCCTGAGTTCCTGTGTCTCTGCAATATGTTCTGCAGTTGTAGTTGTTTGTGCCTTATATATTTATCCCCTCTGGTTCACTGTGTACTGACTCGGCTTGTCCTAACTAGAGTTGTTTGACAGAGACACTGACTTTCTTTACAGTTATACCATAGTTGCCTACCGGGAGACTCCCGAATTTTTGTGAGTTTCTTCCGGACTCCTGAGAGAGCAGGCAAAAATCCCGGAACCAGCATCTCCCCGTTGTTGTAAATGGTGGGTCAGAATTTCCTAAGATTGGCAGGGGCGGGGCCTAGCGGCACACCGCGCGTGGCCACACCCCCTCGACGGACCCCCTCCCGGAAAGCTGGTCTCAAAAGTAGGTAAGTATGAGTTATACAGATCTGTACTGCCTGCCTCTGACCTTTGATGTTTAATACTGAATTTGACCCTTTGCTATCAGTCCTTACCTTAACCTGTTTTCTTATTCCATTACAAGTCTATGGCTACATAATAAGACTAGACTGCAACCTGTGGGTTAGCTGCAGCAAAGTACCTCACTGCTTTGTGGGGATCCCTGGTGGAACAAGGGATCCCATTAAACTATGTGTCCCAGGTTAGCCAATGCAAATCTCTTACAGTATAGTGAGCCAACACAGGCCAAAAGATCGGAACAAATTCGTTTGGACCCAAACCTATGCAAATGAGTATCTCCCATTTGTCTGAGGAGGAGCATTCTTGCACAAGGTTTCTTGGTTTTTATCTCTACTGTGGAATCAACTATACTTTTCTGAATCATTGTCCTTTGAAGACAGCAAACTCAGACCCCTAGCTTGTGTCAGACAGGTCATGTTAGGAATGATTACTTCCTGTAAAATCAACATAAATGAGCACAATTTAATAATTCCTGTGACCATTCTTTACATCTCTTCTTTTCTCACTACTGCTGGATTCAGTGGCTGTGGAAATGTTTCAATATATAACTGTTCCTCTGTAAAACCACTAATCCTTAGTGTCACTGATGTATGAGCCATTTCTTAAGGTTCCATTTTTCTGTATACTGTTCCTTCTGTATTCTGTACCGTTACTACGGTAATTTCAATGCTGATTTTTGCTTGTAGCTCTCTGAGCTGTGAGCAAAATTCCACATCATAATCACCATACTAATGGTAATAATGTGTCCACTGCACAGGGAACTGAATCTGCCCCATGGAGTTGGAGTTCTGTATCATATATATATATATATATATATATATATATATATATATATATATATATACAAAAGAAAAAAGAAGCGCCAAAACAGTGTGATATTGCCAAATCGGAGCAGTGATCATATTAATTATCAAATTAGCCTCGTACCAGATATATAGTGTAATTTCGCTTATCCGAGAAAATATCTCTCTGCGAACTCCAGATCCTTCTTATGCAGATTAGGGTATTCCAAACTAAAACTCAGATAGAAAGTAACAAACAATAGTGTAGTGCATTTTTAGCAAAAGTAAAACATCATTTAATTCATAAAATTGTATCTATAAACAGCAAATCAATGCCCGTACATTGAATAAAATCAATTCAAGCTTATCTGTGCACTGTGATCATCCACTGTCCAGTAAAGATGTCGCCATCCACTAGTGATCCTGGCTCCTTTACACCAATATACAGACAGGAGATATGATTTCTCAGCCCTCTCAGATAGGTGACAATGCGTCCTCAGCCGACAAGTCAAATCAAGTGCACCTCAAAAGATCCCTGACGCGTTTCGTCTGTTAGACTTTATCAAAAGTCTGGTTTGTCTGTCAGGTTATGTATTCGGACACCCCTGCACCGATTAGGATGAGACCAACGTGAGATGGTCCAGTTGGATCCTGGCCAGGTTTTAGGAGGGTTAAGGTCCCGGTCGTACCTTCTGTTGGTGTATACTGGGCAGAACTTTGACCCAGGGAGCCTGTTCTGAGCCTTCAACTGGATGGATATGGACTAAAACTTCACAGACTGGTACACATTGGGTGCCAGAAGACATACTAGGGGGTTGAAGTCCCAGTGGTACCTCCCGTTGGTGTCCGTTGGCCAGAACTTTGACCCAGGGAGCCCGTTATGGGCTTTCCACTGGATGAATTTGGATGACATTTAATATAAAAACAAAAATGACACTGGGCAGCCACCTTACGGGTGTGTTGGAAGAGCTTCTAATTATTTTTAAAAGGTTGACAGTTACATCCAGCTCATTGATAACTTAATAACTTGATTTAAACCCTGGCAATGCCGGGTTTTTCAGCTAGTAAGGAATACATTTAATTTGTAGTAATTCGGAAAGCTTTTAATCCTCTGTTAGTTTCCTTGTCCTTTCTACAGGAACACTGTCTTTCATTGGACTGGAATTCCACACAAATCCCGTTGGAGCTCTTTTTTGTTTCAGTCATTACCTGTAAAAATTTGAACCTCTCTCTCCTTGGTCTTTAGTTTCTGTGGAAATTCCTCCTGGACTACATTCTCCATACATCTGTATGTTATAAAACGTTAAGACATTACCATCCCATCAGCCTTAAAATTGTCAACTGGATGCCTGGTACTTCTCATCCCAGATGTCTGGTCTATCTGCTCCATCCCAGGAACTCAAGCCATGTTCGAAAACAGTAAAGAGAATCTTGACAGAGGCTGTATCTACAAATATTCATCTCCTGCCAGGAACACAATCTCTCTTACTGTGGTCTTAGTAAATTTATTGCAAAAATCATTATCCCCTTTCTGACTGGATCCAAGATGCATTCATTTTCACCAAGATAGATCTTCATGGAGCCTATAAAATTATTTGCTTAAAGGAAATGGATGAAAGAAAAACTAACACTCTACATGAACATTACAAATACCTCATAATACCGTTTCACCTTCGCAAGGAGGTTTGGACTTTGCTGCAAGAGGTGTGCAGGTCGCGGTGCTCCAAGACAGTTACCAATGTAGTAGTGACGAGGGTGGTCAGGTCAAGCCGGGTTGAGCCAATAGGACAATGCAGTACCGAGGGAGATCCAAAAGAATGGTCAGAGAAGTCGAGGCCAAACCAGGAGAGCATACAAGTGGAAACAGGATCCAGGAGAGTAGTCACAGAACATGTCGGGGTCAAAACAGGAGGTATAGCATAAATCTCTAGTAGGAACGCTGGAGACAGGAATAGACCTGACACTCTGGCACCCTAATGATGCCAGAGTCAGGTTTAAATAGTGGAGCCCTGGAGTTGATAGGTCAGCGGTGAGTGATATCACAGACCACCAACCAAGAGCCGAAACTAGTGTCCTGTTGCCTAGCAATGGGGCGCGCTACTGCGGATGCTAGGACGGGACTTGGACGGCCAGGGGAGACTGCTTCTCTGTTGCCTAGCTCCCTAGGCCGGAAGTGACAGGCAGCCGTCCCCGCTCCATGGTCGCGATGCGGGGACGGTGCCTGACAGTCTCTCTGCCATTTAATCTTGGATGACCTCTCGTCAACTCAAACTCAATGTTTCAAAAACTGAGCTAATAACATTCCCACCAAGAAACAGACTGCCTACCTGATATCTCTAAATCTAATGACAATATGAAAATAAACCACTTGCCCTAAATGTTGCTGACTAGGGGCTAGATTTACTAAGCTGCGGGTTTGAAAAAGTGGGGATGTTGCCTATAGCAACCAATCAGATTCTAGCTTTCATTTATTTAGTGCCTTCTACAAAATGACAGCTAGAATCTGATTGGTTGCTATAGGCAACATCCCCACTTTTTCAAACCCGCAGCTTAGTAAATCTAGCCCTAGGTGTCATCCTTCACTCAGAACTGTCCTTTGTTCCTCACATTTAGTATGCATGCCAATCCTGTTACATACATCTAATAAACATTTCCAGAATATGCACATATCTTACACAAGATCCACACACCGTCCAGTCACGCACTCATAATCTTCTGAATTGACTATTGCAATTCCATTTTTGCCAGCCTTTCCATAACCAGGCTTTCACCCCTACAATCTATTTTGAATGCATCGGCTAGACTCATTTTCCTTGCAAAAAGTTCTTCCAATGCTGCTCTGCTCTGGCAGTACTTTTCTACGTCCCCTTCTTGGCACCTCAGCATACAGCTGTGAGGAGTCTTACCTTCTCCGCTCTCCCGTGTCCCGTTCTTACAGCTGCACGGCACTTCAGGGTTCACGGTGCGGCCGGTGACATGACTCGGCGGGGATGATCACATGATCCTGCGGCGGGTAAAAGAGAGGCTCAGGTTACTTACCTCATGACTCCAGTGAGTTCTGTTTTTCCTTGTGATACTTCAGTCTGCTGATTCCATCCTGTGTACCAGACCCAGCTTGCCTGATGTTAACTCTCCTCGGATCTACCTTCAGTCATCTGACCTGTGTACCGAACATGGCTACCCTTCTGACTATTCTCTTGTTCCATCCCGGTGTGAAGTTGGCCATCTAAATCGTATACTGGACCCACCTAGTTTTCTGACCACCCCTTCTGAATCTCCTCTCTGCAGAGTGTCAGCTGTACCGGTCATCTCTCCACTCCAGCATCTCCTAAGATACTGCCTCTATTTATTTGCTTTGTTGCCAATTCTCCTATCCCTCCTTTCCCTCTTAGGGACTGAACCAAGGGCCGCGACCTGCAGTCTCCTGGCAGCTAAACCCATGCCACCTTGCGGTGATTCTTTTAGAAGGCCAGGGGGCTGTTAGACTCCGCGCCTTGCTAGGCCTGTGTAAATCTAGTGTGAGAGAACACTCTTGAGCATAAACCACAGCCAAATGGACAATACACTGCTGGTCGATGACCATTGTTTCACAGCACCACTCTCAGTTTTACAGGAAGGGACAAATAGGGTCTTATGCCTACAGTCATTCTTTGCTGTCCTGAAGTTTAAATTCCTTCACCATTTTTAGAATTATAATTTTTTCATGAGCAACGTTCTAAACTCCTGTTTGATAGCTGCAATAGGAATCAATTATAGGTATAGGATCTTTTAGTTGGAATGTATGGTACTAATGTTTTTCTGGATAAGGACTTTTTCTATTACTGAGAGCACTATGCCTTAAAATTATTATTTGGAAATAAAACATTTTACTTATATTTCCCCCACCCTGCCCCTTGCATCTCTCTACTCATCAAATTATTTAACAGTGCTCCTCACAGTAACTATTGGATAATTTCTGCAGCAATTATGTACTTTTTTTTCTTTCTTGTATTTTTAGATAACAGGTTTCAACATAAGAGATCAAATACCTGTGAACCATATGTCAACACTTGAGATATGCTACTTATTTGAACAGCACCTGAGTGTCGTATTTTTATGCATAAGGTTGGTTCTCTTTTTCTTTTAAAAAATAACCTTTGAAAAGCCAGGAAAATAAGAAGTAACAAATAAAGCTCCCTATTTGTTGCTTCCTAAGAGAACTCAATAGGCACTTTGGAATTGTGTCGATGTTTTGTGGCCTATTTAACAATCTTCAGATATCATAGCAATGACAAGTGACTTAACAGGGCAATTTACTATTAAAGCGCATCTGATAGGAGACTGTCTCAGCGATGACTCTTTTCTAATGACAACTCCTTAAACAGCCAGTTTTGTTAAACAGGGCAGGGGAGAGCAGGAAGTCTGCCGGAGAGGGATCCGAAGATCACTGCCCTGCGATGCTCTCCCGATAGGATTGAATGGCTATCTCTGTCTTCATATGGCATTAGCCAGCAGGGTCAAGCTCCAACCGTAGTCCCCACTGAAAATTATGGGCATGATGGGGAGTCAGGCGCCGTGTCCGCACTGACACTTGGTGCAGGAGACGGACGCCTGCACCTTCTAAGCAACCACGTCCTGTTGCCTAGCAGCGGGACGCTATCTCTGCTCACCTGTCTGCAGCCAGCATGTCTTACCGCCAAAATCTCCCTAACCCTATCAGGAGGCACCTTAGGGTATATAAGGCAGCCTCTGACACATGTCTAGTGCCAGAGTATTTGGTCTTCAGCCTTGCTCCAGCATTTGTTCCTGTGTTGCTGTTACTTGGATTCTGACCCGGCTTGTTCCTGACTTCTCCTTCGGTTCCTTATTCTGGCTTAGACTGATATTTGGTATTGACACGGCTTCCTAACCATTCTCCTGCTTCTGATTTGGCTATATCCGTTCCTCTGGTTGTGACCTGGCTTGTTGACTACTCTTCCATCCTGCATCCTGGTGGGCTGTCACCGCTGCCTCAATTGTTACCTCGCCAGCTGACTGATACTGAGGGCCGCGACCTGCGCGTCCCTTGCAGCAAAGTCCATACCTCCTTGCAGGGGTTCCTGGTGAAAACCAGGGGCGTGTTAGACTCTGCTCCTCGGTACTCAGTAGCGCCAACTGCTGGCAGGTATCATCAATTCCACAGAGTAATTCTGACATGGGGATTGCGGTACTATACAAGACTTTGCCTAATGTCTGAGATATCTCCTGCATTAGGCATTTGTTTAATTGCTACTATACTTAAAAATGCCTAAACCATGCAGAAACAGCCATTTCCGCTTGGTTTAAGACTTGATAATTAGGCACCTTCATCCTTAAAGTACACCCTTCACCTACACACAGTGGAAGAAATTTATGAAACACAAAACAATCTGCACCTGATTTGTGCAAATGTTCTCAACTGGTTTGCAGAGAGTTATGAAGCAAGATGGGTTCATTAATGGAGGATCAGCAGTTTCCAGAGCGAAGAGGGAGGAGGGAGAGGACTGGTAGAGTGAAGGCATTCTATGGAGTAGGCACACAGGTGCTCTACAGTGTGCTGAGCCATAGATGGCCACTGCAACTCAAAATGGCTTGAATTCTGCACCAGCTCATAACTAGCAGATTGGGTTTTGTACTATGGTTTTTATTTGTCTTCATGTTGCTCTATATCATAGGCACCTTTTGGACAACTCCTTCCTTGACCCTCTCCAATCTGGCTTCCGCCCCTCCACTCCACTGAAACCACCCTGGCCAAAGTTACTAATGACCTTATCTCGGCTAAATCTAGGGGCCACTTCTTATTGCTTATCCTCCAGGACCTCTCCGCGGCCTTCAACACCATCAACCACCCCCTCCTATGCTCTCCCTGTAGCAGTTCCTCAGGAATTTTTGGACCTCTACTCTTTTTACCCTTCACTCTACACAACCTTCCTGGGTGATCGCATCACCTCTTTCGGTCTGCAATATCAGCTCTACGCTGATGACAGTCAACTCAACACCTCCTCTCCTGATACAGATCTTTTGTTTATTGTTCTGTATAGTTCTACCCTGTATGGTCCACAGTCTGTATTCTGTATGGCGCTACGGAAACCTTGTGGCACCCTATAAATAAAGATTAATAATACGAGGTATGTCTATTAAATAACGAGACTGATTAACTAACTCACCTATATTTATTGGTATTACAAATTTAATGTTTGTCCCCTTCAATATACTCCCGATTTGCACTTATACATCGCTGTAGTCTTGTTTTCCACTGGTCGAAGGCATTGAGCAAATCAATTTCTGTCACTTGTTTCAACATATCTGATGTTTTCTACTTTACAGCATCTACTGACTCAAAATGTGTCCCTTTAAGCACTGATTTAAGTTTTGGGAAAAGCTAAAAATCACAAGGTGCTTAATCGGGCGAATATGGAGGATGTTCAAGCGTGTAAAACTGCTTCACAGAAAGTGCTGTGTGAGCAGGCACATTGTCCTGGTGAAGAAATAAACCATTTTTCCACAGTTGCGGCCATTTCTTTCTGACTCTTTCTCTCAGCTTTTGCAAAACTTCCTTATAATAATGCTGATTAACTGTTGTGCCTTCTGGAACCCATTCTTCCAAAATTACACAATTGATATAAAAAAAACAATGAGCATTGCTTTGAATTTTGACTTGCTTTGACAAACTTTTTTCATTCTTGGTGATGACGGTGTTTTCCAGTGCATTGACTGTCTTTTGGTTTCAGGATCGTACTGGAAGATCCAGGTCTCATCACAAGTGATTACTTTATGAAATAGGTTTGGATCTGTGTCAAGTTGCTGTAGAATGTCAACACAACATTCCTTGTGTAACACCCCCTTGTGTATTAAGCGTTGTGAGGGTATATATATATATTGAACCACGCAGATGCTTCTCACCTTGGTACTTGGTTTTCAGTGCCTCCACCCGAATCTCTGCTTTCTCTTCTGGGGGGTGTTCCAAAGATACACCAGGGGGAGATTCGGGAAACCCCCTGCCCAGTATTAACACTCTGTGACAAAATGTGTGCTGCAAAAGCCAGCCAGGCACATTTATTTAAATGGAAATCCTAAATGCAGCTTTGTAATTTTATAGAAAAATATACTTTGGTATAATTTGAAATAATAGTGCAAACAATACAATACAGTAATAAAACAGTGTGGATGAAAGTGGCGCACCACTTCTTACTATGCACACCAAGTTAACACAAAAACTCGCAATAAATCAATAACAGCATACAATATAATATAATATATAACAATATAACCATTAACTGTCACAGCTTTATACACATGAAAAAATATATCAGATATCTTACTTGCTCCTGATACTGTGAATATCTTGCAGGGTGAATTTATATATTTTCCCTTATAGCCCTACAATGTACTGCCAAACACACACAGCAGTATTCAAACACACCACACAAATAGAGCAGTGCACTGCAAGTTGGGGCCCTTCTGTATGTATGCAGCATGGCATGGAAACATCATGTGTCCAGTTTGCAGATGTTGGAGGTCTTTAAATCACTTGCAGTGAGGTACAGCAGTCACAGTATGCAGACCCTCCTCTAGCAACAACTGTAAAATCCTTTCTAATTTGTATCCTGGGACTTGTAGTTCCACAAGTGCTGATTAGACACACACTTGGTGCATATTTACCTGCCCACCCATCTATCCCTAACTCTTCAGCCCTTGTGGCCAGATATAGTCCAAACCCCACTTGAACAACAACAGATAGATAAAAATAACCAGTAACTTATCTGCACCAGTGTGTCACAGGTCTGAACTTGATTATCTCCAAAATGGCTGACTTGTAAAATGTCCTTCTTCAGAGATGCATGCAAACCTCCTCCTACAGCTTCAAACTGTGGCTTCCAGCAGGTTCTGTTCAGAACTGCACCGAGCTTTGATATCTCTGCAGACTGCTCTCTCTGCTCAGATCACTCATCCAGTGCCCTTCTGCCTAGGGTCACCTATCTGAACTGGTCACACAGCTCAGTCTCTCCCAGGATGCTCCTCTCTCCCTCTCTCTCTCCGCCCTCAGGTTTCTCAGTCTTCTTAGGCTCCGCCCCCTCTTCATAACAGCATTCTGGGAGATGTAGTTCCTTCTCCTTGACTGGTAAATAGCTATATGCATCTCTTTTCTTACTGATGCAAGTGTGATTATTAGCCCCTGGGTGCTCAAGTCCAACTGCAGCATCCCCAGGGGTTACACACTCCCCCTGTGGGGCAAGTCCACAATGAACAAATGATGAGGCTTGTCCCACATCCTGCAAATTTAAAGGGGTTAAGACATCCTGTCTAAATACACTTTCACATCCATACACAACAGGCCCTGGCATAACAGATATGGGAGTCAGATATGGCCACTGATAGACCCAGCTAGGATGAATCACCTTAGGAATCTCAGTCATATGACCTAGACTATCATAAGTCAACATCATTGGGGCTCTAGGGGTCCTTTTAGGCCGACCCTGGACTGGTGGGTTCCCTTCCTCTCCCCCCAACACCCTGTTGGGGCGTTCAGTGCATCCTCCATCTGGATCAACGACGTCCCCATCCATGTCAACTTCCTGGTTAGAGCCTTCCTCTACTGAACACTGAGAATCCAACCGTCCAGCTACTCTTGGGTTGACACTTTCATCTGAAATGGCAGGCATAGTTCTCCTTTCTTCTACTTGTGGAGGTCTTACAACGGCCCCCTCGGTAGACCTAGTGAGCCTTCTGATATCTTGTCTCCAATCTATTTCTCCCAATTTACCTGGAGCATCATACCCCCAATCATCTCCATCATCTTCTTCTGTGGTCGGTTCTCTGATTCGCCGTGATCTTCTGGGTGTGGACACTTTTGGCTCATCTGTTTCAGGCTCCTCCCAAAACCGGACACCATCTCTGATGGGAAGCAAATGTTGTCGATGGTATGTCTTTATAGGGCCTGTTAGCCCCTCGGGCCTAATTCGATAGGCTGGGATGTCTGGCAATTTTGCAACCACAACATGAGGATCCTTTCGCCAACGATTGGCTAACTTGTGTTTCCCCGGGAGGCCCAAGTGTCTAAGTAAAACCCTGTCACCTGGCTCCAGAATATGCTCCTTGACCTGTAGATCATAACGACCCTTGTTTCGTTGTCCAGCTTTTGATGCAGCTGCTTCCGCTAGTCTGTAGGCCTCCTTTAGTTCTTGTTTCAGCTGCTCCACATATTTCAAATGGGGCTTTTCTTGGGGATCAGCAGTGTCCATTCCAAAACAGATATCGATTGGTAATCTAGCCTCCCTTCCAAACATTAAGAGATATGGGGAGTACCCCGTGGACTCGTTTTTCGTGCAATTGTAGGCGTGGACCAAATGGCTGATGTGCCTACTCCAATGTGCCTTTTTTTTAGTGTCCAAAGTGCCCATCATGCTGAGAAGGGTCCGATTAAATCTCTCCGGCTGCGGATCTCCTTGGGGATGGAAAGGAGTAGTCCTGGACTTCTTTATCCCGCAGACCTCGCACAGTTCTTTTATTAGCTTGCTCTCAAAATCCCGACCCTGATCTGAATGAATGCGGGCAGGCAGTCCATAGTGGACAAAGAACTTTTCCCATAGGATTTTTGCCACGGTCACAGCTCTCTGGTCTTTTGTCTGGTAGGCTTGAGCATAACGGGTGTAATGATCTGTCACCACTAGAATGTTACACTTGTTGCTTTCATCCGGTTCCACTGATAGAAAGTCAATACAGACTAACTCTAAAGGCCCATTGCTGGATATATTCTTTAAGGGGGCAGCCTTTTCTGGGAGGGATTTTCGAAGTATGCATGTCCCACAAGATTTACAATAACTCTCAATGTCTATCTCCATTTTCGGCCAGTAGAATCTATCTGAAATTAAACTCATGGTCTTCTCTATTCCCAGGTGGCCGTGTTTATCATGCAACGCACGGAGAACCATGGGACGGTGCTTCTTTGGCAATACTAGCTGTTTCCTCTCTCTGCCATCTTTGCGGCTGGTTTCTCTATACAGTAGCCCCTGCTTCACCACCAATGACTCTCTCTGTCTGCTTAGCAAAATAGCTTCCTCCGTTTTCAAACTACTCGGGTGGATTCTTTGTCTGTGTTTAACAGACCACCTAACTGCTGCTATAGAGGAGTCATTCTGCTGATCTTCTTTGACTTGGCTTGAACTCAACTTCTGAAGATCACTGAGCTCCATTTGACTCAGCCAGCAATATTGTCTTGGTAGTGCATCTGTCGTTGCCCCTAGAGCTGTTAAGCATTCTTTGACTGGAGGCACGACCACACGTCCCTCGTGACACATCCCCTTCACCTCTGGAGCTGGCAACTCTATCCATTCTTCTTCCTGAGATTCCACAAACCTTCCCGGTAATCTTGACAAAGCATCGGCATCTACATTTCTTCTCCCAGGCCTGTACTTTATTGTGAAATTGTAAATGGCCAGCGCCGCCAACCATCTGTGCCCAGTTGCATCTAGCTTTGCTGTGGTCTGCACATATGTGAGGGGATTGTTGTCTGTATGCACTTCGAATGGTACTCCATACAAGTAGTCGTGAAGTTTGTCAACAACTGCCCACTTAAGGGCCAGGAACTCCAACTTATGCACCGGGTAGTTCCGTTCACTGGGTGAGAGACCTCGACTGATGTAATAGACTGGTCTTAACCTTCCTTCTTGCACTTGGTATAGCACTCCCCCAAGTCCCTCAAAGGAGGCATCTACATGCAGAATGTATGGTAACTCTGGATCGGCATATGCCAGAACAGGCGCTTGAATCAGGCAGGTTTTCAATCCTTCAAAAGCTTGTTCGCAAGCCTCACTCCACCTTTCCCCGAACGCATCATTTACCCGGAACAATGGTTTCTCTTTCCGATGGGAACCTCTTGGAGCAGGATAACCTCGAGTTAGATCTGTAAGAGGCTTGACAAGTTTACTGTAGTTTGGGACAAACCTTCTGTAATAGCCACAGAACCCCAAAAAAGACCTTAATTCCTTAAGTATTGTTGGTCGAGGCCATTCTTTCACCGCTTCTATCTTCGCTGAATCTGTAGAAATTCCTTCCCGATCCACAACATATCCCACATACTTGACCTGGGTTTTACAGAAGCTACACTTGTCAAGGGACAACTTCAACCCTTTCTTTATTAAGCGATCCAATACCTTGAGGAGTCTTTCGTTGTGCTCATTCAATGTTTGGCCAAATACTATCAAATCATCCAAGTATACCAGCACTTCCCTGAAATTCATGTCACCCACAACATCATCCATGCATCGTTGGAAAGTGGCTGGAGCCCCTGATAATCCTTGTGGCAATCTTTTGAACTGAAAGAATCCAACCGGGCAGATGAAGGCGGTTTTCTCAGCATCCTTCTGACTCATCAATATCTGATAGTACCCGCTGCGTAGATCTAGCACAGAAAACCACTTGCTTCCCTGAAGACAATCAAGGGCTTCGTCTATCCTAGGGACAGTGTACTGATCAGGAATCGTGCGCTTGTTTAATGTCCGGTAGTCCACGCACATCCGTATTTTTCCCGTCTTCTTTCTAGCCACCACAATAGGAGAAGCATAGGGACTCTCAGATCTCTCAATCACATCATTCTCTAGCATCTCCCTTAAATGTTCCCGAATATCATCCAAATCAGCAGGGGCTAGGCGTCTTGACCGTTCTCGGAAAGGTCTGTCGTCCGTTAGCCTTATGTGGTGCTCCACTCCTGTCGCTAGACCTAAATCCCAGTCCCCCGAAGAGAAAGCAGCCTCTCTTTGTAGCATTTGCATAACTAGCCAGTGTCGGTCTTCTTGACTAGCATCACTACCATTAAAGCATTGATCAAAACTTCCTATTTGTAATGTGGTTTCTTTCTGAGATTTTTTTTCCTCTTTCTTCTTATAAGCAGCAAGGCACATAGGATGAATCTTAAGTGTTTTACTATAACTTGCTCCTCCCACCTCTTGGCACCAGTTGGCCAGTATCTCGAACAAATGGGAGTTAGTTCCAATAATCACTGAGACATCTCGAGGTTCTCCTTCGGCCTCAGGACAGACAAGTGCAAGCACGTTCACCTCTTCTTCTATTCCAGCTACTTCCCGTGGGAACTTCAAAGGTACAGTGATGTACCCAAGGTAGGGATAATTCTTGTCACTCAGACCCCAGATGGTCAGTCCACACAATGGCTTTATGGGCAAGTCAGATAGATTATCTCGGTACCACTTCTCGAACACAATGGACACCTGTGAACCACTATCTAGCAAGGCCATACAAGGTCTCCCATTTAGACATGCCGGCACGTGAGGAGAAGGTCCCAGCAATCCTTTGGGCAAAAGACCCCATTCCAGGTGAGAGTTCCCCACAGTGTTAATGTCAGCTTTCTTTAGAGGGCCAGTGTGGGGGTTCCTGGTCCTCCCTTTCAGTTTTCCGAAAGCTTCCTATCCCGGTGGGATGGTGAGGGTGACCACCTTCCTCCCTTCCTCTGAGGACATTGTCTAGCGAGATGCCCAACTTCTCCACAAGTGAAACAATTGTTCTGTTTCCGAGTAGTGTTAGCTTCGAGAACTTGCCGGGGGTGGATGTTCGGGTGCAGTTGCTCGGTAGTGTGGTATTTCAGCATCTGTGCTTGAATCTGCTTCTGCATCTCCAACAACTGAGCAATCTGCTCACCTTGTTTCTCCACAATCTTCATTAACTCAGTGCTGGGAAGGTCAGCCTCGGGCTTTGACTGTACGACCTTGACTTTCTTGGTCACCCTCTCTCGGGATTTAACTATAGCTTCCTCTTGTTTAACATCTTGTATCAACTGAAGAAAAGTAGGTGATGGTTGTCCCAGTTGAGCATTTCTTATCTTCATCGCTACTGGGTCATGGGACAGAGCACCCCGTAACAACTGTTGCATACGCCTGTCGTCTACTTCTGCTAGGGGTATTCCTTTCTTTGACACAATAAGGTGGATCAGCTTGTCCAGCCGATAGATATAATTGGACAATGTCTCCCCTGACTCCTGATAGGTGTGGCGTAGCTGATAGAGCAGATCTGTTGCATCCTCTGCCATTCCATATTCCTGATCTAGAGTCGCTAAGTAGTGTCGTGCAGTGGCTTGGGGGTCACTTCTCCGTACAGCTTGGATTAGTTCTCCAGCGGGACCTCGCAGACTTTCAACGATCCGCTGTCTCTTATAGGGTTCGGAGCAATGCCATTCCTCCAGGTATTGGGAAGCCATCTCTTTCCATGCCTCGTAAGTTTCTTCCCCAGTAGGGACTGGTTTTATTCCTGAGAAGAGCCGGAGCCTTCTGTAGCCCCCTTCATGCTGTGACTTTCCTAACTGGTCTACCAGTTTCTGTACAGCAGTGAGGAACAGTTCGCTTTGATCCTCATCAGTTTTCCTAGTACTGGAGGGTGACTGAGAATTCTCTTCCCTGGCCTGAGGGAATACTTGTCGGTTAATATCTCCATCTGGAAGTTCAGCATTAAGAGGTGCTGCGACTAGCTGTTTTGGCTTTAACGGTATCACAATATGCCATTGTTGTTTTTGTGGCCCAGAAACGAGGGAGGGAAGAAAATCTTTATCCAATTCTGCTTGCGTCTCACAGAGGATCAGACTGGTCTTATGCTGATCTCTACCTTTCCATCCAAGGATTTTAGGATGTTCTACCCCATAAATCCTGTGGAGCACATGCAGGACTTCCTCATCTGTCACTCCCTGAGAGTCACCATAGACCCCTAAACATCGAGTTGGGGCCACAGTCTGTTGTTCACACCACAGAAACACTTCTTCTCTTATACTATCCATGACGTCTGTGCTGATGGGTTTCACTGAGTGTGTCTTCAGTATCTCAGCAGTGCCTCCACTGTAACACCCCCTTGTGTATTAAGCGTTGTGAGGGTATATATATATATTGAACCACGCAGATGCTTCTCACCTTGGTACTTGGTTTTCAGTGCCTCCACCCGAATCTCTGCTTTCTCTTCTGGGGGGTGTTCCAAAGATACACCAGGGGGAGATTCGGGAAACCCCCTGCCCAGTATTAACACTCTGTGACAAAATGTGTGCTGCAAAAGCCAGCCAGGCACATTTATTTAAATGGAAATCCTAAATGCAGCTTTGTAATTTTATAGAAAAATATACTTTGGTATAATTTGAAATAATAGTGCAAACAATACAATACAGTAATAAAACAGTGTGGATGAAAGTGGCGCACCACTTCTTACTATGCACACCAAGTTAACACAAAAACTCGCAATAAATCAATAACAGCATACAATATAATATAATATATAACAATATAACCATTAACTGTCACAGCTTTATACACATGAAAAAATATATCAGATATCTTACTTGCTCCTGATACTGTGAATATCTTGCAGGGTGAATTTATATATTTTCCCTTATAGCCCTACAATGTACTGCCAAACACACACAGCAGTATTCAAACACACCACACAAATAGAGCAGTGCACTGCAAGTTGGGGCCCTTCTGTATGTATGCAGCATGGCATGGAAACATCATGTGTCCAGTTTGCAGATGTTGGAGGTCTTTAAATCACTTGCAGTGAGGTACAGCAGTCACAGTATGCAGACCCTCCTCTAGCAACAACTGTAAAATCCTTTCTAATTTGTATCCTGGGACTTGTAGTTCCACAAGTGCTGATTAGACACACACTTGGTGCATATTTACCTGCCCACCCATCTATCCCTAACTCTTCAGCCCTTGTGGCCAGATATAGTCCAAACCCCACTTGAACAACAACAGATAGATAAAAATAACCAGTAACTTATCTGCACCAGTGTGTCACAGGTCTGAACTTGATTATCTCCAAAATGGCTGACTTGTAAAATGTCCTTCTTCAGAGATGCATGCAAACCTCCTCCTACAGCTTCAAACTGTGGCTTCCAGCAGGTTCTGTTCAGAACTGCACCGAGCTTTGATATCTCTGCAGACTGCTCTCTCTGCTCAGATCACTCATCCAGTGCCCTTCTGCCTAGGGTCACCTATCTGAACTGGTCACACAGCTCAGTCTCTCCCAGGATGCTCCTCTCTCCCTCTCTCTCTCCGCCCTCAGGTTTCTCAGTCTTCTTAGGCTCCGCCCCCTCTTCATAACAGCATTCTGGGAGATGTAGTTCCTTCTCCTTGACTGGTAAATAGCTATATGCATCTCTTTTCTTACTGATGCAAGTGTGATTATTAGCCCCTGGGTGCTCAAGTCCAACTGCAGCATCCCCAGGGGTTACACTTGCAACGTTCTTTTTGCTCTGGTGTGAGAATCCTTTGGACCATCTTTGGACAAACTTCCGTCATGTTAAGATCCTCACGCAAAATTTTCCATACGGTGTCTTTGTCAATGTTCACGGTTTCATCTATCATTCGAACACCGAGTCGGTGGTCATCTTCATCATTCTCACGGCCCTCGCTAAATCTTTTCTGCCACCCAAAACACGCGCACAAGACAGGCAGCCATTCCCACAGGCCGTAGTAAGCATTTGAAAACATTCTGTTGGTGTTTTGTGCAATTTTACTAAAAATTTCAAATTGACACGTTGTTCAACTTTTAAACTTAGCATTTTTTGGCACTCTACAGAAAACACAACCAAACTAAATGGCAACTCACAATCAACTGAACGTCATAGTGTTGCAGCTTGTCATGCAGGTTCAGACCGGTTCAATGTTACTATGTATGCAGTTATAACCGGTTGTGACTGCTTTGTTTACTAGGTGGAATCACAGTCTCGTTATTTAATAGACATACCTCAAAATAATAATATTATTAATAATAATAACAATAATAATAATAATAATAATAATAATAATGTCATATAAAGCATTTCCAGATGCACTCTGAGTAATGTAAAAAATTGGCACCTATACTAAAGACAGCAGTGCATTATTTAAAATAATGAATAAATATTTTTTTAAAAAAAACAGGCAGCATGCCCTGCACCTAGTGTCACGAGCTGCGGCTTCTCCACCAGCCACTGCGGCTCGCTCTGCCTGCATCTCGCGTCCCTGCCATCATCATGACGACCGGGATGTCACTTCTGCCCATGCACCCCGGCTGTCACCAAGGCAATAGCCGGGACGCTTTTGATATCACCTCTGCGGCACAGTTCGTTGACAGCTGGGCACGCGTGCGCACTGTAAATAATTAAGTAATCATCTGAGTCTGATTCCCACCCCTGTGGCTCCCCTCTTCTCATTGGTCCTCTTATCTTTATAACGCAGGGAGGGCCTCCCTGCTGGTTATAGCGTTCAGTTCTTGGCTGCTGACCTGCTCCTGTCATGTTGTGCTTATCCCTGGATTGCTTTCTGTGTTTGACCTTTGGCTTGTTTCCTGGACTTCGGATATTTGCTCGTGGTCCTGACCTTTGCTTATGACTCGGATACTTCCATTTTCTGCCGGTCCTGATCTTTGCCTGAACCTGACCCCACTGATTTCTCTTGTCCTTGGACTCTGGCTTGGTCACAAGCGTTCCGGCTGCCATAGTGGAAACTAACTCCAGACTGTTCAGTGCAGAATAGCTGCAGAAACAGTACCCTTCTTAGTTTACCAGCCCTGGCCTGAAAAGCTGGGTTGTAAGCTGTGGAGGCTGGGATTTTAACAAGGTTGGAAACCCTCACCATTATACCAAAACATTAATATACTTGAATTAATTCCGAAAACCCTTGTTCACCACTTTATTGGCCAAATAAAAAAAACATTTTCTTCTTTCTTGAGCCATCCAAATAAAATGGCAACTAAAAACTACCATTAAAATTCAGTGTGAAAAATCCCCCTAAAATATATGAAACCCACTTGCCACTGAGATGGGAGGGGCGCTATAAGCTCTCCTGCCTATACATGGGACAATGTAATGCCTACATCAAATTCTATGGATATTAAAATTCACAAGGAGTTCCATTGTCGCATAGAGGCATAAGGAAGCAGGCCTGGTACCTTTATATGGTCACTGATCTCTGAATAACATGTCATAGTAGTGGTATGTTATTTCTTAAAATGCATGTTTTCATAAAGAACAGTTCTAGTAAATTCACGTATTTATTATGCGATGATAAAACAGTAAACACAATATTTTAGGCATCTCTGTGGCGTTGCATAGCAATTTTAAAGAGTCATTGTAAATCACACTGATTAAATCACTTATAGAAGTACGTTTTGGGGAATTAACAATCTGTAGCTCACAAAGAAGCCGACTTGTTTGGCAATGAAGAAAATCCCTAGTGATATTCACTTCTTCAAATCCTGATGTAAGCAGATAATTGTCCAGGGTTTCTAGACACACATTACACAGAGATTATAAGGACTGCATTGAAGATATCTTGGTATCATGGCAACCCCATTGACTTTCGCCACATGACATTACCCCTCCTAACATCACTCCTCCTAAAATGATAGTGAAGAAGGGCTAACCTCATTTCAATTGACAAATCACATAGTATCGCAGTGGCTGCAGAGGCACAAAGCAGGAGAGCCGTTCTAGGACTATGTAAGATAATGTGTATGCTCATGGGAATTCTGCTATCTGTCCCAAGCTTAGAAAATCATACAGAGTAAATAAAAAAATCTCTACACTCGCAGTTGTCACCTTCTCTCATTTATTGCTCCAATAAGCAATGATTAGGTCCTGAGCTAATGATGTCAGTTTTACAAAAAAATTTTTTTTTTAATATGTCTCGACCTAGAGGGGTCTCCATGGAAACCCTCCTTCAGATTACCCATCATTTTTTATACTGCACACAGGCATACACTAGTCTGCCAGAAACAAACATGGTTCTTGCACACTGCCCTACATTCCAAAACGGGACAACTGTATTTGTGACGGCAGCTGGAGTTCGTCTCCACAGAAACTTTTGTTGCACGTATATTTTCTAATGTGTTTGTGCAAAAACACCCAGCTACATATGACAAAAAGTTATGAAACATAGTCTTTGTAAATAACAACTGTTAAACCTTTAATACAATGCAAGAGTCCTGTTATATCTAAATCTGATTTAGCCGTCTTTAGCAGATGACCCAAAACTGAACATGCAGGGCAAAGGTGCAGGCTCTCCTGGCCTATAAGTAACTTTCCACTTCTCCTCTAGTGAACTGAATAAATAAAGAAAATCTAATGTGCTTATTGTGAATGATAATTAGATTTTAATACTCTTGATATTGGTTTTAAGTAAAATATAGAGAAAAATAAAACATAAAAAAACATAGGAAAATTAAATCTCAGCTGACATTACAGTGTATTCTCAACAGAGAAATCATCCTTTGTATCTATTTGGATATGTTTCTATCAGGCATACAAAATAATATTCTGATTGCTGTTTCCATCAACAGTAAAGCAACTTTAACCCCAGAACCTACTTTTTGTTTTTAATTGATGCTGGTATGTGAGAATCATCTTCTTTCTGAACGCAACTGTAGTGAATGCTGACCATGGCCTTGTTATTTCAGAGCCTGTTTTCAGGGTTTAGAATATTTTAGTCTTGTTAAACGCTAAACTTTACATTCCTGATGCACTAAGAGCCAACATGATTCAGATACTAATGTTATGTGGGCAGTATAGCACCTACATTTGAAAATATAATAGCTGAATGCATAATAAAAATTCATGGCTTTCTGCCTCTCAGCACTAAAAGATCGGCCTCGTTGGCAAAGTGAATGGTAGAACTAGTTTAGGTAAAATAGGACAGCTGGAAAGAGTTTATGTTGAGCCCCCTACCTGGTGAATTCTGTATTTATCATCCAGTGCCGGTCCTATTGCCAGTCATGTTGCATAGCCCAATTTCTATCCCAATTGCATACCCATCCAGTGCACTGGTCCAGCACCAGTTCAGTAAAATGCTAACAGGGCAAGCTCCGATAAACTTACAATGTGGGGGTGCACAGAGAGAGCATAGGGGTGTTCTGCTGTGTTGCTACCAGTTTCTAATAATAAAGATCCCAGCAGGACACAAATGGTACTCGACTTAACTATACTGGACTCTGACAGGGTCTAGCTACTACCTTATGGATATGATGTATGCAACCTGTGCGGTCCGTGCATAGGCTGTCCGTGCATAGGGTTTACACACACATATGCCCCCCTCTGCCCACATGCTATACACACACACATATATGTCCCCCTCTGCCCACATACTTTATGTGGGTGCAGGGGGACATATATGTGTGTGTATAGCATGTGGGCTGAGGAGGACATATGTGTGTGCAAAGCATGGGGCAGAGGGGGACATAAATGGCTACTTGTGTTAGTGTAGTTCACATCATAGAGGCACAGGCTAGTTTTACAGTTTAAAGTGAAAACCAACACGGACCGAAATGGCCACATAATCTGCAATACAAATTAGTTTATTATATATATATATATATTTGTGAATATTATTAGCAGAAATGTGTCTGGTGTGCACCAGACCAGAATATATTTGGGATAGTAGGGGAAACTGTTTTTCAGAGACATGTCAAGTCTCCTGTCAGTAGTCTTATTGAAGGACTCTGCAGTCATCCTCTTTTTCCTCGGAAATGGCTGATAACAGATAACAATAGCTTGTACTATGCTGCATAAAAAATGTAAATACAATGTGAAATATTGCAAATTCTGTCAAGGTATGATCATTTTACTCATATACTAGTAGTTCTTTTTATACAAAGAACTTATATTGTAGGGTTTGTAAACTTTTGTAGTTAGATTCCTCCTGAAATCAGCTACCTGAACTGATTACCTCACTCTGGCTGGAGTGGATCACAAGTAGAAATTTATTTTCTTGATGTCCTCAACTAGCCCACATGACCTTCACCTCTTAAATGTCTTTGCTTTGTCTAAATCACATTATCAACAAGATTTTCTTTCCTGTTTCAAGAGTATACAGAAAACCAAGACATGTGTAAAATAATGCTTTCAATATACCACCATTTAAAATTCACATTTACAATATTTGAGAGTTTATAGAAAGTGACATTTAATCACTTCCTGGCTGTTCATTGCGTTTCTACATTGTCACTGTGCAGCTACTGCTCTCAGATAATCAGGGCCTGATTATCCAATAGGCTGACCAAGCTGCAGCCAAGGGCGCTGGGCTTTAGAGGGGGAGTGCAAAATTTTTTGTGGTGGAAAATTGTAACAGGGAGAGGTATAAACTGAAATTCATTTAAAGACCTAATACAAGATTTTGCATCCAGTAAAGTGAGAAGATGGTCAACTATTCTGTAGAAGAATCTTAAACCTTTATCTCTTTCATCCTATGAGGGAAACTGGATATGCTATAGCGTGAGTTGACAGGAGTTTGGGCACTTTTACATAAGCTATCCACCAAGGTGGAGGGGGGGCGGTGGCAGAGGGCAGTGAGGGGGCAGCGGGGAGGGGGGCCCTGCCTGTTTCATTTGTACTGGGCCCAACAATTTCTGATGGCAAGCTGGCTTAGTGGTTAGCACTTCTGCCTCACAGCAGTGGGGTCATAAATTAGATTCCCGACCATGGCCTTATATGTGTGGCGTTTGTGTGTTCTCTCCTTGTTTGCGTGGGTTTCCTAGTGGTGCTCCAATTTCCTCCCACAATCCTAAAACATACTAGTAGGTTAATTTGGCTGCTATCAAATTGACCCTAGTCTGTCTGTGTTAGGGAATTTAGAATGTAAGCTCTAGTGTAGCAGGGACTGATGTGAGCCAGTTCTTTGTACAGCGCTGCGGAATTAGTGGCGCTATTTAAGTTAATAAAGATGATGATGGAAGCTCTGTAGATAACGGATCTCTTTGAAGAGTGATCCCAGTGGAAAATATCAGGTTCAGGTTATAGTGGATTAATAACATGTGACACTAAGGCTGTCAAACAAGTGCATTATTTATTTTTGAAGAATATGATACAAAGAGTAAATATAAGAAATACTTAACTGCTGCCATTGGATTGCTCCAGTAAATATTATCCTAGGGCCCTGTCTTTCCAAGTCCGAAAGCTAGAATGAACAAACTGGAAACAAATAAACAGAGTACTTGGCACCCCTGCAGTGGTCCTAGCTGAACAGGGTTATGTTGCAGTTTCCAAGGAATCATTTGCATATAAAATATAAGCATGATTGTTCAGACTTTCTATTGGTATAATACTGAAAAGAAGTTTGCATAGGAGCAGTAGGCACAGGGACACCCTAGCAAAATATGTGGAGATATGTTCTTGGTTATACAAGGTATATCTATTAAATAACGAGACTGTGATTCAACCTAGTAAACAAAGCAGTCAGAACCGGTTATAACTGCATTTGTAGTAACCTTGAACCTGTCTGAACCTGCATGACAACCTGCAACACTCTAAGACGTTCAGTTGATTGTGAGTCGCCATTTAGTTTAGTTGTGTTTTCTGTAGAGTGCCGAAAAATGCTTTAAAAGTTTAAGTTTAAAAGTTGAACAACGTGTCAATTTGAAATTTTTAGTAAAATTGCACAAAACACCAACAGAATGTTTTCAAATGCTTACTACGGCCTGTGGGAATGACTGTCTGTCTTGTGCGTGTGTGTTTGAGTGGCATAAAATATTTAGCGAGGGCCGTGAGAATGTCGAAGATGATGACCTTGCACTTCAAGAACCAAAGAAAATGTAGAAAAAAAATCAGTCACATTGTTCGAATGATAGCTGAATACGTGAACATTGACAAAGACACCGTATGGAAAATTTTGCGTGAGGATCTTAACATGACGAAAGTGAGTGCAAAGATGGTCACAAGGGTTCTCACACCAAAGCAAAAAGAACGTTGCAAGGAATGTTGTGTTGACATTCTGCAGCAACTTGACACAGATCCAAACCTGTTTCATAAAGTAATCACTTGTGATGAGACCTGGATCTTCCAGTACGATCCTGAAACCAACGACAGTCAATGCACTGGAAAACACCGTCATCTCCAAGAATGAAAAAAGCTTGTCAAAGCATGTCAAAATTCAAAGCAATGCTCATTGTTTTTTTCGATATCAAGGGTGTAATTTGGAAGAATGGGTTCCAGAAGACACAACAGTTAATCAGCATTATTATAAGGAAGTTTTGCAAAAGCTGAAAGAGTCAGAAAGAAACGTCCGCAACTGTGGAAAAATGGTTTCTTTCTTCGCCAGGACAATGCGCCTGCTCACACAGCATTTTCTGTGAAGCAGTTTTTGAGCGACAAACACATTAATACACTTGAACATCCTCCATATTCGCCCGATTTAGCACCTTGCAATTTTTATCTTTTCCCAAAAGTTAAATCAGTGCTTAAATGGACACATTTTGAGTCAGTTGATGCTGTAAAGAAGAAAACGGCAGATATCTTGAAACAAGCGACAGTGATGTATTAGTGCAAATGGGGAGTATATTGAAGGGGACAAACATTAAATTTGTAATACCAATAAATAAAGGTAAGTTAATCAGTCTCGTTATTTAATAGACTTACCTCGTATAAGTATTACGCACATGAAAGTACAAACGTCAAAATGGGCTTTCAGTAGTCATTTAGTTAGACCTTCCACAAAGAGACACTGATGATGTTCACACAGGGCCGTCTCTTCCATTGGGCACGATGGGCAGGTGCCCGGGGGCCCTGCAGGCAAGGGGGGCCCGTCCGAATCCTACCTTGCGGTCACATGTTCGGTGATCCGGCTCCCTCCCTGGTCCCCTCTTCCGTGCTGTGCTCGCAGTGAATTCTGGGCATGATGTCACGCCCAGCATTCACTGCAACCACAGCACGGAAGAGGGCAGAAGAGACTCAGCGGCGCGGAAAAAAGAAGAGGATCGGACTTAAGGTAAGTTAAGGGGGCCCCTATATATATATATATATATATATATATATGTAAAAAAAAAGTGATTATATATATAATCACGTTTTTTTTTACATACATATATATTTTTTTTACACACACACACACACTATTTATATATATATATATATATATATATATATATATATTTTTTTTTTTTAGGGGCCCGGTA
Organism: Mixophyes fleayi; assembly: GCF_038048845.1. Lineage (NCBI taxonomy): Eukaryota > Metazoa > Chordata > Amphibia > Anura > Limnodynastidae > Mixophyes > Mixophyes fleayi. The sequence continues at coordinate 219,101,685 of NC_134406.1, read as the reverse complement.
CACTGCATTGCCCGGGGGCCCATAAAGTTGTTAAGGTGGCCCTGTGTTCACATGGCTGCTTTTCAAGGCAGAGTACAAAACAGGTATGGGGGTGAGTAAAGTACATGCCCCTCCCTCTAATGATGGAAGCATGGCAGGGTGGCTACATGTTAGATATACTCTGCTAGATAGTGTAGGTAAGCAATATGATTTTTTCTAAAATATACCTGGAATCTTGCATTCTGGATTCTATAAGTACCGCCCTCCACGGAGATCCGGCGCCAATTCACAGAAAGACACAGAAGGGGTAGCAGGGTTGTTGGCAGTCTCCAGTGCAGTTGGACAGCGTCATACCTAAAACAGAAGATGAGGGGTGGCAGTGTTCTTCAATGTCTCCAGTCACATCCTGCTGTGCCATAGCTCACCTACAAACAGGAGAGGTGGCACTGTTCAGTGCTGAAACAACAATTCAAATAATAGGGCTGGCAGTGTTCTTAAAAGTCTCCAGTCACATTGTACTATGTTAATATAGCTCACACAAAACAGGAGAGGTGCCAGTGTTCTTGCCAGTCTACAATATTCTGCCATTGCTCATTGTCAGTGCTAAAAGAGAAATAATAGGCCTGGGAGTGTTCTTAAAAGTCTCCAGTCACATAGTACTGTGTTATTCTAGCTCACACGGAAACAGGAGAGGTGCCAGTGTTGAGCCATAAGGAGGGTGGTGCACACGGTACGACCGCCCAGGGAACAAGGCCAAGGGGACGCAACACCCACCCGCTATATGCAGCCCCAAGATGGTCCCACTCTACTAATCGTGCTGTTAAAGGGAAAATGCAAGCAGGCTTGCATTTTTCCTTTAACGGCATGATTAGTAGTGCGCTTGCTAAAAACGACGTCCATGCGGCTGGCGGGATGTTAAACCGCCGCAATAGTTCCACGTCAGTTTTGTAAACAGTCGCAATAAAGAGTTTTTCAAGAATGACATCTTCGGAATTAAGAGTAAGTCGGGAATGTCAGTTTTGCTATTCCACTGCTGATGTAAGTAGTGTGGGGGTTTAGTTCATCGGGATTATGTACACAACCCAGGAGAAGACACAACAAGAAGAAGCAGGATGCAGAAACAAGAGAAACTGAGGAGCCCTAGTGTATTATATTGCTGTAAGGGGGCTGTAAAAATCGTGGGGGGGGGGGCTGTAAAAAAAACAAGGGAAAAGAGGGGGAAGAGGAGTCTCTAAAAAATTATGGTAGGGGGAAGAGGGGGCTGTAAAAATGGGGGATGAGAGAGGGGGTTGTTAAAAACAGGAGGGGAACAAGGGGGCCTTGATAATAATTGATAATAAATAATAAATATGTACTATATTCAAAAAGGCAGAAAAGGCAGTGATGTGTTCATCAGTAACAATCATCTCTATTAAGTGTGGTGGAAATTTGTATGGCATAAATGTGATTGTGGGGTTGGTGGGGGAAATAGGCCTTTGTATTAAATGGGAATGCTATTAATGCCGGGGCTGGTAAGGAGTGAAATTGGTCGGTTTATTAAATGTGAATACTTTTAATTTAATGGGTCTGGTTTGGGTTAAGGAGGCTTATTTATTAAACATAAACACTAATGTAGGGCTGATTGGGGCAGAGGAGACATAATTATTAAATGCCGGTGCTATTTATTTTAATGTTGGGGCTATATGGGGGAAAATAAGCAATATTCATAACTTGTGAATGCTATTAATTAAATTCTAGGGCTGATTGGATACAAGGAGGCCTGTTTATTGAACAAAAGAAACTAATGATTTAATGTCGGACTGGTTAGGTGGTGTAGTGTTTAGTGAATGCTCGACTTTCCAGGCAGTACATAGTAACTATCTCTTTTCCAAACAGGGAACCCAACATTCCAGTATCTGGCCAAGCAGATACTGCGTTTAAGGAATCGGCAGCAGCACCAGGTAGGAATGTCCCCTCTGGCTGTGCCTTCCCATGAGTGTGCGGGAAGGAGGGCGCCAGTGCTCTGTCTTGGCCATGACACTAAAATGTTTAGTTACAGCACTGTAAAGTGTTCTTGCCAGGCTATAGTCTATGTGCTCATTGTCAGTGCTGAAAGAGAAATAGTAGGGCTGGCAGTATTCTTAACAGTCTCCAGTAACATTGTACTGTGTTGTTATAGCTCACTTCAGTCTTTGTCCGAAAGTGTATGAAAATAATATTGTGAGGTGGTCAAAATTGACTGGAAATTACTGGAAATTATTGTTATTGAGGTTAATAATAATGTAGGAACAAAAAAAAAAAAAGAGCAAAATTATGTGATTTTAGCATATTTTAGCAATTTTTCTCAAAAATACAGATCCAAAACCAAAACGCGCAAGGTGGTTTTGCCAAAACCAAAACACGGGGGTCAGTGAACATCTCTAGTAAAATACAGCAGTAGAAGTTGTCTGCTGACCATGCTGTCACTTAAGCTGAGTACACACTACAGGGTTTTTGTCCAATAATCGTCTCAACCAGCCGACATACGACCTCTCGTTCAAAAGTCGGGTCAGTGTGTGTAGTGGCACGATGGTCGAACGTCTGCCCAAATGGACGATAGTTGCCTCATTTGGTTGGTTGTACCGTTCAATATTTTCCGATCAATCACCTAACGATCATGTAGTGTGTATGCACTCATGCTGACGATCTCCATAGAGTTTACAGAGTCTGGCTCTTTTTATTCGATGTTAGCACTGAATGTCAGAGTGAATAAATGTAGAGAGTGCTGTAGAAGGAATAATTCATTTGTTCGTTTTGAGACGGAATATTTTGTTTCAGAGTCGCAGAAGCTAACGAAATTTGTTAGTACATGTGTATAGCTATAACAAGGCAGTTTTAATCAGTGTGACAATGTGACAGTAGTGAATGAATGAATATTGTGCTGTCATTCTCTGGACTAGAGGACCAGATGAAGGACCAGATGAAGAGCACAGATCTGAAGGTAAATCGTGTCAGTGTGTATGCATGAATCACCAGACTGATCGGACCTTCAGTCACAGGTATGCTACCTGCTGCTACTGAAACACCTGCGTTTATGTTTTACAAAACCCCACTAATTGCTTATGTTGTTTAAGCCAGTACATATCACTCTCTGGCCAAGAAATAGGATTGCTTGATATTGCTTGATATTTAGCAGACTAGCACGAATACTATCAAGGAAAATAACTGCAGACGCCACAGGATTTGATCCCAGACATCATGTGTCTGGAGAGCATGGTGCTGTCTGGTGAACCACAGCTGAAGCGGTTTATCATAGCTCCTTTAGAAGCATCTTGTGAATTTTCCTGGGCATGCTCAGTTTAACCTTCCACCCACTTCCTTGCCATAGCCAATCCCTGGCATCTTAGGGTTATATAAGTAAGGCAGCAAAAACTGCCATATTATTGTACCTATATCTTGTGTTCCGGTCATTCGCTCTGACTGACTTCCTGTGCACTATCATTACCTGTGATAAACAGCTTCAGCCAATCAGAAAGCACAACAATGGTCAAGTCTGCCTGCAATGTTCTTTCTAGTATTCTTAGTGGTCTGGAAAATAAGGACTCATATTTCTTGGCCATGCAGCAATATTTTCTGGCTTTCACAGCATAAGGGGTGTATGAATACACCCAGATGTTACAATAGGAGCAGATCATGACATGCATACAGTAGCTCCAACCTATCAAACAAACTGTGATTCACATAAAATGTTTAAAATAATTATTTTATCTTCATGTTTATATATCCGTCAAAAATAAATTTCTACACCTTCTACCACAAATGAAAAAGAGAAAACGTCATCACTTTACTCCTCATTCAGAGCATCTATAATACTTATTATGCAATGTGTGTGCCAAATTCTCTTTTTTGTTATAGAATCAACTGTTCACATTCTGTTGTACACGACAGAATCCATCCACCTTATACCTTCAAATATTCACAACTGCAAAATCTGGATAATTTAGGAACCATCCCTAATCCTCACAAGTCACACTGAGATCTGACCCAGCCACATCTCAGTTAGGCCAAACCCACTATGAGAACTTGGGATTTTGTATCTACCGGGCAACATACTGGAAGATGTATGAATGCGCTACAAAGAGAGGTTGTCCCACCGGAATACACTGAGGTGTTTGACAATCTAGGCAAAATACTAAGGGTATAGCTTGTGTACATGCCGTGTGGGGGTTTGGTCATGTGCAACAGAGTACACAGAGTTTGTAGTCACTGCCTGGGCAGCTCGTAGTGTGTACTAAGGTACCCAAAGCTGTTGCCACTGGTTGGACAGTGCATGAAGCGCTGTAAGGAACACGGAGGTGTTGGTAATAGTTGTACAGTACCTAGAAGGTAATGAGGTAGACAGATGTGCTGGCACTGTTTGAACAGCACGTAGTATGCAATAAGGTACATGCATGTGTTGGCACTGGTTGAACAACATATAGCGTGTAATTAGGTACATGGATGTGTTGGCACCGTTTGGACAACGCGTAACATGCAATAAAGTTGACAGTAGTGTTGGCACTGTTAAGTCAGTAAACAAATGGATACAATGGAGTATATCGCAGTGACCCTGTAGAAAAGAGATAGGCAGCACGTGTAGTGGAGTACACACACACACACACACACACAGATGACAATAACTAACATATACTACTGGCAGAACCAAATATACTGGCACTGAGTCTAAGTCTAAGACTGATATTGGACTTCACCAGGGATCCCAAAAAGAGGACATCGACTTCGATCAGTGAGAACCCAGGTCACGCCCCAGTGTAGTTGGTTCCCTCTGTTAATGCAGCAGAGTACTTAGCTGGTACGAGGACTTTGCCGAAAACACCAGTTGGAAATGCGTGTATGAGGGTGCTGCTGTTAGAAAGAATGGACACAAGAGTTAAAGAAACACAAATAGCTGCTATACTTCCTAGTATAGTCCTGGGGATAAATGTATGAAGCTGTGAGTTTTCCAGTGGGTTTAAAAAAACCAATCAGATTCTAGCTATGATTTATTTAGTACAGTCTACAAAATGATAGCTAGAATCTGATTGGTTGCTATAGGCAACATCTCCACTATTTCAAACCCTCCGGAAAACTCTCAGCTTGATACATTTACCCCTCCAAGGAGCATTGATGCTAATACTTAGGCACTGAGGAATGCACTGAGCAGATTCTTATAATGGCTGGTTGATTGTTGATTTCTCGCTTGTGTCATCAATACTGGAGGTTAGTGGAAACACCTGAAAGAGGCGTTATGTCATCTCTAGGCTGAGGCTGAGCCCAGCTGGATTCTGTTAAGGATTCTAATTGGGAAGTCCAGCAATCAGTGGCCTGCTGAGTGTTGGAGGCAGGCCAGCAATGACTGCTGGTCCTGACACACACCAATTTCAGGTGCAGATATTAGATTTATAATAAGGCTGATGGAAAAATGGACTTTTGACAGGTACGATGCATAAAACATTAAACAGGACCTAAATATTTCCTACACAGCATTACAAAACACTCTAAAGGATTTCACAGAAATCAGGAAGGAACACAGGGCCCAGTGCATCACATGCTGCAGGGAAAAACTCTTATTTAATAAGGTATCATGAAAGCTAAGTGAAAACATTTTCATCTTTGCTCTTAGCAGCGAGCACAATTCACTAACAACAGGTATAGGAGAGCTACATTTATTTGCTTCATATGCTCAGCACTTATATCCTGTTATCAAAAACATCAAGTTAAAATTGGCTAAGACATATATTTCAGACAAGTTCATTATTACCTATAAACATATTACAGTTACATGATATACTGTATGATATCCTGATCATTTGTACTGTAGTGAACAAGACTTAATCCAGTTCCTAACTAAAAATGAACTACTTGTTTTCCCATCGACATTTCCTGACACAACTATCTACATCAAGGACAACAATTTACAACTATTAATATACCACAAATGTATAGACAGACAATATTGAATGACAGCTTTCACCCATTATTTTCAACCAAGTCCCTTAGGAATTACTTTATAAGTAGAGACAAGAGACTGCAGGTCATAAGGATCAGGTTCACTGAGCCACCTGCTTACCCATAATCCAGCTACTGGACTGTAGGCAGAAAGTAAATACCAGCTATCTGCTTACATTTATGACATACAGTCCACAACTAGAGGTCCTATGAAAACTAGTGAGGGAACTACAGACCATGGGGTACATTTACTAAACTCAGGTTTGAAAAAGTGGAGATGTTGCCTATATCAACCAATAAGATTCTAGCTATCATTTATTTAGTGTATTCTACAATATGACAGCTAGAATCTGATTAGTTGCTATAAGCAACATCTCCACTTTTTCAAACCCGCCGTTTAGTAAATACTGTATACCCCCATGATGTTTCATAAGGATGACTGACTTAAAGGGCTATCAAAGCCAGCAAAGGCTGTTGCAGAAACACATGCTTAATTGTAGTGGAAGTTGGTGTTTGTATGTGCTACAAAGATAATGTGCCTCCACCTAGTGAAAATAGAAATAATAATATCTATGCGTTCATAGCCGTGGAGCCCTATACAGAGTCCCTTAGTATTAAACATACAAAAATATTGTATATTTTATTAGTGCAAGTGTTAGAATAAATTGAAGATTCTGCAGGTAATGTTATTGATAATAGTCTGATAGGGATATAGGTAATTATGAAAAATAGGATATAGCCTTAAAAAATAATGAGTACATTATGAACAAGTAAAGGTAACAATAATAGAAAACACAAACTCCCACAGTTACTACCAGCAGCATCACAACTCCATGAGACCAACAACACATCACAGTATGCACATCGCATCCACACACATATCGGGAAACACACCACTCACCATTTAATCACTACAAAATCATCTGTTTAGAACAGGACATACCAATAATAGACAGAGGAGTACCACTGCACCCAACTTTTGCACCAAAACAAAATCAGAAGATATAGAGGAGGAAATGAGGTTTGGCCAAAACTAAATTCCCATAATAAATTAAAAGCAAACAAATACATATCAACCCTAACAGTGGAACCCTAAATATGCGCAAACTTAGCATACTTAAAATAGGACTGAGCTTCTCACCTACAGCTTGCACTTCAAGGTTCAATGCTACTTAGATAAACTTTTAGAACAAGACAGAATAGAGGTCTTCACCTATAGCAGCCACCTTTTCTGTAGAACTGGTTATTTTCGGAGGTACTCTAGAGTAGTGAAAGTTTATCAGTGGTAACCAACCATAGTGCAAGGTGGATGCCTCAGTACATGAGGGTGTCACCATTATCTTGTCCAAAGGTAAAGAGCCTGGTGACATCAAGAATTGGAGGCCAATAACCCTCTTGAATGTCGATAGGAAGATTGTTGCAAAGATCTTTTTCTCTAGATTAGTCCATCCCCAGCACTGTTATCAGGCTGTCAGTTTGGCACAGTAAAAGGGCAGAACATCTCTGGAGAAGATATATCAATAATACTACTTTCACATTGCCCCCCGGCAATATCCCCAATACATGAACCTGGGATTTCCCCGGGGAACAGAGCCTCCCTCCCCAGCAAATTCCCTGGTCAACCAGGTTCACACTGAACTCGGGTCTTGCCGGGTCTCCTTGGCAACATCACAAGAGTTGCTTTGATTGGCTTCTCTTGTGATGTACATTGTTTTGTTTTTTTTTAGAAATGATCAGACTCGGTTCCCCGAGGACTGAACACACCCGAACTTAGCAGATTCCAGTTACAAGCCGAGGTGGCTCGGTACTTTTGCGCGCCCTCTTAATAGAAAACAAGGCAAAACGTCATAGTTACGTCGTCGGATCTCGTGAACTTTGGATTCTATAAGTACCGTCCTCCACGGCGATCCACTGCCATTTCACAGAGGGACACAGAAGGGGTAGCACAGTTCTTGGAAGTCTCTAGTGCAGTTGGGCAGCGTCATAGGTAGAAAAGAAAGAGGAGGGGACATTCTCCAGTGACATTCAGGAGAGCTGCATTGCTCCATTGCTAATTGTCATTGCTGAAATAGAAATAATAGGTCTGGCAGGCTTGGTCTTCTAAATCTGCAGTCTTTGTTTGAAAGTTTATGAAAATAATATTGTGACCTGTGAGGTGGTCAAAATTGACTGCAAATGACTTGAAAATAGTGTAATTGAGGTTAATAATAATGTAGGGGGAAAAAAAGCAAAAATATGTGATTTTAGCAAAACAAAACAAAAAAATCCGTAACCAAAACCAAAACACGCAAGGGCTGTTTTTACCAAAACCAAAACACAAAGTTAAACCAGATCCAAAACCAGAACACGGGGGTCAGTGAACATCTCTAGTTTTTTTCTTACATTTTTTCAATAGCTTTTGATGAGACCCGGGTTGAAAAACTGGAGGCTACCCGGCTCAGACCCGGGAATAAGCAGGGGCACCCTTTACACTCAGCCTCAATCCGGGTCGTCGGGGCTTGCCCCAGCAATAACCCAGGTTTTTGAGGCAGTGTGAACGGGGTATGAGATGTTTGAGAGATCCAAAACTCTTGGGTGTGGAAAGTATGTTGTTGGACTAGACCAGGCTAAAGCCTTTGATAAAGTAGACTATGATTATCTGTGGGCAACTTTGTCAAAGTACAGTATCCCAGGACAATTTGTTGATTAGCTAAAAACTGCACACCTACCGGTACGGACACCTTCGGAAGAAACAAAGCGTGGAGATCCGCTATCTCCCGAAGGAGGGGCCAATGTCAGAGGCGACGACTACAAGACAGAGATGCTCCCTCTACCCTGGATGCCGACACCTCGTTTTGCTTTGGGCTCTACTCTAGTGCCGTGAATACGAGGGCCTAGGAACAATCCTGCCCAAGTACTCCACCCACCAATAGGTGGGAGCCCGTTCAGCAGAAAGGAACCTTAGTGCTATACTCCCCAAGTGACTCCCACCTCTGGCTCCTGCACTCTTGCGTTCTTACATCACCTGCAACGACAACACTCCACCTCCCACCTACCCTAACTGTGAGGCTAAGATGAGCCACCCACACGCTGCTACTATCGGATAACCCAGGGGCCCTGACCCCGCACCGATTAAAGAGCAATGCGTGACTCTGGTTAGGGATTATGCACTAAACCCGAATCCTTACGAAGGAGACTGTCTCCTCTCTAGGGGGAACATACACAGTACCAAGGAACAGTAGCGGAAACCCCAGGAGCAGCACGCCACCTGGCCAGACGCCTCCATCTGGAACCATCAGCGGCCGCTGCCGGAACCCAGATTGGACCCGTCCAACCCTGTGGTAACACTGCCTAAACTGGAACCGTCAGGCAGACCTGCTGGAGCTCAGCGTCAGCCACCCAAATGGAACCGAAGGCGGGACCTGCCTGAACTCACAAGGGACGTGCTGCGTGGGCAATGGGGAGCCCGAACACTGCCTCAACAACTCTGCGTGACCCCGGGGACCTACGGGCCGGGCAAGCTATGGTGAATCCTGCACCTAACCGTACATGGGGAGTTAACTCGCTACTCCCACAAAGGGACCACAAACACCAGGGAGGGGACAGGAAACGAGAGCCTACCTTTAATGGGGGCCTGATGTCTTGCACCTGCAAAGAGAATTACACAGCACAGCCGCACACAATATGCAATGCAATGTAGTACACCCGTTCCCTAGCCTAACACCCCACTCTGAATTGGTCCAAGAGTGGCAGGCATCGGCGTCTTATCACTATGAATCCGAATGTGCCACACAATAACAAGAGCCTTCTGCTCGACGGTTGCCAAGCCTATTGCCTGAATTAAACTACAAGGGCCTAGCGCCCTACTACGCTCAAGGGCCTCTGCCCAAATACTGCTGCTGAGGCCTGGTGCCCCAATCTCTACCTATGGGGCCTAGTGCCTCATTGCTCCAACGATGGGGCCTGATGCCCAAGACAACCCTACCTAGGCCCTACTGCGCCTGGCACCTATGCCCCCTACTGGTGCCATGGGCATAGTGCCCGTATTCGCCCCCGGGCCTTGTGCCCGAAACAATCCTACCTAGGTCCTAACTGTGCCCATACCTTGTGTCCACTACTAGTGCCACGGGCCTAGTGCCTGAATTTTAGCTCGGGCCATGTGCCCGAAACTACAACAGGGGTGCCGCAGGCCTAGTGCCTGATGAAAGGAAGAGAACCCACCAGACTTATAAAAGGGATATGTGCAGAGTTGCGGGCGCCGGCCCGGGAGAGGGGTTGCCCAATATGGCCTTACCTTCCGCTGGCGTCTTCAGGGGTCTTCTTCAGGGATCCCCCAGCCGCTGCCATTCTCAATGCTCTGCCGCAGTCTTCAGTGTTTGATCCCGTCATGTCTTCAGGAGGCAGAGTCGGTCTTAGCCCTGACCAGGGCTCTCTGCCTCCACTTGTTCGCCGCCGGCTTCTTTCTTCTTCTTCTTGCTTCTCGCATGTCTTGTTCTATGTGACGTCTTCTTTTCTGTCTTCTCCGTCAGTCTCCAGACGTCTGTACTGTTCTCTCGCTGCCGACTGAACAAAATGGCGCAAGCACCTTAAATAGACGTCGGCACGCCATCACCAAATGACGTCACCATGTGCCTGCGTGAAGCCGCAGCGAGCCCTGATTGGCTTGCCGCAGCGCCAAAATTCAGATGACCGAGCGGGATTGGTTCCCCATCCCGGCCACTTCCACAGGTGCCACCAGACTTGGCAGGGAAGCGGCGACGGACCCCCTGGACGCATTGCATCCAGGTAAGTCCCTCACAGGGTGACACTTTCAGAATTGAGGGGGGGTGAGAACGCTGTTGTATGTCTGCCATTCACCCATTTTTGAGGTGATTACAAGCTTGTGGGTTTCAAGGGGTACCGGTCCCCTACTGCTTGCCTCTGACTGTAGTCGCATAAGCAGATGATGTGACTGTAGTGGTGTCTAAAGCTCGTGAGGGCCAGAGGTGGAAGACTCATCAGGGGTAGATAGATGCAGAACTACCTCCCACCATATCTGGAATCTGGTCTCAAGTCTCTGAGGAAGTGGGGAATAGAGAAATCTTATAATAAGGCAATAAAAGAACTATATTTAAAAGTACGCAGGACCTTCTTTTGTTCCCAGCTTGGATTATGATTGCTCCATTGTATTCCAGTTAGTTTATTAATAAAAAATCACCTTCATTGTAAAAATATCAAATTCCATTCACTTACATTTCCATTACACCACTTCTAAATTTACACCACTTCTAAATGTCCACTCAAGTGTAATAAAGATTTCTGTGCTTTCACAAGATCCTGACAGAATCTTTCACTTGTTAACTCTTCCCACATCCCACAGTCACATGGATGTGCATGCACCAATCCTTGCTTTGCTTAATATAGCAATGATGCGCATGCTGCTGAGTCAGGTGACGTAGATCCTCTCTATCACCTGACTCAAACTGGTGATATATCCGCATCCAGTGCACAGAACCCCACTAGAGCAGCACACAGGCACAAGTGGAGATCCTCCATTGACATCACCAATATCACTGCCACTAACAAGTCAATAGAAATAATATTTATTGGAGCTAAAATGATTCAAGTTTATTAATATTGAGCATTTTTTTATGTATCTTACTTTTACTCATACCTTTTTCTTCACCTCTCTTCTTTCATTTATTTTCTTGTGCTCCTATGCACCTCCCTTCCAACAACAACACTGCAGGTTTCTGGCTTCATTGCAATGCTAAACCGGATATAAATTCAAAGGACACCGAGGGACTCCATATAGCAATGCATGGCTGCTAATATACATGAGCTGAATAATGTATATTAAATAAATGGATGCTCTCTTTCACACCTCTGCAGCAGATTGCAATTTAAGAAGGGAGGTACTTCTCTAATTAAGTAGACAGAGACTTGCTGTACAGAAATACACTGTGGGAATGGTGGATTCTTACACAGGGGATGGGACAGCGATTTCCCATTAACATAAAATACTTAATTCTCAGCTGTTTAACCTTTAGCCGTCACATGTCCCGACAGTGGCAAGTCAGGTTTTATATCTGAAAGTGTTGATGTTTTGTAGACCTTCAAGGAAATATTCACAGATCTGCTCCTCATGTACAGGCAGCTGGATAATTGAAAGAGCAAGTAAAGCCAGTATTTTATATTAATATGTATCATGGGCTGTGTACTACTAAGAAGAATATACATGAAATAACTGGAGTGTTTGTAGTTAAATATATGTCCATCAGAATCTCACCTGCAGTATGTTTGAAGACTGAACATGCAAAGTGGGAGTGACTACTTGGCAGACTTGATTTGCAGAATGGCCCTGTGTGGCAGAGCCAATGATTTCCCAGAAACTTAATTGACTGCTGTGCCATCTTTATCACCAGTATCAGATCACATTTGGGTCTTAAATATGTGGGAGGAGCTTCAGCTCTGTGTAACAGAGTTGCGAGGGGATGTCAGATAATACTGAACAATTTAACTTTAGGTTTATATTGGAAAATTTAATGGCACCAGTTTACAACCATACCGATGGACCCAGTAATGGAGGAGAGGACAACTGTTACCACAAATTCCTGACTGCTTCCTGAAGGAGATACCGAGTCTCAATAAGGGCTCAAAGGGTGCCAACTAAGCCTACTACTCCTTGGTGGCAGAGGCCCTTTGTGTTTAAGGCTGATGAACTTGATAAACTGGGATATTGCTTTGACAGAGGCCATAGAGGAGGTAATCTTGTGTTCGGTATGTTAACATATCCTTCTTTCCTGAATTTCCTCAAGATATTCAAATGGACAATTATAATTCATACAAGCCAGTAAAGGCTATGAGCAACAAATATGAAATTCGCCTGCTTTTGCCATCTAAATTGTGGGTACTAGACAGCAAACCCACAAGATTATTTTCTGTTTCTCATGAGGCCAACCACTAGATAGACTTATTATCATGACTTACTTATATGGAGATGCTTCTCTATCCAGATAAGTGTTATGTGTACTTGTACTCTGGACAGCTGTTTAATGAATAGACACGCTATATTGTGCATTTGCCCATCCTCGTTTTGGGTTCACATCAGACTGTTCTACATTTCTCCTTTAGAGGCTGTTATTTGGACTATGGCTAATGTAGTTTAGTGCGTAGCTAGCACACAGTATTGTAGTCATGTTACAGTAAAGTCTCTTCTTAGTTTGAATTTGTAAGGGAGAGTGAGGGGGGAGTCCTGTTTCTACTGTTCCTGTGGTATATCCTGGTTTATGGCTAGACGGTTTAGACACACTTATGATCACTTGACATAGGTCTCACATATCACATACCTGATACACACTGATCTCTGCACAGATGTCCCTGATATCACACATCTGATACACACTGCTCAGTTCACACTGTTATTGCACACCTGTTACACACTAAGATGGTCTTCATGAACTGGGGGTTCAGCCTATAATAATAAAAATCACCTGAGAACAGGGATTAGTGGCCAATAGTGCTCTAGTTGGGTTAAAATCCCTCGTCTCCTGAAGCTGGGGGGCTTTAACACTGTCAGGGTATTATTGGTGACTAATGTCCTGTTCTGAGGTGATTATTACTTAAATAAATGTGTGTTTTTATCAGAAGGCTTATAAAGATAACATTAAGGCATTGTGACTGTCTCTCCAAACAAGGATGCAATGCAATCTTTAAAAAAGGTTTAAGTTAAGCAATTTAATAAATTAATTCACACACGTAATAAAGAAGAGATAAACATCTCCCTACTTTCTATAATGATCACTGCTGCAGAATTGAAGAGTGAGTCCTGTTTGTGCAGCTGCAGCATACTCCTTACTCCCATTCTTACACTTTCTATCTCTCTGTGATGTAAGCAGGGGCATTGTATGCATTTAGTGGGCTGTATGCAGTAGCAGTGCTCCTTCTCCGAGCCCACATATGTGACAAGGGGAGAGTGTTTGGCAACATGTGTAACAAGCGGAAGGTGGAAAACACATATGTGACAGATTCCATCTCTACTCTCCCCTTGTCTCATATGCTCCGCCATTATTCTCCCCTAGCCACATGTGCCACAACCCCCCGCCCCGTCCCACAAAGACTTCTATCTGCTGCAGTGTCTGTTGATCTTCACAGCATCTCCCACATGTGCTGATACTATTACCTAGTGCTGCAGGCTGGCCAGGGGCAGAATGGGAGAGCAGCATGAAAGAGGAGGAAGTCCTGATTGTGCAAGACTTTTGGAGACTGTGCTGCTCTCTTCTAACTGTTCTTGCAGTTTGGCTACCAGATGCTGCTGCTAGTGTACTAAGCACTGTACAGCTGTTATGTCACACGCTGTATTACTGTATTTGTTATCGTAATCCAAATACACTTGTAGCGGCTGAAGCAATGCATGCTATCACATTTGTAACATGCAAGGGTCATTTCACCCTTTTATGTATTATGTACTTATGAGAGTAGAGGAACATTAGGGCTGCTTTTAACTCACAATTTAACTTGTTTAGCTTTTAAATAAATTGGTTTATTTGTACATATTTCTACATTCTTTATAAAAAGCTCATAGACTGAGGTAAAGGCACCCCATTTAAGGTAATTGTTGGTTACCGATTACTACCACTTCTGAGGTATAGTAAAAGTCTTCCCATTTTGTCTAGCTAGTTCTCATAAACGAACAACACCACCAGCAAAAAAAAATAATTCCATTTATCCAAGTCCAATTGAATGGTTCACAATAAAGTTATGATATAAACCAGTGGTTGAAATGTAAATTTAGAAGGACGCCAAAGGTTTAGAGTGAAATTAATTTTAGATGCATATTAACACTATATCATATAATATAAAACATATTAAATGATGCAAGACTATCCACCCACCACCTCTCCTGTGTCCAATTACATTTCCTCTGTGTCCCTCCACCTCTCTCTCATGTCTCATTTATATCTTTCATGTTATCCTTTACCTTTCCCTTATCTATTTCATTTCTCTGTTCCTATATGCCCCCATCTTCATTGTAGGTATCCCCCTCTCTCCCTCTCTACCTGCTCCCCCTGATCCTCTCTATCTATCCCTGTTCCTGCTCCTACTATTCCCTTTCACTAATCAATTCACACGTTTTTCCCTCCATCAGGATGCTGAGAGACATTGTGCTCCTTTCTTCATCACACTGTTCTCCCTTCTTCATCACACCGTGCTCTATTCTTCATCACACCGTGCTCCCTCTTCATCACACGGTGCTCCCTCTTCATCACCCGTGCCCCCTCTTCATCACACCGTGCTCCCTTTTTCATCACACCGTGCTCCCTTCTTCATCACACGTTCTCCCTTCTTCATCACACAGTTCTCCCTTCTTCATCACACCGTGCTCCTGTGAGGATGGCACTCCAGAGGAACGCCTCGGAGGGTCCCCTGAAAGAGAGAAGGTTCTCACCTGATCCCGAGGGCAGCTATGGACGGGGTCCGTCAGAGGGTGGAGACTTCCGGACAGTCACGGTCCCCCTGTGGGCGAGAGGAACGGAGGCACGTATACACGGGGGAGAGGAAGGGGCTGTCCGGGGTGCCGCCTAGGAACAGAGGGTTACTCAGCTCCACTCGACGGCTCCCTGTTTTATTCTGGCCAAGCCACACGGGGCTACAAGAGCTCGGGGTAGAGAACGTTCTCGCCCGAGCTCCCTACTCACCACTGGGGAGGGCCACCCGAACGTAGGTACCAGACTCACTCAGCCAGCAGACTGCCGTGGGGTATCACAGCCCCCACCCGGAACTGTCAGTACACTGCCGGAGCGCGGGCGAACTCCGTCTTACCCCCCGAGACAGCATCTGCCCTGGGAGCGCCAGGCAACCTTGCCGGAACCCAGATCAGACACCCCAATGGAACCGCGGACGACCGTGGCACACCCCGGCGCTCACAGGGGCAGGGCTGCACTGCCCCAGTGGAACCGCGGAATGCCCCGAACGCCCCCGAAGCTCAAAGGGGCTGTGTTACACCACTCCCAAGGCACAGAGGGAAACCTGGGCCTCCCTCAATACGCTAAGGAGTCGTGCCACACTACCGCCTAAGGGTCCTGACCCACCTCGAGTCTACACGGAGGGGAGGGGGAAGGGAATAGACAGGACTTACCGGATAGGGAGGCCCTACGCAGTCTGTCTCCCTGGGGTGGTACGCAGCTCGTTCGAATGGCCCCTTCCAGGCCGTACGCATGGCTGGCGAATGGGTCAAGCACACCCAGCGGTCTCTCCCGACACACCACCTTCCGACCCCTACGGAGAGAGCACAATGCACTGCCACAAACCCCCCCCAAAGACCACAGTATAATCCCCAATGCAACAATACGGTGTCAATGCAACAGTACAATACCCACTCGCCACAATACAATATTCAATTGCAACAGTACAATACCCAAATGCCACAATACAATACCCACTTGCAACAGTATGTGCGTTCCTGCCCTACTCTACCCCCTACGGGGGATCGCTGAGAAAAGGGGGGGGAGAAAAGGCAAGCTTCTACCTTATGAGGCCTAAAGCCTAGGGTGACCTAGGGGCCTTGTGCCCTGCGGGGAGCCAAGCTCCTACCTTCGAAGGCCTAATGCCTGGGCTGACCTAGGGCCTTGTGCCCTGCAGGGGAGCCAAGCTCCTACCTTCTAAGGCCTAATGCCTGGGGGGACCTAGGGCCTAGTGCCCTGCGGGGGAGCCAAACTCCTACCTTCAAAGGCCTAATGCGTAGGGTGACCTAGGGCCTTGTGCCCTGCGGGGGAGCCAAGCTTCTACCTTCTAAGGCCTAATGTCTGGGGTGACCTAGGGTCTTGTGCCCTGCGGGGGAGCCAAGCTCCTACCTAGCCGGCCTACTTACGGGACCGGTACCTGGATGGGGGTACAAGGCTTGGCTATGTTCACCTACTGAGGGCTACCTAACTGAAGGGTGGACCTAATGCCCGAAGGGAGAAGGCCTTGTGCCCGGGTGAAGAGAGAGTGATAGAATGCGGGTGTGGGCCCGGGAGAGGTGGTCCCCACTGGGGTCTTACCTGGTATAGTTCCCCCGCTTGCGAAGTCAGCGTAGCTGCTCTTCGGTCCTTCTAGTGCTGGCCGCCCGGACTCACCGCTGTTCTCCTGTTCCGCTGTGCTCTGTGCTGCTCTGCCTTCACCAGACAGGTTAGCTCATAGCCCTGACAAGGGCTCTCTGTCTGGACTTACACCGCTGGCTTCAGTCGTCCTCACCGCCACAGGCCTTCCTTCCTGCAGCTCTGCCGTCCACCGAACTGCCGGGCGCCCACGTGGGCGCCGTCTATATGCTCCGGTGGGTCGCTCCCCTATGATGTCATCGCGGCCTGGAGCAGTGATTGGCTCGCGGCCGAGCTGGGGGGGCGGGCGTTCCCACTCCCTTCTTCATCACACCGTGCTCCCTTCTTCATCACACCGTGCTCCCTTCTTCATCACACCATGCTCCCTTCTTCATCACACCGTGCTCCCTCTTCATCACACCGTGCTCCCTCTTCATCACACCGTGCTCCCTTCTTCATCACACCGTGCTCCCTTCTTCATCACACCGTGCTCCCTTCTTCATCACACCGTGCTCCCCTCTTCATCACACCGTGCTCCCTTCTTCATCACACCGTGCTCCCTTCTTCATTACACCGTGCTCCCTTCTTCATACCACTGTGTCCCCTCATTCATTACTTGGTGCACCCTCCTCCATCACACTGTGCCCCCTCCTCCATCACACTGTGCCCACTCCTTCATCACTGTACCCCCTTTATTACATTGCTGTCCCTTCATCACTGCTGTCCCCTTACTTACTGTGTAACCCCTTCATTCGTTCTTTGCTTACTTTTCTATGACCTTCTTTTCTTCTGTTTTCTTCTCTTCCTCTTCGGTCTTCTTTTCTTCAGTATGCTGGCTCCTCTCTGCTGTGATGACCTCATAGCCGACAGTCAGTGAGAAGGGTGCAGGGAGGTGGAAGGTAGGGCACTGGCCTCAAGAAAGTATTTACAGGGCCGCTGGACAAGCGTTCCGCCAGCCCTGGCTGCCTGCAAGGACGTGGGATGAAGAAGTGCTGGTATATCATACTGGCACAAATCGCCCCACTTCGAGCACTGATATGAACACAATCTAGCTTACAATAGTGTACTGTTTTAGACATTCCTAAATGTCGCAACGGGTCTAATTTATTATTTAAAAAGGAACAAGTTTCAAGTTTTACGAATATGGAATTGCAGGACCTCAGATTTATCCTTATTTACATTAAACCATGAAATATAACCATAATCATAAATTAAGTTCTGTAGGACTAAACATTTTGTGGTTCTGTAATGTCTGTAACATCATCTGCAAAAAGCAAGATATAGAATTGATGATGTCCCACCTTTTATGTCCAAATGCTTTTTAATTGTAATGGCCAAAGGTTCAATACATAAAACAATAAATAGTGGGGATAGAAGGTAGCCTTGATGAGTACCATTCCTAAGCATAAAATATTGGCTTGCTCCATATGGGAGTTTAATCAATGTGGAAGGAAAAAACTATGTAATGGTTTCCACAAATTAATCCTAAAATCCCATTATCTGCAAATCTGTAAAAATAAATAACCAACTGAAATGTTGGATTCCTTCTCGGAATCTAAATTTAAATTCAGAAATGGAGATTTCACTTTGGTAATCCCATCAATGAAATGGGTCTGTGTGTGTTATCATCCACTAGCCTATTCTTTACAAAAATACACTTGAGGGTAAATGAATCAAGCTGAGAGTTTTCCGGCGGGTTTAAAAAGTGGAGATGTTGTCTATAGCAACCAATCAGATTCTAGCTGTCATTTTGTAGACTGTACTAAATAAATG
This sequence comes from Mixophyes fleayi, assembly GCF_038048845.1. NCBI lineage: Eukaryota > Metazoa > Chordata > Amphibia > Anura > Limnodynastidae > Mixophyes > Mixophyes fleayi. The sequence continues at coordinate 219,082,951 of NC_134406.1, read as the reverse complement.
ATAGCTAGATTCTGATTGGTTTTTCAAACTCGACGAAAAACTCTCAGCTTGATACATTTACCCCTTGGTCTCCCTCCCTCACCAAATCTATCAGCCATAGCCTCCATCAGTAATTTCAAATCACAACTCAAATGTGAGAAACAGTTCAATAACTCTGACACATTTGGTTTTTTTTCCCTCTTTTGGGATTACATGAATATGCAATGACGAAAAAGTGGAATCCGATTAACTACTAATAAAACATACATTTATAACTTTTTGGATTCAAAATAGGGTAGATCATCTTGTCGCAGTGTTTTCTTGTCAGATAGATAGTTTGTGCCTGATTCATTAAGGTAAGTTAAGTAAAAAATTGATTAAGTAGTCTCCTGGACAAAACCATGTTATGATGCAAGGGGTGCAAATTAGTCTTCTATTTTGCACATAAGTTAAATACTGACTGTTTTTTCATTTAGCACACAAATACTTGATAACTTATTTGTACACTTAAATTTAAAGTTGATATTTGGGTGTTACATGAGAAAATAGACAGTATTTAACTTATGTGCAAAATAAAAAAATAATAATTTGCACCCCTGGCATTGTAACCAGGGAAGGGCTGGCGACATTCAACCCAGGGGGCAAGACTCAACTTAGCGGCCTATTTTAAAGGGAAAAAAATGCAGGTGGCCCAGTAACTCAGCCCAAAATAGCCCACTATGGGACTGGCCTGGGGGGCAGATGCCCCCCAGCCCAGCCTGCCCCTGATTGTAACATGGTTTTGTCCAGGAGAAAACTTACTCAATTTTTTTATTTAACTTTCCTTAATGAATCAGGTCCTTTGTCACTAGATATTTTAACGTTCAATAACCATAAATGAGCCAGAGTCATTTTGGGGAGCACATATTGATCAAGGAAGGCCATAATTTGGGATTCAAAATTAAACAAATCTTCAAAAAAGTATAAGTTTATATAACTCCTTACAATAGTATTTTGGATGGGCCAGAAGTGGAAACTCCTTTTTAGACCTTCAAGGAGTGGATCATTTATTTAGCGTCCATCATCATTAACTTGTTTGCTAGCTAAGTGTGAGATTTGTTTCCATATTCACAATAATTTTTTATGTGTCTGTGTCAAGGACGTTTCCACTCTCCCTAAATACAGTGTTGTAATTTCCTACATCAGTTTTAATACCTACTTAAACATTGACTGGCAAGGAGATATTGTGGGCCCATTCCATTATCACTAACTGTGCCTATTACCAGTGGAGGTTTGCGCTTATGTCCTTATTCAATTGTGATTATACAGATATAAAATGGCCTCTAACACAGGCCTTATGGAACATCCCAGACCATGCAAAATCTGATAGCCAGGTTTAAGTGTATAATGTTAATAATAATCCAGTGTAGTGGATTATTGTCTGGTCTATTAGACTGGATTAATTCATCCTCCAATGGAAAGGTTTAAATAAATGTGAGTTATGATGAATCATGATGAATTTGGGATATTTCATGTTTTATAAAAGACTGGTTGCAGTATTGCGGTCATAGTTGGTTACAGTACTCCAGTTATTTATAGTTGGTCACTACAATAGTGCTGTTATTTCTTTTACATGTGTGTTTGCTCCTGTTTTGCATAAACAGTGTCACCTTAAGAAAGCAATATCATATGCACAATGCTTTGTAAGATTTAGATTAATTTAAACAGGCATGCAGCAATGCTTACTACAAAACGTAGGGGTAAACTTAGTAAAAATTCTAAAAAGGAAAAGTGGAGGTGTTGCCCATAGCAACCAATCAGATTCTAGTTATGATGTATCTAGTACATTCTACAAAATTATAGCTAAAATCTAATTGGCTGCAACACCTCCACTTTGCTTTTCTAGAAGTTTTAGTAAAATTACCCCAGGACCTTTATTCATTTCAACTTTTCCTTTTTTTAACTTTTTTTATTCCCTGTGGTTCCATGCTAAATGGGGTGACGTTTAGCAAAAAAAAGTGTAACAGAATTTATCAGCCGGATTCAGGCTACACCATTTATAAAAGGTGAGTAACTATTGTGACAAAAAGGTGGCCAGGTCAAATCAGCTCTTGGTGTGGTTGTTGGCCAGCAGCTTATATTTTGCACTTTTTTTTAAATATATTTTTATTTTATAAATGTACCCCATTACTTTCCCATTCAGGAACTAAGGGCTAGCTTTACTAAACTGCGGGTTTGAAAAAGTGGAGATGTTGCCTATAGCAACCAATCAGATTCTAGCTGTCATTTATTTAGTACATTCTGCAAAATGACAGCTAGACACTGATTGGTTGCTATAGGCAACATCTCGACTTTTTCAAACCCGCAGTTTATTAAATATACCCCTAAGTGACTTTTGTGACACTTTTTCTATCCAACATATGGGACCTTCAGGTATGGTAAATATAACAAGTGCTATATACAACAGATATACAAACAGCATCAAATGGTGACTTAAACACTGTAATAATGTCCCTGAATTCAAGTCTCATTGAGCCATGTCATGCTGAACAAATCACTTTAATTTTATTCTGGTCACTACAATAGATTTTAAGTCAACATGAGATGAAGAAAGCAATTGCTAAGTAATCTCTATCTTTCTATATAAACAAATTCTTTCTAAAAGCTTTAAATAGTAAATTTCTCAGAATAAGAAACCAGTTAACACATACAGATGTCTCTTACATGCTGCCATGACAAAACCAACTTGGGCATGCATGACATGTGGGTATGAAAGGGTTAATCAAAACAAGCCAACTAGCTCTGTCTAAAAATGACTAAATTCGTGGCCAAAACACTTCACACTGTTGCTATTAAATTCTCACCTGAAACCATTAAGATTTAGTTCAACAGCTAACACTCTTTGGAAGTCTTTAGATACTCACTGACATATCCAAAAATGGAATGAGAATGTAACTTAATCAGAGTTACTGTAAACAAAGAGACAGAACATTATTAAATATGATTTAATATGACAAAAAGTCACAATGCTTATTGAATAAAACCAGTGATAACAATTTAAACATAACTATATAAAGTATATATGAACTACACTCAAGTGATCTGCAATCTGGGGAAAGGTTTTGACAACCCCAAAAACTGACAATTTCAAAATAATGATTTTGAATTTGTCAGTTTTTGGGATTTTGGGATCTATTACTTTTTAACTTTCTTCCTTGCTCAAACTCCCCTCATTGGTGACATCACTTGAAAAAACTGTGATGGTGTGCTAATCTGTTTTAAATATATTGCCCCTTTTGTAAAAAAAAAAAATAGTTCTAGTAATGGGTTCTAAAATGGTATCATAACTCCCTTCTGAAACATAGCATGAGATATAACATTAATTCCACTAGTTTGCTTTTGATGATATGAGGCAAATGGAAAAGAGGTTGACAGATATTAAGATGGTCTACTGATGCCAAAAAAATAAACTTTCAGAATTCAATACGGTAGCTGCTGACAGAGAAAACTGACATGCTAGTGTCCAACACTTCATTAATGAAACACATGTTAATGAATTAACTTGGCAAAAAACTTCACATTTAGACATGGTTAGATTTTCCACACTGATACATATGAAACATGATTATGTTGTGTTGATTCATTGGGGAGATACATTATCCTTCTAGATTCCATATTGGGCCTGTATATATAATTGACACATATTATGTTGTTATTTTTAGCAGTTACAAATGTATATAGAGGGCTATTCAAACAGGAATTTTGGAAAATATTTCTTTGAACCATTATGTTACCCATAGGAAAAATACAGTGAACTTGGAGTAACCCAAGTACAATTATACCTGTCCAATGGACTTTTAACCAAACTTTTTAGGATCTATGGAGGCCTTAATTTGGGCAATAAAAAGGGTTCATTGCACTTATGTGATGAGAGGGCTTCTCTGAGTAAATAATCAGGGTAAGGCAACAAAATTACGCTGCTGAAGTATGTTTTTTTTTTCTTAATCAAAACACAGTAGCTTCTGGTTTACTAACACACAGTAATTTGCTGCTTCAGACATGCTCATAATACAATCCTAAAACACCTCTCTATTAACCTGACTAGGATTAAAATAAATAAATAAATAAAAAAAGGTCATAAATGCCTGCAAGGATTTTTCTTTAGAAAACACTAGGTACGGCATGGGAAATGGGGACTGGCTGGGCACAGTTGGAGGAAATACAGCCTATGGTGTTTATAAACAAGGGAAAAAGAGTCTTACTGCATGTAGCCTAAAGTGCATAGACATCACACTATCAACAAAGATCCATATTGTTGAAGCCATGACTTTCTCAGCCAGAATATAGAGATGTAAAACCTATAGATCAGAATGGCTAAGAGAAGAAAAAGTGATACTTTGGAATTGTAGCGCTGCAGGAAACTTTATGATTACAGTGAAATGCAAGACAGACACATTAGTCAATAGTTCACTAAGTAGACCCAGACTCATCACTGGAATATCTAATATTAAAGTTAGCGCTTAGATGTATTAGCAGAGCTCGATAAAGCAGCCGTTGGCAGACAAGACTGCCACTAGTGTCCAATACTTAATGCATGAGACGCAAGTTAACAAATAAACACACAACTTACTTGACGTAAACCTCCACAATCACAGTAATACTTGATGTGTAACAGATATTTGTGTGATGTAATGGAACGATGATTGCCAAACATCACTACATTTTCTGACATTAAAATTATTTGTACATCAATAGAAAAGTAAGGTTTAATAAACTTATGACATCTTACACATAGCATACACTACCTCAATAGTATGATGTTTGTACAGAAATATGATCCCTTAGTGTCCATTCCTGATTTTATCTGTTTTATAGACCTGTGGTGGGTAACAGGTGACCTGCGGCCGCCAGTGGCCTGCGAGCCTCCTCCTGTGGCCCCCCAGCCAGCAGCTCCCAATCTTATTCTCTGCTTTGTTAAAGCAGAGAATAGGGCAGACTGGGGACAGCGGATTCCACGTCACGTGACCTCCTCTGCACAACACAGAGAAGTCTCTCTGCATAACTGAGGAGAGAGTGCAGTGTGCTATCCCTCCTTCCACTGTGCGGCCCATTTGAAGGTTGGAGGGCCACCCATTCGGCCCTCAAAGAATACAAGGATGCCCATCACTAATCAAGACTACCATTTCCAATTGTTGATACATTTTGGAATAACATATTTAGTAGCCTATTTATGAAAGGTTTTCCCCCTGTAAAATCCCCAAAAACAACAGTTTTCGGGGATTAAACACTAATTTGCTATTTATGATAGCAGCATCGCAGCAGATATCATAGATATCTGCTGCTTTGCATCTCCTATCGTTTTACTGAGCACTCCCCATAACAATGTATGGGGAATGCTCAGTAACGCTATTTAACAATGAATGTAATTAACTTTTCAAACATGATAATGTACGTCAGCTGAAGCTGGCGTACATTATCATTAATGAAAAGTTTCAGTGCTGTCAGCTCTGCTGGACAGCGTATGTGTGGAGGGATCATATGATCCCTCCCTGTCACTCACCACTCGCTCTCTGCAACTATAGTTGCAGAGCGAGAGCAGAGATGTCTGTGCGCATGCCCGAGGGTTTCACTCGGCGCATGCGCACTGGAGTCAGAAGAGGAGCCCCGTTCATCGCATGCTGCTTCGGGAACGAAGCAGCAGTGGTAAGTATGTTTTCCACTTCACAGGAACAGCAGTTTTTCGGAACTGCTGTTCCTGTGTTGCTTTTTTAATAAATATGAGAAATAGTTCAATCCTTATCAATGCGATAAGGATTGAAAACTATTTTTCATATTCTGCGAGTTTTGATAAATGTGCCACATAATCTTTCAGTATGGAATTTAGACCATCAGTTACTTTTTAAAAAAAATCAATCATATAAGTGACTTATTTCAGGCAATAACTTTCTATGCAGATAACATTCAAATGATTTTAGGTAGACTTCAAAAACAGTAGTACCAAGAATCTAATTTACTTCAGGAGACAACTGTTACTTTTTAATAACAGTAAAAAAAAATGAGATGGCAACAATGACTGAAATTACTTACTAACAAAGTTGTGGAGATCCCACAATATCGTACAATTAAGAATTCTGTAAACCAGTGCTATACAATTAGCCGGATTTTTTAATGACACTAATTAATCTCAGGTGTGGTAGTAAAAATGACTGTTTAAATGAATAACTCACCACATCTGCAGTAAATGAGACTATCGAAAATAATAATGGTATATATAGCTCGCCTTGAGTGCACCTATTCTACACTCCCTGATAAACAGAAATTACTTATTATCAATAAAATAAACTTGTGTTTGCTTGGTGGAAAAGTAGTGCAGTGTATATGTTGAGTTTCCCATGAAAAGACAAGGTAAAGTGATGCTGTGTCTGTAAAACGCATTTTTAGCACAGGGTTCCATGTACCTGTCATGCTACTGCGGTCCAGTAGGTGGCGACAGTATACATGTAAAGCAGCAAGCAGCCATTTAAACAACACAAGGAGAAGTCTGAGCTGTCAGTCCCGGGCCGGCTCCAGCCGCCGCTAGAGCTTCCAATGAAACACTGAGTAGACACAGGGAACAGGAGGCATAAGCCATCTTGCTAGTGCTGGGACGAGCTCTTTCTGTAGGGGTTTAAAGGCACTAATTGTCTCTAGTCTCATGCAGGGACACAGCAGAGAGGGGGACAGAGGCATCTGTGAAGGCTTATAAAGGACAAGCCGTCCCTTATCCCATTTATTAGAGGAGCTGGTGAAGCGGACCAGCATCCCACTATTAGATCGGATTGTAGCCTGCAGCGAACAATAGTCCATTGGTTTTACGGTTCTATTTTTTTGCTTTTTGTGATGGGATAAATGTCTGCTGCCTGCACCCTGTCCAGGGCACGCTTATAGTTACAAAGGAGGACGCCGGGGAATCCTCGATTCTGTGTGAGGAGGAGAGGAGCACAGATAAACTATTCTATCTGTTATGGACGAGGCAAATAGCCCATCCTTGTAAGGGGATCTAGACATCTACCTGTACACTCCTAGAGACAGGGATCAGGGGCTGTCCTGTGTGCATCAATATTAAACTAGCACACAGTCTCCACTGGCCAGAACCCTCTGGGGACTGCAACCTGCTTTTTTTTTTCTGTTGCTGCTTTTAGCCCAATATCCAACACACTGCAATGTATTTGTGGATGTGTGGGGAAAAGGAATAGCCGGCAGGGTGAGGAAGGAGTCATTGAATTGAATAGTAATGCCATGCACAAGTTGACACGCTTGGGGAATAGATGGCAAGAGAGGAAGTTTTCTAGATGCCATTATCCAGAGAGTGTGGGACAAGGGAGGAAGAGATAAAGGAGGACCGTTCTGCTCTTCATCCTGCTCACATAGGCTTGGCTGGGGGAGAGGCTGAGTCTGTCAGGACATAAAGGCGGTGCAGGGCTGATGGGATCTTGGGATAAAACCAGGACGAGTTGCGTGTGTGTCTCTCTGTAAGGTATCTGCGTGCAGACCTAGAAATGCTACTAAACAAAGCTGTGACATCGCCAAATGTGAATTGTCCAACCCTCTGGGGGTAGCTGCTGCTGCTGCTAGAGCCATTGGGATAGCCCAGCCTGCTGAGCAGAAGGGAGACGAGGCACGTAGAAGGACAACAAAAACATCTGAGACTTGTGTCTCTCTGCCTCCCTCCCTCCCCCCACACACCCTCATCCACCCAGCCAACGATTGGGCACACTGAAATATTAATATCACATCGATTATCCCTCCTGCTCCGGGACCCTTTCATTGTGGATGAGCTGAACAGGTGCAAAGTGCGGCTGGGAGAACATGGAGAGCGACCGGGACATGTACCGCCAGTTCCAAGACTGGTGCCTCAGGACTTATGGGGACTCAGGGAAGACCAAGACAGTGACCCGTAAGAAATATGAGCGGATCGTGCAGCTCCTCAATGGCTCCGAGTCCAGCTCCACGGATAACGCCAAATTTAAATTTTGGGTGAAATCTAAGGGCTTTCAGCTGGGGAATGCGGATGAGGTGAACACCGTAGACAAGCAAGTGCTCTACGTCCCTGTCAAGACCACGGTGAGTGCATATGTGTCCGTGTACATGGCAGGGATGCCACCTCCATGTCCCTGCTAACACAGGGTGGCATAGCCTGACACAGGATCCAGGGGGAGGGGGGCTGGGTACTGCACCTCTCTGGTCCTTTTCTTTGTTGTCCCGGTGCCCCGTGTCATTGGCCATTGTGGCACATTGCCATTTGTCACTCTCTATTACACAGGGTACCAGGGTGATTGCAGACTCTTCTGTCACAATATGTCATGACATGACCTAATGGGCATTGGTTGGCGCACTGCCCTGTATCTTTACTTCCACGTCTCTCCCCAGCCCCCATACACTTTTAGATGCACCCCCCCACCCACCCTCACAGAGAGCTGGCATCGTCTGACGTGAGCATCCTCTACCTCCCTTTCTATCCTGATGGATAGAAAAGGGAGTCTATTGCCTGGCTCTGTGCCAGGAGTGGCGCTGGCCCTTTTATTTGGGGCTTTCCCAAAGCTCATTGTCACAGAGCAGCTGAACCGAGCAAGCACACACTGGCACACACATTGGTGTTGATGGCTCTGGTGTGTGTTGGGTGATGAGAATAGGCGTGTGTTGAGGTGAACCATTAGTACTGGGGCTGTGAGCATTGGTGCTAGGGAGCAGCTCTCCTACAATAACTCAGTCAGGCTGCCTAGCACCAGAAGACATGTGTATATCCTATTGCCTCTCTGAACAAAGCTCAACCATCACCTTATGTCAGAAGATCACAACTGTGAGCCACAAGTAGGTTGTAACATTCAATTCCATAGTACCTGGTTATGGGGAGGAAGGAATAATATGCATTTTAAGTAGTGAAGTATATATTACTTGTGTACAGTATATTTATTTTCTTTTAATTCATTTTGTTTGTTTTACTGTGTCTTATGTGCTAACCACATAAATTATTACAAAGTAATATCAAGAGACAAGTAACAATAATAATGTGATAACTTATCTTGTTGGTGTTTCTTCATGATGGATGTGTGCATTATGTTTATTTTTATGTTACTATTTACATACTGTAATTGAGTTTGTAACACAAATGCTCCACACTTTACAATGTGTGCACATACAATACTACATGAAAGTACTTAATTTGAAATGCACTATTCAAAAGAGCTTACAGTATCATTTACATTTAGTTTACCATTAGTGTGAAAAATACTGTAACATTATTTTATTAATAACAGTTTGTATTTTATCACGTGAATTCTGTTTATTAGGTGAAGAAACACAAAGTGTGACTACCATTTTTACAGATACCTGTAACAGCATATTTTAAATGGATAGGTATAGTCTCATATACATGTATTTGGAATTGGATATAGTCTGCAAGTTCTTATCTTGTGGCAGTCACATGCATCAAGGTCCAGCACAATAAATGTGTATAGACTGTAAAATGAGTTATAGAAGCCATTTGTTGCCACACCAAGCAAATATTGTTTGGCTGCCACTATAACTTCTTTATAACCACATTGTTTGCTGCGAAACTGGAATTGCTGCTGAATTATTAATGCTTGTCATTTACTAGTTTGTAGACATTACTCAATCATTTGCTTACATGCGTATTTACCCATTTGTGATTAAACATTATGCACAAAGTGATGATATCTATAGTTAGAGGTTCTTGTGACAGTTTAAATCCTAAAAGTGCTATGTTAACTCCTGCTAGTGTGTATAGTTACTGCTTACTCTGTAGCTGTCATCCAGGCCTCAGTACCAAGGACCAATAGGAAGCTGTTAAATCATCACAGCATGACATGACCGTTCCTAGACACTGGTGCTAGTGCCTATATTGTCCTTTTGTTTATTTTGGCAGATAACAGTCTTGTATTGAGGACTCCGCAGAGAGAGATATTGCTGATGGTGAATTCATTTTATATTTTCCCAAAAAAAAACCAAAACCCAAAATTGCCACTATAATTGTTTTAATGCTTTAGTAGTGAGCTAAGAATCCTATACATTGGAGCTTGAAGTTATCATTTTTTTGTATACCTTGGTGGAAGTAGTCAATTTAGTGACATAGTTCTAACTACATTCTGTTTTTATGTGAATCTTTGGCCCATGTGTCATCTAGGCATTATTTTCCTTCTCTCCCTGCCTCCAAGGTCTGTTAGGAAACTGCTGCATTAATTCACCTCTTTTTATATGAAGTAGATTTTCCTGTGATTTCCCATTGCCTGCCGCCCTCTGGCATCAGAGCATGACCTTTTGTTCTAGTGCTCCTCTTTCTCAGTAACAACTTCCTTGTGGAAATATCCTAGATTATTGGAATGTGTCTGTTATGTCCCACCTCCCAGTCACTGCTGCACACTGGAAATAACACCAATTTCAGCTTCCTCCAGTATACAGCACTTTAGTAAATGCTTAGGACTGAAAGTGAAGCTAATTCTACAATTTTGAAAGAACAGTTTCATTACTGTTTATTGCAATCTTTTCTGTACTTTGAAGCCAACACTTTTACAACATTCATTCACAATTGAGGACTGCAGTGATAGAGGCCACAATCAGCCCCTTCTCTCTGATGGCTGAGTATAGGGCCGGGGCATATGGTGACAAGTGCTCAGGAGGTGACTATCTGTTCACTCTGCACATCATTGACTCCCAGAAGAGCAGACTTCCTTCACTATTGAAGTGTGGGAGACCGGGCTTGATGGCTTGAGGTGTGATTAATTTCACAGCAGGGGTCGGGACCAAGGTGATGCGATTGCGTCACCGCTCCCACCCACATTTGCCACCCGACCTCCGCTCCGGGTGTATGGTTAAATTCAGGCTATATTATTCCATACTTGCCTACTTCGGGCAAGTTCTTTCCGGGAAGGGGTGTGGCGGGAGGGTGGAAAGGGGCGGAGTGTGGCCAAATGCAGAATTTGCCGTTTTGTTGTGGTGGACGGGGCCTAAATGACGCGATTCGCCGCAAATCGCGTCATTTTGTGATGGCAGCAGCAGGATGCGGGAGATTTGCCAGCTCTCCCGGGAGTCCGTGAGACTGACCCGAATTTTGGGAGTCTCCCGGACATTCCGGGAGAGTTGGCAAGTATGTATTATTCATATTTATTTTACACCAATGGGAGTCAGTCAGGGTTGTGAATATGGATCGCTGTTGCATTGGGATTGGCCTAGTGAGGTTCAAAATGTAAGTATTGGCCTGGATGTGAAGGCTTCATGGTTATCCCTCTCCTCCAGGCCCTTTGGCTTACAATGAAGAATGACTGTGAGCTGGAAACAGGATCGGTGGGAGGAAAAGAGAAGAGTTAATAATGCCTCAAACAGAAGCTTTAAGGGGGTCAAATTAAAAAAAAAATGTTTATTAAATATTATTTTACCTGTGTGTCTGTGAATGCTTGAATACATCAGAGACAGTTTGTGTATAGATATGTAAGAGAATGTGTTTGTGCACAGATGATGTTGAATTATTCTGAGCTACAAGTTCTGAATGTAAAATACATGGTTGACGATTGCTAATATATAATGTATTTCACATAATAAATATATGGGGCCCCACTGGTGTTATTAGATACGTGTATGTGTATAGTAAGCACTGTGAGAAACAGCTTAAATGGAAGAGGCAGACAGTACGCGGCAGATTCAGTTTGGCGCAAGCTGACCCGTTGTGTCTCTAGAACAGTCCACGAAGACACTTTGCATCAGAGTTTTTAAAGAAATTTTTCATGTTTCTGTCCAGCTCTATCTGACATGAGGAAAAATGAATGGAGATTTCTTACTGTAATAGCCGGCAATAGGCGCATCTGGACATCGAGGCGATGCTGAGCAGCCCCTCGTGCTGAATTAAATCTGCCCCTTTGATGACAAGGAAGGGAAAGATGTGCTTTTCAATGCCCAATGGCAGCCGTATACATAGAATCATGTTATACGTTATCTATAACATATCTGTGGGGAAGTTATTTTCAATTGTAGTATTTACATCTGGTCCAGAAACAATACTTATTCATGCAACATACAACAGCAAATGTGGTTGCAAGTTATTGATTAACTCCCTTGTTGCTCAGACTGTGGCTCTTAAGAACACACATGGCTTAATGGGAAGTCAGTTGTTGACACTCATGATCCCCATGTAACAGAAACACACGCACATTTATGTACTAATCATTCCAGCACAAAAAGTAATTACCTTTAAAAATATATTGTTTCCTTTGAGCCATTGTTTTAGTATCTGTGTAGTTATTGGAGAAATCCTGAAAGTAAAATACTATGTTTATTTGCACATTGTACAGATGGGGGTTTGTTACTCCGACTTTGGTGTAAATACAGGCATGGCATCTTTTATCTGAAGATTGGGTACCCAGGAAGTAATTTCATCTTCTCAGTGGTTTGTTAAACACACAGATATGACATCAGAGTGGGTCCTCCTACAGTCACTGTGAGGAGCACTGATACACAACATAGGGGAATATTGGGTCTGTGTTACGTAGTTCCAAACATTATGGTCAAAAGATACAGTACCTGTTTGTGCAAATTTATAATTAAACTGCAAGCATTCTGCTTGCTTCCTTCCACAAACCTCTAGTGTAAACAGGGACCATGGAAACCTAACAAATCCTATTATAAACCAAGAAAAACTATGTATTAGAGTGTTTGTAACGGGCTTGGGTCATCCACTATTCCTTGATTAGACATGATGCTGTAAGTATAGTAAAGTCGATACATCATTTTCTTGATGAGTCAGACAAATAGCATATAATTCATCATTTCAGATAACTAGAAGAGAGACAACAAAATAACCCATAGTTTACTAGGCCAAAGTTATTTTGTATTATTATTACTATAATCAGCACCATTATTACCCATCATAGTGGGGAAACACTGAGATCTGCAATTGTGGAAATGGCTTTCCCTTAGGTAAAACTATATTAATACAGGAAACATAATAACATTTACTGATATTTCGGGGTCTTTGCCCACCATAATCAGTTCACCTAATAAGAATGGAGAATTTCAATCTGGGTGTTTTATCCATGCAGACAAATATATTTATATCTTTCTATATTTGCTGAAGAATGTTCTCTGGGACTTGGACTGGAATTGTCTAAACATAAATATAACATTTGAGGAAGGCTATTCATTTTAATAGTAGCAATATGACCACACCATGAGATAGTGACTTATGCAAACCAAGGGGGAGGGGGGTTCCTAGTGCCTGGAAACCCCCCTCTAAGCCTGGGACACTGTATAATTGAGGTGGCGGAACCATGCCCCCGCTTCACACAGCTCTGCTTGAAAAAGGATACGAAGAGTTGAGCAGCCAAGCACTGTCTAATATTATAACCACGCCCCCATGCATGCTGGTCACGCCCACTGGTGGCATAGTGTGGAAACCCCCCTCTACAAATCCTGCGTTTGCCCCTGAGTAATGCCATGTGTACTTATCATTTGGACTGTATTGAGAGGAATTAGGATTAGTTAATGTATGTCTCCAAATAATTATTTTTAATTGGGCAACTAAATAAGTAGTTTGGGACAATATCTGCTTATTGTTTTTTCAGAAATATGGAAAGGGGGGGCTTCCAATTTGCAGTAGCCTATTGTATATCCAGTCATAGCAGAGCATGAATGTAATAAATTACATAGGTTTGGAAGAGAAGAGTGTATATTATGTACTAAAAGTGATCATTTATCATTATCTCCCCAATGTCTGCAAGTGGCTCTATAATTAGTGAAATAACATGGGGTGATAATGGACAACCCTGTCTGGTACTGTTGTCTGTCTGGTCAAGATCTGAGATGGAACCATTTATAGCCAACCTGACTGCATGATTTGTACATAAGGACTTAAAATCAGATAGGACGTCTCCCCTTATTCCAAATGTACCCAAACTAGAAAACATAAAGAAACCACAAAACATGGGGACCTTTAAAAAACCTATAGACACACTGTCATTGTTATCTATAGAAAGTACTCCCAATAAACCCCAAAATATTGTCAATAAAACTTTATTATAAAATAAGATTCAACAAAGGAAGAGGATCAGGGGAGAGGGTTCTAATGATGCAGATACCCTTAAAGTATGTGTATTTACAGAATCCCTCCAACTAACTCAATAAAATGATAAAACAACTAATAATTGGCCATTATTTGTATTTCAATATATAAAGGAGCGACTTTTTTTTATAGTTCATCATTCACTTTAGTCATTTTATGTATTAAGTCAACAGAAAAAGGAACCCAGAATAGAATATTCCTTTCAAACCAACAATATAACATATCTCCATTACATTTTTGTGTATGTGTGTGTGTGTATATATATATATATATATATATATAAATATAATATATATATATATAAATATGATGATTTAAAACTAAATGTAATCTGCTGCAGAACATCTTACACAGAATATCTGTCAGCCATCAGTGTGTTTTAGATTGGTGAGACTGTGGCTTCTAATTCGGTAAGAAGTGGCATCCCATGGTGACCCCGCTCATTAAAATCTTACCAGCCTGAGAGGCATGTCACAGCTCCCCCGCCACCTGCTTTTCAGGCTGGAGGGAGATAGGAGAGGGACCAGACCTGAGGTTGGAGGGGGAGGGGCAGCTGAATAACAATCTGCTTCAGGGCTGATGAGGAGTGTGAGGAAGGTGGAGAATGGAGGAGATATGGTGATGACAGATAAGACCTGAGGCCAAAGTACAGCAATACAAAGGAGGAGCCGAATGTGTGAGGGATGAGTGAGGAATAAATAGTGGACTGGTGGGGATATACTCAGCGCTCAGTACGACCTCTGATATTCTGTCACACTGAATGAGGATTTAGCAGTGGAACAAGCTGATTTTTGTTTCATACAGTAATTGAACATATGGAGCTAGATTTACTAAACTGCGGGTTTGAAAAATTGGAGATGTTGCCTATAGCAACCAATCAGATTCTAGCTGTCATTTATTTAGTACATTCTGCAAAATGACAGCTAGAATCTGATTTGTTGCTATAGGCAACATCTCTACTTTTTCAAACCCGCAGTTTAGTAAATATACCACATGGACTTTGTTACTTTGTTATATATATATATATATATATATATATATATATATATATATATATATGTCTATCTCCTCACACTTTCACTATTGCAGATCATCTGTATACTTTATGTAGTCTTGCAGGTTATTGCTCTCATGAGTCATGATGAGTTGAATGCATATTGCGTTTCCAGCTTTCTTACCTCCGGGCATGCGCACAAACCACCAGTGTCGGGACTAGCGCTTTGTGTGCTTGTGCAAAAGTAAAAAAAGAATATTATGTGCCAAAAACGCAATTTGCATTCAAGTCAACATGACCACCATAATCTCTCAAGAGATCTGTGGATCATTGGGCTGCTCCCACTTCTAGGCAGATACTTTATCATCGCCTCCGGATGGTGGTAACTGTCGCCTGGTATCGCTGGCGGTAGCCTTCATCGGCGGCCTCCATCGAAGCTACCCCATGTAAAGCATTACACGTACTGCTGTTGCCCTCCTATCGCTGTATAAGGATGGCAATACCACAGTCTCCCCAAAGGAAAAATGCTTTCTTTTTTTTTTTCTATAACAAAGTTATTTTTTTTCTTTTAAGAAACAAAAACAACACTTTATTATTCTTTTTTTAATTAATCTTTAACTGGAACCCCCAGTCTGGGCCTCCAGTCCCAGTGTGCATGAGCGAGCCAGCGAGTCAGCTCATGTATGGGCAATGGGACCCAGCCCTGGCCTGGCCAGCAGTAAATCTTAACAAAAACCTGTAATATTAACCCTTGCCAAGCTCAATACTTTTTTCTTTATATTTTACAACCTAGGTGCTTATATAGCCTCGGTCCGATTCCTGCCCTCTGTTATCTTTGTATTCTTCTTTATTCTTTGCTTGTTCGATATGTATACCAAAATGCAGAATTTGTTTGTTGCCCTGGGGTGTGGCACAGCCCAGCCACTCTCCCAGCATTGGATACAATTGTATCTAGAGAGCAGTTTTGTGTCCTACTTGCAGGGAAACTAATATAAACCTCTATCTGCCTGATGATATAATTACGTTACTGAAAAGCTCAGAGGAAAGCTAGAAAAGATAAAGTAATATCATTCTAACATGTCTTTTTTTTCTTATGTGAACATTGAACTTTATGTTATACTGCTGTGTTCTGAAAGACGTGACAAGTAGATATCATTGATCCCTATGGGGGTGTTCACATGTGCAGAATCCGAGGACTACGCTTCTACAGTCACAGTGATTACTATCTTCTTTTCCGCTACACTCACAAGTTGAAATGTAGATTCCACATGATTTTTAACATGGCTTTCCTAACCAATCAACAGCCTACTGACATTAACTAAAATGATGCCAAATCGATGTCTGAACAAGACCAAACAGTATAATATATTCTGCTGCTGGTACAGCCATTACATAGATGATTATACATAAATTGCAAGCATGACAGGCAATATATAGGGTTCTCTATGAGATTTAATTATAATTTTACACTTAAAGTAAACCTGTTATCCTAAAATTAAATCACGCTAGTGTCTCTGATACATCACATAAGAAGTTGTATAAATGTTATCATCCCTCTCCCTGGCATTACAGTGGCAATGCCAGCTTTCTTTTTTTTGAACAAGCAGAATGTCTGCTAATTACATTTTCTTACACTTATTTGCATAAATTACCTCTGGTTTGGGGATGGGAGGAGACCGAAGGATATATTTCAAAATAATAAGTATTCCGGGTGACAAGCGACTAGTTACTAAACATAGTAACATTCCTAAACCTATGTAACAATATATAAACAGTTATATGTCTTGGAATAACGTCCCACGCTGGAGGCAATGTTTTTTCTCATTCTCCAGCATAAGACAATGCGTGTGACTTGTGTTGATCACAAAATAATAGTGAGCAGCATTCTAAGCACAATGATCCCAAATGTAGGTACGAACACCAGTGGGTATGGTGACATTGGAAACAATGGGTTCCAATGTCATCCTTAGTTACATGTGCAGTACAAGGGTATACATGTATTTTGGCAGTGGGTGGGAGGTCTAACAATGACATCTTTGCTGAAGATGGATAAAACTGCCACTATTTGTTTTGCTGTTTTTCTTCAAACCGATAAAGGAAACCACAATATTTCCTGGCAGATATGTGCATACACTGAGGTAATTACTACTTCATACGGTTTCACATTACTGATGGGTAGGGCCAGTGTTAGCATGGTCCCATCAAACATCATAGGTAGGACATACCTCTTCTTTGTTTTTTGTTTTTTGTGCAAAAATGTACATTTCCATGTTGCCCATGCACATAACAAATGAGTATAGATACACTATATGGACAAAAGAATTTGGACACTTGACCATTACACCAACAGGGACTGTAATGACATTATATTCAAATACATATTGATTAATATGAAGTTGGTCCCCTTTTTGCAGTGATAACAGCTTCCACTGCGCTTGGAAGGCTTTCCACATGGTGGAGTGTGTCTGTGGGAACTTGTGCCCATTCATTCTGTACAGCATTTATGAGGTCAGGTACTGATGTTGGACGAGAAGGCCTGGCTCCCATTCTCCGTTCCAGTTCATCCCAAAGGTGTTTGATGGGGTTGAGGTCAGGGCTCTGTGTGGGCCAGTCAAGTTCTTCCACACTAAACTCATCAATAGAATAGAATAGAATAGAAAAGGGCCAAATTTGTTGCCACAAAGTTGGAAGCATAGCATTGTCCAAAATGACTTGGTATGCTGAAGCATTAAGATTGCCCATCACTGGAGATAAGGGGCCTAGCCCAAACCCTGAAAAACAGCCCCATACTATTATCCCTCCTCCACCAAACTTCATAGTTGGCATAATGCAGTCAAACAGAGAAGCACGATTCATCACCCCACAGAACCCGTTTCCACTGCTCCACAGTCCAGTGTCGGAGTGCTTTACACCACTCCATCCGACGCTTGGCATTGGTCTTGGTAATGTGAGGCGTGCATGCAGCTGCTCAGCCATGAAAACCCATTGCATTAAGCTCCTGCTGCACAGTTTTTGTGCTTACATAAATGCCAGTGGAAGTTCGACCTCTTCAGCTATGGAATCATTAGAGCTTTTTACGCACCATGCGCCTTAGCAGTCATTGACCCCACTCTGTGATTTTACGTGGTCTTTCGCTTCATGGCTGAGTTGCTGTTGTTCCTAAATGCTTCCACTTTCTAATAATATCACTTACAGTTGACCGTGGAATATCCAGCAGGGATGACTT
This sequence comes from Mixophyes fleayi, assembly GCF_038048845.1. Taxonomy (NCBI): domain Eukaryota; kingdom Metazoa; phylum Chordata; class Amphibia; order Anura; family Limnodynastidae; genus Mixophyes; species Mixophyes fleayi. Next base: position 219,064,666 of record NC_134406.1, on the reverse strand, counting down.
TTCAGAAACAGTCTTATTGCAAAGGTGGCATCCTATCACAGTACCACGCTTGAAGTCACTGAGCTCTTCAGAATGAACCATTTTGTACCACAAATGTTTGCAAATTGAGACTACATAGCTAGGTGCTTGATTTTATACACCTCTGGCAACGGGTCTGATTGAAACACCTCAATTCAATAATTAACAGGTGTGGCCAAATACTTTTGCCCATATAGTGTTAACCTTATTGACATTTTGTCAGATTTTAAGCTTGCAACTCCTTACAACTGGAGAGGTTAAACGGTAGAGGGGAGGGGTGGGCGAACGTAGGCTGAGTACAGTAAGGGTGTGGATGTAATTGAGACTGAAGTAGACCAGGAAGTAGACGCAGCTATACCAATCTCTTGCGGGTTCTGGAAGGATGGTGTAGCAGCACTATCTGGCTGCTTCTGATTGGCTGAGTGCAGAGTGACTCCTTCAGCTGACAGGACTTAAATCATTAGTGTGGATTCTATAGGATATGAAGTCTCAACCAGCTATTCACATTATTTCATTGATATTTCCATTTGGACTGTAGCAGAAAAAAAGATTCCTATATAATTTTTAAAGGAGAATTTAACAGATGTATTTATATTTAATTGAATTTAATTTCACATTTTTTCATCTTTAACATTATATTATCTTTGTGATGCTTCATTTTATTATTATATTGTGTACAAATAAGGTACGTTTGGGGGGAAAACGCACCCAATTGTATTCTTTTGCACATAGGGAATTCAACTTAAACCAACAAGACATACAAACAGATACAGAAAGATCATATTTAACAACTGCCCCTAATTTCCAAGGAGATTCCTCGGAAAGTTGTTTTTTTTTGCCCCTAAATATGTCCCTGTTCTTCACTAGTGATTCCTCTTTTTCTGGATGTTGGATGAAATTCTTACCATGTATTTTTTATTCACAGTTTTTTTATTCAAGATACATTGAGGAGAAATATTTAAAATACAATAGGCATGTATTGATTAGTTCAGTGAGGTTGGTGATTGTATCGTTACAAGGTCTGTTGAGACTGTTTTGTTGTTACGTGATTGGCTGTACCTACTCAGCAGCTGAATGTCAACGGCAACTATACTGAAGTGTTAACAACTATAAAAGGGTATAAAAATAATGAATAATCAGAATAAAAAATCTTAAATGAAAGCTTTTGAGATTTTCTGAAATTTGTATTTCATAATTATAAATTGCTCCTGATGCCAATGGATCTACTAATAATCATAAGTATCTATGAAAAGCTGATGTATGTCGCACAGTTCAAACTAACTTATAATCAATACTAGCAACGTTCTATCCTTACTAAGTACAAAGTGCTACAACAAGAAATCGTGAGCAATATGTAGAAATAAAATAGATCTATTTTATTGAAAATATGTGTAACACAAAAAAGCATATTCATCAATAAGTAATTGTTTCTATGTAGAATGATTTCCTGCAGATAATAATGTGGTAGCATTAGTGTATAAAGGAATATCGTTTAGCAGAACGCTGTTATAGTCCCCTGACCGCTGACAGTACAAGAGAGTCTTATGGGTAAGTTTATCAAGCTACAAGTTTCCAGTGGGTTTGACTATAGCAACCAATCATATACTAGTTTTTTATTTAGTACATTTTACAAAATGATAGCTCGAATCTGATTGGTTGCTATAGACAACCTCTCCACTTTTTCAAACCTCCCGGAATCTCGCTTGAAACATTTACCCCATTTCATTATGAAATCTTTTGTGATCAATGTGAAATTTTGCTGCCAGACTTGTCTTTTTTACACTGTAACATATTAGTTTATTTCCATATAATGTTTTGTGCGATGTGTCATCAAAGTTTGTGTGTCTAGCCCTTAAAACAATTTACTTTTATTACACATTGTCCCTTAATCCCCTTGTACAACAGTTGGTGACCTGACCATTCTGTATAAAATTCTGTATAAAATGGTTGGAGTCCTGTAATGTGTGCACAGAGAAAGTTAGACCTGTGCTTGGATATATTACTATGTGACAGCATGAAGGCTAAGGGGGAAGTCAGACATGCATTCCATGGATAATTATGTCACTTTGTTTGTTTATAGTGTAGGGAACGTTTGTGAAAATTGAGCTGTAAGTAACAGCAACCAGTCAGTTTTTGCTTTTATTATTTAAACTGTGCTAGAATATGATTGCTATGAGGTACGAGATATTTCATTAATATCCCAATGTTCTAATGGAAATTTGCCGTGCAGAATCCCCAAACAGGATATTAGGAGGTATAAGGCGTGTGGCCGGTTTCGTATGTATATGGGTATAACACTTTGAAAGTAATTGAAGCAAAAATATGATTTAAGCGCTGGCCTAGCCTGCACTTATCTAACCAGGTGTAAAGAGTTCTTCTTCCTCCATTGCTCATCCATAACTGCAAACCAAGGGAGTTTAGACCAATGTATACACATGTAATATGCGATAAATGCATTCATTGCAAACTTAAAATCCATATCTCCATCCAAATGAATGGTTTTCCAATGAATTTTAGACAGGCCATTTTGTAATTGCTACAAGGAAACATGTTATAGTAGATGGGGATTACTCCTAAATGTTCCCCACCTCAATCAGTGAAAACTCAAACTCATGAACAATGTTGTGTTGAAATGTCCATCAATGGGTTTTTACTCCATGAGGCCTTTCATTCTTTAGGAGAAATGTCCCTCACCCTTAACAGGAACCAATAGACATACAGTTAGTACATACGCACAGGACTAGAGAAAGTGGGTGCTACTTATTATAGTTTATTATAGTTTCACATCACTGGACAAGCAATGTCCTTACCACATCATACTTACCTGGTCAGTGTTTCCCATCATCGGTATATAGACAGCACACACTCTGTTCTGAGAACCGAGCCCACTGGAATAAACTAATTATGATATTTGGGTGTCTAGCTAAGGTATACTTTTTACATGTACATGTTGTAACATTCTATAAACCAATATCTCAAGGTTCCCTTGAGGATACGATCTACAGACTGTTAAACAGAAATTGTAGTTATATAGGTTGCATGAAAGTGTAACATACTTACCAACTTTCTAGCGTTGGTTTCCGGGAGCCTCCCTGGGGCAGGTGGGCGTGCGGGGAGGGGGGCTCCAAAATTGAGTCATTTTGGACCCGCCCGTGTGATGTAATTATGCAAAACGCGTAATTTTACAGCTGGGGGCGGGGCCAAATACTGAGATTCCCGGAGAATGGCAACATTTTGGCCCTAATTCTGCCCAATTTGATGCGGGAGATTGCCACGCTCTCCCGGGAGTCCGGGAGACTCACCCGAAATGCGGGAGTCTCCCGGACATTCCGGGAAAGTTGGCAAGTATGAAGTGTAATCTTAGACTGATTATGTCTTTACCCTGGTTTGACAAGTTGTGTGACATAAGAATAAGTTGTAGTAAATGAAGGGTCACAGTCACTAGTACAGTTATAATGTGAAACTGGATATTTTATGACATCATTTGCAAACTTTCAGCTTACCACTCTGGTAACTTTACTTCTGTTCCTTATGGTTTATATTTCCCAAAGCCCTCCTTAGCTCTCCTGTATATGAGAAAAGGTGATTGCCAAGTAGGAGAAGTGAAGAAAATACTTTTTTGTTTGCGTTGAGTGCAAGTGTCTGGTTAAAGAATTTCAGTTATTGCAGCCAGTTAGAAAACTGTCACAGGATGAGAATTATCATACGGATTCCTGTCTTTTCACTGATCTGCCTCAAAGCTGGTGTCAATTGCAGTATGGAGAAGCTCGCCAGCATGGGTGAGAACACTGCAGATAAAGATTAAGAAGTCTCAGAACCTTTCTAAAGCATGTCTACACAAGGGGCAGATCAGACTGAATGATCCAGCTGAACTCTATGGGACAGGGCTCTTTATGGTGTTTTAGCTTATTTTTTTTTACATTCTTTTATAGTATTTTGAGTCGTTTTAGTGATATCCAGCTTTCAAGACAGAAGACATAGATTAACTGGAAAGAAAAACACACCAGTAAATACTTGTAGTTTAAGAGGTGATACTAGATGATAGTGTTAGCAGATGTGACATACTTACATCATGCCTACTGGCAGGGCTGCCAAGAAGAATTCAGGGCCCGGGTACAACAAATTCATGGGGCCCCCCTCATAGTGAAGTAAGCCCCAAAAATATTAGGTGTTTGGTCATGCATTCAGGGGCGTGGCTAGCCAAACGGCGGTGCAAAAAATTTGGGAGGTGTGGTCATGCATTTGGGGGCGTGGCAAACATGCCATTGGGGCGTGGCTAACATAAAAACCACTAGGCTCTCAATTCGCCGGAGCGTCACATATGTTCAAGCACTCCTGACTTTCAGGACATCTACCACCACAGGGTAGTATACAAACAATGCAGTGTGTACACAAACAGTTCAGTCTTGGCCTACACCTTACATTGGACACAACATTCACCAAAAATTGGTATTGTCTCTACTAGAATCACAACATTTCACACACTGTGCTGCTCTCTCCTACCTGTTCTTCTCACTTTCTCCACCTGTGGCTGCTGCTTTCTTTAGTTGTGGCTTGTCCGGATCCAGAAATGTTGAAGGACCTATTTTGAAAAAAAAATGGCTACATTTAGAAAATTACAGTCAGCCCCAGCGTTAAATCAATAGCACCCACGATTAATAATTAGGCCTTCCTCCAGCCCCAACATTAAAATAATACTATTCACATTTAATAAATAAACCTATTTCCCTTCCTGCAAACAGCCCCAGCAATGCCTATTTCCCGCAACCATCACTGCCATTAAATAATTCATAGTCACATTTAATAAATAGACCTCATTCTCCCTAAACTCACCCCAAGATTCAATAGCCCCCAAACCACCCCATCTTAAATTAATAGTCCCTACTATTGAATTGCCTCACCATCATCCTACAAACAAAATAGCGCCCATTAATTAGCTGCCACCTACCTCACACACACTACATTGCAACAAGCCCCCTGTGCCATCACACACACAATACTGTGCCCCTTCATCACAACTACACTGTACCCCCTTATGCTCACACTGCGACCTCCATGCCGCTTTTCCCCCTTCTTTTTTACTTTGTGCCTCTCTCCCACTTTTTTTCCTCCTCTGTTCCTCTCTCCCCAATTTTTTTTTATTCCTCTGTGGCTCTCTCCTTTTTTTCCTCCTCTGTTCCTCTCTCCCACTTTTTTTTTTATTCCCCTGTGGCTCTCTCCTTTTTTCCCCTCCTCTGTTCCTCTCTCCCCAATTTTTTTTCCCTCCTCTGTTCCTCTCTCCCCAATTTTTTCTCCCTCCTCTGTTCCTCTCTCCCCAATTTTTTTTTATTCCCCTGTGGCTCTCTCCTTTTTTTCCTCCTCTGTTCCTCTCTCCCACTTTTTTTCCCCTCCTCTGTTCCTCTCTCCCCAATTTTTTTTTATTCCTCTGTGGCTCTCTCCTTTTTTTCCTCCTCTGTTTCTCTGTCCCCTTTCTTTATAGTAATGTCCCTCTCTGTTTTCCTCCCCTTGCCTCTCCGTTTCTTTACTTACCTTTTGTCAACTTCTTTCTTTTCTTTTCTGCTCTTCTGTCTCCTCTTCTGTCTTCTTTCTTCCTGCTGGCTGCGGCGCTCCTCACTGACTGACAGGCGTGACTTGATGACGTCACGCCCGGCAGTCAGTGTGAATGGAGGAGAGGAGGGACACGGCGCCGCGCGATCACGTGAGTATTTTATTTTTTTTTTTAGTTTATTCTTCCTCCCGGCTCCCAAGAAACCCAAGACCCCCCCCCCCCCCCACCCCCGCGAAAAAAAAAAAAAAAAAAAGTTAAAAAAAAAATAGCGCAAGACAGAAAAATTAAAAAAAAATAAATTAATTAGCAGCGTGGGCCCGGCCCGGGCCCCCTGGCATGGCCGGGCCCGGGTAAACTGTACCCGCTCCCCCCCCCTCTCGGCGGCCCTGCCTACTGGAACAATTATAGTATATACCAGGGTTTCCCAAACCCAGTCCTCAGGGCTCCCCAACAGTGCAGGTTTTCCATATCTCCTTGCTGGAGCACAGGTGTATTCATTACTGACAGACACATTGTAACAGATCCACAGGTGGTCCTAATTATGTTACATGTGATCCAGAAAACCTGCACTGTTGGGGAGCCCTGAGGACTGGGTTTGGGAAACCCTGGTATATACATTTATGCATACTTGATAACGATCTAAAAATACACATATTCTGTATATGATTTTACTTGTAACTTACATCAGAACTAGTCCTTCTAAAGTGTATCTGCCATTGTTATATAGCCTTCCATCCTTTTCCAGCTGCCATTTTGCTGGCTGGTTGCCAGACATTCAGGTATGATACAGATACATTCGGGTATCCATCTAATGCTGTAAGAATGACAAGATTAGGGACACTGTACAACAATCCATCTGCCAAGGATCCAATCACATTGCATTCTGGTACTGCCCAGCTGCATGTGCTTTTCACCATTTTTCTGGTTAATCAATACTCAGTTCACAGGACGGACCAGCATTGCTAATTAGCATCTAATCTGCATACGTGAACCAATGGCAAATTGGATGGAAAACTGAATGACAAGTACACTTTAATTATACACTGACCTTGTCATAACATGCATATGTACACCTAATTATGTCTCCCAAGGCGTTTGTTTCTTTTAGACCCAAACATTCCTGTTTCTATTTATTTCTATGTTATCCTGCTTTGAACTTCTTATAGCCATAAATAGGCAAAAATTTGTTGCAGTATTTACACCTAGCTGAGACAAATGAGGAAATATCTGTGTACACGTATATTATAGGAAGCGTTTTGGATGTTCTTAATATTTAAAAGTACATCTCGTATGTGTCCTTTATTAGTATGGGGATGTATACACTTCTGTACAGCGAACTTTGTGTGCAGCAGGGATTCTAAGCTTGTTCCTTAAGATTCGCTCCTGATGGTTCTGCCATCCAGTGCTTCTGGTAATTAGACCTCATTACTGCTGTGTTCATGGGAGAGGGAGAGGGGAAGAGTACAGGCTGGGTCTAATTAGCTACTTGATTCTAATGAAAGAAAGACTGACTGATAGCAACTGGGGGAGAGCATCGGATGCACAACAGAAACCTCACTGAAGATAAGAAATAAAGGAAGCTTATAGGTGCCTGGCCCAGTGCACTGAGAGCAATCTATGGCCATTTACATGAAGATCTGTAGGAAATATCTTATTAATAGTTTATTAAGTCATGAATAGAGAGTTTGAACTTGATCTTAATAGCCATGTAATAAACATGTTACATCGTAACCTTTTGTACACCTCATGATATTGACCATTTCCTTCCTTCTCCCTGACAGACATTGAGGGTTTTATTTATATGTTTATGATTTCGTTTTCTGCAATCCTCCCACTTACTGGGTCTCAGTCACGAGATCTTGGAGTGTATTTGAGTACCTAACTCACAGAAGTATTAATAAATTAAAGTCACAATATACGATTTTTTTTTACTTAATTAACAATTCCGTAAAATATGTAGAATTCCAAACATAACGTTTCTAGAAATTGTCATGTGCACCTATTAAAGAGGCCCACACAGCATGGTACTACAGCAGAAAATTTTATTATGGTTCTTAAATGGACAATTAACCATATATTTCTAGAGGTTTTTTCCCCATGGGTTAATAGACAGCCCAGTATCTATTTTATTTTCTGATTTTTCATTTGCAATGTAACTATTATACTTTTCACAGGATGAAAGGCCCTATGGCTAATAAAAGTGTTTTGGTTTTTTTTGCCAAAAATAGAGGTTCGCCCTATATATCAGGGGGTACTGCCTACGATAGCACTGCTAGCCCCCTCTGGCAACAAGCCTATTTAAAATGGGAAAGGCAATTTTACAAGGATAGTAGAGGTACAAGTACAATCCCAATCCCAATCTGTGTTTTGGTTTCACACAGAAGAAAATTCTGTGAATGAAACATTTTTTTTTTTTTTTTTTTTTTTTTTTAAATTAGCAATATTTTTTTAAATATTTTTTATTTTATTTTTTATTTTTATTTTTTTTACATATTTTTATCCATTTTTTTTATTTTTACTAAGTGGGACTGAATGCCCAAGTCTGGACTCTCAGTTCCACTGTGCATGTGTGATCCAGTTAACCGGATCACGCATGTACATATCCCCTCAGTCTGACATGGAGAAACAGTAAGTTAACTCTGATTATTACTCAGCCACCCAAGCAATAATTTATTGCCATAGGTGATTTTGTATCGCTGCAATAAGCACAGATAAAAATAAATCTGCCTTAATAATTAATAGTCCCATATATTTTTTAGTTCCTTTTGTAAGATTTTGTCTTTCCTCTTTGTAGTCCATATTGAAATTAAATTTCAAGCTTCCTTGGAAGCACTTTTGTGACTAATGAACTGATGCGTAAAAATATGTATAATTTTAGTGCAAATAAGTACAACATTTATAGGGCAACTCAGTCAATGCTTTACTGATTGGGCTTTCTGCACGTGACCTGCTCAAGTCCTGAGACAGAACCAAGTTTCAGCACTTGTCTATCTCATACTCAGAATGCTCCTTGACTAAGCGCTGTCATGTAAATTGTGTTTTCAGGCATGACAGCCCCTGCAATGGAGGTTCCTACTTGCTTATAGTCCCTAGAGAAGAGCTTCAGAAGACTGCCGTAACCCTTTTCACTTCATTGAAAACACTGTACTGTAGTATCTAGTCATGGCACATACTGATGGTCCTACATTGACATCGAAGCTAGCATTACATTGGTACGGGCAGGTAGATTGCATGGGGTGTCATTTTATGCAAATTAAGTTTGGGGAAAGTGCAGATTGGGTTCTCACATTGAGAAAGCTGCTTAGTTTAAATGTATACTGTTACACACATCACAATACATCATGAGGGCTTGAGAAGCGGAGTTGGAAAATTCCAAGGAACAAATTGGCCTGATTTTTGTTTACAGTAGCATCATAGCCTCACTGAGTAGACTAGACGGGCGAAGAAAATAGTCTAAAATAGGATCACTCGATTCCAACTGCATTTTTTGACATTTGTGTATCCTGTGAAAGATTCCCTATTTGTAATACCCTACATGATAAGCAGCGAGTAATACTTGGTACTTTTCTTTTAAATCTAGTCTGAAAACCTATCTATCTATCCATCCATGGAAGAAACATAAAGACTTTTCCTTAAAGCCTTCCAGTCTCATGCCTAAACTCCCACCGGTCGGCTACCTCTCTTTCTCATCCCTTCTTCCCCTCTCCCCCTTCCTCGACTCCGTCTCCGTTTCTCCCGTCTCTCCGTTTCATCCATGTGTCTGTTTGTCTTCCCCTCCCTTTAGATTGTTCGCTCCTTTGAGCAGGGCTCTCCTACCTCCTGTTTCCATCATTTTTAACTGCGCTCTCCAGCTACTCTGCTCACCGCCTCTCGGTCCCTCTGCCCTCTGTCTCCTCTCGCTTCTCTCCGCTCCCCTCAGTGACTCTCAACCTGTCATCTGTGCCCACCCTCTTGGGCCATAGTTACCTGCCTATACTCACTTTTCCTCTCCCTCCCTCTCTTTCATGCTGTGCCTGAGCCCCCAGAGTTATAGTGCTTACTGTTACTTGTACTGTGCTGTTTCACCTTGTACTGTGCCATTGTTTGTCCCTGTACGGCGCTACGGATACTTTGTGGCGCCCTATAAATAAAAATTAATAATAATAATAATATGTATAACCAGCAGAACCACAACACGTGCACTACTTTATTTGCAGAAACGTGCTTGTCTTAATTCCAGACCATGGTACCACCCCTGGGAAACCAATCAGCATCTAGACTTGTGGATAATTCTAAAAATGTAAATGGTAGAACTAGCGAAACAGCAATTCAAAGGCCCCACTTATTACTACTATAGGACCATCCCTTTCAGTCATTTAATCTTTTCTGTCTTTTCTCCCAACATACTGCTTAGTTTAGCTTTATGTCCTTAATTAATCCCAGGGGACATCTGGGCTGCCTTTAAGAAAGACATGTCACTTTTTCTGTGTTTTTAAGCTTTTTATGACCAGGAAACTGTTGCGCTCTGAAATGATGATCTGCTCAGACAGCATAACATTAAAGGTACAGGGGAAACCTTTCCCTAAGTTACACCAAAGCAATTCTGAGTTCAAAGTGCTGTATTCAGGAACAGCTCCCCTATTCACATAAATGGTACTTTCAGCATACCCTCAAAGCTCTGTGATCCCAATCGTCTGTGTGACCCTGTCCAAGGAATGACTTTTTCCTGCCCTCTGAAATTTTGTGACCCTGTTTAAAGTGTAATGGTAACATCCCTGTATATACATAATCACTGTTACCCTTACATTTCCAGGAAAAAAACCTAAACACACATCTCCCAGTAGCCCTGATTTTTGTTTTTTGGCAGTTCTAGTTCTTGAACCCCAAAAGATATGTGACATATATCAGAAAGTGGCTTCAGCCTGGCGAAAATAAAGATGTGGTTGGTGGGTCTGGTGAAAGTTTGGGCGGACCGGGCGCATGGCTGGGTGGATCTGGTTTGCAGATAACTTTTCTTTTTCAATGTATGTAAGCTGCCCATATTTTATAATGTTAATCAAAACTATTTGAAGGAAATACATTCAAACTTGTCAAACACTTGTCTGATTTTTCTATGACTACTGAATTTAAAATGTTTCCTTAGAAGCACAGAGATTGCAGCTCTACTGCAAATTGTATGCTATCCTTAATGGAACAATTTCTGAGTCCTTTTATTTAGAAACATATCTACGACTCTAGAACAAAGTTAGAAACTGGAGAGAGGGTGATTTATTCTGTTTCTCTTGGTGATCTGTTTTTTTTTATTTTATTTTAAATAACACAAAACATTTTTCTGATGTCTCCTATGTTATTTATAGGACATATGTAACTTTTCACTCTGACAGTTTTAAAGGTAATATGATTTACAGTTATATTAAGTTTAAACATTTATGACCAGCATATTGTACAGCAATACCCTTACCTGTATTTTATATTAGTATGGGGTTTCCTCCTATATGTAGTGCAAATTCAAAGCCCACTTTGTGCATTTGTGACATAATATGTAGACACAAACATTTCTGATGGACAATCTGTGCTGTAGCCATACTAGGTGCTTTTTTGTGCCTTAGTGCAGCATAAAATCACAAAAACACAATGGTGGTTGTGTGAGCCTCTTGTTTAAAGCAATTCAGTCCAGACGAACATGACATCAGTCCTGGACAAGAATAAATCTATCTTCTTTTTTTTTTTCTTCTCTTTCAATAATACTCGACGTATACTTAAAGAAAACAAACTGATTCTGATAGTGGTGCATACCTACAGGGTAGTAACAGAAACTGAAAATTGCATATTGAACAAGAGACTTTGGTGCTGTGCAGTATTCCATAGGTACAGAATGAGAACAGATACTGAGAACTACATCCAACATGTAGAATCAAAGCAAAGGGGTTTCAATATGGAAACCTGTCCAGCATCACAGTCTGCAATCTCTATGGGTTTGTTTGCTGCTGAAATGACAGAGGTTCATTGGCTGAAGCCTTTGCGATTTCATTGGTTGCTGAAATTGGAATAGCCAATTGAATTGTGTCTTAACCACACACAGTGTCTGAAACCCTTAAGATTTGATTGGTTGCTTTATTGCAGCAACTAATGGTATCAAAGAGAATTCAGCTGCTGCAATCATAGAGACTGCAGTAGACTCAGTAGTGATGACTTTTTGGGACAGTGGGATACATGGGCTACAACTGGTTTCAATAAACCATACACTGTCCCCTTGGTCATGATGTGGACTACCAGCGTGGTTTAGACTGTAGCACTGGAGGCAGGAGATTTGGGGCATGTAACTAGAGATTATGGACCTGGGCCTCTAGTGTCCATGTTCATGCACCCTAGGGTAAGAGTACAGCCTTATCTCCTGTTTCATTTCACACAGTTTGCTGCCTCCGGCATTGCCAGTACACGAACCTGATTTAATATGTCACCTAAGCCTATATTATGGCATAGTAACAGATTTTGTTTTAATGAAACAACATAGAGAAATTAAATAAATACATAATTAAAAAAAAAATGCAAACTTCATTTACCCCATTTACCAGTACATGAATGAGAATGAGCTCCTAGGAATATCATTTTAGGATGGTACTAAATATGTAAAATAAGAGGCAAGATTGTGGTTTAGTGTGTTTTTTTCTTATTCCTATTTTTCGTATGTGTTTTAACCTTTTTAAAATAAAAAATATATTTATCCCAATATACTGCCAAAATAAATTCCTTGGGTATTTAATAAACAAGATGGGAGTATGAACAATACTTTTTATTATATGAAGCGGAATTTGTGGCGCTATAGAAATAAATGATGATGATGATATGAAGGTGCATGTTACACCATCACTACTGTGTTCTGTTGGATGACCCTGTTTCTCTCATTATATCTCTGTGGCTTCCCACTGGCCGTCAAGCCCCCTCCCCATCTTGTGATGCTGACCATGCCACATACAACCCTGCCCTCACTAGCACATTCATATGCTTACAAAGCTCACACCCATCTTTCTGTGCTCCTATCAGCATTCTGATTGGCTGCAGGATGTTTTACCACTGCCCAATAAACAGTGTGTAAACTGGCATGTGCAGGAGATGCATAAACACAATTGGGGCCCTGACCTTCGTCCAACACACCTTAAATATGTATCTCCAGTAAAAGTGATGTATGAGAAAATGTGACGGGGCTAAGGAAGCAATGTTGATAGGTAAAATAGATACAATTTGTAGATAAATCACATTTTAGTCTAATTGTGTTTATGGATAATTATATTGATCCACCATTATGTTACATTGAAATACATAATCTCATACGTCTCTGCTGTCTTACATTAGTGTTCGTACTAGACCGTACATACGAGACTGTTGTAGGACATAAAAGTGGGCCTGCCTTACAGACGACATTTTGCCTGTGGATAGTTGGATACCCCAGCCCTATTAATGATTTTTATCCTGGAACAGTGGATAGCAAAGTATATACCAATGAAAATAAGGATCAGGTTATACCACTTCAACTTATCAAACTCTTGGATGACCGCTATGTCTGAACAGCAATGTCATACATCTCTTTACATTGCTTTACTATGCAACACACATGAAAATGTAATCCTGATTATGTTTGACGGTAGTAATGTAACTTATTAAAGACCGAACATCCAGAACAAAAACTATTTATTGGGAATTGTAATAGCGTATGAAAGAGACATCATACAGAAACACAAATTACTCTAACAAAACAATATGTAAAGGTCTGTTAACTGAATAAAAGAAGGATATATTTATTTTATTAGTTATAGGTGGGTGAAGACATGGCAATCAGTGGTGTATCTATACTGGGTGCAGTGCACACAGGACTGTAAGTCTAGAGGACCCTACGCCGGACACCCTGGACCCGGAGCAGGTTCAGCCGACACCATATTTCTGGCGCATTTTTCGTGTGAAAGTAAGAGGACCTCCTCCAAAGAGTCCTGGAAATATGGCACCAACACCACAGAAGATAACCAAGACTTTAACACTGTGTCAGAGTCTTTGTTATCTATCGCACAGGTGCCATATTTTCAGTGGGCAGTGCAGACAGATTGGGGTATGTGTGCTGAATGACATACACATATGGGGTCTGATTCATTAAGGAAGGTAAATGCTGATACTTGCTGTATTTTGCGAAAAATCGCACTGCACATGTCCAGAAACGGACTGTACGCCAGTGAACGCGAGAACATCCGTTCATGTTCAAGTGCAAAGGACACGACAGTCTGTAATTTCATGGGTGAAGTGGGGTGGGGAATGGGCGTATGCATGTAGTTTATGTGCAGTAGGGGCATGTCAAACATGAGCACACACATCAACATCAGATTCAAGCTTTGGGCATCTCTAAGGTACATGTGTTTCTGTCGTATCACCAGTTATAGGGCTGGTGTAAGTGCTGTGTGATAGTGATGATGGTGTAAAAATGTATTTTATGTACAATAGACATTGATAACATCATATTTAATGTATTTCAATAAAAATATGGGAAAAACAAACTATTTTTTTAATCACTATATTATTATCAGGTGATGATAATCAAATTATTTTTGCTGTGCATTCTGCTGAGAATTTAGATTCCACATATGTATTGGAGGCATCCTACAGTGTAGTGTGCCTGTCAGAGCAGAACGTACCCCAGACCCATATTCAACAAGAGACGTTTCTACAGATCCATTTGTAGTTGAAGACGGACGTACGTTTCCCCAATTACGTGTGTTTAAAAAAAAATGCAGTTTGCGTTTGTTTTATGTTCCTTGATGAATCAGACCCATGATATCCTTTACATGAACAAAATGTGCATAAGTAGGACATAATAATTATTACTGAGAAAATACTTATTTAAAAATATGGGTGTGCATCGGTTATGATATCTATATCTGGAAGATGTATAGACGTTACTCCTTTACGAGTGTAAGTGCTCTACCATTGTTCACAATAAGCAGACCACTAGGTGGCACTCTTACTATATACAGGTTTTATTTTATTTTAACTAAGTAGAGCGAGCTCCCACTTATATTGAAGTAGTAAATGCAAATAAAGAATTTTATGTTTTATTACACATATACAGAAACATATAATTAAAATATATTATATATTTATTGGTATCAAGAGGGAACACTGTATATTTTGGTCTTGATGATTAACCGTATCACTTCTGTAGTTCTTTATTTGTGCAACTACCCATAGATGTAAATATTCACACAGGCATAGATGCGCACAATTGTGGAAGCTTAGGGAATAATATATGTGTGTTTATTCATGGTGGGAAAAAAACATCCCATAGTACTACCTACTACAGTTGGTTTGCTGCTGCTTTTAAACATTATTTTTCACCATATTATGTTCCACTAAGGGACCTATTTTTTTAAAAAAAAGAGATAAATCATTTCTCCGGCGAAAATAACAGTTTTCAGCAAATTTACAACTTCTCTCTACTTATAAAAGCCCTGAGATCAGTAAAGGCTATCAGCAGATATCGCTAGTGATACCTTTTGGTGGGAGTCACTGCCAAGCACGGATAAGTCTATTTACAATGTACAGTGGTGGCACAAATACTGCTGCTGTCCTTCTATCACCAACTCAGGATGGCGATAGCAGGGGGAATAGCTGAAGAAAGGCTTTATTTCTTTAAAAAACACCTTTCTTAATTCTGGAAAGGTCCTATCTATTTTTTTTATTTTTTTTTTATATTTTTTTTACACATTTTGTCAAAATGTTGTAGTTGCAGTGAGCGGCCTCATGCATGCGCAGGTTGGCCCAGACTGGCTGGTGAACAGTAAGATTCTTCTTACCGCTGCCAGATAGTATCACTCAGCTGCCTGGAGAACTTTCCTTCATAACTTGGGGTAAACTAGACAAATACTTATATTATTGCCACTTTGTTTATCATGTTTGTATTGTAGTGCTAACCATTTGGGCAGTACTTGAAGTAACAAGCTGATATTTTCTTGCAATACTCTTTGGAACAATGTAGCTTCATGCAACTTTTAGATAGGTTGTGATTTGCATTGCAATGGCACAATGGCAGGATTTGATATTCACATATAGCACTTTCTGCTGTAGATATTAAAGTGTTCATAACTACAGTTCTACAACTCCTTGCTACAAAAACACGTGCCCAGGTGCTGCAGGAAACACTTTCCTATAAAATCCCTCTTGGATTGTAATCTGCTCCTCTATATGTATTGCTTTATAAAAGCTCAACTCAGCATTCAGTAAATGATTCAACCTACACTGTCCAGCCTATAAATGGTTTCTACTAGTTATCGGTGTATCCTTGTGTCTGCTGGTTGGCATAAGCGTTTTATTGCATTATTTTGCCATTTCCCAAAGCACTGATGGCTTATATTACTAACACACATAGCTAATATGTCTGTCTCAGATTATTGCTCTTGTCACAAACTGAAACTTGTCCTCTGTTGTAAAAACTTCAACCTATAGCCATTAATAATGTGGTAAACAAACCACATTTAGTTATGTCTTATACCTGCATATTCTCAACAAGAGAATGATCTACTTTATGACTTTATCTATTAAAAAAGGAAAATACACCACAAACCTCCATCCCCAAATGAAAACTATATCATTATCTTCCTATTAGTATTTTGGTAGGAAAGATTTACTTTTGAATAAACAGCAGATTTCAAGTTTATACAAGGAACTGTTACTTTGTGATTGTTTAACAGAATAACATTTACCTATTCTCCTCCAACTCCACTGTGCTAGTTATGTTTGGAGCTATTGAAGTAATTGTATTTTTGTTCACTGTTCTGTACTCTACTATTTAACCCTGTATGGTCCACTCTCTGTTTCTGTACGGTGCTGCAGAAACCTCGTGGTGCCCTGTGAATAAAGAAGAATAATAATTATAACATAGCAATAACTGATTCCCTAACAAATAACTAAAATTGTGAATGACCTGAAATATGAATGGGAATACAGGGGCGCACGGAGAATTGTTGGGGGGGGGGGGGTTCCCCTCCGACCCCCCAAAAAAAAATAAAACCCAACCAACGCGAGAGCTACTGCGCATGCGCAGTAGCTCCGTTTAGGCAGCGCTGTCCTATACAGCAGCTGCGGCGCTGTCAAAGAAGCGTCCGCGGCGGTGCTGTATACACTACAGCACCGCCGCGGACGCTTCTTTGACAGCGCCGCGGCTGCTGTATAAGACAGTGCCGCTATAGTGGCCATTTATTTAGCGCAGGGGGGGTTTCTGGAGACTCAGAAACCCCCCCCCCTACGTGCGCCACTGGAATATAAATTTTAAGGAGTAGATAAACTAAGAATGGTGGTTTAGATAGCAGCCAATTATCCTACTAGTATGTTTTTGGAGTGTGGGAGGAAACTGGAGCACCCGGAGGAAACCCACACAAACTCCTCACAGATAAGGTCATGGTCGGGAATCGAACTCATGACCCCAGTGCTGTGAGGCAGAAGTGCTAACCACTAGGCCACTATTGTTGCCTGAATAAAAATGAATAAAAATGAATGAAAATAAAATATGCCCTATAAGTTAATATAAAATGTATTTTGTCCCTTAATGAATAAATAATGTTTGTCCCCCTAATTCATAAGTCATTAGTGCCTCCTCTTATGTTCTGAATGGCAAAATAGCTGAAACAGCAATGCAATCTGAGCACCCTGGCTTCTCACAACCTCCTCTTGTTTCTGGCTGCTCCTCTGGTGGTTGTCACACAGCAGCTTAGTAAATCTGTCTGTTTGTATTTTGATCATGTTAAAAATTGAGATGGTGATTTTGTAAAGTAGTTGTTTGTAAAACTATGGTTTTCAGCCTTTTAACTGGCTGCTTGGCCTTTAGTAAATCCGGCGGCATTAAAGCCTGAGTGGTTGCTACGGGCAACACCTCCACTTGTCCTTTTTAGAAGATTTTGTAAATCTACCACTAGAATGTAACAGAAAATTGTGCTGAACATATATTTATTTACATGTAAAGCACATTCTATGTGAGAGAGTGTTGGATATGCTATTTCTTTACTCAGCATTCTCGGCTTTAATTATATGTAGTGTTTTGTTTTTGATTATATTTTTATTAAGAACATCTTGTTTTAGACGAACCTATGGAGTAAGAGCAGTAATAATCTGCATGACGTTCACAGCATAGGACAGAGTCCATCAGAGAACAGAAGTGCCCAGAATGCCCACCTTAATGAAGAACAGCCATCACACAACCATCTATAGCATTGCAGAAGTCTGTTCATTGTGTATGTGGATAAGGAATTTTTGTGTGACTGTATTAATAAACCTAAGCAGAGAGACCATGACGGTGGAAGAAAGTCACATGGGCGTAAGTATAGGGTATAATGTGGCCCCACTCTTGAGTTATGTCAGGACCTTTTCATACAACCCGTTTTGTTCTTCTGTGCAAAACACTCTATGTAAAAAACAAAGGGGCTGATTTATCGATGAATGAAAAACTCTATTGCCGGTGAAACCGGGAAGGGGGGGGGGGGGGGGTTGCTGCTGAGAAGCTTTTTTTTTTCATTTTGCCCAATACGTGAAATGATTACCATCGTGATAACACTGCTATCGCTATGGATAATCCTCGCCAGCAGTATGATACTCTTGTTATTGTCTTGGCATGGGGAAGTCTACTTATCAGGTATTGCAGTGTTTTATGTAACACAGTGATACCTGTATTGTTAAAGCATTTTTTAATGTTGAATGATTTTAATATATACATATTTTCCTATATCTACTTTTAACTTTTTTTTTTTTTACAATTTTTAAATATTATATCAGGAAAGCCCATATCTAGGCTAGCCGCACACCCATTCTCATATATGCAGAGGCCATGTTGTTAACCCTTACTGCTCTAAGCCAGTATCGCCAAGGCTTTTGGTATATTATGAGAAAAAAATCAGCCTTTTTGCCGGAGGAAAGAGCCTATTGGTAGAACGCACATTTTCTTATAAGTGACAGCTGTCTGCAAGAATGAATAATGTTATTAAGGCCAGATTATCCAGCAATTCTCACAAAGGGTCATCTGTGGAAATGTGAACCTGCGTCCCTTCAGTGTAGTCGTCTTTTTGTGGTGCCGTGTGCCTATTAATGTGTTACTGCAACAGTTTATATGGTCTAGCATGATAACATGGCGGTGACTGTGGATGTGCTTCTTTTGATGTGTGTGGTATTCCTTGCTGATTGTGGGCTAAGCACAGGAAAGCGTCTTACTCTGAGCCCATATGCAAAAAACTAATTTTCTGCAGAGGGAAATATTTAAATGAGCTTCAAGAGGCGGAGACTGTACATTTAGGTGAGAGGGCAATCCCGCAGTGTTTCCTTCTACAAAGCTACATTATATTTGTACATGCTTGGAGGTGGCAGAGATCTGGCATGTGCCCATACTTTTAATGTGATGCCTTCTTCACCAACCAGATAATTTTGTGTGGTACGGTGACAAATAGACAATTGCCTAGGACATGAAGCTAAAAGGTGCCCCCCAAGTTTCTCTTTTATACTACTTAAAGAAAAAAAAAAGCGCATTCTGCTGTCAATCGATCCTTTCACACATGACTTCCCTCACTCTCTCCTAATGAGTTATCTGCCAATTCTATCACTGATGGCTGTTTTGGTTCCTGTTTTACACTGAATACGATTGGCATGACACCAAATATGGCTCAGCACTAAGATTTTGGTTACAGCTGTCGATATTTGCTCATATTATTATAAAGCACATGGAGCCTACCTTGCTTGCTGTTTACAATACTGGTGCTGAAAAGGAAGCTGTTGTGCAGGCATATACAGTCAGCTGTGGTTCAGTGAACATATTGCATGCTAGGCACTTGAGGCATGCTGATGAAACCCTGGATTATGACGCAGGAGCTGTTAGTAACATTTAACAATAATGTTTTTGTAATGCAGCAATGCGCCTCCTCTGTAGCTGCAATTGAAATTGGATAGGGTTGCCATGAGTGGATTGAGCAGTTGTGTCTGTACAATGTAGACAACACTTGAGCTGTCAATGAGGCATGTGAAATTACTTTTAAATTTTGGTAGTTACTGCTCTAAACCAGACTTGTTTACTCTTATGACTTATAGAAATAATAAATCTCATATATGCAGTGTTCTGGTGGGGAAATTAAATGTTGGCTTGATCCAAAAGTGATTGTAGGCAATTAGGTATTTGCGTAATCCCACTTCTGGTTGTGCAGTGTTTGCGTGGGACTCTTCCACAGCGGAAAGTGGGTGTTATTTTTATGGCGGTCAAAATTAGTGCAGTTGTGTAAAAAGAAATGTGCCTCCTGCCTGCATAGCATATATTTTACAGTTCATTAACCAACAGTATGACATTGGCATAGTCCACTTTCCAGACATAGTTATAAGGTACTTGCATTCTGACAGATTGTGAGTCAGTCATGTCACTTAAATCAGGCAATGAGCAGCCTAGTCTCTGAGGACTCAATGTGGCCCTTACATAAATTAGATCCTTCTACTATCATATTTAGAACCACATCAGGCCATAGGAAGCACAGGGGGTAGCTTGTCTTCCTCACAGCATTGGAGTCATGAGTTTGATTCTCAACCAGGGCCTTATCTGTGTGGAGTTTATATATTCTTCACATGCTTGCATAGATGTCCTGTAGGTGCTCTGGTTTCCTCCCCACTCCAAAACCATACTGCTAGGTTAGTTGGCTGTCAAAATTAACCTTAGTGTGTGTTTGTGCATGGTAGGGAATTTAGACTGTAAGCTTCAATGGGGCAGGGACTAATGTAAATGACAAATACTCTCTGTACAGCACTGAATAATTACCAGAGCTACAGAAATAAATGACTGTGCGTGAATATATGTAACCAGACCAGAGCTTGTTTTGCTTTGTCTGACACCCCTACCGCTGACTGCCCCTATAGTAGGTGCACAGACTGCTATGTCTAAAATTACTCTGTTGTCTGATTTTCATTGCTGCCTACAAGCTTTCATGTGGCCATTGTTGTGCTGTCTTTTCTAGTTTCATTTATAGGGCTTTTCCTGAGCAGGTCACAACCAGAAAGCACCTTTTTTAATACTCCATAAGGTTCAACATTTATCCCATGATATTGAAATTGCCACTCATTACAGATCACTTCACCAGCTTACCCTTCTACTCCAACCACATCAGACGAGACAACGTGCTCACTGACATACTATATAGGGCCATTACTCCAGAGCTTGCAGTGTATCATATGCCAATTCTACAGACTAGATGAGCTAACTAAACAAGTACAAAAATACAAACCTACAGGAATAGCTTTTATCACCACAAACTTGAGCAATTGCAGGTCCATTCACAGTGCTGCATCCGGTTTTCTTTTTTTTTTTTGCTATATTTTTGTTCATTTGGTGGTGTGTTTCAATAGACACGTATTAAGTCCTACTTACCCGGATTGTCCGGGAGATTCCAGTGTCGTGATATCATGGCCCTCGTTGTGAATCTTGTCATGGCCTCATCCCCCACCGTGTGATGACGTGAATTGGGTTGTTGCACAGCAAGGGACGGAGCTGTGGTGTCACAAATCACGTCACACACCCTGCATTTGTCCGTTGGCCTCTCTCTAGGATCTCTCGTAAACGGAGCCAAGAAGTAGGCGAGTTTGATTAAATGCAACATTTAAAATCACCCAATTGTAAGAAGTCACAGTCCTAGTTTCCATTAGCCCTATTCATTCTGAATCTATCATTGACTCTTACAGAGCATCTACTTTTGCCTCTTCTGGGCTCTCCCTTGATAATTTTAGGCCCCAGAGTAAAACACTGCAACAGTGGTGACTGATGGCTTAGTCACAGGCTGGGGAAAACAGCACTAAAAATAAAAAGGCATTTTTTTCCCAAAATCTTGTTTTCTTGCTGTTATTAAGAAGTGCATATATTTCATAAGTCAGAAGCTGGCCACTGCCGTTTTGCACAGATAATTTCAAGTCTGCATCAGAGGTTCTATGTCTGTCTACTGTCGCATTGAAAGTCTTTGAAACACAGTTAAGTAGCTCTATGTAACATACTGTATATCATAGACGGAGACCTAAGACTTTGAAGAAAAAAAGGCCTGGAAATTGCAGCATGCTAAATATTTTGGAAATATGTAATTTTTGTGAAAATATCCCTTTTTGTATACAATATTTTCTCACTCTTCCCACAGATCACTTTGTGTCAATGGAAGGTTTAATGAATCAGAGCCAGATTCTTGCCATCAATGGTGACCTTGACCAGAAATGGTCCTATTCTGAATTATAGTAATGAGGCCCACATACATCATGTCTGTCGAAGATTTTCATTTCTAGGGAAAGACTCTGTTCTATTGTATTGTATGAACAATGTCATCACTTGAAGTGTTTGCTCTTTTTGCTCTAGCATCAGAGACTCCTCACTCTTTACTGCGACTGCCAGTACATGAAAGATGACCATCCCCCTGGAGACTGTGCTCACAGCACCAGGATCCAACATCAGTTATCTGCTATCCCACTAGAAGGGAGTGTGCATTGGTCATATATATAGCCCATAGGAGACCTGTAACAAAGGTGATAAACTGTAATTGATGTGTGTGTGTGTGTGTGTGTGTGTGTGTGTATACGTGTATATATGTATATGTATATATATGTATGTATGTATATATATATATATATATATATATATATATTATAATATAATATCTCTCTATCCATCTTACTGAGTAATTGCAGCAGTTCCAAACGCTTCCAGACACAGCATGTTAACATGGATATTCAGGTATTTATTGGCTCCTTGGATGACTCAGATAATTGGCTACATTATGTTTTTTCTATATGTAAAATGATTAGCCTGCTTTGTCAACTTAAACTAAATCTCATAGAATCACATAGAATTGGTCAATTTCTGCAACACATTTTTTAATATCAAAAGTTCGTCATTCACTCTGAAAAACAAGTAATTTCAAGAGATCTACCATAATATTTACTATAATTGAATATCTTGGGGGATTAAGGTGCCATGTAGAGTGGTTTCATATGGAAATAGTTCTTGCTATAAATTGTTGAGCTAAGTCCAGTCACTGAGCATTAGGTTGTGCTGACACACACTGAAACAGAAGCATACAATTAACTGATCCTCTGTCAGTTTTGTTGCTACGGTGACAGAACCATAAGACAAGAAAGCTGCATTGTCTTAGCCATGTTCTTCACCGTCCGATCGGATGGATGATCCCAAACTCCTTTGTGGCCGACTGGCTTGCAAGTGTTTGTCAATAGTTAGACTAGTAACAAAGCCATTTTATGTGTAATCCAGCTAAATGCAGTAGAGGTGGTAAGCAGGGGCAAGTGCTGGATTTCTGAACAGGTTTTCGAAATACTTGCATGGGGAAGGCTGTTTAAAAATTATCACAGTGTTACAAGTCCGACTGGAATACCATTTCTGTTATCACTACCCCAGGATGGCAATAACAGTATAATATCAATAAAAAAATCCTTTTCTTTTCTTTGAATAAAGCATTTTTTTAAAAATAAATTTAAGTTTTTACATATGTTTTTTCTTATTTTAATAATCTCACCAGTCTACATCCTCTCTCTGTTAAGCATTGCACTGACTTGCTTTCCGCTACAGATTCCTCTTCAAACTCCTCACTCTCACCTACAAGGCCCTCTCTAACCCTACTGCTCCTTAGGTCTCCAACAACATCTCCTTTCATACTCCCTCTCGCCCTTACGATGAGCCCACAACCACCGCCTCACCTCCAGTCTGGTAATCACATATCACTCCCGCATTCAAGATTTTTCCGTGCTGCCCCTTTCTCTGGAACAGTCTCACACATCTATCAGGCTATCCCCTAGCCTGCAAAACTTCAAACAATCCCTTTAAACCCACCTGTTCAGGAAAGCTTACCATTCCACTGTCTAACCTCTCCCCTGCCCTCCTCATCTCACCACATCATCATAATCATCAATTTATATAGCTAATTCTGTAGTGCTGTACAGAGAGCTCACTTATATCAGTCCCTGCCTCATTGGAGCTTACAGTCTAAATTCCCCAACATACACATACAGGACAAGAGAAAATAGGTCAATTTAATAGCAGTCAATTCTCCTACTAGTATGTTTTTGGAGTGTGGACGGAAACCACTTTTCATGCGCCTTCTTCACAAACGCAAAGTATTCCTCCCCCTCATTCATTCTATTCTTTCTCCCATCTTACTATTCCTTCCTTTCCGATTATAATTTCGCCTTCATTACTTTCCTCCTTGCTAGTCTGTACGCATGAAGTGTTTTTTCTCCTGCACCCACCACAATCACCAGCCTACATAAACCTCACACACACAAATCCTTCTCACATGTCCTCTTTCTCACCCTGCTCCTTCTCATGGCTGCTGGTGATATCTCGCCTAACCCTGGGCCCTGTGCAATCCCCATTATCTGCTCACGCTCCTCGTTCCACCCCAAACCTTTCCATCCATCCCATACTTCCAATCCCGCCAACCTTATCCACATATCTCCACTACCCTCTCTTTCTTTCTCCTGTGCACTATGGAATGCCAGATCTGTTTGTAACAAACTTACATCCATGATCTATTCATTTCTAATCCCTCATACTCCTTGCCATTACAAAAACTTGGCTAACCCCCTTTGACTACATCCCCTGCATCTCTCTCCTATGGGTGACTCTCCCTCAGCCACACTCCCAGAGCTGGAAACAGACAAGGTGGTGGAGTAGGCATTCTACTCTCTCCAAGTTGCACCTTCCAAGTCATACCCTCTGAACCCTAGCTCTCATTCTCTTCCTTTGAAGTCCACACTCTCCAGGTTCCCAATTCCTTAACAACTTTGTGGCCTGGCTCACTTATTTCCTATACTTTGACCTGCCTACACTCATACTAGGTGATTTCAACATTCCCATTTACAATCCCACTGTCTCTTCTGCTACTAAACGTCTTTCACTTACTTCCTCCTTTAGTCTCTCCCAGTGGACCTCATCTCCCACCCACTGTGATGTGTACTCCCTTGACCTTGTCTTCTCCCACTTCTGCTCCATCTCTAATTTCTCCAATTTATCCTTCCCATTCTCCGACCACAACCTCCTTTCATTCAGCCTCACCTTACCCCATGCCCTTCCTCCTGCACCCAAATACACATGTACACAACAAAACCTAAGTAGTCTTATCCCGATCCACTTCTCATTTTCACTAAAACAACTTTTTTCCAATGACTGCATTGTCCTGTCCTAATCAGGGTGCCTTTATAACAAAACACTTACTAGACAATGCAGCTCCAGCTACTGCATATACTCTGATCTAAACCCCAGCCATGGCACAACAAACAGACCCACTACCTGCAAAAGTGCTCCGGCACTGCAGAGCGCCACTAGAGGAAATCTCGTTCCTATCCCGATTTCCTCCACTTCAAGTTCATCCTTTCATCTTACAGCACTGTCCTTTCAATTGCCAAACAAACATTCTTGAAATCTCTAATATCCACCCAGTCTTTTAACCCACGTTGCCTCTTTGCCACTTTCAACTCACTTCTCTACCCACCTGCACCTCCTCCTCCTTCCTTCTCACTGCCCATGATTTTGCCACATATTTCAAAGACAAAATTGACACTTTTCTACAAGTTATTTCCTCATGCCAAATTTCACTCCGTCCACTCACTCTACCCCCTTTACCTATACTTCCCAATTCACCCTTAATTCATTCTTTCCAGTAACTGAAGACCAAGTCGCTGCACTGATTTTATCATCTCGCCCTGCAACCTGTCCACTTGACCCTATTTACTCCCAACTTCTCCACTCCCTCACCTCCACTGCATGCCCACCTCTAACTCACCTCTTTAACATGTCTCTCTCCACTGGCACATTTCCATCCTCCTTTAAACATGTGCTCATCTCACCTATTCTAAAGAAACCATCTCTCGATCCAGCCTTTCTCTCCAACAGCCGCCTTATTTCTCTCTTCCCATTTGCCTCCAAACTTCTTGATTAGTGTACAAATGCCTGTCTCACTTTCTCTCCTCTCATTCCATTCTCGGCTCTGCAATCAGGCTTCCGCCCCCAACATTCCACTGAAACTGCTCTCACAAAAGTGAACAAAGATTTACTTGCTGCAAAATCTAAAGGTAATTTCTCCATACTCATTCTCCTGGACCTCTCTGCTGTTTTTTATACTGTTGATCACCCTCTTCTCCTACACACCCTTCACTCCATTGGCTTTCATGACACAGTTCTTTCCTGGTTCACTTCCCACCTATCGAACTGCTCCTTTAGTGTTTCTACCTCTGGCACATCCTCCACTCCCACTATCTGTTGGGGTCCCACAAGTCTCTGTTCTTGGCCCTTTACTTTTTACATTGTACACCTCTTCTCTTGGGGCACTGATTCGCTCATTCAGCCTCCAGTACACCTCTACACTGATTACACCCAAATCTATATCTCTTCCCCTGGCCTCTCTCCTTGTGTACTATCTTGTGTAACCAACTATCTTTCTGCTATTTCCACATGGATGTCGCAATGCTACCTAAAGCTCAACATGTCCAAAACTGAGCTTATTATCTTCGCTCCTGCCAGAGTCACCACCTGCCCTCAGATATCTCTCACTGTAAATAGTACCACAATTTCCTCGGTCTCCCAAGCCTCCTGCCTTGGTGTCATACTTGACTCCACCCTCTGCTTTAATCCTCACATCCAGACTCTCTCCCAGTCCTGTTGGCTCCACTTTAAAAATATTGCCAGAATACACCTTTTTCTTACTCAACATGCTACCAAAACTCTTATCCATTCACTCATCATCTCCCATCTTGACTATAGCAACCTCCTGCTATCTGGCATTCCTGAAACCCATATATCCGTACTTCAATCTATCCTAAATGCTGCTGCAAGACTGATCTTCCTCTCTCACCGCTCCACATCTGCTGCACCACTTTGCAAATCTCTACACTGGCTACCTGTGTCCTCCAGAATCAAATTCAAATTACTCACCATTACCTACAAAGCCCTCAGCAACACTACCCCTGCATACATCTCAATTCACTTATCAAAATACTCTCCCTCCCGCCCTTTTAGATCTTCTTTTGCCTTGTCCTGTCTCTGGTAACCACCTCTCACTCCCGCCTACAAGATTTCTCCCGTGCTGCTCCCCACTTATGGAATTCCCTACCACGCTCAATCAGATTTTCCCACAGCCTTCAAATCTTTAGAAGCTCTTTGAAAACACATCTCTTTTTCTAGAGGTGACTTTATCCTCGATAACCCTATTCAAACCAATGCACCCTCACAACTATCCCAATCTCCACTCTAAGCCACACTCGCTCCTCTTGTTTCAGCTGTGCCCTCTTCCAATTAAATTGTAAGCTCTCTAATGAGCAGGGTCCTCCATACCCTTTGCTTTCATGTCTGCATTACTGTATCTAACATGTACGTCCCTGTTTAATGTATGTACTGTTTTCCCTACTGTACGGCGCTGTGGAGCACTGTGGTGCCTTATTTATTTGTAGATGTGTGTATATATATATATATATATATATATATATATATATATATATATATGTATATATATATATATATATATATATATACACATGTGTATATGTTCCTCAGCTAGAGTTTTTCATTCATCTGTATGTTATGTGTATGAAAAGTGTAGTAAAAAAAAAAAAGTGCATAAAAGTGTAATACAATATATTTGACAAATGTTTCAGGTGACCTCTGCAACTTTCAATACATTGACCACTCTCTTCTCAACTACACTTTTACTCCCTTGGCCTTTGCAGCATTGTTCACTTCTGGTGGAAAAACACTGGGTCCACTTTTCAAAATACAGAAGACATGGGCTTCTGATGTCCAATATGCAATGATCACAGCAGTTTCATTGCATTTTGGACATCATACATAAATGTCTTTTAGAAAGGGGATCCACATATAAGGAATTTACTCACATATGAAAACGAAAAAAGGAGAAAAGATTCTATGATTGGATAAGTAATGAGCAAGATTTAACAACTCTGGAGTGATGAGACTAAATACCATTCGTTACATGCCAAGTACAGCTAGTTAAACAAAGGGAAAATTAACTGTTCCGATTTAAGATCCCCTTTGATACTCAGGAACTTCAGAATACGGTGTCTCTCTTCCCTTTAATTTGCACTATACCCTTGGGACTTTCAGTTCCTAATTGGAATGTCTAGTTCAGATTCCGCATAAGTTATAAACTACCTAGATACTTCTTTATCTTTAAATGTTTCTGATATAAGCTACAAATCTTGTGGATGTATGACATTTTAACCTATATATTATAATAATCATTGATTATAAGTTGTGACTCATTGTATTCAGAAAATTGTATATCTATTTTTAATATTAAATTCACTATATATGTATTTATTGGATGGATTTGTGCAAAATGTGATTGATTTCTGCAACACTTATTCAATATTTTTTAAAATCTGTTTTTTATTAGGAATAAATATATATTTTAAATCTGTTTTGTATTTTTATTAGACATATCATAGTACTGCTCCTTTTCCAGTTTGAAAATGACCATTGCAACGAAGAACGGTCTGAGGTTCTCCTAAATTAATCTAAAATGGGAAAAACAGAGGCAAGGTACAGAAAACTAAAGCGTCCTAGAAGAGTGTTTGGCTTGCAGCCCACTAGATAAAACAAATTTGTGGACACAAATATAGATGCAATACCAGTGCCATAACAGCTGTTTGGAGTTTTTAGTCCACTTCATCAGCAACTCAGTGACTTCAGATTGTGGGATGTATTCTTTTACTTATGTAATGGAATGGAAGAAAATACATTATTTCTCTATACATCTTAGCAAACTTGCAATAGAAAGTTTACAAAATGTTTTATTTAGCTTGCTATCTGATAGGAGGAGGTTGGCAGATCAGGGCGTTTCTTACTCAGGGCTAGATGCATGAATGCCCAGTTATGCCCATACTTGCCAATTTTACTGTTCCCCCCCGGGAGATCGTGGAGGTGATGTCAAGTCAGTAGGGGTGTGATGTCACAATCAGCGTCATTTTGGCCGCACCAAAAGCAGGATGCGGGAGGATGGCCTGTTCTTCTGGGAGTCTGGGAGAAGTACCCCCAATTCGGGAGACGATGCAAGTATGATTATACATTCAGAAACAAAATTACTTCTTGACAGATAGGATTTTATTTAAATAGGGATATAGAAGACATGCTTACTGTTTAGCAGGGGGCACAGATACATTTTTCTCTCACCACAAAAGGGCAAGTTTTTTTCATGTCTTTCAGGGAAATGCCTTTTGTACTTTCCAGGCACCCTTACACGGGAAGGGGGTGGTCTTAAAGTTATGATAGGACGGACTATATAATGACGTTTACATTCTTCCACTGTGTGTAGTTCCAGTTGGGCCCACAATCCCACTAACGTAGGCTCAGATTGATTTTTCAGGGGCAGTGCCCAAAACTAGTGTGTGACCTCTAGTAACTGTTTTGTTAAATGTCAGTATAAGTTGAGAAGAGAACAATTCACAGTGGAGAAGTTAAGATTGACAAGTCATGCCTGAAACACCTTACACAACATCCAGCTCCTACTGCTACTAGCAGTATTTAGTGCTTACCTCTGTAGTCCTACTGCAGGTGGAAGCAATAAAGAGCTTCAGTCTTGTGCCAATTTGATTTAGAATGTTGTAAAACAAAACATGGCTAATCAGTGTGAAAATGTAATGCCTGAAAACAGCCACAAAATGGGAAATTGTGCAAAGAACGTGATGTATCACATCCTAGTTCATATTGTTGCCTTTAGTTCCAGTCCAGACAGTATTATTCTCCGTAGCTTAATAAGGCGGTGGTACTGTTTGTTCTCTTTGCTCTGTACCTTAGTTTATAGTTTAAAATGATAATAAAGAATTGAAAATGTGATGTGACTAATAGCAACCAATCGGATATATCCTTTAATTTTCTAAATTGTACTAGAAAATTAAGTTGGACCATATTCTCCTATTCTCCTTATTGCCTAGTCATGGATTATTGACAAAACGCCAGACCTTCTGGGGGAGTATGCACTTCTCCCTGAAGGCCACCCGCCGGCCTGCAAAGTGGTCAAGGACGTATCGTATTAACACCACACACATTATCAAGCCCAGCCACATTAGTAATTAGAGGTGTGATGATGCGTTTTGTGGTATCATTGTCTCTCTGTCCCACCCACTTGGTCATGCAACTTGCATCATCAAGCCCCGCCCATGGACACTTTTTATATATTCTCCTGGAAGGATGGTATAAAAAGCAGGTAAGTATGAGTTAGACCTTGATTTGTTGCTATTAGTTAACTGTTTTCCAGTTTTCAGAAATGTCCTCCATTGGCTCTTCCAGGCAGTTCAACTATCAGTACTAAGAACATTATGGGCCTGATCAATATTCAAATGCAATGTGAACGCAACTTACATTTAAAAAAATTGCAAACAACTTGCATGCATGTACGCCCATATTTAAATACAAGCAGATCTCAAGGAATGTTCCCATTTGAATCTGGGTATACGTTACTTGCTGTATGTAGACAGGAAGAACACAGTGCAGGATAGTCACATGCGTATGGGCGGTATAAATTGCCATCAGAACGCATGCAAAAACATTTTTTTAGAAAATAAATTAACAACTCCTAATACTATAATCATTAATAAATGTTGTTTTTTTTTAAAATGTTTTTTTCATTTTTTTTTAACATGAAATACATTAATTATAATGTTCTTAAAGCGTACTGCACATAAAATGCATTTTTATAGTTACTCTTACTTGCAAACACATTTTCTGTCTCTCATAAGTGTAGTCATCACTATCAGTCAGCACTTACGCCTGCCCTGTAACTGGTGCAAATGATATGGCAAAAAAACATATACCTAAGAGATGCCCTGAACTTGAATAGGCCACACGTTCATCCTCTCAACATCAGCACTGTACATTGCATAGGGTAGTCCGCCCCTTGCCACCCACCTTTTCGCCCTTCAAGTCGTAGACAGTCGGAAGAGTCCGTTGCCTGTGGACTTGATTTGCATGTAATTGGTGTAAGTCCCGTTCTGGCGCATGTGCATAGGAATCTCACGGCATGCGAATGGAAGATGAATCGGAATCCAGTCTTTCTGCTAATAAAAGTAATAAAATACTAGTTGTGACTTCTTTTCCCATTTTGGTAGATTTTAAGACTATATTATGGATACACAGCTTTTTCTAACTGTTTATATATTTTTATTTTGGATATAGAAAACAAAGATAGATATTGAAAACATGAAAATGTTTAATCAGTAAACTCCTTTCCTTAACCTTTCTTATTTACACCCTCAATTCACATATTATAATAAATGACATCATACTGGATAATTAATTTTTATATTGTAAGGATAAATACATGTCAGTTATGTTAGAAACATTTTACTTTATTTTTAATCTTTGTTTGAGAAAGAGTATTATTTTGCTCACTAACCAGATGGAGCTTAAGAGTCAACAAGTAACCAATCTCTGATAATGAATCCAGACCTTACAAATGGTCACAGTCGTCCAGGCTACCATACATTTATAATGAACACAATGGATCTGCTGGGTCCAGCGCAATCGTTACCATCTGGTACAATATTTGTTACTAAACAAAAACTTCTTCCTTTTTCGGATTTCTGGGAAAACAATCCCCATTCTGTACAGCTTAACAATCATTCAAAATAATAGTTTGTAATTGTGATTTTTTTTAATGTGTGCTTACATGAGAAAATATGGACATATGGGTAACGGCAAGTATAGTGTAAATTGTGGATAATGGAGAGAAGCACCGCACCGAGTATATGTTTCTTGACCTTTCCCTTTAATATATCATACATTTTTAATTATTTAGGAAAAAAAAATTCTTAGAGGGTGCACCCAACACATAACATTAGGGCATCAGAGAAAGAGGAGAAAAAGGATGTGTATTTCAGGGGCATTCCGGGGTGGCCATAAGTTAAAATATAAATTTTATTAGGTATACATTAAGACTGTAAATTTGGTTGGATGAAGAGCGAAAAAACGAAAACTATCGATTAAAAAAGTGTTTATTGCGAGATTAAAAATGCAAAATCAATTGGATAACCTCGCTGCTACCAGAAGGAGTTATAACATTACGCACATAAATATAAGTGTAATTTGCTTATGACATGGTCTCCAAGTATTACTGAAAATGATAGAGCAAACATGTCATCCAGTTATTCATTTAGTGATCTAAAGTTGATTCTTCAAGGAGTTAAAACTTCAATTGGTTTCCCTGTTCTACTGGGTCTACCTTAAAGGGTTATATTAAGTTCAGTATTATATCAATGAGGGGAAACAGTTACCCCTTTCAAAAGATTCCCTTTCTAGTCTCCATGCTCAACCATGCTTATAAACTTATATAAATGAACTCCGCCTAGATACTGATTGGAGAAACAGACAGAAACACAGAAGGAATAAATCTTGTGCTGAGCAGATAATACTGCATAAATGTGGGGAACCCAAAAGTTCTATCCCCTGTGATTGCGGGATTATGTGAATGCCCCTACCTAATAACAAACTGGGAGGCGATCCAGAGGAGAGACAGTTATAACAAAAAATATGGTGCAGTGAGGCAAAACGCCAACACATGTTTCACTCTATGGCTTTTTCAAGGCAATGTGGGGAACGAATTGACAGCTTATATAGTATGAAACGTAGGTGTGTTGATGACGTTGTATTAACAGACCAATTGTATTCATGCCTACATTTTGCAGTGATTGATGTGTCTGGCAACCAATTATGATATAGTCAGCCAAAAGGATCCGCCTCCGTTAGTTTCTTATTAATAACAGAGTGCAAAAGACTCTAAAGCGGGGACGTATTAATCCTTCTATTCACTGAGTGGACATATTATAAGCTCTAATAACATGAAAATATTTATGACGATGTCCGATCTCATGTAGATACCTCTCATGTGATGCAATTAATAATCATATAGCTTATAGCGTTGTTGACAGGTCATTTGAATTTCAGTGATTGATGTTTCCTGCAACCAATCACAGTACAGTCCATTCATAGGGCCCGCTTTTGTCAATTTCTTATTGGTCACAGAAAAACAAACAAGCTCTGATAATAGGGCATATTAATCATTTTATTCACAGAGTGACCGTATTATCAGCCCTGGTAATTTAAAGCTAATGAGCACATCTTTGTCGGATACTATTGATGTAAATATGTTGCATAGATACTATATAACATTATCCCAAAGGGAAATGGTTTGATCTTGATCCACACTAATTAGTGATGTTAACCAAAAATAATGTATTTTATCTTTAGCCATTATACTCTTATTCCACCTTGGAATACAGCTTAGACAATGTATTATTCAGAGTTAAAGGTTGTTTACTTCCATTAGTGGTTTCCATAAAATCTATCAGGCCCAAACATACACATTTACCAATGTTACATTGTATGTCTGAGCATTAAATGATGAGAAATAACACTGTCCCTATGTAGTAATTCTGGTCAGAAACTCTGGGTAATAGACACTGCTATGCAGCCTTATGATTGTCAGTCCTACCCTCTCCCACTTCAAATTCTTTGTTACTATTACAACAAACAGTTAGCTCTGCCGGCAATGTTCAAACATTACCTGGTCCAATCAGACTTCAGGAAGATGGGCGAGGAAGTCACAAGGAAGAGGTGCTACTGTCATATTTACCTACTTTGTCGGGCTCCCCTACTGTGCTCTGGGAACAAATGCACACGCAGGGGGAGTCATGAAGCAGTCGTATCGTTATGTACGGGGTGGGGCCAATATGATGCAATTTGCATCATCAACACCCCAATCCCGCCGACTTCACAAGGGGAGCTGGAAGACTACTGGGAGGTGACCTGCTCTTCATGCAGCCTGGGAAATTGCACCCAAAAATTTGAGTCTCCCAGACATTCCAGGAGAGTATGAAACTATGGCTATTGTTGTGCATGATGGTAGAATACAGATGGAGCATGATTTGTATGGATTAATGGAGATTTAGAAGCAGTTAACAACACTCTCCTGACGTCAGGCTAAAAAAAATCCTTTTTCAGTCAGTCCATTGTGGAATTTGACCTGGTCCAATACACTGTTGTACTGTGATACTTGTCTGTATGTGGTGTCTTGCCTGACAGCCCCTCTAAGAGGGGACATCTCCCAGATGAGTTTAACCTATCATACAAACTTCCGGCGTGGCCCACCACTATTAGGCTGTGGATTGTTGTCACCATGAATAGGGGGATCATTACTAACCAATTCATGTGGGGTTAAGTTACTAGTAAAGCAATTGTGCATGCTGCTCGCTGCTCCTCTGCCAGGCCTTTTGTAAAACATTGCTGCAGACCATTTGATTTGAAAAAAGAGTTTCTTACTTCAACTACTAGTTATGTCATAGTCTGCCCACCAGCTGGTGCTACCTACGAGAAAGATACAAGTTTGAAGAAATCTATGAATAGCAAACTTACTTTGTTCTAGGGAAAGCACAGCTCTAATCCTGCCCACCTTATACCTATTGCTACATTTTTATAAAGATTTTAGAGAGGAGAGGAGGAGGTAAGTAGGAGGAAGGATGAAAAATGTGTGCATGGAAGTGTGCTACCAGAGAAGAAGACGTGATATTTCAGGGATGAGAGTGACTGAATCAGCCAGTACAGGGCAGAGGAGGGGCGGTAGTAACTAAGGAGAATACTAGGCAGGAGTGACAGAGGGGATAAGTAGTAACTGGGAGTATGAATGAGAAAGTGTAAAGGTTATTAGTAAACCGTGGTAACAAACAGAAAATGAGCATGTGGGAGAGGGGATGAGAGATAATACGAAGTGTGGTTTCAAGATGAGTTCACTAATGGCAACAAAACTAAACAGTACTAAATGTTGGTAATAAAGCAGCTGTAAGAAGCATGGTTTGCAAACAGTGCAATAGAGAATGTCCAGGTAGTATACAAAGCAGGTGAGTGAGTTGGAGGCTACAGGAACTCACTGGGCCGGAGTAATTAAGGAGAGAAAAGCATAAAAAAGGAGTAACTTTGCTCTTGGGCAAAACCATGTTGCTTTGGAGGGGGCAGTAAATTTAAAACATTGCAATAGAACATGTCCTAGATCAACTTTAAATTTTAGTGTAATAGTGAAGCTAACAAGTATTTTTGTGCTAGATGAAAAAACAGTCAGTAATTAACTTATGTGCAAAATAATAAACTCATTTGCACCCCTTGCATTGTAACACAGGGCCGTCTCTTCCACGATGGGCAGGTGCCCAGGGGCCCTGCAGCACAGGGGGCCCGTCAGAGGCAGCTAAAAAAAAAGTTCCTGAAAAAAAGAAGAAGACAATACTTACCTTGCTCTCAGCTGGCGATCCGGCTCCCTCCCTGGTCCCCTCCTCCGTGCGGCGCTCGCAGTGCATGTCGGGCGTGACGTCACGATTAGTCATTTTTCCTACCCTCTTGCCTGTAGAAATAACTAAATAACAGTAAGAACTCCCAAACAACACTTACTATAGCAATCTGAATAAGAACAAACACACACTAAAACAGTAGCTATAATGTCTAATACTGGCTATACAGCATAATTTTGAAAGAATGTGCAGTGAGTCTAGGGAGCACTAACTGCAGCTAAAACATAGTTGTCTACTCTGCTGGAATGTCTGGGAGATTCAAAAATTAGGGTGATACCCCCAGACTCAAAAGAGAGCAGGCAATTCTCCTGTAAGGGCATCATCCTATCTTCAAGGTTGGCTTGAAGACTAATTTTTTGTGATCCTGGCGCATCCCCACCTACGTCTGAGAACACGGAGTGGGCACAGGCGTGTTTACAAAATTGTGTCATTAATTTCCTTTCCCGCCCACTTGGAATGGAGGTAAGTATGAGCTTAAGCTCAGGGCAATATCATACCCCCTAACATTTCAAATGACCACAGGAGGATAAATGTATTTTAGGAAGAGATTCGCCTTTTTAATGTGCGCAGACCTCCTGTGGTACACTTTTAGATTCAAAAAACATAAAACAAAGCTTACTACACATTGCAAACACCATAAAGCAATAAAATATGTAATAATACACAGTATATACTGTTAAAATGTAAGTGTCAAGCACACACTTTTGGTAGATAATGGTTGAATTTATCAATACAAAGCTATACCAACCCAAAAAAGAGGCAAGGAAATTGGGGTCCAGAACAGGGACTGTGGGCTCTATTTATCAAGGCTTGCTTCACCCTATACACGTAAGGGGTTGTCGCTGGTGATAACATCAGTATCACTGCATATAACCCTGCTGGAGATAAGTATGCCTTTCCATGGGGAAACCTATTTATCAAGTATTGTGGTGATAGTTATGAGTGGTCTTAACAGCAAAATAAACTGCAAAAAATAATGTATTGCTTCATGTGCTGACTCCTGCTTATTGTAGGGAGGAAGTGGGCACCATAACATTTTGCAATGAGGCCAGGCTATTTTGTGTTACGCCCTGTGTACTTCTTGTGCTGTCTGAGATGAGCAAATTTGCTACTTAACAATGCTGTAGTGAAAAGTTTTAATACGGTTAAACAGGTTAATGCTTCAGGTATGGTTAATTTCTAAGGCTTATTTAATGTCATCTTGCAAATTGCACAATTGTGCTTCAACCCAACCAATCAGATGTGATTTGATATATCTAGTAAAAATTAGGATAGTAAATGTAAATATCGGGTTAATAAGGATTATAGCAACTTGTGCATTTACACCATCATCATCACCATCACCATTTATTTATATAGCGCCACTGATTCCGCAGCGCTGTACAGAGAACTCATTCACATCAGTCCCTGCCCCATTGGGGCTTACAGTCTAAATTCCCTAACATACAAACACACAGACAGACAGACAGAGAGAGACTAGGGTCAATTTTTAATAGCAGCCAATTAAACTACCAGTATGTTTTTTGGAGTGTGGGAGGAAACCTGAGCACCCGGATATTATTAACTGTGCAGTAAAAGGAAGCCATATGTTTAATATAAAAATACACAGACCTTTTTTATAATTCCATATTGACTTATTATAAAGCAGTATAGTAATTTTGTACTACAAAAAGTGAAGTGTGATGAGGTTTTTTCCTGCCCCTTTATCATAGACTGTAAAGCATACTTGCCAACCTTTGGCAAGCTAATTCTGGGAGATCCCAGGCAGGGGGGAGTGGTTAGAGGATGGGAGGGGCGGGGTGCGGGAATTTGCATCATTTTGACTCCGCCCCCTGCAACAAAATGTTGTTTATGTTGCGGGGGGAGGGGCCAAAATGACGCGATTCACCGCAAATTGCGTCATTTTGAGGAGCATGTTGCCATATGAGGGATATTTGCCTGCTCTCCTAGGAGCCCGGGAGACCTACCCGAATTTCGGAAGTCTCCTGGATATTTTGGGAGAGTTGGCAAGTATGCTGTGAAGGTGTTTAAAGTTACTGGTATAGGCCCAAAACTGACATAACAAAACATTATATGCAAATTCTTCCAGTAAAGCCGGTTGTGTTTCACTAGTCATCCCTTGTGTTTGAAACATCAGTCACCAATATTTAGAGATGTGAGTATAATAATATACTTATTATAGTGCTTCAAGGGTGTTATAAAGTCTACTTGCAGAGTAGTAAATTAGTAAATTGAAATTGTTTTTTTGCTCTGTCAAATAATATTTAAATTTCTTACAAAACACATGTCAAACTTGCTGAGATGTGATAATCCTTGTACAATACAATACCTTGACTGTGTGGTCTAGTGGTAAGGGATGGGTATGCAATCACCGGAAGTGTGGTATGGCTTCATGTGAATACTCCCATATTCCAGGTAGGTCTCCCACATCCTGCCGACTTCATAGAGAAATGGACATGTCAGGTGCCCCGATGACAGAAGTCATCGCCCTGTCCCACTCTGCCCTTGCAATTCAAGTGCCGGGGGAGAAATAGAAAGTTGGCAAGTATGACCAAGTTCCAGAAGTCCGAAAATATGACTATAGCTGGCAAAGAACTAATAAATAGAACTCATAGCTTGGACAGTAAGGTAACATAAACTATGTCTAGCATATGCTTTGTCCTGTACTAAGAATATAGACTTTCTAAAATGGTAAAGGGGGCATTCATTTTTCCAGTTCAAATGGCAGAACTATCATATCACTCTTTAATAAATAGGCCCTTTAGTCTTGTTAACATGTGACCACAATGCCATATGTCACCTTATCTGCATTGCAAGCCAAATATATTACAGCTGTTGTCCTGAGTTTTTGTAAGACTGGATTAGGGATCATGCCCACATGTCAGACAGTATCCTTTCTTTGTTTTAAGGTTAGAAAATGTTTAAGATTAGAACACTGTCATTTAAAGTTGAAACACAATGATTTCAGTGATATAAGTATAAGTGAATGAGTTTCTTATCTGCTGCTGATGTTGTGATCCTAAAGGATGGTGAAATGATGCTGCCATACCATTCATGATATTTATGGAGAAACAGTGGCCTGTCTTGCACATGGCTAGAATGCAGTGTAGGTGTTCTGCTAATTTAGATAATCCAGTCTCTAAGGACCATTTAACAGATTATGTGTGTGTTTTTTCCCTCCATCTGTGACTTTTCAGCATGTCACAAAAGCACAGGTCTCTATAACTACGGGTATTATGCAAACATCTATGGTTAACCACTAAAATGCTGGAAGGTAAAAACCTCCTCTATTACTAAAGCCACTTCAATTCTAAACATTATTTTGTTTTGTATGTATGTGTTTTGAGACCTTGGTATGTATTATTCTGATGGTAGGGACATTGTCTTTTGAAGCACTAAAGAAGAAAAAAAGTCTCCAATTACTTTACCATAAAAGATGTGGCAGACTTTTTTTTTTCTTCAAATTTTTTATTGAGAAACTTTAGACATGTACATAGTATAAAGCAGGCCTGTCCACCTGCGGCCCTCCAGGTGTCGTGAAACTACAAGCCCCAGCATGCTTTGCCAGTAGACAACCAGTTGATAGCTGGAAGGGCATGCTGGGACTTGTAGTTTCACAAATACCTGGAGGGCCGCAGGTTGGACAGGCCTGGTATAAAGCATATGTAACAGTGTAGACATACATATATTCAAGGTTTGAAATCAACAACAGAAAAGACAATATGAGTTAATTTCCCATACATCAGTTGGCAGAGGAAACCTCTGCTTTTAGAAGACATCAACAAAGCATATTATGGAGACGGACCAACAAAATCTAAGGCGCGAAGGGAGTGGGGTCCTGATGGCGATTAATCAGTGAGAGAAATAGGTGGATCTCGTGAACACATTCTCATCTCATACAAGAAATTCTGCTAAAAACACTTTCACAATTGCTCCTTCAAAGGAATCGACAAAGTGTGGAAACATCTCTCCCATGTCTCAAAGAACCTGTCTGTGTGTGTTGCTTTTTGAAGGGAGGCCTCTAACCAGTCCATCCTCATAACAAAAAATAGTTTTTCCATAAAAAGGTCAAGAGTGGGGGGAGCCCTGGATCCACATGAGGAGAATGCATTTTCAAGCAACAGCTGAGATAACTAACAACAATTTTTTACTGCCCTTAGAAGTTTGTGTATTTGGCGGTAGAATGACTAAAATAGCCCATTCTGGTGTGAATGGGAGATAAATCACATAGCAAATCTCCATGGATCCAGAAGCCTCGAATAACCGTACAGCCCCCAAAACAATGGAACAGGTCTGCACCCTCCAAAGCACATTTAGGACATTTATCATCGTCCGCAGGCCCATAGGTAGTCTACGATGAGGGGATATGTAACCTTTGTGAAATATATTAAGAAACATTTCCACAAATGTAGAGGCGGAGAGTAACCTAACAGAAGTAATGATGGTCTTAAGTAAAATCTTGTTACTCAAATGTGGAAACTGTTGTAGCCGTTGATTAAGGCCAGTACAAACAGAGTAGTAGTCTAATTTGTTACTCAAAAGTCTATAATGACATGAAATGGCCTTTGTCTGGGCGGTCAGGAGCAG
Organism: Mixophyes fleayi; assembly: GCF_038048845.1. Taxonomy (NCBI): domain Eukaryota; kingdom Metazoa; phylum Chordata; class Amphibia; order Anura; family Limnodynastidae; genus Mixophyes; species Mixophyes fleayi. The sequence goes on along the minus strand of NC_134406.1, from coordinate 219,025,152 downwards.
ACTTTTTAAATGAATTGTTGCTAAAATCTGATTATTAGGCAAAGCTAGGGGGAGCCTAAAACACTGAATGATTGACATGTTATTCATTCAGTGTTTTTAATGCCCCTGTGTTGCCCCCACCTCAAGCGTTTGACATATAAATGTTATGCTGGGAGTGGGGCGCTTGGTTAGGATATCACAGCCAAGGGTCACTCTCCCAGTCAGAAATGGAGAGGATGCAACCCTCACCTCCTGCCTGCTAAGTGTAAGGTGGGTGGGTGCACTGTACCAGAGGGGGGATAGGGACATACTGTCCAATGGGATAGGCATGTTCCAGCCCTAGATATATCTTGCAGCTAGTAATGCAGAACTGACCTATACTATATCTGAGTGTTTGCATTTTAGGCACAGTAGTAAGTCAATGGGTCATAATTGCCTACTCTCCCAGAATGTCCAGGAGACTTGCAAATTTCAGGGAGTCCTGTAAGCTACTCTTCTGGATTCCACTTCTGTTTTTTTTTGTGAGGTGGATCTAACCAGCATTTGCGCTACATGTACATACTCCATTGAAATGAATGGGCCAACTGAAATAAATGTGATACTCTCCAGTAATAAATGCATAACAAACTTGTGCAGTGTGCCCTCTCTCGCTGAAATCTAGGCTGGTTTCCACTATAATAAGGATCTATAACACGATCCCCTTGCCATAGTGAAAACCAGACCCAGGCTGGTCAGCGCAGGGCTGGTACCTTTATGGGGGCCTGCCATCCTCCCAGAGGTTACGAGCCATGCTCTGAAAAGTGCTAAGGCGCTCTCTGACCCCCTTCCACTGTGGGGGTCGGAATAATGAACCAGATTGGGGGGTCCTGGATTGGCATCTTTGCTACCCCAGTGGTCTCAGTATAATAAACACAGACCACTGTCCATTATACCAAAAGAGTAAAAATGTCGAAACACATTCACAATTTTGAAATAAAGTTTAATTGAATACAATACTTCACAAAACCCTCATGCCATTTTATTAAATCTAAGATAAAATATTTGTTCTTGATCTATTATAGTCCAAATGGGAAATACAATCTTCTTTTCTTCTTTCTTCTGTCTCTATCCATCATAGTTGAAGTCTTCTCCCTTAAAAATCCATATTCACGCATATGCTTACTAACACTGCTCACAGCTAAATGACTAAAGTCGCCTTCGCCAGCATGAGCATTCAGCATGGGAAAAAAGCTTATGATTAGATGCTGGCCAACCTATGAAGCTGGCGACTGCTGCTCCTCCATGTTGATAATGGGCTTGGAGTGCGACACCAGGCTATGATGTCAGCCTGGCATCACAGCCTGAATGGGGATGGGCCAGCTACTGATGGAAAGTAGGGTAGTGCCCAGTGGGATCTGGGTGGGGTCCATCCTAGGGCGCCTCAAGGGCACTTGCCGGACCTGATAAATTGTAAACAGAAACCCCAGAGAATAAAAATAAGAACATATAGTGAAAACTCATCAAATATATAAAATTGTACTGTACAGTTGTCCAATATTAAACAACAAAACAGATCAATTTCCATAGACAAATCATTTAAAACATGTGACTGTCTGTGACTATGCGGTACTGCAAAAATGAGGATGAACAAGTGACCAGTTAAAGATCTTGCAGAATGGAGTGTAAAGGAGAGAAGCTGCTGTGGACGCTTCATTCGCAAATCAAATAAAAGTCTAAGAGATCACTATGACTATTAGCACGACTGTCCTAATTATTTTGCCATGTATTTTCAACAAACGTTTTTGCACTTTAAATATTATTTTTCAATAATTGTCAATTTCTAAAGCCTAGAGAATAAGAGTAGTTGGTAAAGAATTGCATACAACAAGCAGAAATAGAGGAATTTTATTATGCGGTGCTCTGTATTAAAACATAGGGACATTTCCAGGGACAAATCTTAAATCCTGAGAATTAGGGACAGTTGGTAAATTTGCTTTAAGGAGGTTGTGACAGGATGGACCGCCTATGCCACCCTGTCTGTTGTTGCTGGGAACGAGCTGGGCTTACTTGCCACCGTTCCCTTTCGTTATCCCAAATGCGCCCTCTTGCCGCAGTAGGAGGGGCTTACAAATGCTGCCACCACTGGACTCCTTACTGGCATCCAGTAATGGGTTTCTTCTGGGTAACTAACGCTGCAAGTGTACCATGTTACTGGTGTACTTGGGCTGGTACTCCTGACCTCTTACTATGAATCAGGGTTGCTGTGGATGGATCCCACCTGACCTATCACACTGACCAGGGCCGCAGGGTAGCAGGCAGAGCAGTGGTACCGGAAAATCTGGGTCCAAACCTCAGAAATGGATTCGATTTTGGGTCTAATCTGTAGGTCACAGAATTTTCAGCATGGAAGATATTTTCAAGCAGGTCTTTGAAGAAAGTGATGTTTATTTGCTCTTATACTGGTTAAAGGTACCAGTGATCAGGTCAGATCAAATCAGAAGAACAATTTTTCAATACAAGTCAGTGCTTTTTATACAGTTTGGACACAGCCTCAAAGGGTAAGCGAGTCCCCTTGAAGTCTGAGCTATTTTTAGAATCAGGATGTCATCATCATCACCATTTATTTATATAGTGCCACTGGTTCTGCAGCGCTGTACAGAGAACTCATTCACATCAGTCCCTGCCCCATTGGAGCTTATAGTCTAAATTCCCTAACATACACACAGACAGAGAGACAGACTAGGATCAAATTTAATAGCAGCCAATTAACCTACCAGTATGTTTTTGGAGTGTGGGAGGAAACTGGAGCACACAGAGGAAACCCACGCAAACACGGGGAGAACATACAAACTCCACACAGATAAGGCCATGGTCGGGAATTGAACTCATGACCCCAGTGCTGTGAGGCAGAAGTGCTAACCACTTAGCCACCGTGCTGCCCATGTCATGTATTGCAAACGAACAATATTTACGTGTATCTGTGATATCTTAAAAACCTTACTGTTATTTCCTGCATCTTATTTCAGAGCCAGGAAGTCTACTAGCAAATCAAAATGTTTAATTAACATGAATTTAGCATGAGACCTTTCTTCCAACAGTTGCAGAAAAGACATTTCAAAAGAAAGGTACAAACCCCAAACAAGTAATTTCCCCACATCACGATACACAAAAGACTTTCTAAACAAAGGCTCATTGTATCAGATATATATATTAGAAATAAGGCATTTCCTTTAGCAAGGTTAAAACGGAAAAAACTCATTTTCTACCCTGGTCTCAGAAATAACGATTTTCTATATCAAAATATACACAATATAAAAATAAGTCAATTGGCAATTATATAAATAAGCGCCCTGTGCTATTTCCTTTAAATAAATTTATACCATAAGTTATTTATTAGTGATCCAGTCACAGAGGTAATAAATCATTCACAGTTTCACCAAAGCAAACTTTTTTTTAATTATTATATGTTATTTTTTTACTGTGCTAAAAATCTAATAATTTGTGAGTCTATTCAAAATATTTGCTTACACTGTTACAGTGATACACTGATAGTTACAGTAATACACTGTTACACTGATACCTACACACTCCCTACCACAAAAAAAAAAATATCATTTAGTGTCATGACTCACAAATAATAAACCCATAGATTGCCAGTCAAGTTATACATGGAATACCAATAGACTGTAGGTCCACACTGCCAAACATGGTGCAGTTGTCAGTTTAAAAATGTGATATAAATTGTTCCATTATTCTTCTCTTAGCAGATGCAGATTTTAAATAGCCAAAATCATTCTGAACTGTTGTGTTAACACTTTTCGACTGCCCAACTTTTCTAATAAACCTACTCATAGTTTTACTGGCTTATTCTACAGGTCTCTTCAGCTGTGAAGCAAAATATTAATCAAGGTTTTTGTTATTGATCCACATGATTAACTCTTGCTGTTGTATCAACGGGACCCACTGAGGTTTACTTCAAGTTCTAATATTAAGTTTTAGGCAACTATTGTCAGCGGTTTACATAACAGACCTCATCTCTAGCATTAGATGGGTTAAATTATATCCCAGGCCCAAATGCCTTCTGCATCATTTCCATCACCCTACACTAATTCCACCCCCTCCTCACAACTGACATCTGGTGCTAGGAAGCTGTCATCACCAGGAACGGACTATCGATAACTCAGGATTCTATCTCATTGCTTCATGTTCTCCAGTGCATTTATATCATGAATGTCAGTTTCTGCCAGGATATAAGTTACAAATGATCACAACTGTGCAAAATGATGTCATAATGGCAATACCCAATATGCATAATAATTACCAATGTGGCAGGAGATCAGGAGATGGTGAGGGGGCTTGTACCGATGGAAATTAAATCTCTCTCTATCTTTCTCTCTCTTTCTCTCTTTCTTTCTCTCTCTCGCACTCTCTTTCTTGCTCTCTCTCTTTTTCTCGCCCTCTCTCTTTCTCGCTCTCTCTTTATCGCTTTCTCTCTCTCTCTCTCTCTCTCTCTCTCTCTCTCTCTCTTACTTAACCTGAAATGCTGACAAGATATAATCTTCCTTTCTTCAAATTCAGTGTATTTTATTCTTAGGATCTAATAGTACCTTCTGATTTCACCTTAAGCATTATAAACAAAACTACTGGAATACTAGTTACTTTTCCATTGCTTATCAGTTAGTATTGACCTCTAAATTACTATGTTATTCAGAGTGCCCTCCTATAAAACAGCTCAACTGTAAAATTAAACCTCCATTGCTCCTTTCACCTCTTTGCACTCCTGACTTTCACCCTTACTGCACCTAACTTCTGGAACCCAAAGACTCCACACTCGTTTCCATTTATTTTTATACCTAACCTCAAAGTAAAACCTCTCTGATTGCGCTTATAATACAATGTGAATTGAATCATTATGCTTAATGACTGAAGATTATGCTTTGGGCCTGATTCATTAAGGCACATATCTGCCAATTTTTGGGCATATTGTACGCAAAATCACTCTGTGCATACCCAGAACTGGGAGATATGGCCGTGAGCGTAGCCCTGTCCGCTGCGTCCGCAAAGGTTACATATTACAGCCTAAAATTTCAGGGAGTGAACCTGGAGGGGAAGGGGCATTGTGCAGTAGTCAATGTACAGTAGGGGAATGCCAAACTCAAGAGCATGTTTTCTGCCAAATGTCTTGCTCCAACTACAGGGCTAGTCTAAGTCCTGAGCAGTAGTGACGACAGTCTCGTATGCATGCTGTAACATGTGTTTGCAATCACGTGCGACTGTACAAAATTATTTTATGCTATTAACAACATTCTAACATGTAATTCATGGGGGGGGGGGATAAAATAAAACATAATAACTTTTTTATTACTGTTTTATCATTAATGCCTATTATTAACAGATGACATTAATTCAGTTTTTTTTCCCTGTAAGTTCTTTTGCAAATTTATGATTCACGTAGGTATTGGACATATCCTATCTTGTGTAGTACAGTACAGCAGACCTGCCCCCGATTTCAAAAGCACAAAGTATCTTGAGATCAGTGTCTTGATGAATTTGGGAGTACGCAAATCCGAAATACGTACGTTTAATGCTAAACGTGGGTTGCGCTCAGAATGCGTGCCTGGATGTATCAGGCCCTTTGACTTTAGTCATTCGCTTTATTTTCCTGTATTTTTTATTTAAACAGAGTGGCGCATACATTTTATTGTGGCACCAAAAATGAAATATTAAATATATTTAATGTAAATGTTCCTGTTACTCCGCCTGTGTTATATAACATTTAGCATCAGTATAGACACATCCTTGTACCTGCTCACTTTCATTCATCGTGAGCAATGAGAGGTAAACCAGGGCTGTGTGAATCTTTTGTTACATGGACACACAAGTGTGTGTCAGGACCGCCGCTCTGGGCTGTGTGACTGAGACCAGGCCTCCAGCTTCCCTGCTGCATGTCTACTGAGCTGCTTCCCTCTGCTGCCTACATTGCAGTCTTGCTCTATGGGCTATTTTTAGCCAGCTGGGACAGTTTTATAGTAGCCCTGTCTGCAAGAGCGTGTGCATTTCACCAAGTCTGGTCATTTTATTCTTCTTTGCCACGGGTGGTTTTAGCCATTTACACAGTATGCAGGATTATCATTAGATTTCATGCTATGGAAGGGGAAAGAAAACCTCTTTATTGTACCCTTCATTTAAAGGGAGCTTGAGATTGTGTAATTACACCTTAGAGAGCACAATTGTCTGGGAAGACAATAAAGAGCAAACTTCTGTCACGCGTGACTGGATCCTGCAAGCTTGTCAAATCTGTCCATTGGAAGCAAATAACTGATGAAGGACAGTGTGTGGTTTGAAAGCTATTGCTCTGAGAAATCCTATCGATTTAATATGTGAGGGAGTGAACAGTTTTTTTCTTATTTCCTTAAGCTATGACACCATATTTGCTGTGAGTGTGTTTTTTTTTTTTTTTGTGTTTAGTTTTTTTTAGTCAGATTGTAAAAAGTCTCCTGTTGGTTGTGAATATCTCATATGATGGATAAAGCATTTTCAGCCTGCAAGGTAGAGACTTCCTTCTCCATGTGACCGGTGGACACCAGCTCTTAGGATAGCAGGACTGTCACAGTTTCATTACATCTTGTGCATTGAATGATTCTGGGCCCGGCCTGGCACGCAGGGCACTAGAGAGGGAGCAGAAGGAGGGAGAGCTGCCTGCCCAGGTTTCTATGGCAACACTGAAATACCTCCAGGACAGGAGAAGGCGGCAGCAGGGAGATGAGGAGAGGGAAAAAAAAAAAAATAGTCTCCTAACCCAGCACCAACACCGACCACAGCAAGTGCAGAGCATTCCCCGTGCCTGTTTCCTGCTGCATTCGTAATGACACACACTGTAGGCCACAAACATGATATATCTGTCCTCCTGTCTGAAAAGGGGACAGTGGCATTTACTGAGAGGAAGTAGCTCTCTACTTATGTGGGTCTGTTTTTCTTTTATCACTGTATCCCAGCTGTTAGCTTTAGAAGAAAAAAAAAAAAGCCTGCTTAATCCTAATGTCCCAGGCCCACCCCAGGAGCTGCTATCGATTGGTGGATTCTAGGGTTGGTTGCTCACAGTGAAGGAGTGAAGAGGGGGAGAGGGATGAGGGATGAGGGAGGCTATACAAGGTCCTCCTCCTACACGCTCCCGTCCTTGGTGCATTCAGGCCCCATGCGTTCCCATGGAGACGGCCTGTCTGCACGGCACCTGTATGGGCAACCTGAGAACTGCTCGCTGTCTTATTCACTTGGTGACTGAAATTAGTGACACGACCTAGCCCACAGCAGCTGCTACATCCTGCATGATAAACCATTTATATTACAGTGGAAAGTTTATTTCATGTGTGCCGTGTGGATCTCTCTCACTCTCTCACTCTCTCACTCTCTCTCTCTCTCTCTCTCTCTCTTTCTCTTTATTTGACGTGAGAAAATTAGAAAGTACTATAGGATTCTCTTGGCTAATAGTAGATTACAATATTCAGGCAGCAATAGAGGGTAGATTGATCATTGGTACAGCCGGTGATGTACCATTGGACACAGTCCACAAGCCATTGGAAAGACAGTGCTAGTTGTGAATGAGAGGTATTATTGCCCATTGGTGTGGTTACCACCTGAACCTTGGTAACAGTTGGTCATCATTACGTAAAATATAGGAATGCTATACTTTTTATACATTTACGAAAAAAGGCTACTAAACTCACTTTTGTTTTTTACCCCTCCTGTAACAAACTTTCAACAAAATTGTGCTTCATTTGTGTTTCTGGAATCGATATATGTAAAATATATATAGAGACTAATGGTAATTATAGCAACACATTAGACATACACTTTCATGTTCTAAGCTGTATTTGAAGTATGGGAGAATCTGATAGCTCTTTCCTGTGCACTAGTTCATATTATTCCTCCTTGTCGCTGTGATTTGCTATTTTTCTTGTAATTGTGATGTGGCTTTTTGCTACTTTCTGTGAGAAGATATGTGATGCATTTGAACAAAAGTGAAAGATTTGGGACAGTCATTAGAAAGAAGGTAATGATGTTGTCTATTAAAGCCATAGTGACACTTCAGTTCATGATGGGTCTCAGTGTAGGTTAATGGGTTAACAAGGACACATTCATATATCAGGCAGAAATTTGTGCCAGGTGCACTGAATACCCCTGCACACAATTTAGCTGAAGTCCTTTGTGCTCTGACATCTGCTGCCCTGTTCAGCACTGCTTTTCTGTGTTATTAGGAGCTCGTTATGTCACAGACGAATTAGTGAATGGTGGAAAATAGGAAGCTAAAAACAAAATATTCATGGTTCATACTTCATACTATGCCGAAGTAGATACAAGCCCAGTTCTGTCCACAGATCCCAATTATTAATCGGTGCATTCAGTGGCTAAGCACGCTCACCTAGGATAGTATATCCTTGTCATCTAGTTGGATGTCCCTACGAATGTACAGTAGCCGTCAGGGAATCCTTATCAAATATCACCAATGTAATATAACCAGGCAGCAGGTTTCATACCAAATCTGAACACATTGTGTTAGCCCACTTTTTAAAAACAAACATCTTGTTGCACAATACACATTTTATAACACTTTTAGTTTCTTATTTGGTCAATAAGGGGAGCAGTTGTCTTAAGAAATAGCAGAACAAAATGTTTCAAACCGTACTGAAACCTCTCGCTGTACTAATAAGTAAAAGGCCAGGTTGGAGGAGGGGTGCATCTACTACTTGTAATATCATTTGGTAGATTAAAGTTCCTATTTATTGATACTGCCTCCAATTGCAGCTGTAAATATAATTTTCTTATTATTTCTATAAAAAAAAAAAACACTTGTCGACTGCATTTATCAAAAAATATGAGCTGAAACTAGCCTGGAGTAGTGATAGCCCCACTTTACCAGGCCAGTCTCTGTCACGGTCAATCGCGTCATTTTGGCCCCACCCCCGCGACGAAAACGTCATTTTGTTGCGGGGGCGGAGCCAAAATCATGTGATTCACCGTGAATTGCGTCATTTAGGCAGGTAAATTCCGGTATGTAGGATATTTCCCTTCTCTCCCGGGAGTCCGGGAGATGTACCCGTATTTCGAGAGTCTCCCGGATATTCTGGGAGAGTTGGAAAGTATGCTGTTACTGCTTCTTGTCCTCCACTGACAGTGTTGTGGGTCTGATAGGGGTGAGTTCTCTCAGAATGCTGAGGTCCCTTGCATGGAAGCCATGCAGTTCTGGGGGGATGCCTTTAAAAAGTACAAAAAAACATAAAATACTTTTAAAATATTGTTAGTAGCAAGAAAAAACATAGTACAAGGGATGCAGCGACTACAAGGCCCAGAGATAAGCCAGAGGCTATAGCTGCCGGCTGTGGAGCACCAGTAGTTCAGCCAGTGCCCTCTATCATTTTGGTGCAAGCCGAGTGAAGCCGAAACTGTGTCGCCTAGCGATATAGCGTACTTGCCAACTTTTTACACCTCCCCTCCAGGAGATCCTGAGAGCAGGTGGAGTGTACGGGGTGCAGTGAGTCATGTCACGGAGGCCAACCCCCCTGACGCAATGACACAAAAGCGTCATTTTGATTCACCGCATATCGTGGAGGCTTCTATAGTGCCAACTTCCCTAGAAAATGGCCATATGTACAAATGGTGTAAGTGTTTATATAGAGAAATTGTAGCCCCTCACAACTCATAATGGTCATAGCTATCTTTAAATGAAGGGGGTCATTGACAATGCCGTTATAGATGTCACATGACTTGCAGAATCGGGGGGAGAGCAGGTTATATAATATACTTGTACCCCAATTTTTGTTTGCACTGAAATTATCATTTAGATACATGCAACATACTGTGAAATTCCCAATGTCTATTGCTGAGCATAATTTGGCATCACAACATTTTGGAATACAGACCCTTTTTCAGATCATAGTTAAGTATCTGACAAAAGGTTAATACCCAAAATGTGTAGCCCAATTATATTCAGCAACATTCAGGAATTTTAAACCGATGTTGGGTGACGTTAAGCACCAGAGCAAATTTTGTTTTCCATATGATTTTATCCAACTTGGATACATCTGTCTTTAGTGCTCATTCACCAAATTCATTGAAAGCAAGCATGTGACTACATGGTATTTTGCTGTATTGTGTCATAAACATTGTTATCTATGTTGGAATGGAGTAGTTGGTTGTAACTTCTCACTACATATAGTTATTAGTGTAACATTTACTTGCTGATGCTGTCTCTTTAACATGTTTATGATATTTGAAACCGTTCAATTACAACAGTTTATAAACTGTAAAAAACTAAATCAAACCAAAACATATATCATTAACATGTATTTAATACAGGACACTTTCTAAGAGTAAGTTATGCTGAAATGTGTGTATCATATAGTATGGGATCTATTGTAAGCCATAATTGCTTACTTTTCCGAGAAAGTTTTCAGAGAATTCGAGCAGCATGGTGGCTTAGTGGTTAGCACTTCTGCCTCACAGCACTGGGATCATGAATTTGATTCCTGTCCATGGCCTTATCTGTGTGGAGGTTGTGTGTTCTCCCCGTGTTTGCGTGGGTTTCCTCCGTGTGCTCCAGTTTCCTCCCACACTCCAAAAACATAGTAGTAGTTTAATTGGCTGCTATCAAATTGACCCTAGTCTCTCTTTCTGTGTGTGTGTGTGTGTGTGTATGTATGTTAGGGAATTTAGACTGTAAGCTCCTATGGGGCAGGATTTGATGTGAATGACGTCTTTGTACAGCACTGAGGAAATAGTGACGCTATATGAATAACTGATGATGATGATGATGATAAATCCCAACTCCTCAGGAGAGTAGACAACCCTACTGGGTCCCGCTCCTCTTTGATGATGTGATTTGCATCATCAGACCATGCTTGCACTGCACAAAGACATCATTTGCAAAACTGTGCAGCATTGGAAGGGGCCTAATGATGCTTCATCATGGTCCTGCCCACACTGTATGATGGCACAGATCGCCCAATTGTGCAATGGGGGGGGGGGGGGGGGCATGAAGACTCAAGTTACTTCCTCACATACTCCTTGGACCTCCCCTCCAGTAGCCAAGTATGTTTTAAGTTTGGGACTTGTTTTCCGGATAAGGTATGGGTTTTTTTTTCACAATGACTTGGAGCACCAATTTGAGATGCCATGAGAGTGTAGTGAATTCAAAGGGAACTTTCTACCAAACACCTCTGGGGGTAAATGTATCATACCCCGGTTTCTTCAACTCGCGGGAGTTTGGCGTCTTCGCAGCTTAAATTTAAAGCGGCGCTGCCTTGCTTTTGGTTGGTGTCAAAGATTTTAAAAATATGCATTAACAAATTCACAGGGGCTCAGTGAAAACATATATATGCAAACAGGCTTTATGAATGCTGTGAATAGCAAAACTTGTTACTTATTTTGTATGTTGTAAAGAAAATATATTTTAATCTGGCTGCCTACAAAATGGTTTCTCCACATCTTTGCTGTTTTCAGATGTAATCTAACAACAGTACAGCATAGGCTTACTGAGGGGACAGTATAAAAATATGTTAATATTCACTTTCTTACATTTTCACTAGTTACTTGGCACATGCAAAATGCTAATTTTTATAATGTGTGAAGTTTTCAGAAGTGCAGAGAAAACGTTTGCCATGCAAAATGTCTATTTTATGGCATATTTATTCCAGTTAGACTCCAGTCGGGTCCAACACCTAAAAAGACTGATCGCTTGACCCAATTGCTATCCATTTTATCCAGCAAAGTGCACAGTCTCCTTCCATATAGGAGCTTGGCCTATGAACTATGATACGGTCTGTTGAGAGTCTCCGCCCAAACTGACTTTCTGTTCTGCCGCATTAAATCAGATTGTTTCGGGCAATTGTTTGGTGGGATCATAATTAGTGCAGACATGATCTGTTTGTGTGTGACCAGCTTAAATACAGTCCTCACTGTAGTCCACTCAATGTAAATCCAAGGAGAGAACAAATGTGGGACCCTTTGTTAAATACATACATAACCCTAGTATTTAATATAAAATTTACTAATGCGCTGTGTACCCTATTTTGGTATGCTGTTATAGTGGTTGGAAATTCATTTATTAACTGAAGCAAGAAAGAAGCAAGCCGTCTCTGGGGATGAAATAGGATCACTAAATCATTTAACGTGCGGTGAAAAGGATCACAATTAAAACAGGTCGGACCAGAGGAAGGAAACCTAAACCATGAGACTATCTAGACTCCGCGAGATAACCCCTTCCTCAGGATACACAAAGGCTGGCTATTTAATGACAGAGGCTTAACACAGCTTGTCGTGTTCAGTGTAAAGAATAACTGTTCCTCAAATTATTCTGAAGCATAACTGGTAGGGGTAGGGACGCCATATATAAATGATTACATTAGTGTAGTCTAAGGAAGCATATTCCAAGGTTTCCGTGATATATTTAAATAAGAGCATAGAGCCCTAATAGGTTAATTGTAATTATCTTTTCTAACTTATGTAGAAGTTTGTAAACTAACACATAAAGACCTGGTTTGGTCAGCTCTGGGCATGTCATGGGTGGTATCTTGGACATGGTCATTGTCTCGAAGTATGTGTATTTTACATTAAAGGAGAACTACACCCAAACGTTCAACTCTACCTTTAGGTGGCGTTCAATAAGTTATGATTAAATACAAAGATCTACTTGCTGTGTTACTCTGACCTACCTGATCCCCTGAAGGCGTCGGTAGGCCAGTCCTGCTCTCCACTACTACCACAACGTTCCTTTTTCACACAGTTATTTTTGTTATCACTACCTCTCTCCAGTGAACTTCCAACTTATTAGAATGGGAAATTCACAGGGACGGAACATACTACAAAACAATTGCAGCTTTGTTTCCAGTCTGTCTTATTAGTAGAGAGTAGAATAGAGCTGTACTCTTGTGATGCGTTGGATTTGGGAACCCTGAACCCAAGGAAAATAGATGATAATATTTTATCATAAGTTAGTGAACTACACCCCAAACAAATTAAGGTTTGGATGGAGTTGTGGCATAGTGGTTAGCACTTCTGCCTCACAGCACTGGGGTTATGAGCTCGATTCCCAACCATGGTCTTATCTGTGTGGAGTTTGTATGTTCTCCCTGTGTTCGCATGGGTTTCCTCCGGGTGCTTCAGTTTCCTCTCACACTCCAAAAAAAACATACTGGTAGGTTGATTGGCTGCTATCAAAATTTGACCCTAGTCTCTGCCTGTCTGTCTACCTGTTTGTCTCCCTCCCTCCCTGACTGTCTCTGTGTGTGTGTGTCTATATTAGGGAATTTAGGCTGTAAGCTCCAATCGGGCAGGGACTGATGTGAATGAGTTCTCTGTACAGCGCTGACGAATTAGTGGCGCTATATAAATAAATGATGATGATGATGAGTTCTAAAATGCACCAAAGCACCTGTAATACTGTCAACTCTTTAGAAGCAAGGCTCTGAATTGTGTAGGTCTTCAATAGAGACATAAATTCAAATGTAATATAATCTTCATGTAATTTGGAGACCTGTTTTGAAAGAAGTTCAAAGGACATTTAACATTTAATAAAAAAATTCTTATCATCATACAGTGCTCACTACCTACCAGGTCATCAATACCTGGTCAAATGTAGTAATCAATATCTATGCAGCACTTACATTTCGCATGTATGTGTGTCAAGATGATAGCTATTCAACCTGCCCTGTACTTCTGTCTATATAAATTTGAGACATTTAATTTTCTGTATTATTCTAAGACTTACAAAGAGACCTACATAGTTTCAAAAGCTTGCCACTAAAATCCATTCTTCAGTTAGTCAATAAATGGTATCACATGAATTCTACATTTTCTGCCTGCTTTGTAATAATATAATTTTAAATATTCTTATAATAGGGGTAAACAAGAACTTTTATTTCAAGCATAATACTAACAATTAGACTAATACATGAGATGTGTCCCAAACCAGATTGAATGTTTTAAGCAATGTGCATTATGTGAACATCTCTAAGTTTTGTTTTGTGAACAGCACCCCCTAGTGTATTAATTCATAAATTGTCAGCATTAATTTATTTTCTTCATAAGCAATTAGCCAACATGCACTTCATTGTAGATAGTAAAACTCACAACACATATTTTTTATTTTATTTTGGAGTACAAAGCCATAGCACATCAATTAATTAATTTAATGTTTTTCCAGTTCTGTTATATAGAATATACTAAATAAATAAAAACAAATTTGATTGCCTTAGTGTACTCTTTTGTTATGCCACTTTTGTTAATTTTTGCGGTGTTTACAAAATTATTTCATTATGTTCCTATGTTGGCCCTAAACCACAACTATGAATTCATAACAACAATTTAATATATATATGAAAATACTTTCAAACTCTTTTTTTGTGTGATAGCCAATAATGACAATTTTTTTTTTATTTGAAGGCCTATTTATCAAAGTTAATTTATGTTTTGGCATGATTTACCAAAGGCATAACGCCTAAGATATCACAGATTTCTCCCGAGGTCACCACCTTAACACATAATACTGCCGTCACCATAGATCTCTATGGGGACTGTGAAATTAAGTTATTTCTCAAGCCTGAATTGTGTCCCTCCTCTGAGTCTGCATTAATCTGCAGTGGGTGGAATAAATACTGGGAATTTGTGTCTCCAGACCCCATCACCTCCAACATCCTGATTATTTTCATACCATATGCCACATATGAGAAAGGTCTTTAGTAAACTAAAAATATCCAGGAGGACACACGTAATCTCACATGTTTTACGGTAAGTGATAACCAGTTTGTAATATAATTTTCCAATCCTTGGTGACTCTGGAATCTGCACGTGCATGGTATTGTAGCCACGCATGGCTCAGTATTGATAGACAGGGGCAGACCAATAAAACAGTCTTTTGGCGTGGTGTCTGCTGGGTTAAATTGATAAATAGTTCTGAAAATTAAGTAATTGATAAATAGACCCCTTAAAGTGAACCAGGGGTGGACCTAGACTTTTTTTAAGGGAGGGGGGCAATTTAGCATCGCCACACCCCTCCTTTACTCAGACTGGTTGACCACGCCCCCTCATTCACTTTGATCGGACCTCTCGGCCGTCATGTAAAGGTATGTAGTGTAGTGTACTTCATATTCTGATATTTCAGATTCTATATACACAGTCCTCTTTTTCGTCCACCATATTCCACTCAGTTATGTCTACTGATATTTTGATTTCTCAATCACTTTAATTTTTAGCAATATTTTTATTTAAATCAAATTATCTTCATCTATTTTATACTTTATTATATATTCTATAATCTTCACTTTCACTCCCCCCCAAAAAAAAACTGTTATTCTTCTCTTTTAATCTAATTACCATCAATACCTCATATTTTAATTATTTATAATAATTTATTTATATAGCGTCAATTATATTGGGCAGCACTGTAGTCTCTCACATCAGTCCCTGCCCCATTGGAGCATTCTTTTATGACAAATTTGTTTGGGGTGGAGTTCACTAACTTATGATCAAATACTTGCTGTTTGGGTCTATACTAAACAATATTTTTACGATCTGTACTATTTTGTACTATTGATTCAAATTTTACTCACTTATGCCAGTTCCCTAAGCAGGTACTCTAGGGCAAGTTTCTTGCCACACCAACTTGGTCATCCAGGTCGAGGAAATCAGAAACAACTTGACTGCACACAGTTCTGCCCTGCAGTCCTCGGCAAAAAACAGTTAAGGACACTCAAAGACTATAGTGCTGGAACTTTGCACCTGTGGCATGAAACTTGTTATGCGCAAACCTTCTATGCAGCTACACTCATAGGACTTATAAACTGTCCATTTTGCACGTACACTATGTAGACAAAGTATTCGGACGCTTGACCTTTACACCAACAGAGACTGTAATGACATTGTATTCAAATACATATACTTTAATAAGGAGTTGGTCCCCCTTTTGTAGCCATAACAGCTTCTACTCTTCTTGGAAGGCTTTCCACAAGATGATAGAGTGTTTCTGTGGGAATTTGTGCCCATTCATTCTGTAGAGCATTTATGAGGTCAGGCACTGATGTTGGACAAGAAGGCCTGGTTTGCAATCTCCATTCCAGTTCATCCCAGGGGTGTTCGATGGGTTGAAGTCAGGGCTCTGTGCAGGCCAGTCAAGTTCTTCCACACTGAACTCATTAAACCATGTGTTTGTAGTCCTTGCTTTGTGCACTGGAGCACAGTCATGTTGGAATAGAAAACAGCCTTCCCCAAACTGCCACAAAGTTGGAAGCATTGCATTGTCCAAAATGACCAGCATGGTAAGCTGAAGCATTAAGATTGCCCTTCACTGGAGATTAGGGCCCTAGTCCAAACCCTGAAAAAGAGCCCTATACCATTATCCTTCCTCCACCAAACTTCACAGTAGGCATAATGCAGTCAGGCAAGTAACTTGTCCTGGCATCCACCAAACCCAGACCCACCCATCTGACTGCCAAACAGAGAAGTGTGATTCATCATTCCACAGAACATGCTTCCACTGCTCCACAATCCCGTGTCAGTGTGTTTTACACTACTCCATCCGACGCTTGGCATTGGTCTTGGTGATGTGAGGCTTGCATGCAGCTGCTCGGCCATGGAAACACATTCCATTAAGCTCCCACCACACAGGTTTTTTTTTGGCCAAATACTTTTGTCTATATAGTGTAAAACCAAAACAAAAAGTCTAAATCCACTAAACTTGGATTTTCCATTTAAACAACTGTGTTGGTGCAGACTCTATAGAACATATCCCACCATCAGATCTCAGCAGATGGTGCTGGTAAACCAGCTGCATCTATGGTGAAAAAGAAAATACGCAGATTACTCTCTAAGTAGGTGGTCAACTTCCAAAGGAGTCCTTTCTTTTTTATTACTCAGGATATAAGTAAATGGAACACAAAACACAGACACCAAAATAATTAAAACATGTATTGCAACATGTAGCTTTTTGCTTGAGTGCAAAGTAAACATTGATGACTCATGACTACACTATATAAGCCTGTATTGTAATGTACCAGTGAATTTGCTCTACATAATACTGACAGGTGTGAAACTATGTATGAAATACATTAAAAAGGCTTTTCATTGATGGAGTACCCATTCTTAATAAAACCATCCTCTATGTATAGCAAATAAGAGAGCCCATCCTGCTGGCATCGCCCTGTTACATGAAGACAAGAGTGGGATAACACTGAATTGTGCTAGTTTCTGCTGGGAAAATGAGTCCATACTTGCCAACTTCTAGCAGTTGGCATCCGGGAGCTGCCACGGAGGTAGACGTGCGAGGCTCCGAAAATCGTGTCATTTTGACCCTACCCCCTCCATGTAATGACACAAACACATCACTTTACAGCGGGGGCAGGGCCAAATGCCACGATTCCCTGAGAATTCTGGATCTAATTCTGTCCACTTCACTAGGAAGTGGGCAGATGCGGGAGGCTGCCATACTCTCCCGGGAGTCCGGGAGGCCCACCCAGATTCCGGGAGTCTCCCAGAATGTTTGGGAAAGTTGACAAGCATGACTTAGGGGGGTATTCAATTGTTGCTTTTAACGCGCTAAAACAAAAAAAACCGAGGGATCTAAAAATATTAGCGTTAATACGGTAATATGCGCGTAAATACCGTTAATACGGTAGTTTACTCGCTGAATTTCATCTCGCAGCTCCCTGAGCTGCGAGTGAAATTTAGCGAGTAATTACCGTATTAACGCTAATATTTTTAGAGCGCTCGTTTTTTTTTGTTTTAGCGCGTTTAAAGCAACAATTGAATACCCCCCTTAATCTGCAAGTAAGTAACAGGTGTGGTTTTCAGGGAAGGGGTGCAGGGGCGCACGGAGGATTGTCGGGGAGGGGGGGTTTCTCCCCGCCGACCCAAAAAACCCCCAAAAAAACCGAGAGAGAGCTGCTGCGCAAGCGCAGCAGCTCCATTTCGCCAGCGCTGTCCTATACAGCAGCCGCGGCGCTGTCTAAGAAGCGTCTGCGGCGGTGCTGTCTTTGACAGCGCCGCGGCTGCTGTATAGGACAGTGGCCACTTAGTTAGCGCAGGGGGGGGTTTCTAGAGACTCAGAAACCCCCCCCTGCGTGTGCCACTGGGGTGTAGCAAATGCCAGAAACAAATGTCTACCTTTTTAACGTACTTGTATCAGGACTGGAACTTGTAGTTCACACCAGATGGATGCATTTAATAGATCCTAAATATATTTTTTTAAGCTACTCTATAGCTACTATAGTACAAGTCCAGAACTGCTGGGACTTGTAGTTCACACCAGATGGAGAAGCACAATTTGACTACAGATGATATATATTTTCTAAAATGCACAGCACTCACAAGACATATATATTAAGGAGAGTGTTAAGCATACAGCTGCGTGCAGCAGTGAACAGGACATACCACCAAACCTTCCACCCTGCAGGACAAAACTGTCAGAATGGGGAAGGCGGGACAGGGGTCTGACATCAGGACTGTCCCGCGTCTTTTATCATGGCCATGCCCCCTTCTCGTGCTGTGGTACGTGTACACTGTCTTGATTAAGGACATTTAAAAATTAGGATGCTTTTACTGTATATGTGCTCTATTCTATGCACTTTATCTTGCTGCCCCATTACTGCCTGCTTGTCTCTACAACAGCACCTTCTGCTGTGAATGTGCTGTTTTTCTGTGCACTGTATCCTGCTGTACCATAATTGCTTGATTGCTTCTGTAACAGCACCTTCTACTGCATATGTGCTGTTTTCTATGCACTCTCTACTGCTGCCCCTTACTGCCTGCTTGCTTCTGTAACAGCATCTTCTGCTGCATTGTTCTGTTTTCTGTGCACTATATTCTGATGTTCCATTATTGCATGCTTGTATCTGCAGCAGCACCTTCTGCTTTGTATGTGCTGTTTTCTGTGCACTGTATCGCTGCCCCATTATTTTCTGCTTGTGGTTTTAATGTGACAAATGAAGATAGATCATTCTAGACCAGCACATGGTTGGATGGCAACCAAACTGATCATCACTTGGTTTATATTTCTTTCAGGATCATTTATGGTTAATGTTTTATATATAAGAAACCACTACTTACAGTTACTTAATTGTTTTATGTTATGTTATAAGCTTTCGTTACCAAGCACTATAGATTTGACCACGAAGGGTGAGCTATGTGTACTTATTTATTAAAGGGTATCAGTCATCCCCATGTAATATTACAGTGTTGTCATTAGAACGGAAAGTAAGGATATGTATATTTCACTGTTTAGAAGTAGAAAGGGACTGAATGAGATAACTGCAAAGTAATACCCCTTTCTCACCAATATCCCATGTCAGACACGGGATAATGAACATGGTTTCAACGAGTGTTGCAACCATTCACACTGCACTTTGGTCCTGGATATATCCGGGTCGCCGCCTTTCACACTGGACCTGTGTCTGCCCTGCATTTTCAAGTTGAGACCCTACAATGAGCTGCTTTTAACTGAACCTGGGTCAAATAATCCGGGAACACCTTTCAAACATCACCGTATCCAGCTCCAACACGGGAAGAACCCTGGTTGTGACCAGAGTCGTGGATCCGGGATGTATAAACTGGGTTGCCTCATTCACACAGACACACTGTAACGGGACAGGTGGTTGGCACCCTAAAAGTAGTGTAAGGAAGGATTCTACAGGCCCGGTGGTATGAAAGAGAGGCAAAGGATCACCCAGAGGTGTTGGAATAAAACAAGTAACACGGGCTAAAACTGCATAAACTCGTGAGTTTATTCTCTTTGCTTGTGGCATAAGGTTTTACCACAGCAGCAGATAAGTAGCTGTAGTTTAGAAAAGAATAGCACTATTCCATCAACCTGCAATAGTATTCAACATGTCACAAAATAGATAACATTTTTAGGAATCTTGGTTCAACAATATGCAAACATAAATTGACACAACACATAGGCCACTGAATAAATATATCCCACTTTAAACTTGGATGGATTTCACTGGGTAGATACTTTAGGAAACAAATGGTTGCTACAAGCTAATTAGACCATTACATTAAATGCTGCGGGAGCAGATAATATAGACCAATCAATCACAATACTTTTAGTGCAATTATACAGATCACACTTATCACACATAAATCAGTAGAGATGCAACAAGGAGTAATTCAACTGGTTCAGGTTAGATGCTTTCTACTTCACTTTACGATATTCAAAACCCAAGGGGGTAAATTATAATCCACAAGTTTAAGTGTAGTTTCAGCTGACACATGAAGCTTATTTACTTGTACAAGGTGAAATCAGTAGTCAACTTGATGCATGTGTGACTCCTGAGCTCCGTAAACAACAGCAAGTCTGCACAATAAATGACTTCCAGTGTAAAGGACAGTGTCCACTTAGCAATCCATCTAATGGACTAAGCAGCTCTCTCCTAGCAACTGTAGGGTTAAACAACTCGCAATTCTCTCATCAGCAACTATTTTAGGCAGTTTCAGTCAGCTTGCAAATAACTTTAAACACAGCACATTTGTCTGGAACAAACTTTTCCTTTAGCCAGTGCAATAACACCTCACAATAGCATATTACAGTCCTGGTCAGAGGTTTTAATAACACCGTTTGAGGTCTCACTTAAATTACTTCAATATAGCAAAGCAAAAGAAACTTATCTGTCTTCATATGAGTCTTGCTGACATCTCATGGGCAGTGGCAAGTTAGGTCTCTTCCTATACTGCAAAGGTTCTTCATTCAGTGCCTTTTGGTGGGAAGATCCTGCATTAGCTCAGCCAGCAGTCACAAATCACTTCTCTCATTAGCCAGTCCGTTATTGGCTCCTCCTCTTTTTCCCAAGCATCTCCTGGAACCTTCTAGTTCATTCACTCCAGTTTGCCTATTCCAAAATAGCATATGCAATTTGCATTTAACTTCCCAGAGACACTCTGGGGAACTGTAGTTTTCTGAATAAGTGCATACAGTAATATACTTGTGATACCTGTGATATGCAGGGTATTACACACGACCTGTGTTATTCCGGGGTCCATGTGTGAAAGGGGTATAAGGCTGGCAGGAACAAATGACAGACTCTATTACCTGCTTTTATGTATATGGGTGAGCTTACAAGGAGACACAATGAGGCAGCTGTCTCAGGAAGCAGATTTTAGGCGCCAAGATGTAAGAAATTAATTGAAAGGTTTTTTCTCTGTAAATGGATTTTTTGTTGTGCAAGCACTAATACAAATGATGGACTATTTTTGTAAGGGATGGAAGGGGCACAATTCCAATTGCATTGGAATGGTTAAAGACACCTCTATAGGGCCACTTCAGTTAGTGTCCCTGACCCTGCCCATGATGTACAAGACGTCTAAGGGCAACTCTGAGTTTACATGAACGCTAAAAAATAAAAAAGAGTTGTTCAAATAAATCCATTAACGAACTTAGTGCCATTCTGATCTGTGTCCTAGTTAAAGGTCTAAAGACCAAAGAAAGTATTGTGTTTTGCATGGTATATATATCTTTTATGCGTGGTAAAGGGCACTTGTATTTGAATGCACCTCTTGTGTACATAAATTGTGCTAAACCTATCATGTATTCCTCTTTGTATCTTTCTGTTTCTCTGTGGGTAATTCATCATCTCCATTATTACTTTAATATGGCCTTTCTGTCCACAACTGCCATACAAGTCAATGAGCTGAAGAACTGATATTGGAGCATGATAAATCACCCTCTATTTATTTATTTTATTTCCTCATTCACTTTCCTGCCAGAAGCACTAATGTCTGTTCACCAGGAAAATAACAGCACACATGGTTCTAAATGAAAGTGGCTCTGACATCCACACCTGAAACCACAAAGGTGTTGCTGAAAAATCACATAGAGAACTGTCTGATTTGTGTGTTTGTATTCCTCTCCATCTTCTCCACATACAGTCAGCTAGATTCTTACACGTTGTACATACGCTGAAAATCTCTTCTGTTATTTGCATAAAAAGTAAGCTATCTTGACTCATAGACAGTCTGATTTAGTAAAGGGACAGAGGGCATTTTTCTTGGCCCATCTGTCTAGCCCGGCCCGCTGCTGACTTGCTGATGCATTGCTCTGTGCACTACAATAAGTTGCAGCACAACAGCATGTAGCATAGTAATCAGCCTCCTCACTGCCACTACTAAACCCCCAGAGGAACGCAGTGGTTTACAATATAGCAAATAGACCAGTTTCATATTTAAATGGTAACGTACTGACTGCCACTGCACTTCTGCTTTACTTCCTCTGTGTTCTACCAATCAGGACAGCCCATATTCCTGTCTCCTGATTGTCATGTGGGTTGATGGCTGATCTTTACGCTTGAAACCTCCGTTTCCATAGACCAGATTGACTATATTAAGTCTAGCAAGCAGTCATCCCAAAACACTACATCTTTGAGCAGTGGAACATTTTTGATGAAGCTTAATGGGAGAGGTAGGCCGGGCATGTCATTTAGTCCAGCAAACCACTATTTTGCCACTTGTTATATTTCACCAGTTTGAAATTACAAGCCTCTCAATGCCTTCCACAGTGGAGCTTGTAGTTACACAACAAGTGGCAATACACAAGTGCTTTCCATTGGTCTGGATAATAGAAAAGAAAAAAGTAAGCTTTGTTTTACATAAAAACTGTATTGCATTAATGCTGCACTACCGCCCAGTAAAAGTGGTGAAATAACAGTCCCCCTTCCCCAGTCAGAGGCCCTCCAACTCTTTTGTGCATCCGCTTTTCCTGCTAACTCCTAGAGAGGACATTAAAAGTAGGAGGAATTATTTTTTTTCCGTAATTTAAAATTTCAAAACAGCATCTAAAATTTTAGAATGCAGCAAAACTTATTTATCCAGCGTTAACACACGGTACTAATGCAATAGAGTATACTGGTAAAGGTGAAGTACATGAAAATAAATCACTAAATTGTCTGTACCCATCTTTAAAGTACTGGAAAACAGTGAAATCCCTGGCAGAGTTTTGATTTTTGTGTATTATGTAGTAAGTGATGTTTATTCCAGTTTTCTGATGCTACATTTATTTTAATTAAATATCAAATGCTTTCTGTACTGCCTTAAACTGCAAATGAGCACATTTCTCAAATTTTGTGTTTTCCTCTTTCGATATTGAACAGTTAACAATGGATAGACAATGAAGAACTTTATATGTCAGTGGTCTACAACACTTGGGCCAAATTTTAATATTCCAGCTTGAGCATAACTTTGTCAAAATCAACAAGCTTAATTTAGAGAGCTGCTCAAAATCTTGTCTGCATGAAGCCACTGTTTAGAGGCATGGTTATCTCATAGTTCTACAAACATTGGCTTCCTAAGAAAGACCCAAGGAAGGTCATCATCATCATCAACATTTATTTATATAGCGCCAACATATTCCGTAGAGCTTTACAATTGGGGAAAAACATAGTAAAGTAATAAACAAACTGGATAAAACAGACAAAGAGGTGAGAAGGCCCTGCTCCCAAGCTTACAATCTATGGGTCTTACATGAAGCTCGGAGTAGGTAAGGGAAAGAAGGACATCATATAAACATGTTAAAGTACATTTAGGAAATATACAAGACTCAGTGGTAGAGGGAACAGAAGGTCCCTAGACAGAGTAGTTTTTGAATATAGCATTTTTAGTAAGACCATCATTCTAAAATTATTGAGATGCCAATTTATGAGAATAGTAGTGCTGACCGAGATCAACAGTATGGGATAACATAGCAAAAGCTGGGTAATATTTATGGAGTACATTCTAAAGACCCTGTAGCAAAAAAATATTTGTGTTTAGACTATTTGTAAAAATCTGGTGTGGTGAAGCAATGTATAGTATCGTTTATTTATATTGGCTTTGCTGGTAGGCTGACATGCTTGGAGGGGCTACTGACATTGATTCCAGATTATTCATAGATGCAATGGCTTCATTGTGAGTTATCTTTGTATGCTAAAGACAATCCCTGTTTGTTGTGAATGAATACTATAATGTATATTACTTAATAATCCTAATTGTGGTAGAGGTGTAGCTACTCTATACGTCTAATTCATATAATACTCACTTTGGTGTTTGGAGCGTCATACCACCTTAAATAATCCCAGCTCCAAGTCTCAAGTGTCTGCACTTGCTTTTCATTAGTGAACAATAACCATTCAGATCCCCCTTTCTAATATCACAGAAAATGTTAGTGGCTTACTATTTAGATATAGTATATATATTGTAGTGAAAAAGTTGTTCGCTTCCATACTTGATTGATTTAACCTCTCTGTGTGATCATAAAGTATTCATCCGAATGTTTCATACATTAAATACTTTTTTGTAAGGATCTTATTCGTTGATCGGTATTCAGCACACATAATATCTGCCCCTGGAGGGCATTCATGCTGACGTCTTAAATAGTCTCCTATGCACATTTAATGTCCGGCATGAGTCATCATTTAAAATGCATTATGATAACCACTTGTCATGATTATGTCATGGTTCTAATGTCCCACTGCTCGCCCGAAGGATTGCAATAAAAACAGCAAATAAAACGTGTGGTTGGCTGATTCATATCTTGCATTTGTTTTTGCACTTTTATTGCCCAATTTCTTAACACAACTATTACAAGTTTATTAAACTGACTGATATAAGCCATTGGATTCAGAGGGATAAGTATTTTCAAATACTTACTGCATATCTGCCAAAAGTGCTGATTTACATGGCATAGTGCCGGGTAGAGGAGTATAGTGAATTGAGCAGATCGGCATGGCATTATACCACTTATTTGTCTATTTATATAACATGTTATATTTTTTTCTCTAATTTCATCATATTTCTAGAGTATAACTGTGTTTAGTTCCATCATGTTTAAATGAACTTGCTGACAGTTGCCTCTCAATAGGGCTAGTTGGGATAGCAACCAAAAACAGGTCCAGAGTCCCTGGGGGGCCAGCTGTGAAGTTCATGCAAGCTCTGGACTGCTTGTTACTTTCTCCCTCCTTGTTACCACGGAAGAACAAGCACAGCATGTTTATCAATTACAGGAGGGTTTCTAAATCAGGAGCACTGAGGGATGATGTCACAACACAATGTTCTCTTAAGAATTCAGGACTAGAAAGTCTCCGACATCTACCAAACAAGCCGAGTGAGTCCCTTGATAGTTGCAGAGTAGCAGGAAGTGTAACTGAAATCGTACATGGAAGACAAGACAAAGGAGGCAGATTTCCTTCTGCGAGGGTCTAGGTGTCAGATAGGCGTAATGGGTATGCTGTTTGTGAAAGCAGTATTTGTTTTTAACATTTGGGAGCAACTTGCCTCCTCTCCTGAAATATACCTGAGACTGTTTAATTTTAGGGACTTCTCTTGGACTCCCAGGAGAGTATTCCACCCTCCCAGATCCTGTTTTTCTTTCTTGTGCAGAGAGGGAGGTAGCCCCACGCACTTGTCCATTGGACCTCCTCTCCAGGTGATCCTGAGGTATAAAATGTAGGCAAGTATGGTGTCACATGCGGGGTATTCGGGCTGCGCACCTGGTGCCCGGCGCACTTACCTGGTTTCAGCTGACTGTTGTGCTCAGTCCTGGCCGGGCGCCATCTTCCTTTCAGGTCTGCGCATGTGCAGACCCGATATATTCATTCCCTTTGCTCTCTTCGCATTGGCTGGCTCATTTTGGCTCCAACTTTCAAAGGCACCTCCTTCAGACGCTCGGTGCCTGTCCTTTATGTGCTGGACCTTGCTCCCTTCTTCGCCTTTGTTACAAGTAGTAATCCTGCAGTCCGCAGACTTTTCCTCATTCAGCTTTACCTGTATTCCTGTGTTAGCGGACGTCCACAATTGTTATACCTCTCTGCATTCTCCACCACCCCAGTGGTAACCCTGCAGTTCGCAGACTGTTCCTCCTTCAGTTTAACCTGCGTCCAGATCGTACCTACTACCCGCAGACTCTTGCCTCCCAGGGTGTTCCCCCTCTCCTGTGCTACCTGCAACCACAGACCATTTCTGTATATTCCCTCAAGGGTTTCGCCTGGTACTCTTAGTGAGGGCCGCGACCTGCAGGATAGACGCAGCTAAGACCAAACCACCTTGTGGTAGACCCTGGTGAATACCGTCTCCCCGTTGGACTCCGCGCCTCACTAGGGGTTGTGCCAAACTAGGCAAATCTATGATCCTAACCCCTGAACCATGACATATGGTTGGGAGTTGTCAGAGGGGCATTAGTTTACATTTTGGCTAGGAGCTTTAGCTATGCCACTGCTTACTTAATTAGTATGTAACACAGGTGTAGGGGATCCATTCTGAGTCTGTTGCAACATTACACTCATTAAGAGCGATAAAGCCCAGAATGTCTCCCTTCCACCTAGAGGCAACCAGCCTTGTCAATGTATCAGAAAACTTCAACATACCGGTTAAAGTTTGGTGTTGGAGTAACAGCAATTAATAATTATAATTTCAAATGTACTTTGTTAATTTATTGGTAATGCTCATTGTCTCAAGTACACTTCTTTTTCCTGAAGATACAATAATTTCTTTTTAACATAGTTAAACAATTATTCTGAGAACATTATAAAGAATGGTGGTCATTCTTTCTATACATCAATCTAAGAAGTGGCACCACCAGTATTAGGCAAATATAATCAACATGCAGCAGACACATTTAAAGCTGGGTATGTGATGGATTCCTCTAAAATCTCTGCTTGAAAACTGGGGCTGTGTGATACGGAGTGGGGTGTGTTAAGTCCAATCAGAAACCACAATCATGATTACATATGGCACAAGTGTGCACCTAGAAATGTACTTCTTCTCTGAATGCACTTGGAATGTTCTAATGTGTTGCATTAAAAGTATAGGACAAGACCTGATCGCCGCTAGCTCAGAGCTGGTGCAATATTCAAGTGTTTTTGCGAAGTGGAAATGGCTGTGCATCCCCCCGGACAACAAGGAGCGCCCCTTTATCTCTTTTCAGTAATATAGCTGTCAAATGAAATCTTGTTCTTGCGCTGCTTTTGAAAACAAGGTGTAGCCATGAGCCTACGCCATATCAATGCCGTCATATTGCCCAGCTCCCATTGACCTATTTCTGCTCCTCCCTAAATGGTACCATATTGTTCCACAAGCCAATGCACATAGGTGCTGCTATGTAATTCAAAGCACACACGAAACAGGATTTTACTTGATTGGTTTAAAAAAAACTGGTATAAAACAAATCGGTTTAAGATACCCAGGGTTGAACAACTATTTTTAAATTCTCCCTTTTATTTTACTATTTACCTGAAATGAAGAATGCAATCCAACACCCTCATCCAGTCTGAAGTAAGAGGACAAGCAGCCTTTCTGCTTGCAATCAGGTTATGACAGCAGGTTAAGTATAACAGTCTCAATATCCTATTTTAGGATAAAGGCACATGAAAAATATAACAGTTTGCTTACAGTGGTGCAGATTCGTCTGTGTTGGCATGTTTTTTCACAGCATTGGAATACAGTTGAGCACAAAGCACACTAATAGTATTATATATATAATATATAGTTGCAAATACTAGTGGTTTCTGCTTTATATCTTATTTGCTGATTTTATAATTCTAGCTGTGTCCTAGGAGTAGCTTATTCACTGACTTTTTTGTGTAGAAAACACACTCACTATATTGCTATGTATGTAATAAATTGTTTTTATTCACCTGAAAGATAGTGTTTCTACAGGCACATACTGTTTTGTGCTCACTATTGATGAGCCTGCCAATAATTGCTATTGCAAGTTGTCTTATAGGAAAACTGCTGCTGGGGCTGAGAACAGCTGCTGCCAGAAGATCAATAGGCTACTGAGGAAGGCCACTTTCTGGGAAAATACAAATAATGGCTATTTTCTTCTGCAGTTGGAGCCACTATTGCAGTGTGTAGATAGTTGCTACAGAGAACAGCGTAGTTTGAGAGAAAAGTGTGATTGTTTCATAATCTATATTTGGCTCTTTTCTCAACATTTATATAACTGAAACAAAATATTTGGGCTAACAGTACTTCATAAGGGAACTCAGAGCCATCAAGGGAGTTTGTGACTATGTAAAGGCATGCTGCCAAGTGCAAGTGTACTTTGTATACTATGTGTATAGTTTATGTAGTATTCCTTGTAAAGATATGCTTTGTATGTTTGTTCAGGTGGCATTTATAGAAGCCACATTCAGATACCAGATTATGTGGGGGTGTTTTGAGGGATCTGAGGGGTGTTTTGGGGTAAGTGAGGGGTTTGAGTGGCATACTTGCCAACTTTTGGCTACTGCTGTCCATGAGGAGAGGTGGGTGCTATGCGCGGAGGGGGCGGGGCTCGATTAATTGCATCATTTTGGCCCTGCCCCGGCGATGTAATGATGCCTACGCAGACGGGGCCGGGGCCATATTGACGCTATTCTGGGGAATAACGTCATGGTGGCTCTAATGCTGCCCACTTCACTAGGAAGTGGGCAGATACAGGGGAATTCGGGAGTCTCCCAGACAATCTGGGAGAGTTGGCAACTATGATCAACGTAAAGGCATAATCGCCTACTCTACCGGTATGTCCGGGAGAGAAGGACAACTTCCCGGATTCCGTCAGCTCAGTAAGGTAAAATGAAGGGGCGGGGCTTAGTGGCGCAATTGCCGCGTCATCGTGGCCCCTGCAGTTAAAAATGGCTATGCCGTTTAGGGGGCGGGGCCAATGATGCGATTATCTGAGCCCCGCCCCCACATGCCCACCTGCCCCTCGGACCTCCTGGAAAAGCTAATGCCAAGAGTTGGCAAATATGCGTAAAGGGCATGTGGTGTCTGTTTCTTTTAAATAGATGACCCTTTGATAGATACCTGTTTTTGCCTGAGATAGGTCTTTTGTGAGTTTGATAAATAGAGCCCCAATACTACCTCTGCAGCTTCCCCTCATTTCTCTCAAATCCTCCTCAAACTGTAGCAAAGAAGTAAGTGTAAACTTTATTAATAACAGCTTTATGAAAACATGGTTAGGTGCACCAGAAACATGAAGAATACTTGCTCATTTGAATAGACAGGAGGGTACAGAGGTTCCATTCCAAACTATATTCAGGATGGAAGGATTCCAGTGTTGACTGTTCTGCTGGAGTGAGTAGTGCACCAAGACACACCCTATTTTGGCAGCTTGTAGAACTTTGCACCTTAAACTAAATAAGGGTATTAGGGGAAAAATGTTTAAGCAAATTAATATTGAAATAAAAATATAACATTTGACTTTATCATTCATTTTCTCGAGCCTGTATAAATCCTATTGAAATGCCACTAGCCTCCACTAGATGGATATTGCCATACTGTTAGTTTCTCATAGCACAATATTTTCTGCTCCAATTTAATTTAGTGCATTTATCATTTTTCTTATTTGTGCATAATGTCTGGTGTAAAAAGGCTCACTTCTACCCAGGCATTTCAATGATGAATGTATCCTGGATGGAAAATGAAATAATAGCACAGCACGTTATTTAGTGTCAGTCAGAGATACTGTGCCACAGGTCAGCAATGGGTGCTTCAGCAAACTGATTAAATGCTTTCTGGTGCTGCCATATATTGTCACCCCTGATTATTCACTCTATGTCCTGCACACAACAACTGCAAATAAACACTGTTGCACAATTCCACAGAATCGTTTCCTTGAGGAGACACATTGTCTTGTTTTGTAGATAATCTCCCAGGAAGCGCGTATTGAACTGATCTTCGTTCTCCTTTGAACAACAGAAAGAACATTTTGTTGTTGTATTTTAAGAAAACAGCGAACAATTTGTATAGCTGTTATAAGTAGAAAAATAACACGAGTGTTCATTTATTTATCATTAGTAACCATTAGTTACCCTGGTAATCCCAAACTCCTCCTATGTCACAGTGACCTAAACTCCCCATCATTCATCGCCACATTTATCAGCTATTAGCTGATAAACGTATTTATCCACAACATGCTTTAAACTAGCTTTCAACCTATCAAAATAAACATTGGGGCAAAAAATACCTTTCTTCCTTATCTGCCGGAACCTTGCTCTGATCCATTCATCCACACCCCAGTTTTGTTGTGATCACAGCCATATACTATTACGCAACACTCCATTCGCCTACAGCTAATCTTGTTTACCTTGTGATATATGGGACATTTGGGAAGTTTGCTATAAGCGTCACCCTACATGTACTATTACATTGTAGAAGAACTGCAGAAATTAGTTTTAGGTGGAGCACCAAGGGCTAAAGATAAAACCAGTGTCCTTATTTACCCGCTGTCCTCCGTACACCGGAACTGCCGGGGTCCTTGATCAGTCTAACAGTCCTACACCATACTCTACTCTTCTCCCTGCTCCAATATTTACTAAACTGTGGGTGTGAAAAAGTGGAGATGTTGCCTATAGCAACCAATCAGATTCCAGCTGTCATTTTGTAGACTATACTAAATAAATGATAACTAGAATCTGATTGGTTGCTATAGACAACATATCCAATTTTTCAAACCCACAATTTAGTAAATATACCCCCCAGGAAATGGAGAGTAGCAGATAATAGCTCAGTTTTTGGGGGGCAAGGGGAGTTTACTGTTTGTTCTCCGTCTAAGACTACATTTTTAATTTTGGGTGGAGTTATCCTTTAAAGCAGGTAGCTATAACAACTAATTATAGTGAAAGATACCCTATCAATAAAACTGAATGCAATTTTTGTTATCCCTGTTTTATTCTGTTTCAGTGGACAATAATTGTAGAGAATCTGGGCTATGGTTACCAAATATTCACTTTTTCCAGGACATGACCTCTTTTGGCTTTGTTAGTAATATGTCCTCAGGGATTCTTCAGAAGCAAATAGGTTGTAAAAAACTTGTACACTAGGACTGCCAATTCATAACTTAAATAGGGGGCACGTACATTACACAAGTCCTGTGGCTGACTCAGTATCTGATATTTGTACCAAAGTCTTGCAGGTATTGCATGGTCAAAAAATAAGTCTTGCAGAAACTTGGAAAAGCAGTATTTATACAGCAGGAGATGCATTGTGTGTCCATTGATGACAGCTGCCTCTAGTGCTACCACTTACTTGTACCTTCCTATGTCTTTGTGTCATGTTTTATGTACATGCTGTTTTCCACCTTGTCTGGTGCTGCAGAGTATTGTTGTGCCGTGCAAATAAATGCTTAGTAATAGTAATGCCCCAATTTCCTTTACTGACTGACCTCTTATAAGCAAATGTATACCTTCCTTCCCCTCATACCACTAGCACCCTCTATCAATAAATACATTTGTTGCTAGTCTACTCTTTTCACACATTTATAACACTTTAACAGGTGTTCCACATATTCCACAATAGAGTTCTGTACTGAAGTTCTATGCTCCCTTTACCTTTGACAAACATGAAAAGGATCCATGCTGCCTGTATGTGTAGCAGGTAATCCTTCCTCATTATTACTCCTGATAGCTTCAGTGACTTACACGGTTGCCTGTTTTTGACCTGACATTAAGTTGTGTAAAAAGAAAATGTTCTATAGTAATAGAGAAGTGATTGTGAATGTGATGCACATGTGTGAGTGCTACAGGGTAATACTTTCAAGTATTTGTTCAGGAAGTCGCAGTGTATAATTTATTTGTAATATATTTGTTGGAAGACACACAGCGAAAATATATTGTATCTAATGTATAATGCTCCTGGCATTTTCCAGTGTGGCTTTGAATCTGATACAATGTATGCACCAGGCACTGATACTGTATAGGCACCCGACACTGATACTGGATTTGTATCTGGCACTGATACTGTATAGGCACCCGACACTGATACTGTATTTGTATCTGGCACTGATACTGTATAGGCATCAGGCACCAGGCACCAGGGGCGGATCCAGACTTTTGCTATACCCCGGGCGATTTTAGGGGGGGGTGATTTAGGCCCCGCCCCCTTTCTAATTTCTAAGGCTGCCGGCGGCTGCACAGTATGTGCAGGTCCGCTCGGCAGTGACAGTGTGCTGCCCCGCTGCTCTGATTGTGTTTAAAACACAATCAGAGCAGCCAGGCAGCACACTGTCACTGCTGAACGGACCTGCACAGTGTGCAGCCGCCGGCAGCAAGCCCCTGCTAGGGGGGGCGATCGCCCCCCCCCTGGATCCGCCACTGCCAGGCACTGATACTGTATAGGCACCCGACACTGATTCTGTATTTGTATATGGCACTGATACTGTATAGGCACCCGACACTGATACTGTATTTGTATCTGGGACTGATACTGTATAGACACCCGGCAGTGATATTTTATTTGTATCTGGCACTGATACAGTATAGGTACCTGGCACTGATACTGGATTTGTATCTGGCACTGATACTGTATAGGCACCTGGCACTGATACTGGATTTGTATCTGGCACTGATACTGTATAGGCACCTGGCACTGATACTGTATTTGTATCTGGCACTGATACTGTATAGGCACCAGGCACTGATAATGTATAGGCACCTGATACTTATCCTGTATAGGCATCTGGCAGTAATACTGTATAGGCATCCGGCATTGATACTGGATTTGTATCTGGCCCTGATACTGTATAGGCACCTGACACACATACTGTATAGGCATTTGGCACTGATACTGGATTTCTATATGGCACTGATACTGTATAGGCACCTGGCACTGATATTGGATTTGTAACTGGCACTGATACTGTGTAGACACTTGGTACTAATACTGTGTATGCACCTGGCACTGATAACTTTAAAGTATGAGTAACATTAATGTTACTAGGGTGATTTCTGTGTTTCATGCCCTCAAGATGTTCGATAATTATGACTTTAACCAGCTGATACTTCCTACATTCTATCTTAAGCACACATTACCCACAAAACACCAAATCTAGTGGGCATAATCACCTAAGCATGACATATGGGTAGCACGGTGGCTTAGTGGTTAGCACTTCTGCCTCACAGCACTGGGGTCATGAGTTCAATTCCCAACCATGGCCTTATCTGTGTGGAGTTTGTATGTTCCCCCCCTGTTTGCTTGGGTTTCCTCACGGAGCTCCGGTTTCGTCCCACATTCCAAAAACATACTAGTAGGTTAATTGGCTGCTATCAAAATTGACCCTAGTCTCTCTCTCTCTCTCTCTCTCTCTGTATGTTAGGGAATTTAGACTGTAAGCTCCAATGGGGCAGGGACTGATGTGAATGAGTTCTCTGTACAGCGCTGCGGAATCAGTGGCGCTATTATATATATATATATATATATATATATATATATATATATATATATATATATATGATGATGATGATGATATGTACTAAATAGGGTTTTCAGTCTATCCAACAGAAATAAGGCTGAGATGTTCTGGTCTATTTCAGACCATGGTGTCCTTCACCTCAGTGTTTCATCAAAGAGAATATTGCCATAGCAACATTAGCAATTTACCTTTTGTTACAATGCACTATGATCCTCCCTCGGGAGTCAGGATAGGAAGGACATTACTAAAAAAAAGTAATATATTTTATTTAGCCCTCCCTCTTATCTGATTAAGTTAATTTAGCATTTGCTCATTATGTTTTTAATGTTTATTGAGAAATCTGGAAGTACCAATTCTTGATAACGGGAACATTTCAGGCGCAATTTGTGTGCAGTATTTGCAGTGTCAACATTAATAAAGTGTAGAATCTGTTACCAAGCAGAAGACAGGGGGACAAGTGTACCTTTGTACTGTTTGTGTATGAATGATCTCTGTACTATTATGTGGTCTAATGGAACACAGTTTGGAGAGAAAATAGCTTTGATTGTATTTGTACTAAAAAAAATAAGTTAACTAATTGTAGTTGTTGGTCTGAGAGAGCAAGAATATGTTTTTTGTGGGAAATGAATATACCAATAATGCACTCAGATCGTGTTATAACTGGTTATTTCGCTGTGTTTAATTGTTTTAGATCTGGACAAGCAAATATATGTTTTTATTTGTTATGCACGTATCATGCTTAATGTAATTGAGTTTTGTTTTTGTCCTCTTGTTTATACTGTATAGCCTCTAAATCACTGACAACTTTTTTTTTATATATAAAAATGTATTAAATAGTATGTACCACTTTTTGTTATAATTGATAAGTTTGGGATCTCGTGATGGGAACTCAGTTTTTTGAATCACACATAAACAATTAATCTGAATCTATGGCAGTCACTTGAAGCCCTCAACAAAATCTTTTATTGCATAAATAACATACTTTGTTTTTATTCAACGCACCTCAATGTGTCTCAGTTCTGCTGTCATGCTATATATAACTGCTCCAACAAAAACCTTTACTCCACTAAGTGGGCGTGTGGGGGGCGAGGCTCAGAAAATTGTGTCATTTTGGCTCGGCCCCTGTGACGTAATGACACAAATGCGTAATTTTACAGTGGGGGACAGTGCCAGGGAATCGCGGCATTTTAGATCTAATTCCGCCCACTTCACTAGGAAGGAGGCAGATGCGGGAGGCTGCCATACTCTCCCGGGAGTCCGGGAGACCTACCCGGAATCCAGCGGTCTCCCTCACATTCCGGGGGAGTTGGCAAGTATGAGTAATTTACTTTATACAGTAAATAGTAGCTCACTCTTACCAAGGAAGAACCAGTAGGTGCCAACTATTGCAAAGCTCCTAGGTGTGCTCAGTTTGATAGATTGTAAAACAACACTTTATATTAAAGCACCACAAAATCTAAAATACAAGTTGGCTTACCCGGTATATAAAATATCACCATTCTTAGATATCTGTGGGAACATTTCAGAACTGGAGATATAGGAGATAAAGATGTGATCGTGGATGGAAATATTATCCTACACACAGCAGACATTGAAGGACAACTGTACTTAGCATTGAAAGACACTGTACTTAGCATCTCCTCAAATGGAAATGACTGATAACAGATAACAATAGTCTGCACTCAGAAGCATAGAAAATGGACATGGTAGAAAATCTCAAGTTTAATATTTGTGAATGTTTGTAGTAGCCATAGGTACAAACCTGCACAAACACAAATAAACTAGACACAGGCTTTTATTGGACTACCTTACACTACAAGGTTAAAGCCAGTCGGCACATATGTGTATGGAACGTATCTGAAAAAAATCCATAGATACTGGTATTCCCCGCTTTTATATCAAACATAATATCGCACATGTTCATGTGCCATAAAACAGTAAACAAATATACAGTAATCACACTGCGTAAATGAATTATTACAGCTTTACTATAGATATTACAGTATTATGCTCCTGATAAGGTGCTATAACCATAAGGACTCAAGAAAACCTGAGACCTGGGGTGAAAAACAAAACCATACAGACTCTTTGGATGTTTCCACACAACTATCTGTTTTCATTACTCCAAACTGTTTATTCTAAATTGTTAGAAATGAAAGTAATGCATAATAAATAAAAGTCCCAATTCTCTTAGCAGCTCTGCTGTATTAGCAGTAAAGGATTAGAGATGCATACAATAGTGCCAACACATAACATCATTGGCAGGTGCAAGCTTGTTTGTCTGGCACAAGTAACCGTACTCCGAAGATGCAGGGACCAAATAGTAAAACTCTAAACTAAAATATCCGCAAAATACAGAAAGCTGAAGAAAAAACACCACATAAAGGAACCAATTTTATTTTGTTTTTATACAGCCACCTAGAAAGAGAATATTGGGTATTTAGTTAATACTTCTTCTTTAGGGTAGTCAGGGCCTGCTCATGTGCCCTGGGCACCCTGGCACCTCCCCTTGGGCACCGCACCTCACTGTTTCTTACCTTATGTGGAGCAAGGCCGGGGCTGCGTTTTCTCTTATTGTGAATGTGGCGCTGGTCTGTGATATCATAGACCACATAGGAGGAGCAGCAGCCAGCAGATTCACAAGTAAGCTGTTGTCCCTCCATGTGAGAGTCAGTACTCAATATGGGGACACCGTGGTGAAAATAAAGACACTGAATGTGTGACGTTAAGTTGCGCATACATTGTTTTAGGCATCCCATAAACTCTTGCCCTGAGGGTAGTGGCACAATGGCACTTTGTACGCCAATGCATATTAGCCCCAGGAACATGGCATTGTTCTGCACTATGAATGCTGTGCTCCAGAGTTTAAGTGTTATGGCAAGTACCAACCACTGCTGTAAATATGCGCAGCATTTTTCTTTCAAGAACAGACTTAGGGGGGATAGTTACTAAACTGCGGGTTCAAAAAAAGTGGAGATGATCCCCATAGCAACCAATCAGATTCTAGCTGTCATTTTGTAGAATGTACTAAGCAAATGATAACTGGAATCTGATTGAATGCTATAGGCAACATCTTCACCTTTTCAAACCTGCAGTTTAGTAAATATACCCCTTAGTGTGACCTCTTCTTCCTCCTCCCTCCTCTCTCATTTTCTTAAATTACCTACTTTTATTTTATCTCCTCTTTACAATATTGTTTATTATTGATATATATGTTTATTTGTGAATAATGCTTAAATGTTGTTTATATACAAAGATATTTATTAACAGATTACCATTGGTCCTGATTGGACTCTGTACACCCTTTCCTTCCCTTTTATTTTTTGTATCCCTAAAAATAACTCAATAAACATATTTAAAAAAAAAAAAAAATGAAAATAAAAATCTAAAATGTGTTTTGCTGCAGATGATCAAATACTTTATAGTAATGTGAAATAGTAATGTGTAAAGAGGGGAAATGTAATAACTAGCTGTACAGAGAATACTTAATTTAAATCTACCTCCTGGAAATTAAATATTGTCAGCCTTTGTTATAAAATGTATACATCCCAGTCAATGCTGACATACTAGTCCACTATGTGGTATCACTGCTTGTAATGGGAAACCTAAACTGGTGTATCATGTCACACTGGCAGACAGTCACACTGGTACTTAGAGGATGTAAGTAAATTGTAGATGGCTATGTAAAATCAACCATCCAATCAGTAATGTCTTAATATTTTATCTGAATATTGTGCATACCTTTATATACAATATCCGTAACAACCACAATAAAAAGGTCATGAGTACTTAACTTAATAATGCCAAAGGCAATGACAAAAGCACAAAGGAAATTACCTAATAACACCATCAGAAGAAAATTACATTATTTCATTGACTAAATCCAGTTATTTTGCAAGCACAGATGTTTATGTTAACCTAGTTTTATGCAACCTACCAGGAACAGGCAGACCAGAGAACATACATCATGAACATATGGGTTTTAAAAGGAAAAGAAAAAAAATGGTTACTGCTTGTAGTCTTGCTGTGTTCAGTAGAATAAAACAAAAATGCATTAAAATTTAAATGCATTTTTTTGTGCATTCACCAAAACATTCCATACATGTGAGATTGAATTATTTGGGCTTAGTCACATCTATGTACTTCTCATTTTGCTTTTTTTGCATTTACCATAGAAATTGATAATGGGTATTTAAAGGGTAAGTCCACCTGCCCCCTTAAACTATATGCCCCTACACAATGCAAACAGGGTCCCTACCAAAAAGCCAAGAGGCAGCTCTCTGCACTGTAGGTCTCAGTCAACAGCATTTTATTATGGACATTGGGCTATACTGTAAGTGGATGACTGTGCAAAGAACATGAGCACGATTCAGTCAAGCAAGCTGGTTTTCTGCTATAGGAATTGGGGCAGTTCGGGAGACTCACAAACTTTGGCCACCCTTCCACATTCCAGTTCTTCTTCTTGTAAAGAGAGCGGGGTCTTGATTACACAATTCATGTCATCAAGCCTAGATGGGTGCTATTCACGTCCCCATGGCCCTACCCCTCATTGAGCAAAATTATGCAAAAACATGGGGAAGGCATCGCCAGCGGTAAACCTTTGGTATTTTGGGTGAAAAATAAAAGCCTCAACACCAGCCAAGTCACCCATTAGTAAGGGAATGGGGCTGCCCTAACTCTAAAGATGCCCCTTGGTGATATTGACTAGTGAGTTAGGGCAGTGGCTGGGCAGATCTGGGAATTGGTCGGGGCGGATTATGGATCTAGGGCCTGATTCATTAAGGATTTTAACTTAAGAAACTTCTTATTTCAGTCTCCTGGACAAAACCATGTTACAATGCAAGGGGTGCAAATTAGTATTCTATTTTGCACATAAGTTAAATAGGGACTGTTTTTTCATGTAGCACACAAATACTTGATAGCTTATTTGTACCAGTGGCGGATCCAAAGGGGGGGCGATCGGGGCAATAGCCCCCCCTAGCGGGGGCTTGCTGCCGACGGCTGCACACTATGTGCAGGTCCGTTCGGCAGTGACAGGCAGGGACAGTGTGCTGCCCGGCTGCTCTGATTGTGTTTTAACAAATATATCAAATCATTGTGCTTTTGTCATCCACACATGTGCATAAGGATTAGGCTGGTAACATAGTCTCAGTATATATTAACACATACTTCATGCCAAGTTTACATTTAATAAATAATTTAGGCAGATACCTGAATCCTCCATGTCCAGCTGGCATCCTCTGATAATAGTTTGCATGTAATATAAGCTCCAAGATCATTGATTGTGTTTAAATTATAATTCCAGTGTCAGTGCAAAAGGAAAATGTTCACATTTAATATGAATACTTAGGTTTCTGAACGTATTGGCTACATATAACAAGCAAAGCATGCTGGGATATATAGTTCAACAAGCACTGGAGGTCTAGCAATATACCTAGCCCTGTTCTTTGTGGTCTTCCTGTTGTATTGCAGACATGGTTAGCAGAGGTATATGAGTACATTGCACAGATATAAATAGTGATAGTTTTGTCTCTCCTGTCTATTTATGTAAGAATGTTTTATTCAATCAAAGCTTTCCTGATAAAGGTTATATTGTACTGTAAGGCCGTATCTTTCACCTGCTCATCCTGCCTCTCTTTTTCTGTCCTAGGATGGTGTGGGCATTGAGGAGAAGCTGTCCTTGAGGAGAGTAGCGGTGGTGGAAGATTTCTTTGACATTATTTATTCCATGCATGTGGAAACGGGGCCTAATGGAGAACAGATTAGGAAGCATGCTGGTCAGAAGAGGACTTACAAAGCTGTAAGTGAAAAGTCTTGTTTGTTTGAACCTGGTCAGTCTTTTGTTGCAAAAAATTGTTTTTAATATTTCTGCTCGGTGAGTATTTTGCCAGTGTCAGAATTGGGTGTCACTCTGTAAGTATGTTTCTCGGGTCCTCAGGCACCTGCAAAAGTTACGTTTCCTGGCGGACATAGCTGCGCTTCCTTGCTGGTCCGCATCATTCGCAATTACGCAAGCACACCTTTACTGTAGTCAGCCTGTCTGTGACCATACGCAGAGCAAATTAGCTTATACTGACTTTGGAAGGCAAAAAGTGCTTTAATTTTAGCATCTTGAAAAATGTTTAAATGTACTTCACCCCTGTCCTGGCCCAGTATACAAAAGCTGGTAAATCCTCTAGCTCAAGGAAATGTGGGTTTCAATACTGGAGCATTTGGGGTGCTAATATTGGAGTGAGAGTGATAGAATTTCAGCACAATATTCCATGCAGTAAGGGCAATGTGAGTGGGTTGGCATAGGATACTTCAGCAATCTTTCCTCTGTATATTGTATTAGTATGTGCCATATAAGATATATAGCAGATGCAGAAAGATATTGAAACAATTAAATATTAATACACCTGACAAGAGGCAGTTTTAACCAAGGGTTGATTCTGCTCAGAAATTTATAAGAGTCTGGACATTCAGGGCCTGAGTCATTAAGGAGAGTAAAGCATAAAAAAATGAGTAACTTTGCATCTTGACAAAACCATGTTGCATTGGAGGGGGAGGTAAATTTAAAATATGGGAACAGATATAGTATAGTTGGGGTAGGATATGCCCTAGAACAACTTTAAATTTCAGTGTAAAAATAAAGCTAGTATTTGTGTGCTGCATGAAGAACAGGCAGTATTTAACTTATGTGCAAAACATTAAACTAATTTGCACTCCTTGCCTTGTAACATGGTTTTTCCAGGACCAAACTTACTCATTTTTTTGCTTTGCTCTCCTTAATGACTCAGACCTTCAAAGTAAAATATCTAGATAATGACCAATGAAAAGTATCCCCCATGTACTAAAACTGATCCACTGATGCTACAAAGTTCAAAGGGAAAATAAGGTGTTATTGCAGAATAGCCAAAAAAGTGGTTAGTTCAATCTAAAACTGTTAGTCACCAAGATGAATTTCAGAGTATAAGTACAATGTGATTGTTCATGTTCATTAGGCATCACATACATTTAACAGGGTAGTTGAATGAACAGTTTAGTTCTTATACAGTAAAGCAGCATCTATTTAAATAGTTGCTACCTACAGGTTTTGTGTTAAATCCTCAAACAACATAAAGTTTTGGACATCTGCCAGTAACAGCAACCAACAAATGTAAATTTAATCTGCACTGAGGGCGATACTGTCATACAAACCTGCTGCTTATTCTCATGCTAGGTTGGCTGGTGGGACAAACCCTTGTCCAATAATTAGTAATCGGTATGAGTTCTAAGAGAGATATCTCAACATATATGGCCTTAAAGCAGGATTTCATGGAATAAAAATAAACTTTTGGAGGGGAAATATAATGCTGTGTGTTGCTGTCCCTGGATGAAGTGTCTGTTTTGCACAAATCTAAGTTTTAAGACCAACATTTAAGAAAACTGTCACTTTATACAAGATGTTAAACAACAAATAGATGGTGTTATAATGGGATTTATAGGACAACAGGTATAGTACCTGTTGCCATATAAATCTGTACAATTCAGAACTTCTATAGTTCTTCCTTTACACTATATACTAAACATCTGAAAGCTGTTTACTAGCCTCCCTAGAGATCTGCTGATAATGTCCTTCTTCTCACTGAACTACTCCCTATCTTATGTTTGAGGAATCTGAAAATGAGAGTTCAAACTTATAAAGGGAACCTCAACCTGAAGGGCTGCACTGAGAACCTGCTGTACAACACATCCCTGCACAGTGAATGTTTCCTAAAAGATTTAACACCATAATTTCCAGAATATTCAGTTTGGCACAAAAAAAAAGCCCCAAAATCCGAATTTATCTTTACCCTGAATGTCTGTAGTTTTTAATAGAGGCTCTGTATCCAAAAGGTCAAGCTGTAAGAAATGATATCTATCATAAGCCTTTATTTGGATAAGACATATCTTTAAATGATGGACTCCTTTGGTTGATATCCCTTCCATTAATCTATAGATCAATATTTTCGGTGATCACAAATAGCAATATTTTATGATACATATTCATTTTTCATAGATTATTTTGCTTGGTTATGACTGTTCTACGATTTTCTATGTGATTGGATGCAGCGGATATCAACTTTTCTAACATAAGATAAATAAAACAAAGGGCTTTTTGGGATTTTTATTCTCTGTGTATTCAGTTTGTATGCAGTGTTGGGATTTACTTATGTATTTCTTCCTTTAGTTACTTGCCTAGTACATTTTATTTGATATATCAATAAGCTGATGCTTTATTTTTTCAAAATCTCAATGATTCAATGTGGTCCCTTGGCAACCTCTTGGTGTTGGAGAGGAATATTCTCTACCTGT
Organism: Mixophyes fleayi; assembly: GCF_038048845.1. NCBI lineage: Eukaryota > Metazoa > Chordata > Amphibia > Anura > Limnodynastidae > Mixophyes > Mixophyes fleayi. The sequence goes on along the minus strand of NC_134406.1, from coordinate 218,983,700 downwards.
TTCATGCCTACCAGTTTTAATAAATGCCCCTATAATATTTTTATAAAGGAGAGGAGTAGATGTATATAATGTGGGTTACGGTACTTTTGGAATATTGAGAAAAGCTGAAAAAATTTATCACTACATGTTTAGCAAAGATTGTTGATATACCTGTATATGAGATGGATTAAATTGTCAGGTGTTTTCCACACCTCTGTCATCTCCCAAAGTTCTTTGCAAAATAATTCACATGGTGACAATAATAATTATAGGTTTCCAGATGAAGTACAACTGTTACCATGCATATTAAGAAGACTTTTGTTAAATAAATACTTTTTCATTTTATAATATGTTCTGAAAAGACACATATGTTTTCATGGCATAAAACAGTCTTAATCACATTGGCAGAATATTTTATACAAATTATCCAAAATTGTATCTTGCTTTATAGAGCTACAGAAAACGCAGGATTTTAAGTATTTAACACATGTTCTTAAAACCTATTACATGGGCTCTGTGCTGATAGTCCATAAATAATGTAAGGGAATGGACCTTTCCATGTACGCTGTCAGACAATTGCTTGCTATGCTTTGCTTCATGTCAATTTCAACGTTCAAAAGTGTTTAATCCTCTGTAAAATACAATGATGTTCAATGGAACTGCTCATTAAATATCTTGCACACTATGCTGCAGGAAAGATTTGAGAAAACACTTCTAATGCTCTGTTAAAAGTGAAAACAAGTTACAAGGTTTTGTATATGCTTTTAACTGCTATTTGTTTTCCAATGCCTGTATGTAGGAATCTTAGTACATACAGCATTAATTAACAGGATTAATGCTGCCAAAATTTCAGGACAAAAATTAACCAATACAGAACCATTCAAATTAATATACCAGACCAAAAAAGGGGAACAATTTCGGACCTCTGAAATTTGGATCCAGAAGTGGGACTGCCCCACAAAATTTGAACAATTAATAGGAATGGAGCTAAGGCTAGACCTGGAACCACCAAACACCTAGTAACACTCCTACTATGCATTAAGTCTCTTTGCTTGTCACAGGATACCAAATAGGTACAATACTATTAAACAGTGTTACAATCCCAATCTAATCTGTCATTTGTTTTAAAACTGTTTAAAAAGAATTGTACATTTTTTACTGCATATAAGCAGCACCTTACTTTTCAAAAAGAGCCTCAATGACAATAATTCAAGAGAGAACAAATTATTAGATGCACACCTGTCAATTTTTAGAGTTTTTAATATAATTATTCATTTGCTGTACCTTCTCCATGGCAGGTGTATTGTTGAGCCATTCTAGCATTCTACTCGGGAAAGGACAGAACGGCACGGTGACATTTTTGTATTGTCAATCAAGGTATAGACCTTCTCCTACACCAATCTGTTCCTTCCCATAAGTCTCTCTCTGTCATAGAATAATTGGTCTACACAATACGGAACTGAAAGCAGTGTCACAAAGTGTCCTCTGTGATTGTCTGCTTCAAATGTTCATTCACAATAAAATCATTGTACCTTATAAATACTGAGAATACTGATAATAAGGAAAATATTAGTGGGAACACAAGAAACATAACTTATGATTGATGGCTTGTATATTATTCAGATTTTTTCATGATGTGTTTTACAAATACTGACTTAGATGTGTGTTTGGCATCTTGCAAATCAGGTTTATATTGGTAAAATGCAAAAATCAAATCAAAACAATTAAAACGAATTCATTGCAGAAATCCACACTATGTATTGTTTAAGACAGGGGTATTATTTACAGTAGTTCCATGGTAGTAAACCTTATGTAAAATAATATCCTGTAAATTCACAATTGTTACTGTAGTTTATTCCCCTAACCAAATTTAGGCTTTTTTCAGATTGAACAATAGCTCCATTAGTGCTGTACAAATGCTGCTGCCAGGTCTTGTAGTTGGAGGCTATTACAGAACAGAACTTAGGTGCATACCTAGAATGTCTGGGGCCTATAGATATATTGTGTCATACCTGCCACAATGTCTGCTCCATCTCACCTACATTGATAAGTTCTTTATTAAGTATGTTCTGTATGGTTTTCCTCCGGGACAGGATCCCCTGTATTACAAGGCCCAATAGTGGTCACAAGGACTGCAAATGCTGTAGTTACACCTTCTGGTGCAATGTATCATTTGGTGCATTAATAATCGTATTCATCTTCAGTATTTATAGTTCTTAGGTACATGAAAATTTTGCATTTATAATATTAGAAAACAGAGAGTGAGATGCAGTAAATTACTATATATGTATATGTATGTATGTATGTATGTATGTATGTATGTATGTATGTATGTATGCATGTATGTATGTGTGTGTGTGTGTGTGTGTATATATATATATATATATATATATATCAAATTCCCTGTGCTTTAACTTTATTTGTTTTGTCTAGGGTTGCAAAGACTGTTGGTATGATTATTTTTACATTGTTGGCACTGCCTGCTAAGTTCCATGCTTGGAATTAAGTAATATAATGTAACATAGAAGATATGTACCCATGCATGATTTTTTCATTTACAGAAATCTCTCCTTATAATACCAAGTTCTTGAGACATTTGTTATAATTCAGTGAAGACTTAAATGGGATCATGTCACTGTTTTGAACATAATTCAATTAATATTTTTCTTCATTCTATTCTTTATATTATACTTTTCTCTTTGTGTTTCACTTGATTTGGGGTTTATTATCTTAACCAATTCATTGAAAAAGTAAAACACTTTTGCTTACCAATTTTGCCCAAGTACAGCTGCTCTAACACAGTTTTGATTTGCAGGCACATACCAGCTGTAAAAATTATAAAATGCAATTGTTAAAAAGAGAGAAAATGGACGTATTAGTGTCTATCTATCTATCTATCTATCTATCTATCTATCTATCTATCTATCTATCTATCTATCTATCTATCTATGGCCTCTATTCACTATGGCTGATAACTGAATGCTGCCTTTAAGGAATCTTGCTCTTAGTTGAGCAGAGTTTGTTGCTCCTTTTAATTCTAGCAGACGTGGGCTAGATTTACTAAGCTGCAGGTTTGCAAAAGTGGGGATGTTGCCTATAGCAACCAACTAAATAAATGAAAGCTAGAATCTGATTGTTTGCTATAGGCAACATCCCCACTTTTTCAAACCCGCAGCTTAGTAAATCTAGCCCTTGGTGATAACTGTTTCTGTGAACTCTGCTGTATGAGAAGTCTGCATCACAAAAATAACATAAAAATGCAGACGCTGTCTTGACTTTGTTAGGTCAAACATATCAATTACTTTTTTTGCCTGGATAAACTTGTACTTGTTTTGGATGCTGCAATAAAAAAAAATTCTCAATATGACCCACGTGAAATTTCTGTGTCAATTTAAATCTGCAATTATTATTCTAGTCTTAATGGCAATACGGAAGAAGGTTCCTTGTGAACTACATTTCTTCTTGCTGGAAGAGTATTAAGTTACTGCAATAACAACCAGAAGGCAGGACCAATCAGATTTCAGCAGGCTGGAACCAGCTACTTATATATGAGTGTTGCTGTCCAAGGTCCTGCAGTACTTAAGTGTACTGTACACAGCCTCGTATCAGCCGAAGGTTAAAGCTTCTGTCTTACTGCACACTATGCGATTGTGTGCTCTGCACATATTGATCTCAGGTGAAGCATTAAAACTGACACATATGTGCCTAGAAATGATTTTATTGTAAATATGTTGGAATGTTTTTGTTTGTTTTTTTTAAACAGTACAAATATTGACAGATGTAGAAAATAATTTAGCAATAAATTAAAATATAGTTTATTGCAGTTTCCCTGCTTGATCAAATCATGCTGAAAGTACATATTTTAGAATTAAGTAAAACTGGCGATGTGGATCCTTTCGGGTGCCTTTGTAAATAATAATAAATTATAATAACTGGTAAATGGGTTGATAATATACTAACCTGCTAAGCAAGCTCAATATTTGCTTCCTTGGAGCTACCATGATGTTCTCCCTCAAACTGTCCTGTATAGTTTTACTGTAGCTCTGGTTGGACATTTCTTATTTAGAGGAATTTCCACCTTTGGATGCCCAATAGAAGGAATGGACCGTATGTTACTGTGCTATACCATACAGGAACTTTATATAAACCATGTTATATATACCATCTTGAGGAGAGGAAGTGATTTATATTGCAGGTTTCACACTGATATTGTAAAACGTTTAGTCGCTGGTCCTCATTCACAAACCAGAAGAAAATCCTCCTACAGCTCATTTCATTTTTCACAAATTCACCTATATATGCATACATACACACAGGTACCATGCACAGTCTGCTTTCTGGAACTGCCCCGTAAAATCGTTTTGCATCTACGGTATCTCTGAGGGCTTGTGGGTCCAGATGCACATCATGCAAAGAGTAAGTCTTCCCTATCATTCATTCAACTTCCCATTGTTTCTCTTAAAATACTGCTCCTTACAACCTCATATACGTCTTTAATCATGAGAGTGGGGAGACATCATTACTGCCTTTGTTATACGTCATTGTTGTAACTTCTGAATTTTTTTTAAAGTGCTAGAAATGCACCTAACAATGAACTTTCCATCCATCATAAAACGGATCTCGAAGGTATAAAAGGCATCTCATTGATAGCATTAGCCAAGGCCTGATCTCTGCTGTCTTTAGGATGTGTAAACTCATTTTTGCAGAGAGAAAACTGCTTTGCTGCCCTTCAATGAACAGGAAACCCCTTGTAAATGTACAATCACCATCCCTTGAATCATTTAAATATCTCAACTCTCAAAATGAAATATAATTTTTGTATATGGATGCAATACCAGGTGGACATGCACACCAAGCCTGTATTCAGCAAGAAGCTCCCCAATCCACACAGCTTATCTCATAGTGTGCTTCCGGTATGGAATCATATGTACAATAGTATGTCATACTTGCCAACTCTCCCGGAATGTCCGGGAGACTCCCGCATTTTGTGAGAGTCTCCCGGACTCCCGGGCGAGTGTGGCAATCTCCCGAATTCTGCCCACTTCACTAGGAAGTGCCCCACTTCCTAGTGAAGTGGGCAGAATTAGATCCCAAACGCCGCGATTCCCGGTGAATCGCGGCGTTTGGCCCCGCCCCCGCTGTCAAATGACGCAATTTGCGTCATGACGTCACAGGGGGCGGGGCCGAAATGACGCGATTTCGGCCACCCCGCCCCTTCACGCCCCCCTCCACTGGCTGGCTCCCGGAAGGGAGCTGAAGAAAGTAGGTAAGTATGTAGTATGTTCATGAATAAACCTCAATTCTGCACTAACTTCCCTTTATGGTGTACTTGTATTGGTGACAGACAATGCTTTCAAAATAGCTACCAAAATATTTGGATTGAATAGACCTGGTCCCTGGTACATGGAGAACCAACATGTGAGTTTCCCTACTTACATTGTGACCAGTGTAATTTACAAATCTAAAGGAATATTTTGGTGTAAGCAAGAGAAATGCTGCGCTCACCCCTGTTGTACTTCTCAAGTCTCTTCCAAAGTAAATAAATATATAGCTAGCTTTGGTATATCACTAATCAGCTGCCATCCCATAAGCGAGCATTGCACCACTGGCATAAAATTATACTTACCAACTTTCTGAAGTTGGCTTCCGGGAGCCTGCCGGGGGAGGTGGGCGTGATGGGGGGTGGGGCTCCAAAATTTGTGTCATTTTGGACCCGCCCCATGACGTAATGACGCAGAAGCATCATTTTACAGCAGGGGCGGGGCCAAATGCTGCGATTCCCAGTGAATCGCGGCGTGTTGGACCTAATTCTTCCCACTTCACTAGGAAGTGGGCAGATGCGGGAGATTGCCACACTCTCCCGGGAGTCCGTGAGACTCTCGCGAAATGCGGGAGTCTCCTGGACATTCCGGGAGAGTTGGCAAGTATGCATAATATACATGCACGTATACATTTCTGTTATACTGTGGGACTCTTTATCCTTGTATCTGTGGCTACAACAAAATTAGCTTTCACATTGCAACAACTTTTACTGATTTGTCTACTTCCTTTTCCTTAATATTGCTGTCTTGAGTGTAGGTTTCATTAAATGTAGTAAAATAGAACTAATAATAAATAAAACAACCCTTACAGCACAGTTGGGCAACCCTTGGCTTTCCAGCTGCTATAAAACTACAAATCCCATAACACACGCTGGAGCTTGTTGTTATGCAACACCTGGAAAGCCACAGTTTATCTACCTCTGCCCTATAATTTCTAAAATAGATAAATATACTAATAACATATTAAAAAATAAAAAAAATATATAAAGTCAGTATAATACTATTTAAAAGTAAATACAATTATTACCAATTTTCTTATTTGTCCCCAAACTTTAATGTTCATGTGTACATTTACCTTCCCCTTCTTTGTATCCTTTCAAAGTCACCGTTACATCAACTATAAATGCAGAATAGACCCTGCCCTGTCATTATTGGCAGTTTAGGTTTCACTTCTGTGATTTCAAACCTTTAAATATTCAACATCTTCATATGTTAGGTAGAGAGCGAATAGTATTACCATAATTTCTCATTTGATGTCACAATTGCTAATGCTGGTTATCAGGGACAGTGGTGCCTTATATCAGTTATAAATTAAACAAATTGACTATCAACTTTAATTTGCATTTACAAGGATACATTATTTTGTCACAGCTTCAAGCTTACTTTCCAAAAAATAGAATGGAAAAAAGTAGAGAACAAAATCAACTTTCAGTTTGTTGCACAAAATATCACACTTTCATCTCAATTTTTCACTCTCGGGGTAAATGTATTGAGTTGTGATTCTAGCAGATCACCGACATTCGGCAACGTTGCCGGCATAGTTTAAAATGACAATCTGTTTAAAGGCAAAACTTGCCTTCAAACATATTGCTGTTTTAAATCATGTGCATGTACACTACTAAATTACTCTCTGCCACTTCCTGATTTCTAAAACAAACAAAACTATAAGTTAATTAGGCATTACTTATTAATTATTTTTGTTATGATTTAAGGAAAAAAACTAGTATATCAGTACAAAGAGAGAAAGGACAGCTAAGGCTATGTCCAGATGGACTTTTCTTTGGAGAATGTCTGAAGCACTTATTTACAAAACTACCTGTCCATTCACATATCTGGATCCTAAAATCTTGCTCATGAGTTTTTATTTAGGAGGAGAACTGCTATATTTCCAATGACCCGAGGAACGAGAAACAATTTCTGTCTGAGCCCTTCATTATATTTTGTATTAGAATGATCAGAGCCCCCAAATGGGGCTTTCTTTTCTTAAAGATTAATATATTGTTGCACTATTACACCTACTTTTTTTCCAAGTAGCTTTGTTCATTATTCCTCCGCCCCCCTTCAACACAAATGAATATATACTACTCCCACAATTCTTAGACAGTGCAAAAAATACATCATTCTACCCAAAACGTCAAAATATGTTTGGGTAAAATGAAGTGTGTCAAAACAACAAGTCCTAAGTTTTACTTGCCTATGTTTCATCGATATGTTTATGTACTATTCTTGTTTTTGTCTTTTGGGTGGAGTTAGCCTTTAAATGGTAAAGCACAGCATTTCAGCTATGCTCGCTGTGATGTAAGTGACAATTTCCATTCGTATGAAATTTGTAGCTTGTAGTCATTTGTAGTTCATGCACCTGAACCTGCCTTAACTGATGCAAGATAGAGAGGCACCACACTCTTCAGCAATGCCTGCTTTCTCTAAGATAAAGAACAGATCATATGCTAGGGCGATTCAGTTAAGTATAATCAAATCAGTCCTTTCTGATACATTATTTGGCTCAGTGATACAAATTATTTGATGTAAGTTACTTGCTCTTTAGCAATGTAAAGTACAATAGAATGTTTAATGCACATGAGTGGATTCCTCTCTGCTTATGCTGAAAATGGCTCATACCGCAATGTCAGAGTTTAAATGTGCCTTTACTGCTTTATTGGATCGTTGGTAACAAGTAACTACAATAGAGCATAGTCCATTTCTGTTATAACACATGCTGTTAACATAAATATGACATCTTAAATCCTGGTTCTTCTCTGTGTACCTATTAAAGTCACATGCCCCCAAGGCTAGCTAACCATTCCACTGCAGTTCTGTTACAGAAAAATAAACTTGAATGTATACTTACCTTGAGTTTTACATTCTTGTTAACTTTGATTAAATGTGTGTTTTTCACAAGTTACAACAAAAAATACCAAGTGCAAATAAAAGACATGCTACATCCTTTTATAACAGAATAACAGAGAGATAAACAAAAAGAAGATAAAGATGGGGAGACAATGAAAAGAGAAAGCCTTTCACCTATGCTTATTACTGAAAAATGTCATTTCCAAGGTGAATAGAAATAACAATGTATTTACAATATATTTATTCTGTGGCTTGCATCCCACACTATGTAGTTCTTAGTATACATGTTTAATGCAATCAGTTGTGCATTAGACGTTGAGCCTTTATTAAGGTATTCAATATATATATATATATATATATATATATATATATATATATATATATATCATCATCATCATCATCACCAGTTATTTATATAGCACCACTAATTCCGCAGCGCTGTACAGAGAACCCATTCACATTGGTCCCTGCCCCATTGGAGCTTACAGTCTAAATTCCCTAACATACACACTCACAGAGAAAGAGAATAAGGTCAATTTGATAGCAGCCACTCAACCTACCAGTATGTTTTTGGATTGGATATATATATATATATATATATATATATATATACACATATGTGTGTGTGTGTGTGCGTGTGTGTATGTATATATATATATATATATATATATATATATATATATATATATATATATATATATACATACATTCTTTGTGGAAAGCATTGACTGAAGATGTTTCCATTAAGTTTTCCTACTTTCGAGTTAAGTCAAATGCTAAAGACTCGATCAATCTTGTATCCCAAGGGAAACTTTAAGTTTTGCTTTTCTAATCTTACTAATGTGCATTCATTACTCTTCTGTATGATCTCCTAAGCCAGTAACTTATTCTCTAAATTAATTCCCACTCCAACCTGTTCTTCAGTTTGGCTACACATATGAATACTTGCAGGAAAACACACATACACAAAACACTCCTTGCAAATGTTTCATTTGCTGCTGGTCCCTGAATCTGTGTGATAACAGTGATATATGAGCACTTACACACAGCATTAAAACAAATTGCTATCCATATAAATCTTTGTAGGGAAAGTATGTAAGGGTGTATGTTAATTGATCCATGGTACGTCACTTTTGTGAATGTGAATTCAGCCTGATTTTTTTCCACCTATTACACCTCTTGATAAGGCACCTTCTAACCTCTGCAAATTGCAAATGTAAATCAAGGACAAATGTATGCAATAGGGTAATGAAGGGAAAGCCAAGGAACAACATACAATATGCTATTATGTGAAATGGAGAATTAGAACTGTACTCACTAAAGGCTTCTCATAAAGGCTAGTTGAAGTTTTTAAAACATAGGGTTAAAAATAATTTCTTAACCCCCACTTGAATAGTGGAAATGCCCCCTATGAACCCTTTTCTCTGTGTTACTGGGGACCCCAGATGAGGTCATAAGCAAACCGAGGGGGGGGGGGTCCCTAGTGCCTGGAAACCCCCCTGCAAGTCTGGGGCACTGTATTATTGAGGTGGCTGGAACCTGCCCCCGCTTCACATGGCTCTGCTTTTAAAGGGAGAGCTGTGTGCACCTAACAGTAGTCCACGCAGCATTGCCCAGGTATATTATGGGGATAGGAAGAGTTGGAGAGCAGCCAAGCACTATCTAAAGTTATAGCCATGCCCCCATGCATGCTTGTCACACCCACTGGCGGCATGGTGTGGAAACCCCCCTCTAAAGTTATAGCTACGCCCCATGCATGCTTGTCACACCCACTGGCGGCATGGTGCGGAAACCCCCCTCTAAAGTTATAGCCATGCCCCATGCATGCTTGTCACACCCACTGGTGGCATGGTGTGGAAACCCCCCTCTACAAATCCTGCATTTGCCCCTGGAGGTCAGGGTGTCACAAAGCTGGACCCTATTTACAGCGCAATCTACATGAAGCTGGTAAACTTCCCTACTTCAACCCACCAATGGAATTACATTTCAAATGATGCCACGTTGATATAGATCTTTAGCGTTTAATACTCCAGCTATTTATCACTTAAGTGGCTATATATAGCTTTCTCCTATATGGAGTTGTAGGATGATGTTACACTGGCACTTTTCCAGCTTCTTGAGCAGTCCTGTCTCGGTTTTATACCATTTTATCACCACTGGAAAACAGCAGTTTTTTCTGCTTACAACTTAAAATGAACACTTAAAACGCTGTATGTGACATTTATAGAGAGAATCATACAGCGCTTTAGACACTTTTTGAAAAGCGCTCAAGTGTTTAAAGCACCTGGTGATACTAGATACTGTCTTTATTATACTCATGGAAGAAGCTGGGACCCACAATGAAGGGCTCATTTGCAGTAGTTTGCAAAAAACAGCCAAATTTAGCAGTGACTCCGCTGCAGTCCCAGCTGTTTGACCTGCAACAGATCCCATTAAAACGTGATCCTAAAGATGTGAGGAAGCTTCAGCTGTCTGAAATAAAGTGGGAATGGAATAATTTACCCTATCATAGAGTCACAGTGAAATGTCAGATTAACCTTAATCAATGTATTCAAACTTCATGGTTCATATCTGAACAGTACAAGTTAGAGGTCATTTACAATTAGTGTTTTCAGGAAAATGAATGTTATCATTCTATCAGGTTATGTTCATCACCCTGACAATAAGACTAATAAACTTGGCATGGACAGTTACAGTATGAATGATTGAATGATTGTAAGAAGTTTGTATGTTCTCCACGTGTTTGTGTGGGTTTCCTCCAGGTGCTCCGGTTTCCTCCCACACTTCAAAAACATACAGGTAGGTTAATTGGCTTCTAACAAATTGTCTGTCTGTCTCTGTCTGTGTGTGTGTTAGGGAATTTAGACTGTAAGCCCCAATGGGACAGGGACTGATGTGAGTTCTCTGTACAGCGCTGCGGAATTAGTGGTGCTATATAAATAAATGTTGATGATGATGATGATTTGGAACATTTGCATGCTACATTTTAAATGTTTTGAAAGCACCAGCGTGACACCACCTTCAAACTGTATGGTATAGTGTCACAACTAACGGCGCCTAATATCATACACAAACTGTTCACAATACAAAAGTCTAAATGAAATCAGCTCTCCAAATCGTGTAATCTCAAATATGTGACTTTTTGGTAATAATACATTTCATCCGGATCCAAACGGGAAAAATTCCCCTCAGGGAGATGTACTCACCAAAAGTAGGTAGTACATCAGCGTATATCACTCTCCTACGGACCCTCCGTTTATGCCGTGAGCTTCTCCACAAACTGTGATCAGGATGACGGCCTCTGTTATAAATCCAATCATCGGACAAGGGCAGAAGGTAGAGGGAGTGGTCACGTCTCCCGTTCTTTAATCGATCCACGATCCTCTATTATAAAACCGCTGTTTTCTTTTAGTGTCCTCAGCAGATGTAGTGTGTATATATCTCTCCCGCAATCACTTGCCTCAGTTCGGGTACAGATCCACCGAATATAACGTGAAAACGGGGAATACAAAAAAATGCTAATAGTGCATTAACTCTTACATAAAAAGGTTTATTTAATAAAAATGGACATGACATAAAATGTGTGATACAATCAACACTCCTCTCATCCAATGTACCCTTACCAGCACAAGATAGTATATATGCAATGTATATGTGTCCTCGGAATCACCGGCAACTCACGGGAACAGCTATATAAGGTAAGGGACATGTACCATGAACCTCCAGCCAACGCGTTTCGATTCGATCTGAATCTTTCTCAAGGCTTCTGGAGGGTGGGTTCTTCCTTGTTATTTATACTAATAGATAATCTTATCTGCAGGTGTGATATATAGTCTGCATAGAGGTAATTCTCACAGAGCCCATGAATAAGGGCGGCTCAGCTGACACACGCTATCAGTCTATTAAATAGTCCATTAAACAGTCAAAACAGCACGTAAAAAGATCATATATAAAAAGGACCATATCCAGAGAGATGTTCTATAAATCCTAATGATTTAATGTGAGAATTACCTCTATGCAGACTATATATCACACCTGCAGATAAGATTATCTATTAGTATAAATAACAAGGAAGAACCCACCCTCCAGAAGCCTTGAGAAAGATTCAGATCGAATCGAAACACGTTGGCTGGAGGTTCATGGTACATGTCCCTTACCTTATATAGCTGTTCCCGTGAGTTGCCGGTGATTCCGAGGACACATATACATTGCATATATACTATCTTGTGCTGGTAAGGGTACATTGGATGAGAGGAGTGTTGATTGTATCACACATTTTATGTCATGTCCATTTTTATTAAATAAACCTTTTTATGTAAGAGTTAATGCACTATTAGCATTTTTTTGTATTCCCCGTTTTCACGTTATATTCGGTGGATCTGTACCCGAACTGAGGCAAGTGATTGCGGGAGAGATATATACACACTACATCTGCTGAGGACACTAAAAGAAAACAGCGGTTTTATAATAGAGGATCGTGGATCGATTAAAGAACGGGAGACGTGACCACTCCCTCTACCTTCTGCCCTTGTCCGATGATTGGATTTATAACAGAGGCCGTCATCCTGATCACAGTTTGTGGAGAAGCTCACGGCATAAACGGAGGGTCCGTAGGAGAGTGATATACGCTGATGTACTACCTACTTTTGGTGAGTACATCTCCCTGAGGGGAATTTTTCCCGTTTGGATCCGGATGAAATGTATTATTACCAAAAAGTCACATATTTGAGATTACACGATTTGGAGAGCTGATTTCATTTAGACTTTTGTATTGTGAACAGTTTGTGTATGATATTAGGCGCCGTTAGTTGTGACACTATACCATACATATTGTACCTTTTCTTACTCCTTTGTGGATAGGAGTAGTCACATACAGGCTGCCATATATCTTTATCAGCGCTGTTGTTTCTATCTATTTTTACATATACCACCTTCAAACTGTTTCTGACTACTATCGTGAAAAAGTGCAATAAGAAATCCAAATTGGATAGAAAGAAACTGAGAGACTATGGGCTCCAGTAAAGCTGCTGATCTGCTTGTGCACATTTGCTTTGCTGTGAAATCACTGGTCCTTTTTATCATGCTCATAGCTGCTCCACCCGAGTATTGTAGACTACTGCATCTAACAAAGCATCTTGTGGTCACATTAAAGCATTACAAACTCTCTATTGGGATTTCTATTTTCTGTTGGGCCCATATTTTGTGGACATTTTCACATTACTATGCAGAATGGTGATACTGTAGGTAGACTTAACCAGTGAAAATTTTATTAAACTCCATTCCAATCATCCTTCAGCAGCCACCATATAACACTAAAGTTGGTTCAATGATCTGATGCCAAGGACCCATTGGTGTTTGGACTTCAGCGAGCCCTCCTGTCTATTAATATTTTGAGCAAGCATTTACCAAAACCAGGGACAGTGCAAGGCCATTTTGGAGAAAAACTGACAAGTGTGCACATGCATGGCCAGTGTTACTGTATACTTGTTTAGAAATAGCCAACGCTAAAAGGAAATTTGTCATTATGCAAGCGAAGTGGTTAAGTTGAACTTACTAATACAGATAACCCAGACTGGAGTATTGCAAGAAGCAATCTTCTATTGTGACCACAGCTGATATGACTTTCCCTGCAGATTCGGGGGTGTTTCATTGAAGCGTCAAGAGGTTAATAACATTGCTGTAAAGGGAATTATTATCATAGCCTGTTTGTTTATGAGGCATTTCTGCCTTGTACTGAGATAAGTCTAACTGAGAGTCCCAATGTACGTCAGCATCTGTATGATAAGCAACATGTTTTCCCTGCCACTGGATCCCCATCCTCTGTGCTGAAGGGTCATGTATCGGGGGCCCCACAATGGAGGACCATTTTTAGGAGTTGATGGCAAGAACAGATGAATTTTATAGCAACTCCACTGCAATCCCAGCTTTTTGACCTGCAACAGATCCCATTAAGACATGATCCTAAAGATTTGAGGGGAATGTAATACTTTACCCTTCCACAGAGCCACAGTGGAATGTTAGATTAACTCTAAACAGTATATTTAAACATCGTGGCTCATATCTGAAAATGTCAATTAAATGGTCCTTTGTACTGATTACAGTTAGTCTTTTATGCAAATGAATGTATAGTTATGTTCATTATCCTGATAATAAGAGTAATAGAGTTAGGAAAAGTAAACTTGTGACAAGCAAAAAGTATAAAACAATATTCTATGGAAATTTTTCTAGCCCGTCTGGTCCAATCCCAAAAAAGTTAATGTTGGCTATGACAGAAAGGTGTCAGAACACACAATGCATCACAGCTTGCTGCATATGGGGCTGCATCGCTGCAGAGTGCCCATGCTGACCGCTGTCCACTGCCAACAGCACTTACAATGGCCATGTAAGTGTAAGAAATGGTGTTAGAAAGGAGCGCTCCACTCCGTCTCATTTACCTGCAGATTCCCCGGTTGTCTAGTGTAGGAGGAAGTGGGGCAGGATACCCCTGTCCGAAATGCACTACTCTGCATGCGCGAACAGCGCAAACCAGAAGTTCTGCTTTTCGTGCCAACTTTTACAGTCAGGCATGGAAGTGAACGGACGCAGTGTATATTAGCTGCGTGCCATGCATCTAAAGTTCCTTAAAGAGTAAATAGAGTAACCAAAGGCTTCCAGTATAAAGAGCCAGTGACCATAATACTTTCTTGCACTGACCTGCAGGGAACATACCAATAATCTCCCTGCATATATATGTACAAGTGTGTGACAGGATGGACCGCCTATGTCACTCTGTCTATTGTGTTGTTGGGGACCGATTGGGCTTGCCTTGCCACCATCCCCTTTCTTTCTCCCAAATGCGCCCGCTAACCACAGTAGGAGGGGCTTAAGCTGCTGCCGCCTTAGCGGCATCCAGAACCGTTTCCTTCTGGGTAACTGTCACTTCTAGTGTACCCCCTCACTGGGCACGTGGGCTGGTGCCCTTGACCTCTTCCTGTATATCAGGGTTGCTATGGATGGTTTTTCCCCTGGCCTATCACACTTTCTAGAGCTTCTAGGTAGTGGGCAGAGTGGTGGTACTAGATGCTGGGTTCAAACTTCAGATCAGCCACAGAACGGATTAGATTTGGGTCTAATCTGCAGGTCATAGGAATTACAGCAGGGAATTAGTCGTCAAGCAGGCTCATGAAGCAAGTGATGTTTATTAGCTTAAGTGTCCTAATAAGGAGAGTTACACACTGGTTTATGGTACCAGTGATCAGAAGGTCAGATGGAACAACAATACATAGTGAAACACAGCTCCTTTTTGTACAGATTCTGACACAATTGTTAGCAGGGGGTAACACTGCCCCTGATTCTAGATGGCTCTACAAAGACTGAAAAATCCCATTCATACATTTAACATCAGGGTATTATCTAATCTTGCATCTAACACAGTTTAACTTTTGCTGCAACCTGATCTCCTCAAATGTGCTGTCTATATTGTTAGGAGACTTCCTGTCTCTCTAATAAGACATGCACACAGGTAACGATCCCCTTCCGGGTCTTCAGGCCAAAGCAGGTATTTGTCACTTCTGAGATGGAAATACTTATGTAGCATTTCCTGCTATCAGCAAAACAGACTTCCTCTGACCTGGCACAATACATTAGAAATCAATAAATTCCCTATACAGAAATACACACAATATTAAAAAAATCAATACATTTCTAACATACAGTATCAAAAATTAGTACATTTGCAAATATATTAATTGTCACACCATGCTAATAATTTAAATATATTATTACAATAAGATATTTATAAGTGATCCAGCCACAAAGTGTATAAGTGCATACTGCATAAGACTGCATATAAGACTGCTATTGCCTGCTGTACTGTATAACTGTGAGTACCTGCATAACCTGTTTGTTACCAAGTTCAATAAACCGGCAACCTGGTTAAGTTAAAAGCATCTGTGGCTTCACATCCACCTAACACCGCTGATACCTTTAATACTATCCAAAGGTATAACCAATAAATGGACTATGGAACAATGGAAGATGGTGGCCTGGTCTGATGAACCATAATTTCTTTTCCATTATGTGGATGGCCTGGTGCGTGGGAGTCATTTACCTGGGGAAGAGATGGCACCAGGAGGCACTATGGGAAGAAGGCAAGCTGGTGGAGGTAGTGTGATGCTATGGGTAATATTCTGCTGGGAAACTTTGGGTCCTGTGGATGTTACTTTGACATTTACCACCTGCCTAAACATTACTGCAGACCAAATACACCCCTTCATGGCAACGGTATGCTCTGATAGCAGTGGCCCCTTTCAGCAGGATAATGCACACTGCACAAATTGATCAGGATTGGTTTGAGGAACACGACAAAGAGTTTGAGGTGTTAAATTAGTGCCCACATCCCCCAAATCTCAGTCCGATCGAGCATCTGTGGGGTGTGCTGGAAAAGCAATACCGAGCCATGGCGGCCCCACCTCGCAACTTACAGGACTGAAAGGATCTGCTGGTAACTTCTTGCTGCAAGACACCACAGAACACCTTCAGATGTCCAGGCCTCCACAGGCCAGAGCTGTTTTGGTGGCACAAGGGGACCCTACACAATATTAGGCAGGTGGTTATAGAGTTGTGGCTGATCGGTGTGTGTGTATATGTATAGCGCTGTAATATAAGTAGCCCTTTCACAATGTAATTTGTACCTGTGGGGATTGATTGATTGGTTGATTGCTTGATTGGGCAAGAAGTTTGTGCAAGAAAGTTTGTGTTAATTTGTATGAACTATGTCAGGGCTGTATTATTGTCAACATGTGGCCCAGATGTGGCATTAAATAGCCATATTTGTAGCCCCAAGTTCTATAGCCTAGACTATACATTTAGTAACTTTTTTTTATTTATATAAAATTGTAAATAAATAACTATTTCTGAAATGCCAAACTTCCAAGACTGAAATATATGAGAAATAGTTACTAATAACTCTGTGTTTTTTAAATAAAAAAAGTTGTTGGAAATTATGAAAACTATATAAAATGTTAGTATTGATAGAACATAAGCAGGTCAAGGTAAGAGACGGCACTCTTCACTTATGCAGACTAGACAAAAGCCTTGCTGTATGCTGACCTAAAGAGTGACATGCAACCATAATCTAATGTACTGACATCAGACATGTTCACAACAATCACTTTGAATTCCATCCTTACAATGGTTTGTTTAGTTTTGTTCTCATCCAAGGTTAAGAGGTGCACATGCAATCAAAGCTTTTACTAAAACTCTTTTATATTGTGGTTTTATTTAAAGATACATAAGTCTGGCATTGTTTCTGTTGTTGTTTTTATAACATCAGCACACAGAAATATTGTATCATAATCACACACACACATGCATAGTTTAGTGTCTTTAATATGATGATTTTTTAATTGTTATGGATATTGATGTTTGTGTAGTTGTAGTTTTTTATACTAATACTTTTGTATTATTATTTTTAAGCTTTCTTGTTATATACCTTTATTTCATTTCTCATATATCCTTTTCTACAGGTCTTTTTATTGCTGGCTCAATTTATACAGACGTAAAGTGTAGTAATTTGATCATTTGAGATGTTGGGAGTACATAACATAACTTATTTAATATCATAGTCAGTTTTTTTCAAATGGTATCAGTAAATAACAAGACATTGAAACAGTACACCCTGAACCTACTAGATTCAGAAATTAAACCACTTCATCCAAGAAAGGTATTGGTGTTGGCCAATTGGGTCATCATGGTGAATGTACTTACTAATTCCAATAACTGTAGCTCTTATGCCTTGAAAAGGATTATATTAAGAAATTAGTTGGCCAGGATGTGAAGTCTAACATTAAAGGTTTGTATAGGTTTAGACTTAGGACCTATCAAATGGTAGAGCTCTGTAGCGGTAAGAAATGTTAATGTGTCCTTGGAAAATGTATTGAATTCTTATATAATACAACTGTATATATGCTATCCTTGGAAAATGTTTCCATTATATAAAATAAAAATATATGTCTTGCTTGTTTTCATTGTTATGTTTAACATAGACTTGTAGGCTTTTCATTGAATATAACGGCTAAGCTCACATGGTGGCTGTTTTGTCAATTGTTTTAGATTTCGGAGACATATGCTTTCCTTCCCAGAGAGGCAGTGACAAGATTTCTAATGAGCTGCTCAGAATGTCAGAAAAGAATGCACTTAAATCCAGATGGAGCCGATCACAAAGGTAAGAGCAATGGTCCACAGAGGGCAGTGACCCTACCCACTTTATATACAAGATTAGGGTTGTTACTGATTCATTGAGCATTGGCAGATATTTCATGACCATGCATTCCATTGTATTTTCTCAATATATGTCTGACCATAGTGTCTATCTGCCCATGATTTCCAGGTTTTCATGATTTGTCCTTTACAATGTTCAGTGTTTTTATTACTGACTAATTACTTTCTTTTTTTTGTTTATTTTAAATGTAGTTTTTAGTCAATATTCTTGTTATGTTTGGGGATTAAGACATCTTTTGTGTTACTTAGCACCAAACTGTAATATTCCAGGCTTACAAAAGATGCTTTTCCATTTGTGTTTTAAGAAACACCTATTGCACTTATGTCATTCATTTGTCTGACAGCACCAAAATACCCGTCACCTCTGATGCATCCTTCTACTTAAAATGTGTCCATAAAAGGATCTATAATTGAAGTTGTAAAACCAACAAGAACACAAAGGGTGCTACATATAACCAACTGAAGCCTCATAATGCCTTTACTTTTGTTATATCTCTTTGCTTCCAGCCAGGGGTGTAACTAGACACTGGTGAGCCCCACAGGAAAGTTTTGTAAGAGTCCCAATATACCTCCCAATGGGGAAAAATTCACATGGAGCTTTAATAGGGAGGTGCCCCCCCTTCAGCCCCATTGCAGCTGCACACTCTACACCTATGGCCGTTACACCATTGTTTCCAGCTATGTCATATGGAGCTATTGTAGCCTCTAGGAAATGCTTATAGAACACAATCAAAATGTTTATTAAATGATTACCTGCTAACACTAACATAATATACACCTGAGGACCATATTACCCATATTAAAGACAATGGGCCTGATTCATTAAGGAAAGTAAAGCAAAAACATGAGTAAGTAGTCTCCTGGACAAAACCATGTTACAATACAAGGGGTGCAAATTAGCTTATTATTTTGCACATAAATCAAATACTGGCTGTTTTTTCATGTAGCACACAAATACTTGATAGCTTTATTTGTACAATAAAATTTTAAGTTGATCTAGAATATGCCCTAGTTCAACTATAAATCTGTCCCCACATTTTAAATTTACACCCCCCTCCAATGCAACATGGTTTTGCCAAAGTGCAAAGTTACTCATTTTATTTTTTTTGTTTTCCTTTCCTTTCCTTAAGGCATGGTGCCCAATATGTTATAGAATAGAACCTATGGAGGTTTCAAGGACTGGTCCAGAACAAACAAGGGTCTTACTAAATGGGAGATATCAGGTTTAATGAGCCACTAAACAAAAACACCCTAATGTGGTTCCTTTTAAAAAAACATACAAAAAAATAAAATTAAGAATATAAAACTAAAAATATATTGCCCTATTAATAAAAAGACTATACATTTAAATAAAAAAAACTTTTTTAAACAGAGAAGGGGTTATTGATAAAAAATATATGGACTAACTATGGACTTCTATATGTTTTCTTTTCAGATAATGGCAAACCTCCCACACTGGTAACAAGCATGATCGACTACAATATGCCAATTACCATGGCTTACATGAAGCACATGAAACTGCAGCTCTTAAATTCACAACAAGATGAGGTAATGCGTGTTATATATCATGAGAGCGTCAAGGCACTGACCATCCACATGTTACTGGCCTACAATGCCTGTCAACACCCATATATTTCCATTGCCGTTTACAGGCATCGAAGACCAATACCTAAGTCATCACGAAGCTAGGGATGTCTAGCCCAGTGCTGCACATTGGTACTACAGGAGTCCTTGTGCTGCTGTGTGTTTATTGACAACATTCTCACGTATAATGTCAGCAGATCTTATTGGTGGCTATTTGTGTTTAGACCTGACATGTCTACTGTATTGGCTTTTGGTACATCATGTAAAATGGTGAATGAAAATAAATTACACGCTCCTGTCTGGGATGTCAAAGTGTCAGTGTGGCTTAGCCTGAGTGAGAGTTCCCTCAACCAATGCAAGTCCTCTATCAGGGCCAGTAACAATAAATGTGCAGCTCAAACCACCAGACAGATGCTATTGGCTGCAGATCTGCTGCTATTATTTACATGCTGGGTAATTTACATGTTCACCTTTACATCTGGTAATGGTTTTCTTAATACATTAAAATGGGAGATAGAACATAGTAATAATTTACTTATGTAATACACTTAAAATAGTCCCAGCCACAATTAGTGTTCATTATTTCTCTCACTCAGCCCTGCAGGGGCTGACCGGCAAATTTTAGCCCGGGGGGTGAAAATAAGTTCAGTAACCTATTAGGAACATTTTAAAAGAAAAAAATTGCAAGTAGCTCAGTGACTCAGCCCAAGGTCGCCCACTATGGGACCGGACCAGGTGGCAGATACCCCCCTGCCCCCCTGCCCAACCTGCCCCTCCAGACCAAGAATGCAAATTACTGGGTATGTTAGGAGGAATCATATGTATCTAAACTTCTTCTGTGCACCCAAGAGTATGAAATATTGTATGGAAACACAACATTTAAAGGTGTCACCACCTTCAGCTACCTTTAATTTATTAACTTAGGGCCTGATTCATTAAGGATCTTAACTTAAGAAACTTCCTATTTAAGTCTCCTGGACAAATCCATGTTACAATGCAAGGGGTGCAAATTAGCATTCTGTTTTGCACATAGGTTAAATACTGACTGTTTTTTCATGTAGCACACAAATATCAACTTACTTTAAATTTCAGTGTACAAATAAGCTATCAAGTATTTGTGTGCTACATGAAAAAAAGTCAGTATTTAACTTATGTGCAAAACAGAAAACTAATTTGCACCCCTTGTATTGTAACATGGTTTTGTCCAAGAGACTGAAATAAGAAGTTTCTTAAGTTAAGATCCTTAATGAATCAGGCCCTTATTTACTAAATACATTGATTGATATTTCTGGAATATCATTCATATCTGAGGCCTAGCTTCTTTCGTTTTGTTGTCCTTGGATATGATGTGCACATTGCATTGATAAGATTTTATTCGGAATAAAAAATGTGTTTGTTGTCCTAGGACAATGAAAATAACTAAATCTGGTTATGATCTAAAGATCTTGCTGAATAAAACATTAGGAAATCAGAAAATCAAGTACAGTTCCTGCATTATAACTTATGAATAAAAGGTGGCAACAAAGATCCAAATCATCCTTTCATTGTATATTTATGGATTCTTGAAAACACTCATTAGGAGTATTTTAGGGCAAAATAAACACACACTGTAAACTTGCTCTGAGTTTTGGGACTTTTCATATTTGTGTTTATATTTTATGGGAACGTTGTTCCAATATAAATATTATAGATAATAAATAAGTAAAAAACTGAAAACGTGCCATCTCGCCCATGAAAATCATTTGTTTACTCCTGGTATCATATATCAAAATATACAATATATCTCCATAGTCTTCCACCTTAGTGCAAGCAGTAGTCGGAGTGGAAATTTAGAAGTGCTGGTATGGAATTTTGAAGTGAATGGCCGGGGTCTTAGGTGGCTCACAGGAGCTTTGGGGATTTTAATAGTGTAAAGTTAATTTCCGATCCTTTTTTACATGATATAGCATAATATAAAACATATTAAATGATGCAGGGCTGTCCACCCTATGTTCCCCACCTACCCTGTGTCCCTCCTCCTCCCCCCCATGTCTCCTGTATTACTTTAGATTTCTTCAACTTTCCTTAATGTCTCCCGAGTTCCTACATCTATCTAATGTCTCCCCGTGTTTTCTCATCTCTTCCTTATGTCTTTCATGAGTCCTTTATCGATTTACTATATCTGTTCAAATTCCACAGGTGCCCCTAGCTTCATTCCAGGTTACCCCCCTCTCTCCCTCTCCACCAGCTTCCCCCGTGCCTGACTGCCTGGTTCACTCTCCCTTACTTAACCCCTGCACCTCGCACTTCCTCTCTCACCCTCTGCTTCTTCTATTTATACCTGTTCCTGCTCCTATTTCTCCCTCTTACTTATGTGAGGTGCTGGAATGTTCATATAGGATGTCCACCGGCAAGTTTTTCTTTATTGATTATTTAACAGACAAGAAGCATAATTTATAAACAAGACTACAGTGTAAGTGTCCCTTGTGTTCTGTGACTGCACAGTAAAAGTTGCACGGGAAAATAAAATTGGGCAGAACATGGGCATACAGATGTTCCATCATATAGGAACCATGATGAGCTGAACAATGTGTCCACAAAAATAAGAATTGTTTTGCAGAGTTAGAGATCTAAATAGCTGCAATGAGTGAAAAACATTCACCACCTACATAGCTATGTAGGATTACATTAATACATTTAGAGGAAACTTGTAATATAAAATAAATGTGAACCCTATGTCTATGTCTGCAGGATGAAAGTTCCATAGAAAGTGATGAATTTGATATGAGTGACTCCACCAGGATGTCGGCTGTGAACTCTGACCTCAGTTCTAATCTTGAAGAAAGGATGCAGAGCCCTCAGAATCTTCAAGGACAACAGGATGGTAAGTATTGGAAGATTCCAAATGTGTTCTTTCATGTTGGAACTTGGGGGCCATTTTCAATTGCTATGTGATCTTCTAAATGGTGTCAAATGTCCATTTTGCCACTCACAGTTGCGATATACAAAATCAATCAGAGATGGCTCTGGTTGGGCAAGTTGTGTAGAAAAAGGAAATTACTATAGACATAGGGAAAAAATGTTTCTTCTGAGCATGGTATTCACATTTATGCTTGGTTTTATGTTGTGTTTTAATGACCCTATGATTACAAAAACAAGATAATATTTCCCTACAGTACTGCAAGATTTTTTGAACATTAAATATCATATAACATATTATTAAATATTATTTATTTTTAAAGTGCAGACAAATTGCGCAGTGCTCTACATTGAGGGAATCATAAGACAAACAAATTGCATATAATGACATGAAACACAAGATAATGCTGGTCCTGCCCAAAGAGCTTACAGTCTAAGAGGTGTGGGGAGCACTTGATATACTGTATAAGCTGCTGGTGGGAGAAGTGTGTGGGGTTATTGTTAGGCAACAGAACTGACAGCTAGAAGTAATAAAGCAGGCATTGGTGACTGGCATTGCTGTGCAGCTAGCAGGGTTGTGGTATGGTTGGAAGGAGTATAGACAGAGGAAGGCAGAGACATGAACCAGTCACTGTAGAAATCTTAAAACAGGAAGCTGCTGGCAACCATGACTGTGCTTCACCATTTATCTTAAATGAGCGTCCTTCCTCTGCTGGTTATTGAGGAGTCTTTTGCTTTCATGCTGCACTGGCACTCTGGTACACAGTGCCATGACAGTTGTACCCATGACCGGTGGCATTGGCTGTCACCAGAAATGATCACCAAATGAGGAATAGAGATGGCATCAGAATTGATCATTGACAGCAATGATAGTTCACTGGGTTCAGCAGCTGAACTGAGATGGTATCCAGCAAGTCTGCAGATCTTAACCACCCTGTCATTAGTACGATGAAACTCCCCACAATCTAATTTCCCACTGCCTTTACACATTTGTAAATGATTTAATTTGAGGCAAGATGTTTATGTGGGAGGTTAAGTGCAGCCATCTCCAACTTTTGTGTGCATCCATAATAATATATGTATAATGCATATGTTGCTGGTCATTAATATGATATCTGAGATAGGTTAATTAACATATCTTCCTGCAGGTAGGATTATAATTAAAGTACAAGCATGTGTGGTATTTACCACCAACTTGTATCAAGCTACCGGCAAGTTGCTGTCAATCTATCCTTGCTGTCATTCTTTGGCTGAGTAAATAGTTGTGATCCACTCTTATCTTTCCTTCCAGAAGACATAAATCCAGCTTCTTCAGCCCTTGGGGCAATTGTCACAAATTGAGGTGATGTTTGTCCTGACTCCTGAGAAGTTGGGAGGTATGTCACTGTGGTGAGCGGAGACATACCTCTGAGTGGACTCTCTTTTACTGCTGTCGTTCCTTTGATTTGTTGGTATACAAAACTGTTGCTAAAATAAACAAGATGACTTCTAAACACATAAATTCTGAGTCGTAATTATATTGACTATATGACCATAGTCTCTATGAGCATAACGTTGACTCGTGGCCACTGACAAGTCCATGCCGGGATTCAGTTCTTGGGGTGAGCACTAGGCAGCAGCTTTCAGTTTTTACCTTTTTATCTTCTACTTCATGTAAAAACTGCAACTATTTAATTGCACCCAATCTTATTTCTTTGATATAATCTTCAATGTTAAGGATGATTGAGAAACTCATTTAAACATATTGTAACTAAATGCAAACAGATTTATGTCCCAACATGAATCAGAACCATTGCTTCCAAATTGTCTCTCCTTTGCAGGGTTGGTCTGTCTTTTGGTCATGTTTGTAGTTATTACATTTGCTTAAGTATAGATGCACTCTTTAACAGTCTTCTAGATCTATTTACATTCATATCTACCATATACATGTATGTTGTTGAGATTTGTTGAATTGTGTTTATGTTTATTGCACTTTTTCTCCATAAATATGTAATTTAGTTTGGGTTGGGGAGGAGGCTAGCTGAAATTTGTCAAGGAGTATTTACACATGTAAAATGCTAGTATGAAAGCAATCAAACCTGTTTTCATGTTTGTGCTAATATATGGCTATTTAAATTGTGGAAACATATGATACAGTATGTAATTGTATATAATATATACAATTTCCTACTAATATAGTTGTGATGTTACATAATAAGTGACATCATGTTAGAGCGGTATTGGTGTTTTACCATATACTGACAATATACGAGACCCAATAAAGTAACATATTTATTTTTTTTATTTAAAAGTAAACTTGACTAAATGGTCTTCATGACATTCAATATACGCTCAGAAGAGGGCACACATTAAGATATAGTTGGTAGCTATTTGAACGGATAGCTGTTAATGTATGCCCATATATTTGTATCTAGACTCTTATCAATGCCCTCCCATGGGGATCCCAAGTCTGTGTATTTTTCTTCAATTTGGAACAGTAAACTTTTGCTTAGTAAACTGTACGCTTTGTTACAACTACCATATTATTCAGCTCTGTCAAAGCAAAATGGTGAAGGGAACAAAGCTGCTCACCTGTACTGACATAGTATGTATGGGTTTTATTAAACCTCTATTTGAATTAGCTATGGGAAAACTGTGTGACCTTAAATTACAAGCAGCATACAGTGAGTCGATAAGAAAACATTGATCGCTGTCATGGTAACAGTAATCTCTTGAAGATTGACACTTTGAAAAGATTCCTTTTTATATAAGAGTAGGAATCAGATAGTAAATACTCTCCAGTAGCTAAATGTCTCTGCCCACTGAAGTGCCTCTTTACGTCACTTGGGCCTAGCAAATTGATTATCTGCATTTACATGAATATTGACTTGCCCACAAAAAAGACTACATTCTGGTCTAAGTTATCAAAGTTGGAGACTGACTTTACTAATTAAATGATAATAGATAAAATTCTTTCATTGATGAATAAGCAGAAATTTGTTTTCAAAAGGGGATTGATTGTTATCTCCATTAAAGTCCAAAGTGGACTGAGTATACTTCATTGGATATATGTCCTAAATTTTCATTTGAATAAACAAATATTCCCAGATCTGTAATTGGCCACATTTCTAGTCTTTCTTATTGATTTGAAAATAATGTCTATCACTGAATCCGACAAACCTAGCCTAATAGCTAGCAATAGCCTCTGCCTTTCAACTTCCGTGCCATCACATTGAGCCTCTCTATATTTTAATGTACAAAGCTGCCCTGAAATAGAAGGTTTGAGTACAATAGAAGCTGCCAGCAAGACTTCACCATCATTGTTATTAAGATAGGTAACCAGGGTCTGCTGGACCCATATGGCAGAATTGGAGTTCAAGGCCCATTCATTATAATGATAATATAATAAATGCAATGTTCTCTCCCTGAGAGATAAACTGTTGTCAAAGCTTCTAAATTCTTTTCTGTCCACTTTTTAACTGGCTCGGTCTCTTCTAGCATAATTATTCTTCTTGCACCACCTTTTTTTATGATGAACTGAACTGCTACTATATTGTCCATCTGGAATTTCACCGAATGAACCTTCATGTCCAATGTCCACACAATAAATTCCCTGTTGTTTTGAGCTGGCATCTGGTGTTACTAAAATGTCAGCTTGTACTCCTTCCTCCACTATAGTAAATCTTTCTTTAAAATTATTGCCCCATGAGTCATCTTAGACTAACTGTCTTGGTTCCCAATGAGTTTGTAACCAATTCCCCATTTAAATGGGGGCTGAAAGATATCCAGGAATACATTTATAGCCTCCTCTGGACTTCTCTAGTCTTCTCGTGAATGAGAAAAAAAACTATTATTGGAACAAAAAGATCTTTTAGAGGGTAAACTTGGAATTTGTGTTTCTGTTCTGTTGTCACCATTGCAAGGATCCATTTGTCTGAAATATTCTTCACCTAGGGCTAGATTTACTAAACTGCGGGTTTGGAAACGTGGAGATGTTGCCTATAGCAACCAGTCAGATTCTATCTTTCATTTATTTAGTGCATTCTACAAAATGACAGCTAGAATCTGATTGGTTGCTATAGGCAACATCTCCACTTTTCCAAACCTGTAGTTTAGTAAATATACCCCCTAGACTCACCTGAAGAACTAAAATCTTGCCTCAATAGCCCACATCTGGATAATCACCCCTTCAGAATGATTTACTAGTATCTTTACAAGTCTGCTGACCTATCCCTCTTCCTCTAAGAATGGAACTCAGAGTCCCTATGCCTTTTCATCTTAAATATTCCTTCCCAGGTATATATGCTTTTACCTCCTTAAACTTGTCCTGATTAAGGTGTTTTTCTGAATATGGCCTTTGTCTTAAAATTGTTCTATCCTGAGGATTTAAACTCATTTCCTCTAGTTCCCTTGCAGCCACTTCTTCTAATCGCCTGCAAAACAGAGAAGAACTATCATGTTGTCTGACACAAACATTCTGCTTGGAGGAAAGTAGTACTGACTATTGCTTTAACCAGAGGTTTCTAGCTATAAATGTAAGAAGCATAATTCATAACGAAAGATCTACTACAGCCTATAGCTATACTATGTCCGTTTTAATTTCTTTACAGCGACTATAATATTTATTTTCTTTTATTCCTGTATTTATCACCTCCTTGATATTACTTGTTGATGCTTTGAAGGGCTTCCCCACAGAAATCAAGGCAATCACTGGACAATAAGAAGCCCTGTTATAGAACATTATTTATTTCAATCATTTTAATTCTTCTGCCCACATGTCTGAAACAGGCAGAATTATCCGTAGACAATGTATGGCAGTTGCTTTAACTACATGAATAGAATATAAATTAACGTCCTCTTCCTTTACTTGATATCATTTTCAAAAGCGGTTATTTCCCGATAACTCTGTGTCTAACTTCTTCCATTCATCCAGAATTACTGCTGTAATCTCCTGTAGGTGGGGAAACGTATATTTTGTGTTCTTGTTAAGTTTACAGTAATAGATTTTCTGACCTATTCTCCAGATCTAGTCTTCTCTGATTGCCGTAATATAAGGGGGATCCAATATAACCTGAAATTCAAGGAACTGGAATTCTCTTCCCTTTCTTAATTTAGAAGTCAGTAATCTAGTTTTATTTCCGGAAAGACTGATTTAACTTGCAAACTCAGAACTCCCTTGCCACTCCTTGTTTAGCTCATTAATTCCGGAGATTCCATCGCTTTTTCATACCCAACAACCGCCCCAGGCAAGTATACCATATTTACGAGATCTAAGTGTCTCCATTCTATGCACCTCTCTGCAGCTGAAACCATTGTTTGAAAATATTTCTGACCTGTGTATTCACCTCTCTTTTCTGAGGTCACTTTGGATATTTCTTCCTCATGAAGAACAAATATAAAACTGTAATAAAACTACTTCTCATGCAGTCTTTCCCAAGCCTAATAATACAATTTTTTGATTTACCTCCTATTTTGGAGTTTGGCTCCTTGGAAGAGAGGTAGATGTTCATGACCTAAAGCAGCTTAAAATA
This sequence comes from Mixophyes fleayi, assembly GCF_038048845.1. NCBI lineage: Eukaryota > Metazoa > Chordata > Amphibia > Anura > Limnodynastidae > Mixophyes > Mixophyes fleayi. The sequence continues at coordinate 218,955,301 of NC_134406.1, read as the reverse complement.
AAAGCAACCTCTTACTATTTTTTTTCCATTAATAATCATTAAAATGACATATACATAATAAGTAAACCGCAAGATACATACCTGGGTGACAGTATATAGGACTGTCTCTGCACTATGGGCCAGATTCATAGATTTTGTGTGTATGATCTGCAAATTTAATCTGCACACGTCCTGAACCGGACCATATGCAGCTACACACAGCATTGGTCACTTCATCTTTGTACTTATTCCAGCTTACAATTTCTCTGAGGGAACAGGGCAGAAAAGGGGTGTTTGTCCATCATGAATGTGCAGTAAGGTCGTGCCAAACATTAGCGCACACAGTCATGTCCAATTCAAGCTTTGGGCATATCAAAGGTGCTTGTTATTCTGCCGTATCTTTTCCTCCACTTGCTGGACTAGTCTACGTCCTGATTACTAGTGATGACAGTTGCGTATGCATGCTATAACATGTGTTTGCAATCAGAAGCAACTGTAAAAATGTATTTTATGTTCAGTAGACATCAAGAACAGCCTAATAAATGTATTTCATGGAAACAAATAAAATTAAAGTAACACTTTTTTTTCATAACTGTTTAATCATTAATGCCTAAATTATTAACAGGTGGCATTACTTGAATACATGTTTTTTTTCTGTGCGCTCTTTGCGGCATCTTATGTACTAGATCGGAACGGACCTACACTCGAATTCAACAGTGAACGTATCTTCAGATCCGTTCATTGTTGAATTCTGATGTGCGTATGTCTGAATTCCATGCATTTTAAAAGAAATGCAGGTTTCCTAGCAACCAACACAGCTGTAAATCCTGAATACCGATACTCCCCTCTTATTAGTGCTAACATTTATTTGGTACTGTAAATGTTCCCAGCCCCGATAGGAGCTTCCAATAAGCATGTGATTTACACTGCAATGGAACCACAGAACCGTAGAGCCTGAAAATGCTCAATTATTTAAACTGCCCTAGTAATACTAGTAAATAAATGACTCACAAAGAGGACCTTGTGGAAGACAGACAATAACACATAGTATACATAGTTTAAATATTCTTGTTAAGGCTCTTTTTTCAATTTTTTAACTGATTTCTGGACATAACTTTCGAACCACTTCTAACAAAATACATTGACTGTCTTAGTTAATATAAAAATCAACTAGTGGATTAGACAGAGAATTTTTAAAAGTGTTTTATTCATTAAATTCCAACCAGGGTCTCAACATATATCAAATTTCTCACTTTTATCTCTAGTAGAGTTAGTCTTCAAGTAGGCAAGTTTGATAAATCCTTAGAGACCATTCTGCTACAAAGGAGAGTTCACTAAATATTTGAGAGTAGACATTTTGGGCCTGCTTCCTTAAGGAAAGTAAAACAAAAAAATGAGTAACTTTGAAACTTGGCAAAACCATGTTGCATTGGAGGTGGAGCTAAATTTCAAATGTGGTGACAGATTTTTAGTTGGGGTAGAGCATGTCCTAGATCAATTTTAAATTTCAGTGTAAAAATAAAGCCTATCAAATTTTTGTGTGCTACATGAAAAAAGTAGCCAATATTTAACTTATGTGCAAAATAATAAAATAATATGCACCCGTTGCATTGTAACATGGTGTGTCCAGGAGAAAATGTACCCATTTTGTTGCCTTACTTTCCTTAATCAATCAGGCCCTTTGTATTTAGCTGATGGCATACAGGGACCACGAAACAGACTAATGAATTTGTGAACTTCGCTCACAGGACTTAAGAAGAGTCCAAGACCACCGTATGTGAGAAACAAAACAATCAGTTTGACAGCAACAACATTCCAATGCTTACCTAGGTCTAAACCAGTGACGTGGATAGGGTGACTGATACCAACCCTTCACTAATTTGTAGTCTATTTTCATGTCTTTGATTTGTTCAGCCTATCGCTAAGTGTAGGATGGCAAATTGAGATGTTTGCACCTTGGATCAAATTGTATATTAAAGGAATGCCATGAGCAGGGGAAGATTCATGTAAAATAAAAATAAAACAAGTAAGAGGGTGTAAAAATTTGTTGAAATTGCCTATATTGCCAATCTACCCGTGGAGGAGGAAGCAGAGTCTGCTGGAGGGTTGGGAAAGGGGTCAGTGAGATGTCAGTTCTGATATGGGGGTAAATGTATCAATATGCGGGTTCTTCAACACCCGCGTGTTCAGCCTCTTCCGCGATTAAATTTCAAGCGGCGCTGCATTGTAAAGGGTTAACTTCCCTTTACAATGCAGCGCCGCTTGAAATTTAATCGCGGAAGAGGCTGAACACGCGGGTGTTGAAGAACCCGCATATTGATACATTTACCCCCTGATGTATTCTTAAATCACCAAATTCATCCCATGATTTGAATGACTCTACAGTCCTAGCACCAAACCTTTATGGTGTGTGATTGGGGTGCAGGGAAGTAGAGAGATGACAACCAATTGTATTGCTATGAGCCCTGAGGTAGTATTAGTGCATGTTTGAGCCTCATGCCTCATTTAATGAGTGGGATAGCAAAACTAGTCCTATGTTTCTTTCCATTACAAATATAGATGACTAAATATGTTTCCCTTTAGTTCAGTACATCTTGGGATAAAGTTATGACTTGGAACATAACTGGAATAGGAAGCTTATTTTGACTACATTAATTCTCCCAAGCCAGGATATGTAAAGCAATGTTCAGGATGCCATCTCCTTTTCAATTTGAAGTATGAGAGGAAGATAATTGAGGTGCATCAGATCTTCAGTTTCAATGGGATTAGTACCTCTAAATATTTGATATTATTAGCTTTATACCAAAAGGGAAGATTGGATTTTAACTAGGTCAAAGAAACATTAATAGAGAAGACTCAAATTTGGACTGATTAATCTTGAAATTAGATACTGATCTGCACATTATTTTTTTTAAACCACAAGGAGAGATGTACGAAGTTGTGACACAAATGGAAGAAAATGAAGGTTTAGATGGGACACCCTTGTTTAGTACAATCATATTTGATATTTGAGAAAGTACCATTTACACATACCCTGGCTGTGGAGGGTTTTGTAAAGGGAAATCAGGTTACCAGCATTAAGGACCAGAACTATCTACTGTCTAGATCATTTATAGAATCGAGCACTTTCACCTAAATATTTCTAAAGAATAGAATAGTTATGTTGTTGGCTTTCTCTTTAAAGGTTACTACTTTTATGTATTTTAGAGAAATAAAAACTGGGTTTTAGCCCTGTGTTCCCTGAAGGACAGCAATATCTATTCTCTCTTTTGTGAGGAGCAAGGATGTTTCATACATTCAGATGACTACACCATGATTGCTCACTAGTCCGGCTTTAAAGTCTAACCTGTGTGTATTTCAAGTATAGTGCCCAACAGTGGGAATCTAGTGGATAACAGAAATCAAGTATAGCCCTGTCCGCCTAATATAAGAAAGGGATGGATCTCAGAGAGGTTAGACAGTGAATGGAACCCAAGAGATTAATTAGAGATGCAACCTTATACACCAGGGTCTAAACAACAGTATTGAGGTAACATTTAAATAAAACATTCCTACGTGCAGAGAGAGTTATGGTTTCTAATAAGACATAGCAAATGTTAGAGCAAATTTCTATCAGATGGCATTGGGGTGGATCTAATTGTCTCCAACATCCAGGACTCTGGATAATGAAATATGCAGGAGAAAAGAAAGATCTCCACTCAAGAAGGAAATTCACTGTAAATTAACCAGTAATGCTATATGTTCATCAAATATGTGACTACTATAAAGTACATACTCAACACAGTTCCAGTTTCAGGGGAGGGGGCATAAAACTATTATGTACAACTCCAGCATACAGATACTGATTTAATAGACATAAAATTAAGTCTTTAGTTATCTCAGAAGAGCCTGAATGATTGGCTGTTCATGAAATGGGCCACATGAGTAGATCTTAGCTTAGAAGACTTGGATATAGTGGAACCAAGCAGGGAGTGTGGGACTTTGTAAAGGCATTGGGATCTCCACCATCTCAGACTGCCCAGGAGAGTATGCAATCTTCCATCTTCAAATATGCCCATTTAGCACATTACATTTGGGCAAGCACTCAGTCACAGGTGTTAGCAAAGGCTTTTGTTGTAGAGTATAAAGCAAGCAATGTCAGAGCATAGCTAGATTTGCACATTGTACTGCAACATGTCTGCATGTTTTAGTTAATAGGGCCTCTTTGGTTTGACTTTACAGATCACAGTTATATGGTGCTTTGTCTCCCTTCCTCTGAATCTCAAGCATTTATGAACCATATCTAGGGTAACGTCATAACATAAAGGTTTCTTCTATAATATGTCCTATAAAACTTGAAACACCATAGAGTGTAAGGTTGATTGGACTTCTCGTTTAGGCAGGTATTATATTCGTATATTAATGTGTGTTCTATGTTATCTAGGTAATCTAGTCTTACTTGCAAGTGTGTGATTATTTGTGCTTGTTAGGTAATAGTGGTACATGTGGCCTTAGCGTTGTATACTTGCACAGCCTGGATTTCCTCAGCTTCTGATTTTATATCTGTAAAAACAGTGATCTCATATTTTGCTGACTGAGTGAATTTGCAAATGGATTGGAAACTGCTTTTGCAATCATTGATTTTGAACAAGGAAGTATATGTTATAATGATCATACGGAGGGGCACTGCTGTCTGATTCCTCTTCATCAGACCCAATTTCAGCTATTTTGGTCTTCCTCATGGACAGTAAACAACAGGAAAGAATCATGTTAAATCAGAGGTAGGAGACATATTTGTCTTCTATGAAGTGGGGTCACACACCTCTTTGAATTACTTTGTCTTTGTGGAGAACACCACATTCCTTAACTATATATAAAGATATTCATGCTGCTTTTCTGCAACTGCATGCTGGCATTCTTGTAGAATAGTTACCAGGGACAGATTGCACCTAGGCAGCTGTATCCTGCACAGTCCTGTCCAAGTTGACCATGGAGTACAACAGTTTCTGAACTTAGCCATAATGTATTTTTTTGCACATTAAATACTACTGCTTAATTCACTTTAACTTATAACTCCCAGAGAAAAAACATAGATAGAGTTTACCAGACCCTTCTCTGATGTGGATAGAGCTGATGGGTCCTCTTCTGAGCAGAGCATGTGTCAGATGGTACACGCTACATAGCGGCAGTCAGTCCCCTACCAAAATCTTACTATGGGGTTTGTATATTTTGGTGAGTGTTGTAAAACGGGAACATTTCCAGGGACAAAACCCCCACCTGGGAACTTCCATGGAAAGTGTTCTAGGGATAGTCGGTCGCTATGTACTCTGTGCTGTAGTAATATTACCTCATAGGACTCTATTTACTAATGGAGATAAAACCTATATTCTGGGAAAACAGTGATAGGACTTCTCCAAGGGGTCATTCACCTGTTCTCACTGCGATTCTTCTTCTGTTATCGCTATCTCAGAATGGCAATATTAGAAGATAATTAATTAAAAAATAGTTTATTATTTGAAAAAAGCATTTTTTAATTTGGTAGTTTTAAAATATTTCTTTTTTGTAATATTTGTATCTATTTTTTGATTATTTTTTGACTATTTTTAAAATATATTTATTCACTTAGTCAATTGAAAGACTAAGCCGGAGCTTTCAACACCACTGTGTATGTGTCTGTCAGGGTCACTCATGCCAATATACAACAAGACTAGCCCACATGCACATATACAGAGATTGGCCCACATGCGCATATCTACAGAGACTGGGCCACATGCCCATATGCAACAAGACTGGCCCACATGCCCATATGCAACAAGACTGGCCCACATGCACATATACAGAGACTGGCCCACATGCGCATATCTACACAGACTGATGTAACTTAGCTGCCTAGACAATATTTTATTAATAAATTGAGGCAATAACAGATTTTCTATTGCTGCAATAAGTGGCAATAGGAATTCAGCCTTATTGCTGCAGAATGATAAATAGTCCTTTGTTGGGCAGGTGAGGTTGGCTTCTGTTTACCCTAGCATTGGCTACGCAGCACCCCTGGTCACTGGGCACATGAGGACTTATTCTCATGCTGTTACCAGGTTTCTGGTCTGTTCTCATGTTGGTCCAACACTGGGGCAAGCCTGTGCAGAAATGATGATCTACGCTTTACACCCACACAACAGTTTAGGAACTCACAGTAAAACTGGCTCCCACTCACAACAATACCCAATGTTCAATATGAAGATTTTAATCAGATTGTTGCTTGTGTTACTTATCTTCTGCAGATATGGAGAACATCTCACTTTATTAAATGTGTCCTTGTTCAAAGATTGTTACAGTGATATCATCTGGATAACAGAAATGCTGTCCATGGTGCTGAAAATACGCAAAAATACAAAAACATGTAAAAGTATGCAACAACATAATTACACTAACAATTTACAGTAAAATAATCTTTGTGTAGTCACTGACGGAGACTTGTATTCTGATTATCTAAAACGTACTCTTTAACATGTGTGATTAAACCTAGTGATATAGAACAAACACATAATGTCATACCCGTAATACACTAGATGTGTCTATTTTATGTAAGCTTTATATGACCAGAATACTACTACTTGTCAGTGACTATATACATTTTTGTGGATGCCTCGATTTATAGTGAGTTTGAATAATTAGTAGTTTCTCTTCTTCAACAATTTTATTTTGCATTGTTTTGTGCTGTTTGTGCAGTAAACATTGCTTGCTTTTGCAAATACTAGGCAGCATAGAGGGACATTGGTTAACAGTGCTGTCTTAGAATGCTGGTGTCATGGGTTCAACAAGGGCCCTTTTTGTGTGGAATGTGTATATTCTTCCAGGGTTTGTCTGTGGGTTTCCTCCGTGTACTCCGGTATCCTTTGACAGTACAACAGAAATATTAGTAGTTTAATTGGCTTCTGACAAATATAACCCTAGTGTTTGTGTAGTGATAGAGAGTTTAGACTGTAAGCTCCAACAGGCAGGGACTGATGTGAATGATTACATATTGTACAGAGTGCATAATGTGATCAGCACTATATAAATAAACAATAATAAATACCAGAGTCCAAATTAGTTTCTCCATAGGCAATTGTTCTTTCTTCCCCCAGAATGCTCTTTAAGCTAGAGCTTCTATTTGTTTCATCATAGGGCAACAAGCTCCCTTCAGCTAATGATTTTACTTGTAGGCAGCTGCTTGTCATACATGAAGATAAAGTCATATGTAGACATAGCGGGAAGAAATCTGTAAGCAATGTACTGGTAATATAGATCCTGTGAAATTATATGTTGAAGATTATTGTTTTCAGCCTGGTATGTTCTTCCATGTGCAGCAGCTGTTCAGGATATACTTGAAAGACTTAGGGCTAGATTTACTAAACTGCGGGTTTGAAAAAGTGGAGATGTTGCCTATAGCAACCAATCAGATTTTAGCTGTGATTTATTTAGTGCACTCTACAAAATGACAGCTAGAATCTGATTGGTTGCTATAAGCAACATCTCCACTTTTTCAAACCCGCAGTTTAGTAAATATACCCCTTAAAGTGGAGCTAAACTGAATGTGGAAATGAAACTTTTCTTGTCTGAGTAGCTCGCTCAATATCAATCCTATACTCTGCATTTCCTTATATAAATGATCTGTGGGGACTGTGAAATCTTCACATTTTCTGGTTATTTTTTTAAACTGTGTCCACAGTGACAATCTGTAGTAGTAACCTTTTACTATACAAGTGGAAAGAATCTAAAAATGTTTTTAAATAACAATGGAATCACTAGACTTTTTAAATGTATATTACATTAAAACGTTCTTTTATTTTAGATGTAAAAATTATTTTTTTTGTTTGTTTTATTTACTTAAAAATGTTTTTCTGTGGTCTCTGAAGAATATATCCAATTTATGGTCATTCTCTATTGTCTTCAGTCAGGAAAATGTTCTACTTTTTTAATATAGAGTGCCGATTCAGTCCGAAAAAAACATAATCTAGTGCATTACTTGTATTCTATACAAGTGATATACAGTATTATTATGGGGTTAGGTAAGACATGGCGATTTTTTATACTTTAGCTTATGAAGTTACAGAAAAAGATGGCGGTATGCAAAGCATACCAATCCTACAGTCGAGTTAGGGCCACATTTAGATCACCATTTATTACATTTCCCTCATGTGATCCCTGTTTCAGACTGTACTTGTGGAATAAACCACATGTTATGCAGTTTCTGTAAACATTGCATATTTTTATTATTTAGGACTTCGATATATTTTATAAATGTTTGAAAATAATTTCTAGGGACACGGTGTTGCTAGACAGGGCACTTTACCTGTAAGTGTAATTAGTATGAGACCGGGCTCCATATTTCCCAACATGACCACTAAAAATTGCACTTCACCCCCAATAACAGGGAGTATATCTGCCGCTGAAAGTGACAAGCCCTGAATACCCATTCACCTCTCTCTCTCTGTTTGTGAGGTAAAAAGAATGCGTTATGAATTTGCCTTTAATAAACTCCAAAGTAGGCTGTTATTGCATAGTTGCCTACTCTCCTTGAATGTCCGGGAGACTCCCGAATTTTTGGGAGTTCTCCTGGACTCCCGAGAGAGCAGGCAAAAATCCCGGATCCAGCTGTCCCCGTTGTTGTAGATGGTGGGGGCGGGGCTAAACGCGCCGTCGTGGCCCGCACCCCCTGCTGCGATTGGCTAGAATTGTCTAAGATTGACAGGGGCGGAGCCTAATGGCGCACCACGCGTGGCCACGCCTCCTCAACGGACCCCCTCCCGGACAGCTGCCTTCAAAAGTAGGTATGTATGTGTTATTGGCACAAGAGGATCCAGAGTTGTAAAAATACATTTTGCCAGTAGAAAGTTATTGACTATTTGCTTGTTACACATCTGACCACATATATTCCCTCATATCACACCGCTGTTTCCTATTTTAAAATGACAAAGTAAGGTTTTCCTCCAGCCGAAGTACACATAGCATAGAGGCCATACAAAAACGCTTGTCAGACATCATTTTCCGCTGCCATTTCTTGTCAGTGTTGACATATTACAGTGACATATGCACGGTGCTTCAGGCTATTCTGTTTTGTCCTAATCGTGAAGCATCATTTGCATTTATGCAAATTTCCGGCTTGTTCAATTGAAAAATAATGTAACTAAATCCATGTTAAAGCACTGTCAATATAAAGACAATATTGTTAACTCTTCTGGTAATCTTGACATATACCCTGATTTCAAAGCTGGCACTATAATATATATTTATTCAATACTACAGGCATCCAGAAATGATCATTTTAGTTTATTTTGGAATATTTGAGTGCATTAGTTATACACACAATAGATGTGTTCTGCCCTTTCCTTACATTACAGAAATAACATTTTTTTAAATGAAATGTTGCCTTTAAATTGTGTTGAATTGCTAGAATTCTGTTATAATGTACTGTAATGTCACATCATCTGCTATGTAGTTGCGGACAATGAATCTGTCATTAATAAATCTGGGTTTATGCCAGTTGCAAAAATTATCACAGTTACTTAATTACAAAGAAAGACTTATATTATTCACATCATGATTTGTACAAGTTTATAACCATAAGCCTAAACTGTTAACTTCTATGCCAGATAATGTAAAAATAATGACTGTGAACTCTTTTGTTCAATGTTCTAAAAGAAGGAGATTTTGGATTTATAAATCACTAAATATTTTCTGAATTTAAGTGTACCTGCCATGTGGTTTTGAAACATCTGGCAATAATGCTATAACCTGAGTAAAGGCCTACAGTGACTTTACAAATATTACCACATACACAATTTTTGAAAAAACTTGTTCTAAAGCTCTGCATCTGAAGCAAATGAAAAGCTTATCTTAAAATATCTCAGGCTTCCTGCAGTGTGATGACATCACATAAAGGTTCTTAGACACTGAGGGTCTGAGTCATTAAGGAAAGCAAGCAAAAAAAGAAGTAAATTTGCACCTCGGCAAAACCATGTTGTATTGGAAGGGCAGGTAAATTTATAATGTGGGGACAGATTTATAGTTGGGGTAAGGCATGTCCTAGATCAACTTTTAAATTTCAGTGTTAAAATAAAGCTATCAGGTATTTTTGTGCTACATGATAAAGCAGCCAGCATTTTCCTTATGTGCAAAATAATAAATTAACTTGCACCCCTTACTTTGTAATATGGTTTGTCCGGGAGCAAACTTACTCCTTTTTTTTGCCTTGCTCTCCTTAATGATGAATGAAATGAGTGAGAATGCCTCTGCCATATATAGCAAGTTCATACTCTCATAACATTTACACCTGCTGATTTAATTCAGATCTATTAAACGTGACTATAGAGGGCATACATGTATGTGTGAGGGCATACATGTATGTGTGAGGGCATATATGTATGTGTGAGGGCATACATGTATGTGTGAGGGCATATATATATATATATATATATATATATATATGTGTGTGTGAGGGCATACATGTATGTTTGAGGGCATACATGTATGTGTGAGGGCATATATGTATGTGTGAGGGCATACATGTATGTGTAAGGGGATACATGTATGTGTAAGGGGATACATGTATGTGTGAGGGCATACATGTATGTGTGAGGGGATACATGTATGTGTGAGGGCATACATGTATCTGTGAGAGGAAACATGTATGTGTGAGGGCATACATGTATGTGTGAGGGCATATATGTATGTGTGAGGGCATACATGTATGTATGAGGGGATACATGTATGCGTGAGGGGATACATGTATGTGTGAGGGCATACATGTATGTGTGAGGGCATACATGTATGTTTGAGGGCATACATGTATATGTGAGGGCATATATGTATGTGTGAGGGCATACATGTATGTGTAAGGGGATACATGTATGTGTGAGGGCATACATGTATGTGTGAGGGGATACATGTATGTGTGAGGGCATACATGTATGTGTGAGGGCATACATGTATGTGTGAGGGCATATATGTATGAGTGAGGGCATACATGTATGTGTGAGGGCATATATGTATGTGTGAGGGCATACATGTATGTGTGAGGGCATACATGTATGTGTGAGGGCATACATGTATGTGTGAGGGGATACATGTATGTGTAAGGGGATACATTTATGTGTGAGGGCATACATGTATAAGGGCATACATTTATGCACATTGCTCTTAATGTCCCAACACAACCCCTCAATGGGGTCTGGATCTCCTCCAGGTGCTCAAATTTCCTCCCACACTCCAAAGATATACTGGTAGGTTAATCGGCTTCAGCCAAAATTAACCTTGGTGTATATGTGTGTATCCATGTGGTAGGGAAAATATATTGGAAGCTCCACTGCGCAAGCACTGATGTGAATGATTAAAGATTATCTGTAAAGTACTACATAATATGTAGGTGCTAAATAAATAACTTATTAAATAATAGCTATGTGTATGTCCACTTTATGTTGCCGATTTACACTTGAAAAGTAAATAATCACATACAAATCTTCAATCATTTTCATTTCACTCTACAATGCAACAGCCTAAATTCACAATGTTCAATAAGAATGATGGCAGACAGAAAAGATACCACGTTACCACAGTAAGAATGATGGCAGGTAGAATAGATGCCACGTTACCACAGTAAGAATGATGGCAGGCAGGATAAATACCACGTTACCACAGTAAGAATGATGGCAGGTAGAATAGATACCACGTTACCACAGTAAGAATGATGGCAGGTAGAATAGATACCACGTTACCACAATAAGAATGATGGCAGGCAGGATAAATACCACGTTACCACAATAAGAATGATGGCAGGCAGGATAAATACCACGTTACCACAGTAAGAATGATGGCAGGCAGGATAAATACCACGTTACCACAGTAAGAATGATGGCAGGCAGGATAAATACCACGTTACCACAATAAGAATGATGGCAGGCAGGATAAATACCACGTTACCACAATAAGAATGATGGCAGGTAGAATAGATACCACGTTACCACAATAAGAATGATGGCAGGCAGGATAAATACCACGTTACCACAGTAAGAATGATGGCAGGCAGGATAAATACCACGTTACCACAGTAAGGATAAATACCACGTTACCACAATAAGAATGATGGCAGGCAGGATAAATACCACGTTACCACAATAAGAATGATGGCAGGCAGTATAAATACCACGTTACCACAGTAAGAATGATGGCAGGCAGAATAGATACCACGTTACCACAATAAGAATGATGGCAGGCAGAACAGATACCACGTAACCACAATAAGAATGATGGCAGGCAGGATAAATACCACGTTACCACAATAAGAATGATGGCAGGTAGAATAGATATAATGAGTATAGTCACTATGGTGCTTAAGTAGATATTGAATAGAAGACCTATGTGTGCTCTTAGTAAATTGCAGAGTGTTTATTTATTAATGCCGTGGTTCAGTGACCCAGATGAGAAACACCTTGTATTGTGGACCTAACATTCACTCAGCTCAACTGACAGTGAAGAAGGTCATGAAAAAATGATGAGACTGCAGATGTTAAAGATGCAAGTCTGCCGAGACATCCAGCAACACAGTGGTCAGCGGTGAACTGCAGGAACTGAAATCAATGGCTAATCTAACATTACAAACATTAATTTGGGTCAAACATGCCTCAAATTCCTTCTCTGAATCAGTTATGTCAGACTGAGGTAAAGAAATTCTCTTTGGTTGACATAGGTTTCTTAAAGGAAGTATATTATACTTTCTTACTACATGTGATCACATTCCATGTTTTATACATGTTTATTTTTGGTGGCTGTGTAAAGTACTTGTGCACACACAGTGGAGACAGCTTGTAACCTGAACCCTATATTCAGTCTGTCAGCACCCTGGGAACTAATGACATCATTGTGAAGTCACTAGTTTCTAAAGAATTGATAGGATCACATTATCATGGATATTGGTTCTGTTCATACAATGCATCCTCTGCGGATGGCACGGGGAACAATTTCGTAGGTTTATATTTTGCTTGTTATTTAATAAATAAGGTAGATGTTGAAAAATATTAAAAGATAGATTAATTTAGAGTGTCATCTCAATAAGAGCTCCAGGGGATATTAAAAGCCTTTTAAAACTTATGCTCTTTGATCTTCATGATGAAGCTCTTGTTTGCAAATGCATTATCCAACTCTGAGACCTCTCATAGAGATGTGATTTTTGTTTTTTAACCAATCAAAACACTTTATTTGTACATATGTCTGACTATTGAAGGTAACTGATAGCTCAAGGGTTTATTTAGGTGTGTGTTAGCAGTTAATTACATAGAGCAAGCATCAGAGTATTTTTAGTTTACATTAGGTGCTATGTTTTATTGCTTAGTGCAGCAGTGAGCAAAGTGTGTGTCGCGGCTCAGAGGGGTGCCACGGCGCTGTCACAGGGGTGCTGTCACAGGTTTTTGTGGATTTTTTTTTATAGACTACAGTTTTCAAACCAGAATATCAGCATTCTAAGTGAAATGATAAAAAACTTAAATACATTTCAGAAGAGAAGGAATTCCATAAAACTGGAGGAAGCACAAAGTGGAGGTACATTGTCTTTATAATGGAGGTAAATGAACTCCATATATGTCATTTATAGAAGCAAAATTTCCTGGTATTCTGGATGTAAAATTTGTGGTACTTTATATATTTTATACTTTATAATCTTCAGATAATTTACCTCCATGTTATGAGCCACTAACCTCTACTTTCCACTGCCTCCACTTGTATAAAATGTGTGTGAGCACTACTGTATTTTGGGTGTTTGCTTTTACTGGAATAGTGTCAAGATGCTTAAAGTTTCCCCAAACCTCTGGCACATAAAGGGGGCCCTTATATAAGATTTTGTGTTCAGGCTGTGCCCTGCCTGTGCACAGCCATAGGTGCCGTCTACCTGTGTCCCATTAGTCCAATCTTTTTATTAAAACAACATTTTTCATTCAGTGTTGAGTAACTGCTCATTTGATTGGCGCATTGTGTTCAGCCAATGCAGGAGAGTGAGAGGACAAAGGAGCTGTGTGTCAAACATATCTGTGGTCTTTCACATTCAAACAGTCTTATGTTGGATCTCTATATACAAATTCCTTCACAAAATCTTCTCCTATTATATTGCATATAGCACACAAGAGATGCTCTACAATACTGTTATCTCTACAACTAGTGCTTATCTTGCCCTATTCTGGGTGTCATCATCATCACCATTTATTTATATAGCGCCACTGATTCCGCAGCACTGTACAGAGAACTCATTCACATCAGTCATGCGCACATCTATATAAACACATTTTCCCTGGTCTTCAAGAACTGCCTAAACCTACAATAATTTCACTCAATTTATTATATACAAAAAAAAGTATTTTCAACCAGATAATTTTAAATTTAAGTTCATGTCATCCATGCTTTGTATGTAATCCAGGGGGTAAATGTATTAACCTGCGATTCTAGCAAATCACTGATATTCAGCGGCCAAATTTAAAAAGGCAATGTGTTTAAAGGCAAAACTTACCTTTTAAACACATTGCCATTTTAAATTTGTCCGGCATAGTCGCAAAATATCAGCAGTTTGCTGCAATCGGATACTTACCTTCAGAATGTTGCTCTACAAACATTTGTCCTATTTCTAGTGTATGTTCTTTATTCTCACAACTATATTTCATACACCAATATTAGGGCCTTATTAGCTCATGTCTTACTCATACTAAATTTCTGGTGCTCTGTTCTACCCACTTGTTTCCAAGCCTGACCTTGACAATGGAAAGAAGCTCACAATTAGCAAGCAGGAAATCCTATATCACTATACCGTGGGTGGGCAATCATCCATACGCCAGTTATTGCCCAACTCTGCTCTATCAGTGTTAATATGTACTGTGCACAGAGAAGAGCGCACACTGGTAGCAGTACCATGGAAGCCATCTTATTCAGTGAGCTTTGTTCTACTTTGGCTTGAAAAAATGTAACACTTTGTTGTATTTGGCCCTTCAATACAGTCATTGTTCAAAGTTCATAAATGTAGCACAAAATGTTCCCATCCCAAATCCATAAATATATCATCTATAATTTATGTAATACGTGTTGAATTATAATGTCTTTCCCAGTTGGCTTCAAACAACTTGATATTCTTCAGCACTGTATAATCAATATATTCTTGTTAGTATATTGCTGTAAAAATCATTGTGATGTATGTCTATAATGTGTACTTGTCTCTGCAATATACTGTATAAAATTATATACGACTTTCAAAATCAATGCATACACAATGTGTGGTCGATCTGTTGGCTAGTAGGGTACAGGTGTAGAGTTTTAATTATACCAAGGCAGCTTTTGGTCCTCCAAATGCTGCAGAACTACAAAACCCAACCTGGCATAGCATGCTGGGACTTTTAGTCCCACAAAAGGTACCTAAGTTTTAGACCACAGTCTGAGCAGGTATGTCTCATGTTGCGTATTGAACCGAAATACAGTATTATTGCCTGTTCAAATGTTTCCTGAGTATATTCAAACATAAATGTTCACCCTTAGGTCTGGAAGACTGTTCTTTGGACCTGAGATTTGCTTCGGGCCAGTTTCTGCTTATAAATAAAATATATAGGAGCTGGTATACAGAAGATTGCAGGGGGTAAAGACAAGTTTAACTGGCAAGCGTATTAGCAGATAATACCCTCAAGTACAGTCAGAATCTCCTCCATCAGGGAGTTATTTACATAGCACACTGATTATTTTGCTTTATTAATGAATTATTCCCACACACGACTACGCGTGGCATGTGCCCTGGTAAGCCTCCATTGTGACGTACGCAGAATCTCCTTGATCTCCTTCTGGCTATTGCTAGCTTTCAGTAAGCAGGAATAAACATGTTCCTACATAACAGTATCCTATTCTCCCCCCGCCAGGCCGAGAGCCCTGCACTCCCTCTCTCTGCAGAAGTGTGTATACACTAATAGGGTTACATTAACCCCACATGATTAGTGGGACCATTATATCCTGCAGGATTTGCAGGACAGAATATGTAAAGAGCCATGGAACAGAATTCACTGGGGAAACAGAAAACTCATCTAAACGTTTTCCGTCATTTATCACCTGGTTTGTAGCTATAATGAGCCTTACATCCCTTCAGTAAAGTTGTTAGAGGCCTGGATTCCTGAAGGACAGAGCTAGGAGCACCAAGAGGGAAGAGTATGTCTGTTTCTCAGGCATCCTTTTTTTTTTTTCGGCTCGGCGCAGCAGGATCAGCCCCACTGATAGAATGTGCTGGTTGTCATGGCAACACCCTCCAATGCTTCATCCACGAAAGATTAGCTCTCACTGTGCAGAGGAGAGAAATTCAGGAAGTCAGGCTAATCCCCGGGTGCACAGCGAGAGAAAGGTTGGATCATGCCCGGGGGATGCCACATCTGCATTGATAGATTTGGCCAGCCAGAGAAGATGGTATTTAAGCTGAAGAGCAGAATTCTACTGTCATAGGAGGGAACAGAATACTAAATGAGGGCAATAGTCTTGGTGGTGACTGTCCCATGACAGCAGTTAGAACTGGCAGAAGGGGTTTCGGAGTAGAACGTGAATAAATCACCTGGCGCTGAATATATGGAAAAAGAAAGTCTTCCATATTAGGGTCACAAACTGTGTACAGGGGAAACGGCAATACTACAATAAGCAGATACTTAATTAGAAACTTAGTTACATTTTATCAGTTATTTAGCACTGGTATCAAAATTCACACAACAGTTCATGGTCATAGTATTTAATTTTTTAATAGTTTTGTTTGGAGCTTTGAAATCCTGGTATTATCTGTTTATTGTTCTGTACTGTATTATTTGTTTATAGTTCTGTACTGTATTATTTGTTTATTGTTCTGTACTGTTTTCCCTGTATGGTCCACTGCCTGTATTCTGTACAGTGCCGCGGAAATCTTGTGGCGCCCTATAAATAAAGGATAATAATATTTATGTACAGCAATTTTTGAACAACAGATGGCCCCACGGATTACTGCGACCTGCTGAATCTTCCCCTGTGGACCCTGCTCCTTCCTGCTCTATGCCCTGTTGGCCCTTTCTCTGCTTACGTAATAAGTGCTGGGGGTGAAAGTGATGTTTGGCTTGACATCATCAGACAACAGTGACCCGCCAATATTAGCCGCTACCTCAGACCTTATTTAATAAGGGCTGAGATAGCTGGTGATGTGTGGGGAATCATAAAGCAGGAAAATTAGACTGAACTTGATTGTGATTTGTGCTTTCTTCATTAAAGTAACATAACAATAAAGTAGTATTTGCATTCCAGCTCATATACCACTAGCAGTACACCACAAGGCCCTATAGCAACACGTTGGAGGGTGCCCAGCAGGGGCAGATTGGCCATAGGCCTTACCGGGAATTTTCCCGGTAGGCCGGGGGCCTAATGAGGCAGACCGTAGGCTGCTTGATGGGAGGTTTTTCATTACATTTTTTTTGCCTTGTTTTTTTTTTTTTTTTTACCTTTGTGTGCCGGCCGACAATCAGGGCCAGCCTAACATGGGGACGGATTGTAGGAGAGGGGAAGAGGGGTTCCAGCGGGGGAGCATCCTTGTGTCTGGTCCTTGTGCCGTCTCATGTGTACAGTGCAGGAAGCGCGGCTGGAGTAAGGTAAGTGTAAGTGTGTGTTATGTCAATGTAGTGTGTGTCAGTGTTATATCACTGTAATGGGGGTGAGGACAGGGGGGCTTATGTCAATTTAGTGTGTGTTAATGTAGTGTGTGTTATGGCAATGCAATCTGTGTGTGGGTAGTGGAGACTTATGTCAGTATAGTGTGTATGGGCAGAGGGGCTTATGTCACTATAATGGGGGTGAGCGCAGGGGGCTTATATCACTGTAATGGGGGTGAGCGCAGGAGGCTTATGTCACTGTATTGGGGGTGAGGGCAGGGGGCTTATGGCAATGAAATGGGGGTGAGGACAGGGGGGCTTATGGCAATGAAATGGGGGTGAGGACAGGGGGGCTTATGGCAATGAAATGGGGGTGAGGACATGGGGACTTATGGCAAGGAAATGGGGGTGAGGACAGGGGGGCTTATGGCAATGAAATGGGGGGAGGAAAGGGGGGCTTATGGCAATGAAATGGGGGTGAGGACACGGGGACTTATGGCAAGGAAATGGGGGTGAGGACAGGGGGGCTTATGGCAATGAAATGGGGGGAGGAAAGGGGGGCTTATGGCAATGAAATGGGGGTGAGGACAGGGGGACTTATGGCAAGGAAATGGGGGTGAGGGCAGGGAGGCCTATGAGAATAAAATGGGGTGAGGGCAGGGGTGCTTATGAGACTGAAATGGGGGAGAGGGCAGGAGGGCATAGATCAATGAAATGGGGGTGAGGGCAGGGGGCCTTAGGGCAATGAAATGTGGGTGTGAGGTAGGTGGTGACTAATGGCTGATCGTGGGGCAATTTAGTTTAATAGTGGGGCCTTTTATGTTATGATGAGGAGGCACGATTTTTAATTTAATGCTGGTTTGGGGATATTAATTGAATGTGAGGCTGAGTTTGGGGAGGAGGGCTATTTATTAAATGTGAATACGAATAATTTAATGGCAGGAATGTTTTGGAAAATGGTTATATTTATTCAACTTAAATGCTATTTATTGCTGGGCCTGTTTAGAGGTAGGGAAATAGGTTAATTTATTAAATGGGAATACTATTAATCTCAGCGGTAATTGTTTGAACACCGAGGTAAGTGATTTTAACGTTGTTTTCACTCATTCTGGAGCAAATTAACTTTACCCCTTATTCAAATTTATTTTTAATGCACCATTTTGTTAGTGAAAACGGTACCATCGCGGACAAGTGGATGATCCATTAAAAGTATAGGGAGGGAGGGAGAAGCGTTAAAAGCTATTCAATACTTTTTTAACGCAGCGCGGTAATCTGTCAAATCGCCACATTTATATCGCACCTCTAATGGCTGCAAAAAATTAAAAACATAAGAAATCTATTGAAATCATAATAATGTAAATAAAAAAGAAAAATTATGTTTCTCAGTAATGCATAACATGGAAAAGGTGATTATTATTTTTTTTACAAAAAGAATGTAATTTTTTTTTTATAAAAGACATACACATGACACAGTAATCACTAATTAATATATGTATGTATGTACTAATATGTATGTCCTAATGTGTTTTGACATGGTATAGATAATTGTATAGTAAAAAACAGTAAAAAAAACAGTATAGTAAAAAAAAGTACTATATGTACATATTATAAAATAGAAGGTTGTGGAACGCAATACAAATGTATGCCAATGCATTTTTTTTTATTATAGATGACCGAGCTAAACCCTCCCCTCAACTCCCCTAAAAATTTGCAAGCACCAATGCTTAAGGAGCGGTGCGGCATTACCTGTTTTTAAATTGATTAGCATGATTTTTTTACGCTGCAGTACCTAAAAACGGTCGCACACGCTGGTCAAAACCTGCGCGGAGAATTTAAATTTTTTAACGCTGCGAGAAAAAAAAATACTGCGGTCAATTGAATTCCCCCCCAGTGATTGTAATTTATTACAGGCAGTGGCGGATGCAGTGTGTGTAGAATCTATAGCCACCTGTTACCTGTGGACCTTATAACCGCCACACCCCATGCAAAAGTGGTAGTTCCCCCACTGACACTATTGTGAAATGAAGTTCTGCTGACAGCATTAATAGAATGTATCTTTTGTGACCTGAATACAGCTGCACAGCTAACATTATTATGTGTATGTAAATACAGAAGCTAAATAGTAAGTTGGTTGTTGAAATACGTGACCGGTCTAAGCGCCCGTGTTCCATCAGCTTTAAGATGCCCATACGTATTGCCATTTTGAGTGCCACTTAGATCTCCCCCAAAATGAAAGCATCTAGGTTTCATTACGGACATTAATTCAGCCAGATGATGACCGTGTTTGAAGACCTCGTCTGACTGTGCGAATGGGGACCCTTCGTATCTAATAGCTCACTAGTAGGTATGATTGAATGTTTGGATTTTTTGGGGTACCTTAGTTCTGCCTAGTTATTCAATCACTTTTTCCTGTATTTAGTTCCATGGACTGTGGTCACAGCAGGAATTCTCAGATCTCAGTATGTTCTCCAGAATCTTTCTTATGGCTTCTTTTGTACATAAACATAACAAAGTAGTTTAATCAGCTAAAAAAAACTATTATTACTAGCAATCATTTGCTCAAACATGTAGCGCATAACCATATAATATTTCAGTATTGCTGAAGAGTTACAGTAAATATTACTTATAATATATGGAAAACAGTAAATGATGTCCGAAACGACTTGGCTTACATGGACCAAGATCTCACATTAACTGCATAAACTATGACTTAGTCCACTTACAGAGAGGTTACAACACTTGTCTTACTTCCGACTTCCATTAGTAGTGTTTATATTATTATAATCTACCATACATTATATAGGGAATAATATACTAGCTACTGTAACTAAGGATCGTAGAAGTCACTGAAGAAGACTGTGACCATACTGTATGAAGTTCACAGAATTCTAAGCAATGCAAAAAAGAACTACACCATATACGTATAGAGGCGACCTAATCAGAAACTGGGACTTCTGTTTTGTTTTTGTATCAAAGCAGACCAAATTTTGTTAAGTGTGTTCAGGGAAAACAGGATAAATGTATGTTCTAATATCCTTATTATTTTAATTGTGGGGCATGCATGTTTTTGTAAATGTTTAAGTGAAATATTGATGTCTCCGCCATTCTTTCAAACCACCCCAATGATCTGCTTCATTGTAAATGTCCCCCCATCAAAGGTCCATCCCCAAACTGTAAAGCTGTGTACACACTACAGGGTTTTCAGCCGATTATCGGTCCAATCACACGATAAACGACTGTTCTGCCAGATATTGCATTAGTGTGTACACTGCAATGATTAGTGATCGGCATTCCAAAGCACATCGTATTGTTTCATTTGATTTTCAAACTGAACTGAAAATCTTGTTCAGCAATGGAATAATGTTGTTACAATCCAGCAGTGTGTATACACTCATGATCAGGATCACAATAGAGTTTACAGAGTCATGGTCTTTTCAGCCGATGGTTATGACAGATGAAGAGCACAGATCTGAGGGTAAATCTTGTACAATGTTTATAGTGTGTACACATGAATCAGCATGCTGATCAGGACTTTATTTTTTTTTTATCAGTCTTTGGTAAAATTGTTATAGATAACACATCGGGCAAAAATTTCTGTTGCTGGACCCCCAACACAAACACTCGCTGCTACTTCTATAAGAGTTATAAGTTGGTATTAATGTGTTAATGTTTTGTTTAATTAGAGTTACATATAATAAGCTATTTTATGTTAATGTATACCAGGAAATCTGTTGAGGTGTATTTGCATGTTTATTGTCTTTTATATAAAAGTGTTTTGTTTTGTCATATTTATTGGCATATGGCATGCTATGCATGTGCTTGTTTAATTATAAATTTATTTTTACATATATTAGCTGTGTATACCTTTAATTAAAACTTGTGCTTTAGCTGGATTTTTTTTACATGTTGCAAAGTATTTTAGGAAAATGCACAACCACGTGTGACATGAGCACGCACTTAATTTATTTTATCTTGAAAAAAAAAAAAATATTAACACTATTAGAGAAAGGTCTTGCTCAATAAAATAAACTGGTGCATGCAGCTCACTCTGTTCCCTGTTGATGATGGATTGGCATTGGAAGACAGCAGTGCCACCTACTGGGCTTCACTAAGATAAGCAGCAGAGCTGGAGTTGAAGCCCTCTGACATTTTGCTTAGTGAATGCATCATAATAGCCGTCTGCAATGCAAAATCTTTTGCAATTTGTGCATGTATCAGATGATTTTCTGTGCTGTGATTCATGTACCCAGGGGTATCAAATTCTACTTTACTGTTTTTGTTATGTTCATAGCATCTCTATAGCCACAAAATATATTCAGAGTTGAAGATTTTTCACGTATTTTCGTTTAGCATTATTATTATTATTTGTTAGTGTTTAATTATAGGGTATGGGCTACCTGTAAAATGTATGTCACAGCCCTACGCAACATCCAAAGACTTAATCACCTTGTAATGCTTTCGGCACAGCAGACACACAGGCTGAGAGTATCTAATGGGCTATTTTTAGCTGTAAACCATGGCTAATCCACAGCTGACTTTGGTCTCCTTCCCCTTTCACTCCACTTGATCTTCTGTCTCCTTACAAAAATCATCCTGTGACAGTGCAGGGCTGATACATTCATTGAATCACTATGTGCTCTGTGATGTAATGCAGAGCTATGGAACAGACTAAGGGGTCTATTTATTAATCTGATTTTACAGCAAAATCCCCCGAAGATGACCGTTTTCAGGGAACAGGACCATTTTAAAGTAAAGTTGCCATTTATTAATAGCATACTTGCCAACTCTCCTGGAATATCCGGGAGACTCACGTAATCCGGGTCGGTCTCCCGGACTCCCAGGAGAGCAGGCAATTCTCCCGATTCCCGGCCAGCTCTGCAAAGTAAATGTAGGGGATGGGGCTTATTGGCGTCATGTGCGCTTAATTGTGGCCCCGCCTCCGAGTTTTATTTGATGAAAAGGGGGTGACAGCTTTGGGGGCAGAGCTAAGGACACAATTCTTTGAGCCTCGCCCCCACACACCCACCTGCCCCCTGGACCTCCCGGGACACAAGTTGCCAATGTTGGCAACTATGATTAATAGAGCATCGCAGCAGATAGATAGATATCTGCTGCAATGCCCTATTAATAAATCCAACTTTATCTTTGCCCTTTTCTGTAAATTCCAAAGCAGTCCCCGTAGATGCCTATGGGCAGTGGCGCACGCAGGGGGGGTTTCTGAGTCTCTAGAAACCCCCCCCCCCTGCGCTAACTAAGTGGCCACTGTCCTATACAGCAAAGAAGCTTCTTAGCTCCGCGGCTGCTGTATAGGACAGCGCTGGCGAAACGGAGCTGCTGCACATGCGCGGGCGCATGCGCAGCAGCTCTCTCTCTGTTTTTTTGGGGGGTTTTTTTGGGGGGGCGACAATCCTCCGTGCGCCCCTGTATGGGGTCTGCTATTTTGCACTAGTTAAGTTCCAAAAATCAAAGATTTTTCGGAACTTGTGCACGATGACTACCGCCAGCCATTGAAGCCTATGGAAAGAGCATTACGGTAGAGGGATCTTCAGATCCCTCACCGCATCTTACTACTCTCCCCTCCTGTCACTATCGCAAAGGTGGTCTCTTTGTGATAGTGACCATAGAGGAATAAGCAGACAGGTCTTTGCAGGAACAGCAGTTTTTCGTGACTGCTGTTCTTGCTGAAGTTTTTTTAATAAATACAATATTTTAGTCCTTATCTTTGGTTAAACCGAGGTGATTAATAAATATGCCTGTAAATTCTGTTTGGTTGAATTTCTGAGTTTAAGCAGAAACTGTGAAAAGCAAAATTACTCTCTTGCTGCATTTGCAGACACACTTAACAAACCTGTAATAAAACACAGTGTAGTAAACAATAAGTCTATAAAAAAAAGTGCACTGGGTTCTCAAAAGTTATGGTTGAAAGAATTCCAACATGCTTGAGATGAACTCGGACTGAGGACGGAATAAACTTTTATTACCTGGAACACACAATTTGGCACTACTGTATCTCTCCTGTTGCTTATTTTCCTGCAAGGTATGGAGGCCAATTATTAAATACAGGAGTGTTATCATGGGGAAAGAAGATCCTGTTACCTCTTGTGGCTTCTGTTTTATTATTATTTCCTCTTATATAGGCAATCCATATTCTGTTTACTTACCATTAGTGCTTGTTTTACACCTCTTTGTATTTAAACATCACTGAGTTGCGCAAGCGTGAAAAAGTACAAACAGATACTTTAAGTCTTGTACAGAAGAGCATTCATTTTAGGCGTTTCATGTGTATTATTCCAGCCTAGTAAACAAACTCTGGTCCTGATCGTCTAATAAATGTTAGTGAATGGACCTGTGCAGAAACACTTTCTGACAACCGTTGGCTTTGTTACATAATTAGGACGCTATCTTCAGCGTCCAGCAGAATAATGCTAGATAAAATAAAATGGAGGTCTATGGGAGATCCTGTTCAATACACTGTACACTGTGCTGTAAGGAAGCTTTGAGAACACCCTTCTAACGCTCTGTTAAATGCGAGAACAAAGAACAATATTTTTTCAATGCTTTTAACTAATGTTGTGTACAAGCCCTAAGCGTTTAAGAACCATTAAGCAGTGGCAAGGCTAGTTATACTCGGGGGATGCTGTGTGGAAGAGACATATTAGCACCAAAGCTGTATTTCTGCCCAAATGGAGCAAAACCACACACAAAAATGAAATCCGTATAATAAATATGTTTAAAGATTAATTTCCTGAGTATACATATGAAAGACACCAGAGATATATAAATGTTCAGTAGTAGATTTACTTAGTGCATCATTTCTCTCATTTTTGGGCGGAAAATAAAAATGTCTTTTTTCATTTTTCACCCAATTTCTGGCTAGATAGCCAATTAAGAAAAACACGGTTAGAATTGGAGAATGTGTTTTATGTATGTTGTGCACACACATTCAGCTGTTTACAAGGTTCTCTATGTGCAAGTGATAACAAACTGTTTTGAGCTCATAAGAGATTAAATAGAGATCACACACATTCACAGATTAAATTTATTAAACATGTCACTAGCTTGCTTTCATTCTGGGTCCTTGGAGGGATTGTTACTTTAAAATTTTATTTACTCAAAGTGCTTCTAGCAGACAAGCCAGCTCGCGATTAATTAAAATTAGAAGGTAGTTGACAAGCTAAAGCCACTTTCCTGCCCATTCATCACTGCTTTATCTACACAGAATGTTACTAAATAACTAGCTTGCCAACACAATAATATATAGGAGAACTATAATATTGCAACCTTTTATCGCTCTGCAAATAGATTGTATCTCAGCAGCACTTGAATATTATATATGATAATTTAAAGTGTATTGGCGTTACTAAAGAATAATTTAGTAACACCAATTTAGTAATTACCATCACCTACCGCTAAACACTGCTTGATGGGGTAATTTACTCAGTAGCGGTAGCCAAATGATAAGCTTCAAATTTAGACATGGCTGTGTACAGCAGAGTGTGAGAATGTATAGTGAGGTTGGTGATGGCAGAGGAGAAAAGCCCTGTGATGTTTCCTTTTACTAATGTAGTTCCAGGCCAGGGACAGCGATGCTGGTCTTGCTTCAGTAGCAGGGCCAGTGTTCTTCTCTGTAATGCAAAAATGTGTTGTTATTATCATAAAAAGAAAAAATATTAAAATGTGTGATCAAATGATTCTAATCTGGTTCTTCAGGCACATTTGAACAACTAGCTCACAGTGGTGTCCTCATCTTCTGCACCTCTGGGCAAAATAATGACACACACATAGTGATGAGAGTCATTGTTTAATATGATTTTCTGTCATGACTGACTAGATCAGATTTTTATTGTAATGTTATTTTATTTCCATAAAATCATCAGATATCTCTAAAGATAGCAGGGGGCTGAAATAAAAAGATTAAATGTGGAACTGTGTGGTATGAAGTACTAAAAAGGCGATGCCATCTTTCATGCATGAAAGATGGCATCGCCCTGTGAGTACTTTATACCGCACCAGCATTTAGAGCTTGAAGGCATATCACTATACAATGTTATGCTATTACTGCAGCCAGAGAGGCTGCTGATGTTATGATGTAATGACCAGCTACAATAATTACACATCATTGTGTAATGCTGTCATTTTAGAATGTTGGAAGCGATTTAAATGGTTTGCGATAGATGTGCTAGAGACAAAAAGAAGTAGATACATTTAACATAGGATATAAGCATGTTTGGTGGGGGTATGGTGTAGTATCTTGCTTGGGTGCACAGGCTGGTATAGTGCATGGGTAAAGATTGGCATTTTGTTAGGACATAGATTACTATTGTTTTGGGGCACAGGCTGTTATAATGTACTGATGACTGATATAATGTGTTGTTGCAAAAGCTGGTATAATGGGTTGGGGCACAGCCTCAAGTAATGGGTTCGGATAATGTTAGTTGAGACTGAGGTATTGTGCACAGAATGGTGAAATCACTGGCATTGCCCTTGTGTATGAATAAACCAATTTACTCAGTGCATTTCTGCAAAGCAAGTTTGTTAATCTGTCAGTCACTCTGTGTCTGCTTTGCTGGAGAAGCACCTTCCTCCTAAAGTAGCATCCTGCTGCAGAGGGGTGAAAGAGAACAGGGCAGACATATTTAGTTTGAACTCCCCAATTATTTAATTTATACTATTCACCTCAATAATACACAGCTTTTGACATATATTAATGTCAAAGAATTGCACACTGTGAGACTAAAATAGTTATTCAATTAGAAGAAATGATTCAAACCTCAACAAGGTTGATTCCATACAGCAAGAAATAAAAACACTTCCAATTTTTTTTAAATCATATTACATGACACAAAGATAAACTCAGATTTTCTGAAGGAGCATTCGTGATGTCAGTATTTAACACATAACAGCTCAAAATAATAAAGACAT
This sequence comes from Mixophyes fleayi, assembly GCF_038048845.1. NCBI lineage: Eukaryota > Metazoa > Chordata > Amphibia > Anura > Limnodynastidae > Mixophyes > Mixophyes fleayi. Next base: position 218,928,776 of record NC_134406.1, on the reverse strand, counting down.
GAATGTAAACAAGACAATGTATTTCTTCCCCCCCCCCCCCCACCCCAAGGCATATGCAGACCAGAGCAGACCCCTTTCCTGTTGATGTGGAGCTTATATGTAGATCGTTGGGTCTTGCATGTATATACAGGTAGTTGTATTACATAGACATTTCCAAATCTGTTCCCTAATGGGATGCTGCAAGGTGTTTATGAGGCTCTCACATGTTTCAAAAGACACATTGCCGGTGGTATTGCCAGCAACAGTTTTCACCCCATTTTGGAGACTGCCTGGTGGGAGAATACCCTGTATTGCCCACTCTGGGGTGTCCAATTTATCAGAGACAAATATTCACACAAGTCCAAAAATGCCTAAACATGGGGCAGGCCCATAGGCAGTGGTACATGTCCACAGATTCAGGTTACTATGCCCTGTGAAAAATATTTAAGAACATTGTTATATAGGCGGCTGCTCAAAAAGTGTTCTAACTGATTCTGACAATGTTTTTAAGTAAAGTACTTAACAGTCAAAGTAGGAAAGTGTTCCAGCCATTGAATTATTCCCAATTCGACTGCAGAGTGTCCAAAGGGAGTACACAGAAAGCCACAATGTACAGAGATAGACAGTGTTGGACTGGGGCATGAAGGGCCCACCGGGGGACTGCAACACTAGGGGCCCACCAGAGGGGGTGTGGTTAATCATAGAGGCAAGACCAGACACTAGAGGGGGAGTGGTCAGTCCACGAAGGACAGCTAGCACCTTAGTGTGGTATATAAAGAATGCAGTGTGTGTATAAAGAATACACAGTGTTGACCTGCCCCTTAGATTGGGCAGAACAGTCACCAAAAATCAGGATTGTCCTACTAGATCAGGGTTGGCTAACCTGTGACACTCCAGGTATTGTGAAACTACAAGCCCCAGCATGCTTTGCCAATATATGGCAGCTTATTGCTGTAAGGGTATGCTGGGACTTGTAGTTTCACAACACCTGGAGTACCACAGGTTAGCCAAGCCTGCACTAGACTCAGAACATTTGACAGACTGTCCTACCTGTTGTTGTCACTTTTACCACCTGTGGCTGCTGGTTTCTTTAGTTGCGGCTTGTCTGGATCCTGGAATGTTGAGGGCTCTATTTGGAAAAAATAATGGGTACATTTAGAAATGCCAACCATCCCTGCCATTAAATCAACAGCACCCACATTTAATAATTAGGTCTCTCTCCAGCCTCAACATTAAAGTAATAGTGCTCACATGTGATAAATAGATCTATTTCCCTCCAACCAACCCCAACATTAAATTAATAGTATTCCCATTTAATAAATAAACCTATTACCCTCCCTCCAAACAGCCCCAGCAATAAATTAATAGCATTTAAGTTTAAAACATCCATTTCCCACGACCATTCCTAGCATTAAATAATTAATATTCACATTTAATAGATAGCCCTCCTACCCACACTCAGCCCCACATTCAATTATAGACCCAAATCACCTCAGCATTAAAGTCCCATCACCCTCTCCCTATAGTGTTCTCTGTGCAGCCCCCCTCAATATAGTTTAGTATAGTCAGCCCCCCTATAGTTTAGTATAGATAGGCAGCCCCCTATGACACAGAGTAGTGCCCCCATAACAATGTTATGCCATACAGTAGTGCCCCAAATGTTATGCCACACAGTAGTGCCCCAATATTATGCCACAGAGTAGTGCCCCAATGGTATGCCACACAGTAGTGCCCCAATATAATGCCACACAGTAGTGCCCCAATGGTATGCCACGCAAGTGTCCCCAATTCAGACACACACACATTATATATATATATATATATATATATATATATATATATATATATTTACATGCGTCCTTTATCAAATACTTAGTTTGCTACATTCGGGGGCCATTTAGATGGGGTCTGCTGTATGTTTGTATCCCCCGTTTCCCTCAGACTAGGACTTCTCTGCCGTTTTGTGTTTAAAAAAAAACCAAAACAGGCTGTCTGGCAATGAGTCTCTTACCTGTGAAATGCTCCGGCAGGCTGCTCCTCTGGGCGTCCGCGACAGGCAGACAACTCCTCCTCCCCTGCTGAAGATTAAAACACACTACCACGCAGGGGCAGAGAGCCCAGACACGGCTCTCTGCACCTGCGCGGTAGTGTGTTTGTTACACTGCCGCCGCAGACGTCCGGGAACGTCAATAAGGTGCTCCCTGCAAGCTCCGCCCCAATGTCGGATGGGCGGGGCTTAATTGCGGCTGGGCCTACCGGTGTATAGCCCGGCTGGCCAGCAGGCCAGTCCGAGGCTGGAGATAGATAGCTTTATGTTGGTGGATGGGTGGGGGTTCGGAGTAGTACATCCAGAGGGTTGCCCCAGTCTGATTCTGTACTTAATACTCTACTTGTGTAATATTTGGGTTGAATGAATGCCAGCCCAAATGATTCAACAATTTACATTTTTTTTCCCTCCCACACTACAAAAATCATACTGATTGGTTAATTGGCTGCTATTAACTTGCCCTTAGTCTCTCTCAGTCTGTGTTTCTGTATATGTTAGGGGATTTAGACTGTAAGCTCCAATGGGGCAGGGACTGATGTGAATGAGTTCTCTGTACAGCGCTGCGGAATCAGTGGCGCTATATAAATAAATGGTGATGATGATAATGATGATCTTCACTCCTCTGTGAGTCAGGAATTAGAACACATTAAAAAGTGATGTTTTTTTGTTTATGTATTTTTATTACATTACTACAGAGTTGTGTACTGTTTTAGTAGTGGTCATGCAGATAATAATCTAAACACAAGCATTTCCTTAAATGCAAAACTAAAATATAACTTTATATGAAGAGCTATCAATCAAAAGGAGAGAATTTCTTGCATGTCACCTTCAGATTAATTAATGATTTTTTTTTTTTCATTTCAATTGGTGTGGCAGATTCAGCCTGTGTTAGACCAGTTCTAGAGGCTCTTTATAAAATGCATGGACTGAAACATTCTACCTCGGTGGCTCATTCCTCCATGTGATTATTCAGCTTGATAATGCTGTGGAAAGTTATCTTCCTCTCCAAAGAAGACTCTGCTCTTTCTACAGCAGAGCTGTAACCCCTGGAGGGTGACGTGGGGGCACCGAAGGTGCACAGGAGGGCGGTTGTCTCCCACGAGGGCCACGAAGGGGGTCTTGCGCACACCCTGTCCACACAGCTATATAAAAACCACCAATAATGTGGTATAAGCACTCACCAAAGGCAGAGAGCCACCAAAATGATGATATCTTTAATTTTATCACAATGATTTTAACTAGAAAATCACTAAAAATCCTTACAACATTTTGGTTATATTAGAAGCAACATACCTGCATATACTGAAATACCCATATAAAAAGACTAACTACTATCTTAAAAGATAGATACATATATATATATATATATATATATATATATATATATATATATATATATAATCTATTGCATACAGTGAATATAGCACATCATAAACCAGAAGAGGGCAGGTAAAATAGAAGTCTATATGTGCATACTTAATCTGTGTCTTTCAATTAATACTTAATGTAACAACACTTAATCGTATCCAGTGTTTTGTGATTGAGATTCCATTTCACAGACCAATAGAAACACCATAGTCAGTTCATAGTCCAGGGGGTAGATTTATCAAGCTGTGGGTTTGAAAAAGTGGAGATGTTGCCTATAGCAACCAATCAGATTCTAGTTATCATTTATTTATTATATTCTACAAGATGACAGCGAGAATCTGATTGGTTGCTATAAGCAACCAATTAGGTGTAATAGATATGTTGTGGTTTAACATAAATATTGCAAAACCTTTCACTATATTTAGTGGTCATGATAATGGCTGTTGAAATGATGTGTCAGCTGTGATGTTTATCTAACCTAATTATTTTATATGTACTAAAAATGAAGCATACACTGAGACCTTTGGTTTTATGGTTGGTTTCTGAAAGCATATGTTTTATCAGACAGTGTAAAAAGTAAACAGCTGTTTAAAATATATGTTTTGCAGATGATTCTGCTCCAGAGAGTTTTAGCGGTAATGAAACCGTGGGACAAAGCTCAAATGCGACAGGAGCGGCTAACAGCAGAGAGGTGACAGAAGCCAACAGCAATGGAAAAGCTGGTGCAGAGCAAGATGACCAGCCCTTGAATCTGAGTGAATGTCCACTGGCCACTCCACCAAATTCTGAATTCCGAATAGATGACCACAATAGTAATGGGAAAACAAAGTACAAGAACCTCTTAATCAGTGACATGAAGATGGAGCGGGAAACACGAGAGAATGGAAGCAAGGTAAGCCACTGTTTTTGTCCAATACTTGATTCATACATTACGTGGAAGTTAAATTACATGAGAGCTAGTCATGGCCTACTTTTTAATCACCATTTTACTTATCCCAAATGCTTGGGACTTAGTGGTAAATTTATCAAGCTGCGGGTTTGAAAAAGTGGAGATGTTTCTTATAGTATCCAATCAGATTCTAGCTGTCATTTTGTAGAATGTACTAAATAAATGACAGCTAGTATCTGATTGGTTGCTATAGGCAACATCTCCACTTTTTCAAACCCGGAGCTTGATAAATTCACCCCTTAGAGTTTACAAGTGTTTGCATAATGTGAACCTTCTACTCCTTATTAAATTGTTTAGCAGTGTTCTTCACAGTGACTGTAGCTGGGAATTTTGGGTGACCATGTTTATATATTTTTGTTGTAAAAAAGGGGTTTCCAGTTAAAAGGTCCCAAACCTATATTATTGCTGCAGAGTACAAGCCAATACTGTTTCACTATACATCATTAAAATTCCCATATCCCCTGTCATTTTTTCAACCTCTTATCCCCACTCACCCCAAGAAAATGTGATTTTCTATACCAGATTATAGTACTTTTCCCATCCTTGGGCATCAAGATCATTCAACATGTTATGGACAAACACTTTACCTACAATGAGTAAGTACAATATATTGCGTCAACTGCCTGAGAGGATTCAGAAAGTCAAGTGCTGTTCTTAAGGAAAAGGTAGTTCTGAAAAATACATTTCCAGTTCAGGAAAACAATGTACTTTGATTAAAAAAAAAGCAATAAATTGAAGGGGATCAATAGATGTGCTCATTCCTAATATTGCTGTATTTTGTGACTTGTTATAATGGAAGAAGAGAACCTGTACTTAACAGATATGCAGAAATTGTGCAGACATAACGTGGCTTTTTATTATTGTGCTACTCTACAGCAATGTCTATGGATAATGAATATGCCTAAAAAGCAAAAGTAATTGTGATAACGAACCAGCTTGTAGTATGTTAAGCCGTCATTACACTCGGTGTCTGCAGTTGAGTTATTGGTTTTTAGATAATGATGATAAACTTTTATTTATAATGTATTGTCATGTTGGTAATCACTACCTATGTACAACACTTTCAAGTAGAGACATAGGAATTATCAAGCAATATCTTTTTACATGCTTATTTGTGATTTTGAATATCTTATAGATTTCGTTTCCACATTTTTAGCATCAGATGTTTAATGGTATTTTGTTTCCCAAAGTTTGTCCCCTTATCACATGAAGAAGAGGGTGATATATACATTACTGGTAAACTGTGAAATAATCAGTAAGTTCTCAGAGTGTGTTACATGCTGCATAACATCCATATTTCCAACTGGCTTATTGTCTGTCAGTAAGCCTGTCTCCTGTGGCAGGAATATGAATCAGTGATGAGGTGGGTGAGTATCTCATAAATAGGAAATATACCAGACATTGGAGATAGGACGGCTTTCTCGGCTATATAATATGGTACAGTACCTATTTATTATCCATATACAATTTGCTCAGGATATATTTTAATTCCAATTTAATAGCTATATTTGCCAGTAGGTCTTTAATAGCCCAGCAAGACAGTACTGGGCAAGTACAGTTCTGGAAAGATGTCTGTCTCCAGCAAGTTATGGCTGTGTTTTAATTAAAGTTTAGGCTTCTTCAAATGTTCCATACGTTCCATCACAGTGAATTCAGACAACTTCTCGTAGCTAGGTTAGTGTTTTAGCTTTGTACTTAGGGGTTAGGGTTAACTCATACATACCAACTTTAGAAAGTTGGTTTCCGGGAGAGGTGGGCGTGATGGGGGGCGGGGCTCAAAAATGTGCATCATTTTGGACCCGCCCCGTGACGTAATGACGCGAACGCGTCATTTGGCAGCGGGGCATGGCCAAATGCCGCGATTCACCAGGAATCACGGCGTTTGGGACATAATTCTGCCCACTTCACTAGGAAGTGGTGCACTTCCTAGTGAAGTGGGCAGATCCGGGAGATTGCCACACTCTCCTATGAGTCCGGGAGACTCTCGCAAAATGCGAGAGTCTCCCGGGCATTCTGGGAGAGTTGGCAAGTATGGGTTAACTGTTAACTTCATACTTGCCAACTCTCCCGGAATGTCCAGGAGACTCCCGCATTTTGCGAGAGTCTCCCGGACTCCCGGGCGAGTGTGGCAATCTCCCGAATTCTGGCCACTTCACTAGGTAGTGCCCCACTTCCTAGTGAAGTGGGCAGAATTAGATCCCAAACGCCGCGATTCCCGGTGAATCGCTGTATTTGGCCTCACACCCCGCTGTCAAATGACGCGTTTGCGTCATGATGTCACAGGGGACGGGGCCAAAATTACGCAATTTTGGTCGTCACGCCCCCCTCCACTGCCTGGCTCCCAGAAGGGAGCTGAAGAAAGTCGGCAAGTATGGTTAACTTATTGATAGGGCTAAAATCGGTTTAGAACTAGCGTAGGTGTGATTTGAGTGGCAAGAAGTGGTCCTCAAAACCAAAAGAGAACATGCAGCCAGCCAGCAGACGTCCAATAGAAGGAGGTACACCAATCACTGAGCGCTCTCAGTCCGACCCCTAATTCAGAGCCACTTGTAGTTGGTATGGAACTCATTTTGGGAAGGATCTACCAGGAAGTTGAACTGCTTGTGTAATTAATTCTCCCAAATTTACTTTTATAAACAACTGGCTTTATTCTTAAAAACACACTCATAGAAACTAATGTGTAACGCTTTATGGAAACAGTCCATTTATCATTGATTAATATAGTTCATGTTTGACGCAGTCCTTTCCTGAACTTCCAGTACCAGTCAATAATAAAAGTAATATATTATAGTGGAATTTGAAGAAAATACTGTTTTTCACATCTTGCTAGTTAGTGGCGACCTTAACTTTGCGTTTAGTTGACAGTCACATAAAATCTGGATTGATCTGTCAAGGGACCAGCCCAACTGTATCTGATGTGAGACATACAAACAAATGCAGGGAAAAATATTTCTCCCTGAAGGTTTCAGAAGTAAGATCCATTTAACTGGTAGCTTATCATTTTAATGGTAAATAAATGGAATATTTTTAAAGTAAAAGAAATACTAGCTTATTTCTGACATAGAAATATTTATGTATGCTGAATAAATATTTATGATGTGTAGAAGATCTTCCTTATTAATATTATTTGTCATACTGACAACGTTCTTGGTAATCTACCAAAAGTTGGAAATGGAACTTTATGCAGAATATGAAGAATTATTTTGGTTCGGAAGTAACCCATCATCTTTGATGACCACATATCTTGTGCTTATGCTACTTTCAATAGAAGGAGCACCAAAATCAGCTAGTACAGTGCTATAAATGTGCTATACATACATGTATATCTTTGTCCTATTCTGCTGTTACTTAGTATGATCCACAACAAAGAGGTTAAATATAGTCCAGGATTTTTAAACCAAAATGTAGCTTTGATTTTTATTTTAATAAATAATATATATATATATATATATATATATATATATATATATATATATATATGGCTTGGTCTTCCCATCCGTCCAATTTTACACTGAATTTCCAGATAAAAATAAATGGTCAGCACCAGAAATGGAGCTCAGGAGCTGTCTATAATTGTATTGTTGAGTTAATTGTCAAATAAAAACCAGGATTAAGAACAAACTCACAAACTTTCTCTCACCACTGTACTTTTCGGTTAGCTGTGTAAGGCGTAACATTAGCCAGATCACTCAATGTGAATGCCGATTGGCCGAGAGCACAGGGACCCCTATCCCATTGGAAAAGAAATTAGGTCTTAACAAACTTAATATGTCTTCATACCTCTACATCCCTCTCCTGCAGCCTGGAGTTCTGGGGAACAAAAGGGCTAAAAAATATCCCTGCCTAACGTCCTTTTCTGGTGCCAAACAAGGAAAAGTTATGTTGGTGGCAAGTGACCCCCTAGTTTCATCACAGTATGTATGGGCAGAAACAGGGATTTGCATCCTCAGCTCACATGTAAATTCAGATCTGATAATCAATATACGTAAAAATATTATATTTGTACAATAGCTTACACTCTTTGTAATCTGCCGAGAGCGCCACCAATGGCTTTGTGGACCCCTACATACAATCCTACATTTTACTACGTTAAACTTGGGCGTATAAATAAGTTGCCATTTCAGATTCTATATTATACCTGAAACTTAGACCTAAGTAGTTTTGAAAATGTGTGAATTAGGCTGTTGGAAATGCTGGTGCTCATTTAGAAGTCCCTGGTTGTCAGTAAATTGATTTGGGTGCATTACACCCTGTGATAACGCTAGTGAGATTATTAGGTAAGATTTGTCTGCAAGTACCAGTCATTGAATGTCTCACTTATCGGCATGAATTTATATAAAATGCAAGCTATGCCCATGTGTGTTACCTAAGTAAAGAGTGGCCAGACAACATGACATTATTTTGGTGACAGAAGTCAGAGGAAGCTATGTGAAATCATATGGCCCCATGCAAATGTTTGTTTAGGAGCAGTGGGCTGGGGTTGGAAGACAAATGACACATGCTAAAATAAATTATAGGTATAGTTTAGTTTCACAAGTGATCATCACGCCAGATGTGCTCCCTTAAATAATGTCCCAGCATCTTAGGTGCTATGTAATGAATGGCTTGTTCTGCCTGTGATGGATCGTGTAGATTAGGTAAAATAAACACATTTAGCAAGTGTAATAGAAACGTGTTGTGTTCTTTGTCTTGTAAAAGGTACACCAATGAGAACATGGGATTAGAATTAAATGCTCAGAAAAGGGAAATATTTTTAAGACTATCCCAATATTTTACACTGTGAAATCCCCATTTATCACTGATATATGCCCCTATATCCCTAAGAGGCTATGCTGGAGCTCTGACAGTAGAAGGGGGAAAGCTATTATTATTATCATTATTATTATTATCGTAGATTTGTGAGGCGCCACAGTGCTCCGCAGCGCCGTACAGTAGGGAAAATAGTACATGCATAAAACGGACATACGAGGTAGACAAAATAAATGCAGACATGAAAACAAAGGGCATGAAGGACCCTGCTCATTAGAGAGCTTACATTCTAAGTGGAAGAGGACACAGCTGAAACAAGAGGAGTAAATGTATTTCAGAGTGGAGATTGGGATAGTTGTGAGGATGCCTTAGTGGGAATAGTGTTATCAAGGATAAGGTCACCTCTAAAAAAGAATTGGGTTGTCAAAGAGCATCTAAAGATTTGAAGACTGTGGGAAAGTCTGATTAAGCGTGGTAGGGAATTCCATAAGTGGGGAGCAGCACGAGAGAAGTCTTGTAGACGGGAGTGAGAGGTGGTTACCACAGACAAGACAAGGTCAGAGGTAGATCTAAGAGGGCGGGAGGGAGAGTATTTTGATATGAGATTTGAGATGTAAACATGGGTAGTGTTGTTGAATGCTTTGTAGGTAAGGGTAAGTCATTTGAATTTTATTCTGGAGAACACAGGGAGCGAGTGTAGGGATTTGCAAAGTGGTGCAGCAGATGTGGAGCTGTGAGAGAGGAAGATCAGTCTTACAGCAGCATTTAGGATGGACTGAAGTGTGGATATATGGGTGTCAGGAATGCCAGATAGCAGGAGATTTCAATAGTCAAGATGGATGATGATGAGAGAATGGATAAGAATTTTGGTAGCATGTTGAGTAAGAAAAGGGAGTAATCTGGCAATGTTTTTAAGGTAGAGGTGACAGGACTGGAATAGAGTCTGGATCTGAGGAACAAAGCAGAGGTCGAAGTCAAGTGAGACACCAAGGGAGCGGGCTTGGTATACTAAGGAATTGGGTGTTATTGACAGTGAGGGAGATTTGAGGGCAAGTGGTGACTCTGGCAGGAGGGTAGATAATAAGCTCTGTTTTGGACATGTTGAGCTTTAGGTAGCGTTGGGACATCCATGTGGAGATAGCAGAAAGACAGTTGGTTACACAAGATAGTACAGACGGAGAGAGGTCAGGGGAAGAGATATATATTTGGGTGTCTTCAGCATAGAGGTGCTATTGGAGGTCGAATGAGGGAATTAGTGCCCCAAGGGAAGAGGTGTACAATGAAATAAGTAAAGGGCCAAGAACAGAGCCTTGTGGGACCCAAACAGATATTATTAAAGAGGTTTTCCACATTATAAAAAAAAAAAAAAAATTACTCATCCGTTAAGCAACCTAGGCTTCCATCTAGGGTCCAATTGGAGTGGAGGACCCGGATTACCATAACCTGTTTTATGTTATGGGTTTTTTGACTAATGGAAGGCGGAAGGGGGCTTAAACCGTTATTTTCCCTGAGCCCCATAGGATCTTAAACAGGCTCTGTTACTTGAAAGTGCTGGGAGTCTGGTAATTACAGCAACCTTACTATTACTTGATAGTGAAAATATTAAGTAAAATGGACACCCCGTTAGTAGAAGACCTACAAAGTAATTTATTTTTATTGAAAACATTTTCTACAAAAGAAAGCTGTATTCCGTCCGATCGCTGATAACTAGTTCTCCATATTTTACCTCAGCATAAGTAATCACATCTAATAATACAGGTTAGGTTGGAGTTTTCCTTTAAGTTGTTATTGCAATATGTTCCTCTTTACGAGAAGTGTTTTTCCCCTCTAGTTTCTATTTACATTCATTACTAACAAGTCTTCTAGTGTGAACCCCAACAAGCAGGAATCAGCATAAAGCAGGGCTATTTAGAATGTCGTCTGAAAGAATCATCGTTTAATATATTTGAATCAAACTGAGATTAAACATTTTTTTATCTTCTCTTGCCATAAATCAGTGTTGGAATCTGTTAGCTTAAAACAATAAAGAATGCGATAACTATAATGAAAAGGTAAGAGTGAAATGACCTGCTGAATGGGAAATAAGCACCATATATACTCCTTACTCCTCCATAAAATTTCACAGCATGGTAATATGTCTCTTCAGACAGCTCATATAAATATACCTCATTAGCTCATTTAAGTTGTCCATAAATTCAAGTACCCATTCACAGAGTCAAGATTGCACAAATATCATTATAAGCCCCACAGCTTGAGCCTGCCCCCTCTGGCTGTATAAAATTTCTCTATCCTGATTAATTGTGTTAAAAGCCGCTTAAAGGGAGAATATTCTCTTCTTTTTTTCAGTGGGAACAGTTTGCATACAAAATAAGATGATAATCTGTATCAATTTTATATATTGTGCTGATTCTACCAGCAAAATGTTGTTATTACTAATTTTATTGCTATTCTTTTCAGTACTGTAGTTTTACAATTATTATCACAAAGTAAATTATACCAATTACGTGAAAGATCACTGCACAGAATAAGTGTTGCCACTTGCAATATGTTTTTGTATTACGTACGTTCCACACTTGTCAGCGTGTATTGAATGACTTGAAATCTTTTGTTAAAACAATATAAAAGCTAATCAAGATTTATTTGTATTGCGTGTGCTGTTTTTTTTGTTTTATTTTTACTCCAAAACTGTTTGGGATTATTTTGGCACTGGAGGTTCAGGAAAGGACTGCGTCAGGAAAAAACTATTTTGTTAGGTTGAAGGGAATGGAGAAACATGTCTTTCCTTGAATGTCAGCTCTGGATATTCAGCAAATTAAATATAAGTTGCTCTTTACATGGTGGACTATTTATGCAAAAGTCCATTCCACATCTTTAGTCACTGACTAATAGATGAATGAACTTCACTATCACCAATATTGTATGTGGCAGCATACTTTTTTTTTGTTTTGTTTACTTCTATCAATTCTTATTAATGTTTCGAGGTTAGTGCAGAAAGAAACGTGATATGTGGGCCACTCTTATAAATGGATTCTTCATAACAGCGTAGTAACATTTGCAGTTACTCTCATTTGAACATAGCCTACCATTTTGCAAATATTCTCTTAAGTCTTTACTTATGCCTCACGATTTCCACGGTCTGTGCTATGATTTTCAGTGCCTTACCTAGGATGTCTAATGCAGTTCTCATTTCCCTCATTATGATAGTGTCATGACTGAAGATGTCTCACACTGCATGAATGATAGTACTAAAGAATTCTAGTTGGTGCAGTTTATTCAACGAATGCTTCCTACAATCTCCTACATGCTCTTCCTTACAGATACAGGATATACAATTAAACAGCAGTAAATAAATCTTAAGGCCGTAGAAGCAAACCAAAACAAAGACACAAACACACACAAGAGCATCATCTTTATTTCAATTTTAATTTACTTGTTTTCAAGCATGATGTTCCCTGTAATGTATTTTATCAAAGGTGTTTGGAGAGTGGTCACTTTTAGGGTTAAATACAGAAGAAAATGCAGGATATTTAGAGGGGTGGGGGGGGGGTTTCCAATCTATGCTGCCAGAGTGGGTATGGCCATCATGCAATTGGCATGGCTATCGTTTTAGGCGGTGCACGCCCCATGCGCAGTACATTTCATTAGGGTGTGCACCCAGGGAAACCTAGACAAGGTTACTCTGCGGGAAAACCCCCCTATATGTGTGCCTGAAATATGGATGCAGGTAGTTTAATGAGAGTCATTGGGGTAGAGAGCTATGCCATACATTTCATTTTATTCCTCTGGGTTACATTCTCTGGTCTCCCGACAGCAACAGACAGAAGGGACCAGAGTCTGCCCTCTTCCCCTACATCAGTGGTTCCCAAACTGTGCGCCTAGTCTCCCTGGGGTGCCTTGGAGATCTCACAGGGGTGTCTCAGCCAGGGCCAGTGGTAAACAAGGCGGGGGACTACTTGGTAATTATTTTGGCTTAGGGGTACCTTGAAAAAATTTGGGAGACCCTAAGGGTGCCTTGAACTGAAAATGTTTGGAATCCACTGCCCTACATGATAAGTTCTCTCTTAAGCCGAGTCCTCCCTACAATTTGTATTCTTATCAGTATTATTTTGTCTACCATGTTTCACCCACTTTTCAGTACTGTAGAGTGTCTTACATACCAACAACACTTAAAATAAATAAACATAATACTTAATTACAGTCAGCTATCTATTTTACATTTTTTACGAGACTTAGACAGGTGATGTAAAGCCCGGGAAAGTGTTAAAAGAGACAAAAGTCTAAAAACACCCAAAAGTTCAAGTGAAATAAGGTAACACAAAAGGCAACTGGCAATTGACCATAGTGTGTGTTAAATAGTTTCCACTAGCAAGTAAAATGTCTACGTATGGTGGACTTTGTACTTTGTACTTTGTAGAGAGAAATAAATCATTACCTTGATGGAAAAACATTAATTTATCCAAATCTCAGCTCCTGTATATGGTATGTACAGAATTTTGGGACTAATTCATTGCTAAAACATGAACTATTGTTCATGTTTTCAACAATACACAAAACGAAAACACTATTGAACAGCACTTAATAGTTCAAAATACTGAATCTGGAGATCGTATATATTTTTTATGTCTAAAAACTTTTCACAACACCTGGAAATATCATGCTGTATATATAGGGTGTTGTGCTGGTAAGAAGAAATAATAATGTCACAATACGTTGGATGGGGTTCTTTGGAGACATCACTTGTATTGTTATTGTGTAGAAATACACTGATGGTCACATTGATATGTATCTTCTTCTCCTTTCAGTCTCCCGCACATAGCTACTCCAGCTATGACTCCGGTAAAAATGAAAGTGTAGGTGGTTGTGGTGAAGATTTGTCTTTGAACCGGGGAGATGAAGATGAAGATGACCACGATGACCATGAAGATGTTGAGAAGGCCACTGAAGCAGACGGAGTAGAAGCAGAACGCCTGAAAGCTTTTAATGTAAGTGTTTATAGTAGCATTCCCAGAAAATAGCCTGCAATATGAATGTGTTACTGTACCAAAACCCTATATAATTATGTGGGACAATAATAAAATACTATCATAAAATGATGTATATTTTGCAATATGATGGTTATGGGCTATGATATGTCTGTTGGAGTAATACAGTTTTCCATTTGCTGTGACCGAATGAGTTAGAGACTTGGTTGAAATTAAAAGTAGAGAGTTGTATGATGCTTTCATGGTGGATAATTACATATTCAATTTTTCCGTGTGTTCACTTCTATGTTTTATTTATTTTCTTTTTCAACTGGCAAAACTTCAATCTTTCAGGATCCGAAACTGCACCAAAAAGGAAACACGCTTAGCAGTCCTTACACAACTGCTCCCGAAACCACAAGTCATTCAAATCATATTGTTTTGTTTATCTATGTAACCATATTGTTTAGTTCACCTTCTTTTCTGTCACGGCTATTGCCGTGGTCTCGGGAGTACAACACGAAGGCTGTCAATATATAAATATTTCAGTTGATCAGCAATTTGTGCATGCAGGCCCTACGAAGGTCAATGTACATAGACAATAGGATCTCCAACTCAGGAACCAGTCTAGAGAAACAGTTGTCTAATGGATAAGATTCTATGCTGTTGACAAACCAAGAGACTGGTGAGGCTGCTGAACCCAACTGCTTAGACATACAGATTATTTGTAGCTCTCCACAGCAGTTTCTCTACACTGCTCCTGAGTTGGTCAACAAGAGGCCACCTTTGGCATGTTTCATGATACTTATGATCCCCAGTGTTCATATATGAAGCTGTGAGTCCTCATATGTATTTCAAGCTCATACCAGCTGTGTTTTTGCAATTCTTTCTGTTGTCTCTGTGCTTAAGGAACGCCTGTGATCGTGTCAAGCAGAGTTTTGTGTTGTGCTGTAGCTGTGCTATGTTTGCTTGTATCCGCCATTATTGTCTGTGGTCATGCTTTGATTTATCCATGTAGACAATCCTAGTCCAGACTACTTTAAACCAACGTTTACTACGTATGTTTGTTTCTTGGGATTTTCATGTTTTTGTGCAATATTTAATAACTTTGCTTCTGCCTGCTGGTGTGTCCTGTGAAATTGCTCCATGAGGAACTATACTTGGTGTAGGATGATGCTTCTCTCTGCAAACCATCTTCTTACTATGGCAAAGTTTCTATTCCAGTCAAGAGTCTATGGTAGTAAGATGAGAGACGAGAGCAGCCCTCCAACCCCTTCTCCTCTGTCTCCCTCTTACCAACAGATGTTTGTCAGGCTGTTTGTAGATGAAAACTTAGACCGAATGGTCCCTATCTCTAAGCAGCCCAAAGAAAAGATCCAGGCAATCATTGACTCATGCAGGCGACAATTCCCTGAGTACCAAGAGCGTGCCAGAAAACGTATACGCACTTACCTCAAGTCCTGCAGGCGGATGAAAAGAAGTGGTTTTGAGATGGTGAGTTTTGACGTAAAATCAAGCCCATCAAAACTCCATATGTAATTTCATGACACTATTTTGTTTTCATCTTAGTGTCTTTATTTTACCCCCTGGTTCTATCAGTTAAAACATTTTTTTGTAATCCCTCTCATCATTCCTCAATTTTTCCCCATTTGTTCCTTAAGCAAAATATGCCTGTGTCTATCATTTACCATGGCGCTTAATAAAACGGGTGGATTAAATAAGCACCTAATAAGGGTGCAGCAAAAGGATGGGCTGAGAAAGGAAATAGAGAAGAGTTCTAGAACAGAGTGCTGCCCCATATTCTACAAGACTTATGTATTGTTACTCGGTCTGAACAACGATTTTCACTGGTTGATTTCCTGTGATCTGATTTGAATGTCTGAATCTATTTTCTTATTTTATTCTTTGACAAATGAGTAGCTTGGTATATTGACTTCTAGTATCAGAATTTTATTATTGTGGTTTTCTTTTCATGTGTAACTCCAGTCATGCATACATTGTCAGGTTTAATAATACAATGAGTAAACAATTTAAACAGAAGATAAAGAGAATCATCAAGCATAAAATGAACCGTTTGGAGTAAAACGGTTTATAATGTACATGACTCTAGGCTTGTAAGAAAGGCAACATCATATGTCGAGCATGAGTTTAGTGCAGAGGCAGTGAACTGTGAGTATGGTGAGATTGTTCTGTGCTCATGAGAACATAATATTTTATTAATATGACCTTTAACTATTATGTTGTTCTTTTATAGGAAAATCCAAAATATCCCTTTCAATGGGCTTTTGCAAATTACTTTTCAGCTTCATGACGTAGGTTTGCCCTAATTTGGAGGTTGGAAGCTTTTTGTTTTTTGCTTATTAGTGACTTTTAAGATAATGCAGAAAGAAATAACTCATGTTTGAATGGTGACGGGGGAGGATTTGAAAGAGGTAAAACTAAATAGGCTTTTAATCATTCAAAGGAAATTGCTGATGCCTCTCCCATTGTGCCTATGTCAGGCTTGACTGGCAATCACATGAATGACCGAGCCATTCCATGCCTGCATATGCAATAACAGTGGCATCGGCAACTGCTCAGTGACTGGGTGATTCATGTGAACTGCAGTTAAAAAATAGGAACATTTCAGCCATTAAAGACTTGGACCTGTCAAAAGCTGCAGCTATATTTAATGAATGGTTCATTCATCCACTACAGAGAGCCACAGATAAAGAGAGAGCAGCACTATATAATTATTAAGGGAATTGTAAAATGTATAACATTCACCACACAGAATGAACCGACATGACATTACACAAAGACACCAACTTCTTGCCAAAGAAGCAAGATCATCTCTAAGTGCAGTTCTCCCCCACCAATTGTAACACAATTTCTGCAGTATGTACCACATACCTAACATGCTTTCATTCCCCTTTACACTTCTTCTATATTGTGATAAGAGCTGTAAGAGTGTAATAACACCAAACCCCCAGGAGAATGTGTAGGTTCGTTCTGCTCTCCCACAAACGCTGCTCTTTGTTCTGACAGTCTGTCAGCCCTGTCCTGCCCCCCTGCCCCTCTGCCCCCTGCCCCATGCCCCATGCTCTGGCAGAGAGGGCCAGAACCGGGGAATTAACCAAAAGTATTAATTTACAAAAACTGTGAAGATAAGAGGTAATAATGGTGAACCAGACACAGGAATTGTAAAACTGGAATTTTATCTAAAAGTCTATACATTTTAATGTAGGTTTTACTATTGTGCTTTTGAGTCTGATTGTGCATTGTGAATCATCAGTACTGCACAGTGTACAGTATGAGTTATAAATAAGCTGTCTGCCGTCGGCTTTAAACTCGGTCTGCTGGTATGGAGACTGCAAACAGAAAAATTACTTTTAGGATAGTGTTCTGCTGTGTACTCCTTGTAACCCCAGAAACCAGTCATCCTGTTGGGACCCTATCACACACTTAAAGGAGCAGTCACATTTACACACAGTCACACTCAATACATATCATCCTAGAGCACAAACACTCTTTACGTTAGTTTTCTTTTTCGTTTAGTTTTAAATACCATTTTTACATTGATCAGTGTCTGGATTGTTCATGGTGATGGGTACATTATCTCAGGTGATTGTTTTTCTTTTTCCTATTCTGCTGCTTTATCACAGTGGGTCTCTACAGGTGACTACATGTGGCACAACACAATTATTCTCATCATTCGTATGAATGAACCTGATTTGTCACATGCGACAGGTGCAGTGACAAACAGTTGCGTGTGCAGTCCATAGGGGCTCACTGTGTTCAAAATTGCATAGCGGGTAAATTATACACTAGTAAATATTGGTGGGTACGCAGGTAGATGTAGTGTTTGTAATCACAGAAGTGGGAGAGAATTGGAGAATGGATTGGAATTTTTTTTATATACAACTATAGCAAACGGCAACAAATCTTTATTAATTATAAATAATTATTTTCTGAGATAAATCTGGATGTAGGCATTTAGCCAATAAAAGGAGATCACCTGTGCAAGATAGCAGGAAAAGAATGGGTAATAAGACTTTTTTTTATTATTTTATTAATTTAGAATTGCAAGAATTCAAATGAATATCTTTATGTAAATGCATACTATATTTCTGTGATTACATTTCTAAGATACATTATCACTTTAATGTGTACAAAGGTGGAGATGTAAAAGTCATGTCTTTAATGTAATAACCACAGCGTAGAAACCACAAAGGCTTATTCTTCATTTGTATATATTCCTCATTTAAATGTTCAAAGTTTACAAGGATAAAGGTGCAAAATAAGAAAGGAGCAAACAGTGCTATGGAACCAAGAAAGAAATGTAAGGGGCACCATGCACATCCTCTGCCTATTCTCAAATTAGGTTGTACAGCTGACAGACTTCACAATTGGCTGACCTTCATCATCATCATCACCATTTATTTATATAGCGCCACTGATTCCGCAGCGCTGTACAGAGAACTCGTTCACATCAGTCCCTACCCCATTGGAGCTTACAGTCTAAATTCCCTAATATAGACATACAGACAGAGAGAGAGAAAGAGACTAGGGTGAATTTTGATAGCAGCCAATTAACCTACCAGTATGTTTTTGGAGTGTGGGAGGAAACCAGAGCACCCGGAGGAAACCCACGCAAACACGGGGAGAACATACAAACTCCACACAGATAAGGCCATGGTCGGGAATTGAATTCATGACCCCAGCGCTGTGAGGCAGAAGTGCTTACCACTGAGCCACCGTGCTGTCCCTTCAACTTAAGTCAGTGCGCCACCTAAAAGGAATTATTTCTTTAACCAACACAACCCTTGCCCCCATCTAGCAGTACTTGCCCAGCAAGCCCGCACTTTGGGAGAAGCAACGCCAGCGAGAGCCAAATGGCTTCTAGTGTTGTGTCAGTTTGTAGCTGCTCTGCCCAGTCATCACCAGTGTTTAAACCTCCAGCTCTCCCCATTCCCAACCTAAGACAAGAAGGGTTGTGTCACTGGCGGGATGAGTTCTCCTGAACCGTGGAGGTCCCTGACATGGAACCCTCACAGTGCTGCAGTTTGGTGGAATATTAAGTAAAAAAATAAAAATATTATTGGATACTGAAGTCTAATGGTAATAATGCAGACTTTCATCCTTCATATTTCTTCCTCTCCTGCACACAGATCACTCCACAGATGGACAGACAACCTACATGATAATTATACAGGGCTGGCACTGGTTGTGTCAAGTATCCAACAAGACAATACAAATATTCCTATACAAGGAGACAACAGAGTAAATACACACTAAGCACTGTTGGGTACAGAATACTATTATTTTCAAATAACCTCACTTTCACAGCATGTTCTCGCAGGAAAATTGTAGCTGAAAGGTTTTAAAAAGGATGAGAGGAGAAGT
The DNA here is from genome assembly GCF_038048845.1 of Mixophyes fleayi. NCBI lineage: Eukaryota > Metazoa > Chordata > Amphibia > Anura > Limnodynastidae > Mixophyes > Mixophyes fleayi. The sequence goes on along the minus strand of NC_134406.1, from coordinate 218,909,338 downwards.
ATGTCCTTATATAAACCTCTCCTGCAGTTACTCTACATTGCTTGGCAAGCCCATCTTTTTTTACTGGAGAGATTTTATTTTTCACTTTTATTTTTAAATTGCTTTTAATTAGTACCTACAGCAGCTGTGACTACTGTTCCTCTACATGAACTCATAAGACACAACTAGTGTATTTCAAATTATGAAGTATAATTTTGTATAGATTGTGTACTAAGAACAGGTGAATGAGGGCCAGAAACGTTTTTGCAAACAAATCATCGGAACCATAACTGCGAAAAGTCGGAAAGGCAAATAATCTTTTCTGATTGAATGAATGCAATTATAATTTGTGAAATGTTGAACTTGATGGACCTGTGTGTGTTTTTCAACATTAGTAATAATGTAACTATATATAGTACTGGCATACCTCCCAAATGTTCTGATTTTATCGGTACAGTCCTGATTTTAGGACTCTGTCCCGCGGGTGGGAATGTTGGCAAAAGGGAAGTATCTAATGGGCAGCCTAGTACTTTACAGTGCAAGGCAAGCCTCTGGGGGCGTGGCTACTGCAGGTCATCACACCCTCTTTGCAATGTGGCCACGCCCTCTGTCTGGGACAGTCGTGGTGGGAGGTATGTTCTGGAAAAGAGAATTAATATTTCTGGTATAACATATGTTGAAGCAATGACTTTCAGAACTGATTTTGTTCACCTTAAATCCTTCATCTGAATTGGTCACAGTTGCCCCGTTCAGTCTCTCTGCCAGTGATAACAGATGCAGCATATGTAAAAGTAAATGACAATATATTTTCAAACTTTCTGGAACTAGCAACTATAAACAAATGAAGTAGCATCATTCAACTCATTGTTTTGATGTGTGCAAAGGCATAAAGAGTACAAATAAAGATTTGTGCACTAACAATTATTACAAAAACCTCTATGCATGCAGAAAAAATAATAAAAAGTAATATCTGGCTGCGAATTCATACAGCCTGTATCGCTATGCCAACAGAAGGCCATTTCAGACTATTAAATATTTATGTTGCTTAGCTACCACTTTGTACAGGAGGGAACTTTGTATAATATTGGAATGAGACACTAATGATGCCAGTAAGGGCAGAATGTTGGCGTGTCCATTGGTGCCCTCGCACAGTTATCACCTAAATCAGATTTGGCATGGCTATGGTGGCATCTCAGACACCTCACAAATACGGCTGGGCTCTTTTATGATTTTCAATGTTCTATGGTGTTCTCACACCAATTACATCATATTTTCAAGGTTGGAATAAATAACCTGTTTATTTGTATTGACAGTTAATTTTTCATGATTGTCCTCCTCATACATGGGTGTATCAGCATTGCTGGATCTGAGGAACAGATCAGATCACTCAAAACCTAGGACCTGATTCATTAAGGATCTCAAATTAAGAAGTTTCTTATTTAAGTCTCCTGGACAAAACCCTGTTACAATGCAAGGGGTGCAAATTAGTTTTCTGTTTTGCACATAAGTTAAATACTGACTTCATGTAGCACACAAATATCTACTTTAAATTTCAGTGTACAAATAAGCTATCTAGTATTTGTGTGCTACATGAAAAAACAGTCAGTATTTAACTTATGTGCAAAACAGAAAACTAATTTGCACCCCTTGCATCGTAACATGGTTTTGTCCAGGAGACTTGAATAAGAAACTTCTTAATTTAAGTTCCTTAATGAATCAGGCCCCTAGTCTTTAAAAGGTTTCACTGATATTAAAATGCTTTTGTTGTTAATTAGTAACAGCTGAAATATAACTGTTTTATTCACCAATTCCAACTTTATATTTTGAACTGTGTCACAGGAAGACAACTCACACGCTTGGCGATTCAGGAAATATTCTAGTTTACAATCCATGTGCAGTAATTATTATGTGCATTATGAGATTTGTATATACCAATTATTAATTCTTGATAACAAATGTGCAATCCATTGATATGTTAACTAATTGTTACACGAAGATGGAGCAATGTGACCATCACTTCTTGCAGAAGCTGGGTCAGGTTAGTAGGGGAGCTGTGATGTACAGCAAGTTTCAGGCCACAGATTTTTCAGTGGGATTAAGGCCATGACTGGGCCAATCAAGAACATATATTTCTTTACTTGAAGCCACTCCTGTGTTGCTCTTGCACTATGCTTTGGATGGTAGCCCTGTACACAAACTTCTTCCCCAGCTTGAGCTCTTTTGGCAGCTGGTAGCAGGTAATTCTACAGAATTGTTTAATGTGCATCAAACCTCATCCCATCGATCCTGACAAAATTGCCAAAAGCACCCCCAGAACACGAGAGACATATTTATATTTGCCAAAGTATTGACCCACTAATTTTTTACATAGGTAAGGTCTACATTTTTCCTAAAATGTAATCATTTCTGTTTTACATATTTAGTAAGTTGTGGAAAGGTTTTTGGACTACTCAGTACTGTGCATCAGTGCAAAGAAAAATCAATCTTCAACTTATGTTTCAGAATCTGTAGCACCAAAATATCAAAAAGTGTTGTGTGGGGGCAAATTCTTTTGGGCAGTATAAATGGGGATTATTGCTTTTGTTGAAGGCTATAACCTGTAAATACTATTACACACAGTAAACTCATAGCTGAATGTTTTTCTACATTCTCAGTGTTACACGAGATATACTTTGATATACTGTTGTCCACTGGCATTGTATTTGTCTACAAGATTTGACCTGGAAATATCCATAGTTGAATATCACTGTGATTTTTGTTTCAGCAAAGTGATTTTTAGAAAGAAAAAAAAGAAAAGCCAATTTTTCACAGCTTTCTGCATTGACAGTCATCATTTCTCAGATACAATTTACTACCATTAATTTTTCCCTGAAGTAATAGAATTGATGTGTATTTCTCTATCCTTCTGACAATATTGCATGTAATATCGCATAGATGAATGTGACCCTTTAATTGTAATTGAAAAATGTATCCCTGGATTATGGATAAGTTTGAATAACATTAAAGTAGATCATGAAATCATTGGAGAATGCTGCTAATTGTGATATGTGAAGATGACCTGTAATATATTATAACAAGTGTAGACAATGTATCCTTCTATAGCACCCATTAAACCGTAGCGTCCAACATATTGCCTATCCTGCTGGGAGCTGTAGAGCCACAGGTTTCTAAAGCTTATATTCCAATACACTAAATGCTCTCAGCTGGTGAGCATGTCATACACACAGAAATAATCACTGTTACCACAGCCACTGTGAGGAGCTCTGCTAAACAGTTTAGTGAGGAGCTCATTGTGGAAAAAGACAGGAGCTAGTTTCACAGATGACACAAAAACACCTTATCCACTATAAGCTGCACCACCGGTCACATCATTAGTCCAAAGACATTGCATACACCCCTTTCTCCCCCTAGCGATATATTGCTATAGTGACTATTTCAGGTCAACAAGCTCTTTATGAACCATAAACAATGATGCAGTAATTATAGTAATAGATAGTGTTTTGTTTATAAATAAGGGCTGTAAAAATTGCTTTGTTTTTACTACTTATTTGTAGTTCTGTGCTTCCTCAAGGATGAAGACCCAACGTTCTGTGAAACTGGCAGGATTTGTTCAAACTAGAATGCTGCAGTAATAAGTGAATTTGTGTGGTTTTTTTTTTAAAAAAAGTGTTTTATACATGTTATGAACGTGTAGGACTGTCTTTGAATTGTCCAGATGCTGGTCTCAGTTATTTTTTTTTCATATGATGATGTGGACAGTTACTATTGGATATAGTTTGGTAGACCGTTTACATATATCTTTACCTCACATTAAATCTTTGTTGTTATCTATTAAATGAATGACTTAGTGGAAAAGGGTCAGGTTGGAGTATGTAAAGTGTTCCTGGGCTTTTCTCTAATTATAGTCTATCATTGGGTACCATAAGGTCATGTGACTCACGAGAATAGCGTTATGCTTTAGCTATTCAGTAAGTGTAAAATGGTTTGAAAAATTCAGGTTATAGACCATACAGAGTTATGGGCCTCGTGGACCTGTAGATTGAGGTTATGAGGAGTATATTCAACTACTGGTCTATATTGAATAATCACTGTCTGCACCGACTCTCACATTATTAATAATTGAATTTCACCTTAAAATTAATGAAATTATTACTCTTTTTGGCTTCATAGTTTGATGTAATTGCTAACAATTTTATGATATCAGTGGGTACTTAAGCCACTTTTCCCATGTTCTCCTTGTATTATAGAGCCCACCAGAGGATCAGTTTATTACCAGCTATGGACTATGAGTTTCTCTTTCTTCAGTCACAGATTTTATCTTAATCTTATTTTTATATAATTTGTCTATACCTGATTTATTTCCTTCACATCTAATGGTCTATGGCTAATCCAGAAGTCTTCATTTAAAATTGTGGGGGAGGAGGGTTTCTTGTTTTGTTTTTTTAAGTCAACCATAATGTAGCTGTAATAGTGTAAAGTTTGTTTTGTTTTGACGACATTATGTCTATAGAAGTTTATAGTAATGGATTAAAACAAGTACTCTATATGTGCCTGGTGTTTTCTAGCCCTCATTTTTCATCAGTTTCATATCCCCTTTCAGTTGTTTTTGTTGGTGTGTTTGTGCATTTTAAAGTGACATTCCAGTAAATGCAATCACGTCTCCATAATTCAATTAACATTGTTTGAAAAGCCCACAATGATTAATCCTAATATACACATAAAATGTCTTCTTTTTCAGTCACGACCTATCCCTTCACACCTCACCTCCGCCGTAGCAGAAAGTATCTTGGCCTCAGCCTGTGAGAGTGAAAGCAGGAATGCCGCTAAGAGGATGAGACTAGACAGACAACAGGTAATGTTCTTGCCCGTACTTTATCATTGTTTTGAAAATGGTGTCAAGTGTACGTACAGTTTACTAGAGTCTCAGGTCCTAGGACAGCGGCTACTTATAGGGGCAACCAGTGGTCAAAGTGGGGTGATACGGTGGTATGCCCTACTGCTTCTTCTCCTACTGCCTGTAAAACGATCAAATTACATTCACTTATATTCCCATTATATTTTGCAAACCGCCACTTCTAAATTTCCAAATTTCCACTTTGACCACTTATAAATTTTCATACCGCCACTTCTAAATTTCCACTTCCACCAGTGGGGGAAACTGTAGAAGAGTTTTAATTCATCAGGTACCATTCATAGCCCCTACAGTTTGAAAACTGCCTCTGTAGGTTGTGCCAGTGCCGTAACTAGACATTTTAGTGCCCTGGGCGAGACAGGGCACCGGCGCCCCCCATCTAAGTGGGAGTGACATTTGCCAAGTGGGTGTGGCCAACCTAATGTGGGGGTGTGGCTAGCACTTTACTGAATGAATTCTTTTGTATTGCTGTGTAGTTGGTAGCCTCAAAAATACAGGTGTAACCTATACAAATTTCTCTCACTATAGGGAAGAAATATAAGAGCCCTTGGCTACACCTGTATTTTTTGCAATAGACACTATGTGGAGGAAAATAGAAATCATAGATTATGAATATGAAAATGACAAATTTTCTATTTCCTGTACTTTACACGACATACACTATATAAATTTGGATTTTTAAATACATATAAACCCAGTGCTGGAAGTGGGCTGCAGGATGACAAGTAAGAGGAATAGGGGAGAAGATGGTGCAAGGGGGTAGATGAGAGGGACAGGGGAGAAGGTGGCACAGAGGGGGTAGTAGATGAGAGAGCCTGGGGACAAGGTGGCACAGAGGGGGTAGTAGATGAGAGAGCCTGGGGACAAGGTGGCACAGAGGGGGTAGTAGATGAAAGGGCCTGGGGACAAGGTGGCACAGAGGGGGTAGTAGATGAGAGAGCCTGGGGACAAGGTGGCACAGAGGGGGTAGTAGATGAGAGAGCCTGGGGACAAGGTGGCACATGGGAGGGGAGTAGATGAGAGGAACTGGGGAGAAGGTGGCACAGGGGGGTAGATGAGAGGGACTGTGGAGAAGGTGGGATAGGGGGGTAGATGAGAGGAACTGAGAAGGTGGGACAGGGGGGTAGATGAGAAGGACTGGGGAGAAGGTGGCACAGGGGGGTAGATGAGAGGGACTGTGGAGAAGGTGGGACAGGGGGGTAGATGAGAGGGACTGGGGAGAAGGTGGCACAAGGGGGTAGATGAGAGGGACTGGGGAGAAGGTGGCACAGATGGGGTAGATGAGAGGGACAGGGGAGAATACATAAATGCAAAATACCAAAAAATACAATACCAAAAAATAATCATTATACATTTTCATGTCCCCTGCCCCCATAGATTTTGCTTCCCCACTACACTCCCTCAGTTTTTGCTCCTGGATGGAGCACCCTATTTCCTATTTTTTTTTTTTAAATATATATTTTAATTACAATATAACATTTACTTACCTATTTTTCTTCCCTCCTGGATGGTCAGCATAGCAGTCAGCAGTAGATGCAGGGGACTCACTCTCTCTGCTCAGCAATGGCCGCTCCTCACTTTCTTTTCAGAGGGGGGGGTGGAGCGGAGCACAGCATCCTGGAAGGGGAGGGGGCGGGTCCTGACAAATAACTTTATACACACTGTCTGACAGACAGTGTGATCATTCTTTGACCAGCCACCACACTAGCCCCTCCCCCGACTCGCGGCACCCGACCCCCCCTCCCCCGACTCGCGGTAACCGACCCCCCCTCCCCCGACTCGCGGCACCCCCCCTGCATGAGTCGCGGGGGGGGGGGGGCAATATTTTTTTATTTTATTTTATTTTTTTTAGATATTTTTTTTTTACTTTGAGCCACAGAGGGGAAGGTAGCGGGCGGCTGCTGCGCCCCCTCGGGCTTGCGCTCGGGGCGACGGCACCGCCCGCACCACCCTAGTTACGGCTCTGGGTTGTGCTAGCCGTATAGACCCCGAAAACAGTAGAACAGATGAAATCTGCCTCAGATAGCAATTCATTTAAACGGTCGTAACTGCAGTTGTAACTTTATTACAAATAAGATCATACAATGTGAACCAAATTGTGGTATATTGTTATGAATGATTAGATGGTTTAAACGGGCATTTCACAACATCAGAAGCACAGTTTATTTTCATCAGGACCACTTGTTTTCATCTCCTGGGTACTCTCATTAGACTTCCAAAATGGATGTAGTTTAGGGTTCAGGTTGAGTTGCACACATTACAGGTGTGCCTAGCTATAACGTGGAATGGTCACACAATGGGCTGGTGTCAGAGGAAATGTTGGAAATTTGATCATAAAGAAGTTCCATCTTTTATAGGCCTGAACATTTAAAAAGAAAGATGACAGATGCAAAGCATAAAATAGTGCATCCTTGACTTGTGGCCTATGAGGATGAAACGAGTATTGATAAGCCAGGTATTACACATCTTGATATAAAAATGACAGAGTCAGTCATATAACAGGAATATAAAAAAAAAATAGACCAAAACTAACTATGATCAGTGTGTGCTGTGGATTCACTTATGTTAAAGTTCAATATTCTCTCTAAACTTTTTCTGATAAAATGTACTTGGAGATGACTTCATAGCCGGAAAGATGACTCACATTCTGAATGCCATTCTTTTCACAAACCCTAGAATTATATCTGTATAAATGGGTAAGTACAATGACTCACCAGTCCAGGCTTGCTATCTAAATAATACATATCGCAATTAGAATTGTACTTGTCAAACAGCATGGGACTTACTTTCCTGAAACCTCGTATGTAAAACAATTTTATTGGAATAGTTATTTCTATACAAGTTTATATTAGAAGATGTTCAAAGAGACTGAGGGGTATATTTACTAAACTGCGGGTTTGAAAAAGTGGAGATGTTGCCTATAGCAACCAATCAGATTCTAGCTGTCATCTTGTAGAATGGAATAATAAATGATAACTAGAATCTGATTGGTTGCTATAGGCAAAATCTCCATTTTTTCAAACCTGCAGTTTAGTAAATCTAGCCCTGAAAGATTTTCAAATTGTTGAATGGCTGTTGCGTAGGGGCTGCAGACAGTATGGGGGATTACAGACTGTTTATTGTTTTGCCTAACGTTAGCAACGTACTATTACTGGCCAACTTACTGGTGAGCCAGTGAATGGCTGGTTTGGTCAAGCGGCAAGTGACACATTCGCTGGATTGTTTTGTTTTTTTTAACTGCTGCAGCACCTCTTTGCTGGTTACTCTGACTAGATCCTCTTGACTGCTTACTTTGGCTCAGGACCACGCTCAGAGCATTGACTCAAGATGCTGGGCACAACGTAGGACAGCCGGGAATGGATTACATTGTTAGCTCTTATCTGTAGGGCACAAGAATACAGCAGGTATAGGCAGCTCACAGGAGCAGAGCAGGATCTTTAGTAGTGGAGATTATTGCTTAGAATAGCTCTTAAAAGAGCCGCTACATGAGCCAGCATTTAAAAGTAGCGCAGATGCAGTAGACTTTTTGAGCCACTTCTGTTATACACTTTTTTGCGACATATTGGCAGGAGGTTTTTCAGCCCAGGTCTGATTTCCTTATCTCTCACTAGGAATCCTCTTGGATCATGCATTAGTTTAATACTGCTTTCAGTGGTGGTGGGGTGTTCTCATGCTTTCTAAGCAGGGATGAGCGGGCTCGGATTATCGCAATGTGCGGTGCAGTGCGGATCCGAGCCCGATGCGAGCACTGTTCGGGTATTCCCGCCGATGGCCACAATGAAAACGAGGATTTGATGTCCTAATCCCGCCATCAGATCTCGCAAGATCCGGATTCTTTATATTCCCCGCTTGCCGCCGCCATCTTCACTCGGGCATTGATCAGGGAAGAGGGAGGGTGTGTTAGGTATCCTCTGTCCTGCTCTTTCTCGTGGTGCTGTCCTGTGCTGTGTCCTGCTGAGTCCAGTGGTGCTGTGTTCTGTGCTCTGTCCTGCTGAGTTCAGTGGTGCTGTGTCCTGTGCTCTGTCCTGCTGAGTCCAGTGGTGCTGTGTCCTGTGCTCTGTCCTGCTGAGTCCAGTGGTGCTTTATCTTGTGCTCTGTCCTGGTAAGTCCATTGGTACTGCAATATAACTACGTTCACTGTTCCTGCAGTATACAAGTCCATTTGTTACTGCAATATAACTACGTTCACTGTTCCTGCAGTATACAAGTCCATTGGTACTGCAATATAACTACGTTCACTGTTCCTGCAGTATATAAGTCCAGTGCTACTGCAATACAACTACGTTCACTGTTCCTGCAGTATATAAGTCCAGTGGTACTGCAATATAACTATGTTCACTGTTCCTGCAGTATATAAGTCCAGTGGTACTGCAATATAACTACGTTCACTGTTCCTGCAGTATACAAGTCCAGTGGTACTGCAATATAACTACGTTCACTGTTCCTGCAGTATACAAGTCCATTGGTACTGCAATATAACTACGTTCACTGTTCCTGCAGTATATAAATCCATTGGTACTGCTGTATAACTCCAGTCCAGTGCTACTGTCCTGTGCCGCATATAATTTTTAAAGGCTTTGATGAGTGTGTGTGGTTTAGGGGTGCTGCATATAATGGAGAACCAAAATTTGGAGGATAAAGTAGGGAAAGATCAAGAACCACTTCCTCCTAATGCTGAAGCTTCTGTCACTAGTCATGACATAGACAATGAAATGCCATCAACGTCGTCTGCCAAGGCCAATGCCCAATTTCATAGTAGAGGGCATGTAAAATCCAAAAAAGCCACAGGTCACTAAAATGATCAAAAAAAAGAAATTGAAGTCATCTGAGTAGAAACGTAAACTTGCCAATATGCCATTTACGACACGGGCCCGTGTTCATGACTAGTGGTTCAGCTTCACCCAAGGATCTAAGCCCTCCTCCTCCCCCCCCCTCTAAAAAATTTGAGAGTTAAGCTGTCATCAACAACACAGCAAACAACTCTGCCTTCTAAAGAGATGTCATCACAAATCCCCAAGACGAGTCCAAGGGTGTTGGTGGTTGCGAAGCCTGACCTTCCCATCACTGTACGGGAAGAGGTGGCTCCTTCCACCATTTGCAGCACGCCCTCTGCATATGCTGGAAGGATCACCCACAGTCCAGTTACAGATTTGGATAATGAAGGTGTCAATGTTGTACACCGGGAGGAGGATATTAATGTAGCTGGCGATTAGGAGGAACTTGACGAGGAGGATGCTGATGTGGTTATCTTAAATGAGGCACCAGGGGGGGAAACAGTTGTTGTCCATGGGATGAAAAAGCCCATCGTCATGCCTGGGCAGAAGACCAAAAAATCCACCTCTTCGGTCTGGAATTATTTCTATCCCAATCCGGACAACAATTGTATTGCCATATGTAGTTTATGTAAAGCTGCAATAAGCAGGGGTAAGGATCTTGGCCACCTAGGGACATCCTCCCTTCTACGTCACCTGAAGACCCTTCATAATTCAGTGTTTAGTTCAGGAACTGTGGCTAGGACCGTCAGCAGTCCAGGGACACCTAAATCCCTTGGTCCTGTTGTATCCACACCAGCAACACCCTCTTCGTCAATTTCCTCCCCGATCTCGATCAGAGATAGTCCTGCAGGCCATATCACCGGCATGACTGAGTCCTCTTCAATCCGGGATTCTTCCGGAGGATCCTGCAGCGGTACGCCTACTACTAACGCTGCTGCTGTTGCTGCTGGGAGTCAGTCATCTTCCCAGAGGGGAAGTCGTAAGACCGCTACGTCTTTCACTAAACGATTGACCGTACAACAGTCGTTTGCCCTGAGCACGAAGTTTGACAGCGTCATCCTATAGCAAAGCAAATAACTGCATCCTTGACAGCTATGTTGGTGTTAGACGTGCGTCTGGTGTCTGCCATCAGTGGAGTGGGATTTAGAAGGTTGATGGAGGTATTGTGTCCCCGGTACCAAATCCCGTCTAGATTCCACTTCACTAGGCAGGCGATACCCGGGATGTACAGAGAAGTACGAAAAAGTGTCCTCAGTGCTCTGAAAAATGCGGTTCTACCCACTGTCCACTTAACCACGGACATGTGGACAAGTGGTTCAGGGCAAACTAAGGGCTATATGACTGTGACAGCCCACTGGGTAGATGTATCGCCTTCCGCAGCAACAGCAATAGCAGCATCTCCCAAACGCCTGCCCGTTCCAAGGCAGGCAACGTTGTGTATCACTGGTTTCAGTAAGAGGCACAACGCTGACAACCTCTTAGAGAAACTGAGGGAAATCATTTCGCAGTGGCTTACCCCACTTACACTCTCCTGGGGATTTGTGGTGTCGGACAACGCCAGTAACATTGTGCGGGCATTACATATGGGCAGTTTCCAGCACGTGCCATGTTTTGCCCACACAAAAAATTTAGTGGTGCAGCATTACCTGAAGAGTTACAGGGGTGTGCAGGATATGCTTGCGGTGGCCCGTAAAATTGCTGGACACTTCGGCATTCTGCCACTGCCTACCGAAGACTCGAGCAACATCAGAAAAGCCTGAACCTGCCCTGCCATCACCTCAAACAAGAGGTTGTGACGCGCTGGAACTCCACCCTCTATATGCTGCAGAGGATGGAGGAGCAGCAAAAAGGCCATTCAAGCCTACACAGCCACCTACGACATAGGCAAAGGAGTGGGGATGCGCCTGAGTCAAGCGCAGTGGAGACTGATTTCCGTGTTGTGCAAGGTTCTCCAGCCGTTTGAACTTGCCACATGAGAAATCAGTTCAGACACTGCCAGCTTGAGTCAGGTGATTCCCCTGATCAGGCTGTTGAAGAACCAGCTGGAGAAAGTGAGGGAGGAGCTGGTAAACCATTGCGATTCCACAAAGCATGTAGCTCTTGTGGATGAAGCCCTTCGTACGCTTTGCCAGGATCCGAGGGTGGTCACTCTTTTAAAGTCAGAGGAATACATTCTGGCCACCGTGCTCAATCCTTGGTTTAAAGCGTATGTTGTGTCTCTGTTTCCGGCGGACACAAGTCTACAGCGATGCAAAGACCTGCTGGTCAGGAAATTGTCCTCTGAAAAGGACCGTGATATGCCAACAGCTCCTCCTTCATTTTCTTCCACACCTGTGGCTGCGAGGAAACAGCTGAGATTTCATAAACGACCCGCTGGCGGGGGTGTAGAGAACATCTGGTCCAGACTGAAGGACCTGCACACCATTGCTGACATGTCTACTGTTGCTGCATTGGATGCTGTCACCATTGAAAAAAGGGTGGAGGATTACTTTGCTGACACCATCCAAGTAGACATGTTAGACAGTCCTTACTTTTACTGGCAGGAAAAAAAGGCAGTTTGGAAGCCCCTGTACAAACTGGCTCTATTTTACCTGAGTTGTCCCCCCTCCAGTGTGTACTCCGAAAGAGTTTTTAGTGCAGCGGGGAACCTGGTGAGTGAGCGGCGAAGGAGGTTGCTTCCGCAAAATGTTGAGAAGATGATGTTCATAAAAATGAATGATCAATTCTTCAATCAAGACCAGCAATGGCCTCCAGAGACTACAGAGGGACCTGTGATTGTGGAGTCCAACGGGGACGAATTGATAATGTGTGAGGATGAGGAAGTACACACTGAAGGGGGTGAGGAATCAGAGGATGAGGATGAGGACGACATCTTGCCTCAGTAGAGCCAGTTTACTTTGTACAGGGAGAGATGAATTGCTTTTTTTGTGTGGGGGCCCAAACAAACCAATCATTTCAGCCACAGTGGTTTTGTAGGCCCTGTCGCTGAAATGATTGGTTTGTTAAAGTGTGCATGTCCTTTTTCCGCAACATAAGGGTGGGTGGGAGGGCCCAAGGACAATTCCATCTTGCACCTCTTTTTTCTCATTGCCAGCTCGTTTTGTGGGGGGTCCAAACGAACCAATCATTTCAGCCACAGTTTTGTAGGCCCTCTGGCTGAAATGATTGGTTTGTTAAAGTGCGCATGTCCTATTTCACCAACATAAGGGTGGGTGGGAGGGCCCAAGGACAATTCCATCTTGCACCTTTTTTTTGGCATTATGTGCTCTTTGGGGCCTAGTTTTTCAAACTGCCATACTGTCTGCCACTGCAGTGCCACTCCTAGATGGGCCACATGTTTGTGCCGCCCACTTGTGTCGCTTAGCTTAGTCATCCAGCTACCTCGGTGCAACCTTTTGGCCTAAAAACAATATTGGGAGGTGTGAGGTGTTCAGAATCAACTGGTAATGAGTCAAAATGAATGTTATTGAGGTTAATGATAGCGTAGGAGTGAAAACAAACAAAAAAAAACAGGATTTTAGCAGTTTTTATGCTTTTTAAAAAAAAAATCAGAACCCAAAACCCAAAACCTTGAGGGGGGTGTTTTGGCAAAACCCATCAGAACCCAAAACCCGAAAAGTGGCCGGTGCACATCCCTATTTCTAAGTGCTGCATGTGCTAGTGGGGCCAGGTCCCCTCTTCACCCTGTTTCCACTACCTCTGGGCTTGATAATTAGGCTTTAATACAAACTTATACTTATCTAGGGTCTCACATTTCTCCACAGTGGTGGATAAATGAACACTAGCGTGTTCAAGAAAAAAAAACAACAACTAAAGAGCGTTTAGCAGAATTGGCGAGACTTCCATTGTTGCTGGGTGGCTTCAGATGGTAGATACCAACGCATGAAGTGCTGCTGCAGCAGCTGGGTATGCAAATACAGGGTGGGGGATTGCTGGTGCCAGCTCTGTAGTGTACAGTGGATAGGGAGACCAGGCTTCTGGTGAGGCTGGGATTAGTGCAGCAGCTGTTAGGTCATATGGATCTTGTACAATGAAGTGTGCTCCAAGTGCAGAGTGGAGCAAGCTTCATACTCACATGAAGAGGTAATTCCTGGAAAGAGTTGCTCAAAATTGTATAAAAGTGGTTCTTGGATTGGTTCTAAGGTGTAAACAATTCACAATAATTTTTGAAACTTTTAGATAAGCTAAGAAATTGCAGCTATATATGACAAGGGTAATAGGTTTGACCATGTTCGAACTTGCTTGAGCTTAAGTGGCTACATTGTACAGTTTTGTTTTACACTTTTACATGCAGAGAATTGTAACTTTAAACTCAAACACACTAATGTTCATTATTTAGATAAAAAAAACATTTAAAATACTCTAAAGCTAAAAGACATACGCTACCTCATCGTTATCACCAAAGACACTTCATTTCCTTCATTTGATGATTTAAGAACAAAACTTAATACTCCAAACACATATTTTTTCCAATACCTGCAATTAAGAAATTTTCATTCTACCAACAAATGAACTCTAGGTCGTAGACCGTTGACCTTTTTCGAAGCGCTTTCGCTCGGGCGATCTTCTACCAAAGGTCTAATTTCTTTACTATACTGGGAACTTAAAGTCCCTGATTCTAACGACCGAGATTCTCACGAGAGGGCTTGGGAGAGAGACCTGGGGGAAACACTAGACAATGAAGACTGGGAGGAAATTAGGACTAACACAGCCTCCAGTTCAATTTGTGTTAAATTGAAAGAAAATGCTTATAAACTTTGTCGTTGGTATTTGCTTCCAACCAAACTACAAAAAATCTTCCCAGATTCATCTAGCACATGTTGGAGAGGTTGTGGCGCAGAAGGGTCCTTTCTTAGGGACCTTGCCTCACAGCTACTGCAGCTTGACATTTCTCACAGGTTTTTCCTTCTCCCTCTCGGGATTCCATCGGCCACCAAACATCAAATGAAAATGTTTCGCCACATAATCTCTGCTGCCCTATGCCAAATTGCTACGGACTGGAAGCAGCCCAATGCTCCAACCCTACAAATGATTATTGGCAGGATTTGGTACGTTTATCAAATGGAATACATGACACGCATAATCCGTAATACCTCTAATTCATTCACTAAGGTTTGGGCGCCGTGGACCTCATACTTTCAAACCCCTTTTTTCATGTGATTCTACAGCATCACTCCATCTGGATCCTTTCTTCCCTTCCCATCTTTTCTCTTTCTTTTTCTTCTACTACACTCTTTTCTCTCTCTTACTCTTGGGCGGTCTGCCACGCGCCCCCCCCCCCCCTCCTTACTCTTCTCAGTCTTACTTCTTTTTCTAAAATTGTTGCTTTCCTGGAAAAATCGGGTCAACATCCTTACTAATACTCTTTTCTAACAAGACGCTGTATGTTTTAATACATATGTATTCTTCAGATGTTTATAACACTGTGCTGTTCAGAATGTTACTTTTGGTTGACCCTTGCATAAATACTCTAAAGCTTAGTCATTTAAGCTCAAAGAGGCAGAAGTGAAATTGAATAAGTTAATGTCTTTTAACTGCAAACTGCAAAAGTGAATTAAAATTTTAAATAACAATTAGCAACTTAGTAGTTATAATCTACAATAACTTTATTGAACTCTGCCTATAGGTTTGGGTGGAGTTCTTCTTTCAAGGGCTGTAGAAGTGCAGGAAGAGAGAAGGTCATTCACCGGTTTTAGTTCTTCTGGAAAATGTATACATAGCATATATTATATACAGCAAGACTTATATACTAACATGGCATTTAGGTTCAACATTTGCACTAAACCAAAGAATCAGACACTTGCTTTCGTTGTCTAACTAGGGCAAAGTGAATTTTTGCTTGCCGTGCTTCAGTGCAAAGGTTGTACTTAAATTCCATTTGGTACATATGTGTAGCTGGAGCATATATAGATAGATTTATTTGTAGATTAATTTCTGTAAAATCTTGCAGTACAGTAGAGGAACCTCTCTGCAAAATGAAATACAGCATTCATCACCATAGTGACAGCAGGAAAATAACTGGGCAGAAGGCAATATATTTAACCTATTGCCCCCTTCTTTTGCTGCTGTGTAAGCATGGGAAAAACAAGGAGGGTCTAGCTTACTCATACTGCACTATAACACAATACATGATATGCTACAAATATATTTAAAGGATATCTCTATCTTGGTGGATTTAAAAAAGAAAACAAAAAAAACTTGCCTTTTGAAAAGGCATGTTCCTGCCTGCTAGGATGTTAAATACACTCTCTCTTAAGCAGGCCACACATGTTGTGGCTTGATGAGGGGATCACACACAAAATTGGACACAACCTCTACTGGCTTACAAATTCCATCAGCATTAGTGCTGATGGAAGATAACCACACACACACACACACACACACAGTGTCGGACTGGGGCATGAAGGGCGCACCGGGGAACTGCAATGCTAGGGGCCCACCGGGGGGGGGGCTGTGGCCAGCCATCATAGAGGCGAGACCAGACACTAGAGGGGGAGTGGTCAGCCCACGAAGGACAGCTAGCACCATAGTGTAGTATATAAAGAATGAAGTGTGTATATAAAGAGTACACAGTCTTAACCTGCCCCTTAGATTGGGTAGAAGAGTCACCAAAAATCGGGATTGTCCCACTAGACCAGGCTTGGCTAACCTGTGGCACTCCAGGTGTTGTGAAACTACAAGCCCCAGCATGCTGGGACTTGTAGTTTCACAACACCTAGAGTGCCACAGGTTAGCCAAGTAGTAGGCCCCACTATAAAATTAAATTGCCCCACCTTCATCCTACAAACAAAATAGCACCCATTATTTAGCCACCACCTACCACACAGACATTACATTGCCACAAGCCCGCTGTGCCATCACACACACATTACTCTGCCCCTTCATCACCTTGCTGTGCCTCCTTATGATCACACTGCGCCCTCCATGCTGCTTTTCTTTTTTTTAAAATGGGGTAGGGGAACAGTCTCAATCACAGTGGAGAACCTCCTACTGCTGTCAGGGCTAGTGCCAAAGTTTGTCTCCACAGGCCTACTGCCTGAATTACATGTGGCCCCAGGCTAATGCTGAATAACTGTGTCCTAGAAGTGTCTTCAAACAAAATGTACCCCACAGGCTTTTAAGCCTGATAATTAACTGTGCCCAAAATAAATACTAGGGGCCCTAGGGAAATACACCTCAGCACCCTGGGCATTATACCTGCCTAACTGCACCACAGGCCTTGTGTCCACAATCTGTACACAGGCTTTATGCCCGATAAATGTGCCAGAGACTGGAAGACAGTCTGGCAACCATACTTACCTGCTCCGCGCAGGAAACAGACCTTCTCACCAACGTTTTATTTTATTTTGTTCCAATTTCCCCATCCAGTGGAGCCTTTCTCCTGTTCAGTGTGGCGCTTGCTTGGAGAGGCTCTGTCTTCTTTAAGCTCCGGCTTTTATCTTCTTTCTTGTGCCTTTTTCTTCTGTTCTTGATCAGACTGCTCCTCATGTTGTCTTCTCTCGACTTCCTGTACTGCTCTGATCAGACCAGTGCAGTGCACAGGGCTTAACAGCAAGCCAATCACGGTTCACTGTGGTGCCAAACTCAAATGGCCAGAGGTTACCCATGATTGGCTCACCGTCCTGGACAGTGATTGGCTGACAGAGAATCTGTACAGAATCGCTGTCACCAATCCTGGGGTGCGCTGATGGAAGGGAGCTTGTTTGTGCTGAATATATGTGTGCATCATCTGCCTGATGTCACTGGCTAGTAATTCTCTCACACCAATATCCTTTAACTATATTAAAAATTACTGTAAGATTTCAAGGATCTAAGGCTGCCTTCAACACATTTTTTCAAGAGTGAGGAGCCAAGGCCAAAAACTGGGAGACAACAATTTTATAACAAACAATATGTAATTCAGGGAAAACTGGTTAATGGTGTGGTGATGCATGCCTAGGCCTCCATTACACTTTGCCAGCCTCGGAGCCCAGTAAAAATACAATATCAGCCTGTGCTTCATCACAGTTACTTTGCCAGGCTAGCATTGTTGTATGCCCACCTCCGGTGCATCTTCCGTTCCTGGCAATTACATGTTACAGTCACTGCATTATAGCACACTGTGCTGTTAGTGTGTTCAGAGCAGAATAATAGAGGAAACACTGGCTATATGTATTCTAACACATGGCCCTGGACAGTAAGCACACAGCAAGTTATAACACTGTGCATATGAGCCGTACTTACCAGGAACCAGGTTTCTGGAATATACACTAGAGACCCGGCTGTTACTTTTATACAGCTTCCAGTGGTCAGAGGATGGGGGGAGCACAGAAGGGGGGACAGGCTCTAATCACCAGAGATCTTTCTTTTTTTCTATCACCATGGCAACTAGGAATGTTAATGTCTCCAAAGTGGAATGGAACCCTAATGTATAAATGAAAACACTTATTTGTAAACTTCATGTAAGAAGCATCTATTCATACTTATGAAATAAAGACATGAATTGGTATTTTATATACTAACTTAATCAGCGCTACAATATCCACTTTGCTGTCTTTGCTTGTATCTTATTTTGTGTGATGTTTATACAATACTTGAGATCCCGCAAAGGGGTTCAATGGGGCAAGTGTGGGGGTATTAATTACGCAATCTACATCATCTTGGCCCTCACCCTGCTGCATAGTATTGCAATTTGTGTCATCATTCAACATGGTGCCGGGTCATGATGATGCAAATTGACACAATTATGCAAATCACGTCATATAGCAATATTTTTGGGAGTCATTTTTTTAAAAACTCAATTGTAGCATATCATGAGACAAAGATGGTGGTCTATTTGTGGATCTATATCAGTGACCTGGGAATATGAGATGGCTTTTCACAGAAATATGACATTGATCAGTGAGAAACTTCTAAATGATTTCTTGGATAGAAAAAGTGGTCTGACATTCAAGAAAGACACCAGTAATTTAGTTAATTCTCAACTACGTTATGTACAAATATTTTTAGATCAATAGTCTGATATATTCTGTACACTGTATGTATGAGGGTTTCCCTGCCTAAAGGACAGAGTAACATCTGCTAAGTGTAACTGCTTTTAACCTGCCCCTTTAACAACCTATGTATTTCCCCATTTTAATGAAGTTTTATATAGTTCCAGATACTTATGCCAGATAAAAGTCTCATACCACTATTGGGTAAGACTATTAAAAAGAACTATCATTATCATTTATTTATATAGCGCCAGCAGATTCCGTAGCGCTTTACAATTGGGAACTATTAATCTAAAGGGGTGAAGCCTGGGCAGTCTAATAAAATGGAGTGCTAGAGCTTTGTCTAGTTCTACAGAGGAAAGAGTTCTATCATAGTCTTTTTTTCAAAGTGGGTGCTGGGGTCACGAGTTTCATTCCCGACCAGGGCCTGATCTGTGTGGAGTTTGTATGTTCTCCCCTTGTTTGCATGGTTTTCCTCCAGGTGCTCTGATTTCTTCTTACACTCATAAAAAATAATTGTAAGTTAATTGGCTGCTGACAAAATTAACCCTAATCTGTGTGTGTCTATCTTTGTGTGTGTTTGGGAATTGAGACAGTAAGTTCCAATGGGGCAGGGACTGATGTGAGTGACAAATATTCTCCGCCCAGTGTTGCTGTATTGGTAATTAATAATAATGATGAAAGTTAAGGGTTGCTCCTCCCTTGCCTGGTTTTGTGAAGGATGGTTGATGTCTAAACTATGAGATCGTCAACCTAGCCTGTAAGTAGAGAGAACTGTATTATGCCCCCTAATTAGAGTGTTGGAGATTTAAACTCCTTCTCCTAGGACCTAGGCCATATCCCGAGTCTGCCAGTTGGGGAATCTTAGCCCAATGGGCACCCGCCATTGTTATACAAGGAGCAGACATTCAAAAAGCAGTGCTGTTGTAGTTAAGCGGGGAAAAAGGAATTTGCCAGTGAAGGCAGGGGAAATGTAGAAGTGGAAAGTGCGTGGCATATGGGAAAGGTACTTTCTGGTTGGTATGTGGATATCTATGATCGGTAGGGATAGAAACAAATCACTCAGTTGGGAAATACTGTATACTGGGCACTAGAAATCACCTACAATCTAACAAGAGGAAGATGAAGAGGGCGCACTCACCAGATCAAGTTAAGTTTGCCTTAAGAAAAGCATGTTAAGACATATGAACACAAAGGGTCCTTTACACCATGCTACACTCAAATGCCTTGTAGCTCAGATGAGTAAGAAACAAAAGGTGTGTTATGCACTTATTAGATCCAGCGAATTCCCACTTTATTTTCATGTTTTGCAGTGATTACCTAGTAATGAACAGGAACTGATAGAGCTTTTTCATTATTTCTATACACGTTTGTCCTAGAAAGACAAGAAACATCTTGTTTTCAAGAAAAGTCTCCACTTTCAAGCAATTTGACAATGGCATTCCTAAGACCTCCACAATGTCAAAAAAGGAAAACTTTCAAAAAATATGACGAGCCTGTTAGTCGTAATTGTAGCATCCTTTCATAGCTGTAACATTAGCCCAAGTCCCAAATATTAATCTATCCCAATATGTAACCCCATACCTAGCCCAGACCCTAATCCAAGCATAACACCTACCTGTAAATCTCTTACAAGCACTAAAGTTATCCTGGAGAATCCAATATAAAATACTGCTTCTAACATACAAAGCCATGATCAGCAATATACAATGTACATTTTTTCACTTGTCTCATATTATTATTATTTTAACAGGAACCTTCCACTCTGCCAAGACCTGTACATCTTACCCTCATTCATTTTCTGCTCCTATTTATAGTTACAGGACTTTTTACAGGCTGCACTGATTTTATGGAATCCCCTCCTGCTTTCAACAAGACATTCCCCTAGCCCCTAAACCTTCAAGTGTTCCCTAAAAGTCACCTCCTTGGACAAGATTTTCAAATTCCTGAAGCATCTTCTGAACACCCCTAACCAGGCTATATTACCACTCCCTTACACAGGTCACTCAAAACTTACATTTATTCTCTTTCCATACTCAAATAACCTTGTGTCCCGAAATCAACATTGCTGTGTGACTGGATCATATACCTAAGTACCTATTTTCCAACTGCAACCTGGTTGGGCCATTATGCAGTTTGTGACACTTGACCTCATATAACTCCTGCTTACCTATTGATTGAGAGCAGGATTCCTTTTCTTATCTGTTTATTTGTTTAAGCATCTCATGGAAAAAAGTCTGCTTTTTTTTTAGCTTAAATCACTGTGGCAGGCTATAAGAATAATGTAAGAATTTATCTTTTTCCTTAATTTGCAGTTTCATGCTGATTTTATTGAAAAAAGGATGCATTTAGCTGGCAATATGCTGAGAAAGCAGGGAAGTAGAGTAAAACATTGGCACAGTTATGTACCTAGGTGGAGATTAAACCAGGTAAAAACATATGTGTAGTAAAAGTTGGTTTACTTACAAGATTTAAAAAGCTGCTTCCTCTCAGCAAACAGACAGGGTGTATCTGAAAGTCTAAACAGAGCCAGGGATGGGCGTGTCCTTTTTTAAAGAGAAGGTGGGTGTGTCACCTGTCCATCAAGCTAGGCCTGTGGGAGGAGTGTCGGTATAAAACCCTGCTTGTTTTATTGTTCAGGGAGATCAACGCTGGACTAGCTGGCTGATCTGGACAGAGAGCTGGACTATGTATAGTAAGCGTTTAGGGTCTCCAGAATTGCTGTGCAAATATACAGTGTCAAACAATTATTACCATCCTGACAATAAAGAACCATAAAAAGGAAGAAGTTGTACGCGTGTGCTTCACCAGTAGCGGGCTCTTGCCACAATATATATATATATATATATATATATATATATATATATATATATATATATATATATATATATAAAGTTTTCTATGGTATTTTAGTTGTTCAATTTTTCTTTGGCTCATTGCACTACCCAAATCTTGTGTGATTTAGTTTTGTTTCATGCTATCACCACCTTGGGGTGCAGTGCTATTATATATTTCTTCCCTCACTTTAAAAGACTAGAATGTGCACCTGTTTTTCTTCCAGCTGGCAAAGCCCAGCCCCAAAAAGTTTTGTACTGTGGCACAGATTCCAGAGTCCAGAATTACATGTCTACAGAAGCCGAGTTTTCCAATGCTACATGATTTATAATATGTATAATAATCTCATTTATTAGTTGTTTTATATTTACTTTGCAGTATGTTACTTTTATATGTTGCTTAATTTATACCAACCAATTACAATTTCATCTGCAGCACAATCGACTATGTTGCTGTTCAAAATAAATTGCAGTTATATGTGATTTATCGTAACACATCGGAGACTCAAGAGAAAAGCTTCGGAATAGCTTACATTTCACTCTTTAGCAGGATGTTTATCATAAAATAATGCTGTGGATAGACTTTAGAGTCTGAGAGATTGCATCTGGGAATAGTAAATGCCCTCAGCCTACATATTAAACAAGTATTATGCTATATGAGATTCGGGCAAAACACAAACACGCATCAGTTTTCATGGGTCACAATATCATGTAGCACAAGCACCCCAAAGTAGTCAAATAGGGAAAATGTGTGGGAGAAGGAGAGATCAATATAATGACATGGTTTTATATTTTGAGGTAAGTAATGTCCAAATACTTCACAGGTTAGGCCCAGAAGGCCCTTATTCTTCACTGTAGTTCAAGACCAATTGTCTGTACAGCAACTTAGTAGTTGTAAATAAACAGTGGACAGTGATTTTCTCCCTTGTTCTATAGACCTGGGGATAGCAGCGTTCAGTTACCTGTATTATGCTTGGTCTTCCTTGCTTCACAATCTTAATCAACAAGTTGACTTGGCAGTCTCTGGCTTGGTGTATCGGCCTCCGCATGTAGTCAGAGCTCTGCATGGCTCTTACTAGTCTCCCACTTGAACTCTGCTTCATGTATTTCGAAACTAGGGATGTGCACCGGCGACTTTTGGTGTCTCGTGTTTTGGATTCGGATTTTCGCGATGTTTTGGGTTCGGATTTGTTTCGCAAAACACCTGCCGAAAGGTTTTGGTTCGGATTTAAGGTTTTGGATTCGGATATTTTTTAAAAAAAGCATAAAAAGTTCAAAAATCAAGTTTTTGGGCTTATTTTCACTCCTACGCTATTATTAACCTCAATAACATTCAATAACAAGCATTTCCACTAATTTACAGTGTATTCTGAACACCTCACAATATAGTTATTAGTCCAAAATGTTGCAACAAGGTATCTTTCTGGACTGCGTAGTGGAGTGGTCCCCACAATATAATAAGAAAACCATCAACTGGTCTTAATCGCACCAAAAAATGTACCTGGACTGCGTAGAGGAGTGGGTCACCACAATATAATTTAAAAACCCTGAACTTGTATGATTTGCACCAATAAATGTATCTGGACTGCGTAGAGGAGTGGGTCACCACAATATAATTTAAAAACCCTGAACTTGTATGATTCGCACCAATAAATGTGTCTGGACTGCGTGGAGAAGTGGGTCACCACAATATAATTTAAAAACCCTGAATTTGTATGATTCGCACCAATAAATGTATCTGGACTGCGTAGAGGAGTGGTCCCCACAATATAATTAATAAAAAACCCTCCACGGCTCTGAATTTCCCCAAAAAAAAATCTGGACTGTGTAGTGGGGTGGCCCCGGTACTAAATTTGTTACCGGGGCCACAATACCTCCTCCAAGTTCCAAGTGTAGTGTTTATAACATATTAACACTACACTAATTCTAGCACGTCAAACCCTCTTGTTTTAAATAATGACAGGGCATTTAACTTTTGATTAAATTTTTTGAATTTGTTGACATTTTCTTTTACTTTTTGAACATGGCAAACAACTGTTGAATGGTCACATAATGCCCAAAAAATAGTTGCAAGATGGAATTGTCCTTGGTCCCTCCCACCCACCCTTATGTTGTTGAAATAGGACATGCACACTTTAACAAACCAATCATTTCAGCGACAGGGCCTACCAAACAACTGTGGCTGAAATGATTGGTTTGTTTGGGCCCCCACACCAAAAAAACAATTCATCTCTCCCTGTACAAACTAAACAGGCTCTATTGAGGAAAGATGTCGTCCTCATCCTCAACCTCTGATTCCTCTCCCCCTACAGTGGGTACTTCCTCCTCCTCACACATTACCAATTCGTCCCCGCTGGACTCCACAACCACAGGTCCCTCTGTACTATCTGGAGGGCAGTGCTGTACTTCATTGAGGAATTGATTATTCATTTTTATAAACATCATTTTTTCAACGTTGTGAGGAAGCAACCTCCTTCTCCGCTCACTGACCAGGTTCCCCGCTGCACTAAAAACTCTTTCCGAATACACACTGGAGGGGGGACAACTCAGGTAAAATAGAGCCAGTTTGTACAGGGGCTTCCAAACTGTCTTTTTTCCTGCCAGTAACAATATGGACTGTCTGACATGTCTATTTGGTGGTGTTTTGTATATTTTTTTTATTAACTTTTTTTTAATTTTTTAATTTTTTAAACACTTGGGAATATTGGGGAAATAACTATGCCCTTAGCACAGAGCACAGGGCACATGACCACTGGACTGAACAGGACACAGCACACAGGACCCAGCAGCACCACTGAACTCAAAATTGACAGAGCACAGCACACAGCACCACTGGACTGATACTGCAGAATGTGTGAACTTTGTAATATTGCAGCAGTACCACTGGACTTTTACTGCTGAATGTGTGAACTTGGTAATATTGCAGTACCAATGGGCTTATACTGCAGGATTGGTTTGATCAAATTTTGTTGTAATTAAAAAAAAAATTAATTCGTTTTTTGTATATTTTTTTTATTAACTTTTTTTTAATTTTTTAAACACTTGGGAATATTGGGGAAATAACTATGCCCTTAGATGCACAGACCACAGTACACAGCACGACTGGACTGAACAGGACACAGCACAGGACCCAGCAGCACCACTGAACTCAAAATTAACAGAGCACAGCACACAGCACCACTGGACTGATACTGCAGAACAGAACACAGCACAGCACAGCACAGAACTAAACAGCACAGAACTAAACAGCACAGCACGAGATCTACCAGAACAGAGGACCACCTAACACACCCCCCCTCTACCCTGATCAATGCCCGAGTGAAGATGGCGGCAACTATCGGGGAATTTATAGGTTCCGAGTATCGCGAGATCCGACAACGGGATTATGAATCGGAGCCTCGCTTTCAAGTTTTCATTTGGCGCCAATACCCGGATCTGTCTCGGATCCGACTCAGATCGGCAACGTTCGGGTGGGCTCGGATTCAGGAAATCCGAGTGCGCTCATCTCTAATTGAAACTGCAGCTCTCTCTTGACTACCAGACAGGGTCAGGACTTTTCACAATGGGCTTGAGCTTGGGCTAGACTTGGACGCTAGTCCCACACAATCCCCAGAACGTGGTCCGACTACTTAAACATCTGTACTTCCATCATTACGTCACTCTGAGGTCTCATGTGTCCCACCTCTGGGATTGGTTTGGGTCATCTTTAAATCCTCCAATCACAAAATAGGATGATGTTCAGCCTAAGATGCTTTGCAAACTATTTCAATGTTTATTTTAAAAAAGGCTTTCACAATAATTTTGTAAATTCTTTGTACCATTCAATACCCCAAACATAATCATTATTTTCTGCCATATCCATAACACAAGTTGACTTTGGATAATAGATTACAACTGTTTCATGTTATTGACACACCTGCCACATGTTTATTTTTTTAATGACATCCCAGTGTTAAAATATTGTACTTAATATATTCAGTGTTATGAGAAAAATATTTTTCTAGAACTACAATAGATCTTCACTTGTCAATTTCATCTGAAATACTGTTCTTATTATTTCCCCTTCACATCTTTAACTACTAGAAGAGCACATCTAGAAAAGCTCAATTTTTAATAATATAATTTTGCACAGTCCAGTCAGGTTTATTCATACAATTTAATACAATGTCTGTATTACATTCCAAATGGAACTTAAAGTGAGCACAGCACTGGTACAAAACCACCAGCTATGGATCTGTTGCCCACTAAGCAAGTCAGCAAATGACTTGATAAGCTGCACGGGGAATAGATAGTAGATTCGCAGATAGCGGATTACTCATGCTGCGCTCCATTTGGAGGGCAATATCAGTACTTACTGGAAAAGCGGTTGTCTGGACAAGATACGGCTTTCACCTTAGTACTTGTGACACATCCAACAAGGTATTGTGTCACCCTAATGTGTCCACGGTACATGTGGAAAAATATTAGCAGAAGATACAAGAACATTACCAATGTGCATAAATAAAATATATCTTCACTGGTATATTTGTACATTTTGTTCTATAAAAAATGTACCCATACTGACCGGAAGTTACAAAATTACAATAAAGGGCAGTTATAAAGCTGACAGGAAGAAAGCTACATTCATCCTCATGTGTTGAGTTTTCTAATTTGTGGTCCTCACTGCATGACGTGATAGATGCGTCGCTTGCATAGCTAGTGTGATGGAATTTGGAGCTGTCTGATGCAGATGCAGGGCCAGAGGTTCACCCACCAGGTGACCCTAGGGCGCCAAACAGGGGCTCTCACCCTGGGTTTCAATGGCCCCTTGAAAGAGGGGGGTCCAGGGCATGTGCTCCCTCTGCACACTCCACCTCTTTTGTCCGACTCTGATCGTAAAAATTATACAAGAAAAGATTCTGGAATGGTGTAAGAAAAGCACTGACTGTACTAAATATCTCATATTATAGCGCAATGCTGGCCAGCTGGTATTTGTGTGGCCTCTAGCTGCACAGTAGACCTCTCTAGACTCATGACATAATGTTATTAACCTAAGTTATATGTGGCAACCCTCATGATAATCTTGTACATTACAGTAACATGAAAAATGTGTGATGGGAAATTTTACAGCTTGTCAGACGACATTCTGGTCAGAGAGTATTTCTATTTGTAGAGTGAAATGAGAGTTACTGTAAATAATAGCATTTGTTGTTCTGCTGATAGGAAATGCTTCTCAGAAATATCGTACCATCAATTGTTTTTATACTGGCCATAGCCAATAAGACTGCACAAAGGCATTACATACATTTATTTACATAACTCGATATTAGAAGTAAGGAGAATTTCAGACAATATAAAACAAGCAAGATTACAATTCCCAAATTGGCCGTAAAAATCTGGAAATATGAAATGTATTACGCCGCAATCACATACATACTGGTAGGCGTGCAGATATAGCTAATCGAAATGCAATGCAGCCATGCAGCATGTGTATTTCATATGTGTTTAGGTTTACATGATTGGTCTCGTAGCCTTAAACATGACTCTCCAGTTATTTTCCTGTTATCATCTGTGATCATTTACTGAGTCGGCAGGAAATGTGGCCTTTCATCTTTGATGACTTGTACTTCCACAACATGTAGAGGGCTGTAGGTTGTCTAACTTTGATTTTCAGAAATTCTTCCCACTACTTTCAGCACCCAGGAAAACTATTTTGGCTTTTTGGCTTTAGATGAGTATGAAAACCTACTGGTGCTGTGATGACCACTTACTTGGGGTGCCAAGATGTAGTGTGGTAAGTCCTTGGGTGCTCTTCTCTTGGGTGTGGCATCCGCAGCCAGAGGGCCCCAGAATACACTGGTGCTTAGCACGAGCTGTGTGGGGTGGAGACGGTACAAAGTCACAAAAATATTGAGGGCTCCAGACCATCTCATGATGAAAAAGATCCTTTTATTTACACTTCTCTTCCTGCAGGACAAGCTTAATGGTTGCAATAAAAATAGGTAATTTGACTGCCAACACCCTCCAGCCAACACATATCACAACGGTAACAGCAATGTTACATAGGTGGCTTTCATACCATTACATGTAGCCACGGCGCCCCTCTCCCTTCATGAGGATATGGAGTCACTTTTCATGGTGGCTCTCCTCCTCCACTTCCTGCTGCTGCACTGACAGCTCTGGGCAGCGCTTCAGGCTGCTCCTCTTACATCCATCTCAATATCCATGGACTCTCCTACTGCAGCCACACTGCTTTACACTGCACTCTCCTCACTAAAGGTAATTTCCCTCCACTTTCAGGGCTCTACATGGCTTGTAGAACATGTCCCACATACAGTGTTCTACATGTGAGAACTCGCATTTCCCTGGAACATGTACCTTCCTCCCCCATAACTCTCCTGCCATGCACACACCTCTCTTCTGCCAGGAGCTGTTACCAAATGGTGCGGAGTACCTACCCATAAACTGGTGCCCTTTCTCTGAGGAACCCCTGATGGTGGTGAGCCCTCTCTGTCTCTGCCCCTTTCTTATGGGACCTCAAGATGAAGTGGGTTCTAGACCCCTCTTATTGGCGTCGCTATCTTCTGAACCCTGGTTCCCCCTCTGGGCTATGCCTGTTGGTAGTGATCACCTTGTTACTAATTTCCCTCATTGGCTGATCAAAACTGGTGTCTTGCAGTGTACTGCACTGTTGTATCTCTGGTAGAAGTAGTACCGCATAATTGCTGGTTAGTTGAGGCTGAAATCAATACAAATTATATGGGAGGGTCTGTTTATTTGCTAGACATGAGTAGGAGCTTGTTACAGTTGGCAAAATACACTTGAATAAAAGATTTAAGGCATAAAGCTTGCTCTCTGTTTACAGTAACACTTGAATTGCACTTTATAAAAGTCTGATTTTCAAAGCTTTTATGTTGGTAGAAGTAAACACTTGTAAGTAAGCAAAGCTTGGTGATATCTCTCTGTATTACATCTTCATGGACAGAGATCAATGGCACAAAACATTTTCAGCAGTAACATTTGATTTAAATGACAGGTAGTAAGGAGTTTGACTACAGGTCGTTTATTCAACCTGTTTCAAACTATTCAAAATCTCTATAAATCATTGAAAAAAACATGAATTATTTATACCAACTTGCTAATCAATGAAGTAGCGTTTTTTGAGAGTTGCCATAAATTTAAAAGAAGATAAATTCACCAGCAATGTTTAAAAAAATCCAGGCATTGGTAAAAGGTACAGCTATGGAGTTTTACATTGCTAGTCAAACAGGCTAATTATAGAATAGGCTGACATTTAGATACCTTTTTGGAGTTTTCAGGTAGATTCCAAATGATCCTGCATTTTTGTGTATGTGATTTCATGTCTCCAGAGCTTCAAGCACCAGATCAATAGAGATTTTGAAGTCTTTATTTGAGTGACAGAGTGTTAACAAATTAAACAGCCACTTAACTAAAGAATTCAGAATATCTGTTCATGAGGGGGGAACACATTAATGGTGCTGGGAAGCTCTGGGATAGAATGTAAAAAATAACACTGTAACACTAAATCTTAAAATATTCTCTGCATCTGGCATGTGAATATGTGTTTTCACCTAATTTAGGGATGCTGAATTCAGTGGAAAAATCAGATTATCTCTATAACGTCACATTTATTAGGTACACACAAATAACAAAAGTAGTAAAAGCTATATCTAAAAAAAGTTAAATAAGTGAAATTTTCAATTAATCTCTATAGAACTAAAATAATCTCATAGTATTCACTTATAAAATACTAATAAACCTACAGAAAGGCTTAAAAATTGCAGAAACTAAACTCCAGAAACTCATAACAATCAAAATTAGCTGTAATGTAATTGATAATAAAAGATAAAATGTAAAGTCACTTTGCTTTAGAGAAATAGAATGTTGTCGTTATCCATTTATACAGTGTCTCATTGGTCTCTCTAAATAGGAACCATCAATAATCCCCCATCATTGCAGGCTCCCAGCATCCGTGGTAGCGATGCTCCATTGTCAGAATGTCTTGGTGAAAACATTCCCCTTGTTCGTCCCTTACACTACCCAGGTCATCAGGGAAAGTCTAGATGGCAATGTAAAAAGTGAATTTTAAGTGACATTCTACAACCCATATTCTTGTAGTTGTCCAATATTTAATTCACAATGGACACATAGTTGGCTTCTTTTCTGTTCCCTAAGAAGCAGCAAACTCAATTTCCATCAATTTAGCACTAAATATTTCATAAGCAGTTTCCTTATTTGGGGGCCTACAAACATGCCTTCGTTTAGCTTTGCTTAACTTTGGAAACTGTTTCTTCAGATAACTGAAAGCCTGGCCTTCTTTAAATGACTTTATGCCACTCAACCAAGATTTCTCTCTCTGGCCACTTCTTTGTGATATAGTGATTGTTAGTGTCTCTGCTATCCCATAAAACAGCAGTACTTAGTGAATCCACCTTGCAAACCTAACAACAGTGCAACTACCTTTAAGTCACAGCAAAGATTCCATCCATGATCCTCATAGCTGACTTCCTCTAACAGTACAGCCATACTTTCATAAGTTTCATTCATGTCCACTGCATTAGCCAGAGGCACTGAAGGGTGTTTGTTCCCATTGTGGAGTAACACTGCTATCAGACTACTCTTCTAGGAAAGAATAAACAGTCACCATTAACTAGTATTGTAATGAACACCAAACTCAATCATTAAACCATTAACAAGAATACACACTTTGACTAAGGGAGTCTTGCCAAGCACTTACTGTGATTAAATACTTTACTTTTTCAATTTAATTTTTTTCAAAATATCTCATAAACCTTACATTATATCACATTTCCAAATGTACAGTTGGATTCTACACACAACATTACATGGAAATTGATATACATCATGTCTGATGCAAAATGTCTGAGTAGTGTAATTTGCAGGTTCCTTTGAAATTCACTTGACTACCACATAAGAATGTCCAATTTTCCAGGTGATTCTAGAGTGAACCTGTTCATTTCAACTGAGTTTTTAGTATACCTGTGGAAACAACATTGAAGTAATGGGACATTCATTGTAATGCTTGGACAGGCAATAAAAAGTTTTGAATTAATCTCGAATGTCTGAATCCTGTGAAAACATTTTGGGCATTTTCAATATGAATTTGCAAAACTGATTTTTCATAGATTAATATGTTCTATATTTATCACTAAGAAATCGTTGGTTTCAATGATTTTGCAATGTCTGGTGAGTTTGCTGATTAGTAAATCAACCTGTACATCACAAAAAAAATATAGACTTTTATAATCACTTCTGCAAATTGGCCTTTTATAGATAACCCCGACATCTGTAACCGTTTAGCATGCATGATTATATCTCCACTAATACAGAGTGAGTTGGAAACATTAATTCTGCCTGTGGCAACATTATAGCAGTGTGATCTCAGTGATGTCTGAGCACGTTTAAAATAACATTCTGGACTCATTATTTTATAAATCACATTGTAAGGCGGGGTGCTGTACAAAGCCTTTAGACTTGAACCTATAGTGCTGAATATTTGTCACAATTTCTGTGGTTTAAAAACATTTTCAAATGAACCCTTGAAGACCGTTGCATAATAATACCTATTATCTAATGGGGTTTTCTGAAATATGTTAGTAATGAGGTGGATCCTTATATGAAGGTGTTATTCTGTGGAGAATGGATGATGCTGAATTATTTAGTCCATAAAGGCTAACAGGCAGCAAGCAAGCAAGATTCTCCTCTGGACTCTTCATTCTTCTGAAAGCCCTGAATTCATTGTATATCTATCATTAAGATTATGCAAACCGCTTCCTAGACCACCTCATATCTATTTCTGTGTCCTAAATATAAAAGCAATAGACCGTTCAGTGTTGCTAGGGTAACTCTTTGTCTGTCTTTGAATGTCCACCTCACAACTGTTACAAAGTATATAGGCTTTGTCTCACACTGTAGCCTGACTCATGACTGATGTACGGGCCACAGCATATATCCAGCACCAGCGGCTTCGCTTCCCTTGACCGCGTACTATTCTCTGCTCCATTGCCAGGCCAGCCGGTCAATCTGCTCTTCCAGGATCCTGCACAAACACAAGCTAGCCAGAGCCCTGCTACTTTGTGCCCTTGGATTCAGAGCCATTTGAATACATAGTTGGTCAAGTGCAAAGATCACTTTTTCCAAAACACAGCAATGAACATGCAACTAAAGAATATTTTTTTTCTCTAACAGGGAAGGGAGTCAGCTGATATTCAGATAAAACATGGAAACTCCCTTTAAGTTAACTATGATACAGATTTACCTCTGTGAGGGTTTTTTCTTTATTTATAGAGTTTGGGATATTAGGTCAGCACTTGGGTAAGATTCGGGTTCGTTTTAGATCTTGAGCTAGGTTAGGATTTTGGCTGGAGTTAGGAAGTTCCATATAGCGTTGGTGTAGGTTTAAAGTTAGAACTTAACTAATGCCCTGTAATGTCATGGAAGGCTCAGCAAAAACTCAATGAATTCAGATTACATGAAAACAAGTTTATTTTTATTTTCTATCATTGATAACAGGATGCCTGGCTCAAAATGAGCAGTCACAGCAAAAAAAAGTAAAAGACAATGATCAAAATTGGCCTACAACTCATCACACCCCTGATTATCACAGTTATGTCTTCACACCTCTTAGGACATCACCAGGTTCTCCAGGAATCTTCTGTTGTCAACAGAAAATACATCATCTTACCTTAAGTAAACAGCTTATGGTACAAATTGCACTGGGACATGCAGACCCAATTTTATGCAGTCAGCAAAACACATTTAATGAGAACAGTTACATTTGATATTGAGACAGTTTATGTTTTAACCATCTTATTTATCCTTCGGACATTTTTACTGTCATCCAACCATTTTATTATCACTTTTTACCTCATTTCAGGACCCCCAATTCAACCAATGTACTTAAATGGAAGTCCTCCCGTACTTGACACAAAGATTTATGGTCATTCTAGGACCACAGAGTTTAGAGAGATCACCTACAAGAACTATACTCTGTGGCCAGTTACATATACACCATGGGTGTAGCGCACACAAGCCCATTAGTCCAGGAGACCCTGTAATAGGCCCTTGACTTATGAACAAACCCTGCATTCAGAGGGGGCGACTCAGCTTTGCCTGATGCGGCACTAGAACATCCCGTGAACAGACTCCATGGTGATGTCTGGTCTGAAGTCTCAAATTTTGTCAAACAAGCGGAGATTCCTCTAGTTTAGTAACCAGTTTTATGCGCTGCCAGACATTGAAGTGATGCCCGGTGTACTTCGTGCAGATTTGAATTCCCCCCAATGTGTTATAGCCACAATCACAATCTCTCCTGATTCAGCCCTCTGGGAAAATAGGATTTCCTGTTGCTTTAAATGCTGTCCCCAGAACCCCATTATCTAGCATCAATCACAGCACATGCAGAGCCCTGCTCTACCCGTCCTGGCTCCTTCATTGTTATATCTAATATAAGGTAACGTGTGTGTGAAGAGGGTATGTTGGCAGATTCATCTGACAGTGACAGGTATAGGTTATAGAACATGATACATTGCAAGCATGGGGAGCTTGGAGTTGCTGGGAGTAATCTTTAGAACAAATCTCCTCTCGCTCTTTTGGAGAAGTGCCACAATGAGTTACCCTGTACCCCTCACTCTCTTGGAAATATGACATGATAGGTTACCCTCTATTGGGTGCTCTGAGCTGCTGCAAGGAGCAATTTATACCATTTATTTAGTGATGGTCTCTATTCATCGCAATAATATATAATTTTGTTTAATAATAAAACAAAGAAATCTTACTACGTAGCTACGTGTCACTTAGGCTCCATTTAAAAAAAAAAAGTCTAACGGTGGATTCCATAACTGGCATGGGTGGCCCTCTAGCCTTCAAAGGGGCCACACATTACCCTTAATCTCAGTAATAAGTTAAAACAATACATTTAATGAAACAAAAAGATGCCCATCTGTAATAACGTATCAGCAGGCATTTTATTGTAAGACAAACAATTGTTAAAAGCTAAAGCAAATTAATTTGACATCAAAGTACAAAAGAACTGGTGAAGGTGCAGAGGACAACATGCCACCCTAGGGCTGTCTGCTACCCATCATTGCCAACCCAGCAGACCCAGGTAAAATGCACCTTTTTTCACATCATTAAAACACTTCCGGAGGGTACGTCACAAACTTTCACTTTAATAAACTCTTATATCGTTACTATTGTTCAGCACTGTGAGTTTAATGTAGGGGTATGATTATGATCTTTAATGGTCAAACAAGAACAAAATGTAACCAGGTCTACAAATACATATGTGTTATGTTAAGCTAATAATGGAGAAATCACTTTGAAAATAATGTTCTATTAGACCTAGCTGTGATCCTTACCTAATCAAGTACTTGAAATACACCTAGACTTTTAAAGATACTTTAGTACTGTCCGTGGGAAAGTTTAAAGGAAAAAAAAAAACCTGAAATAGTAAATTAAAGATCTCATCATTGAGAATTGCAAGAAATATTGCTTTTAGCTCTTAAGGACTTTAGAGGCAGATGAAGGCGGCTATTAGGTCTCTGACAAAGCAATTATGGACTAGATACATATGCTGCAAGCTGACCTGACATTTGCTTCTGGATAGTTGTCATAGCAGCAGCCTGTTCAGAACAGTTTGATTCAAGTGTTCACATGACCCACGGAATGAACAAACTAACTTAATGCAACATATTTTAATAAAGCGCATGCATGTTGCCAAGTTATATAATCATATTCATGTTTTTTTAATTACTGTATTTTTTTTTTCCCAAAAATAAATAAATAATGTTACATTAATGATTTACCCCCGGCCAGTTTGGAGTATCAGTCAGTCGTGCTGGTTACCTGGTAACAAGGGAATGCTGCCAGGGAGCACTTATACAAACACGATTTTGTTAACAAGCAAGAGAGGTTCAACTGTTAAAGCCCTGTCAGCGCTGGCGCCCAGAGAGGAATTAATTACACCAAACACAAAATGAAGAATAATTGTAAATCATTCATATACCCGGATAATTACAATTAGCAGGTTAGGTGGCACATGTATTACTATGTTGGTTGTGAACTCATTCACAATATAATATTTCGTAGAGCTGTTGATATAGCCGACAAAGGAGCTGCATGTTTAGTTTTACTATGTTCGTAAGATACTAAGGGGCCTATTTATCAAAGGTTTCCCCCCTGTAAAATCCCAGAAAACAACAGTTTTTAAACACTAATTTGCTATTTATGATAGTAGCATCACAGCAGATATCATTGATATCTACTGCTTTGCATCTCCTATCATTTTACTGAGCACTCCCCATAACAATGTATGGGGGGTGCTCAGTAATGATATTGTACATCAGCTGAAGCTGGCGTACATTATCATAAATGAAAAGTTTCAGTGCTGTCAGCTGTGCTCCAAAGAGCAGAGCTGGACAGCGCATGTGTGGAGGGATCACATGATCCCTCCCTGTCACTCACCGCTCACTCTCTGCAACTATAGTTGCAGAGTGAGAGCAGAGATGTCTGTGCGCATGACGAGGGTTTCACTCGGCGCATGCGCACTGGAGTCAGAAGAGGAGCCCCGTTCATCGCTTGATGCTTCGGGTACAAAGATGGAGTGGTAAGTATGTTTTCCACTTCACAGGAACAGCAGTTTTTCGGAACTGCTGTTCCTGTGTTGCTTTTTTAATAAATATGAGAAATAGTTCAATCTTATCAATGTGATAAGGATTGAAAACTATTTTTCATATTTTGCGAGTTTTTATAAATGTGCCCCTAATAATCATACATGAGAATATGCAGCCTGCAATGTCATTTCAGAATCCAGTAGTCTCTTTAATTTCCCTATGGAAAGCAAGTGTGTATTCTTATTTAACCAATTAAAATCAAGAATGACTACAAGAGTTATGAAAACAACACAACTATTTGTTGATAAATGTCTCAGTTTGAACAATTGTGAGCTGTAGAGATCTACCCATGTAAATGTCCATATTTTTCAATAATGACCAACTGTGCATTTGTTATGTCCCAACTCAGGAGCACAGGTTCCCTGGACACTAGTGTAATAGGTTGGCAACTCTGGTTTAATATGTGAATGTAAAGTCAGTGTTCAGTTGGTCTTTTCCAGTGTTAGGTAACCTTCCTTTTAATGAATGCAGTGATACCTATTTTCGTTTTAGGTAGTTTGCAGACCAGTCTTTCAAATGCAGCAGGTTTATATTTGGAGCCTTTTGGACGAACAACAAATAAATAACCATAAGCAAATAGAAAAACGTGTAAGGCAGGAACTTCTAGAAGGCAGATTTTATTTTATTTACTTTTTCTTAACACACACATTATATATATTTTTCAATAGGTAATATCGAGTTACCTCACAGATTTGTTTCATCGCCACCTAGTGGATACACATTTTGCAATAGCCAGTTTAGTGAAAAAAAATATATGCTTGTTGATGGGCACTAATCTACCATATGGAGGGTACTAACCCACTTTGACCATTTTTGCAAAAAGATTATTTCTGAAAGTCAGTCCTGCACTGAAGACTCAAGTAGTATGAAGGACTGAAATGTGTCTACATTTATGGGAGTTGTATCATGTGCTTACACTGTATTGCTGTACTATAAAGCATAGTAGTGTTACCTTATGCGTTTGTCAGTAAATCTACTTCTGAGGCTGCAATATGTCACACAGTAAAGGTATGCCATGTTAGGCAGTAAATTATAAATAAAAAAGTAAAAAACAAAACTTGTACTTATCCACTCAAATGAATAAAGTCTATCTCTAACTGATAAGAACAGATACTACATCTTAGCCAAAATGCCTCGCAGCAAAGGAGGGTCTGAAAACCTTTTCTCCGCAAGGGATCTTTTGGTCTAGGGGGTCTGGGCTAGAGGGGTTCTTCCTCTTATGATGGGGGTCGGAAGTTCCGCACCTTTGTGCAATTTTTGGTTTTGGCACCTTTTTTTTCACTTGGGCATGAAAGAACGGATCCCGGGCTTTCAATCTGAAAACCAAAATCTGTTCTCATTTGGAGGGGGAAGCTGGACTGAGAATGGGCAATTCTGCCTTGGTTCTCTGCTCAACGAGCTAGTGGTGTTTGGAGCCGAGGTACTCTGTCCACCCTCACTGTGGACAGACTATGACCTGCCCAAGCCTTGCAGCGGAGGTGGACCATAGACCCTTGCCTCCTAAGGGGCATTTTGGCTCCGGAGGTCATAGATGTCAAGGGTCCTCCTCCCTAGCTTCAGCGACTTGGGGCCTGAATACTGTTATGCCGCTCTGGGACCTTCTGACTCCTTGGTGATGAGGAGGAACGGGACACTGTCACTTTAGAGTAGGGTCCAAAAGTCCCAAGTCCAAAGCACAGTCACAGTCTGCACTGGGTGATTTGGAGCACACACCTTGGCCTTCAATAATAAAAAAAAAGAAAAGAAAAATATCTTTGAAATACACAGCAATTACTCTGGATATCTTTTGCTTCTGTAAACTGCAGCTTATCTATTATGTTTACCATGTCACCTTGCCAAAATCTATATACTTCTAAACAACTGCATTCCGTTTACCTAAAAGATCATGTTTTAATGTCTACATACATAGATACCAAGGATGGGGAAGATGTGTTCTCTGAACCCTTTCATGATGAAGCTCACACACTAAATTAAGTACTAAAAATAGCCTTGAGCCAAAGGTATTTTACTCAGTTTATTATGTGTTTATGGGAAATGTCAACATAAAAGCAGCTTAATGAACATGCTATCAAATGCTGCTTAAGCTGCCAAGGTAAAGACTGCTGCTTTTGACTGTATCCTTTATACACCGCACATTTTCCAAACATAGCTCTTTATCTTCACCAGGCTAATACATTTCCTTTCACCCTTTTGTAAAGTGATGACTCCTGAGTACTATAGACAGCTCTTCCTATCTTCCATCCAGGGTTTTTCTATGTAAAAGACCTTGTCTATAGAAAATACCACAACCTCACTAATATACATAGGTTCCTTCTCTAACTGAAGGGCTGCTATGCATTATACAGTGTAAATCTTTTATCTAACATTTCTGTGCTGCTCTTAACCTTAATCTATAAAAAGTTAAACTAGTGCTGCACCTATTATAATGAAATATTCACTGGGAGAAGAAAAACCGAACTGGAATCATTTTTTTATTTTTTTTTGTACATGAACGACATTTGTGGATAATTAATAAATATGGCCAAGCTCCTCTTTTCCTCGCTCACCATGCCCCCAGGAAGTGTGGAGTATAGGGGAGGATTGTATTCTCCAAGGCTTCCAATTGCCTTTAATACATTGAATATACATTGGAGGATTTTACTAGCATTGTTCAAACGAGCAAATCGCCACTAAAGCCACAGCAACCAATCAACAAAGCTTTTATTGTCTAATGCAAATTAGACAATGGAAGCAAACGTCTGAAAGTGTTTAAAAATAAATGTTCTACAGCTAAACAGTGGCATGGCTTATGTATGTGTAGCAAATCTAGGCATTCCCATAATAAATTAAATAAATACCTGAAACATTATTATATTTATTCATTGTTTGAAAGAGTTAAGTAAAAACGATCTATTAATATGGATTGCGCTGATATATGTTTACACATTGTCTTTGCAGGATGAACCAGCGCTACCTGACAAACCATACAAGCAAGAAACTGCACAGGTCACTTACTCCACGTCCGCTGTGTCCAGCACGCAAGAGGTGTTATACATCAATGGGAATGGGACTTACAGTTACCATAGTTACCGGGGGCTAGGAGGAGGCTTACTAAATCTCTCTGATACTTCTAACAGTGGTGAGTTCCACAGCATTCCGTCTTTCAGCTGTATAATTTGCTGTTTTAAAGTCTACAATTAAAAACAATCATCTGTTAATGCATTAAAAATAATACCATGTAGGACACACCACGTAGGTAAAGCGTAAAATGTTTTATATTGATTTTTTTAATTCAGGTAAGTGCCTTTTTATATTCACTACTGATTGTTACAATTCAAGTTGCTTTGTGCTGTATGAAAGAACTACTAAGAAAGTTCACAATTTTATATGCAAAGGTTAGGGGAGCCAATCAGAGCTGATGTAGGAGGTAGACACACTACACCAGTCAGTAAGACATTGAAAGACAGCCTGTCTCAAGTGACTGATAATAGAGGGTAGTAGCTTGCAGTTATGTAAAGGGCACGGTAACTCTCTCAATCCAGCAAGATGTTTTTTCATATTTTAATGGGACTTTTAGGTTTTAAGTCAATTTCACAGTCAATATTCTGGAAATATAGTTAGCAGAACCATTACACTACTGGCTTTTACGGTTTATACGATACATGCAGAATTTGGTTTACAAAATGTGCAGTAATTCAGTAAGCGGAGAAACACACTTAGCTAACTCCACATTTGTTAAGCAGTATATATATATAGTATATATATGTATGTATGTATGTATGTATGTATGTGACCTCTGGGCAGACAGGACCCAGGGTTTGTATGGGAACGGTAGGTTCACTTACTTTCAACGTCTTCAGTGCCTCCACCTAGGTCGGCTTTGGATGGTCTCGCAACAGGAGGTGGACGTGCGCTTCACCCTTCAGGGGTCGACCCGGGTGATCCTCTGCCTGCCTCACCTGCGACACCAAGTAACAATACAAATGGTAAGGGGGAAAAATAACATTTCTCTTCTATTAGCACAAGTGGGATGGGAGTAAGGGCAAGCACATGCCAAATGCAGGGTAAAGATAGTGGTAATACAGAGGAATGGTGCTGTGCAGTGTGTAACAGAACATGCTTAATAACTCTGCATATGTAGCTATATACTGTATGTAGTAAACAGCAAGTTATGAACACATTTCTGGCTCTCTAGTTGGAGACAGAACCTACCTGAGACAAGGCTATATAGCGAACAGTAAAATAACATCCAAACAGCACATATCACTCCCACAGTCAGTACAGCAATGTGTAGCGAGGTGGTGCTGTCTGGTATATATAGGCCTATATCACTGTCACAGCATCTGTAGGGCTCCCTCTGGATGCTGCAGACTGTGGGGTGTCTCTGGAGATACAATTGTCTTGTAATCCTAATGCTCAGGGAGAGTTCTGGGACGTTCAGGAACCAGTGATCACTCCAATGGGTTTATATATGATCCTTCCCATCAGTCTTTGATACAGCTACTGATAGGATATGTAGTTTCCCCAGCCACCAATCACTGGGATGTGTCTGAGGCCCACATGAGCTGCCCAGTGACAGGACTGAAGGTCAACTTCCAGCATCAAGGATATATCATCATCATCATCACCATTTATTTATATAGCGCCACTAATTCCACAGTGCTGTACAGAGAACTCATATCAATCCCTGCCCTATTGGAGCTTACAGTATAAATTCTCTAACATACACACACAGACAGAGAGAGACTAGGGTCAATTTGATCATAGCCAATTAACCTACCAGTATGTTTTTGGAGCGTGGGAGGAAACCCACGCAAACACAGGGAGAACATACAAACTCCACACAGATAAGGCCATGGTCGGGAATTGAACTCATGACCCCAGTGCTGTAAGGCAGAAATGCTAACCACTTAGCCACCGTGCTGCCCTATATATAGAGTATATAGGAAGCAGTGGGTTATTAGCATAAAATATTTAGACCATTGGGGGTATATTTACTAAACTGGTTCTACCGCTGTGGAAACGTTGCCTATAGCAACCAATTAGATTCTAGTTATCTATTTAGTACAATCGACAAAATGACAGCTAGAATCTGGTTGTTATAGGCAACATCTCCACTTTTTTGAACCCGCAGTTTAGTAAATATCTCTCCAAAGGTCATGTATCTAATAACAAGACACCTGCACCAACTGTTTATTTTAAATTGGTAGGTACAACCTATATAAAAGTGTATCTTTAATGTTCGGCTGCCTGGGGTAACCACCTGATTTTAGATGTAAAACAGTCCAAGAACTAAGCAAAATCCGAAACCTTAATTTCAACCCTAACCTTTACACTAGAGACTTTATATTAATACAAGGATTTTCAAGATTACAGATATAAGAGTTGAATGGCAGATGGTGCTCATTTTATTTTGTTTTAATTCACTTGTGATGATATTTACTGCACCTGACAAGCTGGGTACAAGTGTGCAAAGAACTGTAAGACAATACTGGTCTGTAAGAAATGATGAACAACTGATGCGCACAATGTCAGTCAGCTTTTTTGTACTTGGCGGTGAAAACCTCCCAAACACAAAATAACATCATGATCATCTTTGTAAACGATGGGTGGCTATGCTGTGAAGCACGGCTGCCTGTCTCCTGAGAGGTAGGAAATGTCTTTTGGGTGGGCAGGGAACAGGGTTCAGGATTGTGAACACAAAGAGAGATGCAAGGAATGCCTATTTTAGTTTTATACCAGGGGGGTAAATGTATTAAGGTGCGGATTTTGCAAGTCGCAGATATTTAAAACAGCAATGGCTTTAAAGGCAAGTTTTGCCTTTAAAGCCATTGCCGTTTTAAATTTCCCCTGCAAATTAACAAAATATCAGCGACTTGCAAAATCTGCACTTTAATACATGTACCCCCGGGAGTCTAGATACCGACAACTTTAGCCACAAATAATGCGTTTGTGTTTAATCATGTGACATTTTTCTTTTTTGATTTTTTTTCTCTTGTGTTTACACTTTCATGAATTATGAGTGACTGACTATTATTGAAAGGAGCAATCCCACAGAGCAGGATTTTTTTTTCTCCCTTTAAATAACAAGTATGTGTCGGATAGTCGTGTTTCTTAGCTATCCACCTACAAATCATTATCTACTTTTCAAAATCTCTGTGGAGGAAAAACAAGTTTGGCTGCCAGACACACACTCTCAGCGTATCATGTGAAGACAGAGGTGCTAGAAGGCCTTGTAGAGTATTGGGGATCCCTTCACGCAAGCACTTTGTCCAGCTGGAATACAGCAAATTATAATGAGTGCTTACTATGGTTTCTGTTAAAATATAAAAAAAGATATAACATATATTATATATATATATATGTGCTACAGTGTTATGTACAAAAGTTTTCTCTTTTCTTCTTACTATATTAATAATATCAATGAAATTAGATGCTCAAACTAGGCTTCCAGTTCCACACATGTGCCAGGCCTCTGTGCCTTCTTAGTCATACTTGCCAACAGACTCCTGAAAGTCGGGTCGGTCTCCTGGACTCCCAGGAGAGCAAGCAAGTCTTCCGCATCCCGCAATTCCCTGGCCCTGCCCCGCAACAAAACATAATTTTCATTGCGGGGCGGGGCCAAAATGACGCAATTGCCCGCGACCTGCCCCCTTCTGCCCTCTAGTCACGTCCCTCTCCCCGACTGCACTGCCTGAAAGTAGGCCAGTATGTGCTTAGTAAAGCAGAGCTGATAAGTGACTCTTATTACGCTGTGTGGCTTTTGCAGTAGCGGCTCAGTACTGCTCAGCTGTCACGGTGATGAGATATTGATAGTGGAGAAAGGTAAAAAAAAATGATTGCTGCCTATTAGAATACATAAGTCTTGTAACAACGCAACAAGCAAATAAGGTCAGTATTTGACATTAATATATATCAAAAGCTGTGTTTTACTGAGCTAAACATACATAAAATAACTGAATGGTTTGTCCACCATGCTCTCATTCACCCCTCTGTAGCAGGACGTAGGCGCTTCACTAACGTAACAAGCAGTGGAAGTCATTTAATATGTCCACTGAGCTTAAAATCTGTTTTTTTGAGCAGCACTTTATACATGGTAGGTGGAAATATGACCATTGAAATTAGATAAAGGGGGGGAGTGAATGTTTAGGGGTCATTTGCTGTGTGGATGGATCCAACGCCCATTTCCACTTCATAAAGGGACTTAGGGCTAGATTTACTAAGCTGCGGGTTTGAAAAAGTGGGGATGTTGCCTATAGCAGCCAATCAGATTCTGGCTTTCATTTATTTAGTGCTTTCTACAAAATGACAGCTAGAATCTGATTGGTTGCTATAGGCAACATCTCCACTTTTTCAATCCCGCAGCTTAGTAAATCTAGCCCTTAGAATATTGAACCAGCTCAGATCTAGCCGTCTTCTGGTTAAATACCTTTTAATGGGTCTTTCTGCATCCACCCTGGTGCTCTCTGGTTAATGTAGTAAAACGTTAGAAACACAAAAAAGTGCCACATGGAATAAAGACAGTAATTGTGTCCGCTCACTCTAAGGATTAATGTAGCCATAATTAAGGTAAAATTGATCAGTATTTAAGAGAATACAAACAGGGTAGGAGTTTTGGACTTTGGTGTGACGTTTACAGTTTTCTGATGTCACTTAATTTTTAAAGTACTTTTTCTCCAGTGAAGCCAAATCCATTTTTACATGTGGGTGTGCGAATTGGGTCTGAGTCTATCTTGAGTAGACTCAGTTGTGCCGGCAGATTGGTCACAGAGCTTACCATCTATTTTTAGTGACCCAGACACAAAGTCATATAGTAATTTGTCATTGGAGTTAGGTCAACTTCAATGAATTTCACTGTTTGTACACACAGTACATGATCCTAGGGTGCCCACAACACAAGGAGATTTTTCTCATGATGCAATCATATTTGAGGTGTTCAGATTATTATTATTATTATTATTATTTGTGTGGCTCACAAAAGATCTTAATTGAACGACCATTCAGAAATCTGAGTAAGTTTAAGAAATACTCACTATATCAAGTTCAGATTGTTTGTTTTATATGTGTCACAAATTGTTTCATTAAAATATGATTTATTAACAGATCTTTCGAATAAAATTCTTCGACCCATATGACAACAATCAGAACATGTGTATGCATGTAAAGAAAAGTGGAGTAGGGTCTATTATGTACATATCTAACAAATATCCCACTCTGCTCATTATGTAACTTGCCTGAAATAAGACGATGGCTTGAAATATTCCACCTTGGCATCAGGAGCAGTTTGTAGTCCTCCTCTGTTGCAGGAGGTAGGTTGTAATTTATAGCAGCTGTAGGTCTCCGGCAGCGGCGTCTCCACCAGCTGAACATGTACAGTGGCTCCATGTGCCAGCCGCGGGTGCCGGTATTGAGTTAGGCGGATGACTCAGGCTGGGGAGGAGATTGGCGATTAAGTAGACGTGTGATAATGCAATCGTTGCAGTTGTTCAGCTGGGAAATAATATTACATAAATTATGTTTGTTGCTCTTTTTCTTGGACACACATAGATTTACTTTCCCGTGATATTTCTAATTTATTAATACATTGCTATTACATTTCATCCAGACACCAAAAGTGACCTTTCACTGTTCTTGGCAAGGTCTAGCTTATTATTTCCAAATG
Source organism: Mixophyes fleayi (assembly GCF_038048845.1). Classification (NCBI taxonomy): domain Eukaryota; kingdom Metazoa; phylum Chordata; class Amphibia; order Anura; family Limnodynastidae; genus Mixophyes; species Mixophyes fleayi. The sequence goes on along the minus strand of NC_134406.1, from coordinate 218,865,531 downwards.
GTACTATAATAATATATAATTATAGTGGAGAATATAGCATCACATGGGGACTCATATTTCAGCCATATATGATATGTCATTGCAGTAAACAGATTTTAAGGAGCATCTTAAGGAGCTTATCCACATCATGAGATATAGAATATAATTATGCAATAAAAAAGGCTAGTGATTTCTAAGTAATGAGCGACCCCTATGCTTTGCAGGTTAAGTTATGTCGCCATCATATCAGCCTGCTCATGTCTGTTCCTATTCTGACAATGAATTATCCCCCTTTTCCATAACAGTTATATAAAACTCCACGATACAGTACTGATGTATTGCTCACAGTGATAGACCCATCATGGGCAAAACTGGTTCTACCGCTGTGTAAACAATGTGCATTGCTGGCAATGGGCATCATCTGTCTGATGATGACTTTATTTATTTTTTACCCCTTTTTTATTTTAGCATTTTCAGTATAGATGACAAAACTCAATTAATACGAATGTCCTCAGAAAGAAGAAACATAAATTAAAGCAGAGATCTATCATCTCTGGTGGCTTTATAATTCATACCCAGCTACCAACCTACTGTTTGTTGGTAATACAACTCAGACATCCGATATCTGGTGGCTGTGTAATGCATACCTGCCTCCCACACTAATCTCTATTGGTGATTAAAATCAAACTCCAGATGTCTGTTATTTATTAAATAGAGATCCCAGATCTCTGGTGCCTCCATAATGCAGCCCATCCTTTATCTGTTGGTGATACAATGCAGATCCCAAATCTCTGGTGGAGACTCATCTGAATTACTTACACTTCCTGAGATCCTAAGCTGTCTCTGGGCTACTTGAGGAACATCATCCTGCACTCTGATTGGTAGATAGTTGCAATCATTCACCAATTAGTTTGTGGAGACCTTCTACCACTCTGATTGGTGAATGGCCAGCACTATCCTCCAATCAGCGTGCAAGGAGCGGTCTACTGCATATGATAGATGCCTGTCCTAAAAAGTAACTGTGGGTGACAGAGGATGCGCCCGGCCGTTCCCATTGTGGTTAAAATTCTAGGCCACCAGTCACAGCCATTCACTGTGGGCCCAAAGGGGGAAATTGTACAAACCCATGGGCAGATACCACCCCAGCCCATCCGCCTCTAACTGCCCTACCATATCAATTAATCTGGTTTGGGACACAAGTATGGACCATTTTGACGTTGGGCAGCCCCATGTACTGCTAGGGTATATGCATGAAAATCCATTTACACACTTGCCATGCAGATAATTACTTAATTAGAATAGTTAGGTAAATAGAGAATTATAGCACATGGTGAGCAATGGAGTAAAGGAAAAAAAGGAATACTAGCATACTCATATTGATGGCCCCTAGCCATAACCCTACATTAAGATATTGTAGAAGGTGGCTATGTAGTGCCTAAGCGTTTCCTATGGTTGTACTCTCCTATAATTTTTATTGGCCAGCAGATAGTTCCATAGACTTCTGTTGTACAGTAATTATATAGATTTATACTGTATGCATGTGACTGTATATGTGACAGACCTCATGAAAATATAACCCATTGTTTAGTATACAGTGGACAAGTTGCTGCCTTTTATAGCTTGTGTGCAGTTTAGTTTTACTGTCAAAAATAACCGCTTACCACCTAATGTCAATCTATTATTTCAGGGAGTGCTATATAATTTATACCTTGTAAAAATGCATGCACTTCTGCTAACTTTAATGAGCCTTAGAATGCTGACTATTGCATTTCTATTGGGAGAGGCCTACGAAAAGCGCACTGTAGTTTCACACAAAAGCTAAACACCAAGGAGCCTATGTAACAAACTCCTAATCCCCCAAAACTGTTGTTTTCTGGGGACTACCACAATTTTAAGTATCCCCTGTATTTATAACTAGGGGATTGCCACAGATATCAGAGATATCTACTGTGGTACCACTGTTATTGTACACAATTAGGTTTCTAAGGGGACTGCTATTTTTCTTGATTCTACAACTTCTGAAAATCAAAGGTTTTCGGAACTTTTGCCCGATGGCTAACGCCATTTTTAGCCATTGAATCTTATGGGGAGCGCATTGTGGTAGAGGGATCTTCGAATCCCTCAACGCATCTTACCTGCTTTCCCCTCCGGTTACTATCGAAAAGGTGGCCAATTTGTGACAATGACCATAGAGGACATCAGAGATTGGTCTTCATAGGAACAGCAGTTTTTTGTGACTGCTGCTCCACAAGAAGAATTTTCATAAATGGTCACAATCTTTCATTCCTTGTCCTAGCGTTAAGGAATGAAAATGATCGTGTCATGCCCCCAAATGTGCAAAACAAGTTGTCATTCCTTCTTTTATAACCTAAATATCATGTTCCTCTTTCTTTTCATATTCTCCCTCCTTTGGGTTTGAAGAAGCACATAGTTGTAAAATTAAATTTAAATGAGATGAAAACACAACCAAAACCAGTCAGTCACCACTTTATTCTAAATGCAAAAAAATATTTCTTTTTTCCATCGCAGCCCAATGAAGAATTCTTCTTTTGTTATAATGCAATGGGGGAGGGGGGAGACAGGCAACACTAGATGTCGGTGCTGGATGACAGTGGCCTGAATTGTTCAGTGTAATTAGCCACTCACAAGCATTTTCCCACACGTCAGCGAATCACATTGTGGCCAACGTGGAAAGTGCTTACAATTGGCTAATGACTCTTCGCAACCATTCAGTGCACAGGTTCTCAAGGAGCAGTCTAGCAACACCTGACATAGTTGTTTGTTTTTTTTAACAATTGCATTAGAAAACAGACAAATTTTACTTTGGATTACAACTAAAGAAGAAAGAAGTGGTGAATGAAAAGTTTTATGGAGTGTTTTACTTAACAAAATGTTAAAACATGTTTTTTTTTTTCTTTCTTTCACTGTTTTGAATAATATGCGGGTTCTTAGTGACCCCTTAACATTATACTGGAATTTCAACTTACATGTGCGTTAGAACATGTAGTTCAACAATAGCTGAAGTTCCAATATAATATTAAGGAGACTCTAAGATCCTTTCCACTTATATAAGTTTAAAAAATAAGTTGTAATCTAGCTGGAGGACCAAGGTTGCAGAAAACAGCAGCCCCTGAGTCCTCCACTGCTCAGAGTTGCACACAGAACTTTTAGTTTCTCATGTTTTCTGCACCTTTTGCACAATGGCCAAGGAGCAGGCACAGCAATTAAATTAGAGTAATACTTTGGGCACCATAAGTGAAACTTTGGACATGCAGAAGTATGCTATGTTCTCACGTCCATGAGAAGTTCCACTTGTTGCGTCAAATTAAGTCATACTTACCAACTTTTGGCAAGTTTTTCGGGAGATGGGCGTGACTGGAGTGCGGGAGGGGGCCACGATTCACCACAAATCGCGTCATTTTGGGAAGGTAATTCCCAGATGCGGGAGACTTGCCAGCTCTTCCGGGAGTCTGTGAGATCGACCCGAATTTCGGGAGTCCCCCAGACATTCCAGGAAAGTTGGCAAGTATGAATTAAGTAGGCCCCAAAAGTTGGTCTGTGCATGCCTACTGCACACATAGCCTTTGTTTAGTGAATATGCAGAACATGTTAGGTAGTTCTGTGGGGGGATATAAATGTATCATGAGCACAGGGAGAGAACCACATATTAACAATAAAATAAAGCACTGCCTGATCTATACATGTACAACAAACAAAACACAAAAACCTAGCTAACCCTGCCTCGTTCCTTCCTCCAATACTGCAGCCAGCCAACACATAAATCAGTTTTACGATCTTGTACTAAAAGTATAGCAACCAATCAGACATTAGCTTTCACTAGACAGATAAAAGATAATTGCGGATTGGTTGCTATGGTTTCAGTGCAGATTTTTTTACTTTGAGTAATGTCAGTAAATAACCTTCAGTATTTCATAGGAGCCTGTCCTGTGTGATAATTAAATCAGTAGAAACAATGTTTAAAAATAAAACAAAACCAAAAAAACTTTCAGTAATGACTGTGACCTCCTGGTACAGTCATACGTCACATTCCTTATACGCTTCAACCTTCCTTTAGTTGCTAGTACACCAATGCCCTTTACATACATTCATATTCTCTATTATGGGCACTTGAAAGCCATTAGCGCCTTATTGTCAGCAGCGTCAGTGATGTGACTAATGTGTAGAGATGACTGTGCCTAGCAGTACAGCTCACTGTATGAAAGAGACATTGCTGTGATACTGATGTGCTTTACATTTGGTTTGTCTTTAACAGGGCCAACAGATCTGAGCATGAAGAGTCAGTTAGCAACTACTTCCACATCGTCCAGCAACACAAGCTCCAGACCTCAGCTAAACCCTACTGAAATTAACGCAGTCAGGCAACTAGTCGCCGGCTATCGGGAATCAGCAGCATTTTTGTTACGTTCAGCAGATGAACTAGAAAACCTGATCTTACAGCAGAACTGAGTCACACAACCTCTTCCCTGGCCTGATTTAATCCCGGAGTTCCACTATAGATGCGCTGACAATGTATATGCCCGAGTGGAGCCGCCTGGTCACTGCACTGATGAGTAGAGGAGTTAATTACCATAATGCCACACTGTTTTCAATCCATGAAGTGATGTTAAGGTGCTGCCGGTGAACTTGAGACCTCTGACATTCTGCAGGTCTTTGATGTGTCCAGCTTTGTGTTCTCAGTGTGTCGGTTTAAATATTGCATATGTGGCTGTAGATCATTAAGCAAAGCAGTGGAGCAAATGGGAGACACTAAGATGTTAAATTATTTCCAAGTGCAATATTAGTGGAATGTTCTACTGACTCTGGAATTAAATCTACATGGTATGGCAGGACATACTGCCAACATACACTCATGGTAGAAAATTCAATGAAGGATTGCATATTTTTTAAATAATGTGATTTTTATATGGTCATTTTTTTCATGCAGACATTTTAATTTATACGACAGTAAACTTTCCACATTCCCTACAATTGAGAAAATATTTTCGATTCCCATTTCCTACAACCCTTTTCAGTTTCTGGTTGCTAAAAAAAAAATGCACAGCAGGTGACACTTTGCAAATGTCCATTGAGGGGTAACTGGTTTGAGGAATGTACGTCCAATGTCCAATTGAACCCATATTCCAAGTCATATTTTCTATATGTTAAACATTATTTTCATTTTGCAATGATTTTGTCAGAGTAGAGTAAAGGTCCTAAGACTTTTGTGTTAACTACTAAGTAGAGAGTGTCAGGGAAAATGGTGGAGTACCTGGTAATTGGGGAGAAAAGGGTCCAATAATTAATTTGTAGGCTGTACGTACCTGTTAAAGCCTTGAGGCCACATATCTTAGGTAATGTAATACGTCCCTCAAAAAACAGTTACGTATTTAATAGGATAGATATCAATCCTGCAAAGAAACTTGACATGTGGAAAACTTTCCTCAGCATATTTTAAGCTGCAGGTTCTCTAGAGCCTGGGTAGATACCAGTCTGTGAGATGAGCCTTACAATAGAGCTGTGTGCTTGGGGCACATTGTCTGTACACAACACAGAACAAGGCAGCACCATCTACCAATTAATAGTTTGAGAAAAGCAAGGCAGCTTAAATTGATTTGAATCTCTTTTTGTTGCCCAAAGATAATTGGAGCTACACAGAACAGGTAATAAAGCTACTAATTACAATTTTTATCTATATGTTTTTTTTAATTGTTGTTGGTGATATTTTAGTGTGAAGTATTCTGCAACAACATAGCATTGGCACATATGTAACTGGATCTCCCTGGCACTGCCCTTGCGCAAGGTATTAAAGGAATCTAGATCGTCAAATACATTACAAGTTCTCTGTATGGCACAAACCCAGGGAGTGTATAGATGTGCTCTGCCATCATAATGATTGCTGCTGTTACGTGGGCAAGTCCTTTTCTCTGAGGTTGGATACAGATGACAATATATTAAGAGGTTGCAAGTGACAATCTGATATTTTGCACTCTGGTGTGTATTTTTCATTTTTCGGGGATTTTTAGTAACGCGTTAGGAGCAAGAGACGTCAGCTCCGTGTGCCCAGCGGGCAGGGGCAGATTGGGCTTGGTGGCAGGGGGCATCTGCCCCCCGGGCTGGTCCCATAGTGTGCTAACTTGGGCTGGGTCACAGGGCCACCTGCATTTTTTTCCCTTTAAAATAGGCTGTTGAGTCAAGTCTTGCCCCCTGGGCTAAAATTTGCCAGCCCTCCCCTGCCAGCGGGATAACCCTTTGGCTGCCAGAGGTGTTAGCAGCATACTGCCATGCAGAACCGTGCACTGCTAACTGCTCTCCAAATAAAAAGGGGTGAAAACATGTTACTACACACACACACACACACACACACACGTGAACTATAACTCCCACGAGACCGAAACCTGTACAAAAAAAAATCCAAATTAATAGAAAATTCCAGCCTCTCTAGTTCCTTATTTGACAATGTGGACTACACATTATTAGTGTTTCTTTGTGCACTGAATCATGATTTTCACTTTAGCAGTAGGAAGTACTTTTATTCTTTGCACAGTAAGATATTTGTTTAGTCGTTTAGCTTTTGTTAAATATCACGTCCCTTGTGCATTCCTGAATTTGCCTTATTTCATGTAAAAATGTAATTCAATTTTTGACAATGAGTTTAAGGCATCAGTGATGATATTTTGTACATAAACATACCTGTTTTATATAGACTGACTGTGATTGTGACTAGGTAATGTGCACTTTTTCTTGTAACTGTGGGCATTGCTATGCTTTTTTGAGTGTTTCTAGAATTATTGTTGCTTACTTACAAAAAAACTTTTGTGATACTGTTTGTGAAATATGTGAAAAACTATTGAATTATTAATATTTTTAATATATTGTACATTATTATTAAACAAGACAACTTTAAGTTGTGGAACCAGATCCATAAATTTCAGTGAAAAAAATCAAAGATTTGAGGGCTGACATTTCCTCTGTTTTGTTTGGATAAATAAATTGATTTATGTGTAAAACTGTTTTTTTTTTCACTCTATCTTTTTGGCAAGGGTAACCAACTGGGTTTCTAAATATATATTCATATATCTGGAATGTATAGCAAGTGGGAGACTGCATAGTGTGACTAATCTATGCAGTGAATGATAGTTATATTACATTGCCTCACAGTTTATCCAACCAGACAACACCAGGAGGTAAATGTATTAAACAACACTTTTTGCAACTCACTGCGTTTAAAGGCAAATTTTGCCTTTGATGACATTGCCGTTTTAAAATCAGCCGTCAAACTCGCCGAATATCGACAAGTTGCAAAAAGCGTTGTTTAATACCCCCTGGTCTGCAAAGTAGTGACTTCCTGTCTGGTAAGTAAGTGCTCCCTCGCTGTTGCACACAAGATTGACAACACAGTTTACCTTGTGCTCTCTAATTTACGTCCTCTTACCCTGCAGTTATGCTTTTCTCAAATACACTCTCACCAGTACAGTACTGAAAGCAGGACCCAAAGCCCTTAAGTTATGCCTCTCATTGGTGTCATGCCAAGTCCACTCCTGAGGGTGCTCCACCCTCTTGCAGATGAAGGACTAAGAACTGCCGATTGCAGAGTTCCATCTCTTTGCGGGTGCAGTGTTAATCCCACAAATGCTTTTGTGACTGCCATTGGGATCAGTGCAAGAAGGGAGCTAGAAAAAAAGACCTGCTTAGCACATTCCAGCGTGTCCACACTTGTTATAGTTATTACCTCATACACATGTTAAATCTGAAACTACAGTATGTCCAACAGTGGAAACAGCAATACCCTTATACACAACACACATTGCACTAAATCCACCTACTGCTACAATAATGCACGTACACATTCTACTAAATGCTGCATAGTAAACAACGCCCCTCACTTCCTACACCCACCACTAAACCAGCAAATGGTCATGACTCTCTGCTCTAATATCACTACACATATTTATATCCGATAGACGTGCAACACTCCTAGAGGCGAGTGTTAAGAGGATCTGCTGTGGTCTTTGGTCCCCTCCTTCTTTCGGTCACGGCACAGAATTGGGACACCCCGAGTCCCCAATACAAGTAGGACACCAAATGAATAAAGTGACATCAGATTTATTATTCAGGAACAATATGATACTAAAAATCTGTCTGGACATAGAATTATTAGCAACAAGTACAATCTGAATACGATGTTCACAGACCTGAACTAATAGAGGGGTCATTTACTGTACTTTATAGTGCATTTAACTTGGCTATTGCTATAGGCAACATTATCGGGCACTACTTCCAGAATAACAAAGGCAACAACAAAATTCCTATATGTCAATACTTCTATAATGTAAACAGTTTGGTTACATCTATGGGTCACAGTACTCTGAGTACCTTTTGATGACTGTCAAATGGCTGGAGACTCAACAGCGTTTTGCACTGCAGCCGTAATACTCTAACCCTGGAATATGTGCGGTCATATAAACTGTCTAAGAATACAGTAATAGAGTTCTAGTCCCTAATACCATTAAGAACATTCATTTGTAACAATGCACTACAAGCAAATGATACCACAGTCAACAATTCCCTTTTAAAGAAGTCCATTCTCAGCAAAGCTAATTAGCATAAATGTCTTCACTGGCCGGACTTTCTTAAGTGTACACGTTACAACCAGACAGGAGGCACCGGACAGGAGATTAGGTATTGTGCCCCACTTGTTGAGCAAATGTCTCTGTGAAGCTAGCTCTTCAAATGTAGGATATACTGTGAAGTGAGTGAAAACACAGTCAGTTTGATTGCATAGACCTGTTTCCTGTTGTGTAAATAGTTTTCAGCTCTGATCTAACTCACTGGTGTCCGCTTTTGTCAGCCTCTCTATCGTCACTGTAATGGAGTTTTTGCACCTACAGTGTTCTGGCTGACAACACACCTCTGCTTTCTGTAGCAGTTTGACTCTCAGCAGCAATACTGGCCTCACTTTTCCTCACAACAACATCCAGAAAATTATGTATTTATTCTCCTCAGCACTCATTCACTCTCTGTGGCTCCTCCTCTCAACAGTGTCTGTTTCAAAAACCAGGGAACTTTTCAGCAGTCTGAGTTTTTCCCTGGCTCTTAGTGTCTCTCCTGTATCATGCTGTGACACAGTCCTGTTCCACAGGGTCCTAGTGCCCAGCAGTTTCCGGGTATCACAGACGTATGTTACACACAACATATCCCCCTGCTATTATACCATAGACCTCCCTTCCAAGTCTACTGCAGGTAAGAAGATTTCCAATTGATTTGTAAAGCAGCAAACAATAGAAATTGAAGTACATGTATTTCATTAGATTTTATATAGAAAATGTGCATTTATTAATATCTGTCAATATATTATTTTGTTGTGTATATGACACTTCATTATATTATTTGTGTACAAATAGGGTAATGTACTTTAGCATTTACTTTTTGAGAAAAGGGTGCATTAAAGCAATATTTCAAGGTGGAGGCAACTGGAAAGGGAGAGGGTCTGTATGTGAAGAACAAAGCAGAGGGTGGAGTCATGGTGACACCAAGGCAGAGGGCTTGAGAGAGTGAGGATATTGTAGTGTTATTAATGATGAGTGAGCTTTGAGGGAAAATGTTGACTCTGGACGGAGGGAAGATAATAAGCTCTGCTTTGGACATGTTGAACTTTAGCCAGTGTTGGGACATTCATGTGGAAACAAAATAGATGTAATTAAAGTGCTGATGATAATCATCAATAGCACAGACCTTGCTACTATTTAAATATATATATATTTTTACCAAACAGTGTTTCCTCCCCAAAGGTGCTACCAGTACTATAGCTGATAGAGAAGGGGGTTTGGACCTCTTCACTTGTAATTGATGTGTTTGTGTTGGTGGTTGCTGCCTAGCTGAGAGTACAGGGGTTCCGGTCCTGTAGTTTTCAGATTATGTAGTAATTTTCAGTAGCATAGGTGGATAGGTTTGGTGATGTGTTGTCAAGTGGATATGTTAAGACTAGAATTGTCCTGCCTTGAAGATGCTCTTGTAAGTTTGCTGGGGTGGTGTCCTCAGGTTTGTTCTCTGAGAATAGTGTTTGTTCAGTTCAAAGAAAATTGCTTTGGTTTGTTTCCTGGTGTTAGCAGAGCCCTGTTAAGAGAGGGGCGTAAAGAAGGGAGTGAGAGGGGAAAGGTGCTCACCTTTGTGCTCTTGGATGGTTTGCAATGTACCCAATTGATTTTTTCTTAAGCTCTTTGTTTAAAAGTGTCTATAGCTCTTTGTTTATTGGGCATACTGCTGTTGGTAGCTATGGTTAGCAGGTGTAAATGTATATAGCTCCAAATGGCTGTGGTAGATCAGGTATTTCGATGGTAGTCAACAATAATGCCAACAAAACTTACACAGACGTAAAAATTCCAATTACTATCAAAGCAACAAATAGAAACTTACCATATAGTAGACATACAACATTCTGCACACACTTTATTCCTGGCACATGTAAATTGCGACTCTATAAAATGTCTCCAGTCAGAATGACATCACTTCCAATGGCCAGAGTGAGATTGGCTCTTTAAAGGCAGCAATTGGTGGACCCGCCGCCTGTATAACGGAATCCAGGCGACAGGTCCGCCCATTGCCTCCTTAAAACCGTCTAGAGACATTTTATAGAGACACAATTTACATGTGCCAGGAATAAAGCGTGTGCAGAATGTTGTATGTCTATTATATGGTGTGTCTCTATTTCCTCCTTGTCCTTTGATAGTAATTTAATTAGAAAAAATATGGAAAAAATAAATAAAGTAAATAAATATAATAAGCAGTGAAAAAATATGAGGTGATGAGCTCTGTGAAATGGGGCTGTGTGTCTATTATGTCTGGGTGTATAGAGGATAATGCTGGTTGCGGTGGGATTGTAGAAATGGAATGTGTGTGGGAGTGTACTGTGGGTTTCTACGAGATGTATCTGTGGTGTTATTTAACGGTCCGTTGCTCTGAGAAGATCATGTTCATTAGGAGGGAAAGGCAAGAGCTGTCCTAACTAAAGCTTACAGTCTAGGCTGCTAGCAGCAATATCCGGTGGGTTGACCAATGTGGGGTCCACTGAAAAAGCCATTACCAGCACTAGGCTACAGGTATAACAGAAAGCTGGTGACACTATATAGCAGGAATACCCGCATATCGGGGCCCAAGTGTCATAATATCAACCAGCCCTAGCATGTTAAATATGGGACTGAATTCCCTAGAGGATGTTGGGTCTCACCACTAATGTCAATAAACTACATTGTAATTCAGCCTTTTCCAAACCCAGTCCTCGGGGACTTCTAACAGCGCATCTTTCCCATATATCATTGCTGGAGCACAGGTGTATTCATTACAGATGCTCCCATTTTAAAAAAAATTCCCAGGTGGTATAATTATTTAACTAGTAACCTGAAGAACATGTGTTAAAGCTCCTTGAGGACTGGATTTAGAAACTCTGATGTCATTCTTTGTTAGATATGTCCCAGTGCCCCATCTGAATATTAAGAGGAATATGCAGGATCTGGAAGCTTCTTGTGATCCCCATTTTTTCCTTTGACTCTTCTAAACTTTGGATAACACAGTCTTTCTTTCCTGTCAAATAATCAATTTATCCTTGTACATATGGTGACCTTCAACCAATTACAGTTTACAGTCTCTTATTCTCTAAGCTGATCACACTGTGTTTTGAATACATTGAATTCTCTGCTGCTCCCCAAAATTCATTACATACTCTGGTACAAATACATGATAAGACAGTCCTTACCCTTCCTGCAATTGCTTATTAACCTCCTCCAGGTTATTGATGTGTGGGATCTTTGTGAGAGGTGAAGTCAAACATATTGCTGTCCACATTTATGGCACTATAGTTCAAGATAGGAATGTATGATGAAAAAAGTAAGAGTCAGTTTAAAGCCCCACTTGCAACAACTTTTCTATTTTTCCCCATTAAGAACAACTTGTATGTTTTTTTTTATTACAATAGTGCTTGTTCATTTATGCCTTAAGCAAGTCAGAAAAGTAAATGGAAATTGGGACTGTCTATATATCAAGCATCATGTTTTTACATTTTAATTGGTATTTACATTATTTGTGAGCCTATTAATGTTCTTTCCCATGTAACCTTTGATGGCTGTGGTAGAAGATTTCCTCCCTCCACAGTTATTCTACCGAAACCGAATGGTAAGGAATTCAAGGTAAATGGATGGCTTGGGAAATTATATCATCTGCAATAGTTACTGCCACCAGTCACTGGGAAATCAGGAAATTATGGTTTTCAGAGGCCCTTATGTATTTATATATTGAAAAACAGAACACGTTGCCTGTCATTGCTTGTCATTCAGTAACGAGTGCCTAGGAAGACCAGGGCAACACTAACTGCAGATCCCTTCCTGGCACCAAGTACTTATTCAATCCTGAGGGACAACTTTGGGCCGGAGTGTACAACTTCTCGCAAGAAACTCTGCGTTCCAACCTTGCATACAAACCCCTCAGCACTTCAGTCTAGGGAAAAAAACAGACAGGTTACTGAAGGAATACCGGATGGAAGGGGAGGGGGTGATGAAGGCGATGACAGGGAGTAGAGCTACATAACTCTACCCCAATCGCCGACACCTCATTTTGCTCTAGGGCTAGGCGCAGAACTACAAATATTTGGGAAAGGTAAGGATCCCACCAGAAAACCCTACTCACCATTGTTTGGGTGAGGGGCCTACCAAGAGATGGGCAAAACCGGAAAATGGTATTTACCAGGAAACAGGTCTCCCCCTCTTGATAGCCATCTCTATACTGCTACTTGGAATTTAGAAACAGGGCAACATGACACACAGCCACCCCACAGAGCTAGCGTCCTGCCTCCCACACTAGCATAAACAATGTGATTGGATGCTGCACAGCTCTAACGCCATTACTAGTGGGTGTAGTGTAACTTACTCAACAGTTCCAGGGTACAAATCACAAAATACAGACATTATTAGATACAAAAAGTCTACCTTTAATGGGGCCTGACTTCTGGATCCTATAAAGGAAGATTACTTGACAAATACAAAGCTAACACTACCGTACAATAGCATACAGTACAGTGTATTACCTGCAAGCAACCACCACACAAATGGCCAATTGATTACCATACAGGGGAGGAATTATTTAAACAGAACTGCACAGTTTAGGATTCATACAGTGTACATGCAATTCGTTATCTGGCACTCTAACTAACTAGGCCACTTACTTGACTCCAGGGGAACAGAGTAGGTGCAGTTTTGACAAGCAGTATACCTCTTAACTGCTGCTAGGCTAATCCTGGTAATTTGAGGCCACAGGCTTGCAACATGAACCTAAATTTGCAGACAGGCCTAAAGCCTGATTTACTGATGGCAATGGAATATTTTAGCCAGTCCCAAATTTCCCTGGGACTTGTGCCCACTGTTGCCCACGGACCTAATGCCCGGATATAGCCAAGGGGCTTGTGCTGTATGAGTGGGGGGGGGGGGGTGGTATGGAGAGTGCTGGCGTATATCCAAGAGAAGAGTTGCCCTCAAGGGCCTTACATATCTCTGGCCATCCCCAGGGATGCCCTCCACGTCCCAGTGACTGTGGTGGTTTATATAGCCGCCGACGCAGCAATGTCACTTGGTGACCCATGATTGGTTTTCCATGACGCCATAAATTCAAGCGGCCACAGTTAGGCGAGCCCTGATTGGCTCACCTCTCTGGTCGATGACTGACCGACGGCAAATCATTGCTGATTTGCCATCACCAGAGCTCGCTATGGAAGAGTAGGAAAACTTACCCACGCCAGATCCAGGACCAATAAGTCTTCTTTGCTTTTATCTTCAGCCCACGGGCTCCAGAAATCGGCTCTTCACAATTCCACGTCATGTTGCTGCAGGATTGCCCAACAGTCATCAATCAGGATACATTAGCTAAAACGAAAAACTACCCAGACTTGAATGGACTACATATTGTTCCTGTTTAATATCGATAGTCAGAATAAATCAGCTTACAATAGGCACAATATTATGCCTCTAGTGCCATGGGCAAAATAGAGGAAATATTAGACACAGTAAAGTGGTTGAGCATATTTATTTTCAAGTGGGCTAATAATGGTGTGATGAGTAATAACAGTAAATACTTTTACATAGTCTACATCAATGAAAATGTATTTTAAAATGATGATCACAGTGCTCTAAAAGAATGTGAAAAGGTTAATTGATATGAAAAAGAATTTTGCCATACTTAGATTGAGCATTACTGTGCATGTGACCCAAGGTGTACAGAGGGATTAAATTCCACTTACAATATATTGAGCAGCGCGTTGTACAGTCACATAGTCTATACTTTTCATTATTGCCCACATAGCAGCTATTAAAACCACACAGGTGTCTGGCATTTTACACTGCAGGGTTGTGAGCAGCTTTATTACATTAAAACCCATGACAGGTAACCTATTGATTCATTGCACATATATGATTAGCTTTGTCGTCTATTTTTTTTATTATTTTTTTTAGATCAAATGTTTTTTTTCATTGAACTTTTTTCCAAACAAAACAGAAATCAAAATAAAAAAATAACAGATATAATTCCATTTTGTATCGTTTTCCACACTTAATGAGTATAACAAGTAAATCAATTCTAGATGTTAAACCTTGTATTAATATCAAAGTAGATTTGAAATGTGATGTGTTAAGATACATGCATATCTATTCTGGGTACCTTCATCCCTGGAGGGAAGATGTAAAAAAACAAACAAAAGAAAACAAAACATGAATGACAATAAGTCAAGTGTTGTCAGGCACCGTCTCCGCACTGACACTTGGTGCAGAAGACGGACGCCTGCACCTTCTCGGCAACCGCGTCCTGTTGCCTAGCAGCGAGACGCTATCTCTGCTCACCTGTCGGCAGTCAGCATGTCTGACCACCAAAATCTCCCTAACCCAATCATTATGATTAGGGTATATAAAGCAGCTTCTGACACATGTCAAGTGTCAGAGTATTGGTTCACTCCTGCTTCAGCGTTTCCTGAACTTCTGATCCAGTGTTCTTCGGTTCTGACTCGGCTTCCTGTGACTACTCTCCTGTGTTATGTTTTGGTACCTCGCTGCCCGACTGGTTTGAATATTTGGCTTGACCTGACCTCTCTCTGGATCCTCCCTGTGTACTGCACCGCTTGGTTGGCTCTGACCTGGATTGCCTGACTACGCCTGTCTACTACTGTCGCTACACTGGTAACTGTCTTGGAGAACCGTGACCTGCGTACTCTTTGCAGCTAAGCCCAAACCCCCTTGCAGGGGTCCCTGGTGAATACCGGGGATACGTTAAACTCCGCACCTCCCTGTTTAGTTGCGCCAACACCAGTTAGCAGCCATATCTTCAATTCCGTGACAAGTGTCTGGGAGAACTTTACTCGGATCAAAGTTGGGGGACAAAGATTGCACCGAATATATTGAATTTTCCCATCTGGACCACACGTCACAGTATTTTGGCATGGTATTTTGAGAATGATAAGATCTCTCATGCCCTACAGCCTCATTGACCAGGGCCACCCAGCTAGTAAATTGAGGTTGCTCTTGGGCCATCCACGTTCTAGCAGTAATTACTTTGGCCAGGGCAAGAAGATTGAGAACATATTTGGTAGCGCTTCTATTCAGCAAAATATTCATTCCTAGACCAAAGATACATGGCCTGGGGGACAGCAATGGGATCTGGATACCTGTATTTCTTATACCCTTTACTACTCGCAACCAAAATTCCCCAACGGTAGGGCAGCTCCATGGTAGGTGCCAGAAGGTAGCATCTGTATCTCCATATTTTGGGCAGTTAGCATCCGATCTGGCACCCACCTGAAGCAACTTGCATGGAGAGTAATATACTCTATGTAGGATATAAACTTGTCTGTATCGGGTACAAGAGGTAGCTTCTCTAGTGTTGTCCAACATATACAGTCAAGTCCATAAATATTGGGACATCGACACAATTCTAATATTTTGGGCTTTATACACCACCACAATGGATTTGAAATGAAACTAAGAAGATGTGCTTTAACTGCAGACTTTCAGCTTTAATTTGAGGGTATTTACATCCAAATCAGGTGAACGGTGTAGGAATTACAACATTTGCATTCTGTAAAGACCCCCTAACAGCTGCCATTTTGGAGATGCTCTGACCGCGTCGTCTAGCCATCAGAAATTGGCCATTGTCAAAGTTGCTCAAATCCTTACACTTGCCCATGTTTCCTGCTTCCAACACATCAACATCAATAACTGACTGTTCAATTGCTGCCAAATATATCCCACCCCTTAATTAGTGCCATCGTAAAAAGATAATCAATGTTATTCAGTTCACTTTTTGTCGTGGTTTCAGTGTTATGGCTGACCAGTGTACATGTGCAATATATACTGTGGCAAGAGCCTGCTACTGCTGAAGCACACGCGAACAACTTCTTCCTTTTTATGTAGTTTTATTGTCAGGATGGTAAATGTTTTGACACCGTACAGATTTCACAGCAATTCTGGAGACCCTAAATGCTAGCTAGACATAGACCAGCTCTCTCAAGATCAGCCAGCTTCCCCAGCGTTGGTCTCTGTGAACAAATGACACAAGCAAGCTTTTATACATGATACTTCTCCCCCAGCCTTAGCTTGATGGGCAAGTGACACACCCACCTTCCCTTTAAGAGGAGACTCCCATCAGTGGTTCTGTTTGCACCAACAGATACACCCTGTCTGTTTGCTGATATGAAGGAACTTTCAAATCATGTGAGTTAACCAAACTTAAACTATTGTTTGTCATACATAAGTCTTTATCATCAATCTAGGTGCATTACTGCACAAATGTTTTACTCTACTTCCATGCTTTCTCTGCATATTGCCAGCTAAATGCCTCCCTTTGTTACATATCCCTCCCCCTAGCGTCTCCAAGTAGGGGGGCGCGGACTTACCGAGGAGCGCATATTTTTGTGACAACGCATCTGCATTTTTGTGTAGAATCCCAGGTCTATGTTCTACAGAGAACTTGAAAGGCTGCAGTGCCAAGTACCAGTGGGTTACCTTGGCATTTACCTCCCGGTTGTTCTGCATCCATCTCAATGGTGCATTCTCTGTTATTAAGGTGAACTCTATGCCTAGGAGATAATAGTGCAGAGCTTCTGTAGCCCATTTTATGGCGAGACATTCTTTCTCCACAGTGGCATATTTATGTTCCCTCGGAAGCAACTTACGACTTAGGTACAGGACAAGATTTTTTACTCCATTCTTCTCCTGTGACAAGACTGCACCTAAGCCAACACCAGAAGCATCAGTTTGGAGGAAGAACCTCCGGGTAAAATCCGGTGCTTGTAGAACTGGAGAGGAACAAAGAGCTAACTGAAGATCAGACCAGGCGGTTTCTGCAGAGTCAGACCAGGTTAATCTATCTGGACAACTTTTTTTTAACATGTCCGTTAGTGGAGCGGCTCTAGTGGCGAAGTGGCTTACAATCTGCCTGTAGTAACCTACTAAGCCTAGAAAGGTTCTTAACTGCGATTTTTTTTCTGGTCTTGCCCAATTTTTGACTGCCTCCACTTTGTCTAGCTGGGGTTTTACACGCCCTCGACCAACAACGTACCCCAAATATTTGGCTTCTCTCATGGCTATGGCACATTTCTCTGGGTTAGCTGTTAATCCTGATGGCCTTAAGACCGCCTCAACTTTGGCTAAATGTGATCCCCAGTCTGGGGTATAAATCACTATATCATCCATGTAAGCGGCTGCATAAGCTGTGTGAGGTCGTAGCAATTTATTCATGGCCCTTTGGAAGGTGGCAGGTGCCCCATGCAACCCAAAGGGTAGGACTTTATATTGATAGAGACCATCAGGGGTGGAAAATGCAGTCTTTGGCTTGGCCGTGGAAGTCAGGGGAACTTGCCAATAACCCTTTGTTAGATCAAGAGTTGTCAAATAGTTGCTACCAGCAAGATTTTCTACCAGTTCATCCACACATGGCATCGGATAGGCATCAAACTGCGACATACTGTTTAGGCACCTAAAGTCATTGCAGAACCTAATTGTCCCATTGGGTTTCGGGACAAGCACAATGGGAGTATTCCACTCACTAGTGGACTCTTCAATCACGTCTAACTGGAGCATCTTCTTGATCTCCTTTCTCACATCCACCCGTCTGGCTTCTGGAATACGATACAGCTTCTGCTTTACAATGACTCCTGGCAGAGTGACAATATCATGTTCGATTAAGTTAGTGCGCCCAGGGATGGAAGAAAAGACATCCCTGTTCCGGCGAATCATTTCTTCAGTCTGTTGTCTCTGCTTAATGGACAAAGCTGGCTCTATAGGCACTTCAGACTTTTCAATGGCAGTACTCAGTACCTGAGGAGAGGTTTCCTCATCATGCCAAGGTTTAAGGAGGTTAACATGATATATTTGCTCCTCCCTTCTCCTACCTAACTGGCGGACTCTGTAATTGACAGGACCGACAGCCTCTAGAAGTTCATATGGACCCTGCCAATGGGCAAAAAGTTTGCTTTCCTGGGTGGGAACCAGGACTAGGACCTTGTCCCCAGGCTTGAAAGATCGAACAATAGCACTTTTGTCATAACTTTTCTTCTGTCGTTCCTGAGCCTCTTTTACATGTTGCTGCACAATGGGCCCTATCTTTCCTAGCCTCTCATACATTTGGGACACAAATTGTACCAGATTTGGCTCCCTGGGACCTTGCTGCTCCCACCCTTCTTTTAACATATCCAAGATACCCCTGGGCTGTCTCCCAAACAATAACTCAAAGGGATCAAACTCTGTTGAAGCTTGAGGTACCTCACGGGTGGCAAACATCAAATAGGGAATATGAGTGTCCCAATCTTTTTTCTCTTGAGCCACTGCTTTCCTGAGTATGTGCTTTAATGTGCGGTTAAAACATTTCACCAAGCCGTCTGTTTGTGGATGGTACACAGAGGTGTGAAGTGCCGTAACCCCTAGCAACTGGCACATGTCCTTCATCAGTTTGGACATGAATAAAGTACCCTGGTCTGTGAGAATTTCTTTGGGTATTCCCAAGCGTGTGAACATCAATACAAGTTCTCCAGCTATGGTGTTGGACTTTATGTTTCATTGGGGAATTGCTTCTGGATACCTGGTTGCATAGTCAAGCACCACTAGTATATATTGGTGTCCACGTGCGGATTTTTCCAGTGGCCCCACAAGGTCCATGGCTATCCATTCAAAAGGAACGTGTACTATTGGTATTGGAATGAGAGGTGCCCTGTACATGGGTTTGGGACAGGTTCTCTGACAAATGGGACAGGACCGGCAATACTTTTTCACTGTCATGTGTACACCGGGCCAGTAAAACCTAAGCAGAACTCGTTCCTGTGTTTTATCCTCCGCTATGTGTCCCCCAACGACATGTGTGTGTGCTACTTTTAACACTAGGGGTACATGGACCTGAGGAACCATTAGTTGTTCTACTTTTTCACCCTGTACAATAGCAACTCTATGCAGGAAATTATTTTTGACAATAAAATATGGTATACCTTCTGCAGGCTGTGCGGCTTTCGCTACCCCATTTACCTCAGTCACACTTTTAAATGCATGTTCCAAAGTGGCATCATTAAGTTGGTCTTGAGCGAAGTCCTGCAGAGGAAACAAAATTGGTATTGCGGACCAGTCCGTATCCTCGCTGACAGGTGAGGTGGGCTCATCTGCGACATCACCAACCAATGCTAGTTTGGACTGTTCATGTTTCCCCGCAGGTGGATGCTTTTGCGGAACTACTGCTGTGACTCCCAGGATGGCATTCCGGTTTGGCGGTTCCCAAAGATCGATGTCCAGATGTTGTGGATTCTTAGGCGTTTTTTTTAAGACCGGGCTTCCGACCATTGCATCAGTTCCCGGCATGTTCGGCCCGATCCGCCCACCGAGGACCTCATTAAATAGTGGGAAGTCTCGCCCCAAAATGAGTGGATATGGGAGTTTAGGTGCTATGGCAGCTACTAGCATAACAGTTTTGTCTTTGCGTGTGACTGGTAGTATTGTTCTTTCATACTCCTCTATCGTGCCATGTACGCAAAGAACCTTCACCGTGGGCAACCGAGAAGTTATGGTTTCGGGTAAGGCAGAACTGGAAACCAAGGAAAGTTCACTCCCCGAGTGAAGGAAGGCCAAGGCCAGAACAAGGTTTTGGTTGATTAGCACAGTCACCCGGAACAAACAAGGACTTCCTGATGTGGGACTCATAGTAGAACAGCTTGGAAAAGCAGGCCCAATATGTGCGACGGAACAGTCCATGGGTTCCTGTAGTTTAGGACACTCTGCTTTAAAGTGGCCTGGCTCACCACATTCGAAACACTTCAGATTAGACACCTTTGCACCTGGCCCTCTGTCCGTAGCAGTTTTGCCATTGGGCCCTGTAGCAAGGGTTGTCAAACCTGGCTTTTGGCATAGCAGCGGCTTTGGCACGATTGCAGGTTCTTTAGTCATTTGCTGTAGCGCACAAAACCTCTCTACCACTGTGGCAAGCTCTTCATAAGTTTGTGGGTCTGATTGCAGCACCCACCTTTGCAAATCGCGGTTCAGCCCCCGGATGCAGTGATCTATCGCCAGAACTTCAATAATCCGAGAAGGCGAATTCTCCTCAGGCTGCAGCCATTTCTTTAAAATTTTAGAAAGCTCAACCACTCGCGCTCTGACCGGTTTTTCTTTATCATAGCGCCATTGGTGATAGCGCTGGGCTCGGCCTGGCCCGGAAACTCCAATGTGAGCCAATATCTCAGACTTTAGGCACAAATAATCAGGGGCCCAGTCCTCATCTAAATCCATATACGCTCGCTGAGCTTCACCAGTCAGATATGGCGCCAGTCTCTCAGCCCAATCTTTGGAGGAAATTTTGCAACTCTCTCAAAGGACACCAGATATGCTTCTACATCATCAGCTGGTGACATTTTCTGCAGAACCGGACCAGGTGGTTCATTTCTGTCATACCTCACCTGGATAAGCTCTTCCCTTAAGAGCCTGGTGTTTTCCACCTGTGCATCGGCGACTCGTAGCATCTGAGCTTGCTGCTTTTGCTGCGCAGCGGCCACATTCACGGGGGCTCTCAGTAATTCCTCCATGTTGACGTCTGCGCGGGATGGGTAGCGGAAACTTGCTTCCCGGAGTATCCCACTCCTGACACCACTTGTGGCAAGAGTCCGCTACTGCTGAAGCGCACAACTTCTTCCTTTTTATGTAGTTTTATTGTCAGGATGGTAAATGTTTTGACACCGTACAGATTTCACAGCAATTCTGGAGACCCTAAACGCTAGCTAGACATAGACCAGCTCTCTCAAGACCAGCTAGCTTCCCCAGCGCTGGTCTCTGTGAACAAATGACACAAGCAAGCTTTTATACATGATACTTCTCCCCCAGCCTTAGCTTGATGGGCAGGTGACACACCCACCTTCCCTTTAAGAGGAGACTCCCATCAGTGGTTCTGTTTGCACTAACAGACACACCCTGTCTGTTTGCTGATATGAAGGAACTTTCAAATCATGTGAGTTAACCAAACTTAAACTATTGTTTGTCATACATAAGTCTTTATCATCAATCTAGGTGCATTACTGCACAAATGTTTTACTCTACTTCCATGCTTTCTCTGCATATTGCCAGCTAAATGCCTCCCTTTGTTACAATACATACAAATATTTATAGTATGGTTATTAGTAGGTCATAGTAGGTTGAGAGTGGGAGCTTTTAATTTATTGGTGGGGTGAAGGTTGAGGATATTTAATTTAATAGTGGGGTTACGGCAGACCTATTAAGGGTGGGATTATGGTACTATTATTTTAATACTAGGGTGGTTTGGGTGCTATTAATTGAATGTTTGGCTGAGTTTGGGGAGAAGGAGAGCTATTTATTAAAAGTGAATGCTAATTATTTAATTTTTGGTAGGAAATAGGTTTATTTATTAAATGTAAATACTATTGATTTAATGTTGGGGTAGTTTGGGGGGAAATGGGTCTTTTCATTAAAGGTGAATGACATTAATTTACTGTCCAGGTTGGTTGCTGGGAGGCCAAATTATTAAACTTGGGTGCTTTTGATTTAATATCGGGCTGTTTTTGGGGAGGGAGGCCTACGGTGTTCACTCATTGCTGGGATTTCTATATCTTTTTTCCAACAAGTAGTGAAAGCAACAAGCAGCAGCATCTCCACCTTTTTCTAAACTGCAGTTTAGTAAATATACCCCTTAGTGATGATATCTCATGGGGAAATGCATCGGCTGACAGCTGCCCTTTCTGAGGTTGCCTGTGCTAGTAGACAAGCTTAGTTTGCAATACAACCCTCTTCTCCTTTTGCTTTCTTGAAGGAAATTGCTCACTTCACAATGAAGCCCCTGTGTCGGAAAAGGCTACATGGGTATATTTTGCAAACTAGCAAATTTTGTAAATCAGCAGATAAACTCTTGGTGGTACCAAAATTCTTACTCTTGCGGCTTGTTGGTGTGAACCATGGGATGGCGCACATGAGCAAATGAGGAATCACTTCTGCTGTAAACCAGGATTGTTTTGCACTAGAATTCACATTGATTGCACAACAATATTGTCAAATGTGACCTATAGGTCAAACCTACAACTCTGGTTGGTCTCGGAAGACGCATTCCTTACATCATTTATCATTCTTTTTATACTATATTAGGATTCTTTGTCTAGATTAGTACACTTTAGATTTTAATATATTAAAATCTTAGATTAAATGGTCTGTTTTTGGTATTATTTTTTTCCATTCTAAATACTGAGAACCAGAATACTTTCTCTCTTTTCTCTGTAGTTACTATTGAAGTACAAGTTTGTGACCTATGTTTACTTGTATAACTATAAGCTTAATTTATTTTGCTAGTATTAATACATTTTATGTAAATCTAATAACTTATTTGCTAATGAAAATGAACTTGGAATTGTTGATCTATTATGAATATGATCACCTGTTTGTATAAAAGGATGTGATGAGTTATCACCAATAGTGGTATCGGTTCCCAGTTTTATTAGGCATAGCTTAGGAATATGGTTAGTAAATGGAGTCTTCAGTGATTTACTGTTCTTCATGGAAAACTTAGACTAATGTTCCAACCCTCAGATTGGTCAAGATGTACACACTCCTCTTTCAATGACTGATTGAGATATAGGTAATGATCAGAAGAGCTCATAATCCTATGGCAAGCTTCACTCTTGGTATAGTACAGCCTCAGGGCCAGCAGTTGCAGGGAGCTAGGTGGACTGAGATACCTGACCTGCTCAGCCATCGAAGGTGGTCTTAGCAGACTCTCCTGGCTCTTCCTCTCATTCCATGCTGGTTATCTATAGAACAAATGAATTACAGTAACTGGGATAGTGCAGCAGTCTCACCGGCCAGGGCCCATATCAATAATGGGATGGCAGCCTTGCCCATCTCCCTGGCTATTGCACAATGGGTGCAGGGGGGTCCATGTGTCAAAAGGACGGTGCACCATGGACTTCTGCACCTATGTGCATAGCACACCCTGCATCCATGATAGTTACTAGATATGCCAGTATGCTCATCAGTTCTGTACTCTCTCTGTAAGGGACAGAACCCACAGACAGCGGTGCCCACCAGGGATTTTTCCAGTAACCAGTGGGTCCATACGACACTGGTGACAGCAGGTTGTGCCACATGTTTAAACTAGGAATAAACAGAATAGGTTGGACTAAACCAATAAATTAGCACTAATGGGATAGATTAGACACATATTTACCATACAATAAGCATATTTTCTTACCCTTTCTGCTATTAGAATGCCTTATTCCATTGCAGAAATATGGCACACCAAGCGACAGAGCACAAAGCTACTGGTGTACCAAGTTCTTCTTTTGAGCATGAAGACTAAAAAAATGTTGTGGGGATTTAATTAAAGTGCTTTAGAAGAACACAAACAGCATATTATGAATGAATGTAAACAAGTCAGCATGCCAAAATAATGTGATCATGCACGCCATGCAAAAATATAGTGGATAGATATAAACTTAGCCTTAAGAATAGAAATTGCATTGAACTTAAAAATATTAATATTTTTTCTCAAAATCAGGATTGAGCCAGTGAGTCCAAGTGAATTTAATTCCATCTGAAACGACAAGATCAAGACTCTTTATACTAGATGATGTAGTGTATTATTAAGAAAATGTAAAACAATACATAACAGGTCTTCCTCAAGTATATTTTTTAGATTTTTTTGTTAGGTGTTCATAAAAAATAAAAAAAAAGACGCCGATATTAAATAAGTTAATTTTATACCCCTTGAACACAATTTATACTTATACTACTTAACAATAAACCTTTCTATAATTAACCATACTTGGTAGTACATAGTTTAATACAAGGTTTTGTGTGCATAGTTGTGAGTTTTATGTGACCTGAAGTGAACTGGAAGTCTTATCTAAGCCGGTGTTTCTTTCATTGAAAAATCCCATACCCTGCTGTATATTAGTTCTGACTTCTGCTCAAACTGAATTAGCCGAGGGAGATCTGTGTCTGCAGTACAGTCTTCCTAGGCCTATAGCAAGCGATACATTCTAAAACAAAATATTTGTCTATATGTGACCAGCTGATTTCTGCATGACAGTGAAACAATGTGATACCTGTTCAGGGCAAGTTTATACCATTCTTGCCATTTAAAAAGGTAATAGTGTGAAATATACCATTGGTTTTATTTAATGTTCTTTCCATGCTTTAGCAAATTGAAGCTGGAAAGATATTAACAAACCCTAAGGATTAGTACAAATAATTATTATTTATAAGACGCCACAGATTCCGTAGCGCTGGATACCTAGGGAGTGAAGGGAAGTTAGGAGAAGAGAATGGTGGACGGTGTCAAAAGCAGCAGAGAGGTTGAGAAGTACAAGAAGGGAGAAGTGACCATTGGACTTAGCTGGGAGTAAGTCATTTGTTACTTTGGCGAGGGCAGTCTCAGTAGAGTGAAGGGGACGGAAGCCAGACTGGAGAGGGTCAAAAAGAGAGTGGGAAGAGAGAAAGTGGGTCAGACGATTGAAGACAAGTCGTTTGAGAATTTTAGAAGCAAAGGGAAGCAGAGATATGGGGCGATAGTTGGAGAGAGGGGATGGGTCAAGGGACGGTTTCTTGAGAATAGAAGAGATGAGACCATGTTGAAGAGGAAGATATCAGTGGAGAGAGAGAGGTTAAAGAGGTGAGCAAGGTGACAACAGACATTGGAAGAGAGAAGCCAAGGAACTTGGAGGGGACTGAATTGAGAGGACAGGTTGAGGAAGAAGAGGAAGAGAGAAGAGAGAGGAGTAACTACGACTCTCCAGTGACGGCACCATTTTGACGTGTGGTTCATACACTTCCCATAAAAATAGTTGCATTTGTAACCAAAAATCTTGCACTCATTTGACTAAAATAATAACAAAGTAACAAAAATCTTCAAATAGGGAAATTCTACAATGTGCCATGTCAGCCTTAAATACATTTGAATAATTTCAATGAAACTGGTTTAAACATGGGGTGTGGGATTTTTCTGTAAACAGGAGTACAAATAATTGTGATTAGCATTTTAGTAGAATACCAGAAACCATTCATGGCTGATTTTTGTAAGTGCTCAGATAAGTTCAGCAAAAGGTGTTCCTGCAAAGACTTTGTGCTTTTCATTCAGAGGAGGATTATACTGGCTCATATGAAGTATGATTTCCCAGGAGATGGTAGACAGCCACAACCAGGCTCTGAGGAGAGCTGCACAACATGAAGACTTCACCTTGGGTACTGACTCTGCTTTTGTATTGTTACAATATAAAATATCACAACATCTCGAGGATCTCACAATGAAACTTCTCAAGGTTCTCGCACAGGAAATAGACATTAAATCTCATATCACAGTACCACAACTGAGATTTCTGCATTTTTATGTACAAGTAGAAATGGCAGCTCCTTTGCTGGTATAGCAGTGTGTTGGGGGATTTTTCTGTGTGTTTGTTCCTTTCAGGATAACCCCACCCTTACAAGCACCTGCGATGAACCTATAAATTGATTGAGCAACTTCCACTTCTGTATTGTTCATTAAAGAACTACGCAAGCTTCACACTTTGTGAAGATTTAATCCAATTTTGCCAATGTCTAGAAACACTATGACTATATTATAATAATAACGCATCCCCACAGAGCAGTTCATTTTAGGCAAAAAAATAAATAAGACGACTTTATTTAATGAAAGCTAATACAAAAATATAAATTCAGGTAGTTTTAGGGAACAGTCTCATATAGCGCTGTCCTTTTACAACATACACAATTGTATATGAGGTGCACTAGACAGCATAAGCAAATGTTTGTCTAAATCAAGTTGTGAACAGTAGTCTAAAATTAAACAAATTGTAAATGATGCAAATCATATATTTAATGCGAAATTAGTGGCACTATATAAATAGCTGATGATGATGATGGTGTGTGTACCAAAGTCTATTGAGTACTGCCTGGTCAGCAAATATGCTTATTTAATTGCAGGTATAGATACACATCACTTTCTGTTTTCTTGTGGCTGGAAATATACATGTTGGGAAAAGTAAAAAATGTAAATTCAAAGTCCACTGTCATTCTAGGACCACTCCCTTATTCACTTCAACTTTATGATTTTGTGAGCAAAAATTTTTTTTTTCCAGTCTGATTTAGGTCTTAACTGACTTACAAGAGTGAGAGACATTGGTACAGTCTTCATTTAATATTTAAATTTCTTAGATCTGAATGTTTTTATTACATTGTTTTAAATGTGCTTTCCCATATAAAGTGCGTCTGTGATTTGCTTCCCCTGGAAAGTGTAAGCTGTGGACCAATCAGAATTCTCTGTGGAGAAGTACTAACCAAGTTCTTTTCTCGGTGAAAAAGCTTTGTAGTTTCCCACTAAACAAGAAACACTATTCTAAATATGTTCTCTCCACCCCTTGAACATTCATCCTGTAAAACTAAATCTCATTTTTGCATGTGGACACAATAGCATGTGCGTAGTCTGCATTAGCAAGTACCCCATTCTCCAGTGACGCCACCAATTTGACGTGAGGTTCATACACTTCCCATAAAAACAGTTGCATTTGTGACCAATAATCTTGCACCCATTTGACTAAAAAGACAGCATTATATATGTTAACGAAGATAAAGAAATGCCAAATTCTAAGTGGCACTATACCGCAGATGAACAACTCCTAAAATTGTATGTTTTTACATTGTGTTTTGTTGTCCTTTTAGGAAAGTTTCATATATGTATTTAATATATATATATATATATATATATATATATATATATATATATATATATCAGAGAAAAACAAGCCAGCGCTCGGTATATCCCATATTTTATATGGTACTAGCTGCTTGGCAATATAAATGGC
Source organism: Mixophyes fleayi (assembly GCF_038048845.1). Classification (NCBI taxonomy): domain Eukaryota; kingdom Metazoa; phylum Chordata; class Amphibia; order Anura; family Limnodynastidae; genus Mixophyes; species Mixophyes fleayi. The sequence goes on along the minus strand of NC_134406.1, from coordinate 218,838,203 downwards.
CAAATATGCATACAAAAGGTATTAGTTCATATTTTGATCAAAAGATTTAAGCCTGCATCCCAACGTCAAGGGAACCTCATTATATGCAGGTCCTACACTGACCTATATGCTTTAAACACCATTGAAATGCAGTTAAAATCAGATGCACTCACCTCCCAGGTATAGGGGTTTACATCAAGCAAGGGCTGGCTTGTGAGCCACACCCAAACGTGCCTTAAATAGGCTTGATGGACAGCTGCTATGACAAAAAGGCAATATTTTGAAACAAAACCAGAGAAAAAAAACACACATATTATATATAATATATATATATATATATATATATATATATACATATATATATATATATACATACATACATATATATACATACATACATATATATACACACACACACATATATACACACATGTAGGCTCCCAAACCATCTCTCCGCATCAACACCTCTTTTACACAGATTATTCTCTAATTTTACATGTCCTGTTACTCCCACAGTACATTTGTCCTTGCAGATGAAGAAAATGATAACAAAAGTTTGAAATACACCATGTTTAACATACAACCCTCAGAATGTGCAACCCATATGCACAAAAAGTAAAAAAAAAGCGTAATAAGAACTTTCATTATAATATAACGGAACAACAATACTCATTATCATCATCACCATTTATTTATATTTATATTTATTTATATTTATTTACTTATTAATGACGTATCTTACCCTATTATCAGATGACTGCAAAAAAGAGTTACCACAAACTTGGGACGAGTTCACAGAGCTATCTGCAAAATGAATGAACAGAAATCACTGGTTTGAAATGCCATAATTATAACAAAAACTAAAGTAGAAGTCAGAGTAAAAATGGTTTGATTAGGTATTAGTATTACAAATGTTTGTGCCTCCATGTGGTAAAAGATAAGAACTACATCTGAGTTGCAAGATGAACTAAACATAAAAATACCAAAAGAAAACAATTAAACAGTTTTAATATTTACAAAGCAGCAACAGTTTGGATATCTTTTTTTATATATATATTATAGATCAGTAAAGCTAAATTTACTTCAATATCTTATTTTATTAGATTAAGGGGTAAATTCAGTTTGCAAAAGTTGTCTCCGGAACGTTCAGGGAGACACGTCAATGTTATGGAAGAAGTCTCCACTCATTTTTTATCGCACCCCATAGAGGTGCACAAAAATGTGCAGAGATTCCTTCCGTAATGGCTGCAATAGGCGCATCTAAACATCGAGACAATTGATCTCCCCCTAATTGTCATAACTTATCATTTTGTTATGATTACCTCTTCTCTTCAATATGCTGCATAGCACCTTGTTTAAATGTTAATTTTATGATTGGTCATAACAATTGCTGAAAAGTTATGATCTTTAATCTGCATTCACCCACCTCTTATATATGCTATATTTGAAGGTAGAGATAGTAATTATTAGCTCCACCTTCAAACTAATATGGCAATTGTCTTTAAAACCACCCATCTTCTTTATGACCACACCCATATTCTCTATAATTGTTACTTTACCCACACACTGTGGAGGCAGCCATTTTGTGAACTAAACCAATCATGAAAGTGCAGCCTAGCTTATCACTAGAACCAGTGACGCACGAGTATTGGTTAGACCTTACCAATGGTTGTTCTGATATGAGTCAGACATCACTGGTCCCTAGTTAGTTCATAGGGTTCTAATGTATATTAGCATGCTGTCTCTGCAGGTGGCAGGAACTCTTTAACAAAGTACAACTGAAATGTAAATCCAAAATTCACTAAGAATAATAATTTTGCTAGAAACATTTAAACAATGCACCAGCTATAAGAACTTTTATTTATTAGACAATTACCTTACCTTTCAGCACTTCGATTTAAAGCATTATTCATTACCATCTTTCTAGACTCAGTAGTGATCACCACCCTTATGTGCACCTCTCACTGTAGGTTAAATAGAAGACAGAGAAACCATTCCTCATATATATATATATATATATATATATATATATATATATATATATATATATATATATATATATATATATATATATATGTACACACACACACGAGTTAACCCGTGCATGATACTCATGCATTCTAGTCAAATCAAGCTACTTAAGGTGTTAAAAAGGTTTTTGTCATGCATTTGGGGCTAGACCAGGCCTCCTCAGGGGAAGAGCGTTACTTCCCGACGCAAGCGCCCTTTCTTAACGTGGTTTTGTCCACGTCACCACCTCATCCTTCATCGCCACATCTATCCAGATGTCTATCCAGACACAGGGATCTCTCTCAGCGGTCCTGAGTATCACACTCCTCTCGCTCTGTCACCCCCGGCAACCACCAACCACTCCCCACTGTCACCCCCGGCAACCACCAACCACTCCCAACTGTCACCCCCGGCAACCACCAACCACTCCCAACTGTCACTTCTCCTTCAAGAAATATATATATATATATATATATATTTTTTAAATCTTTCTAAACACTTAACAATTAACAAATTAAATTAACAAATTAAAAACATCTTAGTATACCAAATTTCAGCCCTTTCTGAGTTTTTCCCCCACACACACTAAGAATTTAGTAGGTCAGTGTATAACTCCGCCCAGCAGGTGGCGCTGCAGCTTGGTTTTTTTTTTCCACACACACAGACTAACACACGCCACTAGGCTTATATATATATATATATATATATATATATATAGAGAGAGAGAGAGAGAGAGAGAGAAAGTTCTCTACAGTAGTTGTTACCGGTATTCCAAAAACTTTCCAATACAAAGAGCCAAATTCATACAACAAAAAAACAAACAAAAAATAAACAAAAACCGAACATGCTCTATGGATCATGTGCACGTGAGCTCTCATCTGAAGCAGACAAGAAAGAGGGATCAGCTTACATGATAGGAAACGGTTTCAGGATGTGTCCAGCTTTGACAATCAGGTGTTTATAAGAAGATATGGGCTTAGTATGGCTTGAAAGGTTTGATCCTGTGGTGAGCGAAGTGTTTAAAGAAGAGGATATAGCTTTGTGTGTTATAAGGTAAGGTCAGTGGGTGAAAAGGCATTAATAATAGACTGGAGCTAAATTGCTAAAATGAACAGAAAACCCCAATGTATTTTTTTAAGCCAAGTTGAAGTGCTTAGCAGGACACCCCAGCCCGCTCATCATCAATCATCACCATATACTTGTGTGCTCTGCTCTCTTCCACCCATCTACAGTCACACCCATATTAATCCTGAACGTGTGGCTCTATACTCCTCAAATTGCTGTTTCCAGATGTCATGTGCACAAAGGAATAAGCCAGTGTCGCCCCACTAGGAGAACAGAATAGATGACACTTCAATTTCTCCTGTAGAAGGAAAAATGTAAAGAAGAACTGAGGACCTCTCTAGTTAGAGGGTGTTGTATCCAGGTAAATATATAACCGGTTTTACTCTGTATGCTGCCAGAGACCTCAGGTGTACAAAATGGTCATTTTTAAAATGGATTTTTTTTATAGTTAATGTTTAAATAATTTATAACAACATATTTAGATGTACTTACAGTTTTAATAATTGTGAAACTATTATAGCTATAAACAGCAGGGATTTCTTCTTTTAATGTAATTTATGACTATGTTCTATGTGCATTGTCAGAGCTGCTACAATGTGGTAAACGTGGTTATGAGACCAGGCCACACCTCTCCGAGAGCCCAGCAATGACCCTGGACAGCAGCCAGTGCATAGGTTATATGGTACCACTGGATTAAAATAGCATACTTATACAGGTTACATATCAGAGTTGTTTCTCAACAAAAACCTCATCTGTCAATGGTACTGCTTGGTATGTACACCATCACCTGCATTCATTCTTCCTCCGTTCCTCATACTACCTACATCTCTCCCTTCAGATTTCTAGTCCCCTCACCCTGACTCCCCACTTTGTGTTTCCTGTCAGTCTGCCCTTCCATTTAGAGTGTTAGGTCCCGCGAGCAGGGCCCTCTAATCCTCATGTCCTCCTCCTCCTCCTGTTGCCATTGCCTGAGGGACCCCAGCCTCATTTTTGCTCCTCAGCACTATGCCCTCTGCCCTCGGTCTCCTCATCTCCCTTTTCTTCATATCTCCATCACTAGCTCTGATCCTGTTAGTTGCCTCCACACTCCAGCTTGCTTTCATTCACTCCTCATCTCTCCTCCTTCTCTTTCTTTGTTTTTAAGTGTTCTGGATTTCACTCATAGCTCTTTACCCAGTGTGTCTGTTCTTATTCCAGTTGATATTTTAATTGCACATTATTTTTGTACTGCCTTTTATACTGTGTTCTGTTTTGTCCTATGCCCTATGTACGGCGCTGCGGACCCTTGTGGCGCTATATATATATATATATATATATATATATATATATATAGATCAGATTATAATAATAATAAACTGCAATTAGATCAAGCACAATGTAGTCTTCACTTAAGGAAGCATGATTGATTTTGTGTCCTGCAAGAAACACACTCAACATTATTTTAAATTGTATCAATGTCCTCTAAGGCTTAAGTATGGACTTAAAAAATATTTTATTAAGGTTGTCCATAGAAGAAAAGGGTTTAGTTGGAAAAAATTGTGCACGGACATACATACAGTCATAGCCAAAAGATTTGAGAGTGACACAAATATTGTTTTTCACGAAGCTTTTATGATGGCAATTTGCATATACTCCAGAATGTCATGAAGAGTGATCAGATGAATTGCAATTAATTTCAAAGTTCCTCTTTGCCGTGACAATGAACTTTATCCCAAAAACACTGCATTTCAGCCCTGCCACAAAAGACCAGCTGACATCAGGTCAGTGATTCTCTTGTTAACACAGATGAGAGTGTTCATAAGGACAAGGCTGGAGATCACTCGGTCATGCTGCTTGAAATCATTGTTCTTCCTCTGTTAACCATGGTTACCTGCAAGGAAACATGTGCAGTCATCATTGCTTTGCACAAAAAGGGCTTCACAGGCAAGGATATTGCTGTTAGTCAGATTGCACCTGAATCAACCATTTATTGGATCATCAAGAACTTCAAGGAGAGAAGTTCAATAGTTGTGAAGAAGGCTTCAGGGTGCCCAAGAATGACCAGCAAGCGCCAGGACTCTGTTCCAAAGTTGATTCAGCTGCAGAATCAGGGCACCTCCAGTGCAGAGCTTGTTCAGAAATGGCAGCAGGCAGGTGTGAGTGCATCTGCACACACAGTGAGGAGAAGACTTTTGGAGGATGGCCTGGTGTCAAGAAGGCCAGCAATGAAGTTACTGCCAACAGTAAAGCATCCTGAGACCATTCATGTGTAGGGTTGCTTCTCAGCCAATGGAGTGGGCTCACTCACAATTTTGCCTAAGAACACAACCATGAATAAAGAATGGTACCAAAACATCCTCCAAACCATCCAAGAACAGCTTGGTGACGAACAATACCTTTTCCAGCATGATGGAGCACCTTGCCATAAGTCAGAAGTGATAACTAAGTGGACTGGGGATCAAAACATTGAAATTTTGGGTCCATGGCCAGGAAACTCCCCAGGTTCATAATCCCATTGAGAACTTGTGGTCAATCCTCAAGAGGCGGGTGAACAAACAAAAACCCACAAATTCTTACAAACTCCAAACATTGATTAGGCAAAAATGGGTGGGCGTCACTTTGACACTTATGAAATGTTTGTAATTTTACTTCAGTGTACCATAGCAACATCTGACAAAAAGGTCTAAAACACTGAAGCAGCAGCTTTGTGAAAACCAATATTTGTGTCATTCTCAAAACTTTTGACCATGACTGTAGTTATCTATATTGTTGGCAAACATAGCAGGTTGTTATTAATTTCCTTTTATTACAGTAGATATTCCTTATTGTTTAAGAAAATTTTCACCCAAAACTACATTTGTAGGTGTTTAAAAAAAATACATAAAATACACAGCTCTACTCCCATTCAGTGCAGTATATAGAAACATTTGGACATTCCTCGTTGTCTCCAATGATCCAACACTGCTGGATCAGAAGTACATGCGGGAGGGACATTAGAAACAGTTATTCCTTGAGAGACTCCATGGCTGCCGTAACATATGGGTTTACTCCTTAGTCAGCCGACTAGTGACAGGACTAGAAACAAACGCATAGAAGAACATGGTTCCACTATGAAACGCTGTTCCATCAATGCTTATATTGTTTTTCTTTTGGTGGGAAATCACAGAGCTTCCTCTCGATAGGCTCTATATATTAGCTTAGCATAATTTCTATCATGGAAAAAACACCAACCAGCCCCAAGCATAGGACAATTAACTAGAAGGTAGTCTGAGGGGGTGGGGCTTAGATGGGTGTATACATTGGTGGTATGCTTTGCACAGGACAGTTAACTACAACTATGATACTACTAAGGTAGGCATGAGACTGTGCAGGACATGGCAGTGTATGACTGGTATATCTGTAGTGTGTATGGTGGACATGAGGCTATTGTGCTGGGTAAAGAGCTGTACCTGGTGAGCACGCCACAATATTTTGCTGGTATACACTGGGGTTTATTCATATTTCCCACACCACACACACTATTTGCTTTTCCCCATACAATGCAATACTATCTGGGCCAACAAAGTGGCCCCCCATAGCAGAGGTACCAGCACTGTTCTGTTCTAGATTATTCTGTGTAGTTTTACTGATTTAACCTTCCTTTATTACCCAATGTTTATTGCCAATTACAATAAATCTGTAGCAGATGGAGTCAGGTCATAGAGGATCTTATGGGCAAAATTACTTTTATGAATGTCCCAGCACCAGAATACATAAATCTGAACCCTATCTGCTGCTTAGACTTTTTTCTGATCCACTAGCTGATTAAATAAAAAAGCAAAAAATAAAGAATCAGCATGTTGAGCAAAGTGAACTGAATGTACAAACCTTAAATGTGATGCTTTTATAGACTCTTGTACATGCACATACGTTCTCTGCCATAACCATAAATCCATTGCATCCAAACATAAATACTTTTTTTGCTAACAAATGATGATGAAAACTGCAGGCACTTATTAGCAATATGAACCCAACTTAGTGTAATTCAGTATTTAATTTGCAGAGCGTAGAATGTTGTGTGAAGAATAGAGGGTTTAGCACAGGTCTATGGCAGTTAGTGGCAGGTGTTTCACCTGTCGCTGCACCTGGGACAGTCCTGCTTAATACAGTTTGTTTCATTACTGCCAAGTAACAGCTGCTTAACATGAACAATAATCTGTTTGTAAAGCCTATCCAAACACTTTTCTCTTCTTCGTCATCATTTGGGAATACACAGAGTCATATGCGAGTAGCCCTGATTACCTAAACACATTTCAAAAGACCAGAGGATTAGTAGACAGCATTGTCTCTTGCTCCCATTCTTCTCTATGGACAGTTCAAGTAATTAATTAGGATTCTTGTTCATAAGATGGTCAATATCTCGTAATATAAAATAACTGAATGAATGCTCAAAAGTTCTTTCACAATTCTTATTATTTTAAGAGCAATGACCGCATCGTCTTGTAAATATTCCCCAACCATTTAAAAGTCATGTAGATAGAGGCAGGAAAGTCAGCATAAATGTGTATCATTATGTATTATGTTGAAATTATAATGAAGGGGCTGGCCAGATCAATATGGCTGACATTAGCTTTAGAAATGGATATTATAAACAGTTATTATCAATTATAAGCCCATAATAAAACTCAGCAGAATATTACTTAAAGTATGCTTTATTTAAAGTGATGTTGAAGGATAACTTAACTTACAGCTGAAAGGTGGAATCCAAGGAATTAAAAGACTATAAAACATCTAAATTTTACTTACCTTATATATACAGCTTTCACTGGGGTCTCTGATGGCTATTTGCATCCTATGCCGTACTCTTGCCAATGCTTGTTGTTGATGCCCATACCCAGTGTGCCTCCCATTCTTATAGATAGGGGATTGTAAAAGGATACTAGTAGAGCAGAATGTGGTGTGGGATCATTAGGCCATCGAGGATCCTCCTTTCAGTAATCACTTATTAATAAGCTGCTATAATTAGCACTAGATGATACATAGAAATATGAATATTATAAATAAAGAAACTTCACTTAAAACATTTAAACTTATTTTAGATTTTCTCAAATAAGTTGTAAAGATTCTGGGTCTGATTCAAATCGGAACGCAACTTGCACGGAAGTTGCGGTTTAAAAAAGAGCACGGATCTCAACATGCATTTCAATTTGATGGTGGGTGTAAGTACGCTCTGCCTAACCGGTACTTGCCATATGTTAAAAGACAGAACAGGGTGCAGTCTACGCAAAAGCTTATGTGCAATATAAGATCACATCAGAATGCATACAAAAAATTATATTGTAAAATAAATGATCAACTCTAAAAAATTATAATCATTAATGAAAATAAGGCTGGTTTAAAAATTATTTTTTTTTTTTCACAATTTTCTTTATATTACATACAAAAATCAAGATGTTCTTAATGCGTACGGTATATATAATGCGTTTTTTTATGGTCTATCTTGCATACACTGTGTGCATACGTGTACTTTTTTAAATAAAGACTATGCCATGTCAATCAGCGCTTATACCTGCATTGTAGCTGGTGCAAATTATATGGCTGAAACAAGTGTACTTAAGATAATCCTAGGACTTCAATTGGCTGCATCTGTATGGGTAAGTTCTTATTGTACACTGCCCACACCTTCTCACCCGTTCCGCCCTTTAAGTCTAGCCATTTATAAGTGTCATTTCCGTTCAGATATGAATTACATGCAGTTAGGATCACGAGTGTAAGGTCAGTTAATAAGCGTGTGTAGCGCTGTTTCACGCAGCATATGCCACAAAAACTAACATGTCTGAACATGAATCAGTCCCTCTACCGGCTTTCTTTATAGTGTTTGTTCCTTTTAAGATCTTGAGGTATAGTTACTACTCTTGTCTATAGAAAGTTAAATTCCAAGTGTCTCAGTTAAACAGAAAATATCAAAATTAACCACTTAATGACTGCAAGTTTTTTACCCTTTATGACCAGACCAATTTTTATGTTTTGGAAATGCGTCTGTTTCACTGGTAATAACTTAGAGGATAGATAGGGTTTTACTTTCATATTATTTTAGAATAGAGAAAATGGGCAAAATTGGAAACAAATATTCTCCCAGAGAAGCAATAACACACCATGTGTGATCAGCATTGTAATTAGTGTTCCTGTAGCTGGGTCACATTCTTAACCCTACATAGCTTTTTAGACAAAATAACTGATAAAGGGTCTATTTATGACCACTCGCATTATCATTAGGTTAATTATCATTTCTTATCGCAGTGATAGGATATTTTTGGAGTGCCTATAGACACCTATGGGGACCGCAGCAGATATCAGAGAGATCCTCTAATAGTATAATATAATAGGCTTATAATAGGCTTGTTACTTATATTATCTTTGGCCCAAATGGAGCAACCAATAGTAATCAGTGTGGTGTGTAGTACACAGACTAATTACAGACAACATTGTACATATCAGACAGTGCTGTCCAACTTCTCCAGCATTGTATTTTGTGGGCCTACATGGTTGAGAACCAGAGAGCATGGCATGGTATGGTGCAAAAAATAGTGTGTGCTGTATGCCAAAAAATGATGCACCTAGTATGTCTTTATAAAGGCATGTATAGTGATAGTGGAACTAATTAACATGCATTGTATAGTGAAAAATACATACTTGATGCACACACACGGATGCACACACACGGAACAAGATACATTTTAAATGTACATGGTATGGCAATGCACTGTGCATAGTAGTCACATGGCCAGCATATTGCCCCATGACACCACATATAACATAACCATAGCAAGCATACAGTAACACCACATATAGCCCAGCATTTAGCAGGATACAGTGCTGTGCTCACCATGTACAGCTCTGTACCCAGCATAATAGCCCAATAGTCCTACTTCCTATTTTAACCCCAATTTGTTTGATGGTGGTTTGTGTTCTCTTCAAGTTAGCAGGGATGAGAGCACTCAGCTAATGTTATAAGCCTATGAATAGCAAGATCCACGATTTTATCCAATGAAATTGTGGGCTTCATTCCAGTATATATCACAGGTGATTTCAGTCTGTGAAGCCACAGCAGTTTATATCGGAATCACAAGGCTTTTGTTGGTCATACAGCAACAGTGGTTTCGGCAATGAAACTGCCTGTTGCTATGTCAGGGGTGTGTCAGAGCCTGCTAATCACTGTGTTTGGCATTATTCATTCCTGTGCTGAGCTGTTTCCAGATTAGCATGTTTTTAGGTTGTCTTCATTCAGCAGGAATTGTGTACGTTTCACTCAGATAGTATTATAGACAAGTTAACCCGTGCATGATACTCATGCATTCTAGTCAAATCAAGCTACTTAAGGTGTTAAAAAGGTTCTTGTCATGCATTTGGGCCATAGCCCAGGCCTCCTCAGGGGAAGAGCGTTACTTCCCGACGCAAGCGCCCTTTTTTAACGTGGTTTTGTCCACATGTCACCAGCTCATCATTTTTCACCTCATCCTTCATCTTCATCGCCACATCCTTCATCAAGCTACTTAAGGTGTTAAAAACTCCCCACTGTCACCCCCGGCAACCACCAACCACTCCCAACTGTCACTTCTCCTTCAAGAAATATATAGGTCAGTGTATAACTCTGCCCAGCAGGTGGCGCTGCAGCTTGGTTTTGGTTTTTTTCACACACGCCACTAGGCATTTATATAGTAGATAGTAAACATGTTTAATCACATTACGGTCTGAAAATAAACTGCCATATACCTTTCCAGAGAGTTCCAAGCGTGACTCTGCCCACAATCACTGATTTTACTTAAATTATGTTAACTGTGAGCCAGGGTCTTGCAGCACATACAGTAAATGTCAGGACTATGAAAAGTGAATCAATATACAGTCCGACACACATTTCAAGGTATCTTTTTATTTCCGCAGTTTTTGAGAAACACGAATTGTACCTTAAGTTTATTAATGTGCATTTTACTCTACACTACAGTTATAATAACCAAAAACAAAGTTAAGTGACCGGGCCTTGTGTAGCATATACTGGATGTTAATGATAAAAACTAGTCACCGTTTATAATCAGTACACTTTCATGTATTTTATGGCCTGCGAGTTACAAAATGACGCACAACGCTTGGCGATTTGTTGTGTAGAGTCTTTTTATCATAATATTGTTGTGTGATAAAAATTTATAGGTAATAATATTGCTTAAATGTGATCTATAAAAATGTAACTCGATATTTCACACACTTACTTTACATGTTGTTCATTGTTAGTAACGTCCTATGCTATGCTTTGTCTTATGTTAATGTGTGTCCAGAAGTCTTCCAATTCCTATACGGGACACTTTTTTGGAAGATGAATGGCATCCAGTGCCCTTAAAGCATGAAGAAGCAGTTGGGTTGCACTGTGATAACCCTGCCCCCCCCCCCCTTTTTATTTCAACATATTTTAATGTTGTAAGGCAGCTAAATGTGAATAGCGCAATTGACGCACAGTGCAACATACAGTCAATCACGTTGTTTGTCTAAAAGAAATGTGCTCCAACTGTGGTTATTGTATAAGCAACAATTAATCTGCTCAAATTACAAGTCAAGTGTAGTATATTACATTAAAATTAGTGGGAATATGATCCTATAACTGTACAAAAGCATTAAAGCCCAAAGAAGCCAAGAGGAGACCGTTATGTAGAGAACAAACCAATCACATGGTTGTCCAGGGATCCTTAGACTTTGGCCATCTGGAGTATTGGTAGCTATACACTATTGTGGAACCAGCAAATAACGTTATGCTGTTGGGAACGGAACAATGAATACAATCCCACTGCCAGATGCTCCATCACTAAGGCTCAGGTGTGTGTGTGTGTGTGTGTTGTGAATATCTACAACAATTGGTAAAATGGAACATATGCAGTGTTAAAACCATAGCAACTGACACTGAGCCTATACAGACACTTGTGATAATCTGCATCCAGGCAACAGAGGAAAAGAAATCAAAAGAATGGTGGCACTAATCAATGTTGTAAATAGATTTGTTCAAGTACAATATCTTATTGTTTTATACATACAAAGCAATCACTAGAAGTAACTTACTTAACTATGGATATTAAGCAATAATGATGGGTCCCTACTTCTAGCCCCCACTTTGCTGTCGAAGAGCAAAGTGGAGACCTCTTCTCAACATATGCGGAGTCTGCTCAGTGAAGACATGACTTGGGCTTCACTGAGTATGAGTCGGACTCTGAGCATGCTCAGAAGGGGTCCACTCTCTGCTCTTTTGCCAAGAAAAGGGTTCTGTACTGCTGTATTTTAAGAGCAGCAAGACATTTCATAGTCGACTGTGGAAAAATCGCACCCACAATATTTTGGGTAAGCAATCTTTGCTATATATGATTCCACATTGGAACATTGAATATTATTCATTTGTGCAGACACCTACACTCAGATTTGTGGGTGAACCTGCAATAAACAGCATAAAAAACAATATACTAAGCATCATAGGTAAAAAAAAATATTTTGATAACAATGGTACTCCAAACAGTGGTAGAAACATATTTTTTCTCCATTTCATTAGAACATAAACTCAGAGAATTTGCAAACAAAAAAACAAAACAAAAAAAACATCATTTTCCATATAAAAGGTATTACCATTACTGCACTAAACCCCTAAAAGGAAAAGTCATTTTACTGGTAATTAGGTGAAGTTATATTAAGAGACATCTGGATAATGTAAAAGCTTTAACATTTTAATGTGTGCAAATTCCTTGCAAAAACACAGCACACATACACATAGCATCTACAAACAGTGCTGTGAGTGTTGTGATATTGCCTAGGATAACAGTTCAGGTCTATAATTACATAGTTGTCATGGAAAGCGAGACATCTGTTGTCTATCAGTTGATTTTGATATGGACCGTGTACTCAATCTATTCCTATTGTCAGATAAGTTGCACTACAAAAAGTTATTCTTGTAAATATTCTAATAACAATTAGTGACACTAGGATATTTCTTAAGTGCAGATATGATATAGCAGAAGAAAGCAGATGCAGACTGTACCAGGGTCAGACAGCCTATGGTCTCCCAGCTGTTGTGAAACTACCAACTGAGGCTGGTAGGACATGCTCACAAAAACAAGAGAAACACGGGATGTCTAGTTTCATGTCAAAATTAGCACTCTGTGCTGGACTCTCACTTCGCCGTAGAGTATGAAGAAGATTATATATTCCATTTTCCTTACTTAGTAGAAGACAACTTTCGTTCCACCCCCCACTTTATATGACATCCTGAAACACTAGCTGCTTAATTAACATGTCTCAAGACAAGGCATACTGTTTTGGGATTCGGTCTACCTTTGGGGGGATACATTTTGCAGTAGCTCTCTTACTAGCTGGGCACACAAGGAACAGAGAGGTATAGCATGGACCCTTTTATGGGGCTCTGGTAACATTTTGAACATAAGGGAATAGACATATATGAGTAACAAGTTCAGTGTTAATTGTCAATGTGTTAATGGTAACGCTATAAACTATAGGAGCTACATTGGGACAACATGGAGGGCTGGTATTGTAGCTGTGACATGGTAACATTGTAAATACACTGAATAAGTGATATCGGTCTAACTTTTAAGAAGTGTTAGTTTGTAAGTGATTGAATAGATTGTATTTGACCGTATTTGGTTGCTGGACAAACATATGTGTGATAAGATAGCAAAGACTCTTGTATGAGATAAGTTAAGTGATATTGTTTGGAAGCTAGCCTAAATACTTATTGCTAAATACAGAGATATCAGTCATGGACTTGCAAGTATTGTGTTATATTGTATTACTGGAGATTTATTGCCAATACTGGTTGTGTAGTTTCATAAGTTAAGAACTTGGCCTGTTACTATAGCTATAAAGGCTGCATTGCTAGGAAAATAGCCACCAGGGAGCCACATGCTGCTAGCATGTGCTCTAACAAAGCATGGTATAAGATCGGCCACTTTGGGTGGCAACTTTGCACTGTGAGATACGTTTAATTATGAGTAGAAGAGTATGTAGTGGAATAGTGATATATATTATTATTATTATTATATGTATACTGGAAATAAGGATTCCACATCTAAACTCAGTAAATTGCCATCATCTATCCCAGTGGATCCCAAACTTTCTCAGATTGAGGCACCCTTAGGGTCTCCATAATTTTTTCAAGGCACCCCCAAGTCAAAATAATTACCAAGCAGTCCCCCTCTTTGCTTACCACCGGCCCTGGCCGCGGCACCCCAGGAAGCCACGACGCAGTTTGGGAATGTATATCTATATTGAGTGCAATTAGGATTAAGATGGAATAATGCAGCCAATAGGGGAATGGTAATAAATTCTGAGATACATACACACACTCACATACATGCAGGCACACATATGTAATTAGCAAGAGATTAAAAAGATAATGTACCTACACACTGAATGTCATCTATTATATGTACCATATGTAAGATTATTAATGAAATTATTATTAGACGTATGTAACATGATTTAGATATACAGACAATGTGGGGATCAAAGGATAGTTCTGAGTCAAGGATCACACCAAGGCAGCGAGCTTGCGAGGTGGGATATATTGTCGTGTTGTCAGCAGAAATAGTAATGTTAGGTAGGTAACTTCTTTTGGTGGGTGAGAATATGATTAACTTTGTTAATTGGGAGTCAAAATCATATTGAGAATTGTCCCTTTATCCTAGCACTCAGAAAACTGATCAGCAATGATACTTTAATAATATTGACACCCTAGATTGTAGTGCACACTGCCGGGAATTGTAGAGTGCCAATTGTAATGATGCTCAGAAAGGAAGTGTCTATAATCACAATTTCTCTATAAGCATTTTGGGAGGAGCGTGGTCTGTGGAACAGCAGCTGGTGCAAGACAGACCAGGTCAGACCTGGGTTGTGGTGCAGACTGACAAGAAATAAAAAAGGGGGAGAGCGAGGGAAAAGGGAACAGTAAAGAAGGCAAGGAGGAGATAAAGGGAGGACAAGGGGGAAAGGAGAAGAAATGGGGAGAGCAAGAAGGAAAGGAGAGAAAAATTGGAGAGGGAGAGAAACAATTAAAATCTATACTACTCAAAACAAGGGACAGAATTTGAGAAAAGCCACCACTGGCATAAACCTACTGCATAGTCTGCATGTAGAGATCCTGCATATTCATGCAATTCCCTCAAAGCTCCAGAGCGTCAATACTGCAAAATGAAAGACAAGTTAGCATATAGTGATTTGTTTATACTATGCTACTGAAGTCCATATCAGTGACATATTTCTATTATGTCACAAGGACGCTATTGAAACTAGGGCAGCCTGATTTGCTTAAGTGTACTTTACAAGTTAATTCTTGTCCGTGGTCTGCAAAATAGTATTTGCTCTTTTTACGAGCAAATATATACTACGTCAAGAATATTGGCAATATAGTAAGCTTCCAATAGATATCACCATACCAAAAAGACTTTGTACAGAGAGGGTGCACAGGCTGGATCAGCAAGATAGATTTTATAGGTCTGTCTTTCTTAACTTGGGGGAGGAGGGGTATTAAGTGGGAACATGAAAAAAAGACTGCACTCACACAGGAGAGGGAGCAGGAATGTTAATAGCACATTTCAAGTAAGTCCCTTATTGTGCCACTCTGCAATACAGTGCAGCACAAAGGGCGAGCTACAGGCAATATGCAATGATGCGTGCAACATTACAAAAGAAAATGTAAAGGCTGGAGGTGGACTAATGATAGCCAAGTGCTAGACATGCCCCTTCCATTGGATGGTTACACCCCTGTCACAATCAAAGATCAAGCATTTTGAAACCTCCTGTAACAAATGCTGCTTTGCCCAAATATAAATAATGCAAATATCTACTCACATCCTCAATACTCGGAACATCCCTGAACATTTTCCTCTACCTACATGACGAGAAGGCTTTTGATAGAATATCCTGGTGTTTTAGGTCTTAAACCCTAATGTAATTTGGCATCTGACAGCTTTCTCACAGGTATCAGAGCCCTCTAAACCCATCTCTTTGCAAGAGTAATGGTCAGTGGCTCTCCCTCTAATACCATCAGCATTCACAATGGCATGCGTAAGGTCTGCCCCCTCTTCCCTCTGATCTTTGCCCTAGTTATTGAGTCCCTTGCGGTGACCATTACGAGCCTGCCCTGACTTAAAGCCTGTACAGATGAAAGACCTTGAGAGCAAGTAATCTATTTTTGTAGATAATGTCCTTTTGACTCTCCAACAGCCTAGGACATCTCTCCCCAGCCTGTCCAGGATTCTGGCTCTTTACGGCAGTATCTCTAGCTACAAAATGTTTTTAAGTCTGAGGTCATGCTACTCAACCTGCCAAGACGAGATCATTTCGTGGCTGGGCAGGACTATTGCAGTAAAGGTGAATATCCTTCCCAAACTACTCTATTACTTCCAAACTCTTCCCACCAAAGTCCATCTATCCGAACTGACTTCATCCAAAAATATGTCGCGTTTCATGTGGAATGGCAGGTCTCAAATTAGCCATTATGAAAAAAACAAATGTGGGGGTAGAGGTTTTCCATATCTTAAAATATATTATTGGGTTGCCCATTTGATTCAAATTATGGCCTTGTTTACCTCCCCTTCCTTTCTGTCCTGGGTAGACATCGAGCCCAGTTATTTCTCCTTGTCTTCTCTCTACTGCATAATCGGATTAGTTCCCTGCAGGAGAGAGACGACAAGAGCAAATAACTTTCAACTTGGACATTTTGTTGGATTTCTTGGAAACACCCCCCCCCCCCTCCCCACCTATATCCCAATTTCAGCAATTATGTACCTCCTTCAACGGGGCATGATCTCTTCCCTTTAAAGTATGATTTTTTACTCTGTTTCGGCTCATGGTAACAGGTATGAGAGAGAATGGGAGAGGACCTGAGCTTCCCTCAGATGACTACTGGGAAGTTATCAAAGAACAGTTGGCCACCAGCCAAAATCTATCTTTCTGCCTCCTCAACTGATGCGTGGTTGTGGTCAATCAATTAGGTTTGTTTCTAAACATCTGGTGGACATGCTCAAAAATCTCCTTCTAAAATTGAGACATTTCCTTCTATCCTTGCTCCTCAATGTCCCATCCGCAAGGATCCCTTGATCTTCCTTCTCTGCTATTCACTTCCAGGTGCTGATAAACACTCTGCAAAATTGACTTGCTGAGCTGCTGTTTGATGTCTAACTGCCAAGACATGGAAACAGTGTGACGCCTCACTGCTGTGAAGATCTATATCTGGTTCATTGTCCCGATGGAAAAGATCACTCATCACTTACACGACAGACGATAAATTCCACCAAATCTGGCCACCCAGGCTCTTCATTAAACCGGTCCCCCCCCCCCCTCCCTGTGTCTCTTTCATTTTGAACTGCTCCCTGCGCTATGTCTGGACTCCCACCACATTCCATCGGTTGGGCCTGTCAACTTATAATCCTTTTCCTTTTTCGCAGTTGCGCTGTCTACCCTTAATGACCGGTTTCCCCCACCTTCTATTTCCCTTCCCTCTCCAACCTACAAAAATGAAAATTTTGGTTTTTTTGTGTGAATTAATTTATTGGAATTTTGCCTGATATGATTCTGTTTTTCACATTGTAATCTCAACTTTTTGCCTTTTGTGTTTTTTTAATTTATTTTTATAAATTAATAGTATTCACATTAGATCTATTTAACCCCAAACTGCCTTGATATTAGATTATTAGTGTTCACATCTAATAAATAAACCAATTTCCCACCCAGCTATTTGGTAACAAGGTGGGCTATTTATTAAACACAGCCCCATATTCAATTATTAGCCCCAAACCACCCTAACATTAAATAAATAATCCCATCACCTCACTTTAAATTAATAGGCACTACCATGAACCCCCTATTAAATTAAGTAGCCCCTACCATCAAAAAAACTTCCTCAACTTTCCCCTACCAATAAATTAATATCATCCACACACTGTTAAATGACTAGCCATTACCTCACTATTAAATAGACCACTAACCTCTAAGAACCTCTAAGAACATTACATAAAGAGCCCTTCTTCTCCCCCACACTTACATTATTCTTGCAACCAATCCGACAAGCCCTGAATTGGTAAACTTACCATGGGATTCCTCTCTGCTCCTTCCGGCTCTTCTTGGCATATGCCCCCACGTACAGATGGCCAGACTGAGGGTGAAGAAAACCTCAGCTGCGTTCCGCCCTTACCCACATTTACAGGGCTCTGACTTTGCACAGGCTGACATGGCAACAGCACTCATCCAATAAGAGCTCAACGCACTCTGGTCGGACAACCTTACATGACTGAGCCTCAGAACAATGTGTGATGAGCTCCGATTGGAGTTACTTAGTGAGAAACAGTAGTTACTAGCGCTCTTGTTGGGTAGTGGTGGAGAACAGGGAAGGGACCCCGGGAGGAGCACCTTCCCCAGTGGCCCAGTCCGACCCTGTTGCCAGTGTGAAATTTGATCTTGCCAATATTAAAATAGTAATAATACCTTAATTCACATTATCTACATCTGTGGTGAAATGATTGTCAGAGAGTAAACATTAAAAGCAAATGTGTAACACAAGGCACAATTAAATCTGAAACACAAGTTACCCTGTATAAAAGAGCAACTAACAACAATTATGTCCCCCAATTGCATATGCACAAGGTCATTTGCCATCCCCAAAATAGTAGGTTAGCATGCTGGATTTTGATCATGATTATTAGTCTGAGTATTGACTCCACGAGGCCACGACTTGCACCAAGATAACCAGCACTACCTTCCAAGAATCAATGGTAGTTTCTGTTCTACCAGCCTAATGTACCAGCTTGCACCTGACTATTCTCAGGTGCAAGCTGCTCATGTTGAGTACCAACTTGTGATTAGTTTTCTGCATCCACTTGATCATCAGATTTCAATCAGACACATAAGTACCATTGCAGATGTATTGCAATGAACAGTAGGAGACTGATAGTGAAGACTAAAGCTGGTTTAGTCTTCAGGTAAAAATAATCTGAAGTGACTTTGCGGCATCTTCATGTCAGCTGCTGGCTCCCAGTGTGGGGGTGCCACAAGATAAATAAGAACACTGAATGAGTAACGCTGTCTATTGTCTATGTGTAGGAGAAAGCATTTCATATATTTATAGGAATATTGCCGATTCTCTGTGTATGCCGCATTTTTGCTTTCTATTGTGAAATAATGTGTAAAGTATTTTGCATTTTACACATTTAAGGTGGCAAATTTGGCAATCGGTAGAAGGTTCAATTATATTGAAACTGTACAAATATTCAAGTGGTTGCTAACTTCATAATAAATAGGGTGTGTGTGTGATGGAATGGACATAACCTAGGCCTGTTATTTTCCAGCAATCAACCTGAAGTATAGGATTGAATGATCAGCTATTGTTCTTAAACAGGGACAGTTGTGATGTGTTTTTCTGAGCCAGTCACTTCCTGTAAAGACACTAAGGACAGGAAGTTGGGAGCATCTGAAGCCCCTTTGACATCACAAATGACTAGAAGGGGTTAAAATAAGGTACTGACTGGCTATCACCCACCATCACCAAAGGACTAATTACATTAAGATCACATTGTTATCCCCTAGGACTGTCAGACATTGTGGCATGAAAACAACAAGGTGGGGGACGGGGCTCATTTTGCCCTGAGACATGAGTACTCTCTTGTACAGTCTCTCTTTGAAGTCTACCAATCAGGGGAGACCTTTTTCCTAAGCCCTGTGGATAACCTTGCCAGGAGGGATCCCCAGCATAGGAAATTCTGGCCCTTTAAAAAGTCTTGCCGGAGTGGCTTCTGGGTGTTTTGCATCTAAAAATCACCGATGCTGGAGTCTTGGCTGCTGTCAATGTGCTAAGAACTACGCTTTGGAGTATCGTGATTACTGGACTACAAACTTTTCTAGGACTTGCTGGCCCTGCTGAACAGTAACTCCATAAGACTCCCATGGTCTTTTTCCATCATTTAGCATCTGGATCTTTTAGTCATTAATCACAGACAGTGTGGGAACGTTCTGCTGTTTATTGGGATTTGTTAGTCTGGTTTATATTTTTATGGTTTATTCTTTGCTGATTTAGAGAACTTGTATTAGAAAACTCTCTAAGATACTGCGGTCTTTCCCTGGCTCCTGTCTGCGTGACTTGACCCAAATATCCGAGGGTACGCTTTGTGAGTTTACCCTGTAATACCCTAGGTCTTCACCATGTGAATGAAGGAAAGAACAAACCAGCTTTAATCTTCACTATAAGCCTCCTACTCCATATGCCTTACTTCCACTGTTTGGGAAGAATAAAGTCTGCATGAAATAATGCTTTTGTGTGGTCCAGTCACTAAGTTAGAGGTGATAAATAAGGCCCAGTGTTCAAACACCATACCACATGGACACACAAACACGTATTAGGATTTATTGAGAGTCTGTGTAAAAACTAGAGCCCCCATAAGAAACACAAACAGAGGGAGGACTCCACACAGATAGGGCCCTTGACAGAATTGAACCCATGACCCAATTACTGTGATTCAGCAATGCTAACCACTGTGGCATTGTGTTGTCCTAACCTACCACTAATCCTTATCATACCACTGGAATTTCTGAGCAAGCTGCTTCAGCCGTGGTAGCAGTATTTTTTTTTTATTGAAAGCCAGGAACAGTAAAAAAAAAATGCAAAAAGTGCCCAAGGGTGCGAAACTAGTCCTTCTCGAAAGAGAAAGGACTCTCCATCCCCGACCCCCGAGTCCAAACGGTCTCTTATGGGGCGAGGGTCTTCAGTCCCCCTTCACCGCAAGGCTAGAAGAGCCCCTCTTGCCATGGGATCTGCTGAAGGGCTTGACAACGTGTCCATTCCCCGTGAGGCTATCAGAGGGGCAGTGGCCTCAGGGCTACACAAAGGCTAATTGCTTCACCTATGCTTAGCCTTCATATTCCAAACATCTTATATCCTGTCTTGCTTTATTATTTAAGTGTTTTTTGGCGTTCCCAGAGCAAATAGTTTCCAATTCGGATGTCTCAACAGCATTCAATCGTCTGCTCTGCCTCCTGTTGCCAGTTTGGTTTGTGTTTGGAGGTCAGTTCAGCTAATATTGAAGAGTGTGTGGTAACCCCAGCTGCCAGAGGTCTGCTATACCACCGAGGGACCTGCAGAGACCGGTTCTGCCAAGCCACAGAGGGAACAGTGAGAGACCTGCTGTGCCACCTAGGAGCCAGAGGTCTGCAACATTTCAAACCAATATCAGAATGTCTCTAAAGTCTTGGACATGTTTGTCAGATACACTTACAAATAAAACCCATTTTGATACAGGGAATCTTATTTTTGATCTGAACCAGACATTCCTCATCCTGATAAAGAAGCCTCTGGAATCTGATTCTAGAGAAGGGTCTGAAGTTCCTTTCTATATCATAGGGTAGCAACACCACAGCCAGCATTGTTTGTGTTCAGACTGTGTAAGTCTTTTGATCCTGATTCTTGTGTAATTTTGGGATACACTGGTAACTGGTTTGTATTATAGCTCCAATTATATGAGTATTAATTAGAAATGGTAATAGAAAGACTAGCGCCAGATGAGAATAACACAAAGCAGTAAAAATAAGTGTGTAATCAATAGGGTGGCATATGATGAAAAAGTCCATGTGTCGCTGCCTGGATGTGATTGAAGACTCAATCACCTCTTCAGTGGAAGAACTTGATGTGTGACACTCAGTGCAGATGCACCAAAAAGAAAATTAAAATGTGTGTACGATTCAAACACAAATAGTGTGAAAAAAGTGCAAAGTGAATTATGCTCACCTATTTGAGGCAATGGATTAGTTTGTAAGATTCCTTCAAACATATCTTCTTTAATTTAAAGGTGTGCATCTCGAAATAAACTTAAAAGTAATGAAGAAAAAAAAACCCCTGTTCTTTCTATGCAAGATGTATGCCAACTTCTTGCCCGTGTATTCGCACTCACCTATTATAAAGTCTAACCTTCGATGAACCTAGCGGGGTATGACATACCCCAGCAAGATTCAAACTCCTGTTTTAAAAAATAATGTGCGCAAATTGTCTTTTGTGCAGCTGCGACGTTGTCAATTTGCGTAGTGATGGCGGGTTAGTGTGGCGAGCACTAACACAGCGAGTACACGTGCATAGTGCGTGTGGCATCTCATACCCCACCTGTTTGACACATAGTGAAATAGGTGAGATAAAAAAAAAATGTATTACTTTTTATACATATTTTGTTATTTTTATTGTTTTGTACGTTTTAGGCACATAGACTTTGAAATGTCTTCTCAACTTTTGCAAGAAAGTGAGGAAGAAGACGACCGTTTCCTATATGGTGGTGAAGCTATGAGCTGCAGAGAACAATAGCACTGAGATCCACACAGGTGTTATAACGCTGGAACAGGACCAATGATGAGCTATGCTCTGCAGTGATAATGCTGCACATGTAACTGCTGAGAAGCGCTGAGCTGCACAGGTACTACTGGGAAGCAGTAAGCAGCACAGGAATTCTGAGCTGCACAGGTATTGCTGAGTAGAGATGAGCTGCACAGGTAATTGCTGAGAAGCATTAAGCAGCACAGGTATTCTGAACTGCACGGGTAATGCTGAGAAGTGGTGAGCTGTACAGGTAGTTGCTGAGAAGTGATGAACTGCACAGGTACTACTGGGAAGCAGTAAGCAGCACAGGTATTGCTGAGAAGTGGTGAGCCGTACACGTAATGCTGAGAAGCAGTGAGCAGCACAGGAATTCTGAACTGCACTGGTAATGCTGAGAATCAGTGAGCTGCACAGGTATTGCTGAGTTGAGATGAGCTGCACAGGTAGTTGCTGACAATCCGTAAGCAGCACAGGAATTCAGAGTAGCAACATGCTGCACCATCCACGATGTCAGGAACAACAGGAAGCATTTCCTCTGACTCCTATCAGGTAGAGACCTGATGATCTGACACCCATTAAAGGGAGGAGGGCCCTTATAAAGGGAACTGGCTGCAGATGATCCGATCACTGTGGAGCAGAAGTTTTGAAGGTTCCCAGGAAAACGCATGTGCAGACCACTAGGCAAGATGGGGTCCGATGATAGAGGAATGCCAGGCTGAACAGCAGATAGCGGTAACCAAGGGAAACCAAAGCACACAGTGAACCACATTGGGCGAAACTGGTGAGATGCGTGATAAACAGATCATTTAGCGCCTATATGAGATATTTGAAATCTTTGTCCAAAATTGAAAAAAGTGCGTATACACCATTTGAATATCTAACATTAGATGAAGAGCTGGTAGCCTTCAGAGGAAGATCAAATATGGTATAAAGATTTACTCATTGGTAGATGCAAAAACATATTATTACACGTTGAAGCCTGAAATTTATCGTGGAAAACAACCTGACAATAGCCCCTTTGCAGTCAGCAACAAGCCTAATGATGTTGTGGACTATATGGCGAGTTGCATTTCTGGATCTTTGAGAAATGTGACCATGGATAACTTTTTCACTAGTTACGAAACTGCGGACAATTTACTTTGCAATCATCAACTTACTCTAGTTGGTACTTTGCGTGCAAACAAAACTTGCATCCCACCACAATTCAATACAAAATGAAGGGAGAAGTCATCATTATTTGGTTTCCAAAAAGAGATCACCTTAGTTTCTTATGTAATAAAACCACATAAGATTGTTCATATGATGTATACTTTACATCATGATAAAGAAATAAACACTGAGATGTGAAATTAACGAAAGCCAGCTGTCATTACTTTTCTCTAATCAAACCAAGGGTGGAGTGGACATTGTCGACAAGCTTGCTAGAACATATTGCCTGTCCCGTAATTCTAAACGCTGGTCTCTAACTATATTTTTTTCAATGCTAAACCATGCAGGTATCAATGGAATGATATTGCATGTGATGAATAACAGGACAGAGAAAGGAAAATCCGATCAGAGAAGAGCACGAAAAAGAAAAAAAATAGATGACTTCGACGGAACTTGCATAAACGTTTTTACGGATACTTTGGAGAAACCCCAGAAGAAGTCAGCAAAAAGGTCTAAAAACATGCAGCAATGCTCTACATGCCAAAGAAAGAAAGACCGAAAAACATATTACCTACGTGAAAAGTGTAAAGCATCTATATGCTTAGAACACGCTCATTGTTTATGCAAAAACTGCCTTGATATCAGCCAAGAGTGATTGAGTTAAATTTATTTGAATTATTTATAATTGTTCATAAGTTAAATTTTTACTAACGATTGTGAATCAAATGTGTTCCAAAGATCTTTTTTTAAAAAAAAGTTGTTACTAGAAGACGTAAGTTTAGTTCGTAAAAAATAGTTTTATTTTTTCCCCCCGTTTTAAAAGATTAAAGCGTTAAAGATTCCCTTTTTATTACTTTGTTTTATTTTTATACTCTAAGGGACAAGAATTGATGTTATGACAGTCAAAATTATGGTTGTATTACATTAGTATACTTAAGGTGATTTATATAGCATGGGGAGATACCGCACATGGTTTGCCATGTTGATTTTTTTCCATCTGGTTCACGGTATGCAAATAAAACCTTTAAACACATGCAAGAATGGTTTCTGCTATCAACATGAAAGGGCTAGTCACCATATCTTGACAGAAAATAGCACGTGGAGCCAACCTAAACAACTCTGCAATCCTAAGTGCTTGTTTCTAACAGTGAAGAGTTCTGGTGGTTCCAAAAAATTGATATTGCATTTTCCTGGCTTAGTTTAGTTGTATTTCTTTCCCAATGGGAGCAATGTGTTACAGGATAAACTGCCTCCATACACAGGCACCCAATGGTTTGACAACCATGACTCTGATGTTATCCGTACATCATGGATGTCTTCGTCACCAGATCAGAACTCAAACATTTATGGGATGTTCTGGAACGACACCAGAGCCAGTGTTCACCACCACCACTAACCAGCCATTAGCCGATTGACTTTCTTGTGGAAGAATAATGCTGCATCCCTCCTGCACAATGTCAGTTAATGTTCTTGTTTATACGGTTTATATTTCAGTACTGTTCTATTCACAAACTTACATGTAAGTTCTATTAAAGACTTCTCACAAATGTATCTTCCTGTTTTCTGTCTTCGTACGCATATCTGCTCTGGTGGAACCTGGGATTGAACATTAACTCTGTGTTTTGTAGCTAAAACTCCTACAGAATGAATACGAAACACCCACATGCTATGGATACTTGAGAAGAAAAAAAGCAACAACAAGTTTATTCATATTTTCATTTCTTTATTTTCTTCTGGATATTTGCTGCAGAAGACCTTTTTTTATCATTATGGTGGAGAATGGAGGAATGGGAAAACATTTATGGTATATAAGTTATAGTACTGTGAGCAGTCATTTCTGTAGGCAATGTTTGGGGGGGGAAAAAAATGACAACAAGCACCTTTAAAAAAGCATGATCCCTGAATTCTAAATAAAATACTGTTACAGAAAAAAAATAAAAACAATAAATAAAAGATGTAGTACTGTCACATAAGTTGTCAGATAGCAATGCTAGGATAGCTGTTTTGTCAGAAGAAATGTTTTTTTTTGTGTGTGAGAGAGTAATCAACTGTTAACTCTTGAAATTAAACTATTAACAAGTTTGTAGTATAAGAACATTTTCTTTGGTAGGAGAACAAAGGGTTGTTTTATGCTACTAACACATCGGATACTGCTAAACTCCTTCACCATGGACTGGTATCATGGAAATAAGGCTTTAAAGGATTTGGGAAACCAGCTGGCAAATCGCACGTTTTGTCCAAGAATAAATATCACACTGAAGTGAAGGACTAGGAATGCACTGCCCAGCAATGCATTGCAGATAGTTCCAGTACAGATCACCAAACACAGGATCCTGCCATTAGTATAACTGACTGCTGTATAATACTTCTTGCATTATAACAAATGTGTAAACATTCAGAAATAGTGTGTATGTTGGGAGGGGGAGGACGGGGGGGGGACAAAACCTTTTTTCAAGAAAAAATGTTTTACATTAGTACAAAAAACAAAAAACAAAACAAATATGGCAACAGAGTGAAGCACTTTCAGAACACTTATTAACAGTACAATGATACAGTAATCTATATGCTAAGTTAAACAATAATTATCAATTATAGGACACAGCCTAATATGTTGAAAATAAGCAGCTTTTTTCTATTTATAAGAAATAAAATAATCCATATGTTTATTTAAATGAAGATAAAACCAGGTAACTGGTTGATTGGTAACATGTTTTTTTTTCGAAAATGGTTAACAAAAAAACGTTATCTGTGGATGAAAATAATTTAGAACGGCTGCAGTCAATAAAATAATGTTTGCCAAAATGACCTATACATCTTCACTCAATGCATAAATATATATAATGATTATATTTTTCTGAGGCCAGAGTTTGCAGCCTATCATCAATTGTATTCTAAAGCACCACAAAATAATATCAACAACGTATTGGACCTCTCCGAACGAGCCCATAGCTTGATTAGTTCCCTTTACTTTAAAATGTTTATCAATAACCAAATTACATACACGCCATATCATTCCATTGGTCAATAAATATAAAGACAAAGCTCATATCAAATCAAAACAATAACTATACACACAACGTATGAGGTTAACAATATAGGCGGAAACATTTTTTTTTTTTTTTTAAACATGGAAATTAATGTAACACCCATGTATGGGAACATAAAAAGGTAAAAATAAAAGCACATGACGGGCGTAGAATGCAACAGTATTAATATAGTTAATTAAATAAAGAATTAAAAAGGCAAGAACGGACAGTAAAAGCAGGGAAACGCACTATGTCGCCAATTTCTTTTGATTAAAGACTAAAATAAATATCTGATATCAAAAGTATGTGGCATCCACAAAGTAGAAAATGTAAAACCTATGTATAATCCAGATCACAGTGGACAACAAACGAAATAAAGGGATAGCATTTATCACAAAACTTTACATGTTTCTTTCACTACATGTAATATTATTAAGAGTTTTACGCTATTATGAAACTGTCATTTAAATTTATTCACAAGTTAAAAATTATTACGGGAAAAGCAATTTGTGTTTTATGTATTGAACCAGCATATTAGGCATAAAGTGAGGCAGCTTATGTAACAAGGCAAGGTAATATTCCATACAATGGGGAGAATGAGTACTTCAGAAGTCAACACGACCACATGATGTCAGCATTGCACTATATATAGTGCTGTTCATTGACTTAAAAGTTTTAGACAGGGAACGTTATACACACTTAACCAGTTACAGTATGTAATTTAGTGTCATTATTTAGTGTTCATAAATGATCTTTCTCTTTCCCTAACGGGAATACAAAAAGTCAACAAGATTTTTTTTTTGTAGCCAGCTATGAAAAGTAACCATTTCTAATTGTTTCACAATAACAGAAAGCCCAGGTTTTAGCTAGTGTTAGCAAGCTTGTAAGCATGTACAGCTACCAGTAGCAGGAATATTAGTAATAAAAATTCACAAGACATAATCATTTCTAATAATTTCAAGGTCTAGATGACCCAAATCAAACCAATGCATATGTAGGTTTGCCTCTTAAGAACTTTCAAATTAACAAAGCGGACTCCTTTTCAGTGTTATAATAGTGCTTCTGTCACTATATTCCAACTGTAATAGTCCCCACTGTATTGAATTGGGCATTATTTTAACATCAACTAATGAATTCAGCCCATTCTACTGCAGTTGGTAAATAAGGCAGAAAGCAGAATCAGATCATAATCACATTACAGAAAGGAGTCAGGTTAACAGGCAGAGAGTAGCTGTTTCTAGCACTGGCAAAGCATATAGAAAGACTCTAGAGGGTTTTTACTAGCATAGATACTAAAGTATAACTGTGCAGTAACCTATCGCACCTAATCAGCAATTCGGGGAGAATGACAGAAATTAGACAATGCTCACACATGAACCACAAAATCTGCAGGCCCGAAAATGTCTGTGTATCCGTCTAGTCTATGTATTTGAAGATGCACTCCCTGGTCTTAAGAAAAACTCCTGTAAAATCTTTATGCATCGTTTTGGGGGTTGACAGATGCTCCAGAAAATGCCCAATGGAAAATTAAAACCTCATATCCAAGTCAAATCTACCACCACCTTCGGTACACCACCATTATTTAAACTTTCTACTTTTCTCTTAAAATACTGCTTAGTTTAGCCTTATTTATGACTTAAATTAATCAGGAGAGTGAGGGACATTAGCACTGTCTTTATTCCTTTTGTCACTTTCTGTGGTTGAAGCTTTTTTATTACATTGTTGTAATTGTGCCTAGAAATAAGCTTTTCTGTACAAGTGCAACTATAGGGGTGTGATCTGATCTGAGCTCTAAAAGGAGGCAGAGAATTAAAGTCTTTTTTTTTCCAGGAAGGAACAGGTTGTAGGCACACCTGCAAAGCAATAAATCAAGTACAGTCTTTGTACATGTATCCTCTCCACCAGTTATTTCATTTACATAACCCCATCTCTCAAAATGAAATCTTGTTTCTGCACTTCTGTTCAAAATCAGGAAACGCACACATGCCTAATCTGCACCTAGCAAGCAATGCTCTCCATTCACCTAACTCCACTCATCAGCTAGTATTACTCCCCCAGCAGATCTCTTGGCCTGCAAATAGTTTTCCCTGTAGAACTAGACTCACTTGCGCAAATGCCGATTGGTACGGTTCACTGCACATGTGCACTTTGTTAGATAATAGGGATTATGTACCAAGTCCAAATCTTAAATCCTGAATTTATATTTGCACAAAAACAGTTGCAGTATAGTTTCAGGTAGCAGAAGAAGCTTCTAACTCCTTCATCTGATAGTAATGGAAGCAGAACTTATCAGACAATTCACTGCAACGTGTAAATGAGTAAATTCAATAAAATGCAATGAAATAGTCCCTTAGAAACTGGAAACTTACTACTGCCCTTGCTTCATTTGTATTTCTGCTGGTTTTCTTTTAAAATAAATGGTTACAGGTGAGTACAACATAATTGCATTTGTAAGTGTGATAAACAACCCTGTTTCCCTTTCCCCACTCTCAACAAGAAAAAAGAAATCAATTTTTGCTATGATTATTACATGAATGTAGTTGTCCCCCCCCTTTGTGGTATTCCACCCAATGTAGCAAATGGGGGTCTCCAAAGGCCCCTCCATTTACCTGTATCTGCATTGAACTACAACTCACAGTTTAGAAAAATGCAGTCCATCCAATCCTCTTCAATGGGCCTTTAGGGCTCTAAAGCGTTCTCATCAACCTCTATTGACAAGATTGGACAAATACAGTCCCACCTGCACTATGAGCTGCAGTGCAATACTGAGAGAGGCCCTCTACTTTTCTGAACATTCCTTTAGAACAGTGGAACACAACATACAGTCTGTAGAAAGCCGAACAGATACAGGAAGACCTGGTACAAAAAGACCACTGCAGTATTTATGCCCCGGCATCCTGGTATACATACTAAGCTGAGAAATACATGGTGCAAACTCTTCTATGGATGGTCACACATGACAAAAGAGATATGACATAGTTGTTTGTACACATGATAGTACTAATATCCATCGCAACATGATAAAAAGTGGTCTTGGCTACAGTACTAATTTAAAATACAGCCAAACTGTAGGTGGTAATATACAGTCAACCAATGATTTGCTACGAACCATTCAATTTCATATAATTTGGTACTAGCCAGCAAAATGGCTATGTTTCATGTTTCTCTGCTAATGGACTTTGCTTAACGACACCTTCTATCCCAAGTATTGCTAAGTGACTGAAGATACACTTGTGCATGTAAAGCAATGCATAACCAGACTAACAGTGTTTATTTGCTAAACTGATATTTCTACTGTGAAGAATCAAGCTGTGGCATTTGATAATCCTCCACACACACAAAACAAACTTTCCCTGGGCAGAAGACAGAACAGCTGGCTTAATTAAAATCTCACCCTATCTTGCCTTATGTGGGAGTGAGCAAAGGGCTCACTAAGTAAGTACCTTAATGATACTTTCCTGGGTAATTATCATACAATCATAAAAAGGACACATAGTCCCGGGTCACACGGGCGTTTTAGAACAATGCCATCTTCTGACCAGGAAAGCAATGCATGTGTAGTGGAATCGCTATGATATGACAGGGGAACAGCGTTCCTAATCACTTCCATGTGATGCTGAGTGAGAGTAGCAGCTTCCCGGTCAGAAAATCATGACTTTCTAAAATGCCTGTATAACCAGGCCCTAAGAGAGATTTATTGGAAACCAGAGTGTCTCCAATTTATAGAAAAATGGCAGATACTTGCATTGCGAACTCAAATTGAACACCTCAGTAAACTGATACTGAATAAATTAGAAGGGTGATGAGAAATATTTTTCTCCTCTAGAAAAATTCTAGAATTGACTGTAACACTGAACATGGTATGTTTTACAAAAGCAAAAATAACAGACTGTAAAATAATGGAAACATGTTACTGCTCTTGGTACAGAAATGTAGGCTGTAAGTGATGCTCCATCTTTGATTCGGTTTCTATCGAACAACTAAACACGCTACACACAATTTTGAAGGACCTATGCAGTCATCATGACAAAAGGCTCCACAGCCTTTGCACACAATCATGGCTTTCAGCCTACAAGAACACTTCAGTTCCAGTTCATCTGCACTGCTGCTGTCAGCGAAATTCTGTGCAGGGATCGCTGTGTTCTGACTAATGAGTCCAGAGGCAGGCTTAGGGTTACTCCCTAACATTCCAATAGATTTTTCAATAGCAGACGCCGCTCTTTTAAAGCTTGTGCTACCAAAGTGAATCGCTGGATAAGTCCCACATTGCTGCTGCGGCAGCTGCTGTGTTTGTGTTTTCTGTGGAGCTAGCTGAGTAAAAGGCTTCTGTGGCTCAGAAAGTAAATAGGAAGAAAAATCTGCATTTTTCAAGGCGAATGCTTTTAACTGTTCTTTGACTTCGCTCTGCTCATAGGAAGATTGTTTCATGGTCAGTTCACAGCTGTTGTTTAGACTGTCCTCGAAAGAGATGGGCTCAGACTTTATATTGCTACAGATGCTCGTAGGCTGAGGCCAACTAAGTCTTTTAGTGGTTTCCATAGTAACTGCTGGCTGCTTTTGATCAGAAGGGACATCTGAATTAGATAAGGGAGGATGCACTAAAAATTTATGTTGCAAAGTCTGTGGGGCATTGCTTAGGTCATCACCTTCTTTAATGTAAATGTGTGGTGAATAAGAATTGCCCATTCTATGAGAAAGAGATGGTACATTAGGCTCAGCCAAAGCTTTCTGCTCAGGGTGTCTGTTGAATACAAAAACATTGTTACCAGTCTGGGCTTTTGTAGAACCTGATGGCATATACACTGTAGAACTCGGACCCCTTTGAGTCATGGGCATTTGGTAATAATGCTGCCTGTGCGAGGTACTGGCTTCTGGATGATAGCCGCCATTTTTATCAACATTAAATACATTTTGTTGGAAGCTACATGAAGGCAGTGGCCTCTTTTGCTGCTTAATCTCTGGACTGTGAGCGATCCTGACTGTAACAGCATGCTTGTTCATCCACTCCTGCTTAAAAGCTTGCCCTGGTCCCAGTGGGTTCATATTAGAACCCATCATGCAGGAAGACAAGTTTGCATCAGTGTCCATTGGATGCTTTCCAGTCTCGCACTTAATCTGAGCATGTTCACCCACAGTCCTAGCCATTCTTTTCTTAGGATGATTTTCACGCTTTCTCATTTGCAGAGGGTTTAAACTACCTAACGGGTAGCCTTTGCCATCAGGGGTAGGTGAGCAGGAGGAGTTTTCAGATACCATTCTCTCAGATGCAGTTTTAAACACAGAGGTAGTCTGCAACGGGAGCCGACTTATTTCCAATTTTGCTCCTAGTCTGGGTTGAGGGAGAACTTTTTCTAAAGGCAAATTGCCTTGAAGCAACTGTGTTACTAAGGGATTGTTTGCTTCAACAGATGAAAGTCGACAGCTTGTGTTTGCTGCATTTGTAACCCTTTTCAAAGTATCAGAGATTAATGACAAGGGTTCTTCTCTGGAAACACCAAGTGGTGCTTTTGATGCTGGTAAGCCTATGTCCAAGTCAGGTGCTTGGGGTGTTGGGTTGCGGCCCGAAAATCCTTCTGCATCCATCCCAAAGCACTTGCTGGTATCATTAACCTCTGATTTGATAGGAATGCTGTTTGTCACAGGACTTCGACTGTTAAGTTTTGAGACGTGTGTGTAACTCCCAGGTTCACTTTTTATATGAACAATGCTCTCTTCAGAGTACTCTATATGCTTGTGCGTATTTAAATGATTCATAACTGCTTTGTCAGAGTTGATTTGTTCTTTGTCACTCCAGCATATTCTATTATTAGGAATAAACTCAGAGTTAATCATATTATCTGCCCCACACTTAAATGAAGGAGTGCAATGTAGTTGCTCATTAAAGTTTTGTTGGCAAGAAACAGAGTTACTTAACGTCTCTTGCTGCATGTAAGAGGTTTCCAAAAGCCCAGTGCAAGCAGCAGCCTTATTTCTGCCATCTCTGCACAACCTAGCAGCAATGTTAGTGTTGGACAAGTGCTCAGCACTCTCGTTAATGAGGCTATCCTGTCTACTTATGACAGAGACTTGAGGACACGCTTTATTTTGCATGGAAGATTCAATTTTCCCAAGCCTATTCTGAGTATCTGTAATTTCTACATTTTCAGTATTGAAAGGGAAAGTTGAATTTGGAGTTGTACAGTGATCAACAATCACTTTGCATGGGATAGATCTATTCGTCTGCATTAAACCGGAATGCAGTGTTTTACTGTTTGCACCAAATAAATTACTACAAGACCTCTTGTCTAAATTATCATGTTGCATTTTGGCGAGTGAAGAATCTGAATTTGTTTTTCTGGCGTTGGAATACAGAGGAACAGAAGACCTGCCATGAGAATCTAGCATGATTTCCTCGTGGTTTGACATTCTTCGGACAGGAGGACAGACATTTACAGCATTATCTTCTTCGCATGTGGGTGTAGCTAATTTATCAGGGTGCATGTTGCTAGGACCAACTGAGGAGTTTAGCGAATTCACCAAAGAGTTAGTAAGAAGAGGGTTTGGCAAACTACTCCCAATGGATGAAATTGGCACAGTGGTGTAAGAATTAACATTACTTGTTGTTACTGGCACTCGTTTGTCATCAACAGAATCAGGGACAATGGAGCTCACTATGGAGACATGACTGCTAGTGTCATCAGTGCATTTTGGTGCAACAGCTATGAAAGGAATGTCAGTTTCTAGAACAGGGTTTAGCATATTAATGTTACAGACAGATGATGTAGTGTTTTCACTGTCAACAGACATTAGAACAGCAGATTTTTCAAGTGAATTTGTAAAGGGTGCATCAGCAGAGGGGCAGACAGACATTGAGCCTATATTTTTGCTATAATGCATTGGCACACTGCAATCTTCAGTGGAGGTAGATGTAGCAGTTTTGTCGCTGGAATGTGGCACATGAATATTTTCATTAGAGCTGTGCACAGATGCATCGGAGTCAGTTTCCGATGATGTTGAAGAGCAGAAGGATTTTTGTAAAGTTGAATTCAATTCTCGATGGAGGGTAGACTTGCTGCTAGGAGATTTGCAATTTGGATTCATAATAATAACACCAGTGGAAACTTCAACCTTTGCATCGGAAGGAGTTGGCACATCAGTTACTGGAAGACCCTCTTTTATTTTTCCATCTCTACTAGTCTGTTGTGTACTGACCCTCGCCTGATGTTTCGCAAACAACTTTGCCTTTGTCTGTTCTTTGATGTGGGCTAAAGTTCTGGTCTTGCTGCTTTCTGAAGGACTTCCAACACCTCCAGAAACTATGCTGGCAGCCGCAGCCACAGCTGCAGCAGCAGCCGCCTCTCTCTGTGCCCTGGCTTGTTGTGCACGTGCCTTAATATCTGCAAGGGTTCTAGCTCCAGTGTTCCTCCCTGCACTAACCGATGCACTAGAAGAAATCTTGGAATCAGGCTTTGGGACGGGTTGACTTTTAATTATGAATGGTGGTCCAATCTTTGATAGTTGGATCTACAATAATAACAAGCAGAATAACAAAGCATTAGTAATAGATAATTACGTAACTACTGTATACAAACACACACACAAAAAGTGGACATTTATCTGTTGTACTTACAGGACTTGCCCTAAAAAATATTTAAAGGTAGCAGGTTATGGTTATACTATTATACACTGTTTTTTTTTGCTATATTTAATATGTAATAAATTATAAGATTTTACCAGATTAAAATATGAATATAGCATATGCAGACATTTGCACATTCTTCCAGTTAATTTATTAGTTTAAATAAAGGACAACTAAGGCAAAATCTGTGTAGAAAAAGAATGACCAAGAAAATAAAGATTGCAATCAACGGTTGTCTGCACTTTCCGGCATAGCTGATGAAAATGACTGCTGAGCACAAAGATTTGTGCTCCTAAATTAAACCAATGAAACCTAATATTAAGCTGAACTGATATACTACAATTTATATAATCACAATTTCAAGTACCTGAATATGCTGTGGTATAGAAGTGAAGTTTAATACAACTGTAAAGCACTTTGGAGTAACAGGAGTGAATTCAAATGGCAACGTTGATACTTGATTAAAAACCTGATTGGGTATATGGCAGATCATGCACTTTGAAAACGGGGAAAATGTCTTATGCAAGTCACCTGAGCGTCATTATTTTTTTTTAGCCATTAATGTATTTGTTCTATTTTCAATAACAATGGGATACTCTGTAAGCCACTAAGACATTGAACAAAGTTGGGGAAAGTGATAAAGTAAAAATCAAACTGTAAACATTTCCTTATAGCAATTTCAACTGTCAGCAACACTTAATAAGGAAGCTACATATAACTGTTGCATTTTTGAGCCACTATAATTTCTGAAGTCCTACCTATATATACGGACAGCCAAACAAACAGTTTAGAACTGCATACAGACAGGAATGTCTGTATGCAGACATGTCTGTATCTTTCTTTCTAATGGCGTGATCACAAGCATGTCTTCACTCATACTAATGGAGCCTCTCATCTACCATGCAATGAAGAACAATTGAATGGTTGGGAGGATGCTGTGCAAGCTTCTAACTTTCGCTGTACACTGGACCTTGCCTTTAGACTAGCAGTGCTGGCCATCTATATATAATGGTAAGTTAATTTGCTCTGATGTGTCTGTAGTAGGGAATTTACATTGTAAAGTCTACTAAGCAAGGGACTGATGTGCCTGAATAAAATTCACTGATTACAGAATCACTTTAAATGGTTATAGGTTAAATATATTTAGTTACATACTTGACATTCTGATGAATGTCTACCGCTGACAAAGACTGTGCAGTTCATGTTTTACAACACTGTGTCGCACTATATAGGATTGGTTTATATATGGGATAATGCAATCCGTAGTGTAAAGTAGATGGATATTAGAAGACACAGAGGAGATCTGTAACCACATAAAAGCAGAACAGAGAGCTTCTATACTGGTCACAGAGATCTAAGGTGACTTCTAATATTCATAATAATTTATAGAATGGGATGCATTATTCCCTTTATTACACACTTCTTGCTGATGAACACTAAGGTGATGGCACCAGAATTCACTGCTCAGACAATTATTATCTACAAGAGTTTACACATATATTAACATTATTAATTTAAGTCTTAATGACTCAATACTAACATATCAATTTCTCTTGAGACTTAAAAGATCTGTTTGACCTTTTACTTTCTATCCAATACAAATTAAAAACCTACATGGCAACTACCTATTGATGAAAAAACATGAAGGTTCATCAAGTGTGTTTAGAAGATACACATCAGAGGGATGGGTAGTTGGCTGTTTCTTCATTTTAACAAATGTCTTTTTTGATGAAGGCAAATAGAGAGGAAAACCTGTGATATTTCTAAGTTACAAATGGAATGTCACTGTATCCAGATATATATTTAAATACAGTATTTTTATCCAATCCCACCATGTGTAACACTAGTGGCTATTTTGTGCAAATGGATGGAAGACAGATTTTGCATTGCTGCATTGTGGGAATGAAAAGCTCTTTACAAAGACTCGTGTAGACAAATTCTTAAGTAACATTATAAACACCAGTGTAATTTATATAGAAATGACAGATGCACCTTAAAGAACAATGACTGTAAGACATATACAGACTTGTTAAATCCTCTGGTGCCAATGTCAGTTGCTTATGAAATTAATTACATGTTTGTCCTATGAATTTGGTATGTAATAGAAATTCCCACAAATTCAAATGCAATCTGCTCATTTCATTATATTTTTATTTGATAGTATTTACCCTTTGTAATTTAATCCGCACTCACTAATGAACTGCATGATGTTCAAGACTGAAGAAGTCAATGTAGTGTCATTATTTGTCCTCTCTCTTGAAGTAAGGTCAGGATTTAAATGTAAAGAACAAAGAGGGACTGGTGCTGGGAACGCAAGGAGATCAAATAGTTTCAAGATAAGCCCAAAAGAACTTTAAGATGGACTAAAGCTGGGTACACACTGCACAGTTTTCATCCAATAATCGGCTAAATCAGCCGACATACGACCACTCGTTCAAAAGTCGGGTCAGTGTATACAGTGACACGATGGTCGAAAGTCTGCCCAAATGGACGATTGTCGCCTCATTTGGTTGGTTGTACCGTTTAATATTTTCGTTCCAATCTCGTTTCCGTTGTGTAGTGTGTATAAACTTCCGACTGATCCACAACAGTGAGTATGAAAATACAGTCATTGCTCACGACAACATGGCTGTAAAAAGTCGGTAACGTGAGGTCCGCTCTTCCCTTTCTTGTCCTAAACAAGGCTAGTGTGTATGCAGTCCATGGACCGAGCGATCGGACCATCGATCGCATGTAAAATCGCTCGGCATAAAAAGTTGGTCGAAATTTCTGTAGTGTGTACCCAGCTTTACGCTTTTTCTAAATTTTACATCTAAATGTTTCAGTATAAACAAATACCAAAAACCATGTTGAAAAGGCAACTAAACACTGCCCTGGTGGTATAATCACATTTTTATCAATATTTTCTATAAATTTATTTATGGGCATCACTTCTAGCTTTTTATAAACGAAGATTAAAAATTGATTTTTATTACTGGCTCCTAGATTGTACATTACGTGGACACTTAGTTCCAATAAAAGGAAAAGGTCAATACAGTTTCAGACATTTTCTGACATGCTATCAATGCGTCTTACAATTACGTTTTTAGCAAAGACCTGTACTGATGTACTTCTGCCAATACCTTCCACTACTTATGAAAACATATGTATATGGTCAGCCGTTTTACCTTGAGAGGTGGAACACGGGGCTCCTCTCTGGGTGGGTGTTCTCTCTCAGATTGACTTGAATTTGAAGATGTTCTAGTTGGGTGATCACTGTCTATTCTTGGTCGTTTTTCCCTGTAGATTCCAAAAGTGTGTAGTTCCACAGTTTTTCTTTTGGAGATTTCAGGCTCCCGACTAACTGCCTCACAATGCTTACTATTTTCATATGACTTAGAATGAGAACTGTCTACTCTGCTTTGGGAGCCTCCTTGCGGTTTATGAGATTTAGCTCTAGAGGACTCATAAAATCCAGATACTTCTACTGAGGCAGCATACTGTTTATCATGAGACTTTGAGTAAACAGAGTCATTGTTTCTAGAATATGTTCCTTCAAATCCTTCTTGTGAGGCAGATAAATATTTTTTCTCAACAATCCGATAATGGGTTGAATTGTTTTTAATGGTTATTGTTTCTGGTGGTGATAGTTCGGGTGAGGATGCTACATTTGGTATCTCGTGCTCCCTCTCAGAACTACAGTGCTTCTGATTCAGGGTATCTTCAGAAAGTGAAGTATCAGAATTTGGAGTTGCTGAATTATACTTTATGGTTTCAGAGCTTTCATGTTCAGTGCCAATAGTATCTGTTTGGGATGCTTCCGAGTAGCCATCAGTTTCATCTTTTGAAGGGGACAGTGATTCATCGGATGAGGTGGGGGAGCTTTCCTGCTGAAGCATGAGATGTTCATCTGGAACAGGACTATATCCAGAAGATGCATCTGAAGTAGCAGGTATATTTGGTGCATGTCCGGTTTCAGAGGACAGTGCTATGGAAGACACTGAAGATGTTTCTGATATTATAGGTACATCGGACATTGGAGATGCTTCAGAAGTTAATGGCAAATTAGATGCTGGGGATGCTTCAGGTGTTAGTGGATGATTAGAGGGAGGAGATGCTTCTGACATCACTGGCGAGTTGGATAATGGTGAAACATCTGAAGCTAAAGAAGTTGGAGAACTTTCAGCTATAGGTTTTTGTTGACTTTCTGTCTCAGTATTTTCAAAGCTTGACACTTCAGATAGGTAAGCAGCTTCAACAGATGCAGGTGTGTATGGTTCCTCTGAAGCTGACTGCGTGTCACCTCCTGGAGATGCTAGACTAACACATGCCTCTTCTGGACTCTG
The DNA here is from genome assembly GCF_038048845.1 of Mixophyes fleayi. Classification (NCBI taxonomy): domain Eukaryota; kingdom Metazoa; phylum Chordata; class Amphibia; order Anura; family Limnodynastidae; genus Mixophyes; species Mixophyes fleayi. Next base: position 218,799,683 of record NC_134406.1, on the reverse strand, counting down.
TGAAGAATAGGATGTCTCAGAAACACATGCAGTTTCAGAGAACTGTTCATCTGTTTCACTGATCAGCTCCATATCCACAGCAGCTGCCTCTTCAGTGCACACAGAATCTTCAGTAGCTTTGGAAGCATCATTATCCACTGACACATTTATATCTTCAACTGGTTGTGGTTCTTGTTCAGCTGCTTTACCTGATGAACTGTGAGAAATCACAGGGGATGGAGATCTGCATTCATGGAATTCAGTGGCATCTTCCAAGATGACACTTTGATGGTCATCAGGTTTTATATTTTCTACTATTTTAGTATCCAAGAGAGGCAAAATCTCATCTTCCATGACAACACAAGATTCCACGTTCTCAACACACTCTTCTTTTTCCTCTTCCGGTGTCTCCTGATTTGACACATCTTCAGACAGTTCAATCTCAGCTTTGTCATCACCTTCTTGGCATTCACAAATTGTGGTCTCTACTTCCTCAGCAATCTCCTCATGTATTAACGATTCCTCAGATATCAATATTTCTTCCAGTTCTGTTTCTCTCATCATGTCCTTTGATGGAACATGCTCCATGTTACACACAGTTTCTTCAACAACTTCAGTTTCCAACATCAGTGGTGTTTCATTATTGGCCGGTGTGCTGCTCTCAAACTGTGTAGATGGGCCTGGCAAGTTTAGAGATGTTTCTAATGAACTGCTTTCATCTTCACTGCTATTTTGCCCAGAAGTTAGTTGTAAAGATTCCTCTTTGGACATTCCAGATCTGATAACAAAACAACATCATCAAGTAACCAACATAGACTGTCTGCATTTACAAACCTGTTTTTTTTTTTACAAAAAAAACATTTAAAATGAATTGAGAAAAATGTAACAAGAGTATACCACCCAGTTCTGACAGCAGTATTTTAAAAATACACTTTAATAACGATGATGATCCTCAATACACGTTATATATCCAAGAGCACCAATTACAGCAACACATGCATCTTCTCTTAGTTAATTCTTCCATGTTCTATCAATTCCCTTCAAATCGGCTACATTTTAATGTGCACAGGTTACATAGTAAGCTATCGGTACAATGGTACAGCCAACTTTTTCTTTTTTGTAGAGTACCATTAGTGCTTTGCTAAATGCAAAATATATTATGTACTATCTGTATTTCCGCAGCCCTCGCTATGCTCAGAAGAGAAGAAATGTTTATTAAAATCATAGATCAATTGCAGTGAAACCTAGAATACAGACAGTGGCTGGAACCACTGCAGCCTATGTAGTGGCTACAGGTCCCTCCCCCCTCACCTCTGGGCCCCATATCCTCTGCATCTCTTACAACGCAGTAGTTCCTCCACTGTGCATGTACCATACTTATATATACTATTATTTCAGAATAATCTTAGTTTTAACTAATGGATTTTAGTTTAAATAATTCAAAAGGTGAAGGTTCAAAAGGTAAGGGAACACCCAACACATAAACTTATACCAAGGACACATTTACATATTTTGAAATTGTATTTTTTACTTTAGGCAAGTGGCTCCAGATCAGTGTCATTTCTCATTGGTTACAATTTGAATTAATTTTATCATCTGATATAAAGGAGCTGTTAAGTTTATCACTTACTTTTCTCCATAAAATCTTTCAAAGAATCTTTCTTTCCAAATTTCTGTTTTCTTTTCCTTTTCAATTTCTTGTCTAATTCGCATTTGCATTTCTGGAGTAAACTCTCCTATAATGAAATAAAAAAACCCCAGAAATTAAATTCAAACCTCAACATTTTCCTTCTTGGTGGGCAAAGGTTCTTATTATTGGAATGCAAAAAAAAAAATGCATTACTATTTCATACAATTACCTACCAATCATAAAAAAATATAAGGGTATCTGCGGAATGTGTAGACCAGTAAGACTTGAATTCTGATATTTTTCTGTAATACCAATGTTAAAAGGGAGTCCAAAACACCTTTATAGCACTGGCACAGCATTGTCTAAGAGCACATTTGAGATACAGCAGCTGCATAAAATGTAAAGGCGAGATATGTCTTTCTACTTGTTAGTACCTGGCCACCCTGTGTTTACAGGAATGAAGGCATCATGAGGAAATGAAGGGAGCTTGCATATTATTCTGGCACACTACACTAGGATATCTGGAGCTTTCTGCTTTGTGCCCTCACACACTGTGGTTGCGCTACTGCAGTGATTTCTGCGACTCTACTCACTGAAAACCAAATGCTAGTTACTTGTAAATGTAATGATGTCGCAAGCACCCTGTTCCACACTCCCGTAAGCCCCTGTGGTAAGTGCTGGCCCTCTGAGGGTTCCTCATAGCCTGAGTCAGAGGTATATGACCATCCTCAGTTGGCTTAAACTCTAAACCTAAGGATTTCTTTTTATTGCTCTCATCAGGCAAGCAGATCATTTTGTATGCCTGCTCAGAGCGCCAACCACTGTGTACCATTTTATTTTGTTGGAATGCTACTGTAAATAGTAATGGCTGAACAAATTACAAAACTAAAATAACCTAAGAAGCTATAACAATAATATAATGACTAAACAACACCTATAATACTAAATTATTGTAATAATTGAACAAGCAAACACTAAAACTACTACACTTATTGTTTAATATTACATGTATAGTTTATAGGTATAGAACAGTTAAAACAAAACCATAGCTTATAAAACGCTCACCTAAGTAACCACAAAACATTTTTTAATCTCTAAAACTAGCAACTACTACTTACTCTTCAATAATACTACCCCCCCCCCCCCAAAAAAAAAAAAAAACAAACTAAAAAACACATTAACACTAATAGAACAAAGAAATTATTTTTCATTTATGAAACTGGCAAAAAACACTAAAATTCTACTTTTTTTTAATTTGTTTAACTAACCTACTTAAACATGTATACCTAATGGCCAACTTGTTTATTTTTATTATTTTTACTTTTTAACACAACACTGTAGCCAGCACACTCCTTTCTCTCAAATAAAGGAGGGAGACGGGGCAGGTTACAGATCTTTAATTTATTTACAAATATTTATTCAACAGTAATGACCGTAATGATTCCTGGTTCATGCCATGTAATTGCAACTTTCTAGTGACAGTGCGATCACAAATTTGCAAGCAAGTGAGCATGAACTTGAAAATACCAGGAGTTTATATACATTATATCAGAGATAGAATATACAGTTGTGGTTAATCTGCATTCCTTCTGTTTTAGTGTGTGAATGCTGCCAATATTGGTATGAAAAAAGACGAATGATACAGTGTAACAAATTTCTAAGGAGCAAAAAATCAATACACCAGTAATGTGATTACCCCAATATGTGCAACGTTCAGAATTCTCTCAAACCAGTGTCATGCTTTCTGTAACACTCATATTATCACTATATCAGAATACATTATATGCCAGGGTAACTATTATTTAATTTTACTGATTTTTCTTGTATATAGAGATTGAAATGAATACAATTTTATTTTTCTACATCATATACTGTTCTGTTAGTGTTACAGAAAGCATGGCTCTCACTGTGGTGTTCTGTACATTGCCGGTCAGAGGTGAGCATGCTATAACCTGTCGTCCCATGGGCAGTCTTGAAGAGATTAAATAAACCACTGTCATATAAAAATAGATTAGGGTTAATAGTTTCAAGTGTAGATGACATAGCAATGTTAATAAAAAAAATAAATAGAAAATAAAAAAAAACAAAACAAAAAAAAAACATTTACCTTCTGACAATCGCTGTTTCCAGCCTTGGGCAGCATATGCAAAGAATTCATTATTCAGAGCAGAATTACTAAGACGTAAAGCCCCATCACTTCCCATCTGGAAGGAGAACAAGAAAGAATCTGTGAATGAAAGATCCTTTCCATGACTGTAAGGCTTCTTTTTACATAACATAGGCCTTGCTGAAGACAAGTGAGATATATATAGATATATATTAATAAATATTATATAAACACACTCGACTTTAAGTTTCCTTGACCTCATACAAACAATGTATTCCCTATGTCTTCAGCAATGTACTAATCTGGTTCTCATCCTGCTTTACAAATCTTGAGTGATAATTTCTCTGGATTCAACCCTATCCTTCCTCTATCAGTTGGAGTACGACAAGGCTCAGTCCAAAGCCATCTGCTCTTCTCTATCTAATCCATTTATTTTAGAAAACTCATAAACTACTTTGTGTATTAGGATCTGTGTTGGCCTGCATAACTAGATGCTCTTCTTGCATTTCATGTTGGATGTCCTCTGGGTGCCCCAAATTTAATGTTTCAAAAACAGAGCTATTAATATTTCCACCAGCCAACATACTTACCAGACAACTCTATTTATGTTGATGACATTAAGCCCTGAAGCTGGCTGCTTAGTGTCCTTCTGGACTCAGACCTGTCTATGATCCCGCTGCTCTGCCAAAGATCTGTGCCTCCCATCCTCACTCCTTATTGGCTCTCAATGCTAGTTACAAAGATTTTCCCCTGGCCTCTCCTAAATACACACCTCTTTTGCTCCTAAATTCGCATTATTTTGGCAAGCTTATCAGATTCCTGATAAACCTTCTTAACCCCCTTATGCTATTCCACCCAATTACCACTCTTCTTCACAGTTTACGCAAAACGTAATTTGTTTTTCTGTTTCTATACTCAAATAACCTGCTGATATCTCCAACCCAACCCTGCAGTGTTAAAGGCCCATATAACCCAACTAGGCATTTTTCCCATTGCAATTGGCTGGTCCAATACGCAATGTGTCACTTCTATCGAACTTCTATTTTGCAAATTTTAATTTCCCTCTCTGTTAATAGCCAGCCTTGTCTTATTGCTCAGTTTGTTCCCAAGTGTAAAGCACTGCAGAGTATGCTCTCACTATATAAATATGTATACGGTAACATATTGGCAAGGTCATCATTTTGCTTTTAATTAAGAACAGTAAGGTTCTAATGCAGAGTTGAACTTACGCCCAGTTGCATAGTGTGTGTTTTATTCTCTTAGATGCCGCCAACGTGGCAAATGGGCTAAAATATGCGACTCTTTGCAGCACATAAATTACGCCCAAGTTGCATTCAACTCTGCATCAGTCCATAAGTGTTTGTAGATAAAAACCATCTCCTGAAATTTCCACCTATAGTAAGAGGACAAGTGCAATGGTTTAAAAGGCGATTGGGACACCTGGTACAATACAAATGCTTGTAGTGTACTGTTGGCACTTTCTTCATAAGGTTCAATGAACACTATTTGCAATGCCAATTAAGCTGCATTCAAACAAGCAGTGAACACAGCTCACACTAAATTTTCCACATATCAGAGAAAGTGTTTGTGTGTTCGAGTCCTTAACAGTGTATGTATTATCACAGCTAACATATTGTGAGCTGAAACAATATTCGTAAAAATGACTTTTTTTTACCAGTGAACTAATGTCAGCGATGTCACTGCTTCCTGGTGAATTGATTGGCTGTGCTCTCATAATTATCGATCTAGCCTACAGAATGTGTGTAGGAGACAGATGCAATTTATACAACTGCATTCAGAAGTCATATTCGCTTACTTATCTATTGAAGAGATGTACAAATCTTTCTACTGTATTAATAACAATAAAAGAGTAGACACATGAGAAGTTTCAAATACATGAACATGGTGTATTGGTTTATCGCATGTACATTCTTTAAATTCTACTCAAGATTTTGTACCATAACCTAAGGTAATATTCAGAACTATTGCACTCTTACACATTATTCTGTATATTAACTAATCCAGCAATTCATTTCGTAAGATCCTCATTCTTTTTGTGTTGGTATTTACCAGTAAACAACTTGTAAACACTTGTATTTAATGGTCTGGGACATGGCTGGTGAGATTTGCTGGAATAAAAACTGATAAATAGTTACAGATGTTACAGGTTACATAAAAAGTTGAAATGATACTAGATTTGTATGGATTGCATGACACCTTGTGGACAGATTGTTATGGTGCGGTGTAAAGGTGGCACTGCCAGTTTCTTGGCAACAAATCTAGACAGCAACACACAAAGTGTAGAAAGTGCATGGGGACTGATTTTATAATTGTGATAGCATCTTATCATTAATTTAAATATATATGTAGCGCCACTAATTCTGCAGAGCTGTACAGAGAATATCTGTCACTCATATCAGCCAAATAGGAGCTTACAGTCTAAATTCCCTAACACACACAGACACAAAAACTAGAGTTTGATAGCAGCCAAATAACCTACTAGTATGCTTTTGGAGTTGGAGTGTGAGAGGAAGCCGCAAACACAGGAAGACCATACAAATGCCACACAGATAAGGTCATGCTTGGGAATCAAACTCATGACCCCAGCACTGAGAGGCAGAAGTGCTAACCACTAAGCCACCGTGCTGCCCCACGGCTCATAGTTTTCTTTCAATATTAAATAAGTATCTTATAAATTATTATATGCGTCACATTTGCCTAGTGAATATTCGGAAACTGGCAAACAGGAGTGATGAACAAAATATGAGTGGAAATGCAGCATTAAAATTATTCTGCAATATTTGGGTGTTTAACAGTGACTTGGTCATAGAAAGGTATCTAAAATCACAGTAACTGTACAACTACACACTACTAGGGCACTTCACTTCATTATTCACATCAAATATTGTTGTTACCCAAACAGTCTAAATAAATTTTGCAAAAGTGATACCTAGTTATTGTTACTTATTTACATACAAGTATGGGGTTTTTATCCAAAAACAACTTATCCTGAAAGTTCAGCAAAATTGAGGTAAAAAAAAAAGTAAATAGCTGTTGCTTAGTGATAATGACATACATATAAACATACATACATACATGATTTACCATGTGTCTCTCCTGTTGCAATCACTTTGAGAAATTCTACTAATCAATTTAATGAGGGAAATGAAGGATACATTGTGGGGAGAGATAAGACTACATTTTAAATGTAAATTTAGTATATATCTTTGGCATGGTGTTAAAATCACAGAAAAACCCTTTCCTCCAAAAAACACTAGGAGGTATATTTACTAAACTGCGAGTTTGAAAAAGTGGAGATGTTGCCTATAGCAACCAATCAGATTCTAGCTGTCATTTTGTAGAATGCACTAAATAACTAAAAGCTAGAATCTGATTGGTTGCTAAAGGCAACATCTCCACTTTTCTAAACCTGCAGTTTAGTAAATCTAGCCCTAGGTGTAATGTCACAAAAGCAACTAAAATCCCAGCTATTAAATGAGGAGCTCAACCGCAAAAACACTGATACAAAGTAACAATTGGAGTGCCAGACCTAGCTATTTTATAGTATAACGTTTCGAGTCTCCATTTCTTATGTCTTAATGCTTTAGCAGTTAGATGTTGCATTTAAAAGCAGGCAATCATTTGTGTGACACTATAATCCAAAACGCTTGGATCCATAGATGCTGTACCTGTATCTATCCCACAGCATGGATGGAAGCGGAAAGACATAAAATACTGTTACAGATAAACTATAACTTTTAAAATGGTTAATTTATGCAGCAGTATTAAAAAAGTACCAAAAATGATTACAGCAAAAATTCAGTTTTAACAAAAAGTAACTGACAAATCACTCACCTGTCTGTCTACTTCTGGGAGTAAGAGCAGGAGGTACTGTTGAAAATGCTGAGGTAAAGAAGCAAATGTATGCTTGTTTATTAAAGCCCTCAGGTTAGTGTTCACTAAAATTGATCCTGGTGTTTCTATGTCAATATCTTCTGCTTTGGTCCATTTCAGATGCCCTTGGATAAGGAAAACAAAGTTATTAATAAGACTCATGATAAAGTTAATTATGCTGCATGTTTACAGTTCATATCTATTGCTCTTAATCCTAAAACAGTTTTCACAGTTTTGCAAGCCACAGACCCAAAGAGATTCATCTGATGTTATGCTGGCTAGATATTTTTTTTTATTGTTAATAAAGAAAGAGCCCATTCATATGCTAGATACAGCCTTACTGCAATAGTTGTATATATTTACAGTCATCTCAGCAGATGTGTGTACTTTTCCTCAGCACACCTGTAATAGATGTATTTCTCCCTCTCACTGTCCCAAGCTGTATACTAGGATTGGTCACTAAATATATCCCCAACATTTGCAGAAAATAAAAATAAATAAGTCCCCGGTTAGTCTAGGTCTGCCCAGCCACACTGCCATCATTTTGCCAAAGCTACAGCTCTATCCCAGTAGGTCTGATTTCATTTGACACCTCTCCCTACACACAAATCGAATTGTTTTGGGAGTCATGTTTCCTTTTTTAAAGGAAATGGATCACAGAAGAGATCTATTATCATGGCATATTAATATCTGTGGAAAGTGGGTTGCAAATCATCATCATCATCTTTATTTATATAGAACCAGCAAATTCCGTAGCACTTTTACAATTGGGAACAATACTAAGTAATACAGACAAACAGAGGTAAGAGGGCGTTGCAAGCTTACAATCTATGGGACAATGGAAGTTTGAAGGTGCTACATCATATTGCATATTGGTCAAGCTAGAATGCAAAGGTAAAAGTACTTTGTGGGCTATATGATCAGTCACACAACAATGTTGGTCAGAGGGTTGTTACCCTGTGTTAACTGTGTAGAGGATGGTAATAGGGTAACCTAGGGAGATTAAGAGGGTGGTTGAGGAATATTATAAGCTTGTCTGAAGAGGTGGGTTTTCAGAGAACGCTTGAAAGTTTGAAGACTAGAGGATAATCTTATTGTGCGAGGGAGGGAATGCCGTAAAGTGGGTGCAGCCCGAAAAAAGTCCTGTAACCGGGACTGGGAGCATGTGATGAGAGACACAGATCTTGTGCAGAAAGGAGGTGTTGATTTGGGAGATATTTTGCAATAGAGAATATCTTGAACAGTTTTTATTATCATCTTTGTTTAATTTTGATGCTTCTACTTTTAAAACCCATTTTCAATGCATTTCCATAAACCACTTCTTGGAACCCTGTGGTATGAAAAAGATGTGAAATAAATGTTTTCTAATTGTAACTGCAGACCAAGCAACTATAAACATGTGGTAATTCTAAAGCGCCAAATCATATCATCAAGGGAACTGTTTCTTTATTAGTAAAAACGTTGACCCGCCTGTAAGAAAGCTCAGCCTTCCAAGCTTTATGTGTCTTTTCATCAAACATTCTCTCACACACAAATCAAATGCAAAGAATAACTTGTGTTGCATTTCACTATCTACTTCAAAAAATGTTGTAATGTCAGAAAAAACATGAATTAGTCAATTACAAGATGCCTTAGCAGGAAATAATAAGTAATTTATCTCATATGCATAAAGTTTTTAGATTTAAAAACAACATTTAATTCTATCAATTTACTTTCAAAAGCTAATGCAGTCCTTTCTCATTTTAAATTTGACCAGAAGAAAAATACCCATTATACAACCTTGCATAATCTCATTTATTTAATTTTTGTTTTCAGTGCAGACATAATTTTGATCTTTTCATTGAATGTTCGAGGTCAGTAAATAAAAGCCCTGGATTTTTTCTATATTTGTAAGATTTGCCATTAAAACAGCCATTATGGAAAATGGAAATACTGGCTTCTAGTGAAAGAAAAGCATTCTCTGCACAAGCGGTTTCAATTCATTGTCCTTTTTTAATGATTTGACATTACCTTAAATTTTTAGCATGGGTAAAGGGAATAGATATAAATATATAGGAAATCCATTTAAAGTGGCGATACTCAAGCAGCATATGAGAAACATACAGTATATGTTCAGCTAGATGCGTCATGAGAATCTAAGAGTACCACAGTAAAAAACATTTAAAATAAGCTGAATATATGCAATGGAGATGATATATACGAACTATATTTTATTTGTAAAGGACACAACATAGTTGTGATTCCTTTTAGTTCTGAAAGATACAAATATTTACTTAGAATTCTGTCTTTTCAAACGTGCCTTTGATATTAAGCTGCCCACAGAGTGTGGTTTTAATTGGTCAATTTGATTAATGTAACTGACCTCTGTTTGTGCTCATCATACCCAAAATCGGATTTGGTTGGATTGGATTTGCAACAGGTATAACCATTGCTGCATATGTTTAGCAGGGCTGCCATCAGCGGGGTACGGCCAGTACTGTTGTGAGGAGCCCGGACAGACTAGGGGGCCCAGACAGACCTCTTCATCTGTCCGGGCTCCCTGGACTGTCCGGGCCCCTCAGTCTGACTGACCGTGCTGCCCTTTCTTTCCGCAATGCGGCAGCTCCGCCTCCCAGGCACTGATAGGCTGGGAGCGCGGCAGGGTGACGTCATCACTGCACGCCGCACTCCTAGTGTATCAGTGACTGGGAGCTGCAGCATCACGGAGGAGAAGGTAAGTTTATTAGGTGTTCATTTTATAGGAGGCAAGCAGATAGAAGAGGGGACGAGGGAGGGGGACATTAACTGTGGGGGTGGAGACATTAACTGTGATTGGGGGGGAGGGGGGCAATAACTGTGATTGGGGGGACATTCACTGTGATTGGGGAGGTTGAGGGGGGCATAAACTGTGATTGGGGGAGGGAGAAGGGGGACATTAACTGTGATGGGGGGAGGGGGACATTTTCTTTAGGGGGAGGGGAACCTTTACTGTGATGAGGGAGTGGGGGGAATGCACTGTGATGAGGGGGCGTATGTATGGCAAAGAGGGAGGGGGGCCCTGCCAGATTAATTGATACTGGGCTCCACAGTTTCTGATGGCCCTGTATGTTAGGCCACCATTTGATGCGGAAGCACTGCAACCTAACACTGGTTGCACATCAATGGTGGATTGTCAATTCAATCCAAATCACAAACCATTATACTGTGAAAAATAATTGGCAAACCCTATTAAATTATGACTTGGATGTGCATGATGGGCATGGTTGGGAACATTTTTGAAAAAGAAAACAACTACACTCTTAGTAAAAGAGGACATTCTACATAAAAAAAAACACATAAGAAGAAGACTGGTGACAAGATAAGATGGAAATATATTCTGAATTTGAGGGTTGAAAATAAAAAAATGTGTATTTATTAAAGAAATTACTTAAAGGCTTATTTATTAAACCTCATTTGCATGTCAATTCCCCGAAAATGACTGTTTTCGGGGAATAGACGCCAATTAAAGTATTTGTCTAATCTATCAACAGTGCATCGCAGCAGATATCATAGATATCTGCTACTTTGCACTTTTTTCCGTAATACATAGCAGTCCCCATAGATGTCTATGGGGACTGCTAAGTACCTCAATGAATGAAAATCCTTTTACACATACGGTAATGTACGCCAGCTCAGGCTGACATACATTACCATTTCTGCTATTTTTCAGCACTGTTCAGCTCTGCTCCGAAGAGCAGAGCTTTACAGCGCATGTGTGGAGGGATCACATGATCCCTCCCTGTCACACTCCACTCTCTGCAACAGTGAGGTGCAGAGGAGTTTTCAGACGGAGCATGCGCACAAGGCTTCTGTGGGCCGCACAGCACCATCGGGAGCTAAGAAGCAGTGAAAAGGTAAGTTTTTAATTTCACAGGAACAGCAGTTTTTCATGACTGCTGTTCCTGTGGAGATTTTTTAATAAATATGAGAAATAGTTCAATCCTTATCAATGCGATAAGGATTAAAAACTATTTTTCATTTTCTGCGGTGCTTGTTAAATATGCCCCTTAGAAACAGAGTACTGCTCATTTCAAAAGAAAGCTGAAGTATAAAAGTCCCAACAAGGTGCTGCGATCCACCACTTATCCACTAACCTAAAGGACTTCTTTGCAGTGTCTGACTGTATATAATGAATATTCATTGCAATATGAACCTGTGTAAAAATAAACACAACTGTGCTTATAAAAAGTGATGGATGGTGCATTTTCATTGGTCTATATATGGCCCCCAATGTGTTGTATTGTACTGTAAAACTGCTCATGCTTAGCATAGAACCAAACACAAATGTATTTACCACAAAACATTTCACTGTACAGTAACCGAATTGTAAATTGTCACTATATTTACAACTAGTTAGATAAGACAAAAAAAATCAACATATGTCCAACTCACAAAATAATACAAAATCAACACGAGCCTCCACATCACAGCACAGACCATCATTTCAGTATCATTACTATTAATTGTGCAACACATCAAGGTTCAAATAGAAGGATAAATAAGCTATATCCATGTCTCATGTTCAGAGCAACTATAGCTCTGATCAACTTCCACCTCACACACACTAATTATATATATATATATATATATATATATATATATATATATATATATATATATATATATACATATATATATATATATATATATATATATATATATATATATATATATATATATATATATATATATATATATAAATATAATTTTGTTCACAGTCTATATCCTGAACAGTCATAATTAAAAGACTCCCCAATTATTGTCCAGTACAGCAATTCTTCAGCTGCAATCTCTACTTCCCAGTCATCATCATTTATTTATATACCACCACTAGATCTGCAGCGCTATACAGAGAACTTACTCACATCAGTTCCTGCCCCATTGGAGCTTACTGACTAAATTTCGAGAGGAGATAGGAGAGTGGAGAGAGAGAGACTGAGACAAGGGTCAATTTGATAGCAGCCAATTAACCTACTAGTATGTTTTTGGAGTGTGGGAGGAAACCAAAGTACTCAGAGGAAACCCACGCAAATACGGGGGGGTCATAAAACCTCCGCACAGATAAGGCCATCTTCATTCTTTGCACACGGACAAGAACACAGTGTAGCAGCTGCTCAATGTTTATTGTCTTCACAATGATCACTTAACAAGGCCCAAACAGGGTTTTGTTCAGCCCTTAAAAGTGCTGGATCACTTCTAGATCTGCCCAGCCACTTCTTTAGAAGACAGACAAGCCGTCACACTGAATATACGAATGGTAAGGTGTTGGTGGTTGCAGTGTAGTAGCATCGACAGAGTTTCCTATTCTCTGGGGGCTCTTATTACCTATCCCTTACCTGCTAACCACTGTATGAGATGGTGCAATGGACATTTAAATGAGGTACTATTGTATCATACGTTTAGCATTATAAAGTGGACACACAGCATTTTCCCTTTATGATGTACTTAAATTGTCTTGCCTGCAAAATCTGCCAAATATAGTGGAGCAAATCTGACTCAATGAAATGCAAGCACCATAAAAGATGTTGTTGAGATTCCTCGCCTCAAAGCCATAAAATAGAGAATACAGCTAATAACATTGTGGAGGCACAGCAATACTAGTAAATTAAAGGTAATATATCTTTGGCTCATGTGTAATACATGCTGTAAGAATTTTAATGCTTTCCTTATTAAGAAGTGTTCCGATAAAAGTAATAAAAAAATCCAAAACATCTGCATAGGGCATAGGTTTGTGTCTCTTTCTCATTAACCTAAGTACTTTCCACCCACAGTACACTACAGTAATAGAAATAAAGGCTGCATAGTCAGAAAGGCAGTATTGCTGGTCATGGTACTGACATTGTGGCGTGTAAATACAGCAAACTGCTCTGCTCTGTAGGGAAGACACGAGACAGAGGACCAGTAGAAGCTCCAGCACACCTGACCTGCCCATTTACACCTTCAAACAGAATTCCACAAACACTACTCCAGGAAGCAGCCAGATCAGTATGTCCTGGACAATAATCATTTAATTCTCATTAACATATGTACTTTCATTACTGTTTTCCATACAAATGCCTCACTACATTGCAAGGTACATTAGTATCCTTAGATTTTTTTGCTGCCTGCTCTGTATAAATGTAATGTACAACATTACATTTATACAGAGCAGGCAGCAAAAAAATCTATCTGCGTAGCCAGTAACACTGTAAAAAAAATAAACATAAACTACAATCACTTACCTAAACCTGATTTTTTAAGCCTCTTTAAGTGCTGGCTTATTTGTTTGCCAGGGGGTGATTTTTGCCCTTGCTTGGTTTCCTTATCAGAACTGTCCGCTTCACCGTTTTTTGATTCAGACCCTAAAAAAAACACACATACAAACCATAAACACATATTTTATATCTGTTTCTCCTTTAGATACACAAAAACATCATTTTGGTACGCTTTCTTATTTGGTCCAGAACATCCTTTAGTTGAAACCTCTTTTTCTTTCAGTACACTGGAGACAATAGCAGATGCTGAATCAGATAGGAATGCAATCAATAACTTGCCGAGCGCTCCAATAGATAAGAGAAATACCATCCAGCTAATGCATAGCTTTGAAGGGTAGCCCCAAAGAGATTGTTCTTGCTCCTGGAATCATCAGCCAGTACAACAGTTATCCCATCCCAATCTTTGCATATTCACATATCACTGCCTTTCATCCAATTATTTAGCAGGTGTTGTTGTGACAGCAGAAGCTAAAATATATGTTATTTACAAATGTGTTCTCTGCTAATTACATTAGTGACAAATCGAATGCAAATTCTGTAGCTATTCTCTCTTACATTCTTTAGGTTACAGTAACTTTAAAATAAAAGGACATCAGTATGATATATAAAAGACCCGGTAACAATCAAGAATAAAATATTATTATACGTAATATAATAGACCAATGATCATAGAACAGCAGTCGTTACATTAACACAAGCTGCTATAAGAAACACGTGCTCCCCGCCAATAACCACTGAAACGTCAATAGTACACTAGCTTCTAACCTTACGTTTTCCAGCTTCTTGTGCAAATACAGCTATCATTGTCATTACAGATGTACAAGGGGAAAAATGCAAAATAAAGCTTAAAACCTATTTGGCCTTAATAAAATAAATGCCTTAACAATTAAACACACTGAAGAAAATACCATAGACACCAAAACTATAAATAAATGTAACTATGGTTACATCTGCTGTTTGCATGCTATGTAAATCAATAAGATTTTGCAAATTCACAGATAAACATTGAAAAGAAAAGAATAATGCTAAATGTTTACTTATACTTTTACAACAATGCTTTACACAAGTATATGTTTATTATGTTGTGTAAACAAGTGCAAGAAACAATGCATAAAACTGCTAAGTGTTCAGGTGAGAATACAAGATAAATATAACAATGTACATGACACAGTAGAAAAATATAATTGAACAACATAGTACATAATCAGCAACCTACTCATTTATTTTCACATACCACACACAAATACAGTGATACTATTTGTTAACGTTCTACAAGGCAAATGACACAAAATAATAGTGTGCAACTGAGTTACATTTGCAGGGATTTTTAGCCAGCATGTGGTCATATAGTGATTGGTTTCCCTTATATTCCTGCAGTAGCCGAACAGTTTTGTTACGCGTTCTGAATTCTAAAACATACTTATACATGTATAGGTGGGTGCAAATCAGTGGAAAAATACAAATCTCTAGACAGAGACAATTTTATAAAACTGTGAAGAGAGCAGCAAAATAGCCTTATTGATGCAGCTCTCCCTTTATCACATTGCCCTCCTTTCACAAAGGCTCAGCGAGTGGATTTTCTCATAAAATGTGCAGTCTGTTTCATCTTTACCTGAAGGTGAATCCGACTGCTCGTCAGACACCTTTAGGGGCGTCAGGACGACACGAGGGACAGTCTTGTTTACCATCATAGAGACCCCATTTCTTCTCTTCTGCTGCTGCCTCAATGCCTAAACAAAGAGAAAGAATACAGTGTAAGGTTTACCAGGAACATCAGCCAGCACATTAAACAAGCACTGAGACACCAGCACATTAGATATATTCACAGCATACAATACCAGGTGCCAACCCCCATTAATGAGATTATACAGCTCACCTTTAGACAATGCAAAAATAAAACTTGGAAGTTCCAAATACAGACTGCACCTAACTGCATTTATATTATAGCTCATGACAACAAAGGCATCTGTAGCCGATTGTACTACCTCCAATTCACCACATCAGGCACATCACACCATGATTTTCAAGTCAAATAAAAAGCGTTAAGTGTTTGAAATCAGGCTGGAAATATGTGTATGTCTGTACATCTCTCGCAGGTGCATCTGCTTCGGGATCCTGCTCACTCAATCAAGTTAAACAGAGAGTGTCATCAGTATGTACAGCATGTAAGGACTACAGTATTGATGCACTCGCTCAGCCGTGTGGAGTGCTGCACAAAAATCACTGAACACGGCAGGAATCGTTTATTTCTGAGAGGAGAAGGAATCGCTCCCAGCCTACGAATACTTGCAGTACTTGCAGGGCTTCTGTCTGCCTGACTTTGGGGATTAACCTTCAAGCTGCCAACAGGAGGGGATTTGAAAAATGTATTAAATAGAAAAAAAAATCAACAGTGCCAACAAATGATGAAGCAGTAAAGGGCTACTACGTGTGTGCTAATGTTTAGTTAAGATCTTGTCATTAACCATAACTGTCTGAGAGCTCAACCACTCCAGCGTTCTTTGTTTCCGTGTTTCTAAGGATACATTTGTAACCAATTCCTGCCGTTTTAAAGCAGGAGTTAATGTTTTGTTTGTTTGTTTTCTTCCAGCAAGCTGCTGTAAGCAGAAAAGAGCAAATCAACAAATATAAAAGCAACATCATCAACAAACACACATCGCCGCGTAAAACGACAGGGCCACTCAAGTGTATAACGTTATAAAACCATCACCGCGTAACTGCAGGTTTTACACATAGTTATGCACATTAATTCCACTACTCATGTTTTTCAAGATCAACCAACTGTTACCAATATAACCCATGGTTACAAGCCAAATTGCTTGCGCACTTCAACGGCAGAATTTTGTGAAATACGTATTCATTGCTACATCCATTCTATTTCAATCTGGGAATAATCCAAGAAAACAAACCAGGGGAAAATAAGCTTTTTTAGCCTGAAAACCAATATAACAAACAATCAAAAGGAAAAGCACAAAACAATGTTTAAGAGTGATGACAATACATTTCTAATCTATTTATAGTCTAATCCATCCTTGAAGCATATCCATTTGGTTTCACAGCAAAAGAAAGTGATACAGAGGATGTAAAAGCCTAAGGCAGTGTTTCAGAAGACAATACACTATGTTAATGTTGGTGGGGGGCTTATTCACGCGATTATTCTTGCTTAATTAAGTTCCTGGCCTACATATATTTTTTCTGGAAAATATAACACTGTAACAGATTGACACAGATACAATATAATTCAACTAGCAATAAGGGATGAATAATTTTGTCAGCTGCTCATATTGGCCAACTGACCAGTGTGGACAGAAATGAGCACTATCATGACAATGAAACAAGGGTATTTTTCTCAAATCATGGGTAAATTAAGCAAAATAATCTGTTTTGAAATCTGTGCTTCCCTGTTAGTGTGAGAGATAGTTGTGCTGCCTTCAGGAATAAAGAAAGGGGGAAGGTCCCTAACCCCTAATGGTAAACTTTCAGTAAAAATGTCCCAGGCGCACATAGGGTGAATAAAGGATTATAGTGTAGTGAAAGAATGATAAATTGTATTAAATACAGTCTAATGCAGAAAAATTAATCCAATAAATGGTACAACAAATTATATTAAATAAAAACAAGTTCCAAGTGCACTGGATAATTATATATATATATATATATATATATATATATATATATATATATATATATATATATATATATATATATATACACACATACATATACATACATAGGGTAAATTGGATCACGGTAGTGTCAAGCAACCAAATAGTTGCATGATGGTCACACATTAATGCAATGAGTGCATATATAGTTTGACATAAGGACATAGCAGGTGTTAAAACCTGATAGAGTGATCTAGTTGAGTGATAACGATACAAGTCCTAAATGTTTTTTATTTAATATAATTTGTTGTACCATTTATTGGATTCATTTTTCTGCATTAGACTGTATTTAATATAATTTATCATTCTTCCACTACACTATAATTCTTTATTCACCCTATTTGCGCCTGGGACTTTCTTACTCATAGGTAAATTAAGGGCTAGAAATCCTGTAAAATGGAACTAAGCACAAACATGAACACTTATTTTATAACTCCTTGTAAAAAACACCTGTGTGCACATGTGAATGAGACTTAAAAGGCATTATACCCATCTGCAGTCTATAATCTCAGTCTTTGCTTACTGAAAGCTGTCATGATCAGGGCTCTCAAAGTTGGCATTTCTATGCTATATATGCTAATGTAATAGAAGCCCATGATAAAAATTTATAATTTGATAAAACCGTGGCAGAGCTAGAGTATTTAAAGGCCGGTTGTCAACGTACTGTGATCTGCTTCTGTGTGATGTATTGGAGACAGGTCTATTTTTCCATGCTACTACTAATTTAGAGTAACACAATTTAAATAAATATCTCTCTGTGTTTGGTAAGCTTAAAGCAATACAGTACATCTTCTACCACATCGTATAAAATGTTGCGTTAGCCTTACTTCAATTTAAATGAGTTCACCATTTTTGTTTACAAAGATCGATTCCCTGGCCCCTTAATGACTTTATTTATCTAGCGCTGATCAAGTGTTGTACAGGCACTGTGGAAAGTATTGGATTTAATGGTCCTGCAGACCCACATTTTCACTGAGGTATCCTGCCTCTCTAATATACTGTAATGTGTTATTTGCAATAGCATATTCCAGTGCAAGATTTCAGTACAGCGTGCTGTCACTTATAGCATATCACAATCTATATGAAATTCATTATAGAAAGCTAAGCATTATAGAGCACTGCATAGGTAAGTGTGAAAAACATATGACTGATATGGGTGTGGGTTACTTTGGGGATGGTTGAAAATATTAATTTTGTATCCTGCCATCGTCAAGTTTGTGGTGGGTGTCGGCAAACATCTCAAATCTCTAACATCACAGCTCTCTCATGATTAATGTACCTATAGTTTTATATACACCCATGCACACAACTGCCAGTAGAAGCAAAATACTCCATCTATAATGCTGAATTGCTTTCGCAAAGCTATTTTGGGGATTTTAAATGAAGTTAAAGGACAAACCACAAATATTTCATCCTATTATCATTAGCTGAAGGGATTTAAGTCACAGAATTGATACACATCTAAAAATGTCCGTTTATTTAGGGAGATATGAGTGTACTCATAAAAATGCTATATTTGCATACATTCTTATTGCCTATAAATAAGTATTATAAATTGAGACAGGTAGCCTGCGTCACCTATAACCTTTCTCCCAGTGTCTAGAAAAATAAAAACATTTACTGGCTTAGGTTAAGACAATGTGTACAATAAAGATAGATTGCACTAAAATAATGAGATATTACTTTAACACTATTTTTTTTGTGGTGTCCATATGATTTGAAGCTTTATTCCCTTGCTGCCTTAAAGTATGGTATATTGTTTTTACACAGTAACTGTATTTTGCACCAAGAACATTTTAGAATGTATTATGAAAAATGTAACTATGTGCTTCAAAATGCAATTCAGAAGATACCTTGAAAGCTTTAAAGGCAAGTTTTGCCTTAAAAGCCATTGCTGTTTTAAATTTACCATGCAAATTTGCCGAATATTGGCAATTTGCATATATCACTATTAGATACATTTACCCCAGGGACAGATTAGGTGTGGCTTCAATCCACTATGACCACCTATATCTACAGGCACTACCCCTTCACTGGCCTATAAGATGAGACTTGTTGACTGTGATGTAATAGATCTAAGTACTATCCCAGAGGGTGTTTAGGAGAAATGTGTGTTTTTGAAGTTGAACTAAACCATGAAAATAATATCTGTATGTTACAGAGGATGATCAGCAATACTGTGTATCATTCATTGAACAGCCCTGTACTGTCAAAACATCATTCAACAGCTGCTCGCTGTAGGCTGCCATATTTCTGTGAAAAGTCTCACATCACTAGTTACAGACTAATGAAGTATGATACAACAGACACTTCATTATCTTTTTACAGATCATGATTTTTAAAAGGCAGATAATGATCTCAAAACATTTTTTTTGTCACACTTTGACTGGTGCTACATACTAGTTGGGGCCATGTCATGTTGTTATCCAGCCAGCAAAGTTCATCCTATGGAAAGGCCGCTCAACAGGAAAACGTTTCCACAGAAAGGCGCTGGCCGCCAACAGGAAACAACCTTAGCACTATAGTTGATCTTCCAATAGTCAATTCAAAATAACTGGTTGCACCCAAATGACCAACACTTGGACAATAAGAGTATGAAAGTCTGATGTGTAGAGACACTTCCTGGAAGCACTTGTCTTTTATCCTGGTATAACTCCTCTGAGGGAGATATGGCAATCACAATAACATTACATTAGAGGCAGTGCTCCTCCATAAACACTTCACAACATCCAATAATTGTATTTAGTACGACATAATACTGTCTCTAATTGGTGAGCTAAGAGGAGAAAGTCTGCGTCATCTCTTTATCCTTTGTTATGGCTTTTTTAGAGAAAAGAATTAGAATACTCAAATTATCAAATGGAGAAAAGAGTATATTAATAATAATTACTTTGTACTAATACTACAGTTGTACTTTTTGTATAATGAAGACTGTACATTGAGAACAGCTTGTGTTCTAAATATAAATAGATCTCTGAGCCACATGAACAACACATGCCTAGAAGACAAACGTAGGCAATGCAGAAAGAGACAATTATCCATAGTTACCATTATTTCAAAATACTCATAAATCCACACAGTAGATTCAACGGCATTTTCCTGTGGTACAAATATGACTCGTGCACACTTTAGGTAGCATTAGACACAGATGAAATCAACTTCCGATAGGATACACAATAAAAAAAATTGCATTTAAAATAACAATAAGAAAAAGGGTGGATAAAAATTCTTAATTTCATACAAACATCTCACCTACATACTAACATTTTGTGAGGTGAACTTTCCAGTTCACCTCGTGCCTTAATGATGCCACTAGATCCTAGTCAACTGATCATCTAAATATTTGTTCAGCCCCAATGGCTGCCTTCACTGTGTATGGGGAACAGATCTAGAGTCCAACATAAACCTTGGAAAGCTAGTAAAGAAGTGTGACCATTAAGATCTAGAATAAAACATAGATGTAACAGAAGGAAGAAAGGCACGAGGCGTTTATGTACAAACCAACAATGGTTAGAAGATAATCCAAATAAGTCTACTAACTGCCAACCAAAACATACACATCACAGTGCAAAACTGTAAACTAAATAGAATGTACAATAAATAATAATTTGATATTAGTACAGATATACTGTTCTAGTAAAACTATACTGGACTAGCATAAATGTATACTAAAAGACATATTACAAAAAAGGAGGAAGACAGCACTGCCCATTATAGTGATCTATGTTTATAATTAGTCCCATATATAAATGATGTCAATTGATTTAATAGGAATCAGAAGTGGAAAAAGCGACTTGATTCATTGTAAACATTGAATAATTTACTGGTACATGACATGTACTGTGCTCATTAGTGAAAGATAGACAAGGTTAATGAGATGGGGATAAATAAGTTTGCAAGCCAATTTTATCCCTGCACAAAGGGAGGTCCATTTGAAAAAAATGTTTTTACAGATGTACCAATTGCTACTGTGCTAAATACATCATTTCACATTTTTTTGGCAGCGTTAACCTCTCATTTTGTTACTACTTTTTCAAAATGTCAATTTAATGTCCTGAAAAAAATCTCAGCATGTAAGATAACCTTTGAAATTTCACACAATAATGATCAAAGACAAAAAACCATGGGAAAGCGACAGGAACTCAACCACTCTGCCATACAAATAAAGGCTCAAGCTAAATTCTTCTATGCTAAATAAATAATGGAAACACATTGCTACATCCTTTGATATTAAGTCAATGCAAAAAAAAATGTACTGTTGATAGTCTGCATTCATTTCATAGCATCATGTAATAAAGCTACAAATTCAATCATGGTTCTGTTATTATTGATACTGCCACAGCTTCATTTTACTGCACACTTATATAAACCCTGAACCAATTATATCCAGTAGTACAGAATGGTAAATTAGAAAGGAATCTATTTAAAAGAAATTATCACGGCAATACTCGGTTAAAAGCAAAAAGTCCATTCGGAAGACAAAAGATTAAATGTTATTGCACAGATATAAACATATTAGCACAAGATATTATTTAGGAACAAAATCTACTGATGAATTACTACAGCAGCAAGGATTGACAATGTACTTACTCATCATTGTTGCTACATTTAATAAATGTAATAGAAATAAAACAAGAGTGCTTTCACAAGCTAACAATGTGTAAAAGGAGACTACTGCCATTATATCAGCAAGTTTATATGAGAAGCTCCACATCTGGGCCAGACAGTAATGTCATACAACCATGTGGGGTGTCCCTGAGCGCTCTGATTGGATATAAAATACCATTGCTATAGTTCAGAGCCTTTTGAGGATGTTGGACATACAAATACTGATCAAATGCTTTGAAACTTGTGTTTCATCATTTATAAAAAGGACTGATTTTAGCAATCTTCACTTGTTATCTGTGTGTGTGTATATAGCTGTCTATAGAATAAACAAATGGGTGACGTGACTTGAGAATCATTTTAATTGACTAGATTCCATTGCATGACATGATGTTAGAAAAGGATGCCATTGGTGAACATATGGCGTAGCAATACAACAGCTGATAATTTAATGTTCAGTACCTTTGTGAGAGTAAGCTAATTTATATATGTGCCGAGCATTTGTCCCACAAACTGCAACATTTATATACTTTGCCTAATAATTTTTAAAACGGTTTATGACTACCATACTTTGCAACTATTTCTATCAACGCTCCCCATAGTGAACATTATACTGCCATCAGTATCTAAAACTCTAGTTCTATGATATAAAAATTAGTCCACTGGAGAATATATTTTGGTTGACTGCCAATTATAAATTGCAATAAAGGAAAACAACAACATATATAACTCAGTTTCATAAGTAATAGTACTGTTTGGAAACTGTATTTTGAGTCAATTACAATATTTATCAGTTTTAGACAATTATTTTACAGTTTACATTGGCTGGGGTCAGAGGAAATTTCAACGGCTTTTGTAACATGAAAGCATGTTATGATATTATGTTGTGCTTACTCGCATAATCAGACTTGTCATTTCTGTGTATAACCCAAACTCTACATAATGGTGTCTGTAAAATTGCCCTCATGTCACTAATGCTCTTCACAGCACTTAAATGTAAGCACTGCAAAAAAATCAAATATTACTGTAATGTGTTCAACATGCTAATGTGACATTGGAAACTATGCACCTCAATTTGGCATGGCAGCCTCACAATCACATTTGTAGACTGATGGGGGGGGGGGGGGGGGGGGGGGGGTAAGCGGCATTTGAACAGCCACTTCTGCAGTTCATTCTTAATATCATCTCCCGAATTGACTATTGCAATTCCCTCCATACTGGTCTTCCCAAAAACAGACTCAAACCCCTACAATCTATTTTGCTTGCAAATCGTTATTCCTCTGTTGAATCACTCTGTATGTCTCTACACTGGTTGCCTGTTTTGTACCGAATCCAATATAAAATACTCTTACTAACCTACAAGGCCATCAACAAAGCTGCACCAACATACATCTCCTCTCTTGTCTCAAAATATCTCCCAACTCGGCAACTCCGTTCTACACAAGATCTGCGTCTCTCATCCACCCTCATTACATCCTCCCATTCCCGGTTACAGGACTTTTTTCGGGCTGCACCCACTCTATGGAATTCTCTCCCTCGCACAGTAAGACTCACCTCTGGTCTACAAACTTTCAAGCATTCTCTGAAGACCTACCTCTTCAGACAAGCTTATAATATTCCTCAGCCACCCTCTTAACCTCGCTACCTTTAGCCTGTTACACAATTTCACACAAGACAACTATCCCCTGACCAACATTGTTGTGTGACGGGATCATTTAGCTTATGAGTCACTTTTACCTTTGCAGTCTGGCTGGGCCAAAATGCAAAATGTAGAATTAACCTCATGTGTCAATCTCCCATTGTCCCATAGATTGTAAGCTTGCGAGCAGGGCCTTCTCACCTCTTTGTCTGTTTTACCCAGTTTGTTTATTAGTTTATTATGTTTGTCCCCAATTGTAAAGCGCTACGGAATATGTTGGCGCTATATAAATAAATGATGATGATGATGATGATATTGTTGAGAAGGACTAAAATGAGATCTGCACATCGTTTTTCTACACCTTTATTCACTTTTTTTGAGTAATAATGTCATCCATTTCAATTATCTTTTACATATACTAAAAAGTTGGAAGGTGTTGGAGAAAATGTTAACACATGATTAGTAATTAGTTGATTAGTGGCTGGTGCACAATAGGTTTGGAAAGAGAGGCTCATGAGGATCCACCCCAACTCTCAAGGTCACCAATTTGAACAGATGCCTAATATTCTTTTCCAAGTGTTTTTTTCACAGTCCATTTATTTTTGTTTGCACATCATAGAGGCACATCATAGAGGCAGTATCACTTCAAGCAAGGTTCCTACTGGAATTCAATCTTAATCAAATCTGGCCCTAAATTAGAAACACTAATGCTATTACTGATACTATAAGGTGTCTCAATAAAACATAACTCTACAAACCCATTATGTGAAGATAAATGCATACAGTGCTGCATAGGATGGCATGGACACAGTGTTACATAAGGCAGTACAATAGATGGATTACATATGTGCACCCCAAGAACATCTGCAAATCCACTTCAATATAATGTCATACAGTGCAAGGAAAGAAATATCACACTTCAGTAGTTGACAAACTATGTTGTAAGTGCCAAGGAGATCTGCCTTCCACAACTCCAATCGCATGACTGACATTGTTTATGTCACTAAATGTAGGTATACTCTATCTCACAATTCCAGCTGGTATACACAAATCTCTCATGTCTAACAGTCTCGTTGACCAGAGCTACCCAATCCTGGAAGATAGGATCATTTACGGCTTTTTTATGCCAATCTTGGCAAGTAAGAATAGGAGTACGGCATAAGTCTCATATTAGGGGTAGCACAAATACGCATTCCGTGAGGACAAGCAAGGAAACAGGAGCACGTGTCTTTCATAAACACTTAGAGCGACCGAGAAGCTTTGTATTTTCCCCCACAATAAGTGGCAAATTGATCCCAAAATATCCCCACGTTTGGAACACTTTGGTCTGGTTTCATTAATCTTCTGGGTATGATGTATACCCTATGAAGAATATATAAAACTGCACCAGCTGGTATTTCCCATTATGTCATCAGAAAGATTAGTTCTGTGACTGAGATAGTGGAGAACCTCCTAGGAACAAAAGCATGCCAAAATTATATAGATTTGCAGTACATTACTTCGAACACAACACACCACCACCATGTTGTTAATTTTCCCTTGTTTTCAACTGTGCCAAAGCAGAGTATTCCAGTCAATCCATGTGTGTCCCACAAGTATGTGCTCCGAATCACAAGTGCATATAGCCTGAATAGTAAGCAGTTCTGGGGATCCCCTTATCCATTCCTGCAGATGTGCCAAAAGTGAATAATGTTAATGTAATTTCACCTGCCAGAGGCCCTGGTCCTACAAGGTGTGCTTAAACTTATCCTGACTCTGTGCCCTCACCAGAGAAGAGATATATTGATCTATTTTGTGGAAAACATGTCCTGGTATCAATAGATAGACATGCCCCCCATGCATATAAGAATTTTGGTTGGACAAATATTTTTACTAAATTGACTTAGCAGTCATAGTGACTTCCATGAGGGGATTTTCATTTCCAGAGACTCAATCAGAGGGTAAATATTGAAATGGATGCATCTCAGTCACTCCCAAACCCTGTGTCTCCCACAGTTGTTAGACACTTATATGCCTAGGACATATTATTAGATACCAATTTGCCTAGATATTTAGGTTTAGACCTCCAATGCAGGGGACGTTGTTGCAGTCCATTCTGTGAGCAGTCCCTTTGGACCAGGAATATATTGGATTTAGTCCAGTTGATCTTAAGACCAGATAAGTATACTAATGTGTCAGCAACCTGGATCTGGATTTTAAGAGAGTCAAATGCATCTACATAAAGGGTGATAGTATCAACTCACGGCCCACCTCAAGTCCTAGGATGTCTGGCTGACTCCTAATCAAACAAGACAATGGCATGCCTGCCTTATGTCCCTTCCCAACCAGATGGAGCCAGAAACATACCCATTCATACAAACTATGGCAACAGGGCGCAGAATATAACAATCTAACCAAACTAGTTAAGATTTCATCCATGAAAAACCCATGCAACACTTCCCACATGTATATCCACTCCACAAAATTAAAGGCATTTGCGGCATCTAAAACTGTCTTGTTATCTATTTCATGTGTTTGCTTCATGTGTGTGAACAGGCATCTGAGGTTAGTGGTTGTAGATTTACCTAGCCTAAAACCTGTCTGAGTAGATTAAATAATTAAACATATGAACTTGTTAAAGCAAAGCCAGAACGTTAGCCAATACATTGACATTGGTGGTTGACAAGGATATAAGCCTATATGAGTCAGGACAAAACAAACCTTTTCCAGGCTCAGGAAGCCTTTGTCCTGCAGTGAATTAAAAGTTTCAGCGAACTTGGTAACATAAAATGTTTAATGCTTTTTTTAATAGATAGACCATTAAGCCCTGAGGCTTTACCAAATCCACCTCCTCCAGGTGAATGGGGGCATCAAGAAGGACACTAGAATAAGGAGAGTGAGGAGTGTTGGCAGCTGCACCTGTGAGGCATACAACTAGTTGTAATATTTATATAAGACAGGCAATGTTACATCTTAGAACCGTTTTCTTGCCTTGATTGTCCAATCCAGAGTGACACTTGAGATCTCCACCCACACAAAGCAGAAAACTGCCACCTCTATCATCCTGGAAGTATTTGGTAAGCTTCTCACAGAGAAATCTGCATTTAGATATATGCAAGATAAAACAGTCCAGTTTTGTTGGGTCGATAACCACATTATTTGTGCTTCCTAAGCATGAGCCAAGACACAACCATGCTCCAAATCACAGCATTTTAACTCATTATTATTGTCCCTCTGCTTTGAATTTATTTATTTTTTTAGTTTGAGACTCTCTTCTCTTGTGGAGACCCCATTATTTTTAACCAAAACACATGTCCAAAATTTCGCGCCCTAAAGCATAAAAAAAGTCAACTGTTAACAGCAGTGGGATGTGGTCGGATATGCCCCATAGCTTTTATTCAACCACAATGACCGAGGAGTCCGGCTGATAGGAAACAGGACCCAAGTCTAGTCTGGAAAATGAATGGAACATTGCAGAATAAGGAAAATGACATCTGGATGCCTGGCCTGCAAGACATCAACCAAGCCCAATCCATTTACCAGGCACAGAAATGATTGTCTATCATTGACTGAAACTGAAGGACTTTCTATCTAGCTGCTTATTCATTACATTATTTAAATTCCCTATGTAGATAATGGGTGTTTCAAGGGATCAAGCCATGAAAGAGCTACATTTTTGGGGGACTTTGCTATTGTATGTAGGGGATGTAAACTGCAAGGATAACAAGTGGGGATGAGTTCACCAAAGCATGTATAAAAGGCAACCCATAGGATTCTATTATACCTGTTCCAACACAAAAAAGGGAAAAGAATCTTGAGCCCATAAGTCTCAACTAGGCAGGCGAACTCCGGGTACTTTTTTAAGTTGCCTCAGGAAAAGGGTCCTTTTTATTTTATCATCAGCCCCTTGATATTCCAAGTGAGCAGACAAAAAGTTCCCCCATCCTTAATCCCAGCCATAAAAAATCTGAACAAAAACATGAAATATTAGGAGTGAGATCCCAACTGCACTCCTCACCCCAGTCAGAGCCAGTGAACTCCCAGTCATGTACATATACTCCTTGCTGTGAATATAGCAGAACACATATATTAAATTCACATTTGAGACCTTTTTGGTACTATGTAAAAAAATATTAAGTCTCCTACAACATCTGATAACTACCCCAGACTCACCCTTGCGCTGTATATCCAACCCTCTACTGCAGTATACTTTTTTCCCCAAAACATAACACATGTTTAGAACCTATGAACCAGATATGAACCTCTTTTACAGAGGCCTTATGGCTACTCTAAGCCCTAGAGCCCCTGGGTGAGCTTTCAATATCCACACGTGCACATCCCATGTCTTCATGTGGATACTGAAAGCACATTAAGTGAAGGGGTCTGGACCTACAGGAGAAACATCACTGTACGATATCCCCCACACTCTGTGTCAGCAAGAAAGGTAAGACTGGATGTGTTTGATTAAGAAGTGAGAACTCTTGTATTCGAGAGAAATTATTTATTTCCATCCTATTGTGACAAACAAAGGAAATAACCAATACGGATTGGAGTAAAGACTTTGAATGTATTATACTGGTGTGCATCAGAAAAGTACTTAGGATATATTGATAAAAATGATAAAAATAAAGTTTTTCGTCTGATAGCTTGTGTGTTCTAACAAGACTGACTTACTTGATAGGTTTATTGTTCAGCCATATAATGGTTTTATTGTATTTTGATTATCCATAATAAACATTTTATAAAACTACATTTTTTGTGACAGACTAACCTTTTGCATCTGGGATAATTTTGTATTTTGCTATAGGCAATATAGATAGAAGCGCTCTCATCCTAGCTATCCGTCTGGTATGTAGATAACTGTGCCCTACATTATTCTCTCTCTGAACCCTTGGATAGAAGACACTAATTATGTACTCTCTTAAGTTAAGGTGTCATTCACTCAATATGGCTGATGACACTCCCTGAAGTGGATTTTTTATTCTTTTTCTTCCCCTCCTAGTGTTTTAAGCAATTTTTATTATATATCCTGCATTTATTCTTGATAAAAGTTGCTATTATTTCTGTGCTCCTTCTTGCGCAACCAAAATGGTGACAATACTTTTAATGAGTAGCTTTTCAAGTATTAACTACCAGCCAGATTTAGTCGGTTAGAAGCTTACTGATGCGGTTACACTTATGTGCACACTATATTTTTTTGCAAATTAACTAACACAAGCAAATTGCCATAATTAGAGCACATTGCAACATGCTGATCCTATTCTGACAACACTGCTAAAACAATATTTATAAGAAATGTATTTTAGAACAAAAGAAATGCACCCCTAAATGGGAATCATTTAGTAAAGATTAAGCTGAATAGATGCAAACTATTGCAGAAGTCAAAAGGAAGACAGGTATTAACACCTGTGGCCCTAGTTATTGTTTGTGAAAATGTCATTATCCTGAGATTCCCATCTGTACTGCCAGTTCCTGGAATATACCAAGCTAATTACTAGGGGGCCTCAGCGTGTTTCCTACCCATGGGCCTCCTATACTTTCTATTAGTCCAAGTTTGTCCCCATTTTTGTGAGTCTGATATAGAAATGGAATGCTTAATCAGATGGAAGATGGAAACTTTATTGGGCAATATAGTCAGCAGGCCCATTACGTTCTACAATAACATCTACACAAGACGGACGATTAATTGATGGTCCAGTAAAAATTCAGCAAAATCACTGTATGGGTGAGTTCACATTAAGCAGGATGCATTATTTTACCTTGTTACCAAACCTGTCAAGAAGAGAGCTGCTTAGTGATAAAAAAAAGACTATATAAAAGAATGAACACATGAACTGTTTACCGATTACTTAGCGGAAATGGGGGAGAGGGGCTATAGGCTCAAAATATTAAAAATGAGTAAAGCTTATCTGATAAAGTATCTAATGCAATGGAGGATACTGGGTACTCTTATGCTACTGAATACATATACTATTATACACAATAATACTACATTACAAAAATAAATAACCAATCTATAATCCACCAGACTACTGCTCTCATCATTAAGAAAACAGAACTGTATATAAGATATAAGAAAAAGATATAACAAACTAGCAGTTGATAGAAAATACATTTCAACTAAACAGGTGATGTAGGCAGACAATTTTTAAAAAATACCTTATTCAGTAATTTCACAACCTGCTTTGCATACAGTATTTTCTCAAATCATTTACATCATCATTTATTTCTATGGTACCAGATTAAATCTACAGTATCCATTCATGTGCAATAGCAGCAGAATGAAGAACCTAATAATACATCTTGCTGCATTCTCTCATTGTACAGCACTTATTAATATGGTGGCACTATATAAGTAAAATATAATATTAATAACAACTTAAAGTGGTTGTATCATATAAAAATTTAAATCAGTTATTCTAACTGATTGCATTTTAATGGACACTGAAACAGCCAAAAAGAAAAATAACTGGTTCCATTTTTCTAATGATACAAATACTTCAACAAAAATGCAGTCATGAATGTTTTTTTTGTCCTAAGGGTGTATAGTAACGACAGAGAAGGCCAAGAGAATGACCCAAAACTAAAACCCATCCGTTTAAAATAAAAAGCAAATAAGATAAAAATAAAACACATAAAATGGCAATATTTACAGGTCAAATGAAAATCTCATCCAATGTGACAAATGATAATGATAGTACCAAGACACTATATTATCTGCACATATTTAGTATTGCCAAACATTTGTGCTTATATTTCATATAATAAAAACATAAAGGTCTCTGCCTCAACACTTTTCTGTTGTACGAATTCTCTGACAGTATTTCAAATGAAACAAGAAGTCAACGAACCAGGAATTTGCTCTCAGTTATTATCTTGTTGCACTTTACATTGAATGTACTGGAAGAAAAATAAAACACACATTGTTCTGTGAAGTCTGCAGCTTTTGAAGGATTGCTTGGCAGGGCCACTTGTAGCTATACCTCAATAATAATATAAGGCAGACAAGAAAAACTATAGGCTTCTTCACAAACACAGCAAAAGTCACTTAAAGAAATAAAAGTGCACTATTCACAACTTAAATCATTGTCATGATCTGCAAAGTCCCCCTCCTCCAGTGCATTGTCTGGAACGATAGAACAGTGTACAGGGTAATTCCCAATATATTTCTAATTGTCAAAACAGGACACTGGCAAGTTACGATCAGAGATTTGAGGCTTTTAGGCACATCACAAGATCTCAGTCCTGCCCAGAACTCTATACACCGATTCTTTACTAACTTAAGAAGTGTCACTTATTCTACGTTTTACAATTATTGGCAGCTGTTAGAACATCCAAGTTGGTGTTGTTCATAATTACAAGATAAAAAGGAAGTTCCTTATTTTTTTTTTTAAAACCTGTTCTTATATATTTAATTTAAATATGTTATGGACTCTGATTTAAAACCACAGGCTGATGAAAATGTTGGACACTCTTAAGATTGATATGGTAAGTAAAAGCATATCATTTTAGATTTAGGTCACCTAATTTCAACTGAATTGGCCTTTAACACCGTGCTTGAACATTCATACCTTTTCTGATTCAGAGTTAAGCATGTTATCCAAAGGTCTATCTTTTATACTTATAATAGACTTAAATGGCTTTCAATTTGACATTGATTTGCATAAAATCCAATTAAAGAAGAAAGTAAAATACCTATTCCATCATATCAAATGAATAATACCTTATAAGTCAATTCATATATTGTGAGCATCCATAAACTAGCCAAACAATTAAATAGTACCTCCATTCAAATATGCTACATATGAATTTGACTAATAATTATGCTGGGTACCACAATTTACTGAAATGACTCCTAATATTTAGGTCTCTACACAAATTGGCAGTTGGAAGACTGGGGCATGGCTGATGCACTGCCATTTGACAGGCATATTGTGAATATCCAACACTTAGGAACATCTGTAACCATGGGAACAGTTATTGCAGTCCAAAGTTTGTTTCCATGGTTACTGCTATGGTGCTGCTAAGGAGTGCTGTATATTCACAACATGTCTACCACATGACAGCAACAGCCAAGTCTTCCAACGGTCAAGTATCAGGAGTTACCACAGAGTTATCACAGTACAATGCTTCACCCACATGATGGTTTTATTAAAGCAAAATCGTTCCTCCTTTTTGAATGGAGTTACCTTTTAAGATAATGAAGATACACTTTAGGCAACAATGCTCACATTGGGCCTCATTTAGACATTAGAAGCAAAGAAAATAAAAAAAAAAAAAAAAAAAAGAGAAATTTTTTTTGTATCTTGGCAGAACCGTGTTGCACTGCAGAGGGAGGAAATGTCAAATGTGCCGACAGATTGACAGGTGGGAGGCGGCATGTCCTAGCTCAATCAATTCTAAATGAAGTGTAAAAATAAATTCTAGCATTTGTGCGCTACATGCAAAAGGGGTCAGAAAATTTCCTGAAGTAGAACAAATAAAAAGAAATGCATTTGCACCCTTTGAATTGCAACATGGTTTGTCCCAGGAACAAATTTGAATTTTCTCTTTGTTATGCGCTCCTATTTCTAAATGAGGCCCATTACGTTGCTTACAAAGGGGTGCGTTTGTTAATCAGAATCACAGAAGACAACTGTAAGATAACGGTCAGACAAAGATGTATAGGAGAAACTCACATAATTAGATTAAGCATCTTCAGAAGGGCGAGGCAAAATACTGGATGTAGTGGAGTAGTCCCGTGACTGGGCATGCCCACTGGGAGTGGCTTGCCCATGCCTAGCTCCCGCTCATCTGCCCCCTTCCTCAGCCCTGTTTGGTGAAGTAATCCTCTGTGTGTAACGTATCCCTGTTGAATGCCCCGCTGCATTGCCCTGTGAGGGTGGAATTATTATTGGAGAATGATGCCAGCTATAGCAAAAGGCAGACATTCACATTAAGCGGAATAAAGGACTGTTCAGCCTTACTGTTCTTTAACCAGATACGTTAGTCAAGAATTATCCCATGAAAGTATAGCAGTCTCTGGGTTCTGTGACAAGAGAGAGCAGTGTCTGAGCGTCTCGTCGATGCAAAGGATGCCAAGTGATATTCTTAAGGTCAGCTGGAATCAGCCTCCTGCCAATGTAAGACTGGTGCGTTTTACCCTTTATAAATTAAACCTAGGAACTGCACTGTGGGAATCTCTCCATTCATATTCCCACCAGCTAGGGTGACGTGGATGCCGAGTACAGTGGTTCTAGTAAAGAATCCTTCATGGAGACCAAGAAGCAAGCTTATTTGTTACAGCAGCTCTGGTGTATAATAGGAAATTTAGACTGGAAGCTCCAATGGAGCAGGGAATGATGTGAGCGAGTGTACAGCGCTTCGGAATTAATGATGATGAAATTATCATCAACTGGAAATTCCATGCTGAAATCAAATGTGATATCTTTAATAGAGGCCAGACCAGTAAACTAAACCAACAATTCTTCCTTGTCCACAGAGTCTTCTTATACACCCACTATTTGTATGGTATTGCCATACAACATCTGGAGAGAATGTTAGCTTTTAACCGTTGTTGGGCAGAGGGGTACAGTCTCAGACTACCAATGGTACTAGAGTTTTACTAGCTACACACTACAGAAAATTTCACCCAATGCGATATCTTTAACGGTTTACCAACAACTGAAAGTCCGGATCAGCATGGCGATTCATGTGTACACACTTACACAATTTTACATTGTTTACCTTCAGATCTGTGCTCTTCATCTGACATAACCATCTGCTGAAAAGATCGTGACTCTGTAATCTCTATGGAGATCTGCCTACACTGCGGGCCGTGAGTGCGTACACACTGCAGAATTTGCACAACAACATTACATCGTTTATAGAGATTCTTAGTCCGGTTATAAAATCAAATCAAATAATGCACTGTAGAAGTTGTGGAAGTGGTAGGGTTGACATCACTGGAGTCTTTGGTACGATAAAACATGATCATGGGAGCGTACATACTAATGCAATATAGGACCTAACATTTGGTTATCATGTGATTGGAACGATAATCAGATGAAAAACCTGTAGTGTGTACCCAGCTTTAGGTACATCGGACAGACATTGAACTTGAAGGGATAGTGTGCTTTAATATTTCCATAGCCGATATGAAGCATATGTAATCACAAAAGTAATCTGATCAAGCACTTTGGCAAGTGGAATGTGTGTATTAAGACATAGGTCAACCTATTTTACTGATAGTTAAGTCCAGGTAGGGTGAACTTTGTCCTTTGTATCGCAGGATTGAAAAATGATTTCCTTGTTTCAGTAAGTGCTGAGACAATCTATCCATCACACATACTAAAACTTCATATTCTCACTCAGGCAACCCATGTCAGAGAGCAGATTTCTATTAGCAAATTTCTATAGTACTGCAAAAGCACATACATGTAATACAAAATAAGGTGGAACAATTTATTACATTTAAAAAAAAAATACATGCACAACAAATTAAAAGTAAAAATGTATTTCTGTAAAACTAAAGCAGAGATATATCCTAGCTCAATATAGTTGTCAAGGAACAAAGCTGCTCCTTTTTTTTTAGCTTTGTTCCTAACTTTAAATAAGTCCCTATATTGGAACTTATTTTGTAAACTCAGGCGTGCAAGCAAAGCTCTTCAGTCTAGTTGATAAAGACAAAGATAAAAAGTCTAGACTATTGTCAACCCGCTGAATGATATGTTGGCTTTACATTATTTCTCCACTAATTATATAAAATATCCATGATAGAATCCAATAATAAGATATTTAGGTGATGGAAATCAACCTGCTTGGCTAAATAAGTGCTGCAGTTTGCAGCTAAAATGATCCATCTTTACTTCTTCATTTGCACCAAAGCCGCTGAATTGAGGAAACTTTACAGCCACTGGCTGCAATAACAACACAGGGTTCTTTGCCAATCCCAGAACTCATATCACACGGTCAGAGGCTATCTGGGTACATTGGTAGTGGGGGGATTGAATGTTATGGGAGAATTGCACAAAACACTTCCTTTTCAGGGTGCCACAGACAAAAACCATCCAATGGAGAGTGTAGGCAAAATTAAATTACATTAGTGCATATATAACCAGCAATACCAAGTAAAACAGCAGCAGTCTGTTTCACCTACCATATTTCCCCATGTATAAGACGCACTTTTTTCCCCAAATTTTGGGTCTAAAAACTGGGTGCGTCATATACAGTGGTAGTAGCGCTTACCCTGTCAGATGCTTCCTCTGTCCGGTAAAGTCTTCTTTCTTCTGTCCGTTCTTATCCTGATGCTGGAAAGTCGCTGACCGTCCTCTTCGCGATGACCGGATGAGGTGCGTGAACCGCAGTTTGAACGCACACTTCCAGTTTCTGCATTTGGCGTTTTGTCCAATCAGGACTTTGTCAACATCCTGATTGGACATCCGGTCATCGCGAAAAAGGACGGTCAGCGACTTTCCAGCATCAGAACGGACAGAAGAAAGACTTTACCATACAGAGGAAGCATCTGACAGGGTAAGGCAGAATTTGCAATAGGGTTAGAACTCCGTCTCTCCTCTCTGTACTCGCTGCACAATTACTCTGTGAAAAAATTGAAATTATCCTCAATTTTTTCACATGATTTATACAGGTGCGTCTTATACAGTGGAGCGTCATGGGGAAATACGGTATTTATATTTTCTTACAATCCAATAGTCAAATGCAAATATTTACATGCACAGTGCCACACGCAAACAAACAGCAGCAATTTTTGACCGACTTTACTAGAGCCACCAAATCCCAAATTTCATAATGATAAATAACCAACTGTACATATGAAATGTCATGGAGAAGAACATCAAAATCAACTGCAGCAATTATACTATACAATCTCAGGGAAAAAAAAGAAGCAAAATGTTCAGATAATCATTGATTTGCGCTATAACAATACAGAGAAATCAGATGAGCAAACTACAGAATTCCAAATATGCTGAGCTGTATCAGGAGGCTCAACAACAAAACACACAGGAAATGACCTGGGGGGAGACCAAGGAAAATTATAGGGTCTGAAATCCCTATCCAGATCAGATACATTGAAATGGGATTTTAATGCCTAAGCAATGATTGTGCATGAACATTTTTAACACTACAGGGGGGTATTCAATTGTTAGCGTTAACGGGAAAAAACGAGCGCTCAAAAAATCTTAGCGTTAATACGGTAATTACTCGCGGAATTTCAGCTCGCCGCTCCCTGAGCGGCGAGCTGAAATTCCGCGAGTAAACTACCGTATTAACGCTTTTCTCGCGCAATATTACTGTATAAACGGTAATATTTTTTGAGCGCTCGTTTTTTCCCATTAACGCTAACAATTGAATACCCCCCAAAAGTCTTTGCCCTGGTTTCTTTTTGCAGGGAAGGATATATACACATCCTGTACACATATTCTTTGTTTGGTATATAAATGTTGAATTGATAGAGTATAGAGTACCTTAAAAAATAACTGCTTGCCTCTGGAATGTGCACACTTGCCCTGGAGAAATTCTTAATCACTACAAAGTATTTGCACCTGCAAAAACCTTAGTTGAATTGATCCTACCTGCTTCAGTGCCTTTTTGGTGTGCTGCTGGAAGGAAGACACTAGCTTGCTCTGCACTCGGTTGGAAGACGCTTCTTCAGTCACTTGCTTCAGGCACACTGTTCACATAAAAGAAGATGGTCATTGTTATCAGGGCTCAATAAAGTATTAACATTGAGAGGTCACCCTGCACAGCGAACACTACAAGTTATATTAAATCTGTTTAATTTGAGGTATCTCTGAACATACAGACAAGTGTGGATTGGTCTGTATAGGCCACATGAATGGCCATAAAATAAAGTGATTCATGAGCGCAGGTTTGTTACAGCTTGCTGCTATAATTATATCCACACCAACATGTAATTATGCTGCTTGTGCAGAAACTCACCTCCTTTATAGTGAAAAGCTTTGGATGACATTGAATGTTATTTGAACTATTTGATTGGAAAGAGTTTAGCTCCAATCCATTGGAGACATCTGTTATAAATAGTCTGTATGAAGGAGTTTCTCATAATAAGATCAGAATACATGACTGCTCTGTCTGACATATAGACTGATATGAATAATGTCTTTGAGCCATAAAGATCGATCTCTACTTTATTTTGTATGATATACTGCATACAATCAACTGTTACAATTTATGATATTATGATTTTAGTAATAAACATGACATGATATATCATTGCATTCTCAGTGTGGCTGCAAACTACTCTTGATTCCTACTTCCATACATAAGTCTATATAACTTAGTGGTTTCAGACAATTTTAGTCCCCCTTCCCTCCCCAGCCTCCTATCCTTTCCTACCCACCTATATTTCATATAATTTATTTTCTTGGCTTTATGCCAGTTTTATTGTATAGTTAGACAACTTATTTTTTGTATTAATATTCTAATTTTTGAGTCCCATACAAATCGTACTTTTTTTTTTTATATATGCTTGTCTGCTACCGACTGTATCCAACTAATGTTAAATAAAAATAAAATAAAATAAATATATATTTTTAACAAAAGCAGTGTACAGTAATTCATAGCAAAAATTTTTAATGAAAATGCCTTACAATGCTGCACAACACATAACATCATAGCATGAGTATGTTACTGTAGCCTTAATTTAACAGGAAAATATTTATAAAAATATAGGAAACTATGGATGATATATTTGGACAATGATACAGGTGAGGATGTGTATCTGGTAACATAGGAGCCCATCCTACTGATTGGCCTAATTAGGCAGGATCAGTGCCCAAAATGGTTATGGACATGTGTGGCCAATTGGAAAAGGTCAGAGCAGAGCACATCTTTCAAACACCACATTTACCTACATGCCTGATTTGTTCTTGGCCCTCTGCTCTTCTCTCTCTACACCACATCTGAGAACTCGTTCATTCCTTCAGCCTCCACTACCACTTGGATGTCCCAACGCTTTCTCAAACTTAAAATGTCCAAATATGAGCACCTTAACTTTCCCCCTGCTAGTGTCACTACCTCTACCCACATCTCCCTCAACAGACATCATCACCCTCTCCCCCCCCACGTTACTCATGACCACTGCCTTGGTGTCATCATCCTTGACTGCACCCTCAGCTTCACCCCTTTTATCCAGTCCCTTTCTGAGTCCTGTTGCCGCCTCCTCCTCTACAAAACTTCCAAAATATGTCCTTCCTCACTCAAGAAGTAAGCATATTTCACTGGCTCATCATTTCTCGCCTTGACTACTGTAACCTCCTTCTCCGCCTCCTCACTGTTCTTCACCTGACCTATCTCTTTCCTTTACAATCCATCCTGATAGCTGCACTACACTCATCTTAATCTCCTGGTGCTCCTCATCCATTGCTCCTCTCTGTAAATCCCTTCACTGGCTTCCCATTCCATTCAGAATTCAGTTCAAATTACTCACCCTCAAATACAAAGATCTCACTAATGCTTCACCTCATACATCTCTTAACTTGACAATAGATACACACCTACTCGACCACTCTGCTCTGCCTCTGAACTTTGCCTCTCATCATCTCCTCCCATGCTGCACTCCACCTGTGGAACTCATTGCCCTGCGCTACCAGACTCTCCCCCAGCCAAAAATCCTTCAAACTCTCTCACAAAACTCATATTTTCATGCTTATCTACTCTACCCCCTTCTAGACCCGCACATCCATTCCCCCTGCTTCCTCCATCCACCACGTTCTACTTTATGCCCCATCTCTTCCTTATGTCTCGTGTGCATCCACTGTCCATTTACCTTACCTGTCCATTCTTTTGCTGAATTTGGTGTGAGTGCTATGTTGTTTGTTTACAAACACCCATTGAATTTGTGCCTGTACCTGTTATTGTTTGCTCATCTCTTGATTTCTATTTGTACTTGATGTTGCGATCATAACTGTTTTCATCTATTTGTTATTATGCTTAACCATTTTCATGCTTCTGCTCATATTTACTAGGTCATATCTGTAATGATCGTCTTGCACTGTGGAATCTGTGGTGCCCTATAAATGTTGATGACAAGAATGATTGGACATGTTTTGGGGCCAAGCTCTGCAATATTTGGCCTATGGTCGGATATCACTGCAAATATTGCAGCAAGTATGGTAAACATTATGCTGCATTAAGTGCAGATTCAATTGTATTTATAGACAAACCATTAATAAAACATCAGCTATAATAGACTGCACAGACAAGGGTTGCCATACATGGCACTTAAGTAAAGAAAACATAACTTGATGGTCAAGTCCTTACCTTCATTTTCCTCTCCATTGCTGCTTGCCTCTGCCATTTCAGTCCCATCCAACTCAGACTCGCAGTCTATTTCCAGTGTTCCATCTGCTGGGCAAGCAGATTCTTCTTTCTGATGGCACATGGAATAAAGAGAATGAAACACAATCACAAACAAAAAGAGATGGCACACTACACAGTATTAACACAGCACTGCAAGGTATATGCCTTATTTCACTGTTCTAGTCTGTCAACTACTTTGAACAAAATAACATATTATTATGCTAACTTATTGCAGAAAAATCTACCAGCAAGAATTTTTAAAAGTATGTACACATTTTAAAATATCAAGCAGTGAGTGCATAAAGCACATAGGTTTTGCTGCGTATGTATGTAATGTACTTTAGTTTAAGTCTAAGTAGTGGCTAACCTGCTGGTTACTCAATGTTGTAAAAGAACATTACACTTTTGTTAAACTAAAATATCTCACACAGATCAATTTTAATATTACTGTAAATGACTTTTAACAACAAAAAAAAAAGGCAAATCAACTATGCAGCATAAAATGCATTAATAAAAACCATTACAGCAGCAATACAAGAATTTTTCATTCTGTAAATCTAGTCTGGTATCACCAAAATACGTACTGGTATAACAAAGTAATAAATAAAAAAATGGAGCACAGTGACTATTACCTGAGAAAGATAAATATTCTAAGCTTGATCATGTATATAAATATTAAAAATGGCAAGTAAAGGAAACAAACCTGCTTTTAAACTTTAATTTCCGATCTATATATAAAGTGGTGTGGTTCTGTCATTAAGAACCTATAAAATATATAATATAAGCCATTGACAGAAAATTCTACTTACTTTAAGAGCATAGAGTCCTGATTTCCCAGGGATTTTGAAGAAGGTCCCATCGCCCACACGAGTGTTAGTATGAAGCATTGCATTTAGACAAGCCAACGGAGAAGTACCACTACAACGCAAGATAACAATAACAAAACAGAAGAAACATGCATGAAAAGGAGTGTAAAACACGTGAACTGGACTACATCTTACAATGCGTTCTCTTCCCCTTGCTTTTTTCTCTTCCTTTTTCTGTTCATGCTCCCCTTTAGAGAAATTCTTTCGAGCCTGAAAGCATCTACATTACAATAAAGGGTTCGACAATCCTAATCAAATGCATCTGCTCCATAGGCTTCAGGGGAAAAATCTGTGCAATATAATTATGTTTTTCCATACAAAAACAAAAGAAAAAAAGAAAAGAAGAGAAACCAACAGAACTGTATCCTTTTGAAAAAGCATTGTCCAAATATTTAAGCAAAATCATTCAGTATAACATAGGAAAGCTGTGGTTTTGAAAATGCTGCAGACAATGTGACCGATGCACATGAATAATCAGAAGGGAAAAAAAAAAGGCAAGTTCAATGGCAGCTGTATGCCCTAGGATGAAAGGCAACAAAGGAATAGTAAGAAAAGGCCCCGGAAGAACAGATTTAAGTTACAACTAGTTATGTTTCTGGACTGGGGGAGGGGGGATCCTGTCTTAAGAGTCAAAATTAAGTTGCTGTTCCATGCTAAAGTTTGCAGCTAGGGGCAGGGTCTTATGTAAAGGATCTACACCAATTATATTCAGTGGAAGAGCATACTTTGGAAATGTTAATAACAGCTTCATATTTAACTAGATAAAGCGCAGCCCCATGAATAATATACTGACAGAAGTCAAGGGTCAAATCACAATAAATCTGGTGCTATGCAGACAATTGGAACATTATGCGAACAATTACCATCAGATATAGTTTGTTTTATTACCAGGTCATCAAACCAATGACACCTAATTATCATCACAGTAAATTGATATAATTATATAATAGCTTCCACTAAGACAATTACAAGCTTTGCACATATGGCGGCATGTCGAAAACTTACATTTAAAATTAATCATATTGTAACACATGACGTTTGTGGAAATGTAGGGCAAAAAAAGCAGACCATGCACAAAATCAAACAAAAAATACAACTTAAAAAAAGAATGTTAAGATTATATTTGTAAAGCAAATTTCTGTAAAAGCATAACAATTTGAAAAATAATACATATATTTTTCATATGTCTATAAAAGGGATTACTTAACGGTAGTTTTTACGTAGCCGCTTTTAAAAAACAATGCAACAACAACATAATACAACATGACACCAACCAATGCAGTTTTATGTAACTAGTGATACATTTAATAATCGATGGACCTTTGAAGAGGTCAAAAGACACACAATATGAATCTGAAGACATTTTTTAAGACATTATGGGCCTGATGAGAAGTTGAACTTACACCGGTTTGAGTAGCGCCAGTCACCAAAATGACTGCGCATGCTCACAAAGAGAGCAGAGTTGCATGCAGCTTGCATTTGCACCGCCAAAGAGGCGATCTAATGTAGGCAGAGGATAGTAAGGCTGGATACAGACTACAGTGTTTACAGCCAATCACCCGATAAACGACCGTTCACCCCAATATCGCATTAGTATGTATACTTTCACGATGACCGACAGTCGTTTCAGAGCACAGATCATTGTTTGATTTGATTGTTTAGCAGAACTATAAATCTCGTTCAGCAATTTTCTAATCCTACAGTGTGTACGCTCTCACGATCATGATCTCCATTGCGTGTACAGAGTCCTGATCTTTTCAGCCAATGGTTATGACAGATGAAGAGCACAGATCTGAGGGTGTATCGGCATAATGATCAGGATTTTTTCCCCCAGTCCTCAGTACCATCGTTGTAGATAACACATTGTTCATAATATTCTGTAGTGTGTACCCAACCTAAGAAGCATATGTAGCTTTTTCTCCGATCCCATGCATACAAAGGTACTTCAGATGTTTGCTCTAATGGAAAACCAGGGTCACAGAACCACTAAAGACTGCATACATTTTAGGATTATCCTTCAAACAGGATTAACTTTCACAATTTATTTGTTTAAACAGTCAAAATTAAGCTGTTCTACTTTCAGATCAGTGTTCTCTTTATACAATCTCACTCCCTTGGGATAATATAAACCTTTAAGCCTTACTGTTTGTTTTTTTGTGGGCACACCAAATGTGCAGAGTAGATTAAATTATCAGAATTTGTTGCAATGCCTCTGGAATACATATACATATCCATAAACCTTGCCTTGATACCTTACACGCCTCATGCTATCTGAGCATTGTCAGATGAGAGCTCAACAGGCATTATTAAAACCTACATGCTAACCACCTAAAAGTAAAATAATATAATACTAATGGGAATCAAAAGATATTTAAAAATCATTGCACAATTTCCACAGTAAGAATGCCAAAAATAAAAACGCTCAGTAATATGCATGACCAGAAGTAATTCTGTAAAGAAGCAGATTTAATTGCATATCTCTATTCATTAACACCAATGCTGGCTTTGGTAAGGTCAAATGAAATATAGAACATAAACTCAAATGTGTCTTCCTCCCCACATTCTATTTTGTTATACTGAGTAGGCAGTCTTGGTGACCCATGTCCAATATATTGGGATTAGTGTGGTGACAAAGTTACCACTCCAGAGGTTTCAAAATTACTAATTACCACATTCCCCACAGCCGAGTGGGGTCCTACCATATCAATGATGTTTAGATCTACAAACAGATCTAAATGTCATGGTTATGGGTGGAGTAAATTATTAAAAATAACCTGTCAAGACCTTACTCTGGGTTGCCTTGAAATAGCGAGTTAGTGAAACGCGCGTCGGCATTCACCTTACTATGTGAAATGATTTGACGTGTCTGTCAGAAACTATGCTTAAATTCAGCACGAATGCTAACTTCAGTTAGGGCGAATATGATTTAAAATAAAGAGCTGTGAGATGAAAAGTGAGATACAATCTCTTAAGTATAATATATAGCCCATAGATGAGAGCTGTCTTATAGTACAGAGTACAGCTGTGGGCAAGAGATCGAATAATTTAATCTATCATATAGGTATGATTGATATATAATGAATACAATAGATTAATGCTCTAGAAGCTAGCAGACACACAAAGTGAAACATATAGATTATATTGTGTGTAGAGACTTAGTAAGTCATTTTGTGCCCCTACCCAGTGAATATAAGCAGGGAGAGAGGGCATAAACAATTGAAGTGGGATAGTCCACAGCAACAAATAAATGATCTGGATTATATGAATAAAACAGATGGTCAATTCATACCATACATAAATAATCTGGTAATGAAACATACAGCATAGCAAGGTTTGACAGTTGATATTGTTATTTTAAAACATATTTTTATTACACTTAATGCAATTATTTTTTTAACAATATTTCGCTAGCAATGACAGTAATAAGGGATAAGTAAACGCCTATGTTTTTAAATGAATACCAGTAAAGATTGTAATATTAGCTGTATTTGTGAAATTTAGTTCACAGAGTGTCCCAATCGAAGACACATTTTCTTCTTTTACCTTGCGTGTTGGACTCAATATTCTAGATAATTGCACAATAACGAGTAAATTTAGATGATTGTATTTGGGAATATGAAGGCTTGGTGTGATGGTTTCTTAATAAATAGAACTTAACTGGCCTGCATAGAGCCCGGTCCTCAATTCCAAATACCTTCAGTATGAATTGGAAAGCAGACTGTTAGCCAGGTCTAACCACCCAACATCTGTGCCTGACCTCACTAATGCTCTTGTGGATGAATGGATACAAATCCCTGCAGCCATGTTCTATATTCTAGTCGAAAGCCTTCCCGGAAGAGTGAAGACTGTTATAGCAGCAAATAAGGGACCAAATCTATATTAATGCCCATGGTTTTAGAATGAGTTGCTCAACAAGCATATATGGATGTGATGTTCAGAGGTCCACAAACTTTTGGCCCTGTAGTATATGTGAGCTACGCAGAACTGGATATAGGAATCCTTT
The DNA here is from genome assembly GCF_038048845.1 of Mixophyes fleayi. Classification (NCBI taxonomy): domain Eukaryota; kingdom Metazoa; phylum Chordata; class Amphibia; order Anura; family Limnodynastidae; genus Mixophyes; species Mixophyes fleayi. The sequence goes on along the minus strand of NC_134406.1, from coordinate 218,755,723 downwards.
CTATCCAGAGAATGTCATCAGGTATCTGATTATCATGCTTTTTTTTAATAATAGTATTTAACAATGAACTAACCTGCTTCACCTTAATCATTTTTTAGATTATGTCCTGAATTTTCTCCCATTCGCATTTGAAGAGCTTTCACCATTCAGATATTTGAGACACTTGAATGGATATGAGCATCTTTAGAAAACAGGTAGAGGCTTAGAACATGCAGATACTTTATTTTCAAGACAGCTATTGCTAAACATTGCATTAAAGGGAAGGGGGGCAAACAAACACCTGTGGCATTAAAAAAAAAAAAAATATCCGTCTGTACATAACCAAAAGGGAATTATGATGGTAAACATGAATGCAATACTGAAGAAATTGACAAAAATAATTGAACTACACAGCAAAACATTGTTTCAAGCATACAAGCTACCATGCTTGAACTTAGGACTTTAGTGTACTTCTCAGTCACTAGAGTCCATCAGCACTGTTCATGGATACTAAATGGAGTGGGGTTCCTCATTAATTGGGAAAGGGATTTAAATAATGTCCTGGATGCAGAAGACTGGTCAGATATATGGACAGATATAGCTGAATCCTCTATTAATTTGTGTGTTAAAGAAAATATGTATAAATGTATAAGATTTTATACCGTTGGTATCTGGTTCTACCTAGATTGAAAAAGATTTAGCCACGTGTTTCTCCTCTTGGTGGCCTTGTTTATTTAAACAGAAATTTAGGTCTGAGGCTTGAAATCTCATTGTAAGTACAACAGCCACAGATATCCCCAAATACGTATTACTCACTCAGGGGTATATTTACTAAGCTGCGGGTTTGAAAAAGTGGAGATGTTGCCTATAGCAACCAATCAGATTCTATCTGTCATATTGTAGAATGCACTAAATAAATGAAAGCTAGAATCTGATTGGTTGCTATAGGCAACATCCCCACTTTTTCAAACCCGCAGCTTAGTAAATCTAGCCCTCAGTCTTTTGCAAACCTTCCAAAACATCTAATCAAATGTATTAGGCACATCTTAAGTGCAGCCACCTGTCTAATAGCCAGCTCTTTAAAAAAAACAAGCTCTTTAAAAAAAACAAGCATCCACCAAGCAAAGCTGCCCTCAGGAGAAAGGTCTGGTATATTTACGAGATGGAGTTTATGATGAGTATTTTGAGGAATTCATCCGCTACTTTCTATAAAACTAGGGCTATCTGGACTCGCACACTGTGGGGAAGCTCACCCTAAGATTATAATTCTTTAACGCCACTTCACTGTCTGAGAGCTAACCCCTCTCCCTCAGTCCACCCCTCTTTTCCTTCCCTCTCTCCATTTTTAAAAAAACAGAAAGGTTTTCTTATTTTTATGTACAATTACTGTACATCAGCATTTTCTTGTTACATCATAACATACTGCACTTTTATTTCATTTATCCTCTGTGTCCGATACCTGTTTGTATTTATTTGATGCTTTTAATAGAGAGGTGTTTCAAATAAATAAAAAAATAGTAGTCTCCCTTTTGGTAATAAACCTAATGCTAAATAATGTGATTGTATTTGTCTATCATTACATATTATTTACACAGTTTATGTTTAATTGTGGGCATACAAAACAAAAATACAGTGCTCTGAAAGCCCTATAGGAAAAATAATAAACACCAGATACCAAAATAGCAGAAAAAAACAGAATAGTAAGCTGCAAGCAACAGTCTTGAAAAAAAATTTGATACTGAAGACCTCCTTCGGTCTTCAGTATCACCTTTATGCTGACGACATTCAACTCTACAACTCCTCGCCCAATCTTTCCTTCACCCTCCTCTCTCGTGTATCCGACTGCCTCTCTGCCATCTCCTCCTGGATGTCCTCGCGCTTTCTCAAAACTCACAGCGCTAAAACTGAACTCATTGTCTATCCTCCCCCTAGACTCCCCTCCCACCATGACCTCTCTATCACTGTTAACACCACCATCTCCTCTGTCACCCAACTTTGCTGCCTGGGCGTTATCCTCGACTCATCTCTCTCTTTTGTCTCCCACATTTAATTCCTTGCCCAAGCCTGTCGATTCCAACTACGCAACATTGCCCGCATCCAGCCTTTCTTCTCTCAAGATGCCACCAAAACTATCATCCAAGCACTCATCATGTCCCGCCTCGCTTATTGCAACCTCCTCCTTACTGACCTCCCCCCACTCCCATCTCGCCCCCCTCAGCTCTATACTCAATGCGGCTGCAAGACTCATCTTCCTTTCTCACTGCTCCTGCTCTGCCTCGCCATACACTGGCTCCCCGTCCCCTACAGAATCCTTTTCAAACTCCTGACCATCACTTACAAGGCTCTAACCTCCTCTCCATTCACACTCCTGCCCGCTCCCTGCGCTCGGCCAATGACCGTCGCTTCTCCTCCACTCTGATCACCTCTTCCCACTCCAGAATCCAAGACTTCTCCCGTGCAGCCCCCCTTCACTGGAAGCACCTTCCTTGCTCCATCTGTCTCTCTCCTAATCTATGCTCCTTCAAACGGGCACATAAAACTCACATGTTCCCCAAAGCCTACCAACCTTCCACCTAACCCCCTCATCTCCTACACTCGTTCTCACCTCTCGGACACCCTGTTCTCTCCCCACATACTTCAACTGGCTTTCTTTGTGCCTGAGTTTTGTTTACCCTCCCTTAGGATGTAAGATCGTTTGAGCAGGGCCCTCTTCCCTCCTGTCTCCATACCTGTTCTTCTGCTCCGTCTTTACTGCATTAGCCTGCCTGGAGTTTCTGAAGTTTTGGTTTTTTTTGTTTAAGTTTATTGTTCAGTAATGTTTCACCCTGTATAGTCTACTGTTTGTGCTGTGTACGGCGCTGCGGAACTTTTGTGGCGCCTAACAAATAAAGGATAATAATAATAATAAAGGATAATAATAATAGCATAAAATAAAACAAAAAAACATACATAAATACAAAAAAAAAATTCACAATGAAAAAAATACTAAAATGTCTTCTAAAAGGAAAAAAATAGATATTCCATAAATATGAGGTGTATCAACATTTAGATATACACAACAATAATCTCCTCCAGATAAGGCATAAAAAAGTACTGAGAGGACTGTTCGCCTATTAGATCATCCAGATTGTATACAGCATCAATAAAAGTCCCAGTTCAAACAGTGGTACATATATCAGTACTCGATATCTGTAATGAGTAATCTTATAATTCAACAGAAAATCGCTTTTAAATGTTCTTACCCAATTCCTGTGAAAATCAAGTCTGAGATATAAATCACCGTATTCAACATGCAAAGACATAAGTATCCATTCGGATGGCTACCCACATGGAGGCTAGAACTTCAGTCATGAAGTCCACGTTGTTTGCTACAAATACCGCGTACCAGGGATCTTAATTGTATGAAAGCATAAAGTATGTCCACTCCAGATTTCATAAAAATGCCTCAGAGAGCAATAAATCCAGAAAGGAGGTTACAATTGCTGCTGCTGCTACGACGCGTTTTGTTCGTCAGCGAACTTTTTTCAAAGCATTTGAAAGCAGATGCTGGTGATTTAAATCTCAGACTGCATTTCATGGGAATTGGGGAAGAACATTTAAAAGCGATTGTCTGTTGGATTATAAGATTACTCATTACAGATATCGAGTACTGATATAAGTACCACTATTTGAACCAGCACTTTTATTGATTCTGTATACAATCTGGATAATCTAATAGCCTTTTTTATGCGTTATCTGGAGGAGGTTATTGTAGTGTATATCTACATGTTGATTCACCTGATATTTATGGAGTATCTATTTTTTTCTTTTTAGGAGATTTCAGTATTTTATTATTATTGTGATTTTTTTGTATTCATGTATGTGTATTTGTTATTTTATGCTATAAAAATGTGTGAATTTTTTTATATCAAGATTGTTGCTTGCAGCTCACTATTCTGTATTTTTCTATTTTGGTATCTGGAGTTTATTATTTTTCCCATAGGGCTTTCAGACCATTGCATTTTTGTTTTGCATGCTCTCTTTCTATTTTGGGATATGTAGGCGATCTCTTAATACAGCAGCCTGGGCCAATTTAAATTTAGGACATTTTGATTAATATTATATATTTTATTTTATTTATTTTTTACACAATAATTTTTTCTATATTCCATTCTGCACCTGAATTCATCTCTGGAGGGAACATTTGTTATTTGTAATTGTGTAAATGTAGTTTCTTCAAAACAGGATAATTGCTTGTCCTGCCTGAAGAGATTTGATACAGAAATAGTCAGCTGGTTACTTTAACTTTGAAGTGAGTGTTTTCAGGAAGAATGCTAACGAACCAACGACTGTGTCAACATAGACTTTTTTAAATGAAATAGGTATTGATCCATTAAATGTCAAAACTATTTTGACAAATTCACATTTTATCCAATTTCAGTCTCAAAGTAATTTGCTCCTTTTTACAACCCTGATGTGATCTACTACATGTCAACTGTACACCAGCAACGATGTCCTTCTCTACTCCTCTTGTACAACCTCCTCTCACTAATCCCTCTGAAACTTTAATTGGACTGAACCTCTTCTATGTAACAATCTGATTTTCTCCCAGGTTGCATTTATTCAAATGATCTTCTTTACTGAAGCCAAATACCTCTGTCCCCAATTTTTGTGCCAACTTGTAAATGTAAATTACAGAATATGTTTGAGATTTCACAAATATATGGTAATCAATGAATATGATCCTGAAAGAGTACTTATTTAGTACAACTAAATGCTGTAGCTGACAACTCCCTTTTAGTCTGTGCAGCGATGTACATTCACTATGGAGCAGTCGTTCTTCAAGTTTACAATTGACAAGTTATGTCTTCCATGTATTGTTTTTCTAATCTTCAAATCATGGTGAAGATTACATTACTGCAGATATATTAAGTACACGTTATGCAATACAAGTACAGTAATATAAAATACAATGAAAGAAGTTACACAATTTTTTTTAAAAAAGATTACTTACAATTTTAATTTAACATTTTAACCGATTGCAAAAAATGCAGGATTTTCTTTCATATAAAGATATATTATGTGCAAACATACATGATTCAAAACACCTGATATTATGGAATAATGTCTCAGTTAAAAGATACATCTAGGGCTGAGCAACCCCAAAAGCAGGGTAGACATGATTCCTATATTTTTTTTCTCTAAATTTTAATTAAAGCAGCAATCCCACATAACTTGCTTTTTAAATAAAAAAAAGGCTAAATATCGTTTACGAATGCATAATTTATCTTAGCTGTCCTTCTTAAGTCGGTATTGCCTTTTTCAAAATGTTTTGGGAGAGAAGACAAGTATGGCTGCAAGCCGCACACACAGGCTTACAGCTCTCAGCATGTCATGTGATGGCAGAAATTAAAGAAGGAGGGGGGAGTGTTTTGCAGTGCACAGAGCAGATTGAGCTCAGAGGAGCTCACTACAACATTTGCCATGTAACTGTGGATGCCATGTTAGTTACATGACACTGCAAATCCTGCAGAATTATAAGTCATTAATAGCAGCCTGAAGAAGGAAATAGTAATTAACATAACAAGCACACCTCAATTTTTTCATGTCTTGCTGCTTTATGACCGTGCTTAGTTAACTACCTTAGCTATTACAGAAAATATACACTATATACACTATATATATATATATATCTTCACACATATACATACACACGTACATGTAGCAACATACATCGACTGTACAGCCAAGAAAATTTTTGTGACTTACTTTCTAGATGGGTGGAACACAGACGACCCAGCGGGTGCATTCAAATAAAAGGGAAAGGAAAGAAAGCATGGTTAGTTAGCATTATTTACTATATCACTCTCATATTTTTATAGCTCAACTCATTTACATTGAAACTAGGTAAAATAAAAAACAAAACAAAACATATTTTCTTGGCTATTGGGAATATTTCATTTCTCCAGTATGCTTCCATAATGGGGCAGCACGGTGGCTAAGTGGTTAGCACTTCTGCCTCACAGCACTGGGGTCATGAGTTCAATTCCCGACCATGGCCTTGTCTGTGTGGAGTTTGTATGTTGTTTTCCCCGTGTTTGCGTGGGTTTCCTCCGGGTGCTCCGGTTTCCTCCCACACTCCAAAAACATACTGGTAGGTTAACTGGCTGTTATCAAAATTGACCCTAGTCTCTTTGTGTGTGTGTGTGTGTGTGTGTGTGTGTGTGTGTTAGGGAATTTAGACTGTAAGCTCCAATGGGGCAGGGACTGATGTAAATGAGTTCTCTGTACAGCGCTCTGGAATCAGTGGCGCTATATAAATAAATGGTGATGATAATGTGTTCGGCTAATCTGTCTGTGGGGTTGAACCTCTAAGTGCCTGGTCATTTTTTGCATTTCTAACATATTCCATATAACTGCCACCTCTTAGATTTCCACAATTACAATGATCTATCCATTAACGCATGCTTCTGGCTTCAAAGGGGCCGGTTTGTGTTGTCCGACGATGTTTGTAAAATTGTGGTCAGAAGTTGACCAGAGGGGGCCCTGTCAGCTTGTGGGAGTGGTCTTCTTCCCACCTCAATTTATCAACATGCACAATAAATGATCATATTAATTTCAATAGGATCATTACTCGGCATCGTGTAATTTTTATTCCATACACGCTGCAAAAGTTGGACCAGTTACCAAAACACACTAACTGGAGGAAGTAATGAGTGATATTTAGCTTGTTAAAGTACTCACTATTTTTACGTTTCTCACCAAAGCTAAAATGTGCCTTTTGTGCACGTCAGAGTGTCCATTTGGAAGATCTGGCAGTATGTGTCAAATGACTGATTGTAAAAGTGTTCTACAACAGAATAAACACCATTGTGTCTGGTAAATGTAATGGAGACTGTTAATATGAGGCGTTGTGGGATGGTGGGGCTTATGTAACCTTGCAATTAGTTTGAAAAAGGCTTGTCACTACCACTACAGGAATCATGGAACCTGCCAAACTGTTGTATCGATGAGGCGCAGGTAAGTAATACTTTATATTTTATTCTCTTCTACTTACTATTACCAAAGTAAATTATTAGTTTGTGTGGACTAAGTTATTGTTTTCATCTTTGCAAAGTATTCTGAACCTATTCTGCTGATTGCCTGTGGACAGTTTACCTGCTTGTACAACGATTAATGAAGATAGGCCTAGTGAATAATATTAAAAACCAAAATAACATTCTAATCAGTAAGTTCTGAGTCACAGAATATATACAAGATAATGCACCTCCTTACTGTAAAATATATCAGAAATACTGTGAAGCACCATGACCATATTCACAGCAGTTCAAGTAACTCCTTGGTGACTTCTTATACACATCATTTATAGATGTGTGATATTCCGTGTAACCATTTCAGCGTTCATTAAGAAAACTTGTGCGGTATATCAGAACTCATCGTTTATACAGTTATTATTTACAGGAGTTCAAACATATATTACCCTTACTTGTGTATTACAAAGTTACTCTGTAGAGGAACTTATAGATAAGTTTTATAAAACAAATTGCACAGTAATATAAGCTACATCTGAAATAAAACTGCAATGTTATATTATATTTAACTGACACAAATGACCCAGTCATTGACAGGAGTGAAATTGATATTTAAAAAAGTAAAAATAACAATGTGCGGAACTGTATGAATAGGTATGTGTATGTGTGCAAGCATTTGTTTCCTATTACATGAGTGTGCATGAACATGTGTGTGCTCGTGTACAGGTGTATGTTTTTTTTCAATTTTTTTTATAAATAATAATAATAGAGCATATAAGCACGAAAGTGTGTATTAGTGTCTATGAAACACACAAACCTAGAGTGGGTATTAAAAGTATTCACTCCATTTTCTTACATAATGAAATATAATACAGTAGATTAGTTGGCTGCTATCAAATTGACCCTAGTCTCTCTGTCTGTGTGTGTGTATATTAGGGAATTAGACTGTAAGCTCCAATGGGACAGGGACTGATGTGAATGAGTTCTCTGTACAGCACTGTGGAATTAGTGGCGCTATATAAATAAATGGTGATGATAAATGTGTTTATTTGGGAATTTGTACAATTTTAAAACACAAAATCTTCTGTGATGCAAAATGCAAAAAAACATTAGTTTTATCTATTACAAATAAAAAAGAAAATAGTTTGATTACATAGGCATGCACCCCCTTGTATTCATACTTGGTAGAAGACAGCTTTAGTTGCATTCACAGATGTAAGATTATTTGGCTAAGTCTCCACTAGTTTTAAACATCTGGACACTGTAGTGTTACCATTTGCTCTTTGCACTATTCTTTGAGCAATGTTCAGGACAGTTTACAGGCAGAGCTGGGGTTAGAGGAGTTATAACCTGCAGCAAGTTTCTACCACTGTACACAGCCTACTCAAACTTACATTTATTCTCCTTCTACATTCAATAGCCCTCTAACCCCTGACTGGATCACATAGCCCCACTAAGCCCTTTTCTCATTGCTACCTGGCTGGACCAATATGCATTATGTGGCATTATCACATATCATACGCCTATTTCCCTACAGATTGTAAGCTTCTGAGCAGAACCCTCTTATATCTGTCTATAATATCCAGTTTTGTTTTATCCCAAAATGTAAGGCGCTACCAAGTATGCTGGCACTATGTAAAGCACTGTTAATAATAACAACAACAACAGTAATAATAATAATAATAGTAATAGTAATAATATATTTGGAGGTGGATGTAAAGTGTGTACTGTGCTTGGGTTTAGAAATTGCAGAAAGTGTAATTTCATCCATGGATATTCTGATTGAATAACTTTGTTTTACTGTATAGGTGTATAGATTTCACATTTAAATTATTTTATTTTAACTATTAAAGAGTAGGCATGTTATGTGCGTATTGTCGCTAACCAATAACGATTGTCGAACCTCGATTTGTGTTTCCAACGCACAAAGATTTATTCGCAATAAGTAGAATAATATGCTGAAGCGAAGTAATAATAAATACAGCCGTTACTTATCGCAGGCGCTCTGGATCCAGTGTGCAGTCATTCAATCCTGAAGTCTGGGGACAAGATGTCTGAACACTAGATGTGAAGCTGCTGCTTATATACACACAGAAATACAGTAATACAATGAAGATGGTATAGCTTGCATCTATTGGTCCAGGTCTCAGGAAAATCCAAGGGGTTGTCAATCATTGGCTAGTTCATCCTAAGGAATCCAAAGGAGGGGGTCATCCCTCCAGGGGGTATGCTCGGCTCTTCCCGCCAAGATTCCCTAGTCTTAAGTAGTTCATAATTCCCTATCATTCATAACTTGTGTATGCACTCTGCGATTCCTTCGCAGAGTGAACCAATAAGTGAGAAATGTAGAGAGGTTTATTATGATAACACATATGATATGATTCCTTCAACCTGTTCCGTATATTTCACTAATATGCATGTAACTTTAATATTACACATAACTACTACTATATTTCAACATAACAATGTGTTGCAACTACCATTAATGTATACTATTTTATTAGTATGCGTGTCTGTGCGAATGTATGGTAAAAGACCGATTACTGTTGCTGCCACGTGTAGTGGATGTGTACGCCCTTTCACGCCGTAGCGTGCCCTTGTATGCTGTAGCGTACCGTACGCATCTTTTCAGACAAAGACAACCAAGTTTGCTCGACTTTAATTGAAATGACTTTATCCAATTTGCTGACTTCGACAGCATGTTAATAGACACGTCCTCAATAATGCTAGTGAACAAGACGTAACCATATCTATGTAAACAATATATTAGTTATATATTAACTAAGGTTTCAGAAAACACAATGGTCTATAAAAGGCAACATGGTAAGAAATACAGAAAGAAAGTGAGCATTAGGACCTTTATGAAATATTAATTCCCTGTGACAAAGGGAAAAAATGGTCACTGGTCTATTATCCCCTATATGTTAGATCACAGGTGCTGTAGACCTATCAAAATAACTCAATACACACCAATTACTTGGAGCCACTGGAGCAAAGCTGCCCCTGAGCTGGACTCTCTCATATGTAGGAGTAATAGGATATATGTCATATTGAAAAAAACACATTTGATTTCTCTTTACTTTGTCACGCAACATGCTGTAAAGCATTAAATGGGTAAAGGAGCAATCACACATGGAGAATCTGAATAACACAGTCCAAAAATGAAATGCACAGAGATGGAAGCATAGCATTTGATGGCAGAAAAGAACACACCAGTCCATCTAGTCTGCTCTTTTTATGTGTTTTATGTTTTTATTTTCGGATGGGATTACAGGGGGTCATATTTCTTTACTGTTTTCAATGATTTAACAATAGCAAAATGTTTGTCCCATGCATTCTTGTGTTCTTCCACTGCATAAGTTCCCAACAATATTCCATGGATCTATCACCTTTTCTGTAATAAGGTGTAACCTATCCTCTCTTCTATGTTAATGTGTGTCCCGTGTACTAGAAATGCTCTGATCTTGTAAATACTGCCTCTTGAACTCTACGAATACTCTTTTCTTATATTTGTATGTTTATGTCTAATGAACACAAGTTAATGTCCATCTGTCTATATTCACAGTCTAAATATCTTGTGTAAAATTCTAACAGCAGTTATTTCTGTATTATGTATATAGAATATATTTTAGACGTTATAGATTCCTTTTAGTATTTGCTGTCAATTAAAGCTATTAGTCTATGGCCAGCAAATGCAAAAGTGACAGGCCGGTACTGCTAACATAATGGGATAAGAGGATAGAATATCATAATAATAAATATATACAATGAACATATAGCCACAACTGAAGCACCATATAAACTTATTAAAAACCAATGACATTACTGATGCACAAGTTCACTGAAACGTATTAAAATATTTGTTCAACTTGCATAATAGATGCCTCTAATATGTATTTTAGTAATATCACTGGTTCAATGGGAATTGATAGACTGAATTTAAATATCGCATGGACAAACATCGGCATATTATAAAACTTTATACAATTCGGGTTTCTCTACCAGTGTGACAAAGTGGCAACGGACAGCCTAGTAAGTGACTAATATTTTACCACCCCAATATCTGAGTATATGAGTTTTTTGTGTTAGAATTTTGCATATTGTAGAATTATGAATATATTAACTACTTCAACACTAGATAAATAGTATGAATGCGTTTGGAGAGAGATTCAGCCTGAAAGCCAAGTCCACTTTTAGAAGAAAAATAAAATTAAAAAATAAAGATAATTATTTTACAAAAAGATTAGAACCTATGGGTCATTTCTCGAAAATAACAATATTTTACCTAGCATAAATTGTTGATTAGAAACACAATATAATAGACGGACTATCTTCTACTCTCTCTTCCCTACTTACAAATGGTTTACATTAAGACAGAATATAAGTAAACATCCCCAACTCCCCATTTGGAGGAGGATGAAGTGTGTGTGTGTTAGGAGGTGTGCTCCCATGAAAACCATTTATTAGCAGTAAAGTGAGAGCACCTGTTACATAGTAACTATAATTCAGGTAGGCTTCCCTTTATATAAAATACACAAGCTGACCACACTCCTGACGACTGCCAAGGAACAATTGCAGCTAGATTTGTTGGACAGAGCAGCCAGATAACATGGGGCCCTGTAGTGTGATCAGCGAATGAATGCAAACACAGGTCAATAATAATTGTCAACTGCTATCCAGATTTTTGAATATGCTGATCATTTTGTGGCCCCAAATTCAGCTATTTCAGGCAAATTTGCCGATACTGGCATATGTGGCTAGGATCAGGGTCTAAACTATTTCTAAAAGTGGTGTAAACCTTTAGTGTAAAATCATGGAGCACATTTTGGACTCTATTCACCACTCAAAAGATTAGCTCCTTATAATGCTAGCAGATAACCTAATGTTTGTTGACAATGGCAGATGAAAAACACTGCTTTGGGACTGCCCCTGCATCAAACATTCCTTGATGAAATTTGTTAAGTGATTTTCTAGTCAAGAGATTCCCGGTGATCCACATCTACTCCCTCTCTCTATGGGTTACATGTAGTCAATTTAATGTATTGCACACTCCTCTAATGGGTATGCTGCCAAGTGTGAGCAGAAGTCCACAATAGAGACCTTCACAAAATGGTGGAGAACAGGGGAGAATTTCTCGGGGGGAAGGGGGGGGGGGAGGGGGGAATGCCCGGAATACAGTATTTTCTTACTATGTCTTGTGAGCCTTTACATTTAAGGCTGATACTTGCAAGTGAACATGTTTCCCTACAGACATTCAATTTCGGAATGTACTTGTCTTACTACAAAGTTTGATATTTTTTTTTATATTTCTATTAAAAAGAAGCCTAATGCCAGGCACAACCCAGCATAGAGACAAATTAAAACAATATATAAGCTCAACAAAGTACACGATTAAAAGTGATGCAGCTAAAACAGAATTTGTACAAGTAAATACATGGCAAAAACACCTCGAGTTATACAACTAAACAATATAATGCCACCTAAACAATGCAGTGGAAACAATTTGCTCCTGTCAAAGTTCATTACATTGTTAGGTATAATATGACGGATATCACTACAGTGTGCTAGTGTGTTTGTAGGTATCTTCATGGAATTGGCTTTGTATGCAGAATACTTAACTCTATGATACAAGTTTGTTTTTGTTTTTTTATCACAAATGTTACCACAACATTTTAATTTTCTAGTCCATATTCATTACTGTCTGGGGCTTCCTGATTATTTATATAATTACTTAATAAAAATGGTATAGACTTTTGCACACTCTCAAAATCATGCCCCTTAGTGCATCATAAATATTATGAACCATTTATAGACAGAGTGGTTCCCTACACAGTGGTGGTTTTGGGCACCTTGTATATCTATCATTGCTGATATAGGCCTGACATGTACAGTATCCCTGCTCTACGCTGCCAGTTCTACTAACTGTAAACTCTTTAAATACATCTTTAGAGAACATCCTGAAAGACAGTGTGGTGGCTTGCACTATTTTGAGGGGGGTTACTTTTGTTTATCACATGGCTATCATGATCTGCTTTTACTAAAATTTTAAGTGTTTTTATCTTCCTTTTATGTTTCATGTGTGCTCACAGCAGAAACACTTGGCCTATCAATGTTTATGTTTCTTTCTGGGTGTTTCTACCATTGTGTTAATACATTTAGAGACAAATTCAATTGTGGTTATATGTGCATTACCATAAATTGCGGTAATTAAAACTTCACTCTTGTGCTTGCACCTATGGAGGTGTGAGCAAAAAATCAAAGCTCTTTACTAAAGCATCATTCAGTAATACACTGCGTAATACTACTGCGGGACTTTGGCCGTAAATGAATCTCCATCTTAGTGTTTTATTTTATAACTTTATAAGAAAATAACTGCATTCATTTAAAATTTAGGTTGAAAATGTAATTATAGCCAATGATCTAAAACTTTTATTTTCATATGGAGTGCAGACTGAATGTGTATTTATGATATCTATATATCTCTCTTAGACAGACAGACACATATATTTATAGGATACACATATATACATATACAAACACACACACGTAATCACTAGTTTTGTTTTTGTATTTGCTAAGCATTATTTCTTCTTTAAATACGTTTAGTGTGTTAGGCCTTTCTGCATCAATTCATCATTACACAGGATATGAAGTCAAAGCCGTAGTTCACAGCTGCATGCTGGTATTTATCGGAAAGCACCATAGAGCCACGGGGAACTACTGCAGTGTTCTGTACAGCTTGGATCCCTCATGGTTATGCATGTTGTTGTTCAGTCACGCTCGTCAACCAGCCACCATTAATAAAGCAATATGCTAATTTCCTAGGAGGACATGTAACATGAGCAGACAAGAGCAAGCCACATGTGCACTTGTAAAAACATTTTCCTAATGTGCTGCACATCGTCTTGAACAGCGCAATGACCTGATGTCCATGGCAGCCACCCAAATTTTGGGTTCGGATAATATTTTGCTCACTGTGGTATCACAGAAGATAGGCTCAACCTGCTTTGGTATGGTCACAAATCAAGACTCTTAAAACATGAAACATAGAAGATGAATACAACGCAATGTACACACCTGGTTTCTTTTAACCCTTCTTTCTGGATGACTTCCAAAATCTGTTTTGCAGTCATGGGTGAATTGGGATGTTTTTCTAAAGCCTGTAGGGTAAAAAGAAATGATGGTAAATTGATGTAATTATTTTAACACAAGCTGTAAAGCGTTCAAATACAGGTGTGGGATCTCTTATCCAGAAACCCATTATGCAGAAAGATAAACATAATATCATATACACAGTCAGAGCCATCAACTAGGGTGTCCTGCAGTCACTGTGAGGAGCACTACGAAACATTTTGATGACAGTAGCATGATCAAGGCAACAAAGGGAAGGACCCTTAATAGTAGATCACATAGCTGTAATTAATGGTTATCAAACTTTATTTTAGGTGCAAGTATGAATATGGAGAAACCATTTTGAGATAATATATTAAAAACTCAACCATAATAAAAATGTATCCAGGAAAGAGATGGGACAATAAATGGGGAAGACAGATAGCAAAACATTTTAAAGTCAAGAAAAAACATATCATATACTGTACTTGTTCCTAAACTACATACCCTCAAGACACCCCATAATCAGCAAACCGAGCATCAGGGGAGATGCAGTTTAGCAACAAAATTTGCAGGATTTTATAACGCTAAGAAAGACAATTTAATGAGCATTAACCAAACCAAAAAACAATATATCCTCTTGGAAATAAAGGAGGTAAAGCATAGCAACACATTTGTATTGACTCTATAAAGAAAATGTTCCAGAGAAGAAAACAAACCACATATTGGTGTTACTCTTAGAAAGTACAAGAATAGAAAAGGGCAGTAAGGACAATGCGACTTAACGAGTGATTGGCACATAATACAGCTGTTTCCAACACTCCAGCAAGACAAGTTTCAAATGCCATCAACTTTGAAGAGAAAGAAGAATGTGTCTTTGGGGAAAAAGCTGCTGTAGGCATTTATAACTTCTAATTCCTCCAAGTTTCAGAACTGCTGCAGCGAGCTCTGTGTGCTGCTGTGTACTGAGGGCTGCATTAAAACATGAAAATCTTCCCCCTGTCATTTGTTCTGTATTGCACAGCCCAGATAATCATAATTTCTTCAAGCTTGATCATAGTGCTGCATATTAACTTCTCTATGACATATATGTGAGGCAGCGGTATCATATACCCTCAAGCAGACAAACTTTGGTATTATGTGCTTAGCTCCTTGTAAAGATCTACATTTGCCAGAAGGAGAAGTGGAGCGTGGACTTCCCAAGAGTTTCAAAAACAAAATACTTTAACTCGCTTTAACTGAACAAGAGCTGGTGAAGAGCAACTTTTATGCAGATGATGACTAGCAGTCACACTTCTATAACCTTATTACAATCAAAATGCTTATTCAAGACAGGGTCAGGCTGAAATATTGGGCTTTCCAAAAACAGACATGTTTCTTAAACGGATTTGATGCTCCACCCTCACCTTTCCATCAGAGAAATACATGAGTAGTCGGTGCACTATTTGCTATTTAACATACATTAGAAAAAAGGGATATATTTTACAAAAGTCATGCCACACACACACTAACTACTGAAAAATAATATTACAGATTAATTGACAAAAACTCAAGCAAGAGAAAACATAAATAAATAAAAATCCCCCTTTCTACATAATGCCCATGGTGATGAAAGGAGAGATGCCACTGGTCTAGCTAATAAAGCAAAATGGAAAATGACAATACGTGGAGCAACAACATTACAAAACACGCTAATAAAATAAACCTAACACATGAAATAAATGTCCTACTTGTTTTCAGCATATCTCAAACAAATTCAGTGATTCTCAGATTAAATAGTCAATGTCATATATTGATATGTTATACACACACAGATATCTATATATTCATGTCACTGAGAAATTCTTATTCTGGTGGGTGAGTCATTCACAGACGACCTATATCTTGTAAGGTGTTTGTGTTGCTGAAGGTAAAGATGAAGGATAAGATTGTTTGACAAAACAGATTTTACATATGGGAAATTGCAATTATTACTTATGCTTACGATTTTTCAATATCAAAAATAATAAATATACCAAAAGCAAAACGAGCTATAGAAGAATACAAATGTGTATGTGAAAGGAGGTTTTGTTGGTTACTGAATATACAAATGAACACTAAGTTTACTTTGTCTTTGGAATGGTGAAATGCACAGAGAAGTACAGCTCTTTTGAAAGGAGTAGAGCAAAAAGGTCATATTTTATGTATTATTCTACAGGACAGATGTTGGGAGTGAGTATTCAGTTTTCCCATCTAATAAAATAAAGCATGGAATGATTGTCAATGGTATCCCCTGGAATTAACAAATCAAGACATAAATGCCTTTACCCTTAGTATTGCTTCACTAGAAATAGCTATCCCCTGTGACAGTGTCCTAAAGACATACAACTGAGCCTTCCAAACTAATACCCAAAACACGCAGCTCTCTCCATTCCCAAGCTATGCCGTCACTGGCATATCCAGGTCAAATTTATCCCTGCTTTATTAAATGTTCTGATTATCTTCTAGTAAAATGTACATCCATTTACTTGCCACCAATATTCTGAATTTATTGTTTTAACACATTCTTAAAGAACAATATATATTATGCATTTAACTTGCCATCTCTGAAACATAAGCTAAAATTACATTTTGCTACCAATTGTACATACTGAGTGGATCATAGTCATTGTGTTCAAAACACATTCTGCAAACAAATGTCTGCAATGAAACCTATTCTGAAGTCCAATAAAATTGTTCTCAAAGAACAAAATGCTAAAAGATCAAAACGCATAAAAAATAGCATGGTTTCCTTTCCCAAGCGCAGTAGGGGGAGCAATGTTGTTATCTGTCAATCTTAATAACCCTGCTTACATATTAAAATTTAAACCTGAGCAATCATCATTTATTTATATAGCGCCACTAATTCCGCAGCGCTGTACAGAGAACTCACATCAGCCCCTGCCCCATTGGGGCTTACAGTCTACATTCCCTAACACATACACACACAGACACACATAGAGACAGAGACTAGATTCAATTTGAGAGCAGCCAATTAACCTACTAGTATGTTTTTGGATTGTGGGAGGAAACTGGAGCACCCGGAGGAAACCCACGGCAACACAGGGAGGACATACAAACTCCACACAGATAAGTCCATGATTGGGAATCAAACTCATGACCCCAGTGCTGTGAGGCAGAAGTGCTAACCACTAAGCCACCGTGCTGCCCACGAGCAATGTTTTTGAAATATAGTAGGTTCTTGTGTTAGGTGTACTATCTGTAGATCATACATTTTGCACCCTGCATCATCTCATATTACCACACCTTCAACACTAACATATCACAACTGTTATACAGAACATGACCAGGATGTTAAGCAACTGCCAGTGACCACTAGTTTAGCCAAACTCCAACAACCATCCTTATCCCTAATGTCTGATGAGCAGACGATCAGTCTGCTCACCGATTTCAAAGCAATTAGTACTTCACTCCAGAGCTGGATAATAAAAAAAACAAAACAGTAAATTACTAGCAAAAAAAAACAAAAACAAAAAAAAACTCACATGTAAAATGAACATACTGCATACTGCAGAGCTGTATGCATGCTTCTGCATCAGCAGATGTATGTGAATCTACCTGGTAAGCAAGAGAAAAATATGTATTGCTAAGGATAGAGTACTTGGTTATCTCTGCCCACCAAATCTACAAAAATGACAATTTAATTCCACCCAAAAAAAAAAAAAAGAGGCAGAAATGAATGGTTGGGCTGCTCCGGTTTTGTTGGATCTACAAGAGTTCTGAATGGTACATTGTCCAGGCTCACATCACTGAAGAAAACCACTGAAAGAAAATTATACATTTTCACATCAGAAAATGTATTTTTAAGTGTGATTCCTGGTGTGTTGTGTATATAGTATATTTTATTGTGATAATCCAATTGTGAAGCCAGCAATATCACCAAAGATTGGGAGAAGCGTGTCAGAAGTTTTGGAGGTGAGCACAGGAGAAGGTATTGAGAGGAGTCAGAGGGGAAGTGGAATGGTTGGGTAGGTATGTATCTCGAGACAAGGTCAGGGGAGAAATGTCAGAAAGGGCTTTGTAAGCGAGGGCAAGGAGCCTGAACAACATACTGAAACAGAGAGCAAATGTAGGGATTTACACAATGCAGCAGCAGACGAGGAGCGACGGGAGAGGAAGCTAAGCCTAGCATTCTGTATGGATTGAAGGTCAGAAAAGTGAGAGACAGAAAGACCAGTGAGAAGGATGTTGCAATAGTCTAGAGTTAGACGATAAATGATAAGTGAATGGACCAGGATTTTGGTTGCTTCCTGAGAGAGGAAAGGACAGATTTTCGTGATGTAATGGAGAAGGAATTTGCAGGATTTGGTGAGGGACTGGATATGAGGAGTAAAGCTGAGGGCAGAGTTAAGGGTGACTCCAAGGCAGGAGGCTTGGGTAACAGCAGAGAGAGTTATGCTGTCAACCAAAAGGGAGATATTGGGAGGGATAGTAACACTGACAGGAGGAAAGACGATGAGCTTGGATTTGGAGATCTTGAGTCTGAGGAAGTTACAGCTGAGAGACAGCTAGATACTTGGCTTAGCAAGGCAGGAGAGAGGTCAGAGGAGAAAATATAGATTTGCCTGTCACCGGCATAGAGGTGGTATTGGAGGCCAAATGATTGAATAAGTTCACCAAGAGAGGTGGTGTAGAGAGAGAAGAGTAGAGAGCTAAGGACAGAGCCTCGGGGGACACCAAAAAAAAAAAAAAGAGGGGGGTTAGAAGCAGAGACGCTAAAAGAGCGGCCAGAGAGGTAGGAGGAAAAACCAAGAGAGAGCTGTTTTGCGAAGACCTATGGAGTGAAGAGTAGTGAGGAAAAGAGAATGATCGACAGTGTCAAAAGACACAGAGAGGTTGAGGAGTACGAGAAGGGAGAAGTGACCTTTGGACTTAGCTGGGAGTTAGTCGTTTGTCCCTGTAAAAAGGACAGTTTCAGTTGAGTGAAGGAGATGGAAGCCAGTTTGGAGAGGGTTGAGAAGAGAATGGGAAGAGAGAAAGTGGATCAGACGATTGAATACAAATAGTTTGAGAATTTTAGAAGCAAATGGAAGCAGAGATATGGGGTGATAGTTGGAGAGAGAGAAATGGGTCAAGAGAGGGTTTCATGAGAATAGGGAAGATGAGAGCAAGCTTGACGGCCGAGGGGAAGATACCAGTGGAGAGAGAGAGAGAGAGGGATTAAAGAGGTGAGCGAAGTGACGACAGGCATTGGGAGAGGGGGAGCTGAAGAACTTGGAGGGGGTGGGTCAAGTGGACAGGTTGTAGAAGAAGAGGATTGTGAGGATCTCAGACACAGTTACAGAAGAGTAGGAGCCAAGGGTGGCAGAGTGAGTTAAAGAGAGGACAGGTGGGGGGGAGGAGATTCTGGTAAGAACAGATGCAATTGTGGATAAAGTAAACTTTGTCTTTGAAGTAGGTGGCCAAGTCAAGAGCGGAGATGGACAAGTGGGGGAGGGGGGGACACATTCCCTCCCTGAGACCCACTCGAATAGCTCTATTAAGCTAAGCAGTGGGATTCCTGGTGGCAGTCGACCAAATAGACATATGCGTCCTGTCATCTCCTGATAAGTAACATGGGGACTCGATCCATTTATTCAGTCCACTCATTACATCATTGTCTAATTTGGTCTAATGTGTGTCCCTAAATTGTCAATTGACGACATAATTTATTAAGCTGGCTGAATGGATGACTGGGTATCACTCAGGGGACTTAACTGCTGAGCAAAATGGGTTTTTTTTCATTTTTTTAAAATAATTTATTTACTGAAGAAATTAAGTAGGCAAAACAAACAATAAACTGGTAGAGTTTGAGAAAGGTACAGCAATCTTACGTTCTATGAGCCTGCACAGTCACAATATAAGGTTTCTCCAGAATAGCAAGTCTGATTTCATTTTTGTTATTAAATGGTGGACGTTCTCTTAACAAATGTTAATATGAAAAAGTATTAAGCAATCCCAGATACTTTATCCTCCATTTCTGCCAATTTACATTATTGGTGGATTGGATTTCTGCTTTAATTCATGATGGAACATGCAAAAGCATGGTCTTCAATTTGGACAAGTTAATTTGATACTGTGACAGTGCACCATAATTATTTATCAGGCTGTACAATGCAGGAATGGAGGTGTGTGTTTGGGTAAGACAGGAGAACACCATCTGCAAACAGAGATTTTTTTTAACTGGCGTCCTCTCCCTCCACTCCATGGATGGCTGCGGAGCTCAAATTAGTGTTGTTAGCGGTTCTATTACCAGAGTGAGGATCAGGGACGACAGTCGGCAGCGTAGTCTGATTCCATTAAAAACGGAAAATAGATCTGACGGGTTGAGATTAACTATTACTTTGGCTATAGAGTTTGTGTACAGCGCTTGAATACCTATAAGAAACTCACCTGAAATTCCGAAGGTCTTAAATGTTTGGAAAATGAACTTGAGGACACTATATTTTGGGGGGTTTTCAGCAACTAGAGACATAATTATCGCTGGAGATTTCCATCTATTTATAATTTGTATAAAGTCAATTGCCCTTCTTCTACTGTTCCTAGCCCATTAGCCTCCTATACAAATCCCAATTGAGCATAATAGATTATAGCTGGGAGTATTCTGTTAATTCCACTTTCTAGAATTTTAGCTCATAGACATAGGCCATTTTAAAGGGAGATAGGCCTTCCCCTTCTTTACTACTATTCTCGCCTCTAACATAAATTTAGAGACAGGGGTTCCCTGAAGGGCAGCGTTATACAGAGATGGGGAACCAGAATTGCAAATAATCTTTTTCAGTATGCAGCAGAAAATCCATCTCTGCTGGGAGATTTTGCAGCTTTTTGACCTTTTATCTTTTTGGGGATTTCTTCTATAGATATTTCCTCATAAAAGGTGGCCAGCTACTGAAGCGGACAGCCTAGGAAGACCTATTTTAGAAAGGAAGTTAATTATAGTCTCCAATGATGGAGTTGCCCCCAAATGGAGATTTATTTATGTTCTAAGTTAAACAGTTTAGAATAATACGAGTGAAGCAAAACAATTTTATTTTTGTATCAGGCCACAGTGATTATAAATCAACAATACATAGTGAAAAGCTTCACATTTTACTTTTGTAGAACTTATTTCAGGACATTGCCCCATTTTTTTTTATAAGGCAGAACAGTAATAAATAAATAAAAAATTTTTTTAACTATATATATATATATATATATACACACATACATAGTTTTAAAATCTGGAACTATTGCTTAATTGGTTCCATTGAATTAATTGTATCTATATGTATATACATATGTATAAACTAATAAAAAATATATACATTTTACCACTGCTATATTTAAGTGTGTGTTTCTTTATTAAGGATTTGTTCAGGATGATATCTTGGAAGACACAGGGAATTATAGTTGAAGTGCAAAATCCTCACCAGTTTGTCATATTGGTATTGCAGGACTACAGTGTGTGGGACTTAGCCACCACTCCAATCATATTGATGTTCCTCTTTTTACTATGATCATATGTAGAATGTTTTACTTTCAGGAAAATTATCCAGGCATTTTGCTTGGTGTATGAAGGTCAGGGGTTTGGAAGATAAACGGATACAATATTTTTACATTTGTGTTGCTCCATAACTGTCTGTTATAAACTAGTCATTCAAGTGTCATGGAGCAAAAGTGAATGAGACATCAAAGTCAGTTCAGAGCACAAGCTAATTTACCAATCTAAATGAAGGTTCTGACCGGTACACATAATAAATCTTACACATTTTTTTTTTTATGTAACAGACTAATCTATTCTAACTAACGAAACACAGGCTTAAGATACCCCCACAGTAACAAACCAATATATATCTACATTTTTTAAAATAGTCAACTAACCATACTGTATAAATCCCTATAAACTATATGTTATGGAACAAAACAAACAAAAACGTTAACATTTAATGAACCAACACTAAACAGTATATTTCTTACTTGTCTATCACCTAAACTAACTGACCAAATCAACTAAAATACTACCTATTCAGGATAGAATGGGTTAATTTGGGAACAGGGTATTTTCATTCAAAAAAAATAAAAATGAAGAAAACAATTTTTGCTTTGCTTCATGCGGTAAAGGACACTCTACGGTCTCAGGCAGCTAAAATGGTTGTGAGGGTAGAGAGGGGAGTGTGAGAATGCTAGTAAAAGTCTGTTGCCGTAAACAAACTTTTACTGTGATCATTGTAATTCATTATAATGCCAATTGGTTCCCGGGTCTTGCTCTGTGACCTGTCTGTGATAGTCGCATAAAATCGCAGTCTTGCCTGCCCACATATGCCAGGGATTAAGAATACACATTATCGCAATTTACTAGTTGTTAAAAGAATTTATTTACTTTACAAATACCATTCACCTAGTACAATTTCTGTTCTAAATATTCTCGGACATCTTTTACACCGGCATATAATTGATAACGTACCCTAAGCGCAGGCAACACCCCATGTTTTGCAATACCAAAGTGGTGATATTACTAGGCATTGTATACCGAAGAATTATTTACATCAATTCATACACACTCTATATAAATACATGCGTGTGACACTACATAAATATAAATAAATCAGTGTGAACAGTAAGCAGTAATGTCACTACTTTACTATTCATTGTGGACTTTTCAGCTCAGCTAAGCTACTAGTGAAGGTTATAATAGAGGATATGTGAGATATAGAAAAATACTAGTCCTTTGTCTTGTGTCTGTATATGGTCAGATAATGGTTATGTGACTGCTAATAGCCTTAATGTTTATATTATAGGGTATATCATTATTTTACAAGGAATCGGCAAATTTTATAGTGCTGAACAATTAAAGATTATTCAGGTACATTATTATTATTATTATTATTATTATTATTGTTGTTGTTTATTTGTTAGGCGCCACAAGGTTTCCGCAGCGCCGTACACGGCACAAACAGTAGACTATACAGGGTAAAACAATACAGAACAATAAACACAAAAGTACCAGAACTTCAGAAACTCCAGGCAGGCAAATACTGTAAAGACGGAGCGGAAGAACAGGTGTGGAGACAGGAGCTTACATCCTAAGGGACGGTAAACAAAATCAGGCACAAGAGGGAGCCAGTGAAGCAAAGGGGAGAGAAGAGGAGCCAGGGGAGAAACAGAAGAGGTGAGAGGTTAAGTGGATGGTTGGTAGGCCTTAAGGAACAGGTGAGTTTTAAGTGCCCACTTGAAGGAGCACAGATTGGGTGAGAGACAGATGGAGCGAGGAAGGTCGTTCCAGTGAAGGGGGGCAGCTCGGGAGAAGTCTTGTACTCTAGAGTGGGAAGAGGTGATCAGAGTGGAGGAGAGGCGACGGTCATTGGCTGAGCGCAGGGAGCGGGCAGGAGTGTGAATGGAGAGGAGGTTAGAGATATAAGGGGCAGTAGACTGGGAGAGAGCCTTGTAAGTGGTGGTGAGGAGTTTGAAAAGGATTCTGTAGGGGAAGGGGAGCCAGTGTAAGGCAAGACAGAGAGGGGAGGCAGAGGAGGAGCGGCGTGAGAGGAAGATGAGTCTCGCAGCCGCTTTAAGTATAGAGCAGAGTGGGGCGAGGTGGGAGCAGGGGAGGCCAGTAAGGAGGAAGTTGTAGTCGTCGAGGCGGGAAATGATGAGAGCATGGATGACAGTTTTGGTGGCATCTTGAGAGAGGAAGGGACGGATGCGGGCAATGTTACGGAGTTGGAAGCGACAGGCTTGGGCAAGGGATTGAATGTGGGGGGCAAAAGAGAGAGAGGAGTCAAGAGTGACTCCTAGGCAGCGGAGTTGGGTGACAGAGGAGATAGTGGAGTTGTTAACGATTATAGAGAGGTCATGATGGGAAGGGAGTTTGGGTGGGGAAAAGACAATGAGTTCAGTTTTGGAGATGTTAATTTTAAGAAAGCGTGAAAACATCCAGGATGAGATGGCTTAGAGGCAGTCAGTTACACGAGAGAGGATGGAGAAGGAAAGATCAGGAGAAGAGATGTAGAGTTGAATATCATCAGCATATAGGTGATACTGAAGACCGAATGAAGAGATGAGAGCTCCAAGGGAGGAGGTATAAAGCGAAAAGGGCCAAGAACAGAGCCCTGAGGGACTCCAACAGGGAGAGGGGAGGGGGTGGAGGAAGAACCAGACGTGGATACAGAGAAGGAGCGGTTAGCAAGGTATGATGTGAACCAGGCATGGACAGAGCCAGAGAGGCCGAGAGAGAGTAGAGTTTGCAGCAGGAGGGGGTGGTCCACGGTGTCGAAGGCCGCGGAGAGGTCGAGGAGGATGAGTATGGAGTAGTGACCCTTGGATTTGGCTGATAGGAGATCATTAGTAACTTTAGCCAGGGCTGTTTCGGTGGAGTGGAGGGGGCGGTAGCCGGATTGGAGAGGGTCAAGGAGGGAGTTGTAAGAGAGGTGTTTGGTGAGGCGGCTGCAGACAATCCGCTCAAGTAATTTGGAGGCATATGGGAGAAGAGAGATAGGGCGGTAGTTAGCAAGAGAGGTGGGGTCAAGATTGGGTTTCTTGAGGATAGGGGAGATAAGAGCGTGTTTGAATGAGGATGGGACAACGCCAGAGGAGAGTGATAGGTTGAAGAGGTGAGCGAGGTAGGAGCAGGCAGTGGGAGAGAGAGAGCGAAGAAGGTGGGAGGGGATGGGATCAAGAGGACAGGTAGAGGGTGGAGAGGAAAGAATAAGGGATTGAACTTCTTCACCTGAAGTGGGGATGAAGGAGGACCACAGCTGGTTAATGGCGGGAGGTGAAGTGGAGAGGGGGGCGGGAGAGCAGTGGGAGGAGGAGATGTTCTGTCTGATGGCTTCAATTTTGAAGAGAAAAGGGAGGCGAAGTCAGAAGCAGAGAGGGAAGGTGGGACAGTGGGAGGGGGGGAGAGGAGTGAGTTGAATGTGGCAAAGAGGCAGCGGGGATTAGAGGACTGAGAAGAGATAAGGGACTTAAAGAAGGATTGTTTGTTTAGCGAGGGACAGGGCAGAGCAGAAAGAGGAGAGGATGAATTTGAAGTGAAGGAAGTCAGCCAGGGAGCGAGATTTCCTCCAGAGGCGTTCAGCTGTGCGAGAGCACTTTTGGAGGGAGCGGGTGAGTTTGGAGTGCCAGGGTTGGGGAATAAGGCGACGAAGGCGGATAGAAGAGGCCAGGGCAACGGTGTCCAGGGCAGTAGCGAGAGATAGGTTATAGAGAGAGGACGCCTGATCAGGGCAGGCCAGAGATGGAAGGGGTGATAGGAGAGTATCAAGGGAGGAGGAGAAGGAGATGGGGTCGATGGCGTCAAGGTTGCGCCTGGTGAGGGTGGCTTTAGGCGGGGTGGGAGCAGGGGCAGAGGATAGAGTGAAGGAGAGGAGATGGTGGTCAGAGAGTGGGAAGGGAGAGTTGGAGAAGTCAGAGAGATCACAGAGGTGAGAGATCACAGAGGTACATCAGTTCTTGTCCCTGTGGAGCTCACAATCTAATTTGCACACACACACACACACACACACACACCAGGGCCAACTTAATCAATCACCTATTAGCATACCAGTAGTAAATGTGTTTGGACAGTGAAGGGAAGCCCAGGGGTAACGTACTGTATTGGAGAGCAAAGAATGAGGACCTCTAGTAAAGGATATATCACTAGTGTATTATAAATCTATACACTTGATCTTTAAACAAACATGTAAAAGATGTAACTTGCTAACACTCGGTAGCAGTGTGCTGGTTTGTATAAAATAAAATGTCAGATATGCCAGTTGGCCATTTGTTTAGATAAAGCTCAATTTTCTTTTGACAACATTCCAATGCTAAAAAAAAGTCAGAACAGTGAATTCATGCTTGGAGGGGACCTTTTGCAATGCAAATAATATCACAGCGTCTCAGAAATTAATTATAACACAAGTTTTATTTCTGCTCTAGCCACAGGGCAGCAGATGCTACGTCCTGAATTAAGTATGCAACAAAAAGTGGGAAGAGAAAATATTAAATTAATAGTCACAGGCGGGGAGCAAATTAACTCAACATTTATGCTGCTATTGGAGGAGTGGATGCTCAAGGCAAAGCCAAAAGCTTTACTACTATGTTGCATTAATTATTAAAGACATAAAAGACCTGTAAAATGAGACACTATTGCAATCCGGTTGTATGTATTTAATTTTAAAATGGAATTACTTTTTTTCACATTTTATAAGAAATTGGTGGTCTCTGAGCTAATTTTTAAATGAAGCACCAGCCAATCATTGCACATAGGGTGGTTTGTTTGTATCTTTCTAAAAAAAAACACCAAAAGGTACTTTCTATACATTTGGTGACTACCAGTGCAAAGCAACCACATTGCTTTCTCCTAAACTAAAATAGGTCCTAGAGATTTGTGCCATACGATACATCACATTTTAAATTTAATTTTCACCATTTTTTCTGAATATGAATTCAGAAAAGTGACATTCACATAAACATATCATAATGAGGATTTAGATTTTTGTATATATTAACATGATATAGTACTTGATTGTTAGCTTTGTGGTTCATTGATGAGATATAAAATTACTCCTTATGACACAAATATATATTTAAAATACCACACAGGAAATACTACTACAACTATAATACCAGTTTCTATAATCTTTTTGAAAGGTGAAAAGGTCCATAACAAAAAAACAAAACAAAAAAAAAACAACAAACAAACTGGTGTAATTAAGCTTTCTAAAACATTTTCTGCAAGTAAGATTTTATTGTTCCTCACTGTGCTTGTCCCCATGTCACAGTGTATAAATGCATGTTGTGTTGTTTAAATATCATTTTTAATATGCAATGTCATTATTTTTGTTGATTGCCTCTAAGTTCAAGCCTGGCTCTGTATTATTGCTCAAGTATAAGTTAAGTTAAGGGCTCATCCATTTTTATGCTTTTTATCTTTAACGAATGTGAATTATTAAACATTCTCTGTAAAGTGCAGCATAATATACTGACACAATATGTAGGATAACAACAACAACGATAATAATAATAATAATAATAATAACAAACATCTCCATTAATTTAATGATTTTTTAAAAAGTGTGTATGCATTGGTATAAAAAACAAACTAGTAAATACAAGCTTGTTAAGCAAAAAAAAAAACCACATACTAACATATCTAAAGATATGCAATTAATCATGAAAAATAAATACCTCTTTAGGAGTTATTTAAAACTGTTGGCATCAATTTATTCGCTTCTATTGTCACCTGCTTACATCTACTGCTGGTTATGCTGCTTTTTGTCCATTAGTATCTCGTTTTGATAATTTTCTATTGAGTGAAGTAGTCAGTCATTGTGTAGCACTGCTATAATGTACTCAATGCCTTTAATAAACAGAATTTTGAAAAGAATACAAACATTGAAGATTACTTACTTTAGATGGGAAATCTTCACCTATTAAAGCAGTATTCTTAAGGTAAATTACTCTTATGTTTTCATACATTTATGTACAGTGAGAGCACGGATCTTCACAGCTTACAAATTAAATTTGCAATATGGGTAGTTGAAGGAGGTAATAAAACACCACAGGAGTTCTGAGTGTAAGGATATACTGTACACGGTCATTCTATTTTATACTGCGAGTTGAATTACGTAACGAAATAAACATTGCATTAAAATGAGCTTTTCCTTCCATACCAGAGATGTCATGGGAGGTTCTTATTATGCTGTATTTTTAAATAAATACTGTTTCTTAAAATATAATAGTAATAATGGCTTCTGAAAATGCTGATGAAAAAATGTTTTTTACCCCATTACAGTAAATTATATACTAATCCTGAACAATTTTAATATTAGTAAGGACTGAGCATTACAGGCTACTCCAAACTCTACTTTACATAAAGCTCAGTTAGACATAAACTAATAACGATAGATGACTCATTAAAGAATATCTCTCCTTTTAATATTCTGTTAATAATTTATTCAGCCTGACTTAACATTTTTCAATAGTGAAACCTCCCACGATATACCTCGTGGGGGTTTCACTAGTGAAAACCCCCACAAGGTATATTGTTTATATCTCCTTTAGTTTTCACTTTGCAGATACTGTTACTGCCTAAGCATTGCAACTAACAATTGTATTTTGTCGTGGACAAACTTCTCCTCCCATATTTAGTCAGTGAATTCAAGCTACTTGTGTGAATGTTCAAAATGCATACATTATTAACAAATTAATATGAAGCATTTGCTTTGTGTAGGAATCAGTGGTCAAAGTGGAGGTATATACACGTCTCCTACTGCCTTCATTGTAATAATATCATATTCCATTCACTTACATTCCCATTACATTTTTCATACTGTCACTTCCAAATATCCACTATGACCAAAGGAAGGAATAATTTGCTATAACTTTATTTTCTAAAGGAGGACTTAAATAAGAATAATGTGAATTGCAAGAAAATACATTTCCTTTATAAAAAAATAACTTTCTGCTGTCATAACCAGAGATATAATTGTGTCAGACCCTTAAAGGTGCCTCTCTCATCCAGCAATGTTACCGTTCTCATAACAGTAAGGGGCATATTCAATTAGGATTGTCGCCCGCGATTACGCACAGCTACACGTGTAAAGTGTCATTACGGTACCACAACATCAGGGATTTCTGGTGGGCACGGAAATCCGCGATGTTGCAGTACCGGGACCCATGCAGCCGCGTGTAATATCGGGCGTGAATCCCAATTGAATATGCCCCATCTTAGCCAGTAGTTGCAGCGTAACACATGTAAATCTTTATCTCCTTCACTGATTGCTTTATTAAAACTACTAAATAATGGTGTATGATAATAGAAGAAGCCCAGTTTATTTTTAGTGCCTCTGCAAGCAATAAACTTGATCAGGCCTGGCTAACCTGTGGCACTAACAATATTGTGAAACTACAAGTCCCAGCATGCTCTGTCATCTTCTGGTAAAGCATGCTAGGGGTTGTAGTCTCACAACACCTAGAGAGCCACAGGCTGGCCAGGCCTGAACTAGAGCATCTACTATCAAAACTATACTACTGTATTGCAGAAAGTACACATTTCAAGAATAAATACAGCAACTGATTTTTTTTTTAACTTTCCAGTTATTAATCGACTATGACAAAAATATAATTGATTTCTACAGAAGCCTCTTGAAAGATTAAATAATTCACTTAAATTTAATGGCAGAGTTGTGCATTTGTGTAGCTGTTTGAGTGAATTAGAATAAAACATTAAAGGCTCACTAAACCTAAACTATAAGGTGTCTTACATATAATTTTCAGGAGCTCATCATCAAAATGGAAGATATTAATTGTGAAAGTCCACATGTATCCCAAAAATTTGGGCAGCCAATCAGGCTGTTTTACAGCTACTGGAACACAAATCGCTATGTAAATGTGCACAAGCTGATCCTGATCTACATCTCACAGGGAGCCCTCAGATGTCTAACAAGGCAGATGCGTTCAGACAATTCATATTCTGACCATGTATACGGTCATTGTCTGGCCACACTAACTAGTATCCATAAGTTTCAGACGTTTATCCATAGATGTCTATGTATGTGTACGGACAAGCCTAACGTTGATCTGGCTGTCCAACGAGTGAACCGAGGTGCCGGATGAGTGTATGGTAAACTTTAGTCAACCTTAGCTGATAACAGAGAAAATAGTTTGTTCTCAACTATGTGAATGTTACTAGTAGATCTTGTTGATGAATTAGAAAACATATTTCAGAAACATACACAGCATATCCTGCCTAATATTGTGTAGGTCCCCATCTTGCTGCCAAAACAGCTCTGAGCCGTCAAGACACATGGGGGTATATTTACTAAACGGCGGGTTTGAAAAAGTGGAGATGTTGCCTATAGCAACCAATCATATTCTAGCTATCATTTATTTAGTGCATTCTACAAAATGAAAGCTAGAATCTGATTGGTTGCTATAGGCAACATCTCCACTTCTTTAAACCCGCGGTTTAGTAAATCTAGCCCATGGACTCCATAAGACCTCTGAAAGTGTCCTGTGGTATCTGGCACCAAGACATTAGCAGCAGATCCTTTAACTCTGAGGTGTCCAAACTCAGTCCTCAAGGGCTACCAACAGGGCATGTTTTCAGGATTTCTGCCTGTAGAAACAGGTGGGATAATTACTGACCCAGCCAAATAGATTAACTCACCTGTGCATGATTAAAGAAAACATGAACTGTAGGTAGTCCTGGAGGAATGAGTTTGGACAACTGTTTTAAATCCTGTAAGTTGCAGGGTGGGGCCTCCATGTCTATAACTTGCTGCTCCTGCACAACCCACAGATGCACGATCAGATTGAGATCTGGGTAAATTTGGAGGGCAAGTCAACACCTTGAACTCTTTGTCATGTTCCTCAAACCACTCCTGAACCATTTTTGCAGTGTGGCAGGGTACATTATTCTGCTGAAAGAGCCACTGCTATCAGGGAATACAATTGCCATGAAGGGGTCTGATCCACATCAATGCCAGGACACAAGGTTTCCCAGCAGAACATTGCCCAGAGCAACACACTGCCTCTGCCTATCAGCCTTCTTCCCATAGTGCATCCTGGTGCACATGCACCTGGCCACCCACCTTATGTAAAAGAAAACGTGATTCATCAGACCAGGCCACCTTCTTCCATTGCTACATTGTCTACATACCCATTGTAGGTGTATCTGGTGGTGGACAGAGGCAAGCATGGGAACTCTGACTGGTCCGCAACTATGTAGCCCCATACACACAGAGCTGTGATGCACTGTGTGTTCCGACACATTTTTATCATAGCCAGCAATGACTTTTTTAGCAGTTTGTGCTACAGTAGCCCTTCTGTGGGATTGGACCAGACAGGCTAGCCTTCGCTTTATATAATATGAAACAGCGCTGAGACTCCAAACGCTACCCAGAATAAATAAATTAATCCACGTGTAGGAAATATATCAAGGCAGTTTATTAAACCAAAAATAAAAATAACATTGTTAAAACAGCAATTAACTGTCAATTATCAGTGCACTGATACTGTTACCACTCGTTGAACTAGGCAAGAATAAATAATATGATGATCTAGATCTGTGAAACCTTCGCTCCCCACATGCAATGAGCCTTGGGCACCCAGGACCCTGTCACTAGTTGTCCTTCATAGGACCACTTTTGGTAGCTACTAGCCACTGCATACCGGGAACACCCCACAAGATGCTCTGACCCAGTCGTCTAGCAATCACAATTGGGCCCTTATCAAAGTCGCTCAAATCCTTACGTTTGCCCATTTTGTATGCTAAGAACACATCAAGTTCAAGAACGGACTGTTCACTTGCTGCCTAATATATTCCAATATATATATATTCCAATATATATATATATATATATATACACACACACACACACACACACGTTAACCCGTGCATGATACTCATGCATTCTAGTCAAATCAAGCTACTTAAGGTGTTAAAAAGATTCTTGTCATGCATTTGGGCCTAGCCCAGGCCTCCTCAGGGGAAGAGCGTTACTTCCCGACGCAAGCGCCCTTTTTTAACGTGGTTTTGTCCACATGTCACCACCTCATCATTTTTCTCCATTACCTCATCCTTCATCTTCATCGCCACATCCTTCATCAAGCTACTTAAGGTGTTAAAAACTCCCCACTGTCACCCCCGGCAACCACCAACCACTCCCAACTGTCACTTCTCCTTTAAGAAATATATAGGTCAGTGTATAACTCTGCCCAGCAGGTGGCGCTGCAGCTTGTTGTTTTTTTTTCACACACGCCACTAGGCATTTATATAGTAGATAGATTTTATATATATATATATATATATATATATATATATATATATATATATATATATATATATATATATATACACACACACACACACACACACACACACACACACACACACACATACACAGAAATAATTTGAGAATTTGAATAATACAGAAGGTTTCTAGAAATAAATGTAATCTACTTTCTAGTTCAATTTGGAGAGAGCAGTTATTTCAATATTATTTCACAGAAGACACTACAGAGGTGATTTACAGTTCTTATAATTTCTCATGTTCAAGCAGTAAATCTTGGATATTTGCAATTGCATATTTTGAAGGTTATATTATTTGATTTTGCTAGTAAAAACTAAATAGCTTAATGAACTGAGTTAATGTTCTAAATATTAAATGGTTTACTTGTAACCTTGATCTATATTTCAAGGAAGTTCCCAGATGGGTAAACAACAGCAGGCAAAATTATATTTCAGCATTCCTTACAACTGCTTGGCAAGACTGTCATAAAACAAGCAATACAGGACTAGAAAGGAATTGCCACTCATGTCTGAAGTAATTGTATTTTTTTCTTCATTGCATTGAACACTGGTACAACAATGAAAACTTCACTGCTTTTCTAAGGTCACAATTCTAACAGCAGACACAGGACAAACTCTATATTAAGAGCAATGCATATATTTTTTAAAGTGCTTATCAAAAGTAAACCCACCATCTATAAACAGTGGAGGTAGCCATTTCCTGTGTAACTGTCAGCTCCAACAAATCACTATGGATTAGTGACAACACAGGAATACCTTAGCAAAATATAGTTACTATAAAAAAAATATAAACTTGCTCAGGCATTTTTCACATTGTATTTTCTTAAATCATGGAACCAAAAAGGATTAGAGAATTGTTGCCACTCAAAAAACACAAAAGAAAAATATTTAAAAAAACAAAACTAAAAAAAGTGTAATGCTTTCTCTTAGATACTTGTTTTAAATCTTAGTAGCAGCACCTTTTGCGGCTTTTACCACTGTAAGTTTATTTTATTTATCTCTACCAACTGTGCACATCTGGACACATAAATCCAATGCTCGTTTGTGATATTGCTTGTCCTCCATCAAGTTGGCTGGGGACCATTGCTGTACAACAATTTTCAAATCATTCCATAGATTGTTGAGAGGATTGAGGTCTGCGATTTTAATGGCATATTCTACGACATTTATTTTCTTTTAGATTTAAACCACTTCAATGTTGTTTGCCCTGTCTGCATTGGGTCATTGTCCTGCTGGACTATAAATCTTCTCTTAAAGTCCTAGGTCTATTGCAGATTGCAAATGGTTTTCCTCCAAGATTTGTCTATTTCTTGCTCTGTTCATTTTGCAACATTTTCCAGTCCCAGAGGCAGAGACGCATCCAACAGCATTATGCTCCCATTGGGGCTCTTGTAGAAGTAGACGCGTAAGTGCGACTCAGATAGATCTGTTAGGAGTATCTCTTACGAATACTGGAGGGCTGGTGTAAATAAAGGTGATGATGCTTACCAGCAGCAGCTTCTCATTGGCCAATTGACCTCTCCAATATTGAAAACATGGACATCACAGCTATATTACATCAAGTCAGGCCATCTACTCGCATGAATTAACCGTCATTTCCATATGGCCTGCTGCAGGATTATACTCATTTACATTTTTCAAGAAATAAACAGATGTGGAGGTGTTGTATTATTTTTTTTTAATATGGTATTAATCAGTGGTTGAAGTGGGGGTATATACACGACAAGTTAACCCGTGCATGATACTCATG
This sequence comes from Mixophyes fleayi, assembly GCF_038048845.1. NCBI lineage: Eukaryota > Metazoa > Chordata > Amphibia > Anura > Limnodynastidae > Mixophyes > Mixophyes fleayi. The sequence continues at coordinate 218,722,086 of NC_134406.1, read as the reverse complement.
CATTCTAGTCAAATCAAGCTACTTAAGGTATTAAAAAGGTTCTTGTCATGCATTTGGGCCATAGCCCAGGCCTCAACCACCAACCACTCCCCACTGTCACCCCCGGCAACCACCAACCACTCCCCACTGTCACCCCCGGCAACCACCAACCACTCCCAACTGTCACTTCTCCTTCAAGAAATATATATATATATTTTTAAATCTTTATAAACACTTAACAATTAACAAATTAAATTAACAAATTAAAAACATCTTAGTATACCAAATTTCAGCCCTTTCTGAATTTTTTTTTACACACACATTAAGAATTTAGTAGGTCAGTGTATAACTCCGCCCAGCAGGTGGCGCTGCAGCTTGGTTTTATTTTTTTACACACACACACACACACACACACACACACACACACACAGACAGACAGACTAACACACGCCACTAGACATTTATATATACGATGGTATGCCATACCGCCACTTCTCCAGCAGCTCTCACTGTAAAACTATCAAATTTCATTACCTTACATCTTCAATACCGCCACTTCTAAATTTCCACTTTGACCACTGGTAGTAATATTAAAAGGAGTTTACATTACAATATATAGGCTGTGTACAAATAGAGTAATGCCACTTCTGCATCGAACGCTAACACATAACACTTGCATATCCTACAGCTCCGTCAGGAGTACATACAGGCTCAGGCATAAGTACTTCTCTTTGTTGTATACAATGCAAAATTGGTCAGATTCTTCACATGGACACAAGCTTGATTTTTCTGGTGTACGTCTTTTCCTACATACGCCAAAAGCACATATGCAACCACCTCTAAATGAGTCGCTTCAGCCAAACTTATTTACAGTTGTAGTATATGGACTTGACAGTTCTCCACGGGATATTTACAGTGTATGTAATCTTACGTCTTCTCCTGCTTTCAATAACCTTTTCACTAATTTGCTTTTAATGTGTTTGGTTGTTCATGATGAGAAAGTTGTTTATTTGACATTATGAGTATTTTGAGTTGATCAATGGTAAGGATCACCTAACAAAACCATTTTGGTTCCATAAAATAAGAACATTTTAAGTGAAAATTGGTAAACGGGGTGAATAATTTTTATAGCTACTGTACTTAGCTCTACAGTGTAGGTGACTGTGTTTTCTAAGTCAAAGGGTAAGAGGAGAGTTCAATGTCTTTAAATAGATTTCTGTATGGAATAACAAAAGGAAAAAAACCAGCAAAAAAACACCTTTTGTCCATCCATGGAGCCAGTTCAAATATGCTTAGAGGCCACTTTCACTTCAATTTTGAAGTTACCAGCAACATTAACAATATTTAACCCTTGGTAAAATATAATGCAGTTTAATGGTCCTGAAGTGGGGTCAAATTATATACTCTTTGATGAGCACTGTTTTTGAACGTAAGTATTCACATACATTAGCCAAATTTCTCCTGGTAGTGCAATTTCTTTTTAACTTACCTAGGAGTGTAGCTTTAGAAAAAAAAATCAAAAAAAAATCAATACACACACACACTCTGACACTTATATGTATAGGTTTAGAGATCATGCCCATTTAATGACAAATAAAATGCAAAAAAGCCTATGGATATAGGATATGTATGTAGGGGGGCTGGGGTGGAGATAAATGTTCTGCTAAACATAGGAAATTATCAAAATACACTCATCCACAACCAGGTCATTTCTGCTAGGATTCTATATTCTCGCATTAAGGGCATTTGTTCTTACTGCTGAGAAGAAGTTCCTAAATAAAGTTTTGCCCGGACATCTTGTGAAATTATTTTTATTTTACAGTGTATCTTCATTACTGACCAAATGATACAAGCGTAAGCCAATTTTCTGGAGCCCAAAATGCACTGAAGTCTAGGTAAGTAACTCAGCCACTGTGGTTTCTGCATTGGACAAAAGCAAATTAAGGATAAAACGTGTTTTATCTACAACGCCCAGTTGACAATATCCTATTAAACAATTTGTTAAGGCCTTGGACAAAGATGGCAATAGCTACAAATACGTTCCCTGGACTAAGTATGGAAAAACTAAAAACTGGAATCTTTGATGTCCCTCAAATTCCTAAACTTATCAAGGATTCTAATTTCACAAAATTCATGAATGATGTTGAATCTTCTGCCTGGTACAGCCATGTCTCAGCTGTCAAGAACTTCTTGGGTAACCACAAAGCAGACAATTATGAAGAACTGGTGCAAAACATGCTCACCAACTTTAAAAATTAGGGTATGAGCATAAAAAGGTACATTTTCTCAACTTACACAAATTTCCAGACAATCTTGGTGATTTTAGCGAGAAACAAGGGGAGAGGTTTCATCATCAAGAAATAAAGGTGATGAAAGAAAAGTATCAAGGCAGATGAGACAGACACACGATGGCTGAATATTGCTGGAGCCTCCAACATGATTGTCCGGATAACCCACATAAAAGAACATCGTTTTACTATGCATTAATTGTAATTATCCAAATCAGCTTACTATGTTTATCTGTTATTATATCAAATAAAATGCCATTATGGTTTTCAAGTGTTTACTTTTGTATGATTTGAGACCATTTCTATGCAATTTGTAAGTAGGATCGTCCGGACTATTACATTTTTTACATCTGTTTTTCAATGGGGTACCAATTATTTACAAAATTAGAGCCAATCTCACAAAACCAATGTCATATTTGGAATCAGTACCACAAAGTTACCCCAAAATCACTCTATTATGACTGGCAATAAAATGAGCATGGACCAATGTAATTAATCACCAAGTGCCAGTATAACATACCATTCTATACCAGCATCACTGTCTATATTACAAAAACAGAAATATAGCTGCAATTCTGATATTTACATAACTTATGTGGGAAATATTAACTGAATAACAAAATATTGTGTTTTTTATTTAAAATGTAACAACCCTGGAAAAATGTAACAAAAACAAAAAACAAACAAAAACAATATGTTTCATATTTGGAGAGATATATTCCAGAACATATATTGCTACTACCAAAACCAGAAAGGATTTTCAGAACTATAGCATCTTTAAATTTCACAAAACAAGAAAAAATTATACTCTGTCATTTTTTTGTTCTCCATATTCAGTTAACAAAAACACTGCAACAAACCCATCCTGCTGGCGTTTGCATACATGTCCATTCTAATCATATCATAAATTAATTTATCAAATAATTAAACATGAACTTGTACAAGCAGAGAATTGTACACTAGCGTGGCGCAAAACTACAGCAAGTGTTTAACGCATCAAAAATAGGATTGTACCAACAAGGGAAATTTCTGGACCCATAGGTCCTGTTACTTGTTCCAAGTTATTATATAACACAAGCAATTCTAATATATGTATAAACTATGTAAACATAGTCTGTATAAACAGGTCTGATGGCAATACTTCTGAAATGGTAAGTTGTTATGTAATCACTTCGGTCTTTATTAGAAAAACGTATGTCTAAAGAAAAATTCACCCTGCTTAGTTATTACAGTTATTAGAAGTAATTTCAGAGTTCTGTGACCTTAAGCACTTTCCTACTGCTTAATATCTGTATATGCATGGGTATTCTTCTGGGACAGCTGTCCTTAAGATTTACATCAGGACATATATTCCTTCATTTCTATAGCGCCGACATAATTTAGCACTCTTTATACATTATACTATACTGAACACCACTGCTTCTCTGTTATACTAAATTCATACTTGCCTACTCTCCTGGAATTTTCAGGAGGCTCCCGAATTTCGGGGAGTTCTCGTCGACTCGCAGAGTAGGCAAACCTCCCGGACCCTGTAAAATGCTGAAATTCACGGTATTGAATTATGGGGGGTGGGGGGGGGGCTTAATCACGTCATCAAGTACAGATTTAAAAAGTAGGCAAGTATGACTATATTACTCCAGCCTTTGCTAGATGTAAACCCCTATACCTGGGGTATCGAGGACGAGCTGTCCTCGATACTTCATGAATATCTAATAGGACAATAATTCACCCCTACATGGACGTAATGCCATCAAACCTCTCCTAGCAGGGAGTCACTGAGCAGAGTTGGATGGAGCTGCACTGATAGATGTTCCAGCTGCAATCAGTGTCATTTTGCTGAGGAGAAATCTACATCGGTTGTCTAAGCAGACTTATTGATATCATCAGCATTTCAGTTGTGCTTTTCAAGTCTTTTATCCGGTACGCAGAAACCTTAATCAGTGGTGATCTCACTTGGGAATTGAGTCACTTCACTCACTGTGTTGCACTGACTTCACGGGGTTATCTAACTTGAAAGTCACGTGGTTTCTTATTCAGAAATTATTGTAGTGCATTTTTTATTCCATGTTTATCTGGTAATACACTATGTGGCGCCCTGTTCTTTGTACTTTTTTTCATGACTATATTACTATTTAAGTATGGTTACCTGATGTGAAAAGCAACTTATGTCTGTCAGCTTCACAAACTATTAATTTATTTTTTAAATATACTTCCTTTTTACATTACGGTTTCTTTCCTTAACAGAAGCATACCATTGTTAAAAGATATAAATGGATAGTAATTTGGAGACTTGTACAAATTATTATTAATATAATATGGCTAGTAATACAGGTTAAGAACCCCTGAGTTACACATAAAGCAATATTTACATACAGTGTATTGAAAAAGTACTCAGCTCCCAGCACATTTCACATTTGCTGTCATAGATTCTTAATTGATAAACTGAAAAGTACGATTATTTTTACTGATTCACAAATCATTGAGTGCAATGTCAATGCAAGACAAATTTCCCCAAACCATTCCACAAATTACTAAAAATTAAAAATGTAAATTACTTTATTCACAATTTGCCCAGGGGCAATATGTTGCCTCAAAAGTTACACACTGTGTTTTTAACTCCACCTGTGCAAAAACTGAGTATTGTGAATTGTTTTAACATAAATATCACGGCCTATGAGAAATCCTACAGCATGGTAGAGAAACACACAAGACGTTTCAAAATAAAAACAAAAAGGGCATTATTGCAAATGATTATTATCATTATACTTTAGTTATAAAGTACCAACACATTGAGTACATTGAGGGGACCATGCTACAAATAAATCACATACAGTGACATGAAACAGAAGTTAGATGTCCTTGCCAAAATGAGCTTACAATCTAAGAGGTGTGGAGAACAGTACATAACACTGGTGGCAGGGCAAGGGTGTGTGGCCACTGCAAGGCAGAAGCATAATCGGAAACCAATATTAAAGCAGCCATTATTGAATGGCATTTTTTTGCAGCTAATGATAGCGAGGAGAGACAGTGGAAGTTGGAAACATGAGAAGATGAACCAGTCACTGTAGAAATGTCAAGACAGTTAGCACCTGGCAACTATAATGTTTGTCGGGTTCTGACAATGGAACCTCACTTTTCTTTCTGGAAAATATGTTCACTCTTGTGCTGCATGGGCACTGCTGTGGTTATTCTCCAGCTCAGAATAGCTATGCACCTGGTATTTTACTTTGACATACTTGTTGATGGTCAAAGAGCTAGATCACTTGTTCCCCATGTAGATCACCAACATAGCATCAGAGATGATAGTTGTACTGTCTGAAGGCTTTCCACAAGAGTATGGAGCATGCTGTAGCACTCGGAGGCCCCGTTCAGTGAGCATGTGTGGCCTACTGACTCACAGCTGAGCTGATAATGCTCCTAGAATTACCACTTCACAATAACAGCTTTTACAGTTGACTGGGGTAGCTCTAGCAAGGTTGGAAAGGTGGAATCCTATGACAATGCCATGCTGAAAGTTACTGAGCTCTTCAGTATGACCCATTCTACTGCTAATGTTTGACTAAGGAGACTGCATGGATGTCTGCTTGGGTGTCGGCACACAGTGGGTGTGGCTAAAATTGTCAAACACACTAATTAGAAGGGGGTGTCTGCATGCTTTTGGGCATGTAGTATACCAAAGAGCAACACTTGAGTGGTTTAAAATAAAGAAACTAGACGTCCTTTATGGACAAAAGTATTTGGCCACACCAGTTAATTATTGAATGCAGGTGTTTCAATCAGACTCGTTGCCAGAGGTGTATAAAATAAAGCACAAAAACCGTGCGGTGGGAGCTTAATGGCCGAGCAGCTGCATGCAAGACTCGCATCACGTCACATCACCAAGACCAATGCCAAGCATCGGATGGAGTGGTGTAAAGCACATCGACACTGGACTGTGGAGCAGTTGAACCGTGTTCAGTGGAGTGACGAATAACACTTCTCTGTTTGGCAGTCAGATGGGCTAATCTGACTACATTATGCCAACTGTGAAGCTTGGTGGAGGAAGGATAATGGTATAGGGCTGTTTTTCAGGGTTTGGACTAGGCCCCTTATCTCCAGTGAAAAGCAATCTTAGTGCTTCAGCATAACAAGTCTTTTTGGACAATGCTATGCTTCCAACTTTGTGGCAACAGTTTCTGGAAAGCCCTTTTCTATTTCATCATGACTGTGCCCTTGTGCACAAAGCAGGGACTACAAAGACATGGTTTGATGAGTTTGGTGTGGAAGAACTTGACTGGCCCGCACAGAGCCCTGACCTCAACCCCATCGAACACCTTTGGGATGAACTGGAACGGAGATTGAGAGCCAGGCCTTCTCGTCCAACATCAGTGCCTGACCTTATAAATGCTCTACAGAATGAATGGGCACAAATTCCCACAGAAACACTCCAACATTGCGTGGAAAGCCTTCCAAGAGGAGTGGAAGCTGTTGTCGCTGCAAAAGGGGGACCAACTCCATATTATAGTATATGTATTGGAATACAATGTCATTATAGTCCCTGTTGGTGTAAAGGCCACGAGTCCAAATACTTTTGTCCATATAGAGTGTGTGTGTGTGTGTGTGTGTGTGTGTGTGTGTGTTATATATATATATATATATATATATATATATATATATATATATATTATATATACACATACAAACAGATCAGCACCAGTGTTTTAGACTGTTAATAAAAAAAAGGGGCACTTCTCACATAGACTTGGGAGTCGGTCTTTTTAGCATTTTCTTTTTTTTTTAAACTGGTGCTAGGTAGTGAACGCTATATGACCCATCTCTGAAAATATACCTTGAAGTAAAGATGGCCTATTCTGACATGTCCCACATAACAATAGTTTATCCATATTTTTCACCTTACCATTGTTTGCCTGTTGTGTTAATAAGCAGCCATGTGAAAGACAATTAAAACACCTTAGAACATAAGCAGTACTTTCTCTGTGGGTCCAGGAATATTTAGCATGACACACATGGGCGGACATTGTTGCCCGATGTCCAATTTGTCCACACATGCAATGACAGAATTAGATGAGATCCAGACCTTAGGGTGGAGTTGTCAGATCATTCCCAACAAGACTGGAGTTAGTTGGTGCAGTTGGAAGATGACTACATACACACAGACATATAGCAGTGATCTCTGGTCATCTTACAACCTCACTTATGACATGATTACCAGTTAATGATAATAATTTCCAGGCCACTTTCAGGACACACATGCTGCAATATTGTGGCCAACCACTATACTATAAGCTTCAAGGTACAAAGGGCAATCTGCAGTTAATTGGCTTCCTAACAAAATGACTAAAGAACTCTTTGTAATTCAATAGAAAACCAAGTTACACTTTAAGGTTCAGGTTTGTTCACACGTATGTGCTGGAAAATGGATAAAAACATGGACCCATTTTAGTGATGCGTTTTCCATGTGCCTTTCCTGAGTTGTTCTTTTGATAATACAATCTAATGTACTGGTATCGTGCATTTACGCATGGGCAATAAGTCATATCTTTTTCTAATATTTTAAATGAGAGGTTACAATTTTAGAAAGTAATAGTAAGAACAAAGCGATAACAAAACCATTCATCCTATTTTAATGGACTTTCAGGCATTAGTTACTGACTGGAATGCACATTAACAGAGGAAAGGTGTGAACGTCTCTTTCGGATAGCTTTATCAATCCTTGATTTGACAAGCTGTCTCTGGACAATTTTGTAGCCAAGTTGGTTTTCAAGTTAACAAATTGTTGATTTTGGATGCTGTACATCAATCTCATTGTTTGGTCTTATGTTGTATACTTTATGAATTAAAATGAGAGAGTAGTATCAGATCAGAACTGCGCTGGTGTAATGTCTTATGTTTACAATTAATGTTCTGCTTTACAGGTGTACAGATTCACATGCCTATCAGGAAAACATGGGCAAGTATGACCTGTCCGGTAATTGATAATGTGAGGTTGGCACAACACCAACTAGCAGGGTTCTGTTTACCACCTGTAAGGGGGCAATGCAAAGACCACTCTACATCATGTACATATTCTACTGGTCATATGTAAAAACATCCTATTGGTTCTGTAATGGTTTTGACATCCTACTGATACTCCCATTTTGTGTTTTAAAAAGCTTATACAAAAGACAAGTGAATGTAAACACTACAATAAAATAAAGAGAACTTCATAATTTTTTAGAAATAAAAGACAATAATAAGTAATAGATTATGACTAGTACTACATTACATGTTTAGTTCATTCATACTGAAAATAAAGCATAACAATTATTGTAACAAGTAAAAAAGAGTTGGATCCCAAACTTCTCCTTACACAAAATTATAAATAACAAAATCTACATAAACCCACGTGTTTGAATACCTGAGCATACCTTACTTAACTTCCACTAACTCTGTTTTAGTGATCCATTAAAGTACATTGGAAATTAAAGATACGAAACTTTCTAAACACTGAAAAGTGATAGGATATCAAGTAGAGATTAGCAACGATAAATGGTTCAATTGTTAGGACCATTCATACTGATGGCTTACAGAAGGAAGATTTCTGTATACGGAAAGCTTTATGTGTTATAGTGAGACATGACTTACTGAGTAATATAAGGTGACCATTTTTAATGAAACTTTGTCCACTGATTAGTGGTACTGTTAGCCTGGGTACAACTGGATACAAACAGTACTTCTGATGCATATATGATCTATCAACCCATATGGTGAAAGTTGCAGGTCTGTCCAGACAAGGCAAATTCAGTATCAACATTATTCACATGAGGTCCTTATAGAAGACTCCATAAGGCGTTCATAGTAAAATTATCAAGAATGCATTAAAAAAAAAAAAACAGAAAGTAGCAGCCATTGTGTATTCATTGATCACTATGGACCTAATTTAGAGTTAGGTGTAAACCCTGGTAAAAAGTATATTTTTGCACCTTGCGCAATCATGCTGCGCTGCGGAGGGGTTGGGGTATAAAATGTGTGGTCTGATCCATGATGCATAAGTGATATTAAATCTTCATTCACCAAGCACCTGAACGCAGCAAAGGGTGGTGAAACACACAGCACAATGTGCACCCAACCTTATATTGGGAGCCTTTGGACGGTTATTTTTTTTATTTTTAGTTTTTTTAAGCCAAGCAACTGCTAGAGCAGATTTCAGTAATAAAAAACAGATATAATGTCTATATTATCCTTTCAACTTGCTGATCCAATTAATAATAATACTAAATGTACAAAGAATATCTGAAAGACTTGGCGATAAATAGTCTTCCCCCCTGCCAGGACTTTCCCACCTCCCCCCCCCCTCTCTATTTCTGTTAATAACACTACCCTCGTTTCTGTCCCCCAAGTCCGATGCCTTGGGGTCATCCTTGATTCCTCCCTCTCATTTAAGCCTCACATTCTGTCCCTCTCTAAATCCTGTTTCTTCCACCTTCGGAATATATCTAAGATACGTCCCTTTCTCACCACGGAAGCCACGAAAACCCCTGTTCACTCGCTTATTATCTCTCGCCTTGACTACTGTAACCTTCTTCTCTCTGGCCTACCTGATTCTCGCCTTGACTCTCTTAAGTCTATCCTCAATGCTGCTGCCCGCCTCATTTTTCTCTCCCGCCGCTCTATCTCTGCGGTCTCCCTCCAACAATTACTACATTGGCTCCCTATACCCTACAGAATTAAATTTAAACTCATCACCCTCACCTTTAAAGCTCTTAGTCAATCTTCCCCTCCCTACATCTCCACCTACACTTCTACCCGCCCCCTCCGCTCTGCCTCTGACCGCCGCCTCACTACTTCACTGATCACCTCCTCTCACTCTCATCTTCAGGACATCGCCCGGGCTGCTCCCCTGCTGTGGAACGATCTTCCACCTTCCATCAGGTTAGCATCTACTCTCAGAGGCTTCAAGCGTGCCCTTAAGTCTCATTTCTTTATTCAAGTCTATCAGTCCTCCTAACTTTCTTGTCCTAGCTCTCTCCCCTAGCTAGTACCACCCTTTATGTGTCTCCCCCTCCCTTTAGGTTGTTTGCTCTCATGAGCAGGGCCCTCTTTCCTTGTGTGCTCCTTCTACTGTTCCTTCACCCTCTGTACCTCTTCGCCTGCTACGCTAGCCCTGTTTTATTAATCTTCAGCCTTCTTCTTGCGGATTTCTACTATCCCTTTCACTATCTGTCAGATATAATGTGATTTGCTTTACCCTGTCACCTGTGTTTGTATATCATCTTGTGTCTTGGTTCTGTTTTCTGTATATGTAATGTACGGCGCTGCGGACCCTTTGTGGCGCCTTATTAGTCAAAGATAATAATAATAAATGTATGAAAGTCTAGTTTTTTCAACTCGCCGGAAATCGGCGACTTTGCAGCTAAAATTTAAAGCGGCAATGGCTTGTAAAGGCAAACTTGCCTTTACAAGGCATCGCCGCTTTAAATTTTAGCTGCAAAGTCGCCGATTTCCGGCGAGTTGAAAAAAAACGGACTTTCATACATTTACCCCTTGGAGTTTGAAACAGGGAAGGTGGGATGAATATCAGTTACTCAGTGATACATTTACATCCTGGTATTACTACCAGAGCCCCCATACTACACCTCCAAAGGAGGAAATATTTTGTGGTTGTCACTGAAAAGATGACATTTCATGGTTATTGTTTTATTATTTATACGAGAAATAAAATAATGCACATCCTACTTTCAAATATAATACGGACATACTTTCATAAAACACCTTTAATATATCATTTATATCATTTCACTTATAAATTTTAGTTAGTTACGGCTGCATAAATAAATGGTGGAAAAATGCATTCTACAACCAACAAAGTCATGATAAAGTGTTTCAACGTTTTTTTTCCACTAAACATTTTAAAAAAAAATTAAAAAAAATACAGCACTGATGTGTGTCCAAATCATATTTAGAGCCTACTCATAAACAGACCATATTTGCACACACACATATATATATATATATATATATATATATATATATAAAAATATATATATATATATATATATATATATATATAAATAAAAAGGATGAAGAATGACTTATCATTACTTGGTTAGAAGGCGATCCTTTTAATTTTTGATTAGGAACAAATCAGATATTTTGATCCTGAAAACTGACAGATGACAGTTCATATTATGTAAAAATGGCTGCATCATTCTATTGTGTGTTTATATACTTCTCTATCTGATTCATTTAGGAGTTATGTAGAAATCCCATATACATACACAACACACTCACACAATTCTACCCTTTGCTATATATAAAAAACAGAAATTGACAAGATGCATAATTTAACATGAACATTGTTAGTCATTAAAATGTGCATCACTCTGCAAATTCTGAATATTGTACAGTATTTCCATGAATTGAAAAGCAAATTACAATTTAAAGCACATATCTCATGACAGCATGAAAGGGATGCACAGGATATTTACACAGTGTAACACATACAGTAAATGTTCACAAACATACATTTACTTTTTTTTTATAAAAAGAACAATACACATAAAACAAGCAAAGTATTAAGGTAATTGTACTACTCAATTATATTTATTATAGATATATTCATACAATATATGCATGTAGTTATACAATATGCTTGTATTTTTATGCACACAATACACCTGTAATTAAAAAAAAAAACAACCTAATAATATACCTGAAATTAGTCATAGTTAATGGATGAACATGCTTTGTTTATATTGTTGAAGTATATTAAATATGCATGAGCCACTTAAATTATGCAAGCAGAGATGAAACACAAATGTAATGCAGAGTCATGTATGCAGCTTACAGTGTGAATAAAGGGAATTGTACATATATATATAGGCTATATATAGACACATGTGTGATAATACTAGAAAGCAGAGTATGAATGGTGAGTATGTGTGCTGTGCACTGAGCACACATAATGCATGTGAGTGCAATGTATGGGAGGACGTTCCTGGTGCTGCACGTACAGCCCATGACAACAAAGCCCCGTACCCGGCTGTGCAGGCTGCCTAGAGGAAGGGAAGGAGAGGCACCTACCAGGCGGGCAGCCTCGGCCCAGGTGCGGTCCTTCTTCTTCCTCTTGTCTTTCATGTTTGCATCTCATTGATGGTTCTTATGACGTGGGGTATCCACGGGTACTCGGGGCTTCGCGTGGAGACAATGGCTCAGCGTGACAGGAGAACGGCCGCTGCAGCACTGGCTCAGGTAGCGGACACTGCTCAGCTGACAGCTCTGGGATGCTCCCGTTCCCCCTCACAACAATACACAGTGACGTCACTGCGAATGGCGACCCGGTGCTCTCGCGAGGGAAGAGGCAGCGGCGGCGGCGGCAGCGGCGGCCAAAGCTCGCGAGCTCTCCCTGGGCAGCGCTTGGAATTCCAGTCAGCGGGGCCGGGGTTTCCCTGTGCAGATCTCCTCCCCCTCCATCCATCCATGCATCTTTCCCTCCCTCCCTCCAGCTAGATCCAGCCAGTCGCCCGCTGCTTCCTCTCTCCTCCCTGCCCGCACACACGTTACATGGGGCTGTGCAGCAGGAGTCACTCACCAAATAACTTCCAACATTTAGTTCAGGTTATAGTTATATTTCTATTAGATCCAATACAGGCCAATCATGCACATCCCAGACTTCTGTAGTGCGAGATGTTACTTTAGAACTGCATGCTACAACATGAATCTATTTATTAAATCAAACATTTAGGTTTCTCTAAAGTTATATGTAGTGCGCTGCATTGATTAATCCCGTAAACTAGCATGGTGTGCAAGTGTGTTACCGACATTTTTCATTACGGTAAAGATAAACTGCAAAAATATAAACATATAATTAGAGATGAGCGCACTCGGATTTCTGAAATCCGAGCCCACCCGAACGTTGCCGATCCGAGACAGATCCGGGTATTGGCGCCAAATTCAAATCTGAAACCGAGGCTCTGACTCATAATCCCGTTGTCGGATTTCGCGATACTCGGATCCTATAAATTCCTGGCTAGTCGCCGCCATCTTCACTCGGGCATTGATCAGGGTAGACGGAGGGTGTGTTAGGTGGTCCTCTGTCCTGCTATATCTCGTGCTGTTCAGTTCTGTGCTGTGCTGTGCTCAGTCCAGTGGTGCCGTGTCCTGTGCTCTGTCCTTCTGAGTTCAGTGGTGCTGTGTCCTGTTCAGTCCAGTGGTGCTGTGTCCTGTGCTCTGTGCTTCTAAGGGCATAGTTATTTCCCCAATATTCCCAAGTGTTTAAAAAAAAAAAAAAAAAAATATTTAAAAAAATATAAAACACTAATTTAATTTTTTTTTAATTACAACAAAATTTGCACAACCAATCCTGCTGTATAAGCCCATTGGTACTGCAATATTACCAAGCTCACACATTCAGCAGTAAAAGTGCAGTGGTACTGCAATATTACAAAGTTCACACATTCTGCAGTATCAGTCCAGTGGTGCTGTGTCCTGTGCTCTGTCCTGCTGAGTTCAGTAGTGCTGCTGGGTCCTGTGTTGTGTCCTGTTCAGTCCAGTGGTGCTGTGTCCTGTGCTCTGTGCTTCTAAGGCCATAGTTATTCCCCATAATTCCCAAGTTTTTAAAAAATAAAAAAAAAGTTTTTAAAAAATTAAAAATTAAAAAAAATAATAATTATAACCAAATTTGCAAAACCAATCCAGCAGTATAAGTCCATTGGTACCATCACCTCAAACAAGAGGTTGTGACGCGCTGGAACTCCACCCTCTATATGCTGCAGAGGATGGTGGAGCAGCAAAAGGCCATTCAGGCCTACACAGCCACCTACGACATAGGCAAAGGAGTGGGGATGCGCCTGAGTCAAGCGCAGTGGAGACTGATTTCCGTGTTGTGCAAGGTTCTGCAGCCATTTGAACTTGCCACACGAGAAGTCAGTTCCGACACTGCCAGCTTGAGTCAGTTGATTCCCCTGATCAGGCTGTTGCAGAAGCAGCTGGAGAAAGTGAGGGAGGAGCTGGTAAGCCATTGCGATTACACCAAGCATGTAGCTCTTGTGGATGTAGCCCTTCGTACGCTTTGCCAGGATCCGAGGGTGGTCACTCTTTTAAAGTCAGAGGAATACATTCTGGCCACCGTGCTCGATCCTCGGTTTAAAGCGTATGTTGTGTCTCTGTTTCCGGCGGACACAAGTCTACTGCTGTGCAAAGACCTGCTGGTCAGGAGATTGTCCTCTGAAGAGGACCGTGACATGCCAACAGCTCCACCCTCATTTTCTTCCACATCTATGGCTGCGAGGAAAAAGCTCAGTTTTCCTAAAAGAGGCGCGGGCGGGGATGCTGATAACATCTGGTCCGGACTGATGGACCTGCCAACCATTGCAGACATGTCTACTCTCGCTGCATTGGATGCTGTCACAATTGAAAAAATGGTGGAGGATTACTTTGCTGACACCATCCAAGTAGACATGTCAGACAGTCCATATTGTTACTGGCAGGAAAAAAAGGCAGTTTGGAAGCCCCTGTACAAACTGGCTCTATTTTAACTGAGTTGTCCCCCCTCCAGTGTGTACTCGGAAAGAGTTTTTAGTGCAGCGGGGAACCTGGTCAGTGAGCGGCGAAGGAGGTTGCTTCCTCATAACGTTGAAAAAATGATGTTTATAAAAATGAATAATCAATTCCTCAATGAAGTACAGCACTGCCCTCCAGATAGTACAGAGGGACCTGTGGTTGTGGAGTCCAGTGGGGACGAATTGATAATGTGTGATGAGGAGGAAGTACACACTGTAGGGGGAGAGGAATCAGCGGTTGAGGATGAGGACGACATCTTGCCTCAGTAGAGCCTGTTTAGTCTGTACAGGGAGAGATGAATAGCTTTTTTGGTGTGGGGGCCCAAACAAACCAATCATTTCAGCCAAAGTTGTTTGGTAGGCCCTGTCGCTGAAATGATTGGTTTGTTAAAGTGTGCATGTCCTATTTCAACAACATAAGGGTGGGAGGGCCCAAGGACAATTCCATCTTGGAACTTTTTTTTTGCATTATATGACCAATCAACAGTCGTTTACCATGTTCAAAAAGTAAAACCAAATTTAAAAAAATTCAAGAAATTAAACCAAAAGTAAAATGCCCTGTCATAATTTAAAACAAGAGGTATTGTCGTGCTCTAGAACTACTATATTGTTGTTTATATTTTATAAACACTACACTTGAAAGCTTGAGTCTTTCAATGAAAAAGTAACTCCCCATTGCACGAATATTTGCAACAGGGACAATTTTAGAGTTAAGAAAGTCAACAAATAACACTTCGACGCTGTCTGTCTTTATGAACACTACACTTGGAAGTCGGAGGAGGTATTGAGGCCCCGGCACCAAATTTACTACCGGGCCACTTCACTGTGCAGTCCATATTTAGGTGTATCAGATATTAAACAACGGTGACAGTTGATGCCCAATTTTTAAATTATATTGTTGGCGCTGTAAAAAATTGTGTTCCGGGCACACCACACTACGCAGTCCATACCCTTTTTTGGTGGAATTCTGACCCGTGGAGGGTTTTTTAATTATATTGTGGCCTCGGTACCAAATTGTGTACCGGGGCCACCACATTACGCAGTCAAGAAAGATAGATGCGTATCATAGATAAAGTACATTCAGTGTTGTGGGGCAAATCGAAAAATATTCAAAATGCACTGACATTATCAAAAACAAGAGGTTTTGACACGCTGAAACTCCACACTGATGGAGAGGATGGAGGAGCAGCCGTATGTGCAGTGTAATGCAGACCTGTTGAAGGTTTTCTCTATATGTTTTATTGTGGTGCCCAGTGCCCACTACTCTACGCAGTCCAGATACTATTTTTGGGTGTAATTCAGACCTGTTGAAAGTTTTCTCTATATTTTTTATTGTGGTGGCCAGTGCCCACTACTCTACGCAGTCCAGATACTATTTTTGGGTGTAATGCAGACCTGTTGAAGGTTTTCTCTATATTATTTATTGTGGTGCCCAGTGCCCACTACTCTACGCAGTCCAGATACTATTTTTGGGTGTAATGCAGACCTGTTGAAGGTTTTCTCTATATTTTTTATTGTGGTGCCCAGTGCCCACTACTCTACGCAGTCCAGGTACTATTTTTGGGTGTAATTCAGACCTGTTGAAGGTTTTCTCTATATTTTTTATTGTGGTGGCCAGTGCCCACTACTCTACGCAGTCCAGATACTATTTTTGGGTGTAATTCAGACCTGTTGAAGGTTTTCTCTATATTATTTATTGTGGTGCCCAGTGCCCACTACTCTACGCAGTCCAGATGCTATTTTTGGGTGCAATGCAGACCTGTTGAAGGTTTTCTCTATATTTTTTATTGTGGTGCCCAGTGCCCACTACTCTACGCAGTCCATATACTATTTTTGGGTCTAATGCAGACCTGTTGAAGGTTTTCTCTATATTTTTTATTGTGGTGGCCAGTGCCCACTACTCTACGCAGTCCAGATACTATTTTTGGGTGTAATGCAGACCTGTTGAAGGTTTTCTCTATATTTTTTATTGTGGTGGCCAGTGCCCACTACTCTACGCAGTCCAGATACTATTTTTGGGTGTAATTCAGACCTGTTGAAGGTTTTCTCTATATTTTTTATTGTGGTGGCCAGTGCCCACTACTCTACGCAGTCCAGATACTATTTTTGGGTGTAATTCAGACCTGTTGAAGGTTTTCTCTATATTATTTATTGTGGTGCCCAGTGCCCACTACTCTACGCAGTCCAGATACTATTTTTGGGTCTAATGCAGACCTGTTGAAGGTTTTCTCTATATTTTTTATTGTGGTGCCCAGTGCCCACTACTCTACGCAGTCCAGATACTATTTTTGGGTGTAATTCAGACCTGTTGAAGGTTTTCTCTATATTTTTTATTGTGGTGGCCAGTGCCCACTACTCTACGCAGTCCAGATACTATTTTTGGGTGTAATTCAGACCTGTTGAAGGTTTTCTCTATATTATTTATTGTGGTGCCCAGTGCCCACTACTCTACGCAGTCCAGATGCTATTTTTGGGTGTAATGCAGACCTGTTGAAGGTTTTCTCTATATTTTTTATTGTGGTGCCCAGTGCCCACTACTCTACGCAGTCCAGATACTATTTTTGGGTCTAATGCAGACCTGTTGAAGGTTTTCTTTATATTTTTTATTGTGGTGCCCAGTGCCCACTACTCTACGCAGTCCAGATACTATTTTTGGGTCTAATGCAGACCTGTTGAAGTTTTTCTCTATATTTTTTATTGTGGTGGCCAGTACCCACTACTCTATGCAGTCCAGATACTATTTTTGGGTGTAATGCAGACCTGTTGAAGGTTTTCTATATATTATATAGTGTTATTGAATGTTATTGAGGTTAATAATAGCGTAGGAGTGAAAATAAGCCCAAAAACTTGATTTTTACACTTTTTAGTTTTTTTTCAAAAAAAATCCGAATCCAAAACCTTAAATCTGAACCAAAACCTTTCGGCAGGTGTTTTGCGAAACAAATCCGAACCCAAAACATCGCGAAAATCCGGATCCAAAACACAAAACACGAGACCTCAAAAGTCGCCAGTGCACATCCCTACATATAATGCAAAAAATATTGCATGTACAGTACTGTACATCAGAGGCTACTGTCCCTCAATGCTTCTATTTAGTCTCGCATTCCCCATTTAGTCAATATGCCAGCACATAAAAAATATACATTTATATAGCCTCACATGCTACCACATAACCAGTATACCTCTATATTTAAAACATTACGTGAAACCAGATAGTTAATATGTTCCATAGAGCCAAAATACCTCCATATAGCCTCATATGCTAAATAAAACAGTACAGCAAGTAAGGTTTCACAGCACAGTGTCAACATTTTTGGCATGGTACTTCTAGGTGTACAAGAAGATGCCATGTTTATTAATTCAATTCCCCCAAAGTAGTGCATGTTATTACAGTAGTTGTAACGCCAGAGTTTTGCTTGCAGAGCTGTGAGCAGAAAACAGGGTTAATATTACCATAATAACGATAATATCTGTAACGCGGCGGTACTTAGGGGGCAATTGAATTGAATTGAACTTTATCAAAGTGCATGTAACCACCTCGGTTGGTATAGGTAAAAACTTATTTTAGTCTGCAGTGAAGTTACTATAGTCAAACCACACTTAAACTACAAGAAGAAAAAAGAGCAGCCATTGGGAATATGTTTCCCCTATGGCAAACTCTCCTGTTCACAGGTATGCTGGACATGCTCTGTTTTCAGCACATTGAAGTTTAGTGTATGTTAGAATGTAAACAAGCAAGATAGTTCGCCATCTTTATTCTTTTGGTTTAAATACAGTTTGACCACGATAAGTGTACAACAGTAACTTCACATCAAGCACATTCTTAGAGGAAAGGGAGCCCATGGCAGCAGAAGGGTGGAGGGTTGTTGAAAGTGTCCTGTCTCCAAGGGCATGAGAGCAAACCTCAAGGTGATATGTGATAAATAGCAAAATTATATATTTTTCATACTTTAAACATATTAAAGCACTTACACATATAACATGTTCAAATAAACCATTTCCAAATAAATATTTAGATAGATAGTGTATATGACAGGCTCATTAGTATGTATCCCCGTGCAGGACTTTTCAAAACATAATATAACTTTTGTTTCACCAATGTTTCAGTCACATAAGATGACTATTGTGAATGTGCAATATACAAAACACATATGCCCACAAATAACATTTATTAAAAGATGCACCAGAACACCAGAATTAACAAATATTATTAGTTGTAACAAAGTAGTATGTCATACTACCATAACACTGACACAAAAGTTATTAAGTACACCAAAATGATAATAACGGAAATAATAGATACATCACTAAATCCACCAATGTTACAGATGAATCCAGACAAGCTGAATCTGAGTATTGTAAGCGGAAGCATCGCTCAAGATGAAATACTGAGCCGTGTCAGCTATCTTCACCAAGTCATCACAATACCCATCTCTTGTAATTAACAATCACTAATAACTAGATCAGAACTATTCAGAATCAAAAATAAATAATGTTTACAGGATACATCGTTTAAGAACTGGACAATAGCAACTCTATCCACACACCTCTCTCCAAATTTCTAATTTGTATGCACATTTTAAATTTGCCACCCCTGCAGAGCAGCCTGGTATTGCCAAGGTGCAGAATTGCACATTATAGCTGCAGTTACTCCTAATTCTAAAGTCCATAGGGGGAAATTTGATTTAGTGAGATGTGCTGTCGAACTTTACTGCGATATCCAGTTGCTCACATTGCCGCCTATCATGGCAAGGAATCTCCGCTCAAAATGAGCGAGGATTTCATGCTGGACATCTCCTCAATGTGTCTCCATGGACTGTTCCAGAGACACATCGGGGTATATTCAATTAGCCGCAGAGTGCCTCCAGTCGCGAAGGCACTCCGCAGCGATGTAACATCACGTATTTCTCTTCACCACCCCCTATATGGGTGCGAGGAGAAATCTACAATATTGAAGTGCCATAGTACCATAAAACGTGCGCAGCATCGTGGCTACTTGAATATGCCCCATATTGAATCTCCCCTATAGTGTCCTTAATAAAATACAACATCTTCTCTCCCCGTGTCCTGGTTTGACCATTCCTCAATGATCCCCGAGATCAACATCGCCTCTTCACCTCCATTCCACTCAAAATTGAGACTTAACTAGTATCTTCTCCTTTAAACATGTCACAAAGATTTCTAAAGTGACTCAAAAATCATATGCACACAACAGTTCTTTGCGAATTTCTCCCTTGATTCTATTGAAGGCTTATTAGGTAATCATCCAGGCCAAAAGTGATTATTATATGGAGACACAAATCTTAATATTTACACACTAGCCACACCCCAAATGCAAAACTTACCTTCAATTAATTGATCTAAGAAATTTTATGAAAAGGAAGAGTGCTGACACACTTTGAGAGACAAACATACTTATAATCACTTCAACTTGATCAAAAGCTAGACATAAACTCATCTACTATCCCCCTAAAAAAGCTAATAGTTTCAGAGATTACTAAATATCCCTCTATAACTTGTATTCACAAATAGACACTTTGGGGTATATTTACTAAACTGCGGGTTTGAAAAAGTGGGGATGTTGACTATGGCAACCAATCAGATTTTAGCTGTCATTTTGTAGAATGCACTAAATAAATGACAGCTAGAATCTGATTGGTTGCTATAGGAAACATCTCCACTTTTTCAAAACCGCAGTTTAGTAAATCTAACCCTTTATTTTTATTTTTTTTAAACTCTTTATTTGAAGAGGAAACAACAGGAACAGTACATACAACATTTTTGAGAAGAAAAATCTTAATAATCAAGGTGTTTCTTCTGAGTTTTATACTTTTATATCGGTGGGGAGGGTGAGAAGGAAAGGGAAGGGGGGGAGGGGGGTAGAAAGGCACAAATATTGTCAACAAAATAGCTAATAAATAGATAGGCACGCAAACTTGGAACATTGCTAAGAAAAGCTGGGACACACAGTTACAATGGCTACCCGACAGAGAAGTAGCATATAGACATTACTCACCCACCGCGCACCATATCCAGCCTGGGGGGGTCCAGAGGCGGCCCAAAAGCTATGTTTCAACTGCCGGGGGATTTTATTTATTTTTTTAAAAAATTCCTTAGTACCTTGCGCCTTCCTAAATTATTTAAAAGTGCAAACATGGTTTACTCAATAAAAAGATATAGGATATAGACAGATAGGGTGGGTTGCGCTACCTCTAGATATGTGAAGCAGCCAATAGACGAACCTGAAAATGTGTAGGAGGGAATCCCTACCCTCCCAAGGGGAAACAGGGTTTAAATTGAATAAATAACAGGTTCTGGGCGCTGATCAGTGTGAGATATATGGCAAGATGGATAAGTGAATTAGGATATAATAGATGTTTATTGTAACATGGTTTGCATGAAACACATTCCGGCCGGAAAAAATTGTGCATGCAATGCACTACATAGTGTAATAAAGGCACATGGTAACACAAATGTATCACAAAAAATTATATAAATTGAATAAAATATTGATATATATCACAAAAAAGGAGGTCACAAAAATTGTATATTTGTGTGTATACAGGAGCTCAAAAGTAACGGATAACAGTGGAAAGACAAATGAAGGTAAAATCACGGAAAAAAGACAGTCCTGGCTTAACATGAAGCCCGCTATGTAGGCAATGAGCCCTTGTGGATATAGCGTTAATGATTGAGAATGTTGTCCAAAGAACCAATGTGTATCCAAAGGGTTAAACAAAAAGTCCAGGGTGACTTACATATTTTCGTTCGACAGAGAAGGTTTGTTCGCGGGGCGAGGATTCCTCCTAGGATGCGGCAGCGTCTCTTGTCCCTCGGTTGTGGATTTGAGAGAATCGCAGGCACGCAGCCTGTGTATACAACGGAGGTGGCGTGTGTAACGTATGCACGCTCTCTTTGATTCGCGCCCAACAAAAACCTGATAAGATGATTCAGATGAATGAATGAAAATCTAGCATGCTAGATGATCCTTAGCTGGAAGAGTGATGTCGCTATGTATCCAACGCGTTTCGCTCGTGGCTAGAATGCCGGTGAGCTTCCTCAGGGATGCACGCTCTCTTTGATTCGCGCCCAACAAAAACCTGATAAGATGATTCAGATGAATGAATGAAAATCTAGCATGCTAGATGATCCTTAGCTGGAAGAGTGATGTCGCTATGTATCCAACGCGTTTCGCTCGTGGCTAGAATGCCGGTGAGCTTCCTCAGGGATGGTGTGTCAGTGCTGGTCTTCCTCCCAGTATGTTTATATATAGTCCGGATAATTGCAAACATCCGGACTATATATAAACATACTGGGAGGAAGACCAGCACTGACACACCATCCCTGAGGAAGCTCACCGGCATTCTAGCCACGAGCGAAACGCGTTGGATACATAGCGACATCACTCTTCCAGCTAAGGATCATCTAGCATGCTAGATTTTCATTCATTCATCTGAATCATCTTATCAGGTTTTTGTTGGGCGCGAATCAAAGAGAGCGTGCATACGTTACACACGCCACCTCCGTTGTATACACAGGCTGCGTGCCTGCGATTCTCTCAAATCCACAACCGAGGGACAAGAGACGCTGCCGCATCCTAGGAGGAATCCTCGCCCCGCGAACAAACCTTCTCTGTCGAACGAAAATATGTAAGTCACCCTGGACTTTTTGTTTAACCCTTTGGATACACATTGGTTCTTTGGACAACATTCTCAATCATTAACGCTATATCCACAAGGGCTCATTGCCTACATAGCGGGCTTCATGTTAAGCCAGGACTGTCTTTTTTCCGTGATTTTACCTTCATTTGTCTTTCCACTGTTATCCGTTACTTTTGAGCTCCTGTATACACACAAATATACAATTTTTGTGACCTCCTTTTTTGTGATATATATCAATATTTTATTCAATTTATATAATTTTTTGTGATACATTTGTGTTACCATGTGCCTTTATTACACTATGTAGTGCATTGCATGCACAATTTTTTCCGGCCGGAATGTGTTTCATGCAAACCATGTTACAATAAACATCTATTATATCCTAATTCACTTATCCATCTTGCCATATATCTCACACTGATCAGCGCCCAGAACCTGTTATTTATTCAATAAAAAGATATATAATAGACAAGATCAGCCAAATAGTTAAGGAGCTCAAAATTAGTTCTATACATAAACCAGATTACTTTACTGCCATATGCTATTAAAAAGGAAGCCCTTTATCCCACTTTGTGGGTCACACTATAGCAGATAAAATGGTTATCCCAAATTCAGGGAGGAACCTTAACTTGGGAACTAAAAGCCTATTTTTTACTGAATGCTGACCTCAAACTATTTGCTAAAATGTTAGCCAGTAGATTAAATAGAGTAATTATATCTCTAGTTCATTCGGACCAAGTGGGGTTCATACCTGACAAACAAGCCTCTGACAACACAAGGGGGTATATTTACTAAACTGCGGGTTTGAAAGTGGAGATGTTGCCTATATCAACCAATAAGATTCTAGCTGTCATTTTGTAGAATGTACTAAATAAATGATAACTAGAATCTTTCAAACAAGCAGTTTAGTAAATATACCCCAAGACATGCAATTGACCTAATTTATAATACTAGTAAAATATTTCTGCCCTTAAGATAGAGCTCAACACAGAACAAGCTTTTGATATGCTTGGATGATTTTACATTCAACAATACCCATCAGCTATAGGAATTAGACGATATGTTTTGATAAGTATAGCGGTTCTTTAAACCCAACAGTGTTGGTATTGGCCAATGGCTTTAAGTCTTTGACCTTTCATATCAACTCTATTTATTCAAAGTTCAGCAGGTAATATCAAATAAGGACGTTAGCAAGACAATAAATATATAAGCATTCAAATATAATAGTAATAAGTGTAAATAATATTTGTAGTGAATAAGAATGAGGGAGCATTAACATGGTATTGAATTTGCAAAGGTCTATAGTAGTAGGTGCTGAACACTTTTTTTCAATAGAAGGAAAAGAAAAAAGAGTTTAGATTAAAGAGCAGTGTGGCGTGCCTATGAGGAAATAGGGAAAAAGAAAAAAAAAGGGAGAAGAAAGGGAAGGGGTGAAGGGAGGCGTAAGGAGTAGGAACCGGGAGGACCTGGACCAAAAGCTTAATTATGTTAAGAAGGGATTTTGGATATGGAAGTAGGAAGCCCATGGTGCCCATAGTTTATTAAACGATTTAGACGTATTGTTAAGAATGCTGGTCATATATTCCATTTTATATGTGTACCAATACTATCAATAATCTATTGTAATGTCGGAGTGTTAGTTTGTTTCCAATCAGTGGCTATTTGGCATAAGGCAAATTCATAATGTTAATAGGCAAGGCTCACCTCTGTACCCAATTAACTTTGCCCTGATTGTGGGACATGTTGCCTTTAGAATCTAGAGATCTTGGCCCCCAAAAGCACAAAATGTTTTAATACTCATTATCTATCCTCACATTTCCCTCCCTAATCTCGTACAAGAACTACAAACATTCGATTTCATATCTAATTACTGTCAGAGCTCCAAGGAGGAAACCACTTGGCTGGAGTAGCTAGCAGAGACACACAACAACCGGTCAAGCTGAATTCTATGTGCTGGCGAGGGATGAAGCCGAAGTTGACAAACAGGCAAATAAAACAAGGCTCTTTGAAGCACCAGCAGAGAAATTAAATAAGAAGTTTACTTGTGCAATGATTGGTCGGGAGTGAGGCCCTCCTAAAGGCTGCATACAGGTGAGGTCACTTAGTCCAATTTTACTTGAGCTTTAGCAGGGAAAAAGGAATGTACAGTTGTAAGTGTTGATGGTGCACTGCTATCTGTCATCTGTAGCTGGTTTTGCAGTCTCCTCACAATTACAAAGTCAATGCGAGTAAATCTAAAATTCTAGATCTCAGATTATCCTTTGTTTTGCCTTTAAAGTCATTACCGCTTTAAATTTTCACTGCAAACTCTCAGAATAATGGCGAGTTGAAAAAATCGACAGTTAATACATTTACCCCTAGGTATTAATTAACCAGTGGTGACATATGCCCACTATAAAAAAAATCCAATTGACAGTTCCTGTTTGCATTCCAAGCCTCAATTGAAAAATATATAGTAAACAGGTACCTATAATAACATGAATAATAAACCTTTTAACAATCTCAATAGTAACATGTAGACTTAAATATCTTTATATGATCTTCACAATTAAAATGTATCACCTAATAGGACTTTTTCACAAATGCCGGGTTTTGAAGATCTGGATCAGGACCCTTGGTGTTGGCTGTATTAGTAGATGAGAAGTTTAAGCTGGGATCATTGAGAATGCTCCTGCTCATCTGGGCCTCACCCAGAAGAGTAGCATGGCGTCTGTGGGTACTGGTGGCCTGTGACACGAATCTCAGAACTGAACCAGAACTGAGTCTGAACCAGAGAACTCAGGACTGGAATCTGACGGCAGCAAACTCAGGACTGGAACTGGACATGGGACACTCAGGACTGAGACCTGAGCACAGGTGGACAGAACTGAAACCTGCTACAGGGAACTAAGCTGGAATGTACCACAGGAGACTCAGAATTGGCACCCGATGGTGCGACCAATGGGAGACTGAACACACAGCAAAGTGTGTGAGATGGATGCAGGAGGAGGAAGCCATGGACAGGTCCAGAGGCACTTAGTACTGCTGACATGTGATACAGTAGTCAGGAACAAAGCACTTGGTAATGCTGGTAGAAGATACTGCAGACAGAAACAGCAACAAAGTCAGGATTTTCTCCTTATCACATTGTGTAGATTAATCATAGAATGGATGAAATCTATTAGTGGTTTTGAACTAGCACTCTTGCCATTAACCTTTTCTCCACTATCTATCACTATATATATTTATCCCAATTTTTCCTCTTTATTCCCCACCACTATAGACAATTATGAGACTGGGATAAATGGAGTGAGAAACATACTAGAACAAGGAGAATATAGCAGTAGCATCAATTATTTTTTACTGGAGGGAATTCATTTTATATTCAACAATTTATTTCTTCTTTTTGATAATGAATATTATCTCTAAAAGGTCGGTACTGCTATGGGCAACAGGTTTTCCCCCTACTGTGCTGTTTTCAACCTCCAACCTGAGCTGTCATATATTTAAAGTGGCCATAAGTGGGAGGCAAATCTGGTGACATGATTGAGGTTTATTAACAATATTCTCTTTATTTGGAGAGGAAATCATGAGGATTTAGCCCATTTATGTAATCATTTGAACAATAACTCAGTCAATGTTAAATAACATTTGACATTACTGAAGTGCAGGTTAATTTTTTGGACGTCATCATTTACATTAAAGATCAGAATATACTCACCAAGATGTATACTAAACCAAAGGACAGGAACATATTCATTTTCAGAGTAATTATCATTATAAATATATATATATATAGTTGTGTAACATACCTACAGGAAAATAAAAAGCCAAAAGATACTATAGCAAAAATTAAATTTTAATGGACCATAGGAAAAAAAATGGAGAAACAATGTATAAATAAAGAGCATACTACGGAACTAATTCAAAAATATATGAAAGAGATGGAGGAAGTCAATAGGAAGGAGCACTTGATAATTAATAAGGCAGAGAAAGATGATGAATATGGATTAGGCTTTATAACCACTTTTAGGGTCTGAGTCATTAAGGAAAGTAAGGCAAAAAATAAGAGTAAATGTTCTCCATGACAAACCATGTTACAATACAAGGGGTGCAAATTAGTTTATTAATTTGCACATAAGTTAAATACTGGCTATTTTTTCATCTCAAATACTTGGTAGCTTTATTTTTACACTGAAATTTAAAGTTGATCTAGGACATTTGAGTTGAGTAGGTAAGTATGACGTTGCTGCTTGAACTGTGCCCAGTGGTTGGGCATATCCCTCAGCCACCTAACCCTAGAAAGGAACTGCCATTGTATTTTATTACCTGTATGTTTCTATATACAAGACTGTATACACTGTTTATTTAAGTCGTGTGAAGTGGCATTGTTTACATCATTTATTTATGTGAGTGATACCTTCTATGTAATCAAGGCAGCATAACTGAGGAGCACCTTGGAAATATATAGATTACACTTTTGATAGATTACATTTTGGTGGGATTAAAGTGATTAAACTTTTTAACTGCATTGTGTACCCAGGGTAAATAATATAGTCACGTTAGTTTACACTAGAGAACCTTTTTCAGTGTATGTGTTTCCAATGTTATATTGAATTAACTACAAATATCATATGTATGTGGATCTGACACACCAATACATTGCACTCTTAGCAAATTAACATAAAAATCAAATTCCTAATTATTAACATAGTAATATATAGATATATTTTTTACGTGCATGAGTATGAATTGCAACATTGCAACCTGTTGATCAAATTATATAAAATTGCAGTATTAATCAAAAGTTAAGTATCAATGGCTATATAGTGCTTTCCAAGATTAGATAATATGGCAAAAACAACAAGGACATATACCCCAGTAGTCTAAGCATAAGTCCAGAGTGTATAGCCCCCCTAAAGACTAGGGATGAGCGGGCTCGGATTCTCTCAATACGAACACCCCCGAACAGTGCCGATCTGAGCCTAATCTGAGCACTGTTCGGGTATTCCCGCCGATCGAAAAACTGAAAACAAGGCTTAACGTCATAATCCCGGCATCGGATCTCGCGAGATCCGGATTAATATTAGTCCCCGCTTCCCGCCGCCATCTTCACTCGGGCATTGGAGCTTGGATTGAAAACAGCTTTCAGACTTTTGCCTTGAAAAAGCCAAGAAGCGTTGGCGTTTTGTTTCACCTATCCTCATTGCCTCTTATTTCAATCAAGAATCGCTCCCCAGTTTTTACTAGGTAGGATATTTCACATAACCCCAGAGATTCTTGTTACTCAGTTTCTTCCAATAAGTCCATTGGTACTGCTATATAACAAAGTTCACTGATCCTGCAGTATAAGTCCAGTGGTACTGCTATATAACAAAGTTCACTGATCCTGCAGTATAAGTCCATTAGAACTGCTATATAACAAAGTTCACTGATCCAGCAGTATAAGTCCAGTGGTACTGCTAGTCTGCTATATAACAAAGTTCACTGATCCTGCAGTATAAGTCCAGTGGTACTGCTATATAACAAAGTTCACTGATCCTGCAGTATAAGTCCATTGGTACTGCTATATAACAAAGTTCACTGATCCTGCAGTATAAGTCCAGTGGTACTGCTAGTCTGCTATATAACAAAGTTCACTGATCCTGCAGTATAAGTCCATTGGTACTGCTATATAACAAAGTTCACTGATCCTGCAGTATAAGTCCATTGGTACTGCTATATAACAAAGTTCACTGATCTTGCAGTATAAGTCCAGTGGTACTGCTAGTCTGCTATATAACAAAGTTCATTGATCCTGCAGTATAAGTCTATTGGTACTGCTATATAACAAAGTTCACTGATCCTGCAGTATAAGTCCAGTGGTACTGCTATATAACAAAGTTCACTGATCCTACAGTATAAGTCCATTGGTACTGCTATATAACAAAGTTCACTGATCCTGCAGTATAAGTCCACTGGTACTGCTATATAACAAAGTTCACTGATCCTGCCGTATAAGTCCAGTGGTACTGCTATATAAGTTCACTGATCCTGCCGTATAAGTCAAGTGGCACTGCTGTTTATGTCCACTGATCCTGCCGTATAAGTTCAGTGGTACTGCTATATAAGTTCACTGATCCTGCCGTAAATGATTGGTTTGTTAAAGTGCGCATGTCCTATTTCAAAAACAAAAGGGTGGGTGGGAGGGCCCAAGGACAATTCCATCTTGCACCTCTTTTTTTTGGCATTATGTGCTCTTTGGGGCCTAGCTTTTGAAACTGCCATCCTGTCTGCCACTGCAGTGCCACTCCTAGATGGGCCACGTGTTTGTGCCGCCCACTTGTGTCGCTTAGCTTAGTCATCCAGCTACCTCAGTGCAACCTTTTGGCCTAAAAACAATATTGTGAGGTGTTCAGAATAGACTGGAAAAGAGTGGAAATGAATGTTATTGAGGTTAATAATAGCGTAGGAGTGAAAAAAAATAAATCTGTATTTTAGCCGTTTTTATGCTTTTTAAAAAAAAAAAAATCAAAACCTAGAGGGCGGTGTTTTGGCAAAACACATTAGAACCCAAAACCTGAAG
Organism: Mixophyes fleayi; assembly: GCF_038048845.1. Lineage (NCBI taxonomy): Eukaryota > Metazoa > Chordata > Amphibia > Anura > Limnodynastidae > Mixophyes > Mixophyes fleayi. Next base: position 218,693,075 of record NC_134406.1, on the reverse strand, counting down.
GTAATCAGAACACAAAACACGAAAAGTGGCCGGTGCACATCCCTACTAAAGACAGATGGTAGGGCTGTTTCACGATGTAAGAAGTGGTGTCGGTGTTCAGAGAGATAAGAGAACCTCTGCAACTGAATACCATGATGATAGTCAATAGTTGTTATTGTGGCCAATATCCATATAATCACAGTTCTTGTGTGACAACAGTTATGAACCAAAATTAGTCCAGATAAGGATGTCTCCTAAATAGGCAGATTGAGTGTTCCACAGTTAGTATGATAACAGATCTAGTGGTAGTGGGCTACAGTAGCCCTATCTTTTGCACTCAATAAATTAAAATCAGTATTCAGTCCAAATAGACCTCATCTGTGGTAGGCGAAAGGGAGGTGAGACACCCTTGTTAGGGCTAGAGGTGCTTCGCTCATCTTCCTGGTTCCTTCCGTGGGTCTCCCATAGGTGGAGAGAGCCTGGTGGGTCCCTTGGTGAAGAAATAGTCGCGGCTGTGGCTAAGTCCGAAGTGTGCATGCGCATGCGACTGTAGATGTAGAAGTGCCATTCTCCGTTCTGTTTTTAAAAGAGTGTCAAGTAGGTATGAACGGGGATGCTAGATCTGCAGTTGAGTGTTTTATCCAACATGTTTCACCTCCTGGCTTCATCAGGGTTAAAAGATAATGTCTGTAGATGGGTGAGGGTGTTTAAATAGGCGCCATACCAAGATCTGTTTTCTGATTGGTGGATGAGGGACCAATCTACTGTTGCTTCAAGTATTGCTTGACAGTCATTATAACTACTAGGGGGACGTATTGAAATAATTAAATTAGATATGAGTATATGAACTGAAAAATAAAGTAGTTTAGAAAATAGAATTATCAAGTAGTAAGAATTTTACAATTTTAATAAGAACACAATCCGGAGTGAAACAGATAAAAAAAATAAAAAAAATATGCAATTTGACTAAACAGAAATTGGTGTATATATAATACTAAACACAAGGTCCAATATGATTCTGAAGACGAAATAAACATGTAAGAATTATCCACAAGACCTAAGTGAATATCCCAATATTAATATATATATAAAAGATATAAAAAATAACTCCATAGGACCACATATATGAAGAGTAAGCTAATGTAGGGTTAATTGGCCAGAAAATGCTAACCAATGTGGGAATGATTTGTAGAGAACTATGATTGGATAGACAAGATTTAAATACCCTGCTCTTACACACACTGGGTTTGCCCTGATAAAGCAGTCTTTCCAGCGAAATGAGCGTCAGCGTTAGGCTGGCCGTGCAAAGTTCCCTGTATAGCTAATAAGAGGTTCAATTGGGAGAAAATACTGTCGGGCAGAACGGAGGGGAGAGATTGTTAAAAAACAAACAACTCGTTACAGCCCATAGATAGAAAGGAGCATAAATTAGTTAGTAATACACGCTGTATGAATTAGAACACTGATAAAGCGGGCACAACTGTTTCTTTTTATAGCCAAAGCAGTGAAACTACAATTGTGACATACTGTATGTTGATATTATGGACTAACAAATACAGAGAAACAACAAAAGTGTCCACTAAGGGAAATAAGAAAACAATGATGATCTACGAATAAATAGCTCTCAATTAAGCTTACACTAAAGCAGTAATAGAGGACATTGCAATTCAAAGCGTGTGAAAAAGCTATTATAGAATCCACTATTAACACATGTTAATGAATGTAAGTTTTAATCGGATCTCTTAACCCCTCTTATCAGCTTGAACAAATCGATGTACCAACAGCAGCAAAATAATGAGGTTCATTACCTTTAAAAAAAAGTTAATTGTTGATCCAGTGAGTAACTTGATAGGAACTGAATCATCTCCATAATCATACTAGAGCATCCAACAATTTTAATGTCCCATTTATTCACTTATACACAATTTCACTACTAATTCACTAATTTTATTAACTAAGATAGTTTTAAGTAAATACTTTATAAAGTTGGTTTTACTCATAATGATACACACAATCTCTTAATATTTGGTAATAGAAGGATCTCGTGCACTACACCAAGCAGGGGCAAACGCAGGATTTGTAAAGGGGGGTTTCCACACTATGCTGCCAGTGGACGTGACCAGCATGCATGGGGGCATGGCTATAATTGTAGACAGTGCTTGGCTGCTCTCCAACTTTTCCTATGCCCATAATATACATGGGTAATGCTGCATGCACTACTGTTAGGTGCACGCAGCTCTCCCTTTTTAAGCAGAGCCGTGTGAAGCAAGGGCAGGGTCCAGCCACCTCAATTATACAGTGCTCCAGGCTTGGAGGGGGTTTCCAGACACTAGGAAAGCCCCCCTCGGTTTGCCTATGCCAAGCAAAATCTTTCCTTTTTCTTCTGATTCATTGTGTATCCAGTAAGATTTTACATTGTTTCTTTAGGCCAAAAAGGACTTTTGTTTTTTGTAGCTTAGTTTATCAAATTGTTTTTATTACTTTTCCCGGAAAATATATTGTATTTTTACCCTACAGCAGTGTTTCCCAAACCCAGTCCTCACGGACCCCTAACAGTACATGTTTTCCATATCTCCTTACTGGAGCACAGGTGTATTCATTACTGACTGACACATTTTGAAAGATCCACAGGTGGTATAATTATTTCACTTGTGACCTGGAAAACATACACTGTTAGGGGTCCCTGAGGGCTGGGTTTGGGAAACACTGCCCTACAGTATTACTGAACCTCATAATATGTCATACTTGCTGTCACGGGCACTAGGAGTCTTTACCCAGGGATCACCAGGTGGTAGGCTTACCAGAGCAATGTAGATGGTAACAGGGTACTCTGGTAGCGGGGTGATCACGGAACAGGAAACAGCAGAAGATGAGATGCTCAGGAAAGTCTATGACTAGCAGCACTGGTAATATGGAGGTGATAGTTCACGAGGAACTGTAGGACAAGGACACGTGTAGGTAGTCAGTGGTCTGCGATAGCAAGTTGTACCACTGCTATAGTGAGGAGGAATGTCCAACAGAAACGAGGAGGTGATGAGAGTCAGCGGTCTGCGGATAGCAAGTTGTACCGCTGTCTGAGTGAAGGAATGGAATCCAAGTGGAGGTATCCGGGGAGTCAGTGGTCTGCGATAGCAAGTTGTACCACTGCTATGTGAGAGGATACTGGAACAGGTGATACCGGAAACAGGGATCAGTGGTCTGCTACTAGCAAGTTGTACCACTGAATATATATGTGAGGAGGTGCACGGGGAGAGACTGCAACACAGGATATACACAGGCACCTTATATACGATCCACAGTAACATGCACAATATATATATATAAATGACTGAACAGGTCTGCAAATATAGGAAGTCTCTTGAAACAGTCCAGCACAAGTTAACACAGTCAATGATGGCAATAGACTCAGCGTATAGCAGACTCCAGAGGAGAACCAACACAGTCCAGCAAGATATGCAATACACCAGCACAGTCAATGAGAAGTATGCATACCGTGGTTCAGAAGCAGGTAGTCAAATAGGAGTGCAGGGATACCTGAGCGGCAGGAGGCCGGCTGGATGAAAAGTCCCAGGATACCTGAGGCAGCAGTCAGTAGGTGCAGCGCACAGATAAGTAGACCAACAGGGACACGAATCCACAGGAATCAATAACACGTGGAACTGGACTCACGCAGAACCCAGGAGAGTGGAGATGATCCAGCAGAGGAGTAGTAGATGAAATATAAATCCAATGCAGACAGGAGAGTAGACCTGCGGGACACGTGAAGGCGTGGAGAGCGGATCAGCAGTAGATGGATGATAGCGCGGTCAGCAGCAGCAGTACTCTGCGGTACACGGAGGTAACCAGTAGCAACCAATAGTTGTCAATAGCGATGGCACACGGGATAGCAGAGCAGACCAGGAGCTGTTGATCACGGAGAGTAGCAAATGGCAAAGAGAGCAGCAGTCTCGAGGAAACACAGAAGAACTGAGAAGAGACTGCAGTGCACAGGAGCAGCGGATAGGAATCAGCTAACTTGTCACGATGATGAACACAGGCGAGTTGTAGGCTGGAGGCTGTAGTGCACGGAAGCAGCGGGTAGACATCAGCTAACAATCCCGATGATGAACACAGGCGAGTTGTAGGCTGGAGGCTGTAGTGCACGGAAGCAGCGGATAGACAACAGCTAACAGTCACGATAATGAACACAGGCGAGTTGCAGGCTGAAGGCTTGTAGTGCACGGAGGCAGCGGATAGGAATCAGCTCACGGACTTGATGAGGAACAGGTGAGTGGATGTAAAGTAACGGTTGGAGTGCACAGAGGCAGCGGGTAGGAACCAGCAAACAGTCACAGTGAAATATAATAGCGATGATGTGGATTAGAGGACTGAAGTGCACGGAGGCAGCGGATAGGAATCAGCAAACAGTCACAGTGAAATATAATAGCGATGATGTGGATTAGAGGACTGAAGTGCACGGAGGCAGCGGATAGGAATCAGCAAACAGTCACAATGATAAGTAATAGCGTTGAAGTGGTTTGGAAGACTGTAGTGCACGGAGGCAGCGGATAGGAATCAGCTAACAGTCACGATGATACAGTTGATGGTAGAAGTGGTATGGGGACCACAGTAGTAGAAGTGGTTTGGAAACCACAGAGGTAGAAGTGGTTTGGAAACCACAGGAATCAGCAGCGCTGAAAACACGAGGAATACAGGAACACCTTCAGAGACTCATAGGGAATGAGACTCCAAGATCAGGCAACGTGGTGTTGACCACAGGTGCTTAATATAGGGAGTGTTGCCTGATCTGCCAATTGAGTTAAAGGGACATACACAGAAGTATAGGAAAGGGCTGCGCATGCGCAGACCCTCAGGATGGAGGACGGCCACGGTTCCTAAATGTCCGGGAAGAGGCACTCACGGTACGGTGAGTGACAGTACCCCCCCTTTTAAAGGTGGGCACAGAACGCCTGGAACCGGGCTTGTCCGGATTTTTGGAGTAGAACTTCTTCAAAAGGGCAGGAGCATTAAGATCTTCAGCTTTGATCCAAGAGCGCTCCTCAGGACCAAAGCCCTTCCAATGAACGAGGAAACGGAGGACTCCTCGCGAAATTTTTGCATCCAATACCTCAGTAATCTCGAAATCCTCCTCCTGATGAACTTGAACTGGCTGCGGAGCTGAGGGAGGAGTTGAGAAACGGTTGATGATAAGAGGTTTGAGTAAAGACACATGGAAGGCATTGGAAATCCGAAGATTCTTAGGAAGAAGAAGTTTCACACATACTGGATTGATTACTTGAATGATCCTATATGGACCAATAAAACGAGGGGCGAATTTCATAGATGGAACCTTCAAACGAATATTTTTGGTAAATAACCAGACACGATCTCCAATTTTTAGTGGTGGAATAGCCCGCCTCTTCTTATCTGCGAAAGACTTATATTTGTTAGATGTCTTCTTTAAACAGGTTCTGACCTGAGACCAGATATTTTTGAAGGTCTGACAAGCAGTCTCCACAGCAGGAACTTGGGTGGGCGGGAGGGCAGGAAATTCCGGAAAAGACGGATGGTGACCGTGAACCACCAGCACTTGACTTTTTGAAGATGACTCCTGAGATCCATCTTCAACGTCCGATGACGTCACGAACGCCCGATGAGGAGGAAGGCGTTCAGACTGAACCTTATCACACAGATCCGTAGATGAAGGATCCTGTGGAGGAGGCCCTGGTGGAATAGACGAATGCTGTCTTTTGAATGAAACCACTTGAGAGAGGCAACGATGATGACATTCAGCTCCCCAAGATGTAACTTGAGAAGTGCGCCAATCAATCTGGGGAGAGTGACACTGAAGCCATGGAAGGCCTAAGACAATCGGACTTGTCGTAACAGGAAGAATTAAAAACGAAAGCTCTTCATGGTGTAGCCCACCAATCTGAAGCGTTACTGGAGACGTACTCTGGGTGATGAGACCATTGATGAGACGTGATCCATCCATAGCAGTCACAGTAATCGGTGTTTTCAAAGTAATCACTGGTAGGGACCATTGATTCACTAGGGATTTGGAAATGAAATTTCCTGCTGCTCCGGAATCAATCAATGCCTGTGACTCAAAGGCTTTGGTAGCAAAGGAAATCGTAACATCAAAAGTGCAGGCTTTTAATTTCGTAGAAGATGGAGAGGACTCCAGGAACCCTAACCTTATCTCCCCAGTATTGGTTAGAGCCCGGCATTTCCTGGGACAAGAATTGAGCATATGCGTAGAATCGGCACAATAGATACAAAGTCTATTCTTTATTCTTCGGTCCCTCTCCTCTAAAGTTAATTTGGAGCGACCTATCTCCATGGGTATCCCCGGAGATGAAGCTGGGTGAAATTGAGGATTTGAGAGAAGAGGTGTTTTAACCGAAGTTGTTTTCTCAGGTTCTCTTTCACGAAACCTCAGGTCTACCCGATGGCAAAGAGAGATCAAATCTTCTAAAGAGGAGGGTAGTTCTTGTGAAGTCAGTGCGTTTTTAATTTTATCGGAAAGCCCCTGCCAGAAGGCGGCAACTAGTGCTTCAGTGTTCCACTGAAGTTCAGAGGCTAAGATCCTAAATCGAATGACGTACTGAGCCACAGTGCGAGATCCTTGGCGAAGACGGAGAATGTTAGATGCAGCGGAAATAACACGACCTGGTTCATCGAATACACTTCGGAACGTGGAAATAAACTCGGCACTATCCTGTAACAATGGATCGTTTCTTTCCCACAGAGGGGAAGCCCATGCAAGAGCTTGTCCAGAAAACAATGAAATAAGATAGGCCACTCTGGAACGATGGGAAGAAAAATTTTGAGGTTGGAGCTCAAAATGAACTGAGCATTGAGTAAGAAAACCCCTACAAGTTTTGGGGTCTCCATCGAATTTTGACGGAGTAGGCAGGTGAAGCGTGGAAGCTGTAAACACCTGGGATGGCACTGGGGAAACGGAGGAAGGCACAGGAGCATCAACAGTAGTTGTGGCATCTTGCACAGACGGTCTTTGGGAGGCTAACGCCTGGTAACACCGCAGTAAATGCCGTTGGCGAACTTCCTGTTGCTCAATACGGGTAACCAGATGCCGCAGCATCTCTTTGGCTGTAGGCTCCGTATCTGGGTCTGTCATGCCTGATCTTACTGTCACGGGCACTAGGAGTCTTTACCCAGGGATCACCAGGTGGTAGGCTTACCAGAGCAATGTAGATGGTAACAGGGTACTCTGGTAGCGGGGTGATCACGGAACAGGAAACAGCAGAAGATGAGATGCTCAGGAAAGTCTATGACTAGCAGCACTGGTAATATGGAGGTGATAGTACACGAGGAACTGTAGGACAAGGACACGTGTAGGTAGTCAGTGGTCTGCGATAGCAAGTTGTACCACTGCTATAGTGAGGAGGAATGTCCAACAGAAACGAGGAGGTGATGAGAGTCAGCGGTCTGCGGATAGCAAGTTGTACCGCTGTCTGAGTGAAGGAATGGAATCCAAGTGGAGGTATCCGGGGAGTCAGTGGTCTGCGATAGCAAGTTGTACCACTGCTATGTGAGAGGATACTGGAACAGGTGATACCGGAAACAGGGATCAGTGGTCTGCTACTAGCAAGTTGTACCACTGAATATATATGTGAGGAGGTGCACGGGGAGAGACTGCAACACAGGATATACACAGGCACCTTATATACGATCCACAGTAACATGCACAATATATATATATAAATGACTGAACAGGTCTGCAAATATAGGAAGTCTCTTGAAACAGTCCAGCACAAGTTAACACAGTCAATGATGGCAATAGACTCAGCGTATAGCAGACTCCAGAGGAGAACCAACACAGTCCAGCAAGATATGCAATACACCAGCACAGTCAATGAGAAGTATGCATACCGTGGTTCAGAAGCAGGTAGTCAAATAGGAGTGCAGGGATACCTGAGCGGCAGGAGGCCGGCTGGATGAGAAGTCCCAGGATACCTGAGGCAGCAGTCAGTAGGTGCAGCGCACAGATAAGTAGACCAACAGGGACACGAATCCACAGGAATCAATAACACGTGGAACTGGACTCACGCAGAACCCAGGAGAGTGGAGATGATCCAGCAGAGGAGTAGTAGATGAAATATAAATCCAATGCAGACAGGAGGGTAGACCTGCGGGACACGTGAAGGCGTGGAGAGCGGATCAGCAGTAGATGGATGATAGCGCGGTCAGCAGCAGCAGTACTCTGCGGTACACGGAGGTAACCAGTAGCAACCAATAGTTGTCAATAGCGATGGCACACGGGATAGCAGAGCAGACCAGGAGCTGTTGATCACGGAGAGTAGCAAATGGCAAAGAGAGCAGCAGTCTCGAGGAAACACAGAAGAACTGAGAAGAGACTGCAGTGCACAGGAGCAGCGGATAGGAATCAGCTAACTTGTCACGATGATGAACACAGGCGAGTTGTAGGCTGGAGGCTGTAGTGCACGGAAGCAGCGGGTAGACATCAGCTAACAATCCCGATGATGAACACAGGCGAGTTGTAGGCTGGAGGCTGTAGTGCACGGAAGCAGCGGATAGACAACAGCTAACAGTCACGATAATGAACACAGGCGAGTTGCAGGCTGAAGGCTTGTAGTGCACGGAGGCAGCGGATAGGAATCAGCTCACGGACTTGATGAGGAACAGGTGAGTGGATGTAAAGTAACGGTTGGAGTGCACAGAGGCAGCGGGTAGGAACCAGCAAACAGTCACAGTGAAATATAATAGCCATGATGTGGATTAGAGGACTGAAGTGCACGGAGGCAGCGGATAGGAATCAGCAAACAGTCACAGTGAAATATAATAGCGATGATGTGGATTAGAGGACTGAAGTGCACGGAGGCAGCGGATAGGAATCAGCAAACAGTCACAATGATAAGTAATAGCGTTGAAGTGGTTTGGAAGACTGTAGTGCACGGAGGCAGCGGATAGGAATCAGCTAACAGTCACGATGATACAGTTGATGGTAGAAGTGGTATGGGGACCACAGTAGTAGAAGTGGTTTGGAAACCACAGAGGTAGAAGTGGTTTGGAAACCACAGGAATCAGCAGCGCTGAAAACACGAGGAATACAGGAACACCTTCAGAGACTCATAGGGAATGAGACTCCAAGATCAGGCAACGTGGTGTTGACCACAGGTGCTTAATATAGGGAGTGTTGCCTGATCTGCCAATTGAGTTAAAGGGACATACACAGAAGTATAGGAAAGGGCTGCGCATGCGCAGACCCTCAGGATGGAGGACGGCCACGGTTCCTAAATGTCCGGGAAGAGGCACTCACGGTACGGTGAGTGACACTTGCCATCTTTTATTTGCTCCCCTCTGGAAGATCCCTGAAGAGAGGATGAGTTGTAATTGCCATTGTATCACTGTTGTCCTGCCCCCTTGCTGTGCAATGCATTATTTGCAACATTGTGCGGAAGGCCATGATTATGTGAATTGTATAATTAATCACTGCCTGTGCATATTTTAGTTTTCATAGATCATGATCATTATGACATGTGGAAAATCTGATGGGCATGTAAAGGACTGGTGTATAGGTCTGATTGACATGTAAGGGGCATGTTGGAAGATCTGAGGACCATGTAAAGGGCATGTGGGCAGATCTGATGACATGTGGAGAGGTGATTCACAAAGCCCAAAGCATCTCTATTTAACCAGGGCGGTGCAACCAATGCTGACCACCAAGGCCGGGGATTTAGGGCGTTGAGGGAAAATTGGTCTACCTATTAAATGGGAATGCTATTAAATTAATGTTGGGGTTGTTTTGGGGGAAGGTGGCTTATTTATTAAACACTAATAATAATAATTTAAGGTTGACTAGTTAAGGATAGGATGCCTAATTCTTAAAATTGGGTGCTATTAATTTCATGTCGGGGCTGTATGGGGGAAATAGGTATATTTATTAAACGTGAATTAATTAAATTCTGGGGCTGAAAAAGCTACTGCCTCAATGTCTTGCTGGTTGGGATGGAGGGAGGCCAAGTTTGTTCGGTCATGCTCGGCTTTCCAGGAGGTGAGTAGTAACTATCTTTTTCCAGACAGGCACCCATCATTCCAAGATCTGCCCAAGCAGCAACTGAGCTTAAGACATCAGCTTGAGATATTCTAAGCTGCAAGAACAAGTAGCAGAGCACAAAACAGGTTTGCCGATTGGTCTTTCAATTGCAATGCTAGACATGTCCTCACAGGGCCTGTGGGTGCATTTTGTGGTCAAGTTGTGGTCTGAGGGCATGTGGTGGAATGTTAGAGCAAGTGATGGGCATGTGGGGACATTTTGGGATGAGTGATGTGTGCCTGTTAAGGTAATGTTCTAACTGTTTTTCATTCTCAAAATTAAGGGTAATATGTGACCATTTTGAAGATTGGATGTATGTATTATATACTGTGTATTCTTTGTTATGCCCACATTCACATATTGTTCGGCTGTTCATATATTATGTACCAATACATTTTTCAAACAGGCCCCAACATTCCAGGATCCTGATAAGGAAAAAGCAGCAGATTGTCAAAGATGCAATAACAGGTAGGAGAGAACAACATAGTCCACCAGCAGCCTTGTCCTTAAGCTCTCTTAAATTTGTTTCCTAATCTCTCTTTCTTTCTTTCTTTCTTTCTTTCCTCTCTATCCCTCTTCTTCCTAAATATCCTGTCCATCCACCTTTTGTCTCTCTAGCTTTCATCTTACCTCCTCTCTGCCACCTTTACTCCTCCTCTTCCTCTCCAATCTTGCTGTCTGTCCACAGACTTTCAGGACTTTGAGAATCAGCTCAAGGCACAAACAGCAGAGCCCAATCATTAAACTTTGCATATGTGAAAACTTTATTTTCTCTGTAGATTAAGAGGATAATTTAGGGAAATGATGAAATCTTGAAACAAGATCAAGTTCTTAATAATATATTGGAAAATAGAACTTGTGTTATTTTATTTCTAAATTTTTTTTTTAGAAAAAAAAAGTATTTTATTTTATACTGAGAAATGGTTCCTGATATACTTTTTTTAAAATAATTTCTGTAATGAGACAAAATGCATCAGAGTAAGAAGAGCCTTTGTTTACAAGTCCTGATACACTGGATACATTAGAGGACTTGGTTTTAATGTGTGTAGTGCACAAAGGCTGGGTCTGGGCCACAATTTCAAAATGCTGTTTACATACTTACTGTTACGGATTACTGGATACACTACTAATCTTGATTAGCGCTGGCTTACCTGAGGTGCGGAGTCTAACGATCTCCCCGGTATCCACCGAGAACCGCCGCAAGGCGGGATGGGCTTTGCTGCCAGGAGTCACAGGTCGCAGTCCTTAGGTTTGCCCCAAGTTGTAGTACAGCGGAATAGGAGCAGATGAGAATAGTCGGACAGGCCGGGTAGGTACACAGGCAGGCAATGCAGACAGAATCAGAAGGCAATCTCGGAGTCAATCAAACCGGGTCGGTACACGGGTCACAAGAACAGATGCGTGGTCAGCTAGCCGGGTCGGTACACAGGAATGGCAGATGAACGTATAGAGAGAGAAGCGTGAGACAATCCAGGTCAGGAGCACAGGCGATCAGGAAGGTCAGCAAGCCAGCTCAGTACACGGGAGAAACGGAATCCAGAAGGGTCAGCAAGCCGGGTCGGTACACAGGAGGTCAAGCACACAGGAAGCAGGAACAAGGAGGACACAGGAATCAGGAGCCAGGAACTGGTAAGTTGCTCTGACACTCACCAAGTGTCAGAGCTATGCTTTTATACTGTGTCCACTTTTGAATTCCCTGCCCTAGGTAGCGATCATGTGACTGCCCTAGGTAGCGATCACATGACCGCCGAACCCGAAAGTGCGGCCTCCGGGTCCGACGGAGGGGCGGGTGAACGTGGAGAGAGGTAAGTATTCGTAACAGTACCCCCTACCTTAAAGGTGGACTCCGGACACCTACACAGGTTTACAGGGAAATCTTTTATGAAAGAGTTTGAGTAGACGGGGGGCATAAAGGTCGACTGCTCTTACCCAGGAGCGTTCCTCTGGACCATATCCTTTCCAGTCTACTAGGAATTGTATGGCAACTCTGTTCTTACGGGAGTCCAGGACTTGTCTTACTTCATATTCACCATGATTCTGAATAATAACAGGAGGAGGAGCCCTAGGAGGGGTGGCAAACTTGTTAGTAACCACTGGTTTCAGCAATGACACATGAAAAACATCTGGGATACGTAGAGAACGGGGTAAGCTTAGTCTGAAAGCTACTGGATTGATGATCTCAGAGATGGTAAAAGGACCAATAAACTTGGGAGCAAATTTCTTGCTGGGAACTTTTAAACGAATGTTCTGTGTAGATAGCCAAACTTTATCACCGATGGAGAAATTAGGGCCGGCTCTTCTCCTTTTATCATAGGCTTCCTTAGAACGAGTGATGGCTTTTCTGAGACTTGATTTGGTTTGTTCCCAGATATGCGAGAAGTTACGAAATAATAAGTCCACTGCTGGGACTTCAGAAGCAGAAATTTGGGAAAAGGTGGGTAATCTAGGATGACAGCCATAGAGAACAAAAAAAGGAGAAATAGAGAGAGCCTCGTGGAAATGGTTATTATGGGCAAACTCAGCCCATGGAAGGAGATCCACCCAGTTGTCTTGATTGGCAGAAATGAATATTCTTAAGAATGTCTCCAATTCCTGGTTGGTTCTCTCTGTGAGGCCATTACACTGGGGGTGATATGCCGAGGAAAAATCAAGCTTGATTCCAGATTTGTGACAAAAGGATCTCCAAAACTTGGATATAAATTGAGATCCTCGATCAGAGACAATGTGATGAGGACAACCATAAAGGCGGAATATCTCTTTAATGAAAATATCAGCTAACGAGGAGGAAGATGGAAGACCTCTCAATGGAATGAAGTGGGCAGTTTTGGAAAAGTGGTCCGTGACCACTAGGACCACCGTACAAGACTTGGAGGGGGGTAGATCCGTAATGAAATCCATGGAGATTTGTGACCGCGGGTAATCAGGAACTGGTAATGTAAGTAAATGACCATAAGGCCTCCTCCTGGGGTTCTTGTGTTGGGCACATATGGAACATGAAGACACAAACCTCCTTACATCTTCCCATATGGAAGGCCACCAGTAGTTGCGAGATAACACGGCCCAAGTCTTGCGAATGCCAGCATGACCTGAGAAGAGAGAACAATGAGCCCATCATAGGAGTTTGATGCGAAGAGGTGCAGAAATGAAGGTCTTGCCTGGAGGACAGCTTCTTTTGATATGTGTTGCTGCTAAAATTCGACTTGGGTCCAGAATAAATTTATTCTCCTCCAAGGGTTCCGAGTCAGCAGGATCAAATGAGCGAGATAGAACGTCTGCCTTGATATTTTTAGATCCAGAACGGAAGGAAATGTTGAAGTCAAATCGGGAGAAAAATAAGGACCATCTTGCTTGTCGAGGATTTAGGTAGCGTGCAGTACGTAAATATAGCAAGTTCTTCTGATCAGTATAGATGGTGATAGGAAACTGGGCTCCTTCTACGAGATGCCTCCATTCAAAAAGAGCCAATTTGATGGCCAGGAGCTCCTTGTCACCGATACCGTAGTTCTTTTCAGCAGGTAGCAGGCGACGGGAAAAGAATCCGCACGGATGTAGTTTACCGGTAGAATCTTATTGAGAGAGTACTGCTCCAGTACCTATAGAAGATGCGTCCACCTCTAGAATGAAAGGGCGAGAACAGTCAGGTTGTTGGAGGATGGGTGCTGAGGAAAAGAGAGATTTTAAGGTAGCAAAGGCTTGGGTGGCCTCTTCAGACCATACTTTGTCATTCGCAGACTTACGGGTTAAGGCAGTGATGGGTGCCACCTGTCACGGTTACATACAGGAGTACAGCTAGGAGCCACGAATATGGTGAAAACACTCTGTTTATTTGCAGAAAAGTATAAATAGCAGGTAATCAAGAGTAGTAATAAATACCAGGTGCAAGCTGATGCAGGAAGTAATATGAATGTTCAGAAACCAGCAGGTACACAGCTAATGCAGGGAAGCAGGAGGTATGAACAGATTCCAAGCAGCATGTAACCAGAGGAGCAAGGCAGGAGGAAGAGTCCACAGGGTGCAACAACAGGATATGACATCAATAACCAGCAATGTGTGCTGGGAGTGACAGGTATAAATAAGGAAAAAGAGACCACACCCAGGTGCATGGGATAATTAGAGAACAGAAAGGTTAACCCCTAAAGCACAAGAAATGCACAATAGCAGCACCTCTGGACATCAGAGGTACTGCTGCAAACACATAAAAAGAACAAATACAAATAATAAAGTCCAAAAGGTAGGAGCTGCCAGGCGGATCGTGACACCACCAAGGTAGAGTATCCTTTAATGAACTGGCGGTAGTAATTGGAGAACCCTAGGAATCGTTGTGTAGCTTTAAGGCCCGAGGGTTGAGGCCAATCTAGTATGGCCCTTAACTTGGTAGGATCCATTTGCAATCCAGTGCCGGAGATGATATAACCTAAGAAAGGAACTTGTCTCTGTTCAAAGATACATTTTTCTAATTTACAATATAGATGATTCTTTCTAGACAGAACCTCCAAGACATGTTTGCGATGTAATACTAAGTCTTGGGAGAAGATGAGGATATCATCTAGGTAGATGGTCGCGGTCCTCAGGTTTGTCCCATGATGTAGTACAGCGGAATAGGAGCAGATGAGAATAGTCGGACAGGCCGGGTAGGTACACAGGCAGGCAATGCAGACAGAATCAGAAGGCAATCTCGGAGTCAATCAAACCGGGTCGGTACACAGGTCACAAGAACAGATGCGTGGTCAGCTAGCCGGGTCAGTACACGGGAATGGCAGATAAACGTATAGAGAGAGAAGCGTGAGACAATCCAGGTCAGGAGCACAGGCAATCAGGAAGGTCAGCAAGCCAGGTCAGTACACGGGAGAAACGGAATCCAGAAGGGTCAGCAAGCCGGGTCGGTACACAGGAGGTCAAGCACACAGGAAGCAGGAACAAGGAGGACACAGGAATCAGGAGCCAGGAACTGGTAAGTTGCTCTGACACTCACCAAGTGTCAGAGCTATGCTTTTATACTGTGTCCACTTTTGAATTCCCCGTCCTAGGTAGCGATCATGTGACCGCCCTAGGTAGCGATTACATGACCGCCGAACCCGAAAGTGCGGCTTGCGGGTCCGTTGGAGCGGCGGGGGAATGCGGAGAGAGGTAAGTATTCGTAACAGTACCCCCTACCTTAAAGGTGGACTCCGGACACCTACACAGGTTTACAGGGAAATCTTTTATGAAAGAGTTTGAGTAGACGGGGGGCATGAAGGTCGACTGCTCTTACCCAGGAGCGTTCCTCTGGACCATATCCTTTCCAGTCTACTAGGAATTGTATGGCACCTCTGTTCTGACGGGAGTCCAGGACTTGTCTTACTTCATATTCACCCTGATTCTGAATAATAACAGGCGGAGGAGCCCTAGGAGGGGTGGCAAACTTGTTAGTAACCACTGGTTTCAGCAATGACGCATGAAAAACATCTGGGATACGTAGAGAACGTGGTAAGCTTAGTCTGAAAGCTACTGGATTGATGATCTCAGAGATGGTAAAAGGACCAATAAACCTGGGAGCAAATTTCTTGCTGGGAACTTTTAAACGAATGTTCTGTGTAGATAGCCAAACTTTATCACCGATGGAGAAATTAGGGCCGACTCTTCTCCTTTTATCATAGGCTGCGTGAGACAATCCGGGTCAGGAGCACAGGCAATCAGAAAGGTCAGCAAGCCAGGTCGGTACACAGGAGAAACGGAATCCAGAAGGGTCTGCAAGCCGGGTCGGTACACAGGAGGTCAAGCACACAGGAAGCAGGAACAAGGAGGACACAGGAATCAGGAGCCAGGAACTGGTAAGTTGCTCTGACACTCACCAAGTGTCAGAGCTATGCTTTTATACTGTGTCCACTTTTGAATTCCCCGCCCTAGGTAGCGATCATGTGACCGCCCTAGGTAGCGATCACATGACCGCCGAACCCGGAAGTGCGGCTTCCGGGGTCCGATGGAGCGACGGGGGAACACGGAGAGGTAAGTATTCGTAACACTTACCAACTTGATGCTGCTGTCTTCCGGGAGCCTGTCGGGGAAGGTGGGCGTGAGGGGTGGGGCGCTAAAAATCGCGTTATTTTGGACCTGCCCCCTGTGACGTAATGATGCAATTTTATACCGGGGCCAAATGCCGCGATTCACGGAGAATCGCAGCATTTTTGACCAAATTCTGCCCACTTCAATAGAAACTGGGCAGAATTCGGGAGATTGCCCTACTCTCCCGGAAGACTCTCCCAAGATGCGTGAGTCTCCCGGACATTCCGGGAGAGTTGGCAAGTATGGCTATTTATATATTTTGAAGCTGAAGTGTGGTTTAGTTACAAAAGCAGATATGAAAAGCCCACATCTGTAGGTGAGTGAGCTGTTGTAGGTAATCCTAATAATCAATCCAAATATGCGTATATATTTATGACATTTATTGTGTAAATATGCAGAGATCTTCTTAATAGTTGCTAAATGCCAATTTTTATTGACTTGTTGCTGCTGCGAGGGTGAATTCCTGCTGCTTGTAGGACTACAAGCAGCAGGAAACCCCTTAGACTATAAATAGAGCATTTAAAAAAAACACTCATCTATTTTTAAATTTTGACAGCCGTCGGGACCTGCGGCTGTATAAGCAAGGCAGTGTGTAACAGTGATGTGTTTGGCAATCTCGCATCTAGAAACCAGCGTGTTGTATCTGTCAATTTGTATTTGAAACTCAGTTGGGTTTGCAAAATCACAGCTTCATACATTTGGAGATTTGTATAGCTAGAGTGGGGAAAAATCAGAACAGCAATTTGCTGCGAATTTGAATCCAGTGATTTTTTTTGATAAAAAACCTCATTGCTGCCGATATTAAATCAAATCTCAAGGTAATAAATCGCCAGAGAAAATCGCAGGATTTTCAAAATCGGACCTTGATACATTTACCCCCAGGAGGGGGAATGAATGTAAAACTGACCACTGAGAATATCTGGTCATGCCATTTGGCTTCTTCAACACCCCCTCCTTATTTAAAAACTTTGCATTGATATTTATTGAGATGTCCACTATCATTTTATGATGGTATATTTGCATGTGCTATTTTTTTTCCAAGATCTTAAGACTCAACGTGACCATGTGGGAGAGGTTTTTACTCGACTCAGGTCACACAATTTGTTTTGGAAACCGGAGAAGTGTGTGTTTGTAAAACACCAGCTACCTTTTTGGGTTGTATTGTTTCAGATTGTAGACTTCAAATGGACCATTATAAACTTAAGGCCATCACAGCATGGCCTCAACCTCATGGACTTAAAGAAGCCAAATGTTTCTACCCAGCGTTACTAGTTATTTTTGTCAGTTTATTAGAGTATATTTCTCCTTGGAGAGTGCTCCATCATGGCCTTGAATGGAAAAACATGCTCACTCCAACGAATGGTCTCCTGACTGTCACGAGCCGCGGCTCAACTACAGCCGCTGCGGCTCGCACCTGTCTGCCTTTGGCGTCCTGGCCGTCACCATGATAACCGGTGCGTCATTTCCGCCCACACGTCCCGACTGTCACCAGGGCAACAGCCGGGACACTTCTATCTTTCACCACCGCGGCCCGGCAAATCTAATAGCCGGAAGCATGCGCAATGGGTGCCAATTCATTAACAGCCTGCTGAGCTGATTTGTGCATGTGTGGGGAGCTTTGTTGTGATTGGGTCATCGGAGTATAAAAAGCAGGGAGGGTGTGATACACTAACCATTCTGTGTCTTGTTTCTCACATAATGTGGTTTATAGTACTTTTTATAGCCCTTGCTTGTTACGAGCCGCGGCGGTGCCCAGCCGCCGCGACTCACTCACCTGCATCCCGGCCGTCGCTATGGCGACCGGGACGTCACTTCCGGCCCTGACCCGGCCGTTGCCGGGGCAACGAGAAGACGCTTCAGCGCTGCGTCCCGGCAATGAGAGAAAGCCGGGCGCAGCGCTCACCATATGTTCTAGCCTGTGGGCTAATTAATGCAGCCTATTAATTATGCTGGGGGCTGTGTCTAATTCAGAGCTAGGCTCTGATTGGTGAACACTGGTATTTAAGGCAATGAGGTCTGCTGCCTCATTGCCGGTTATAGCTCCTGTGTTCCAGTCTGCTAACCTGCTAGTTCCTGTCCTGTATCCTGATATCTCTACTTGACTCCCCGTGTATGACCCTTGGCTTTGATTTGGACCTTGCTCGTGTTTCCTGTGACCCTGATCTTTGGCCTGTATACCCGTTCTGCTATTTGCCTGTGACCCCTGACCTCAGCTTGTTAATCGATACTGTTGTCTGCTGCCGGCCCTTGACCTCTGCGTGGACCTGACTCCTCTTGCCTGGGTTCTCCCCAGCTGGTACGCACTTCACGACCCTCTGTCAGTCTGCGGCCCAGTCTGTCCCCACCATCAGGGGCTCCAGTGAACACCTGACTGGCAGAGTAGATTCCGGGTTGTGTTGTGCCGGCTGGAGGGGTTCCTAACATTATAACCGGCCCACTCACGGAGACGAGGTTGGAATGGATGCAAGTGGATCCTCACCGTCTCCGGCACAAGCCCTAGCAGCCCATGTTGAGTCCTTATATCAGATGATCCAGGGATTGGCTGAGCGTCTGTCTGTTCAAGAAGAAGCCGCAAAAGTGTCACAACCCACTCCAAGTTCCGTCTGTGAACCTAAGATGAACTTGCCAGATCGCTTCTCTGGAAATAGGTCCCTGTTTCGGAATTTCAGGGAGAGCTGCAAGCTCTATTTCCGATTGAGACCCCGCTCCTCCGGGTCAGAGCATCAAAGAGTCGGGATTATCATTTTCCTTCTACAGGGTGACCCTCAGTCCTGGGCGTTTTCCTTGCCGCAGACCTGTCCTGCCATGCAGTCAGTAGACGCTTTCTTCGAGGCGTTAGGTCTACTATATGACGACCCGGACCGTACTGCCTCCGCTGAAACTCATCTACGGGCCTTGAAACAAGGCCGGCGCTCGGCAGAGGAATACTGTGCTGAATTCCGTAGATGGTCACCTGATAGTGGATGGAATGATCCTGCCTTGCGGAGTCAGTTCCGTCTTGGCCTGTCGGAACAGGTCAAAGACTCTTTGGTGCAGTACCCATCTCCTACCTCTCTGGAGGATCTGATGCACCTCTGCATTAAAATCGACAGGAGATTTAAAGAGCGGAAAATCGAAAAGGAGACATCATCACCTCTATCCGGCTTCATTCCTGTTCCCACGGATGGTGAGGAACCCATGCAATTGGGGGCGTATCGTCTCTCCCCTGAGGAAAGAGACAAGAGAAGATCACAGGGCCTATGTCTCTATTGCGGCACAAAAGGCCACTTCTCCCGTTCCTGCCCGAATAAGCCGGGAAAAGAGCATGCCTAGGGAACGAGGGGAAAGTTCACCTAGGTCTGCAGATTGTCTCCCCGAAAAACGCCGTATTGATCCCTGCACAGCTCATGTTTAGTGCTCGTTCAATGGACCTGTCCGCCTTCGTTGATAGTGGAGCTGCAGGCAACTTCCTGGACATCGGGTTCGCCCGCGCTGCTAAAATTCCGATGGTAAAACTCAAGTCCGCTATTACTGTCTGTGGATTAGATGGAGGTCCGTTGCCTGGTGGCAAGATTTCCTAGGAGACCTCACCACTACAATTAAAAATCGGAGCTCTCCATTCAGAGTCAATAACCTTCCTTCTTATCGATTGTTCATCAGTTCCCTTGATCTTGGGCCACCCATGGCTTTCCCGTCATAACCCTGTCATGGACTGGGTAAAAGGAGAAATTGTCCAGTGGAGCTCTTACTGTACACAGTCCTGCTTGTCACTGCCCCTGTGGGTTATTCAGTCTATTCCGGAGCAGCTTCCCTCACAATATCATGAGTACTGGGATGTGTTCTCCAAGAAAGCTGCTGACACCTTACCACCTCACCGTGACTTTGACTGTGCCATCAAGCTTATTCCTGGTTCCAAGTTGCCTAAGGGTCGCCTGTACTCTCTCTCTGGTCCGGAGACCAAGTCCATGCAGGAATACATTGAAGAAAATCTGGAGAAGGGCTTCATCAGGCCATCTAAATCTCCCGTAGGAGCAGGATGCTTCTTTGTATCCAAAAAGGACGGAGGACTAAGACCCTGTATTGATTACCGGGGATTGAATCTTATTACAATCAAGAATACCTATCCCCTTCCGCTCATCTCCGTATTATTTGATCAGCTGAGAGGTGCTACTGTCTTCTCAAAAATCGATCTTCGTGGAGCGTATAACCTCATCCGTATCAAGGAGGGAGACGAGTGGAAGACGGCATTCAATACGCACTCTGGCCATTATGAATACTTGGTTATGCCGTTCGGTCTTAGCAATGCACCTGCAGTATTCCAGGACTTAATCAATGAGGTTCTTCGGGACTTTCTTGGTAGTTTCGTGGTCGTCTATTTAGATGATATCCTCATCTATTCCAGATCTCTGTCTGTACATCAGAATCACGTTAAACAAGTTCTACAAAGACTGCGAGAGAACCACCTTTACGCCAAACTAGAAAAGTGTGAGTTCGAGGTGCAGAAAGTATCCTTTTTAGGTTACATAATCTCTTCTGAGGGATTCTCCATGGAATCAACTAAGGTTCAGGCTATTCTAGATTGGGTGCAACCAAACAACCTTAAGGCGGTGCAGAGGTTTCTGGGCTTCTCCAATTATTATAGAAGGTTCATTCCAGGTTTTGCGGACATCGTGGCTCCCATTGTGGCCCTAACCCGTAAAGGAATGGATCCAACTAATTGGTCGTCTCAAGCAGTAGCCTCATTCGAAAGCCTGAAAAAAGCCTTTGTCTCCGCTCAGGTCCTTAGACACCCGGATCCAGCTAAATCATTTGTTCTTGAGGTCGACGCCTCTGACGTCGGT
Organism: Mixophyes fleayi; assembly: GCF_038048845.1. NCBI lineage: Eukaryota > Metazoa > Chordata > Amphibia > Anura > Limnodynastidae > Mixophyes > Mixophyes fleayi. The sequence goes on along the minus strand of NC_134406.1, from coordinate 218,672,174 downwards.
GCTGGGGCTATACTATCACAGAAGGACCCTCATACTAATCGTCTACACCCGTGTGCCTATTTCTCCCGTCAGTTCTCTTCAGCAGAAACCAACTATGATGTCGGGAATAGGGAACTGTTGGCAATCAAATGGGCCTTTGAGGAGTGGCGACATTGGCTGGAGGGTGCTCCACATCAGATCTCTGTCATTACCGACCACAAGAACTTGCAATATATACAATCGGCCAAACGTCTAAATCCCAGACAGGCCCGTTGGTCGTTATTCTTTACCCGGTTCAATTTCCTGATCACCTATCGACCGGGTTCCAAAAATGTCCGGGCAGATGCTCTGTCCAGAAGTTTCTTGGCACACCACGTTCCAGTTTCGAACCCAGAGCCTATTATTCCTCCTTTCATAATCCATGTTGGATTAACTCAAGATCTGAGTATCACACTTCAGAGATTCCAGAAATTAACCCCTGATACTACTCCGGAACAATGTCTTTTTGTTCCAGTCCATCTAAGGAAGGCGGTTCTTGCAGAGGCGCATAATAGTAGGTCTGCTGGACACCCTGGAGTTTATAAGACGCTGGAGATCCTTTCCCGTACGGTCTGGTGGCCATCCTTGTCCGCTGACGTCAAGAGTCATGTCCTCTCGTGTGAAATTTGTGCCAGGAACAAAGTCCCCAGGACTCGCCCGGTGGGTCAATTGCTTCCATTGCCCATTCCTGCAAAACCTTGGACACATTTGTCAATGGATTTTATTGTTGATTTGCCACCTTCTGCAGGACATAATACTATTTGGGTTGTGGTGGACCGTTTCAGTAAAATGGCACATTTCATCCCATTAACCAGGCTTCCTTCAGCTCGAGATCTGGCCATTCTCTTCATACAACATGTTTTCCGGCTCCATGGACTTCCTTCCGATATTGTTTCTGATCGTGGTTCACAATTCATAGCACAATTCTGGAAATCCTTCTGCACCCTCCTCGGAATCCGGATCAGTCTGTCATCTGCATACCACCCTCAGTCTAACGGGCAAACTGAAAGGGTTAACCAAGCACTTGAACAGTTCCTCCGATGTTATTCCTCAGAATTCCATGACAACTGGTCATCTTTGCTGCCTTGGGCAGAGTTCCCTACAATAACTCATCTCACTCATCTACTCAAACTTCCCCGTTCTACTGTAACTTCGGTTTCCATCCCAGGTCTAATTCTCTGTACTCTCTCAAATCTGCTGGTATTCCGGAGATTCATTCCACAGCTGCTGATCTGAAAGTAATTTGGGGGAAAGTTCAGTCCTCCTTGAAAAAATCCTCATTGTCGGCCAAATAATTTTCGGATCGCCACCGTACCACCTGCCCATTCAAAGTGGGCCAGAAAGTATGGCTATCAACTAGAAATCTTAGGCTCAGACAGCCTTGTAAAAAACTAGGGCCTAAATTTATTGGGCCGTTCATGATTACCAAACAGATCAATCCGGTAGCTTTTAGATTGAAGATTCCTAGTTCACTAAAAATTCCGAACACATTTCATTGTTCATTGTTGAAGCCGGTATTGTATCCTAGCCAATCCTCAATTGTGCCTGGGGGAAGTTCGAGTAAGCCACTAAGATATGTGGTTCAAAGGATTTTAGATTCCAAAAAAGTGCAAGGACAGGTGCACTTCCTGGTGCAGTGAAGGAACCGCGGGTTAGAAGAGCGATCTTGGGTTCCGCGAAGACAACTCCATGCCCCTAAACAATTGAAGGAATTCTTCAGGAGGTTCCCAAGAAAACCTGGATGTCGGGGTCCCTCAACCCCTCCTCAAGGGGGGGGGGTACTGTTACGAGCCGCGGCGGTGCCCAGCCGCCGCGACTCACTCACCTGCGTCCCGGCCGTCGCTATGGCGACCGGGACGTCACTTCCGGCCCTGACCCGGCCGTTGCCAGGGCAATGAGAAGACGCTTCAGCGCTGCGTCCCAGCAATGAGAGGAAGCCGGGCGCAGCGCTCACCATATGTTCTAGCCTGTGGGCTAATTAATGCAGCCTATTAATTATGCTGGGGGCTGTGTCTAATTCAGAGCTAGGCTCTGATTGGTGACCACTGGTATTTAAGGCAATGAGGTCTGCTGCCTCATTGCCGGTTATAGCTCCTGTGTTCCAGTCTGTTAACCTGCTAGTTCCTGTCCTGTATCCTGATATCTCTACTTGACTCCCCGTGTATGACCCTTGGCTTTGATTTGGACCTTGCTCGTGTTTCCTGTGACCCTGATCTTTGGCCTGTATACCCGTTCTGCTATTTGCCTGTGACCCCTGACCTCAGCTTGTTAATCGATACTGTTGTCTGCTGCCGGCCCTTGACCTCTGCGTGGACCTGACTCCTCTTGCCTGGGTTCTCCCCAGCTGGTACGCACTTCACGACCCTCTGTCAGTCTGCGGCCCAGTCTGTCCCCACCATCAGGGGCTCCAGTGAACACCTGACTGGCAGAGTAGATTCCGGGTTGTGTTGTGCCGGCTGGAGGGGTTCCTAACATTGCTTTTGTTCCCCAGCTCACCAGACTACAACTGCATTGTCCAATTACATGTGGTTAAGGGGACATTGTAGTTCAATGTAAATATGTATATTGCGTATTATATATTGATGACTTGCAGTAATGTTATTCATTGTCCTTAAACTGAAGCCAGGAGGGTTATGGGTAAAGATCAGGTGGTGTCCACAATACAGGTGAGAGGGCTGGAGCTGCATTCATTCCCCCCCCCCTGCTTCCTCTACAGGAAGCATGGAACAGCTGGGGACCCTGTGACATCACAAAGTAGTGGGGTTAATTTTAGGAGGGGCTCACTGCTACCTTATCCTTGGAAGTAGGGGCCAATTAGCATCAATTGTTCTCCTTAGGACTAGTCCAGACGTTCTGTCTGCATCCCAGCAGGGGGCTTCTGTGAAAGGACAGCTCATCTTCACTGCCCTGTCCAAACCCCCTAGTCCTGCACTGACCAATGTTTAAGAAGAATAGACCCAGGGGTTTGCCCAGGGAGGGGAAAGACTGTGGAAATTAGACCTGTGATATAAGGAACGACTCCAGGGGGGAAGGGTGTTCATTCTGGGATTTCATTCATGAAGACTGCAAGATCTAGTTTTTGAGTTGTTGTTCTCTAGTAGTCTATATATGCAGCTGAGAGAGATCCATGGGCCGTGAAGTCTGGACAGCCAGGTGACTATAACTCCTTAAGCTAGTGGGGTAAGGGACAGAGGATGTGGTAAACCTGCCTGACATTTATTTACTGTGTGTACATAATATTCTAGTGTTGTTTGCATGACGATAAATACACTGTTGTATTTTTATAACTGCATTTGCCTGAGTGACTATACTAATCTTATAAGGTACTGGGTAGACTTCCCTGGCATAGGAAGGCACCCGTGGGTGGCCAGCCAACGTGAAGTGGGTAGCATTGGGCCAGATAAACCCAGTATCTTCACAGAGGGCTTAGCCTCCCTGCCGGTTATAGTTTGCAGTTCCTGTTTCCTGACCAGCTCCTGTGCTCTGTATCTACTGCTATTGGATTACCTTTGTTTGACCCTTGGCTTTGTTTTCCTGGACTTTGATTCTTTGCCTGTTACCCTGACCTCTGCTACATTTCTAGACTCTCCTTGTTTGCTGCTAGCCATGACATCTTGCCTGCTCCTGACCACGGTACCTGCTTCAGACCTAAGACCTTGGCCTATTTCCTGACTATGCTTCTTCCATCTCCCGCTACTCAGCGCTACGGTACATTTCATAAACTTGTACTACTCTGAATATAAAACCTGGGGGCATCCGAGTACCTGTGAGCACGTCAAGCTCTATGGGAAAGGCGGCTGCTATCGGTGAAGACCTCTCCATCTTGTTCTACAAGTTTATGATAATACTGATAGCCATAAAAGTGAAGTGTTGGAAGAGTTCGCTTCCATGTATGAAAACGGGATGAAGCCCTCTCCAGCCCAACTCCTGGCAGGCCAGATCCAGAGCCTATCACAAATGCTCCAAAGCCTGGGACAGCCTCCAGAGCCTCGCAAGCCCAGCAAGGCTCCCCAGGTCCTGCAGTGGAGCCCAAATTTAATCTACCTGACCGCATCTCCGGTGACAGGGCCTCTTTTCGAAATTTTAAGGAGAGTTGTAAACTTTATTTCCGCTGGTTCTGAGCAGCAAAGAGTTGGCATCATAATCTCTCTGCTCCAAGGTGATCCTCAGTCCTGCGCGTTCGGCCTTCCATCTACAAGTGCTCCTCTGCAATCAGTTGACGCATTCTTCAATGCCTTGGGTATACTTTATGACGATCCAGAGTGGCCTCGGCAGAGTCCCATCTTAAAGCCCTCAAACAAGGGCGATGCACTGCTGAAGAATACTGTACTGAGTTTAGGCGATGGCCCACAGATAGTGAATGGAACGACCCTGCTCTCCGGAGTCAATTCTGCCTAGGTCTCTCTGAACAAATTAAAGATTTGTTAGTGCAGTACCTGACACCGACCTTTTTGAAAACCTAATGCAGTTGGTGATTAAGATTGACCGTGGGTTCAAGGAGAGAAAAGCGTAAAAAGATGTGTCTGTCCCTTCTGGCTCTCTGCCAATTCTTTACTCCACTCCGTTGGACATGCACTTAGCAGTTAGGTGCCTACCGTCTCTCTCCACAGGAACGTTCACGACAACGTTCTCTGGGACTTCGTATGTATTGTGGCAGCAAGGGTCATCTACTCTGGGCCTGCCCTAATAAGCCGGGAAACGGCCAGTCCTAGGCGTTGGGGAAGAGGTGCGCCTAGGTCTCCAAATAATCTGTTCAGAAAACTCTCTTGTGATTCCGGCACGTCTAGTCATTGGTTCTCAATCCACTAACGTCTCTGCTTTCCTTGACTGTGGTGCAGTGCGTAACTTCTTGGACCTCCAGTTAGCTCGGACTCTTGGAATCCCTTCCATCAAATTGAAATCAAGCATCACCGTCTGTGGATTGGACGGTAATCCCCTATCTGTGGGCAGAATTCTCGCTAAGACTCCTCCTATTCAGTTGTCAGTGGGTGCCCTTCATATTGAGGTGCATCCATTTTTCTTGATCTCGTGCCCCACCGGTCCGTTGATTCTAGGGTATCCTTGGCCCCTCATCGACTGGAAGAAGGGGGAGATCATTTGTTGGAGTCCTGAGTGTTCGTCTACTTGCTTGATTTTACCTCTCCAAATTCTTCAGCCTGACCCGGAACCCATTGGCCTTCTCTCCCGTGGGAGCTGGTTGCTTCTTCGTAGCCAAAAAAGATGGCAGCCTGATACAGATAAGAAAAGGGGACGAATGGAAGACAGCCTTTAATTCTTACTCCGGACACTATGAGTATTTAGTCATGCCATTCAGACTCTGCAATGCTCCGGTGGTGTTCCAGGATCTTATCAATGAGGTATTACGGGAGTTCCTATGCAAAACGGTCGTGGTTTACCTGGATGACATTTTGATTTATTCACAGTCGTTAACCCAGCACCGCCAGCATGTTCGGGAAGTACTGCAGAAACTTCGCTAGCATCAATTATACGCGAAGCCTGAGAAGTGTGAGTTTGAAGTTTCCCGTGTGACCTACTTAGTATATGTTATCTTCTCTAGATAAAGTCCCAGCGGTTCAGGACTGGGTGTTTTTTACTAATTTAAAGATGTGGGATCTAGCATTATACTTTCTCAGAAAGACCCACAGAGTCGGAAATTGCACCCCTGTGCATATCTTTCCCGGAAATTCTCGCCCGCTGAGATCAACTACGATGTGGGAAACCCTGAGTTACTGCCCATTAAATGAGCCTTTGAAGAGTGGCGACATTGGTTAGAGGGCACTTCCCATTTGATTACCATTTTCACTGATCACAAAAACCTTCAATATATCCAGGCAGCTAAGACCTTGAATCCTAGACAAGCTCGCTGGTCCCTCTTCTTTACTCGTTTTAAGTTTATCATCACCTTCCGACCAAGCTCCATGAACATCAAAGCTAACGCTCTGTCTCAAAGTTCCCTGGCCTGCCATGCTCTGCCTCCAGACCCACGGCCCATCGTACCTTCTTCCTTGATTCATGTAGGCTTGACCCAAGACCTTGGCGCTACGCTTTGCCAATTTCAAAGGATTGTTCCTGCTCAATCTCCCGTGGGCAGGTTATTTGTCCCCGTTCATCTTAGAAGATTGGTACTTGCTGAATGTCATGGAAACAAACTCGCAGGACATCCAGGAATATTTAAAACCATCGAAGTGTTATCACGTTGGGTTTGGTGGCCCACTTTGTCTTCTGATGTTAGAAGCTATGTTCTCTCTTGTCAGGAGTGTGCCAGAAGCAAATCCTCTAGAACTCGCCCATCAGGTCAGTTGGTTCCTTTACCTATTCCAGTTAAACCATGGACACACCTCTCTATGGACTTTATTGTGGATCTTCCATGGTCTTCTGGTCACAATACCATCTGGGTGGTTGTGGATCGTTTTAACAAGATGGCCCACTTTATTCTGTTGCCCAAATTACCAGATGCTCGGACCCTAGCCTCATTATTCATTCAGCATGTTTTCCACTTACATGGTATCCCTGAGGACATTGTCTCTGACCGTGGTCCCAGTTTGTTGCTCACTTCTGGAGGTCTTTCTGCTGCCTTCTTGGGGTAAAGAGTAGTTTGTCATCCGCTTATCAACCGCAATCCAATGGACAAACAGAAAGAACTAATCAGTCCTTGGAACAGTTTCTGTGGTTGTACATTTCTAAATTTCATGATAATTGGTCTACTCTACTCCCGTGGATGAATTTGCTTATATCAATTCTTGTCACTCCTCAATCTGTATTTCTCTATTTTTTGTAATTACGGATTTCATCCTAGGGCAAACTCTCTCTACTCTTTGCTGGATTCTGCTCATACTAGGATGCCCTCTACGGCCTCACAGATCAGAAATATTTGGAGGAAAGTTCACTCCACGTTACATCAGGCATCTTTCAGATCCAAGTCTCATTCAAACCTTGTAGAGTTTTCATTTTAAAAGTTGGTGATAAAGTGTGGTTATCCATCCGAAATATTAGACTCAAACAGCCATGTAGGAAGTTTTGACCCAGATTCATCGGACCATTCGCAATCATTAAAAAAATTAACCCTGTGGCATTCAGACTTCAATTGCCTCCATCTCTAAAAATTCCCAACACCTTCCACTGCTCTCTCTTAAAACCTGTTGTCACCTCAAGTAAGTTCAAACGGCACAGGTCAAACAAACCAAGGCCAGTCTCTGTTTATGGAGACTGTCGTGAACATAGAGAGCTTGCAGTTATTTATAAGGGATAATTCATAACTGCAGTGTAAATAGGTTGTATCAAATGAATCCATTGATAAGTTAAAGTGTAAAATTTAAAGACAGAGAGTCTGATGTAATTGTGTTTGATGACTTTGCACATCCCAGTGTGAGAAGATAAGCATGCCACCTTTAGCAGCTTCCAGGATCTCTCACTGTTAGCTTTAGACACTTGAACAGACTTTGTGGAGCCGATCACAGCTGGAGATCCTGGTAGGCAGCATGTGAAAGCCTATACAGGTATACAGAAATATGACCTTCAAAGGAAAATGTTGTCATAGTTCATATTTTGGAAAATCTGGGAGGAACTCCATACTGAGGAGCAGAAAACACACCAGGGTTATGAATGACAAGTATGGGGGGTATCCGTGGACAGCTAAAATCACATATCTTTGGAAAAGCTATGTCACATTGTCATAATTCCGTCATGTTTGGTATTTAAATGTGCGGGAGATTATGACCGGTTTATTGAACGGGGAGTTATTTCTCTGGGAAATATCTGTGAAGAATTACCCACAGGTCAAGACTTTGGGAATATTTGTGAGCAAAGTATAGTAACACCCAGTGGACATCCCTGCCCCCTATTAGCATTAAACAACGCCCCTGTGAAGACCATCCCATATCTTGTTGCTTAAAAACCGGTGTTCTGAAAGAGCAAACTGTTAGACTTTTTGGGGAAATCAAGTTACATTGATAAGCTGTCCATCTTCCTAGCCAGTTCCCCAGGACGCAGATTATGCAACTCACATAAGTGCTATTCTGAATGTAACCCTTTTTATTTTAAACTGTTTTTGCTTGTTATGTCAATTAATTGTTATTAATTTTCTTTTTATCTATATGCCCTGTATTTTTGTATATTAAATCTATAATTTAATAAGTTGCGTCCTTGATACTCTAACAAATCCATTAGCCTATTAGAAGAGAGCTCAACCAAGTTAACCCTTGGAATGCTAGTGTGTGATTTGTTGATACATTTGATTAACAAGCTGTGTGTGCTTGTATGTACATTTGTCTAACAGTCTGGAGGTGTAAAGAGGTAACCCTTTGTGTGCTGGTGTGGGTCTTGCTAGTCTGTGAATAGCTAGAAGCCTGTGTGCCAGTGTGGGACAGTATATTGGGGTCCTATTGCCCGTACTCAATGGGTGGTGGCAAAACCTGAAGTGTCTGGGGGTGTGAGAGTGCTGGGTTTGGGGGCGATTCCGTAGGTCTATAACCTGTGTGATAGGTAGTGAGAGACTGCGGGCTGAAATCATGTGTGACCTCATACAGCAAACACCCCAAATATTGTCCTAATATTTATGGACCTGACTGTAAGTGTGTAAATGCATTATTTGTTATTCAGATTAATGCTGCACTCATGCTTGCATATTGAATACCTGAATAAAGAAGCATGAATTTGGATACTTGACTTCATAATGCTTGGTAAAATCCTACAACACCATCAAAATGCAAGGTTGAAACAATTTTATGTTCTCGGTCAAAAAATTGGCACCACCATTAGTTGCACCCAGACAAGAATCTGAGATTCTGTAGTCAGGTGATTGAGTTGGCTGACCAACAACTGATAGCAAGCATCAGCCACAAAGACAGATTGCTTTTGGGCACCTATCTCTGCTTCATGTGTAAGGTAAAAAACATTGAATGTCGGCAAGTGAGCTCCTAAATATGCCTACATCAAGGAGCCCATGGCAAATGTCTCGCTTTACAAACCTTGTCCTGACACTGCAATTACCTACTTATATTGCCCATGCCTCTTGACCAGGGCCGTAACTAGGGCTGTGCGACAGGGGCGACCGCCCAGGGCGCAACGCTGAAGGGGGGCGCGATTTAGGAATATTTTAGGTTAATTTGGTTAAAATTGAGGGCTAGGGGGGCGGCATTTGTCTTTCTCGCCCAGGGCACTAGAATTCTAAGTTACGGCTCTGCTCTTGACCAATATTATCCTCCTCAACGGATTCCACCATTGTGATGGAATACCCTGTCTAGTCAGTCCGGTTTTAATACAGACATAGCAGCATGATTGGTATTAGTGGGGCTGTGCTTAGAGCTGCTAGAATGCATAGGCAGCACTAACAGAGCACAAATATAATTAACAAGTTTAAGTTTTCTCCTATAGTGGATTTTGTTAATATTTCACTTGTAAGCACTATGCATGTGGTATTAATTGGCCTCTAGAGACTAAACTGTCAAAATGTATGCTAATTCAAACCATTTGATTAACTTTGTTCCACATACTGAACAAAATAAAAGCAAAGCATATGTTTTACTTTTTTATTATTATTATTTATGAAATCATAGCTTAAGACCCTACGAAGAATTTAGTTAATGTGAGATAGAAATGCCACAAATTAGCCCAAACCCTACTGAACACACTTCCCCCAAACCCACTGAAAGGTACAAATAACTTTTTTTCACATTCACCTATGGAACCATTTCAGAAATATCCCTTGTCTTGGTAAGGATGAGTGACTTAATACTTTGGAGAAAGCATCTGTCCTGCCACTGATTGGGCAGAATGAAAATCCATTAACATTCTCCCATGAAGTACACCAGGGAAAGGGAATTATTCCTCCCTCTGGTAACCAGTCTCACACAACCAGCACTGTCAGCCGCTTGCTTTGCGCTGGAACATGTATCAGTGGATCATAGAAAATAATAGGTATGCTAATCAGTACAAAACAAGCATAGTTAATTATACGTAAGAGCTCATGTTTTACTAAATGTTTTTTTTTTTAACTGACGGGACATTGATCTTGATCTGTATCTGTTTGAGGAATATAAACTACAGCCTGAACCAGTCGTGCACCTAAAGAACAAAACACCAATTTTAATTAACAATGTATATAGAGCTTTTGATGGGAGTCAGTGTTACACCTGTATACACACAGCGAGAGGTCTGTGCTCCTACTGATCCTCCGCCTCTCATGTCACCGCTTCTCCCAGCACAGGACCAGCCGCTGCCAATCACCCCGAACCGCATGTTGCAGCTGAACGCTGTAATGTCACTGGCTGTGGGCGGGTCTGGACTCAGTCTTGCAGTGTTTGGCCGGGTTACCATAGAGCTTCTGGAGCTCATCTCAGAAGCTGAGCTGCTGCCCGGCGTTATACCGGCTTCCACCCTGCTGCTAGAAGGTATGGACTTCAGCTCTTAGGTGCAATGTCAGGGAGACAATGTCTGTTCTTCGAGGCAGCAAAATGTACAATCGGTGCGACTTTAAATATCAAAGCTCCTTGTTGATGTTTCAAAGTGTACAGATTTCCTGGAGTTATATTGACAAAATGGTCACTAGAATTAATATTAAACTGTTTACATATGTTGTATTGCTCATTATTAACAAAGTACTTGTTTAACTTTTTCATCTCTTTAGCTTAATGGTTGTTTCTTTTAAGTTCTTTATTTCAGGTTTGTGTATTCTAATTATTGATATCCAGTGACCCCTGGCTGTATATATATGTATGTACAACAATGTGTCAATATTAATCCATATTAATAAATATTTTATTAATAATGATCAATCATGTAGAAAGAATAATGGAAACACATGCTAAATACATGCAAATGAAGAACAGTTTATTGCAATGAACAGTGTGCCATGAGACAGAATGCTTTTTGCGAAAAAAACTCAAATGGTCCAAGCTATTTGTAGTTTATATAATCAGAGATCTGTCACAAAAAGTTCACTGCAATAAATTCTTCTCCATGCCAGGTCTCTGTTACAGTATATGTTACAGTATATGAATATTAAACTTCTTTTAAGATATGTGTGAAGTCACTGTAGACTTAATCATTCTCTCCCCCTCTCACTCTAGTTGTTATATATGGAATATTCCTTTAGTTTTGCTGTATTTTGTACTGAAGATCAGTCTGTTCGCTGTGAACACAGCTATACTTTATTTTTTAAGATGAGCTCTGTGGAAAAGCATATACTTTAGTAAACATACAGTTCATACACTTATAAAAGTAATTTTTGCTTCACTTAGGTGCATCTACTACCTCAAAACCAAAAACTACAATTGCAAGTACATCAATCACAACAACAATGAAATAGTGTATAGGTTCTATTATGCTAATCAATTGCTTAATAGGTGTCCATATAATTGTGTATACTGACCCAATAAAGTGTAGGTATCTGATAATGCACCTGTATTCTCATCGCCAGTCCCCAACAGCAGGATGTATAATAATGGCCTATGAGTTTCTAACTAACGCATGTACTATCTCCCTGGTATTAAAAATGTGCGTTTGGCACTATAAAAAATGTGGATATATAAATTTCACATTTTGCTATGTGCTATATGCTCCAATCTTCATATACTGTGCAAATTATATATCTATTTGTGCAAAATTTAAACTGGGACTAGGAATACATCAGTGCCATTTACAATCGCAACATTTAAAGCTAAATAAAACCTCTTGGATTTTACTTGGGAGAAACTTGTGAAATAGAGGAGGACTTCAAAATAGGTGAGAAATAAGATTTTTGTTTTTCCAAATAAAAATAACGAAAGGTCGTTTGTAGTATAATAAAATAATTATTAAAAAAAAGGCAGGGTGCCCCCTCCACAATTCTGAACCAGACCATGTATTGTTAGACAGCCTGGGCTGATTCTACTATAACTTCAGTGGCGCACGCAAGGGGGGTTTCTGGGAAACCCCCCCTGACAAATCCTCCGTGCGCTCCTGAACTGGGAGACCATAAGTGTCGAAACCTGCCAGGCTGTATGGAGTTGGGGATGGGTGAGGTTTGTTTTTTTTTTTTGGGAAGGGGGGGGGGGGGGGGAGACACTGCCCATTTTCTATTATTACATGGTGCACTGTTATGGGAAGTTTTGTCACATCAATCTCTGACAGCTATAGGCACAATATCTAAGTGTACAGGTCTTTGAGGTACAATAAGGTAACCTGTTAAAAAGGTTGCTATATGAGGGAGTTGTCATATGTCTCTTCATAGCAAGGTAGGAGCGCAACGTCAACATTACACTGTTGAAGGACAATTATAAAAATACATACCTCGCTGGAAGTGAACTTCTCATTGGTCCATGATGATCTTAATTAAGGGATGAGATTTGCATTTATATGTGCAACCATCTTTGGTGTGTGAAATCTCTTCGGTAATTGTGGGTGAGTTTATAGAAAACATATAAACTGCAATAAACCTCTAAAATGTAAGTATTGATCCTTTGGATGATGTTACATTTTGAACTTGAAAATAGCTAGTGCTTACAATATTCTTCTTGGAGAAAGTGTGTGTGACTACAGAAAAAAGAAGCAGTGAAAACCAGCCCCTGGGCGATCATCACAGGGCTGTTGCCTCTATGGGTGGATCCACAAAATACAGCATACCCCTCCTAGTGACTACCAGCCCCCTGCTATCTGCATGTGATTAGCTGGTGATGAAGGGGAATCCAGGGTTATTGAAATTTTGATCATTCAGCGTCATCGTTTGTTGTGAGCACATGGGCTGTTTTGTATTGGTATTAGGGGACAGTATTATTGAAGTATCCCTCTTAGAAGTCTGGATGAGGATTGTGTGTGTGTGTGTGTGTGTGTGTGGGGGGGGGGGGGGGGTGTAACTGTCAATCACTTGCAGTTTTCAGTTATTCAGCCATACGTGTGTCTTGTTTCTGCAATTGATTGACAGTTAACACTACAGATGTTGCTGATTCATTCATTTAAGCTGGGGCGCAAACATAGTAATTTTATTAATAAAGCACAGTATGCATGTGCTGCATACTTTAAATTTAAGTGACTTCCAATGTGCTATTTCCCCATAATGCAACCTTGTTACAAGGAAGTAGTACAGGGGATCTCGGTACTAGCTTTAGGAATCACACTGGGGGTTCATGAAGAGTTTGACGCAATTTACATTTGCAACATGCAAGTATTATACATATCTATGTAAATATGTGTGGGTTATAAAAATATGTAATATATGTATATTATATATACACTTTTGAGATACATGGGTTTCTGCATGCCCCATTTTTCTAAATATATTGCTATATTTATAGTCTTTATTCCATATTTGTATCCTGAACACTTGGCTCTCTGATTAGTGAGGCGTGCACCTTGTAGTTATTTGAAAAACCATATATTTATAATTAATTCAGCAATACAACATTTTCCTTTTTTTTTTTTGCGTTTAAATATGTCTACATTTGTTTGGTGTTTTAGGGACTTTTTAACCATTTTATACAAAAGCCAATGGGACATTAATTTAAAAGATACAATCTTCAGGGCTTTTCACAAGTTAATAAGCACATGGAAAGCACATTAAAAATAGAAATGGCACTGTTCCCACCATTGCATTCTCAAACATATAAAAAAACAATCATAATGTTATGAGCTGCGGCGAGTCGTGGCTCGTCTCCCCTGCGTGTGTCCCGGTTGTCATAGGAACAGCCGGGATGTCACTTCCGGTTCCTAGGTCACCATGCCGGACCTGACCCTTTGCCTGGACCTTACCTCGCTGCCTGCTTGTGCCATTTGACCTAGGCCTGTCTCTGACTTCATTTATCTCCTGCCGTCATCCCCTTGCCCACACTACGGTTATATCTATAAGCTTGTACTACGCAAAGTGTAAGACCTGGGGGCATGTGAGTACCTCTGAGCGCAACAAGCTCTATGGGAAAGGTGGCTGCTATAGGTGAAGACCTCTACCACCTGTTCTACAAGCTTATGACAATTGCCGTTAGCTGTGACCTTATAACCAACCAATGAAGAATCTGGAAGAACTCACTTCCATGGATGAAGGTGGGACAAATCTTTCTCTGGCTCAGGTGCTGGCTTGTCAGATACAAATCTTATCCCAGATGGTTCACAGTGTGTTGCACCTCCTATCTGCACAAGAAAAAGCCGCCAGAACTTCAACCTCACAGGTCACTACGGCACCTACTGTTGAGCCCAAGTTGAATTTACCAAACCGATTTTCTGGGGACAGAAGCCTGATCCGCAACTTTAAAGAAAGCTGCAAACTTTATTTTCGCCTAAAGCCTCGCTCATCCGTATTCCGAGCAACAGAGAGTGGGAATAGTAATTTCCCTCCTTTAGGGTGACTCTCAGCCCTGGGCTTTCAGCTTGCCTTCTGATAGTCCCTCATTAAGATCAGTGGATACTTTCTTCAATGCCTTAGGTTTCCTGTATGACGATCCGGATTGGGTGGCTTCTGCTGAGTCTCACCTCAGGTCACTAAATTCTGCCGAGTTCCAGCGGTGGTCCTCTGACAGTGAGTGGAACGACCCTGCATTACTCAGTTTCGTTTAGGCTTGTCAGACCAAATGAAGGACTCTGGTGCAATACCCTTCACCTACCTCTCTGGAGGGACTTATGCAACTCGCTATAAAGGTTGATAGACACATCAAAGAAAGAGCTGAGAAGGAATCGCCTACCTCAAGTACACTCCTTTCTGTGTCTCCTCCTACTATGGAAGCTGCGGAGCCCGTGCAGCTAGGGACTTATCGCCTCTCTCCGGAGGAAAGAACTAGGAGACAGATGTAGCTGAGGTCTTTGTTTATACTGTGGAACCAAAGGTCACCTTCTTTGTTCCTGTCCCAAAAAATCGTGAAAAGAACAGGCCTAGAGAATGTGGAAGAGGTTCATCTAGCTCTGCACTTTATTTCTTCTAAAAATGCCTTATTAGTTCCCGCTCATATTGGCTTTTGGATCACACTCCACCGCCATCTCAGGCTTTTTAGATAGCGGTGCCGCAGGGAATTTTTTAGATATCGGCTTTGCCAAGTCTCTTGGGATCCCTCTCATGAAAATCAATACAGCAATCACTGTTTGTGGTCTGGATGGAGGCCCTTTACCCGGGGGCAGGATTTCCTACAAGACTCCACCATTACAGATAACGGTGGGATCTCATCATTCCGAAACCCTGTTTCTCTATCTCATTAATTGCCCTTCTGTTCCACTGATTCTGGGTCATCCCTGGCTCCATCTCCATAACCCAGTTGATGATTGGAGCTTAGGAGAGATTGTCCGCTGGAGTTCTCATTGTTCTCAAAATTGTCTGACATTGTCTCTTTGGTTTCTGCAGCCCCTACCTGAACAACTTCCTCTCCCTTATCGTGAGTTTCAGGATCTGTTTTCCAAGAAGGCGGCTGACACTTTGCCTCCACACCGTGACTTTGATTGCGCTATTGATCTAATTCCAGGATCTAAATTGCTTAAAATACGGTTATACTCCCTCTCTGGTCCTGAGACTAAGGCAATGCAAACCCTGGACACATTTGTCAATGAATTTTATTGCGGATCTGCCATATTCTTCAGAAACAACACCATTTGGGTAGTAGTGGATCGTTTCAGTAAGATGTCTCATTATAATTCGTTGACCAAGGTGGCCTAGGAGGAAACAGGAAGTAGGGAGGACATAGGCGTCCATACTGCGCATGCGCCGGCACCCGATAACCGGAAGTTTGGCCTTGCGCTGTTACTTCCATTCAGACAGTATATGGGGACAGTCGCAGCTTAGAGAGCTGCGTGACACATACTATATAAAGCCCTCATATATCACCTATAGCTGCCTATATATATATATATATATATATATATATATATATATATATATATATATATATATATATATATATATATGAGAGTCTGTCTACCCACGACAATAATAAACTGCATGGCTGTGCAGTATATATATATATATATATATATATATATATATATATATATATATATATGTATATAGCAAACCTGCCTGCATCTGTATACATAAGAGTGCATCACCTCCAGCATATATATACAAGTGTGTACTGTATATCTGTATTGCCTGATCGCTGCAACTGTTGTTACTGCTGAATACTGCTGTATTACAAGCAACTGTGAGTAACTGCATTCATCTGTTGTTATCATCTTTAAATAAACAGCAACCTGTTTAAGTTACAAAAGCGTTGTGGCTTAACATCCACATTAACCCCGCTGAACACCTTTAGTAACATCAGAAGGTATAACCAACAATTAATTCATATCGACTGTTCTGAATTCGTCAGCTAAACTGTTAGCAACAAATAGGTCAATGTCGTAGTGTGAAACAGATGTTGTTTTATATGTTATAATAAATTTACACTTTATGTGTTACGGCGCTCTTTCTCTCTCTTTTTGCTATTTGTAGTTATATGCAGGCTACAGAATCCTGTTACTAAGAGCAGCAGTTCGGATAGGAAATATTTAAGAAATATTTTTGTATTAGCGCCTGATTGTGTTTTTTGCCCTATTTATAATGCTCTATTGTGCTACCAGTACAATATATTGTATTTGCAAAAAGCACAATACATGGAAAACGCGTTAAAATGCATCTGAAGTGCAGGTTAGTTGTCATGTGTTTTTATTGATTTTTCCAGAGTGATCCTGTAGATAAGCCCTCGGGGGAATGATACAATTTGTACCTGTTTGTCTGTAATTCCGCAATAATATTTGTTATTTAGTAAAAACGAAAAATTGTACTCATCAAATGTTACTATAGTGCTGGGAAATAAGGGCATAATATTCATATTTTATTAATCAGAAATAATGAAAAATTAAATGTGCGGACTAGTCCCCAGAGCCTGAAAATTCAAGATTAAAATGTATGCAAGTTAAATTAGTCCATATAACTGCCCACTGTTCATGTTGGATGTGAGTTTTACTTACCCTCTGCTGGCAAAAGATGGCTCTCTCTAATCTCTCATAAATGGATCCTCAGGCATTGAATACATAGCATGTATTACCATATGCTGATCCCTTATGCTCAGATTCAATTTAAATTCAGTTCACATAAATCCCGTTATAAATTGGAGAAAATTTTGCATGCATTCATGTGTTCATAACCTAATGGAACATCACAGCAGTGGAAATTGTACATCACATTATCAAGTGCAGACTTTTGATACTCTTGTAAGGATCTATGCTAAATTTTCTGTGTTGGCAGAAATTGGTCTGACCAGGAGGCCTGTGCACTTGTGCATTTTTCAGCTATTTAACGCACATTGATAAGCACATTCTTACCCTAAGTGCTCATTTTATTTAACAGGTTTTTTATTGGACTCATAATGCAACGTGTAGTATTTGTTACATATAAAGCTTATTTCGGTTCAATAAACCCTCTCTTTTTTGACACTGTATCTGTGAACGGTCTTAAACTAATATACTTTTTAACTTGGAGTTTTAGCATTGTTATAAAAAGAGAGTCTATGGGTGCACTACCCTGTTCTGTCATTTGTCATCCATTTCTCTGACAAATTTTACATAGATGGTCTCCATTGATTCAAATGTAGTCCGAAACGCTTATAACGTGTTATTATAATCCTTTACTTAACATACATTAAGAGAGATACATTTTACCATACAATGACAGAATGGGAGTATTCAGTGGATGCACTATGTGCTTTTTATATAATGCCTGTTGCCTGCCTTACTGCATGTTTTTATATTTCAAACCAGTGTTCTAAATAAAACATATCGTACTGTTACAGTTTATGGTATTTATGATCATGGTCTGAGCACCTTATTGTTTTCCAATCTTCATCTTGCAATTGTCCTAGATGTCGGTGGAAATAGAGCAACCAGGTCATTGGAATATCCGCAACAGCAGGAGATGAATGTGCTGCTTTTGCAGGGACTGACATGTAAAGTAGTGTGATTATGTTAGTGAGGACAGTGAGTCAGTATCCTGGTGTGAGGAGGGAAATGGCAGAGATGGTGGAAGAGCAGGGTTCTTGGACAGCACAGTTAGTCGCTTCAGGCTCCTATCAAACTGGTTTAGGGAAACTGTGATGTCATGCACCTCTATATGAAATGATGTTCATTATTTATAACTACATGTAAAGTTATTTATAAAGTAGTTGGATACTAGATATCTTTCTTACAATGTTGCCCAAATATTACCCTAAGAGGGCTACATTTCTTTTCTAATTATGAGTCTTGGAGCATCCAGGAAACCTGGGTTCCACTATCAAAGGTTTAGATGGACGTTATTTTGAAAACCCTGCTCTATTTAGAGTGTTCCCCTCTGACACAACGCTGCTCTAAGTCTATTACCGTTAATACGGTACTGTTAGCACAGATTCCTGAGCTGCAAGCAAAAAGCATTGAAATTACTGCATTGACGGTAATTATGCGCACTATTGCCATAATATCGGCAATAGTGTACAGGCCGCGCTGCTTTTGACAGTAACACGGCCAATTAAATTCCACCCTTAGAGTGAAAGCAAATTTGTATTCTATTTTGTGTAGCAATCATCTATCTAGTAATCTGTAGTAAAGCAAAGATTCTAGTAAAACTCATAGGCGAGTTTAAGCAGTGAAATAGATCAACATGATCCCTCCCCCCGGCTTACCTGCACTGGGGCCCACACCCGCCTGTGTACTAATGGTTGATACTATTTGAGTGATGGTTATTCTTTTATGTTGTATTTAAAGAAATGCAACATGTATGAGTTAGTAGTAACTAGTCCAGACTACAGACTAAGAAATAATAAGTATTTTTGGAGACCCACATGCCAGAATTGTCTTTTTTTTTTCCTAAATGTGCCAACAGTTACATTTTGAAATTGAAATATTATTAATGCTGTTATCCGTAACTTACATTCTGCAACAGTGTACACTTAGGTAGACATAATGTACATATAATGCTGTATGAGTTACAATCTAGAAAAGTATACTGTTTGCACCACTGTGTATATATTTAGACTGTGTATAAATATAACACAGTATTGCAGTATAAAACATTTGCAATCTGAATACACATTCAGTTTTCTCCTGAAAAAGTCCCATTTAAGAAGTAAATTGGGGCTATGTTGTTATATCTTTGGGGACGTGACCAGGTCTGGTGGATTGGAACAGTTATGGTCCTGAAGTAACAGCTCCATCAATGTGGACGTGTAGTAGCAGCTCTAATAAACCAGGAAAGTGACATAAACTTGCTTTTGACTTTAGTGATAGATGTGAGGAAATAATTATGGCATATATGGGTTTCAGACATGAATTACATCAACCTGGTTTGTAAACCAGCTCTGATACTATCTTAACAGAAGTGTACCATTGGTGTGTATTCATATAAATTGCTGCTGAATCATTTTCCAATTTTTTAAATTCCATTTTTATTTCCTTAACAAATGTTCCTATATCATACAATAATACAAATTGTTCTTAATGTTGCATATAATTTTGAGTCCAATATGCAGTGATTCATTTAAGTGCTATGGAATTTGCTGCCGCTATATAAATAAATGACGATTATGATGAAGATTCATTAAGTTCATAAAACGTTTTGTCAGGCCTGGTAAGACACTCCGCTCAGGAACCGCACAGAACTGACTTCAGTCAAATGTTCTTACTTTTTTCATTTTATTTAGTTTTTCTTTTGTTTTTTTGTTTTTTTTTGGCTGCCCATGTTGAAATTTAATATGCAGATTTATTAATTAGCGTATGACAAACTGTAATTGGGGTCCTCTATGTAATATAGTACAAAATATTTGTACAGATTTGTTGTCTGTGTTGAAGTTACAACTTTATACATTGATTGAAAAGAGATCATGAGTGACCACTGCTTTACTTTCAGGTTCAAGTGAAAATATGGCTTCTTTAGACCTAATGAGACGACGTAGTTGTGAACTGGTGAACACACCATTGCCTTGTGTTAACAAGGCCATTCATCACATTGAGAAGCTGGAAGTAAAGATTGAAGAGTGGTTTCTGCAGGTCGGTAAAGATACAAATTAGACTAATTCTATCTAATGTTTCTTTGAGTTCATACTTACGTAGGTAAGCTTAGCTGCATTACCTTTACTCAATCCTATTTTGAGCCCTGTTGGGAAAAGTTGTATATAGTTCCTGTCCCTTGTTTTAGACTGGTCCTTAGTGGAGGCCACAGAGCGCTAAACTCAGTAGTGGACAATGATTATTGGAAATTGGAGCCTTAGTTTAAAAAAGTGTCTAAGAAGAAGACCAATGCCACTGAAGAGGTACTACTGAGGGATCCTCAGTATATATCTGGGGCCCCTGCAAGAGTGAAGACTATGGTGAAAATATGGGGTGAACGCTGACAGCGCCTCAGATAATACATATGGAGGGTAGTCCACAAGGATACCGTATGTACTAAATGAAATTGTGTGTATTAAGAAGATAAGAAAATTAATAAGACCAAACTTTGGCTAAGTATTAACAAGCTCATTTTCAACATAAGCTTCTTTTATTATTTTTTGGAAAAACTCTTTGTGATGCTCTTGTTTTTTCTTAAAGTATGCCTTAAGTGAAAATATTTCTCTTAAGTGTCGTAGTGCCAAGCATGTGGCAAAGCCTGTTCTGATAACATTTGAATAACGATAGAAGCATTTAAAAATTATTTTGTATAATTTTTTTATAAAAAATAGTTTTATTAATGTGAGGTAAAAAATAACAACATTATTTATAAGTTATTATAATAAGTTGTATATTATATTTGTTTTGTGTGTGTGTTTTTTAAATACCTTTTGTTAAATAAAAAAATTTATTCTGGATATATTCATAAGTGCAGGCAACATGTAAGTTTTGAAGCTGCATTACCACCTAATTACCACAAAATTGTACTTACTTTCCCTTCCCAGAGGCGCGTGGGAAGCTCCAGGCAGCCCGTTATCATGGGGCTCCGTGGTTCGTCTCGTGGTTGTGTGGCACTGTGGAATGGTGGCACTGTGGAATGGTGACGAATCAGAATCCGATAACTCTGCAACAAATGTTTGTGAAATGACTTAGTAGAAGAGCTTAACGGAGAAGGGCATACAAGTGTACAGTAGCTAAAATGTTATATATAAAATATATAATATCACAGTGGTCTCTGGGTCATTTAGTTAATTGACTTACCCACCTTCATTGAACATGTCCCTCCACCCCATTACTGGGAAGCTAGATTGCTCTCCACGTCACTTACTTTGCTACAATGACACTGTAGCTCACTGCTGGTATGGCAAGATGTCCATACCTCTACCAGTATAATTCTATTGAACAGATTCAGCTTTCCAGCACTGTGTGACTACCACAATCCAAAATCCCTGGTTCAGGGGGAGAATTGCATGTATTTAATATATAAAGAGACTATGTTAAATTAAAGAGGGGTTGTCAAAAAGTGGGCAACCCCTTTAAAACATTGCGGCAGATGCACTCTAACTATTTCAATATATAACAAGTTCTTGAATTATTTATTTTCAGCATGAAGGTATTGCAGAGAGAAGATGTATTAAATGGTAAGAATCATCATCATGATTTCCAATTCCAAATACCCTAATAACTTTCAGTGTGGTAGTTCACATAGTCATACAGTGAACTCTTAATTAATCAACAGTTAGAGATATGAGTCAGGAACAGTCTGTCTTTGCAGGTCATGAGGATATCTTTACTGAGAAGTTCCGCACAGTACATAGTGGTAGTACAGATAAGGTAGACATAGTTCACATAAGCAAACAGAATGTTTACAAACATCTACATAGCACAAGTAGAAGTGAAATGTGCAGGTAACAAATACAAGTTCTAACACAAGAAGGGTAACTTAAATCAAGTCATATTGCAAAGGGCAATTACCAGGATGGCAAGGGTAGCCAAAGGTGACAAGGAAGGGCTAGAAAGCAAGTGGGGAAGAGGTGGGAGAGAGGAAACTATAGCGCCTATAGTCTAAAATTGTATCCTTAATGATGATAATAATGATGATAATAATAATAATAATTAATTGTGCAATCAAGGGTGCACACAGTTCTTTGGTGGGTGATGGAGACCAAGGGGTATAATGATGTGCCAGACTATTCACAAATTAGATTTTGTTGTGCTGGACAAGACATTTTACAACTATATTCATGATGAATATTTGAAACCATTGCTGTTTGGTGGGACCACACAAGGGTTTTTAACCATGCAAATGGAGCTAAAACTTACACTTGCTGCTAAGTGGTGGAAATCAATCAATTTCAACAAATACCATTCTGTGTCTGAAACCCAATGATACAAAATGTCCATTAATATCCACATGTAAACCAGTGTAGTGGTGATATCACATTTTCAAGATGTGTGCAAAAGTGATATTACCCTGGACATTTACTGATTGACTGTGGACTTGATCAAATGAGGCATGTGTAAGCATAAACCAATAAAATATGCATAATTATGCAAATATTGATGCTCTATGTCACACATATCTTGCTCTTTGAAAATGGTCCCAACTGACTTCAATGGACCAAACCCTTCTCTGCAGTTAATAATCTGCTCTTAAATTGGACATGTAGCTTTTTATAAACCTATACATGTAGCATGTAAAAAAAACAATTAAAATACCAACAACAAAAATAGATACCGGACAATCCTTAATACTGAACAACATGTTCTGTTTCAGCTATACACCAATAAGGCTAAGTTTTCATTGTGGAAGCATTGATATATAGTCTTAGAACTATGGCAGACATCATTGAGCATCTTCATTGGGCATCATATGTAAATGTATAAAATGTCAAAGCTTTGTTGAGCAACTGTATCCAGGAAGACAAAGTAAGATTTTTGGGTGATCTCAAATGTAATAATAAAGTCTGCCTGCATAGAATATTAGGAAGTTATGAAAAAGACTCTCTTTCTGACTTGGCCACTATTCCCACCACGCAAACCTCTAGGGCTGGAGATGTCTCTCTTAGGGATATTTATACTTGCTGCTTGTTGCCCAATTGCTTTTTGCCAGCACTAAAAGAGATGTTAACTTTGGACCCCATGCATAGCAGATCAGCTATTGCTTTTACTGCAGATGGAAAAACAATAGCTAATTTTGCATGAATGGGGCAAGTAAGGTTCCAGTGTGGCTATCCTTATAAAGTTGGTAAAAATTAAATTGAAAGGGCCAAAATTCACTGAGTTAAATTTATGTCTGTGGCTAACATCATTGTTTTAAGCGCAGATATGTCTATTTCTCTACCTGGTGCAGGCATAAGTTCATGCTCCTGTGCTGCTTTTGGTAAAAATGCATATGGTGGAACATTGAGCAATTGTGGCTTCTACCACTTTTACCACTTTTAGACAACCCCTTTGCTTAATTTAAACATTTACATTAATAATTGAAGATTTCCACCCAACTAGGACACAGGTTATTTGTTAACAGATTTTGTATGTAGAGGATATGTGGAATGATACAGAGCCATTTTTGAAACATTAAATTGTCGTTTGTAGGAATTCAAGTGAGAACATTCAAGATGCAGTCAGAGATGTCACATCAGAATCACCAGTGCTGCATATTAGGGGTGCTGGTCTCATTGATAAAGGTAAAATATTGATGATTTTAGTAATTTATAGGAGATCAAACAGCACTTATTTTAAAAACAAAAATGTTTTCTTGATCTATGCATAAGAGGTATTCTATTTTCGATGATCCAGCCACTGGCACCACTTTTCATTCTGTCTTAAGCTGGGTACACATCTATGCAAATCACAAGATTCACAACCATTATTGCAAGAGTGTGTACGCTCCCACGATCATGTTTCATTGCACCAAAACAGATTGTATCTGCTGATTTGGTTTTCTAAACTTAAAGATCACTATCAATGATGGAATGATGTTGGGCAAGTGTGAAAGTGTGAATGTACTCATGACCAGCAGCGTAGTCAGATCTCTGTAGTGTGTACAGTTACAATATTTTCAGCAGATGGTTATTAGAGATGAAGATCACAGATCTGCAGGTAAATTGTGTAGGTATTTATGCAGGAATTGCTTTACTCAAGCAATATAGTGGCAGCTTCCACTCATGTTAATCGTTTCAAAACCACATGCTCTTGCCCTGAACAATTTTGTTTACTATCTTACACTGATAGACGGAAGTGTTTTGGAGCTCTTTCTTTGGGATTCTGCAAACGTATTATACACATTCCAAAGCTGTTATATTTGCATTTGGCATTGCCACTGGATTTGATTGTCATTGGCCGAAGCACCAAGCAAACGGTTAAAATGCCTGTTGTCCTAAAAATCATTGGTAAATGCGTTCTCACTACGGACACTCTTGAACCACAGCGTGTTTTATCATACGTTATAGACTATAAGTTTACCAGGATAACACAAATCATAGTAGACAATACCCTTCACTCAACACCTCTTAGGTAAATGTTTATTTCCAGCACCTTTTTACTTTGCTTCACTTATATGGATGTGTGTACCTCTTTCCCCTTCTGTTTATATCTTCTTACCCATCTCATGTCTCTTTGATCTTGAACAGAATAATGTTTCAGTCATACATGCCTATACTCCCGGAATGTCCGGGAGACTCACAAATATTGCAGAGCTCTCCCTGATCCTGTCCACTTCCTTAAAAGTTAGCAGGTATGGTTTTAATTACATGTTATATTATATTGTAATTGAAGTTTACTGATAGTTAAACATAAGTAAAAGATATACAATAATGAGCACTTGTATATAGTGAAAGCAGCCATTTTGTGGGCTTATGTACCGGGGACAGGTTTACCATAGGAATCTCTAGAGGTATGATCTCTATGATGTCAGGATCCTACTATACACTGGGCCTCAATTTATGAGGTATGGTCTCTATGATGTCAGGATCCTACTATACGCTGGGCCTCAGTTTATGAAGTATGGTCTCTATGATGTCAGGATCCTACTATACGCTGGGCCTCAGTTTATGAAGTATGGTCTTTATGATGTCAGGATCCTACTATACGATGGGCCTCAGTTTATGAAGTATGGTCTCTATGATGTCAGGATCCTACTATATACTGGGCCTCAATTTATGAGGTATGATCTCTATGATGTCAGGATCCTACTATATACTGGACCTCAATTTACGAGGTGTGATCTCTATGATGTCAGGATCCTACTATACACTGGGCCTCAATTTACGCAAAAAACACAGACATAAAACTTGATGATGACAGGCGTGTTACTGTAACCTGCTGTGTGGGTTCCCCCTACCATAATATCTACTGGCTCCAGCAAGCCATAGTATGCCATTATACACACGACTGCCAGACACTACAAGCGTCAGCAATTCCTGGCATCCAGGGCCCACTGGAAAAAGTAGTGCACTTGTAAACAAATTACAGGACAATGAACACATGCACGTTATTTAAAAAACCTTTATTAACACTCATTGAGCAACCATACCACCTTCCCCTCTGATGAGGGGACTTCCCTTGTCTCCTTTCCCCCCATATTTCCTCCTTGTTAATGTTTGACTCCCTTTTTATGTTCTGTACCCCATATTCTTGCAAAGTATCTCAATAAAAATTTATTGATGAAAGAAATAAAAATAAAAAACCTTTATTAAAAATAAACTATTTCATGCGCATTCTCAGTACAGAAATGCGTATTTTACACAAAAATTATGCACTTCATCAAGCTCTACTTCAGGCCTAGTGAATGTAGCTTACAGCAACAGCGTCAACACTTGTTCTCTGTAAGTGTGTGAGTTGTATAATGCAGAAATATTTTGTTATAAGGATTACGAGGGACCTTATAAAAGGGGAGACTATGCCTGTAAAACACTAGTATGGCCACTAGAAGGTGTTTGGCTTATTGTGACCAGATATTGGAAGGAAATATTGATAGATTGATATAATTTAGGTAGTCTTAGGGCTAGATTTACTATCAGGCGTGTTTGTAAACCCGCCGAATTTCGGCGGGTTTGGCGGCGGTTTAGCCATCGCCGGATTTACTAAGGCTAAACCCGCCGTCCAAACGACCAGAAAAGATGTTTTCAAACCCGCCTCTGTATACATCGCCATGACGGTTTCAACAATGTTCAACATACAAACAGCCGGATTTACTATTAGGGGGTTTATAAAGCCGCCGGAAAACCGCCATTCAATAGACCAAAATGAAAGCGCTGCTTGTGAGCGGCGAGATTGCTCAAACAGTGTGCTGTTTCTGATATTTGGGCAATCAGAACAGAAGGAAAAGGGCCATTTCATGTACAAATTTTTTTACTTTGGGATTGTATATGTTAAAAGGCCAGTGTCTTGTAATTGCAGTGTTGTTTTGGTTTCTTTTTCTCTTGTGTCTTCACACCATGCAATTTATTTACTGATTTAGTAGAGGGGTGTTATAGCGTACCTTTGTACTTTGGTAAACTAGATTCAGGTTACTAGAATAATCGGGTTGTGTGGCTATGTATGCACCTGAAAAGGGGTCTGAAATTATCCTGGCTGGCTGTTTGATACATAATCTAGCAATACATCAACTTACCCCACCGATTATTGCAGTAGACAGTGAAGAAGAAGGGGTCCGTGTCACATCTGGTGATGTGCAGAGCACAGAGGGCGGAAGGGAGATCAGAGACCGTCTAATTGCAAACTACTTTACTTGTAAGTACATAGTATGAAAAACATTTTTTGCTCAAAAATGTGTTTTATGTGAGTGCAATTTTAGTATTTTATTGTAAATTTTTTGTACATTGGAACCTTTAAAAACAGGATAGTGTGTACTCCTCATGTGGTAAATATGAACATCCCTGGAATGTGACAGTCAGAGGTCAATGTTTACGTGAAATTAGTGCATAGTTGTTAAAAAATCAGTATACTCTTGTTTAATGTGCAGAAAAGAAAGACTGACACAATAGAAATTTAACTGCATTTATTGCAGAACACAATAAATAAAAACGTATAATCGTTATAGAAACTTGACAAAACATTAATAAATAACAAACATTGTGCTAGCGATGCCTTTTTGCAGGCATATCGCTATGCTTGGTGCCACTCTCTCCCCTCCCTCGCCCACCCCTGGTGCGAGCACCTCTCCTTGGAGGAGTACTCTGTAGAGATGTGGTAGGCGTACTAGCGGCACTGGTGGAGGCCGATGAAAAAGGGGCCGGCAAGCGGGCAATCAGTTCCTGCTGGAGTTGGCCTACCAGCCGGATAACGTTGGCATTCCCCTCGCGAATGGAGGAATGCATGGCGTCCACAGACCCAGACATTTGGGCCAGCTGCACATTTGTCTGCTCCAAAGCGCTTGCCAGCCGGTTTATTGCAGCAGGGATTTGGCTCGTGGAGCGGTGTATTCGCCTCAACTGGGCCGCAATTTGTGACATGTGCCCAGTTTGCCTGTCCATGAATAATGTCTGTTGCTGCTGGAATGCGCCAATAGACAGCGCCATTTCTCTGGCTGGGTCCATAGGTGCAGGTGCAGGTTGCTGGTGTGATGGTTCAGCAGGGCCAGGTGAAACTTCCTGGAGGCCAGACACAGGGGCATCCACTGTTACCAGGGTGATGGTTGTTAGATCCTCTGGCTCAGGGGACATTTCCAGGGACTCCGCCTGAGGTGGCTGGTATGAAGAGGGCCCTGTGTATGAAAAATGACGGTAAGTATATAGTATATAATATGTTTGTATATTGCATTCTGAACACTGGATAGGAAAGAATAATCTTTATCAACTACAGATTCTTTCACAATGTTTGCATTCCTGATTTCTAGTCCTATGCTACCTGCTTACGGATGCACTTATTATCCTTTTAATACCCATTATCATTAGGACTGTGTAGTACATGCTGGGTTATTTTGGCTAAAGTGCATGCTATCAAAAGTGGAGATGTTGCCTATAGCAACCAATCAGATTTTAGCTGTCATTTTGTTGAATGCAATAAATAAAGTAAAGGTATATTCTGATGGGTTTCTATAGGCAACATATCAGTTGAGTAAAATGTAGCCCTAACTTCTCATTGCAAACAATAAAAAGAAAAAAAAAAAAACAACATTGACAGCAACATTTGCACAGAAAATCAAGTAACTCCATTATTTCTCTCCTAAACAGAAATCACGCACCTGCTTGCTCGTCTGTGCCCGAATCTCTCGCTGAAGGTGGAGGTGTAGGTCTGGCACTGGGACTGAACTGCGGTCCTGGCGATTCTGGATGTATTAGAAAAAGCATACAATGTATTTCCAGAAAAAAAAAAATTTCCAAATATACTGTTTATTGCACAAATGTGTTTGCAATTTTTTTTTTTTTTCTATGAGAAAAAAAAAACTTTACAAACTATTAGAGGCAAATATACACTTTGAAAAACAAAACAAAAAATTAAAAAAAAAACGTTTGCAAAGAGAAAAGCAGTTTTAAAAAGAGAAAAGCAGTTTTAAAAAGAGAAAAGCAGTTAAAATACTGTTAGGGTAAAAAAAACAAATAACTCACCAACTACTTGGCCAAAAGAGGGCGAGTCGGTGTCCTGGACATTTATGCCCTCTACAATTTCTGCTGGCATTAGCTGGCGCAGCTCCTCCTCGTACGTGGTGTACTCCATACGAAGTGGGGGGCCACCACCCGTGCGCCTTGTCGACCTCCTTTCCTGGGCCATCTTCTCTTTAAGCCTCCTCTTAATATCAGAGAAGCGCTTGCGGCAGTGTGCCACTGTCCGCTTCAGTGGGCCCACCGCGTTCACGGCATCACAGACTCTCCCCCACAGTTGGTGACGCCGCCTTAGAGGAGTCCGGGCTGCCAGGTTCCCTAGGATGACCTCGTAGCAGGGAATGATGTTGTGCACCAACACACAATTCTCATCATGTGAGAAGCGCACATTCCTCCCTGTCTTGGTCTTCCTGCCCTGTCCTGTCTCCTCAACCTCTCCCTCTCCCTCCTCTGACCCCTCAACCTCCATCTCCCTCTCCTCAGCCTGTTCTCCCTTCCTATCTCTGGACATTTTTACCCAGAAGACAGAAAAACACAAAACACTGAAGGACTTACAAACACAAAGAACAAACTACACTACCTACAGACACACTCTCCACACAGTCACACACAAGTAACACAGACAAAGGACAAATACAAAAAATACAAGACAGAAAATAAATGAGAAAATAAATGTACAAAACAGGAAAAAAACCACAGGACTACTCACACTTCAAACAGATATCGCTCCACCAATCCACCAAACTCCAACTCTCACCAACTCTCAGCAAACCACTATCCTCCAAACTCCTCTCAAAAAATTCCTCAAACCCCTATCAAAGAAAAAGTGTCAGGCCAGTGGTTTATATAGGCCTTGTGATGTCAAATCTCCTGATTTTTAAAATAGCCAATAGTAACAGGCCAGGAGACAGGTGTAATTTTCAAAAAAACCGCCTTTACACAAAAGCGCCGTCATTTAAAGCAAAAGCGCCATGTTCTATTCAAAGCCGCCGGCGGCTTTGAGCATTACATCCCGCCGTTACATCGCCGGCGGCTTCGAATTGAAGCTGAAATGCGCCCATTAGTAAATCCGGCTGTTTGCAATGCAAACACGCCGGAAAACCGCCGCGATGCATGGCGGTTTGAAGCCGCCATGCATCACGCCTGATAGTAAATCTAGCCCTTAGTTTCTAGAGCATTTGTAGAGCAGTAATGTCAATATTTGTATTTATTTGGCTCTCAGCTTGTAACATATTGCTTGAGATAAATCTTTCCTCATAGAAGGCATTTTTTTCTAATAGAAATAGTTAAAGAGAAAATAACGACAGTCATATCTGATAAACAACTACTTGTGAGATGGATGTAAGATCCAAATCCACTGCAGATGATTTAATAAAACATAAACAATCCCTGTATGTCACCTAACACTCTGTTTACAGTATAAACACAAATTATGATACACAGTTGATTGCATCACAACTAAAGATATAATCCTTTTATAAGCTTTGTTTTATGGCTTGTTTATAATCATTTAATGGAGTGATGATTTATTTATTTTGAAACAGTTGAGACAGAAAAATCTTGAATTTAATGAATTCTTGAAAATCACAAATCTGTTCTATTCTAAAAAATCAAATACTTGCCAATCATGATTATAAATCAATGATGTAATCGGTAAATTGTTAACACTGTCATGTCATCAGTGGGAAATTATGACAATTTGGGACCCTGGGCTGTACTTATGCTATGGGCCTGCACCCAACACATGAGTCTTGACCCCACATCAAAGAGTAATCATGCGCCGCACCATATATACCATATTCCACGCAGTACCGGATAGAGATAGATGGAGCCCCCTAGGCACAAGCTTTCAAATGCCCATTGTGCTATGAAAGAAAAGATATCACAGATAATATCAGCGAGAATCGGTGGGTTAAGAAAGGGAGGAGCAAAGACTGGTAGGTGAGGGGGTGACAGGGATGGGGGGGGGATTAAGAGAATTGGTAAAAGGGACTCGTAGTCCTATATAATCATATTGCTAAGTCGATGATACTGGATGGAGGTTGTGGAAGAACCAGTTTCTGCATTAGCTGGTTAGACTCATGCTTGTTGGCCACTATGAAGTATGTACAATATATTAATCATTAGTCATGCTCTTCAAGAAGTTCTGCAGCAGGTGAAACCTTTCAGTGAAAGCAGAACCCTCCTATTCAGATCAATGGAAGGGTCCTAAACCAGTGACCATTACCCTCTCCTCTCCTATGGTGTCTATGAAATCTGTGCTTATCACTGGCTAGACCAGGCCAGCTAACAAGCGATTCTGGTGGGAGGGTATAGATAAGGTCTGTTTTACGTTATCTCCTGGGGACGAGAGAATTATCATCCTGGCTGAATCAGATCACATAATCACCCTGCTTGTATTCTACATACTTCTCCCTGTGCCTAAAATAATCCAGGCGGCACATTTCTCTTTCTGTCTGCTGCAGCCATCCCTAGTGATGCTCCAGCAGATGAAGTAATGCAGTGTAATTACCAATGCATTGCAGCCAGATCCCAGTTGCTGTATTAATTATATTTTCACATATTTTCCACAGCCAGGGCTGCTGAGGGGTAATTCTGCCAAAATACATCAGCTTTCTGAGCCCCTTTTTAGGCTACACGCACAACCTGGGGGGTGTGTGACTATGCAGACAATGGAAAAAAGCTGCAAGCATTCTGGTATTAGACCTCACAGCCACCTATACCCCTACCACACCAGGTTGTGGCTCCTCCACTAGACAGGCAGACACAGCCCACGGTACCTGCACTACCCCCCTATCCCCCACCCCAGGCGTGAAGACTGGGCCAAAAGCAAGAAATGCACACCTTGAAATGTGCAAGTAGGACACTTGCTCTCTTAAAGAAAGATGGTGGGCCTGTAATTTTTGTGGTTTGTAAATAATTGTACATTATTCTGTTGTAGGTTATTGCGGTTTAGATTTTTCCATTAAACATGGGTTTATTTCAGGGCTTGCTGAAAAGATAAGTATACTATTCGAATTTCTGTTAAAATATATGACAGCAGACAAAACAGAATAATCTAAAAATGGCAGGCAAGAAGACAGTTGCATTATGAATTTCAGGCTTTTAGGAGAGCTTGTGAAATCTCTCAGTGGGGAAATGTGAAACTACAGTGAAAATTGCAGAGACTGCAAAGATGAAGTTTTAACTTCAAGTATGCACTTAAAGAACTAAGACTCGCATTCAGCTGCTGGAAAATCTGCACAATTAGTTGTTAAAAGATGTTTTGCACAGTTTAGTTTGTTTTTAGATACTGCCATTTGGCATGATCCAGCATTGTTTCAGAGTTTCAACAGTACGTTTTGCCTCTTAGATAGTAATAGGTTTTTGTGTTACAACAGTATAGATTGGGTGTTCTTTCAAGTAGGGTCCACATCTATTTTTTTCTTTGGTCTTTTGTAATGTATACATTTTGAAACATAGCAGATTCACTTTGCATTGTAGAAAATATTTTTTCATGGTGATTATTTGTAGTTTTATAATATGTACCTTCTATAGAGAAACACAGCACTTTTTTGTATCTTTTCAACATGAATCTGTCATTTTTCTAGGGAGTCCTTATATAACTTGGTCTTTCTTTGGCAAAATGTGGGGAATATTTTATGACTGCAGATTCTCTTGGCTGAAACACGTTTGTGTATCAGCACTCCAGCTTGTTCCTGAGGAGAGGATTACCTGATCTTTGCATGAGAGGTATGGGGGGATTGTGCTGTGAACAATCATGCTTAGAAGAAGGGCTTTCTAAAGCCTTTCTGCTCTCCGTAAATCATTAATAGCAACTTATAGTAAAAAGGTAAAGACAAAGGAAACCCATCAATGTATTCTTACAGTAAACCAGATGGATTTATGTAAAAGTTAAAAAAGTTCATTGACTTATTTAGGCATCCAAATTTGTGGAACCCCACAGGATTCTGTTACCTGTATTACACGTCCCTTTTGGCCAATTTCATCTCCTTGACCAAAATGTGGATTAATTGTGAGGTCTTGTGGTTGGGCAGGATAGTGGCTATAAAAATTATGCTTCCCCCCAAAATTTTGTTCCTTTTTAGGTCCATTCCCTACTTCATCCCCTGCCATTTCCTCAGTAAATTTTATGGTGTATCCCTGCACTTTATATGGAGAGGTAAACACCGTAGAGTGGTGAAAGACAAACTGGACATGTTTAAGTAGAGAGGTGGTCTTGCCTCTCCCAAGTTAGAATTTTACCAACTTGCCTGCTTATTGGACTAAATTAAGGAATGGCTGGTTCCTGACACAATCAACTGTGGGTTGATATAGAGAAACATGCTTCCCACCTTTTCCCAATAGAGGATTTACTATGGGTGGACGCCAAAAATAGACCCTGTGCAGCCATTTCTTTAACTAGCACCCTCGACTCCCTTAAGGACTGTGATGAACCTATCCATATGACGTCCGATTTTACTCTCTCATCCTCTAACTTATCGCTCGTTGACTTGGCTAAACTCAAGGCATAGTTATATTGCACCAACTACTTGAGGGTGGCACCCTGCTTCTTTTCTCTCACCTGCAGCAGCAGCTCCTACTCCTGATTTCTATAAATATTTACAGATTCGATACTGGATGCAGTCACAGACTTGTTCTTTGCCTACCCTGCTGCTACCCCCTCCTTTCATAACCCTCCGCCTTCCCCCACTCCAACATGAGGGAAGTATCTCCACTTGGTATACCCTCTTTCTGTCCTCTATAGAAGGTAGCAAGCAACCCAACCAGGATCTATGGAAAGTGGATCTCCATCTGTCAATAACCGATGAGAACTGGGACCGTATCTTCCAAAATGTCTATAAGGTATCAAATGTATCAACCACTCTGAAATGTAGATTAAACTCATATATAGAATGTACTCGACTCCTGAGAAGCTACATTGATTCATGCCTTCGGTTTCTAACTTCTGTTGGAGGAATTGTGATTTGGTTGGGACTTTAGTGCACATTTTCTGGAGTTGCCCACATCTCCATCCTCTGTGGTCTGAAATAGTTGACCTAATTAACCTGGTGGTGAACACCTCTTTGTTCCCTTCCCTAGAGTTGGAGCCCTTGCATTTTTATACCCCACAGCTGCAAAACCGTAAGCGGTATTTTGTGGGGCACATCCTTGTTGTCACTAAAGCTGCAATCACCCAGTATTGGAAATCTACTGCACTTCCTCCTATTTCAGTAATTACTGCCAAATCCAGAAGAGCTACGTTATGGAGACTCTGAGGCTCCCATATTGATCCTCTGCCTCCCCTTCTCTTATTAAATGGCTCGACTGGAGCAATTACTATACTGAGCACCCCTCCAGCTTTCTCCAATTCTCTGTAAACAAAACAAACAAGAAACAAAAACAGTGTTTTGTTATGGACAAATCTTGTATAATTGTACTCCCTGTAGTACCGGCATAACTATGCTGAACACATTCCCTCCCCCTTTTTTTGTAACCCCTTCATTTTTTCTTTTCCTCTTTGCATGTTTGTAATGTGTTTTTGTTTTTCCCCTACATAACTATAAAACTCAATAAAAATCTTTATTGTAAAAAAAAAAAATCAAGGGCACATCATTTATTTGTGTGATTGCAGCGTTAGAGCTTTACATGACCTGACTGCAGTAAAAATATTGATAGCTAGAATAACACCATTAATCATAGCATTGTTAGAATACTGAATGTCATTGTATTTAGTATCTTCTGCTGCCATTCTTTCTGATATGAGCAATCTGAGATTTGAGCACATCATTGAAATAAGATAGTCATTTTGAATGCCTCTGGGTTACAGTAGTAACTTGTAAGCTCTATTATAAGAAAGACATTTGCTTTAAAAAAATTCTAATTTTCTGCACTGTTTTCAGCATGTGTCAGACATGTATTAGTATTAATTTTAAAACCCATTTGACTGTACATGACTAAGATTAGAAAAGTAATGTTCTGCTAACAAATACCAGAACATACATCATATCTGTTTGGAACATGAGCAGATGTAAGTTACATCTATATTTAAGCCTCATATCTTCTGGATACCTCTGAAATGTAAGGTTATTAAATGGAAATATATTCTGTTTATAATAAAGGGTTATGTTCACTTTATTATTGCTACTATTAAAAAAATAGTATATTATATTTAGATTAATAAATATTTGTTTTACTATATCAATTATTTAATCAGCAACAAATTTTGCAGTAGTGTACAATCAGGGCTGGAATAAGCCAATGTGGGCCCCTGGTCTAAGATACCCCCAGTAATTTGTAAAGCCACAGTGTATCACCTCCGATCCCCCCATACATAGGAACTTACCTGGTACTCTTCGCTGCATCCTTCAGGCTCTAGGCGGCACCTCTTCTTTCTTCTTGCCCTGCTGTCAGTGAGGGAAGGTGCGCAGCGCGCTGGTCAGTAAGGCAGTCTTGTGAGACTATGTCATAGTCTCATCAGACCTCTACGCTAAGCAGCACACTATGCAGAGCGCCTGCACTGACAGCAAGGCAGCTAACAGCATCAGAGCTGCTGTTAGCTGCGCCTGCCTAACTTGAATGAATGGAGCCCGATCACCGGCATTAAGTTAAAATCTTTGTTAGTCACCCCTCGGTTGCCTGAGGCCCCTAGGCTATAGCCCAGAAAGACCAATCTGTTACTCCGGCTCAGTGTACAATAGTATAAATTGCCCAGATCTCTGTCCAATTTGGCCACAGGTGGTGGCCAAATTGCACGACTTCCAACCATTCAGTGCTTGGACTGGGCAGCTAGATCACTTCCGGCTTACTTTGGAGCCTATTAGTGGGGTCAAAGACCCCTTTCCTCCCAAACTAGTTTAGAAGATATAGGAGTCTATTGTAGTGGCACGTAAGAAATCAAATTATTAAGCAAAGCTGATGTTGCAGACCAAAAGGAATAGGTCACATTTCCCTGTTTTTGTGGACTTTAGACCATACTTGCTATCTTTGAGATTTTTCCCTCCAGGGCAAGTGCAGGAAGGGGGGCATGTTGTCATTTTAGCACATGAGTTGAAATGTCATGATCGCGTACACGAGCTGCAGGGGACAGGATCAAAATTACGCGATTCACTGCAAATGGCGTTATTGAGGCCATTGTCATTTCAAAGTCGTATAATTGGATGAACGAAAGTATATTGGTTTAATATTGGTTTGCCGTGCGTATTGCGAAGCGTACGCCACGTGTTATGTGGCGTGATGCGATCGCACGGTAAAATACGCACGCACACACTAGCATTACAACAGTTAGTTATTTATATAATTTCATATTGGTTCTGTTACACTGTAATTCAGGAGCAGATAGTATTCGGTTTATTATTAGTCTATATATAAATATATATATATATATATATATATATATATATATATATATATATATATATATATATAGTGATTATATGTACATTGTAGTGTTATTAAAGGTTTAGGTAATAGGAAAGGTGTCATGCCTGATATCATATTGAAGCCCTAATCATCAGCAGCTGACCGGTGCAGTCGGCGAAGAGATCGCATCATTGCATACTTTAGTTATTGATATTAGAGAGTAAACCTTTGTATGATACTGGCTATGAAAAGGAGCAGACCCCCTGGAGAGAAGACCCCCACCTTTGGATTCCTTAGATTGAATCAACCTATTACCTGTCTGGCCTGGACCTACCCAACGTCTGGACCTATAGAAACAATCTACGTCATCTCTATTGTTCACAATGAAACACTGACTGTATATATATTAGCTGCATCTCACTGGGGCCTCAGTCAACTCTGACACAATATTCTATACAGAATATTGTCCATCGGGTCCCGAGGGTGCGCAGCGTGCGCAAGCGATTGCATTGGTATGTACTTATCTTTTGGTATTGGCTGTGCTGTACTGTACTTTATCATTATATAATAATGTATTGAATTGTTGACTATTTACATCTGTTAAAAATAAATCACTTTGTGCTTTGGACACACATTCAATTGATTGGGCAATGCTTACTTTAAAACGATAAAATTACTTTAATAGTCACTAGGGAGTGGGCAGCATCTAGGAGAAAAGCATGCTCTCCCGGGTATCCATGAGAACTGTCCGAAATTCATGAGTCATCCCAGACATTCCGGGAGAGTAGGCAATTTAGACTGGTATACTGTGGAAAACAAGAACACATACCAAATTAATTACATTGCGCATTTGCGCTCCTAAATTATCACAATAACTGATTGGATATGTCTGTAGGCAGGTCGAATGAGGACCCCATCCCCTCGTATTTAATCAAATGTTCTGGAATTTGTGGTGCTACGTTGAGACTTGGCTGCTCAGCTGGATTAGTGGAATGTTGCCAAAGTGCTCACTGATCTCGTTATTTGGCAGTTTTGCCACATAGTCAGCTCACAGTGTGAGTGGGCACCATAAGAAATGCACAGTAGGTTGTAATTGAAGAGTCTTGACAGGGTTAATATACAAGTACAATATTGCTTTATTTTTATATACATTAAAAATAATATGCATATAAATTGTGCCCATATTATCTTACATACCTGTATATTTGCTTTAACAAATGTGAGTGGGAGCTGCCACAGTTCTTGGACTTTTGAGGAAATGTGAATTATTGAACAGAGTCTCCAGTGAAATTTGCTTAATATCAGACATAGATCAGACACAGGGCCATCATTGTTTTATTCATCTGGAAATAGATCTACTAAATGTATCCAATGTAAAAAACCATTTGAAATGATGTTCATGTGCTTAATTTGTATCCTACTAATGTATTCAGGAAGATGTCTATTAAATTACTAGTAACGAGTCTATTCATATCATAGAACTAGTAAAGAGAAGGGCAGGAAGAGCATGTGTTTTTGGACTATTTGTTAAGCTACATCAAAACAATCAAAATAAAAAACACTGTCATAATAGAGTGTTGTATGTTTATCACAAGTTGAGGCTTATTTAATAACATGGTACAGTCAGGGGTGCACTATTGCACTTGGCTGTTGAGGGAGAGTGTGTGCGGGTTCACCTAGTAAACTTAGTAGTAAGGTTCTAATTCTTTGTCTTAGCCATGGAGTGCTGCTTGTAGCTGGGTGTTGTGGTAGTGCTGTACAGAAGTTGGGGTGGATGCGGCTGGGGTCCATAGATTTTGGATATAGGAGCATGGTGGTAGTTTACAGATCCAGGAGAGAAGTGCTAGGAGATATAGAGATAATAAAGTTAGTTGTGGAATGAGCGCCTGACTAGTTAAGGATTTCGGTTTCTATGGGACATGGAACTATGCTGTGTTTTACGTGTTATTGGTAATTTAATAACATGTTTCAAAGAGCAAAGATGCTGTTTAATCAATAGCAATCCTTCAGAATATCTTCTTTTAGCCATCACGGCTAGTCAGTCTAAAGAAACCTTATTTCTGATTGATTACTATTGATCACAGCACACATGTACTTGCACCACTTTATTAAATAAGCTCTGTACACCATCAGACATATATTGAAATACAATAATGATGTGGGTGAATTCACACAGGTTAACAGTGGCATATCTACTGCTGTGGCTACAGGTCCCGGGGATGCAAGACGATTACTTCCTCAGACATCCACTCATAGAGACCAGCATCTGTGTGTGAAGTCCCATTTAGGCTTTCAGTTTCAGGACTGGAAATCCACACGGGGCTTCATGCGCTGGACTCAGAGCATATTCATATGGACAAAGCAGGGGCCTCTAGATGATGGACCAGCATCACATGACTGACCTGCCAAATCTTGCCATGGTGCCAATAAACTCCTCAAATAAGCAGACTGAGCACCTCTTGATTAGTGTATATATTAGTTCTGAGGATACCTTGTTATTTCAAAGATAGTTGTAGGATGGGTGAAAGGCAGGGAAAGCACATTACTGAAAAGAGCATGTAGTGTCCTGAGTAATTGTTTCACTTCTCAGATTTTCTATGTCCAGGGGAAGATTTGTCCCTAAAACTACACACAGAAGCTGTCATGTCCGAGGTTATGCAGCTGATTTGGCGGTTGGAAACAGAGCATCAAGAAGCAGAAGAGGCTTTGAAGTTAGAAAAGAAACGTAAACAAGGTCTGACCACACAAATTGATGTACTCTCCCAGTGGAAACTTTCTAATCTCCCCGAGGCTGTTCAAAAAGGTACAGTAATATTTATTTCCTGCTGATGGTGACTGGTGATTCTACTTACAGCTGGTATATACAGTATATATATATATATATATATATATATATATATATATATATTTATATCTAGCTATGTATATATTACGCAAATACAGCATGTTACTGCTCTGTTTATTTTTACCTGTTAAGGGTTGTGTTTCATGGGGGAAGAACTCCTCCTTTGACTCTGGCTGTTAGATGTGACAATCTCAGCATCTCTCCTGCCATTCACCCTCATTATTAATATAATATAAAATAATTATATGCTGAGCAGCATTCTAGGAGACAAAATTAATGGTTAAATAAAGGAATGTGTGGTCCTACAGTAGAGGCACCATGTACATTTTCCCAACTATCTACAAGCCCATAGACAGATTTTATGGTGGTGTTTCCAAAAACTGGGGAGTGTGTGTGCACTTTAACATTCTCTGGACAGAAAAGTCACCTGAGTAAAAAGAAGCAGTGCAGGCCTGCATACCACAATCATTCTGGATTGCAGTACCTGATTTGATACTACATTGTTGAATTTGCTGTCAGTGAAGTTTGAACCTTTTGAATAATGCATCAAACCGTCAGGGGCAGGCTGGACTGGGGGGCAGGGGAACATCTGACCCCAGGGTGAGTCGCATAATGTGCTACTTTGGGCTGGGTCACTGGGCGTCCTGCTTTTTTTCCTTTAACATGTTCCTAATAGGCTGCTGATTCGAGGCTTGCCCCCAGGTTAAAATTTGCCAGCCCTCCCCTGCACACAGCCATAGCAGTGATTTTGTTTTATTTAGTGGTAATACCGGTCCTTGCATCTTTCTTAAACAGTGGCACAATCCCTTTAATAAACTATTTCATCACATACAGTAGAAAACTACACTGGTCACTGAAATGTTACTGTAAAGTCAGGGATTTTTTCACTGGGTGATATAATTAGACTTGCAACATTTTACCAAATAAACAATTAAAACCAACAGCAACAATAAAACGGCGTTTGTGACTACATCTTTGATATTATACATTGTGTGCCCAGTATTTTTCTTACCATTTTCCTGATTCCATTGGGATTTTAATGATGTTCATTAAGAAACAGGTTAGATCTCCATGTGTCTGCTCCAGTGAGCTCATTTACTAAATGACACTTATTAATACTGATTTGCATGCTCCATTTTGCTATGCTGTACTTATACAAATATAGGGTAATACCATAAGGAAAATTGCTTGAACAAATTGTGACATCTTGATAAATTGTTTAAATTGAGTAAAATGTATTTTTAACAGTTTTATCATTTGCACTTTGTCACCCTTTGTTATTTAATTATTTCAGAAAAAAATCCAGCTGACTAAAGAGTGCCTTGACATCAGTGTTTGCTATATTTAGATTTTGGTTATTGGAGTGAGACAAATATGTTGTATTCCATAACAGAACACTTAATGGCAGCTTGAATAATGTTTTAGAATTAAGTAAATGAGGAGTATATCAGCACAGTTAAAGGGGCAACACCATTTATATTTTAAAAAGATGAATCTCCTGTGTGGAGAGTGAGGAGGAATATCTTCTAAAACCTAGAAATGTTTTATGGCAGAGCTAGCCAACCTGTGGCTCTCCATGTGCTGTGAAACTACAAGCCCCAGCATGCTTTGCCAGTATATAGCCTGCTGATAACTGGCAAAGCATGCTGGGACTTGTAATTTCACAACACCTGGAGAAATACAAGCTGGCCAGGCCTGATTTATGGCTGTAATAATGAGGTTTAACCTCTCTAATTCTACATGAATGTGAAAAACTATGAAGTCAGAAAATTGGCTGTGTTTAGTCTGGCATATCCTTTGATCCAGAAAATGGGGTTATCCAGCCATTTGAATAACCTGGTTATCTACATGCACCTGGAAGGTGTTGGGGCTCTTATATCCTGTAACCTCTGAGGTGGAGGAGGACAGCTGTGCTCCGATTTTGAGCAGAGCTGCTTTATTTGCAACATGCTAATTATTACGTATGAATATGCGATGTTCCAAAAACAGAGCACTGGAGCTCTATGTACCTTAGTACATATAGTAGTTGGTAATATGTACAATCAGATAATGAAAGAAAGTCAGGTCAGCTGAATCAGCATGGAGGATCATATTCTCTTAATGTCACATAGTAGGTACAAGATATACAGTTTGTAACCCTCTTTCATGAGATGAACATCTATATCATGTTCAATGCTTCACAAATGCAGAGAGAATCGCTCAAGTAGCACAATTTGCATTTTGGATACAAAGCAGATCTACGCATGATACACATTTTTATAGCACATCTATCCTGGACAAAAGGCAGTTGTATCACTCAATAAATGTTACCTTGTGAAGGTATTAAAAATTACAATTACATTAACCATAAAGAGCAAGATAAATGATACTGTGCAACTATCAAAATATACAGACTAAGAAATCAAACCACTTGGCTTCATAACAGTACAGTTCAACAATAGCAGTTTCATTGTCGAAACCTTTGTTTATCTTGGTACTGTACCTTGAGAGTGATAACAGGTGTTACTCCACTTGCATGCTTGGAATGGTTGGTGGTTTTGGGTGGTGTCATCATGCATTACTGTCAGACGCCGTCCCCGCTTCCTCGCTGCAGTGCAGGGATGGCCATCTGATAGACTCTGCCGGGGGCGTCCTGTTGCCAAGCAACAGGCACGCAGCGTCCCCAGCCGTCCTCTGCCTGCCGGGCGCAGGTGCTCTGACGTGTCCCGTTGCTAGGCAATGGGGTTCTTCTTGGCGGCGGTCAGCATGCTCTGCCCCCCCCCCCCCCCGTGCGCACCTATCGCCCCCTCCCTGCTCCTATTTAAAACCTGCTCTGGCACCATTAGGGTGCCAGAGTATCAGTATTTCTGCCTCTAGCTTACCTTTAGACTTACCTGTTGTGACTCGGCTTACCTGACCATTCTCCTGCTCCTGCACCATTCCTGTTGTGACCCGGCTTGCTGACCATTCTTCTTCTGTTGTCCCGTTCTGTTCCTGTGATTTTGTGCCGCCTGACTACTCTTCGGATTATTCTTTGGCTCTGTACACTCCTGATTGGCTTCTGACCCGGACAGTTTGACTTCTCTACTTGTACACCGGCAACTGACTAGTGGGACCGCGACCCATGTGCCCTCCGCAGCTAAGTCCAATCCTCCTCGCGGGGGTCCCTGGTGAATACCAGGGGCACGTTAGACTCCGCACCCGCTAGTTCAGTGGCACTAGTACCGGTTAGTGGATCCTGTGCTTCTGCACTTCAGCCGAGCCTGACAATTACTACTGGAGTCTCATTCATTAGCTTTCCTGACTCTTTAGATACTTTAGGCACAGAGTTCATCATATCATTCTGTTTCATTATTGTCTCTGTTATCACCGTCCGATAAATGGATTTGCAGACTATTGTTTTGGTGTCTTAATTTTCCTGGTCAAGTTTGGTGACTTGATATTTTTAAAGTAATTTTATCGTTTTAAAATAAGCATTGCCCAATCAATTGTATGTGTGTCCAAAGCACAAAGTGATTTATTTTAACAGATGTAAATAGTCAACAATTCAATACATTATTATATAATGATAAAGTACAGTACAGCACAGCCAATACCAAAAGATAAGTACATACCAATGCAATCGCTTGCGCTCGCCTGCGCACCCACGGGACCCGATGGACAATATTCTGTTTAGAATATTGTGTCAGAGTTGACTGAGGCCCCAGTGAGATGCAGCTAATATATATACAGTCAGTGTTTCATTGTGAACAATAGAGATGACGTAGATTGTTTCTATAGGTCCAGACGTTGGGTGGGTCTAGGCCAGACAGGTAACAGGTTGATTCAATCTAAGGAATCCAAAGGTGGGGGTCTTCTCTCCAGGGGGTCTGCTCCTTTTCATAGCCAGTATCATACAAAGGTTTACTCTCTAATATCAATAACTAAAGTATGCAATGTGCGATCTCTTCGCCGACCGCACCGGACAGCTGCTGATGATTAGGGCTTCAATATGATATCAGGCATGACACCTTTCCTATTACCTAAACCTTTAATAACACTACAATGTACATATAATCACTATATATATATATATATATATATATATATATATATATATATATACTAATAATAAACCGAATACTATCTGCTCCTGAATTAGTGTAACAGAACCAATATGAAATTATATAAATAACTAACTGTTGTAATGCGAGTGTGTGCGTATTTTACCGTGCGATCGCGCCACGCCACGTAACACGTGGCGTACGCTTCGCAATACGCACGGCAAACCAATATTAAACCAATATACTTTCGTTCATCCAATTATACGACTTTGACAGTCCACCCTTTGATAGTACAATAAACTATCACCTTAAAGATGTTATATGCAGGGTCTCAGTACCACGTTTAATTGTTATGTAATACAAATCCCCCTTGGTGTATGACCACGCTGTTTGTAGATCTAAACAAGTTATCATAAGAGAAAGTCTTAATCCTCTAAACGATTTCTTCTTTTACTATAAACCGTACACTTCTGGAGCTTGGAGATAACCTTTTGTATGCCCTTCAAGGGTGCAATAAAACACGTAATACATTATTTGGAAAGGTACAGTAGAACATGTATCAGCTATACAGAATTCTCTACTACAGTTCTTCAAGTTTAACAGGTTCTTCTGTCCAACGCATGTCTTTAAGCTCAGAATACATTTAAACACTTCATGTTCATCAATAGCATCATCCTATGTCTATCAATAATGTCATATGCAATCTCCTTCAGCCTGCGTTAATATACACACTTCTAATAATGTCACCAGTTCTTTTCATCAACACTTGTGGGCGGGCTATTGTCTGTTCGTTCTTCCCAGTCTCTCAATACTCAGATTTAACAGTGATCGGCTTGCAAAGCATTGGGAGACTGCAGACTAAGGGACCTAGGTGTCCTACTTTTTCCCCTAGTGACCTCCCACCCATAGTTCGGGTACCTCAAGAATATTTAGTGGAAAGAGAACTAATCCTACTTGATATAATCACTGAGGCACGTGTGAGCACGCCCAGCACTTTGTTTGGTCTAAAACCTTACCCTCCCAAGAATGATAATCATTCTCAAGGATGCCTGCTCAAGTCCGAATATTACTGGACTGGCATCGCTGGGTGTATCTCTTTTCGAACCATGGGGTCGCCGTACTTATGGACGTAATGCTACTCAGACAATAGCCCCTCGCACTTTCTCCAAGCTCCAAGGTTTCCAAATTTTCCTTTACCCCTGAATTGAATAGAGTAATTGACTGGACTGATTATGCTACTAACTTCTTCCTCCCCAATACCTCCTTATCATTACCTGAACCAGTCTCTGTCACCTGTTAATAATCAAAAGAATTAACCGTCCCGAGAAGAGAGTGAAATGAGAGAACACAAAAGAGAAAAAACTACAACTTCATGCTGGACAACAGTCTTAGCCTTTGGCTCAGGTGCTACTAACTGCATTCGAGGCCTTCCAGTACAAACTCATGAGTGCCCTTGGACCCTTCTTTGAGTGTTGGCCCCTCTGCAGTGGGTGGTATGGGCACCAGTGTGTCTCTGCTACCCTGGAAGCCGTGAGGCTGGTAGCCTACACCTGGTACCTGTCTGGCAAATAACCTAAGCTTAAGAGATTTCTTCTCCACAACTTACTCTCCCGATCCAACATCCTGACAGTTAGTGTGACCTTTCAGAAAACAGTGTTTTGGACGTTCTTGGTTACTGTCTCACTATTTACCTTCTCTCAAGGTCTAACCTAGCCTCCCAGTTACAATCTCATCTCACGAGGGGTCAAGAACATTTCAAAAACTGACAGGTTAGTAGTCTGCCCAGGGGGGATCTTTTGGTAGCGGGAAAGGACTAGTGGCACTTCAATCAAGTTCCAACTCTTATTCTATTCAATTCATTCTACCGAGTACCACTACTTTATGTTCACACTAGTTTATGGCTAACTGAAAGTATGTGATTTGTTACCACTACTCATACATTATACATCTATTATCAATAACATGAATACCCCTATCATCTATTATAACTCTAGGACTATCACATTAAATAACAAAAGCTTTGAGTATGAAACAGTAATACATTAGACACATTTCAATACACCTCTACCCAGACATATTTCATTGGTACACCTGTGTATACTTGAGG
Source organism: Mixophyes fleayi (assembly GCF_038048845.1). Lineage (NCBI taxonomy): Eukaryota > Metazoa > Chordata > Amphibia > Anura > Limnodynastidae > Mixophyes > Mixophyes fleayi. Next base: position 218,627,474 of record NC_134406.1, on the reverse strand, counting down.
ATCCTGCATGGTGGTAATTGGATGACGTGTATTTGTTTTACCTGGAGGAAAACCCATCAGCAGGAGGGATATGGGATGGCTCTATTTGTCTACCTTGTCCATCTCTCCAGAGTCCACCAGACTCCTCACCACATCTCTTCACCTTCCAGACAGTTTATCTCTCGGGTAACACAAATCTTCCTATATTAACCAATATGTGTATGCGTGCACGTGTGTGTGTTCACATTTTTAAACTAAACAATACAACGAAAAACAAAACAAAATATAGATTTGTTAGCTGTCACATAAAACCCTGCTGTCTATTTGACAGCTATGTTCTCCCTGGTGTGACAGCCATGTATGGTTGTGCGTGTAAGTGTGGACCTTACTAGCAGCTACTTCAGTTGGTAACTGTGTCACTGTATAAAGTCCTCTATGTAGTGTCCTAATCATGTGCTGGTATTGCTATAAAACGATTTCTCAGTCACCTCAACATCGCCCTCTAGACTAGAAAAATGCTAAAGTCCAATGTATATCAATCGATTTTCCCTCTGCCAACTCACATGTCATTCTCAGTACCTCATATTCAGCTACTTGACTAAGTGGGAAAGGCAAAGGGGTCTTTTTCTATAACACTTTCTTCAACTATAACAGTATCCAGTACATGTCTGTCTAACAGTGAAAAATATAAAACATGAAAATTCTACATTTTCTAGGGTTTCACATTATGTCGTATCTTGTGGTAAAAATCCTACTCCAATGTTCTATACAGAGATGCATATCTGTATGCCTTACCTCTAGCATTCTTCTGTCCTCCTGTCCTGCCCACCCTTTGTGCATCCATATAAAGGCACATTTTTGTACAGGAGGCACGTCCCAAAACAAAAAACAAAACAGATATGGAATCTATAACACATAAATCGTATTTCCACAACAGAACCTTTTTGCTTAAAATCAGCAGTTTCTATACACATGAAAACAAAACCCCTGACTGTTTCTGTAACTCATGTCAATCTAGTGTGTGTATCTCTGAATTTGTCTTATGTAAAAAAATAAACTATGTTTTAGCCCCATTGTTGAGACTGTGTCTGATTTTATCTCTACCAGAGCAGAGAGAGAGAGAGTAGAGAGAGAGTAGAGAGAGAGTAGAGAGAGAGTAGAGAGAGAGTAGAGAGAGAGTAGAGAGAGAGACTAGCATTTGTGTAAAGAATGGGAAATAGGAAAGCAATAAATGATGGGAATACAAAGGTTTGAATACAAACATACATGTAGAAAGGGAGATTTTTACAACAAAATGACAGCTGGATTGGACTCTGACTCTATGGGGAAATGGCTGTATTCATTCCACTGTTCCCCTTTAGCTATTTGCTAACTATGACCCCTCCCCATACTTGACTAGGGGGTCTTAACAGTGCAATCCAGTGTCGTCCGTCATTTGTTCATTAAGAACTCGGTATCTCATTGACTACATACCTTTTCAACGGACGTTTTTAACTTATGATAGAGAAATGTAAAAATGTACTCTTAGTGACTCATATTTTCTCTGAAATACATAAAACGATATTTTGGAGCAAAGTATGTACATACTTCATTGTTGGATAATGATTCTCAGCCAAACAAATTATCATGAGACACTGCAGCCTAAAACAAAAGAGTGTTCCAATTGTCTATTGTTAATTTGTCTTTCAAGAGTGATTCTTCGATTTCTCTATCTCCCCTTTTGATCACTAAGTCTATACTCCTTTTGTGTCCCCTTTACCTGTGAGAAGAAAAACAAGATAGTTGTCTTAAAACAGCAAACAAAACAAACATTTCTATTCTTTGCCATCGGCCAGCGATTTAGAAAAACAAACATTTCACAACATAAATGAACAAACAAAATCAACAAAGGTTACCTTTTAGAAATCAGTTTCCTGCACACTACTACTTACCACAGTTTAAACCCCACCTGTTTGTAGGACTACAGGTCTGACCGAACCTCCAGGGTTGACTATGTTTCTCCCCCAAGGCATTGGCTGCTATGAGGTGCACAGGAAACTGTTGAGAAGTCTCCGAGACTTGTGTGCGCCGTCTCTGTGGGTGTCTATGTGATTCCCCCTTAGGTGGGCCAAGTCTCTTTGCTTCGTGTCCCATTTTCTTAGCCTTGGCTCTAATATTTTCTTTGCAATCTTTCCTCAAATGTCCCTTTTTAAGACAGTTAAAACACTTCAAAGATTTCTGTTTCTTTTGTCCCTTATAGTGGTTTTTATAATTCTGAGGTTGTGGATGTAGTTTTTCTAATGCCTGGATACTCAACATCATTAACTTATCACTCTGTGCTTTTTCCTTTTTACATATATTTTTATCGTGTTCTATAGCATGCTCTCTAATATCAGTTACCGTGAGACCTCTCCAATTAGGAAAAGAGGTTTGTATCCAGGTCCTTAGATCCTCCCCGAGGCCGTCCATTAGTACTGCAACAGTTACCTCCCTGTAATGTGGATTTACCATTATATCCCATATTCCTGTGTACTTAATAATGCCCGCTAGCGCCCTTGAAAAATAATCAGTGGTATTCTCATTACCCTTTTGTTTGATGTTGCATATTTTGCCCCATTCCACAGTCACTGGAAAATATACGGCCAACTCTTTGATTATACGTCCAATATTACGCTGATTGTTTTCCTCAGTTAAGGGTTTATCCTTTTCCAAGCTACAACCCTCAAGGAACTTCTGTATATCAGTATCGAGAGGAAGACAAGCTCTAAACAGCACTCGCCAATCTTTATTAGTAGGTTCATGTGCATTACCTAAATGTCTAATAAATTTCTGACACTTGGCCAAATCTTTTCTAGGATCAGGGAAATCAGACATAATTGTAAATAGTTCCGTCTTAGTCCATGGAGAATACACTGCTACCTGTTTCATGGGAACTACACCATCTCTGTCCGCTTTCCCATTGGGAACTGCTGTTCTGCGGATAGGATATAAGCCTACCAAATCACTCTGTTCTGACCTAGTTGCTGGAATTGCTGTTGCAGTATAATGAATGTCTCCCCCTGTGTTAACCTTTTCATTAGTCTCACCACTTTCAGCAGCTGCCCCTGCTGGTGGGACCGTTCCTCTTCTTTGTCCTGAAACATTACTTTTAACATTACTTAAAACACCATACAAGTTACTAGTTACCATTTTTACATTTTTGGTATTGGCTGTACTTCCCGCCCCAACCGAATTTATCGGGGGCGTGTTTGCACTCAGTTCGCCACGCTTTGCAACGCACACTTCCGGAATGCTTGTTTCCGGTACGCTTACTTCCGCTGAACACGTGTTTTTGTGCGTTCGCTGCTCTGCCACGTGTTACCTTCCATTTGCCACAATTTTAAACAGTCATCATGTTCAATTCTCGTTTTTGTTGATTTAATCAACCGCACTTTATCTCTAACATTATTTAACACCTCTGAGTCAAGAGTACCTATGTTTGGGAAAGGTTTCACACACTCCGGGGTCATCTTGACCCATTTGTCGCAATATGCCGTAGCATACGCACCGTATTTATTATACATAACATATTTTGCCGAACCAACCGGCCATTCATTAGGCAGCACAACATGAACTATCTCTAGCGTTTGCTTCGTATCCATTGTGAAAACAACCTATTTCTCAACGCTACACAAAAAAAAAGGCTTTTTACCTGTTCTCTTTTCAAACAGAACTTACTAGAGATTTTTTCATTCATGGACGTTTTCAACAGGCACGTCCCCTTAAGATATCAATGCCCTTCCTAGTTTGAGTACTTTACCACTGTCAGCACCCGATATCAATCAAGAATATCAGTGGTTGCAGCGTATTTCCTCCCACATCTCCCAAATCGCAATCACGGCTGTACTAAATCAACCATGCAGTCCGATCGCACGGCTTACGGATACTAACTATCGGTAAGCTTTGCGATTAATATTTGGGAATGCCGCGAAAACCTGTTATTTTCGCTTCGAGTATGCCATGCATACTCTGTGGTGTCTCTTTATCACCTGCTCTTATTAGAACAGAACACCACTCGCACAAAGGTTTCTTTATATCCTGCTCTGTTTCCAGAACAGAACCTTTGTTGTCAGGTCACCTTTTTTAACATGCCCCGTCAGACACACCTGAACTACAGCGCTATGAATTTTTAAATAGTACCACACTGCCCTCCCAATACTCAATCACGGCCTTGCCATGCGGTCGATTTGCACAGCTCAATGATTCATTATGCGGACCACAGATAACACTGCAATGCTCTGTCCCTTCCAGCAAACAATACCCTTTATCAGTGAATGTCGTGATTAGTATTGGGTGCACGTGCGAAAAACTATAGTTGCCTATAGTTACCAGTATATTTTTGCCTTTATGTATTTATTCACATACACACACATAACCTTTGTTTTCTGTACAGAAAATAACTTTCCCAAACAATGGCACTATCTTTTCAGAGACTTTACCAAGTGCTTACAGTATGCATATAACAACTATCAAAACTATTGTTCAACCACGTGGCAAATCTACCGGAAGTTTGCGTACGCACAGCAGGAACTACACATACGCACAGCAATGCAATACACTTTAAAACATAAAACGACAATAAAAATAAACATTTTTCTTTCTTGTCCCTAGATTCTAATTAGCGTTCCTTCAGTCTATGCAACAACGGACATTCGGTTTCGCAACACACAGTGAACCACAGGTATTAGACGCATTACGTTCTTTCCTGCTTTATGCGACGCGTCCGTCCATCCACCCTTTGTTGAGGAACCGAATATCGTAAGCGTTGCATACCTGCCGGTAACGTAACTCCTAACTCACGAGCCCCCAAATTTTTAAAGTAATTTTATCGTTTTAAAATAAGCATTGCCCAATCAATTGTATGTGTGTCCAAAGCACAAAGTGATTTATTTTAACAGATGTAAATAGTCAACAATTCAATACATTATTATATAATGATAAAGTACAGTACAGCACAGCCAATACCAAAAGATAAGTACATACCAATGCAATCGCTTGCGTTCGCCTGCGCACCCACGGGACCCGATGGACAATATTCTGTTTAGAATATTGTGTCAGAGTTGACTGAGGCCCCAGTGAGATGCAGCTGATATATATACAGTCAGTGTTTCATTGTGAACAATAGAGATGACGTAGATTGTTTCTATAGGTCCAGACGTTGGGTGGGTCTAGGCCAGACAGGTAATAGGTTGATTCAATCTAAGGAATCCAAAGGTGGGGGTCTTCTCTCCAGGGGGTCTGCTCCTTTTCATAGCCAGTATCATACAAAGGTTTACTCTCTAATATCAATAACTAAAGTATGCAATGTGCGATCTCTTCGCCGACCGCACCGGACAGCTGCTGATGATTAGGGCTTCAATATGATATCAGGCATGACACCTTTCCTATTACCTAAACCTTTAATAACACTACAATGTACATATAATCACTATATATATATATATATATATAAATATATATATATATATATACTAATAATAAACCGAATACTATCTGCTCCTGAATTAGTGTAACAGAACCAATATGAAATTATATAAATAACTAACTGTTGTAATGCGAGTGTGTGCGTATTTTACCGTGCGATCGCGCCACGCCACATAACACGTGGCGTACGCTTCGCAATACGCATGGCAAACCAATATTAAACCAATATACTTTCGTTCATCCAATTATACGACTTTGACAATATCATACATAAACTCAAATTTATTGTTGTGTACGTGAAACTGTTCAAACCATTCCTTGAAAATTACATTATAATAAAATAGTGTAGAAAAAATTCACTTGAAATGTATCTTCAGATGTTTTGAGTTGATTTTAGCTGTAGCTTTGAATTCTGGTACTCCCTCAAGATCTTGGCAAAGTTTGAATCAATGAGTCATATCTAGCATCATTGTGGTAGTTGGAAACAAATGATCTTAAGTTCTCTATGGCTGTCAAAGCAACAGAAATATTTCCATTGGTTTTTTTGAAACATCTTACGGATTGATATGGTTCAGCAGGTCATGCCACAGGATGAGGGAGTAAAAGAATTGAAAACCCCTTAGCTTGGTTCAGAAAATCTGTGATTTATATCTTGTTTCTTTATCAAAATTTTTATTGACTAATATTTCATAAAATGAGTTGTAAGAGTTTGATGCCTGAGAGGTTACAAAGCATCTATGGATCTTTCCAGTAATACGCTTCTGAAACAGGCTTTACAAACTCCCCAATGGTTCATTGGTACAGAGAAAAACTTGAAATGTTCCAAAATAAATTATTGTCCTGGGGTTAACTTTGACGGCATCATACACTACTAAATTAAGGCTGTGAGCAGAGTATGGTACATTCAAAACTTGAGAGTTCATGTTAAAATCAGTTTCTGAAGACCAATTTTTTTTTCACCTTCGTTGACAATGTTGTTGTAGACTTGACCTCTTATATTGCCCACATTAAGATTTGCTGACAATGGTGTCACACAAAGCCTCTCCAGCTGAATCATCAACTTCCAAGTAAGCTAAAAGTGTCCTTCAATGAACATTGTATTTTCTTTGCATGAAACAAAAATAACTAACTATCATTTACTCAGTGTGACTGACATCTGGAGTGCAGTCCATGATTATTGGATAATATTTAGCATCCCTGGTTACAGACACATGTTTTTCGCTAATGTCCAATTATTTAATTTTGGTATGTCTTTGCTTATTCTGACCTTATGGTTCTTTCTATATGCTTCAACAGACCTAAATAGAATTTCTTGAAGCATTCTTTCCAAAAATGTAATCCGTTTTATCAGACGAACCACATATAGTCATTGAGAACCAAGAATTGTTACTATGTTGATAATCACATCTTGCAATCACATCTGTCCAATGCTTTACTTTTCTAGTTCATTTAATTTTGTGAATTAAGTGCAATCTTATTTTTGAGATTTTTTTTTTTATGTCTTACCACATTTTCAAAATTTTATATGACTGAGACTTGTTTCATGTGCAAGGAGTACTTTGTATAAACTCCGACGTTGATAGTATTCAGTTGATACAAAGATGGTGAAAACAATTTGGAGCAGAAGAAGAAAACGCAGTCTTCAGATGTTGGTTATACTAGCCAAGACCTTGGCAATAATTCACCATTTTCCATTTTTTGGTTATAGTACATAACACTGAACTTACATCTATTAGAATCCCTACGGGACAAAATATGTTCTTTTGAACAGGAAACTGATTCTGTAAGAATAATTCTTAATTTCAATGATTTTTGCCCATTTTGCAGGATTTTCTAGTTAAAGGCATAGTAGGCTTGAATTTGATGATATCAGTTGTGAATGTTTTTCCTCAGAAGCCGCTAAAGGCCACTGGAGGTGGCGGCCACTTTGCTCGGTCACATTTATTCCTTCTCCTGTCGAGAGCTTATCTTTGGCAAAACAATGGCTATCTCCAGACGTACTTAGTTGATTTTAGTCTGGTTGTGGACAATTCAGTTGTAGGCATTGCATTTTTAAATATACTTAAAAAGTGTTACAGCTTGTTTTATAGTGGACTCTTTTGTTGCCTTTCTTTTTTGTTTTGCCAGTCTGAGAGTTTACTGCTTTCATTGTAACCAGGATCCATTCACACAATTTCTTATCATTGTAATATTAAAATACCTAAAATAAACTTTATATTACAATAAACTTATTTATTTTGGTCACATCTGATAATAAAAACTTTGCTCAGCTGCTTTCCAGAAAGACATTTATACTGTGAGAGAGAAAAAAGGAACTTCATTCGGCAGGAAGTATACATCAGGGCTGCCAGACACAGATGTGACCATGCAGAGCTCCTGCTCCACTTGCCTAATTCCGCTAAAATGTCCAGAATTTGGTGTTCTCTTCAGACAGATCGCTCCCTGATCAGCACTGCCTCGCACCCCCCCAATCGGAGATTTCATGCAATATGACCAACAACATTGGATTAGTGCCATAATCGAAGCCTGAGTTGTGCTCCAACAGTCTTCCTCAAGGCAGCCTGTCTTCCAGCCTCGCCATCGGATTATTGCACCATCGTCCCGGCTACACGACCCCCCTTCACCAACACTAACACTTGTGGTGCCTCACCCTGCCACACTTTGAGCCTTCGGACTGCACTGCCAATCTAGTGCTGGATTCCTGTTTCATATGCGGCGTACATCCCGTCTCCTTCATTGTGGTTGCCCACTTCATCTATAACCTCTCTCATAAATTGGGGCTGGCTGAGCTAATTCCTCCTCTCCATCTCGACCTGATACTACCAGAACTCCACACACTGTCCTCCCCACTCTGACATTGAACCCCGTCAAGCGTCCACCACACCGGTCTAGGATACACAAATATCCAAGGTCCTCACCCCTGTGCATGTCGGTGCCTGCTACCTTAAGGGGGCTTTAAATCAGTCACCCACAATCTCTTCTTATTGCCTGTGAGATCTTTACCTATCAAGGTCCTGGACTTCCAGTTTAACCGTGTACCACCCCTGGCATGCAACGAATCATTTTCAGCCCACTTTCTTTCGTCTCACTGCCTCTGGCTTCCCTACAAGCCATCTGTATGCCTTTGCTGAACGAAGCACCATCAGGATTCATCAAGACTCCCAACCACCAGCTCTCCGTATTGGCACCCACCATGTACCACTCCCAGCCTTGTGGACTGCTCTGGAACCGTAATCTATGATCGGGCCTACCCAAAATCCAGAAGATACTTTACTGTCAAGGTATACATAAATGCAGAGAAAAGTACCTTTAAGCCGTTTATACCACGGCAAATGCAATGTGAGTTACACCTAAAGAATAAACTTGGGTATGTGTGTTTACAGGGGTTATTATTGGAGATGAATTCGGTAGATGTTAAAGGAAGTAATATAAGTATTAATATTGGGATACATTAAGTGCCTGCAGGAAAATGAAATGTCAACAAAATATCAGAACTCTTTAATCTCTAGTGGTTTGGTTTACAACGGAAAAACAAAACAGCATGTTTGACAAATAAATAAAAGTAAGGCACACAATCTCTAAAAATACAAATTAAATGTCCATGAGCAGAGATCAGAAACGAGTGCACACATTTTAACGTTGAAGTACTGTAATCATACGACGGAGAAAAGTGTTCGTAGACCAGGTACCTGGGGGTAGAGCTGGATAACTGGTAAACTGTCCTATGTCAAATATCTTGACTATAATGCTCTGAAGACAGTAAAGTCTGTCTTGGTAGAGCCAATTGAACAGTCAGTGTGATTATAAAACAGCTATTGATGTAAACGTGATGAAATTCTAAGTTCAATCTGTTGCACTTACACTGCAGCGTTTTCCATGTGCAGATCATTGTCGGATTCTTTGGAACATGGGCAGCTCTTTTCTCCAGGGGTTAAATGTATCAAATAGTGATTTTTGCAAATTGCCTATATCTGGCGACTCTGCATTGTAAAATTAAAGCGGCAATAGCAATAAAGGCAAGTTTTGCCATTAAGGCTTTAAATTACCCATGCAAAGTCGCCGGATATCGTCGATTTGCAAAAATCACTATTTCATATATTTACCCCCAGATCTTTTAAGGGATTCCAGATGAACAGAACTCCTTGGCCCCCCACAGACCCTCCGCATCCTCCTCAGGTTCTCCCCTTTCCTGCAACCTCCAACTGTTGGCCTAAACTTTCCATCAAAGACAAGCAGTGAGGGGGTCCAGTCATGCAGCATCAGTTGCCAGCTATGGGGCCTTCTGCCGTTTGTCCCCAGGAGGAACCTGTGGGCATACTTTTGACCCCCCCATAGTTGTGCATTTTAGTTTGATGATGCAGCTGCCACTGATTAGTGGCACTTCCACACAAGCGGGTGTCTTCCATTCGACCCTCTGCACTGCAACCTAGTTCCCCCTGTGAAGCCACAGACTCCATTAACACGTTACCTTCCATGGACGGGTTGACTGCTGATTCACTGACTAAGCATTACTCAGGGGCAAGACGGATCAGAGGCATCTGAACAGCACCTGATACTAGCACAGATTGGCACAGCATCATTATCCAATTTTTTACAGTGTCTCCTGGCCCCTCTGTATTGTCCGATATCTGAGGGCTGAGGCATAGTGGAAGTGGCTTCCAGGGCCACCAACACCTGCTACAGTCACCAGATCTCCATTTAAAGTCCATTTCTCCACACTGCTGTGTACATTTCCTACCTCACTACCTTATATCCCACCTTCTCTTTGCCTGACTACCCCAACACACCATGAATGAGCTCACACTTTATACTGTAACACACTGCTCCACTACTATATACCTCTACTCTGCTCATTACTCTCCATGTCTTTTTAGACTGCCCCATCACCTGTCACATACCCTAAACTAACCTGTCACGCTTTATCCTACTGTATCTTCACATCTTAAATGGAAGCCATCACCAGCAGGATCCCCTCTTCTGTCTCGTCTGTCCGTCTTCTGGTTAAAAGAAACCAGGTTTTGACATATTTAAGTTTGAATAAAATGGAAACTCTCAATAACCTACTGTGTGATAAATACACAAACAAATGCACTATTTTTCTCTGCCCAAAACGTTACATAAATGGAAGCAAACCGATTTAAGTGCCTTTTTTCCAAAACAAAACACTGATAAGGCATTCCACTTATTTTTTAATTATCCCATTTTTATTACCAAAAGCTTAGTTCAAGATTTTAAAAGGTTAGTTACCCTAATGAAATTGTGAACATTAAATTCAAAAAGCTAACATAGGTAAAAGAAATGGCTGCTTCCTGTGACATATGAACCACATTATTGTACTAGCTTATGCCATCATATTTTACCCGCTCTGCAGGCCTTATGCGCCATCATCCCGTTATGGTGAGTAGACTGGTGGGCAGGTGCGTCCTATACTGAGCGTTCCTCATTTCATGACAGTCCAACAACAAAAGCAAAGCAAAAGAGCCGGCTGGTTGGCTTGGCCGGTGGGCAGAGCTCTCGGTGCATTGCTGCACCGTTTTAAAGGACGGCAGTGTGGCCTTGAAGCTTGGCATCCCCTGCCGCGTTTACCCCGTCCCACTGTCCCTGTATTACATATATGTACCGAACACAATAATGCCAGTGAAAATACTTGGTATTGTAGTTTGCAGATTCTGAGTCTGAAAAAATAAATGTTTTACAGTTGAAACCAAAAACACAAAGTTTAATTGAAAAAGAGAATACACACCAAGAAGGGCGGATTGGCCATATAGCCTATCGGGACTTCTCCCGGTAGGCCAGTGGCCTCAGGAGGCCGCATAATGTTTTTTCTGAGATTAAAATAAAATAAAAAAAATTATGTGGAACGCCACCTCCCCCCCCGGACCATGTGCCAGCCATGGGGGGGAGGGATTCAGTGGGTGGCTGGCCCCTCCTCCTGGACCAGCCACCTTCCTTACTGTGGCCAGCCGCGGATCTGTTTCCTTTCCTCCCTTCTCCCCTTACCTCTGTGGCTGGCTGCAGTCTTCCTGCAGAGGTCACATGGGACGTGTCACATGACAGCTGCCATCCCATGTGTACACAGAGGAGTCTCCACAGCAGCTGTAACAAGGTAAGTGTGAAAGAGGGCAGTGAGGGGGCTGTTATGTGTGAAAGAGGGCAGATTAGGGGTGGTTATGTGTGAAGGAGGGCAGAGTGGGGGCTGTTATGTTGGAAGGAGAGCAAAGTGGGGGCTGTTATGTGTGAGAGAATGGGGGGGTCTTAATATATTGTGTGATAGAGGCAAGGGAGGAAGGCTTTCTTAATAGTACATGGGTGGGAGATAGGCTATTATTTTAATGGTGTAATTTAAAATTTAATGGGTGCTATTTAATACTGGGGTCTATTAGATTAAACTGAGGTGATGGGATCTTTAATTTAATGCTGGGGTGGTTTGAAGCTATTAGTTGAATGTGGCGCTGAGTTTGGCGAGGAGGGCTGAGTTTTGGGTGGTATTTATTAAATTTGAATATGAATTATTTAATGCCGGGGATGGTTGTGGAAAATTGTTATATTAAACGTAAATGCTATTAATTTATTAATTTATTGTTTGAACGGTGGGAAATAGGTTTATTTATTTAATGGGAATACTATTATTTTAATGTTTGGGCTGGAGGGAGGACTAATTATTAAATGTGGGTGCTATTAATTTAATGCTGGCGCTGGCTGCAGTTTTCTAAATTACATGTACCCATTTTCTTTTCCAAATAGGGCCCCTAACATTCCAGGATCCAGACAAGCAGCAACCACTGTAAAGAAACCAGCAGCCACAGGTGGTGAAAGTGACAAGAACAGGTAACAGAGAGCAGGACAGTCTGCCAGCTGTCCGGAATCTGGTGGGGCAGTCCCAAATTTGGGCGTCTGTCTCGCTAAGTCAGGTTTTGGTCTGACAACAAGGACAGGTGGGAGGTAAGTCCTGCTTCATACGGTACTGCTCATGGAGGCAGAGCTGCGTATACCTAACAGTAGTACACACAGTTTTGCCTGTGTATTTGTCTAAAATGTATCTAAAATAATAACCCCCTGTCTTAAGACCCCCAGAGCTTTATTCCAGCTCTGGTGATACTTTAGTGGTTATTGCATTGATTCCATTGCCTGCCTTCTACCATTGCACTGACATTATCATTAATCCTTCCTCCTTTGCACTTAGTATATCACCAGCAAGCACTTGGAATAGCTCTCCCATTCACTTATGCCATTGTCTGCCAACTCTCCCTGCACTGTTATTAATTTAAACCACCACCCGCAAATTTAGGGCTCATACACAATTGTTGTTGTGAAGTGTTTTCTTGCAGATGCTTGAAGCATTTTACATTTGTGGTGATCACACTGAATAGCCATTTATTATAAGGATTATTTTTAATGCACGTTTTGAAACACACAGTACACATTTTTAGATATTAAAGAGAGAAGTTTGGCTGGTAGTTTGCATATCATGACATCAGGGGGAAATACAACAGTGCAGTGAGGTGCTCATATGCTGCTGTATGTTTTGTAATGGTTAAACTTATTAAACAAAGGCAGATATGTTTCTATGAAGGGGATATTGGAAGGATGTGTTAGTAGGCAACTAAACAATTTTGAGCACAGAGACATAAACCAGTCGCAGATAATCTAAAAGGATTCATGTGTTTTTATAACACAGGACTGGCAGCTTTTTATCTGCATTGTTTTAGAAATGACCTACTGTGTCACATCTAGGTTTTCCTAAATGTTACTACAACCAAATTCTAGTAGTTCTAAACCCAGCCTACTTTTGTGTTGGCCCCACCTACAGTTCATTTGGTCCCGCCCACATGAGGCCACTTCAAGACTTTTTTCCAGGGCCACTTTAAGTTCCTAATCTGCCCCTGCACACCAACATATAAGGGGGAACTCAATTAGCTGCGTTGTTCCTCTGAACCTTCCGGCCACAGAAATTACAGAAATCTCCGCTGATTGTTGCAAGGAAAAAAAAGCGGAGATTTTACCGTAGTAATGGTAAAAATGCACAGAACATCGAGGCTAATTGAATTTCCCCCATAGAGTTGTGAAAGTGCACCCTCTTTAAAATTTGTGTTTTTGCATATCGGGGATCCTAAAATTTGATACATCTAATCTCATGTGTCATATAACACACAAAAAAACTTGTACATGTAAAATATTGTAAATGCAATGTACTTGTAATGTAAATGTATGTAAATATAGGAGAAGACTAGGCAAAAATAGAGAAGCCATCACTAGATCAGCAATTTTATTGAACAACAAGTAAAAATTAACTTACAGCATGACGACCACAAAATGGCATGTGAGCACTGGGCTGGTCCCTACCATCAGTAGCAGGTCCGAATCAACCAATATTGCATACTCTGACTACAGAATATGTCTCTCCAACAGGTCACAGTGGTAAGCACCACAATCATCTAGTCCCCACTAAGTCCTAAAATTTTATAAATCTAATGTCTTTCATGTTCTGTATGACCACTGGTTAAGCGATCCTTGGACAATTCACTGTTTTCGGTTAGAGTCATCGTTGGTCCCACTACCACAGAGATTAAGTTATTCCACTCTCCAAGCACACAAGCTGGTAGGGGGTATTCCAACTCCAAAGTGTTTCATCACACAGAACTTTAACAGGAGGGTATATGTAAGCAATATGGGGTGGAAGGGGGGTGGTAATACCGGTTTAAAAAATATGTATGTTTTGCTGTAGGGTTGCTACAAATAAGCAGTGGAGTTAAAAAAAAACCAAGACTTCTATTTCTTAGTATTGCATCGCTCAAAATACATCAACAGATTTGTAGAATGTGTTTCCACTGCTTTCTATGGGGCGATTTCGTAAATTGCTTTCTTATTTTCTCTAGACAGCAATTGCAATAGTGACATCTGCAGGGTACAAGAAGATACTGGGCCTGAATCATTAAGGAACTTAGGCAAGAATTTGAGTAAGTTTTCTTACTTAAGTTTTCTGGACAAAACCATGTTACAATGCAAGGGGTGCAACTTAGTTTATTATTTTGCAAATAAGGAAAATACTGGCTGTTTTTTTCATGTAGCACACAAATACTTAATAGCTTATTTGTGCACTGAAATACTGAAATTTATAGTTGATATTTGTGTGCTACATGAAAAAACAGCCAGTATTTAACTTATGTGAAAAATAATAAACTAATTTTGCATTCTAACATGGTTTTGTCCAGAAAACTTAAGTAAGAAAACTTGCTCAAATTCTTGCCTAAGTTCCTTAATGAATCAGGCCAACTGATTCATTAAGGAAATAATCATTATTTATTAATTAAATTAATCATCATTCATTCAATCATTTAATCATTCATTCATTGACACATATTGAAAATAAGCAAATCTTTATTGAAATAAATTGCAAATGTGGTTTTATTAAATGTTTACACAACCTATTAAAACCTTAATGATCATTTTATCAGGCTTTTAAATGTACATACTTTTTTATTGTGAATTTGGATAAATCACTAGTTTTTTTGTTTCTTTTAAATAGTTTATTAGGATTTTTATCAATTACAAAAGGGGGAGAGGGGCTAGAGAACAAGAAAAGGGAAGGGTTAAACAGACGATAGACTTAGTGAATCAGTTATATAGCACCGAGTACAAAACAAAATAAATCACTAGTTTTTATAGGTATGACATAAAACAGAACAAGGCCAAGAATACACTTCCAACATTAACCATATGACATTTTTGTAAGCAGAGTATGACGCCTGTGCTGAGGATCTCTCTGAACTGAAATGGCATATCTGCTGTAAAAAGCAAGAACTGGAAAAAGCACAGAGAAAATCTGCAAAGACAGAGGCAGTGAATTCAAAACTCGAAGAGGAAATTGACTTTATTAGGAAACAACGCCCTCTGCTGGACGAAAAGCTTAATCATGAGGGTGATGCCACGAGCAGGATAAAACAGGCACAAAGTGAAGTAGGTTGTGACGCTAATAATTAAGGCTCAAGATAGACACAAAAAAAATCAAAGCTGCTAGAAAGTAAATATTGCAGTCCTCTATATTCTCTCATAAGTTAAATTATTGTACTTAAGTACAGTATGCTATATCTACATTTTTTGCTTCCCTCTAGTTCATGAAATAATTGGCCAACAAAGAGTCCAATTGCTGATCATCCAACAAACAGCTAATAAATTCCAAAAATATAGTGACTAAACGATCTTCAGTTAAGGAACCAATCCCATATTTGTTCTGCAGAATTCATATATTACAACGTTTCAGGGTGTGTTACACCTCCTGTATAAAGTCTGTCCATCGGCCAGGTTCCTAGTACTTAATGCAGCTTGTATTATTCTAATTTAGCTGTGAAGTGTTAATCACACAAATTAACAGGTTAAGGCTGAATTCTTTCTGCCATTTTTATCTGCTACTATAAGTCGCTCACATATTTTGATCATGGTTTGACTGTACAACTTCATATATGTATTATCATTCTGCATCTCTGCTTTATATATGACTGCTGCTGTTGGTTTCTCGTTAAGGCAACAGCATTACTAAATGCGGCGGAAGTAAAACTTAAGGCTTCTCATATGAGTTTTGAGAAAGTTACTGCAGAAGCCAACCGGGAGAGAAGTGATATGGCCGTACAACTGGCCGAAGTAAAGAGGACTCTGCAGATCTGCAGGTAAGAGCATTCATCTCTCGTGGCTTTGTTTTAACACTTACTCCTTTTCTGAAGAAACCAGTGATATATAAGAGTAACCCTTTCTATAGTAAAGTTTGCAATGTACATTACTATTAAATCAGTATATGAATTATTATTGAGAGGTACACTTTAATCTCAACTGTTGTTTCGCAAATGGTCTTAACTTTTCTGTGTGTTTTTTTTTCCATATAAAACTCTAAATAGAGATAATTTACACAACGCTGAGAATATATGGGCTGAATGCACTTCAGAATTGTTTAACACTGACAGAAAGACTGAGGATGGTAAGAAGCTCTACAGTGAGTTACAGAGTGAAAGACAGCAGGTCACAGAGGGCGAGGATTCATGGAATCAACAAGTAAGTCACATAAAGATAATGAACACGCTCAACTCCTACACTTATTTCTCTTTATACACAATGACTCATTTACTAACATTGCATGTAGGTGCTACATTTGGCTTAACGACAGCAACCAATCAGCAATTAGCTTTTATCTGTCTAGTGAAAGTTAGACTATGAAATCAAGTGTCTGATTTGTTGCTGTACTTTAGAGATTGTAAATGAGTAAATTAAGCTACATATCAAGATATAAAAGGTAAATCAGAATTAAACAATTTGAGGATGTTCTGTGGTTTAGTTTTTCTTTTAAAATGTTTGGATGAATTTGAAATTAAAGGGATTGTCGGCCTTCAGATGACATTAATTTACTTTTTATATGCAGTCCTCCCCACCGGTTACATCTTCTCACTCCCACCTCCAATACTTTTCCCATGCTGCTCTTCACCTCTGGAACCCACTCCCATATCCAGTTAAACTATCCACTAGTCTTCAAAGCTTCCAATGTGCCCTAAAAACTCATCATTTCCTCCTAACTCATCTGCTACAGCCCCCCCTCCAAAACCTGCTCATCCTCTCAATTTCACCCTCTTTGGGTCTGCCCCTCTCCTCTAGATTGTAAGCTCTCACAAGCAGGACCCTTTTTCCCTGTGTTTTTCTCCTCCACTCTCATAGTCATTTGTGGACCCTGGTTTCAGGATCTGCTGCAAGCCCCTTGCAGTGCATGCCACTTTGCCTGGCAGCTCCTGCCTCCTGGACTATCAGACTTTATTATTGTGTGTTGCAGGAGTACCTCTATCCTCCAGAGGTGCTGCTATTGTGCCTTTCTAGTCCCTTAGAAGTTAACCTGCTGCACTAATTATCCCTGGCACCTGGGTGTTCCCTATGTATACCTGTCTCTCCCAGCATTCATTGCTGGTTATTGATGTTACTCTCTGTTGTCACATCCTGTTCCTACTTGTTGTTCCTGCCTTCTGATATGCTTTTGGTTATTTGCTACTCGGGATCTCTCCATACCTCCTGCTTCCCTGCATCTGCTGTGTACCTGGTGTTTTCTGCAAGTTCATATTACCTCCTGCTTCCTGCATCAGCTTTGCACCTTGTATTTACTACAAACTCATGATTACATGCTATTTGTACACTTCTGCAAATAAACATAGAGGGCTAGATTTACTAAGCTGCGGGTTTGAAAAAGTGGGGATGTTGCCTATAGCAACCAATCAGATTCTAGCTGTCATTTTGTAGAAGGTACTAAATAAATGAAAGCTAGAATCTGATTGGTTGCTATAGGCAACATCCCCACTTTTTCAAACCCGCAGCTTAGTAAATCTAGCCCAGAGTGTTTTTCACCATATTCGTGGCTCCTAGCTGTATTCCTGTATCACCACCTGGTCAACCAGCTCCTGCCTGGACTCATAGCTGCTATGTTCCTCAGAACTTCACTACTATGCATTTTTACTCTTAAAGAGTGAGTAAAAACGATCTTTATCTAAACATAAGTCTCAGCATATCCAATCTAAAATGCAATCTCAGCACTCCCAAATATATCAGCAATAACTGCATTTCAGTCCCAGAGCAATCTATCTGTCACAGGCACTAGGAGTTCTGCCCAGGATTTCACCAGGTGACTTTGCTTACCAGAGGGGCGGAGTTTGCACAGCGGTCCTCTGGCAGTAGGGTGAATAGTGGAACGTATATAACAGCAGATGGAGTGAGGATGCCAATGAAGCAGATGAATAGTCAGTGACTTGCAGCGATATAGGTAGATGAGTCAGCGACTTGCAGCTGCATAGGTAGATGAGTCAGCGACTTGCAGCTATATAGGTAGATGAGTCAGCGACTTGCAGCTATAGTAGAAAGGCAGGTTTAACCACGGAGACCAGAGTGGACGTGCACAGGTGAAGGAAGGTAACGGGTAGTCAGTTGATGAGAAGACTTGTCCAGGTGCAGGTAGGTAGCGGGGAAGTCAGTGGTCTGCGTATAGCAAGTTGTACCACTGCTGTGATGAGAAGACTTGTCCAGGTGCAGGTAGGTAGCGGGGAAGTCAGTGGTCTGCGTATAGCAAGTTGTACCACTGCTGAGGTGAGAAGACTTGTCCAGGTGCAGGTAGGTAGCGGGTAGTCAGTGGTCTGTGTACAGCAAGTTGTACCACTGCTAGTAAGTGAGGACTTGTACTGGTGCTGATAAGTGAATACAGGGAAAGAGTCAATAACAGAATGAGGACAATGAGAGCACAGAGGAACTTCTCCAAACGGGTAGGCAGCGTTATCGCTAATAGTCTATGGTGATATGTATACCACTGCTCAGTAGAGAGGCTTGTATCAAGCGGATAGGCAGAGTATCAGCCAAAGTCTATAGCGGGTATGGATACCGCTGTTGAGAAGAGGAGCTTGTCCTAAGCGGATATGCAAAGTAACAATGGATAGTCAATAACGAGTGAGCATACCGCTGATGAGTAGAGAAGCTTGTCCACGAGAATATGAAGACACAGCAGGAGCGTTGAACGGCTGTAGCGGGTATGAGAGCTGCAGGTGAGCTGAGTAAATAATCCAACAGGCAGCTCAGAACACGAGCAGGATGCAGGAGTCAGTAGCGGGTATGAGAACCGCTGATGAGCGGAGCAGGTGATTCAGCAGACAACTGAGGACACGAGCAGGATACAGGAGTAGGTAGCGGGTAAGGGATCCACCGATGAGCAGAGCAGGTAATCAGCAGGGAGCTGAAGACACTAGCAGGACACAGGAGACACCTTCAGAGACTCACAGGGAATGAGACTCAAGATCAGGCAACGATGTAATGAGCACAGGTGCCTTAAATAGGGAGAGGTGCCTGATCCACCAATTAGGTTAAAAGCAAAAGGTCATAAGTTCTTGGATGCTGCGCATGCGCAGTCCATCAAGATGGCGGACGGCCGCGGCTCAGGACAGGCGCCGGCAGGAAGGCTAGAGAACCACGCACCAGCACAGAGGCACTCACGGTCCGGTGAGTGACACTATCAATCAAAATGCATATATCATTCACAATCCCTATCAACCCCCATTCCCTTCCCGAAATCCTGTAGTTTTCCCAAGTATTCCACCCATGTATGTCCTTCTTTCCCTATGTAAAATCTTGTTCCCATATTAGAATTCCTTTTAATTCCTATCACTCAGTATTTCTATGTCCATGGTGGGGTAGTAGGAGATAGGGGATGTAGAGATAGTGGAAGAGGGAGATACTGTGTCCAGGTTTGAAGCAGAGAGAAAAGTTACACTCACCAAAAATGTCTTAAGAGAGTCAAAAAAAGCTTGGCACAAGCTTTTGCCCTTCTGCTCCATGGGAGGTTTCTGAAATCCATGAGCACACCTTAGGACACCTGCATCACGGCTAGACAGGTGTACTGTCCCAATCAAACTGCCCACCTGCCACTGTCCTGATTTAATGAGCCTTTCACAGTTTCACTGTACCAGCTGCATGTACTTACATGTGCATGGCTTAATCTTTGAGATAAGCATATGTTACTGACAAAATCAACCACCCTTATTTCTCTTCTCTTCACTCACTGCCTCAAAAACACTTTAGAGCATGGATGTAAATCACATCTGATACTCACCAAATGTATAGGGTGTTTCTCATCAACCTCAGATGATGGTCAGCATCTCCCCCTTGTCGAGGTGGTTATGATGAGAGTAAGGTGAGATTTGTGAAAGCCCAAATGAGCCCCCAAGTTGAGTAAGATTTCTTTAATCTTATCTTTAAGTTATGATTGAGATGAGCAGATTTCCAATATAATATTTATTTTCTTCATTAAAAGATAAGATACAGGCCAAAATACTAAGTGGAGCAGTACACTTGGGGTCTCGATGCCAATTGACAATGGGTTGGGTACATTTTCCCGATTACCAAAAACCCGACAACCAGGATCCCTAGAAAAAAAATCTGATTACTACAAAGTGACTGTAATATAATACAGACTTACCTATAAACCGAAGCTGCACATTTCCAATGAGGCATGCTGACAGGAACTAATTCCGAGTACACAGTACTTTGACAGTAAGTTAACACAGCGACATAGATAAATGTGAGTTTAAAGCGGCAAAGCCGGGACCCCGCCAGTTAAGTGTTTAATGAAACACTTAACCTTAGTAATACAGTTAGCCCTTAGATTATTGCCGCTTTAAATTCACATTTTTCTATGTCGTTGTGTTAACTTACGTCAAGGTGAAGTGCCGGAAAGCTGTGTACTCGGAATTAGTTTCTGTCAGCATACCGCTCTCATTAGAAATGTGCAGCTTTGGTTTTTAGTTAAGTCTGTATTATATTACAGACTGTCACGAAAATCAGATAATGGGAATGGTCTTGACCTCTGCTCGAGTGACAGCTTACCCACAGAGAGGTGCGTGGGTCTAACGGTGGAGAGGTATTCACCAGGGATTCCCGCAAGGGAATATGGTCTTAGCTGCTCTCAACCGCAGGTCGCAGCCCTCTAGGAGGCGCAGAGCATATAATGTGCGGAACAACCAAGCAACTGTAAGGCAGAACGGAAGTAGTAGTGAAGAGATGAACTGCAGAGAGCTGAAGCACAGAGATCCACACTGTGAGATAAGCTGAACCAACAAGGCAGTGAATCGATGAGCTGCAGAGAGCAACAGCACTGAAATACACACAGGTGTTATACCTCTGGAACTGGACCGATGATGAGCGATGCTCTGCAGGGAAGCCACAGGTCTTCGACTGTGAGATAAGCTGAACCAATAAGGCAGTGAAGAGATGAGCTGCAGAGAGCAATAGCACTGAGTTCCACAGAGGTGTTATAACTCTGGAACAGGACCGATGATGAGCGATGCCATGCAGGGAAGCCGCTGAGCAGAGGTTTGAAGGTTCCCGGGGTAGCGTATGCACAGACCACTAGGCAAGATGGCGTCCGATAAGAGAGGAACGCCAGGAAGAACAGATAGCGGTAACCTAGGGAAACCAATGAACACAATGAACCACACGGAATAAACTGGTGCGATGCGTGATACAGTCACTTTTGTAGTAATTATATTTTTTTTGTAGGGATCCTGATTGGCGGGTTTTTGGTAATCGGGAAAATGATTACCACCGTTGACAAATAGGACATTCTTTTATAGAAAATCTTACTTATCATTGCCAAAAACACTAATTATCTTTGCCAAGACCAAAGCTCTTCTGGACTTACGTGAAGGCTGACGTTCAAGGCATTTATCATTAATCTTCATTAAGTTGACTAATTTTGGACCTACTCCTGTTATTGTGAAATGAAGAAGGTCATGGATCATGTGTCCCTTATATAACTTGTTTTTCTCTCTCTATTGTGTAATATATTTTTCTCTTATTTCTCTAAAAATACCATGTACTCATTTCTTTTTAAAAATACAGTGACATAATATTAGTTCATTAGTAGTAATAAAGGTTCTGTAATTGGTAATATTTTTTTTTGTTAATTATTACTTTCACACCTGATTGTCCACACAGCAGATTCCACTTAGGAGCTCCACAGATAAGAGCAGATACTGTCATAATACGGCAGAAGTTATTACCAATGACATGATTTGTAAATAAAAGATAAAGATGCTGTAGATGTAATGTTTGGTACTTGTTAACTATATGGGTGCCACTGAATGTGGCTCCACATGAACAGCTAATGCAAAGCTGTTGTCCAATCTCTCTATGTCTGTCTCAATCAGTTCAGTGCATAGCAATGTGGACATTTGAAAGCCGGGTTATAAGTGGGTGTGTGATTTACCAGTGCAAAAAGGACGTGATGGACAGCAAAGAGACAACAACTAAAATATATTATTTTCTTTATAGACTTACCTTCCAGCTCTGGCAAAATATGTGCCATGGTGAGGGCTTCTCATGACCTTGGTTGGAAAAAGTGGTAGAGGGAAGCAGTGGTAGGGGGGGGGGGTGTGTGTGTGTGTGTGTGTGTGTGTGTGTGTGTGTAATGAGCACCTGGAAGTGGGTTAATGTAACTGCAGAATCATGTCCTACAAAAGGCAGTGAGTTAAGGTCTACATACACAGCAAGAAAAAAAAAGGAAAAGTATTTTTTCTCAGGCGCAGAAAGGACAATATATCAGTTAACTCTTTTCTCATCGAATTCTAAAATAGCTAAAATTAAATATCCAAGTAGAAATGGCTGCTGTGACTGTAGGAGATCGCCAGTTGGTCTCCTCCCACAAAGAAAAAAATTAGTTATCTTATTTTAACTTATTGTCTGTGGCTTTCATTTTTTCTGCCCTCTGTGCTCCCAATTTATTTAAGTTAGATCTAGAGCGCTGTGACAGTTTATTTTGTGTGAAGGTTTATACTCTGAATGAGGGCCACCCCTGGGACGATAGCTGCACTGGGCACCTGTTGTTCACCTATGTAAGAGACTGGAAAGGCTGTCGCTGCTGGTCAGAGCCAAAAATGGCTTAATAATGAACACACTGCGGAAAGCCAAGTGACTTGTAATGTGAATCTCAAAGCTGTGCTCAAATCTAGCACTGCCTGTCTCGATCAATTGATTGAAGAAAGTAACATGTTTAGCAGCAGGAGATTTGAAAACGGCTCTTATCAGTGTTTGTGTCGAGTCTGTTACATGGCGCTCATATAGTTAACAAGTTATGAATGTATTTGTGTGGCAATGCTCTATACTTTTAAAAAATACATTTTTATGTTTTGTGAAAGGAAATAAATTAATTAACTTGGTTCGATTTACATCTTTACTGCTTGTAGATGCCCAACATTTGCTGCAGCTTTTACACACAGTCCTGCCACAAAATATAGTATCTGCACCCACAGAATTCATCCTCACCTTAGATAATATGAGTTGCCTTTATACCATTACACTGATTTTTTTTTTTCTGCTGATAGAAGACTAATGGTGCCAATACACAGACACATCCAGCCACTTCACCTGAATGCTGAGCCACTGGATCTATTTACAGTTTGGCCAAAACACATCAGGGGGGATATTTACTAAACTGTGGGTTTGAGAAAGTTGTGATGTTGCTTATAGCAACCAATCAGATTCTAGCTGTCATTTTGTAGAATTAACTAAATAAATGATAACCAAAAACTTATTGGTTGCTATAGGCAACATCTCCACTTTTTCAAACCCGCAGTTTAGTAAATATACCCCCAGATGTTGATTATAATTGGCAGTTATTTTAGGCCCACACTTAAGTAGTTTGCTGCCAGATAGATCTAAAATAACCAAATTGGCTGACTAAATCGCTGTAAATATAGATAGTGTGTCCAGCATTCTTGCCATTACTGTTGGGTGATAAACTCAATATGATAGAATCCGTTCCAGTGTGGCCAACATTTGCCTAAGCATTTTGTATTTTAGATGCAGTGAACCTTTAAAACAATTAAAAGGTCATTTTCCGCATCTGTGCTCAACTGCTTAGTTTATACTTTAGGCATCTCTTTTGGTCTGGTGGCTGTAGCTGTGTACACCCTATAACCGTGAAAATGTGCAGTTGTGTTAAATTATCCCTTTACATATTAAGGACATTTGCACTTGGCACATCAGGAAAGGGACGCTACCATTAGACTTCTGAGTAATGGAACTACAGTAGGAGATACTTGAAAAGAGCTTCTGAGCAATCTAATTCATAAAAAAATTATACTAACCTCAGTCCTACTTTAATAGCCTAATATTTTAACCCTGCACAGCTTCCATCTTGCTCCCATAGATTCTAGTAAGAATCCTATGGATGTACTTCTTGGTATAAAGTGTGCAGTGGGAAAAGGTTCCCCATTGAAAGCTACATCGTCTTGCAGAAGAAAAAGACCTGTGGCCCACTGCTGTCTGTGCACTCTGTGCTCTTTCCAACCCTTGAAGGCCAATGCAAATGTTATTTTTTTGCATGTGGTCACAATTTAAGGTGCATTCAGCAGGGTATTCCTTGCTAGTCTGCCTCGTATCAGCCAGCTCATCCTACCAGAAGATGCACCCGTCACGAACATTACTAATCCATGCCCCCCCCCCATATAAATGGGCACATTTATGCATAAATAGATGCTTGACATCACAAAAGCAGCACCTAAAAATTACTGTTTGCACTGAATTCATTCTTTGTCCACTCCTGGGGATAAATGTATCAAGCTGAGAGTTTTCTGGCGGGTTTGAAAAACCAATTAGATTCTAGCTATCATTTATTTAGTACATTCTACAAAATGATAGCTAGAATATGATTGGTTGCTATAGGCAACATTTCCACTTTTCAAACCCGCTGGAAAACTCTCAGCTTGATACATTTACCCCCTGGTGTTTTCTACACTATTAATTTCTCCCCTTTATACCAAAATACCCTTTACTGGTACTAGTGACTAGAAAAGCCTTTGAGAATGTCTAGTGTAATAGCTGTCTGATTTACTAAAGTAACATTTGTAGTAGTGACATTGTCAAAATGTGAAATGTTTCATGTAAATTCAGTACTGCAATCTGTTGTGAAAAAGGGAAACAGAATGACTGCCGACTACTAATTTAAGTGCATAGCTCAACGGAATTAACTTCCCTTCAAGCATTAAATTTGAGTTTTGGATTGATAATTTCATATTAGCTGTAAATAAATATAAATTCTGTTCTGCATTTCTACAGACTTGTTGAAATAACATTAACTTTGTAAAGGAAAAGACCCATGGTTAATTTAGTTTGTCCTCCTATCATATGGTAGATAGTGTTCTAGTAGAAGAACATTTATATTAATGAAAGTTTTAACAGTTTATGGTGAAGTATCAGAACTTCTAGTGAATCATCCTACATTTCTGTTTCTAATACATCTTACAGGGAAATGTGAATGTGCATATTAATGCCAAATTAATCTTAAAAGAGATAATCATAGGAGGAGAAAATTATATTTAAATTGACATCAAACTTAAAATATAAGCTGATCCAATAAGGAAAAGCATCTGGTAGCTATCATAGTATATATGTAAAACGTATTCTACCAGGACAGACCTCAAACAGGGACACTTAATATGGTTGTTTTAAAAGCAATTCATGTGGAACATGGATTTTTTTGCATGTGTTGATGAATTGTGAATAGTACTAAAATGTCTTATGGTGCTCGAAAGAAAATGTTTGCAAATATTGTGATCAGCATTTTTACAAAAATGTTGCAAATAGACATATGATTAACATTATGCACAAATCAAAAAGAAACACTGAAAATGTTATAGCAAAAATGATAAATTGTAGTGTATGCAGTTCCTACACTGACCTATATGAATCAAAATATTGCCTTGTGTTGTCTAGGCAGCTGTCTTTTAGGCTTATATAAGGTATTTTGGGTGTGGCTCACAAGCTAGCCCTTGCTATATGTAAGTCCCTTTCCCTGGGAGGTTAGTGTATCTGATTGTAACTGCATTTTAGTGGTGTTTGAATTATATAGGTCAGGTTAGGACCTACATTATATTGAGGTACTCTTGACGCTGGGATACAGGTTTAAATGTTTTGATCAAAATATGAACTAATAGCTTGTGTTTTCATTGTGCAAGATACACACAGATATGCAGTGTTAAGGATAAGCGCTGACAGCAATTGTCTTTTTGTTTTGTATACATACAGGGCATTTATATTGCTGTGCACCTGGTGACATGTGTAATATGGGATTAACAGAGTTCTGTCTTATTTCTTATCATTTGCAATCAGTATATAAGTGCTAAGAATATTTAAGAAAAATTGCATGGTTCCTATACCTGTTGTTCCTGAATTGTGCTAATGGCAAAGAAAAAGATGGACAGCTTTTCTGTTACCTTATTAGATAAGGCTCAATTTGTTTAAGGTAATAAAAAAGAGTCAAAATATTTTAAGACCGTGTAATGAGGGTCATTTATAAAAAAGTTAAAATTTTGGTAAAGCTTGATAAAATTCATAATTTAGACACTTTTATGTTTATAATAGCTTTAATTGTTTTGTTTCCTAGAACAAAAAAATGTAATGTCAAATATTGTTGTGGGTAAAACGGCACTGAAATGTACTTATTATATATATAATATTAAGGTATCGTCAGACCAACCTCTGTATTACTTGACATTTAAATATTTGTTTATATTTTCTATGGGTTCTAAAAATGTTTCTCTTATACTCACCACTTTATAGCATAGAGATTCGGTGATATGTCCATTTTTGTGTTGGTATTCGGGAGAGCGCATCTCTTCCAGCCTATTGCAAACTCCTGATAGCTTTCCTGTAGCATATGGAAGAGACCTGTGAGGGTTCCCCTCATGGCAACCTTTTATTGTCTTACAATTTATGCATATAACGACCTATGCTAAAGAGAATTTCATACAACTTAGTGACTTCCTCTCTTCTTCATATGAGTAGAATGCATTGCTGTAAAATTACATGTTAAAATGCAGGCTCCTGGTTGGTTGGAAGATCACATGACTTTACAGACATTAATCTCCTATGCACCATGAGAAGGGGCAGACATCACTAGTCAATTAAGTCATGTTTAAAGTCTATGATTTACACTCATAGACTCATTAGGTTATCTAATGTTCTTATTAAGGTGAGAAGGATAAAGAAGGGTGTTTATCCCATCAACCATATGTACTGCAGAATAAAAGAACATATAGGTGATGTTTTATACTTTCACATTACATCCTTCTACTGGAAAATGTTATTCTGGGAAATGTGAGAGGCGTTCTTTGAATATAGACTGTTTATAAATCAATGTAACTGTGATGTTTTATGCTGTCTAGATATTCTTTACTGGGAATTTGCTTTGTTTGACTTGTTCACAACTCTGTTTCAGCAACAGATGTGATTTGAAGTGAATACAATTCTGCATATTTTGTGGTAAGATTTTATGCAATATAACATATGAAAGACTAAAACACTGGCCAGTGCATTTTTTACACCCGATATGTAGTAAAAATAAAGATGTGGATATACCATTTATATAAATGACAGTATACAGCAATTACTTAGTCATTCTGCTATAAGACTTATAAGAGTACATAGTATAGTAGTTATGCTATAACTAGATATCAATGGTAAATAGTGTCTGTCTTTTTGTTTTTGACGGACTGTCTGTTTTTTTGCATCAAAGGGTCAGCTCATGTTCACAAATGGGTGCACAAAGCCAAAGTTAGGACAGCTAGACCAAGATCGTACACTGTTACACAGGTTTGGACAGGTAGATAATGTTCACAATTAGTAAGACATGCCTGGGGTAAGAAGAACACACAAGTCAGTCAGGCATATTCAGGATCAGCAGCAACCAGGAGTACAGGGCTCAGAACACTGAAGAACTTCCAGCAATGGTTGGTTCAGCTGATGTCCATAAATAGCGACCTCTCAACTGCCAAGACCCTCACATATGCATCTGCATGTGGAGGAACTGTGCAATGTTATGGTTGTGCAGAGGTGCTTGTGTTCTTCGTTGACTGTTTGGAATGTTGGGGAGAATTTTATTACTTATATTAGATATTGGATAGGACATTATGCATATAAGATATGAGATGTGCTAAAACGTACTATTCGCAAAATTCTGTCATCATCTATAAATATATCCACTAAATCTTTTCTCATAATTAAAATACAATTATTTTGTTTGTTTAAATTTGTTCATCTACCTTGTCATGATCTATTTCTGTCATAAGTATTTAGTTGTGCTGTAAATCAGAGACATTTATGAATATTGGTGCACAAGTAAAATGTGTTGTAACCCAGAGTAAACCGTTAGATGATTTGATTTTCTTTTCTAAATTGCACCAAAAAAAATCAGGTTGCCTTGGTTTGAGGCACATCCTTACTGTGAATCATTTTTAAAAACGTTTTTTGTTTGTGTCTGCCCACTAACCATACAATTACTATTATAACGGTGTGACATATTATATTTGTGAAGGTTTAGGAGTTTTCACACTACTTTTCCTGAAAAACTGCTGGAAGAGTTTGTAAATCAGGGGAGTTAGGCTTTTCCTACTAACGCCCCATTCTTTTGGACCAGAGCCACCACAAATTTAGACTTTACCAGCTCTAATACTTACCACCACGGATGAAAATACTTTTTATGGACAAAGGCCCCTATTTATTAATGTATGCGTTTTTGACATGACTCTTTCAATTCTTATCCTAAAGATTGTGAAATAGAACAGTCGTCATAGACATCTATGTAGACTGCTCTGTGTTTTGAAAAAAATGCAAAGCTATCTGCTGCAATGCACTATTAATACATTTGCAGGATACTTAGGTTTGCAGGTCATTTACAGTAAAATAATGATAAATAAATAGACCACAAAATTTGTACAGTCATTTTGTTCTGAAAACATCTGCCTATTATATGTGTCCAGGAAGTGCGGGCATAAACCAGTAATGAAACTAACAGTTTGTCAATTGATCTGTTAGCCTCACATACAGTGTCACTGGTCATTTTGGTTCCAGACCCAGTTTGGGCAAGTTGTCTCTTGACGTGTATAGTGGCCCATATGATCATGCCCACAGTTCTTTGTGACCAGGTGGGCTTACTCTGCCACCACGCTATATGGGATTTGGCTGGCAAGGTCAAGCATTGCCAATAGGTTTAGTCAGAGCACCAGTCCACTTGTGCTGACTACTCCTACAGCCTTTGCTTGGCCAAGCTAGACGCTTACCGACTGTGAGGGTCATCTGCACACCAAAGTTGTAGAAGTATATGACTGCCACCCCTAGTCTTCACCAGCACCTGGAACCATTCATACTTCTTTGGAAATGGGTAGCTGCTGCAGTAGCTCTTTGCTGTTTCCAGCGGCTGAATACTTCCTTACCACTTATTTTGATTCAGGAAAGGGTGGGGTGTGGCATATCGATGCGGAATACCCCGACAACACTTACCACGACATGATGATTCCGAAGGACTCCTTACTGACGATCATCGATGACGACTACTGAAACCGACTTTAACCAATCACGAAGAAGTAATAAACCGGCTCCCGTTCATGACGTCATTCACCATGGCGATGGGATTATCACTGCTGTTAATAGTGTAATGTATGTATGCGCCTCTGTACAATGTAGAAGGCTTTGTAAACTACATTGTACATAGGCGCACACTTACATTACCCCATTAAGAAGAGCGATAATCCCGTTGCCATGGTGAATGCCGTCATGAAGGGTAGCTGGCTTATTATTTCTTCGTGATTGGTTCAAGTCGCTTTCAACAGTAGTGATCGTCGGTAAGGTGCCTTTCGGAATCATCATGTCGTGGTAAGTGTTGTCAGGATAGTCAGCATTGATACGCTGACTACCACCACAGATCAGACTGCTGGGTAGCTAGCAGAGCACTGACCGTTGTCGCCTACTCTCCCGTAATGTCTGGGAGACTTCCAAAATATTTTTCCACGTACTTTAGAGACTGATATTAGCTTCTTATTCGGACAGGTTCTTACTAGCTTCTTATTCACTCTCCAGTCTCTTATACAAAACATTTAGTATATTACATGAAGTTGAATCATTGGTTTTATAGGGAGGATCCACAAGGTGGTAGGGGGAGTTTAGAATAGCTATTTATATTTAGTTTGGCCCAACAATGTTTTGGAAATCAAATTCGGTGGTAAAAAAGGCACAGAAGTCATTTTTAACAATTTTAATAAGTAGCTATGGTCTTAAACCAGTTTGGATCAAGTTTCTTTATATAAAATGATACTTGCCTACACTCCCGAAATATTGTGAGACCTCCAGAACTCCTGGGAGGGCAGGCTTAGCGCCTGGATTTATGCTGAGGCTTCAGAATTGCTGACCTGTGCATTACAATATTGAAAAATGATAGATAAGAAATAAATAAATAGATGGGTATTAAAATAATTTACAGTATTCTACATCTATATATGTGCCACTTAGGTGTTCTTTGCATAACCTCCCTGAATTTTCCATAAAACGCATAGTGTTAATGTCCATGGAGAGCGGGATCTAAACCAATATGGACTAAAGCGTGTTTTAGGAGCGCATTGAATTGGAATTTTGAGAGAGGGAAGCCGTTGCGGTGTAACAACCACAGCTCTTCCCCTCTGGGTCGGACGCTTGCCAATTTTGTACACAGGGCTACTGGGCTTATGGCCGCATTGCCCTGCATGGGTAGAAATATCCAAAGTCCTTTGCTAATTTGATCGATTTTAGAGCGTAGCAAATTACAGGACATGTGCTTATCAGTAATGATTGTGTATCGTGCAAGTAGGGCCGCATCCATGTCTTCTTTAGACTGCGCCAAAAGCTCGCTGATTCTAAACGCTGCATAAAAAGCCAGGGAAAATGCTGAGCTGAATAAAGAGTCTCATAAGGGCTGGTTGTTACTACTGGCAGCGCTCCCACCAACTGCTTCAGAATCATCTCGGAAATGGGAAACCGTGTGTCTGCTTCATTGGGCTTTAGAGATCATGTAGCACTTGATGGGATCAATCTTACCATGCAGGCGCGACATAAAAGAAATACCAGCAAGCGCTGATGTCATGCCTGTTTTAGATGCCCTGTTCTGTTAGCTAGTCCACATAGAATGTTACTTTTTTCTTCATGACCTGAAGAACTGTCGACTTCCGAACCCTGGAAGAATTCCCATTGGCTGCCCAATACGCTCTCCTCGTAGATTGTGCCAGGGATGCTTATGCCAGAGCCATTATCCCGACTTGACCATCTGCCAAGCAGAAGGGGGACAAGGGGTTCCAGTTAATCAAGCATGTGGAGCCAAGTTCCTAAAGCGCCGCCACTGAAAATGGGATAGGGCATTTGCCAAATCATTGTCAGCACCCAGAACATGCCTTGCCCGAAAAGTTATATCATGCTCTAAACATCTCAGGACCAATCCACATAAAAGGTTAACAGTGAGCAAAGAAAAGGCACTTTGCTGATTTATTGCTTGTACCATCCCGAGGTTGTTGCACCAAAATACAACATTCTGGCCCGCAAGACAATTGGACCATAATTCTAGGTACAAGACTATGGGAAAAAGCTATACCAGACCACTGAGCTGCCAATCAACCGGACAGGGGGCAGCTCACCATTCCAACTGGAAGAATGCCCCGAAACCGTAAGCTTAAGATGTTGATTAGATATTTGCGTTTTGGACCAAATTCATACTCCATTGAATTTCCATAGAAATTCGTCCCAAATCCGAAGATTTCCTCAGATCTCTGCTGAAAGACGCAGCCTGGTGTGTAGCCGCTGCAGCCCTGCCATGGCCAATTGTAATTTCCTGCAAAAAATCCGTCCCATCGTGATGACCCTGCACGCAAAATTAGATGAGCCTAACAATGATTGAACCCGCAGCAGCAAAATAGTGGGGGAGCTCAGTGTTTTGTAATGGATGACTCCAATTTAGCCAACTTCCCACTGGGTAGCCAACAACAACCAACCACCTTGTCTATCTCTATACCCAGGAAAGACATGCAATTTGTTGGCCCCTCAGTTTTATCCTGCGCCACCTGCAGCCCCATTACAGCAAAGAGGGACTGTGTTGCAAAAAGGATGTCCGTGCAAACCGAGAATGGGGGAACCAGTAAACAGGAAGTCATCCAAATAGTGTGCAATACCCGTGTGGCCCATTCCTGCTTGTACAAACCAAAGCTAAAACATTTGAAATACGGGCATGACACTGAGCTTCTACAGGGAGACCGATCAATATAATATCCGCCCTCCAATTTATGGTCCATGAACCGGAAGGATTCAGGGTGGCATTGTAGAAGCCAGAATGTGGATTCTATGTCAAGCTTGGCCAACGGAGACCCTTTCCCATATGTTCTGACCAATGCTATTGCATCATTGAATGATTCGTACACTACTAAGCTATGGATTTCATCTATGGCATAATGTACCGAGAAACCTGGGGGTATGAGAGATTCTGTATCAGGCGGTACTTCCCAGCCGCCTTTTTGAGCACTATTGTTTCCACGTCACAAATGAGAAGTGACAATGTATCAGGCATATGCATGCCGGGGGCTGTTGTGCGGTATGGTGAAATTTGGGATGCTTGCTGGAGAAAGGGGCTGAGGCCAAAATCGGGAGGGGGGGAAGATCCCAGTGCATCAGATTTCAGTAATGTCGGGGGGAGGCATGGACCATGGCCATGAGATGGCAGAACTGGAGCAGGGGTAAGGAAGGTTCCTGAGAAGCTGGAGGATATGGCGATGTCCAGTGGGACGTGCTATCTCTTGAGTAATGTGGGGGCATTTGGAGGGTATAGCAGGGACCAATTGAGGTAACCATATGGGTTGACTTTTTGCTGTACTGTGGCTGGAGCAAAAGTGTAAGGAGGAGAGGGTCAAGAAGACCAGTGAACTGGTGGTAGTACATGTAAATTGTCAGGGGAGGTGGGGTTCCCGTAAGAAATGGGTGCTTGTGGACCAAAGTTGGTGGTAAGGGTATGAAGGTTGCAGATAGGGAAGGAAAGGGTCTGGCTGCTGTGCAAACCTATGAAAACAAAGGGAACGGGGAGTTACCAGCAAAGCAGGGGCTGGTGGGCAACTGTTGGCTGCCGGGTGGCATGCTCTGCCCCATATCCAACCTACGGGAATGAGGGGAGGCAAGTTTGCAGGCATTGATTGGTGAATGGGTCTTGGGGTGGGTGCACTGTGCCAGGAAACTGATGGCCTGCTTGAGAACTGTCTGCAGTTTGGTATGGTGTGACTGACAAAATTGCGCTGTGGACACCCTGCAGGCTGAAATCAATGGGGAGATACCTCTAGTGCCCTAGTGCGCCACCATATGGCCTGGGGCGACAGTATGCAGGGCTCTGGCCATGAGGGACTGGCAGGCAGATGACTCCCTGAAAATACATGAGAGCCATCGGTAAAACAGGATGGAGGGGCAGCTGCGCGATGAGGATGGTACAGGACAAAACAGAGAAAGAAAGGAAGAGAGGGGTATCAGAGAGAGGAGAAATCTGACAGAAAGAGTGAAGGATATAAAGAAACGGAGCAGTTATGAGAAGTCAAAGACACTAAAATGGGCAAAGAACCACTATAAATGTAAATATACTATGCCTGAATTGGAGCTGCTTCTTATCAGAAACTGTACAGACCCAACTTCCTCTATAGGGATAATATAAAGAAATCCTAGGACACCTCCTATTGCCTGGCTGTGCAGATGAACTTTTAACCCCGAATGGGTAAGTGCCTGACAGTATACATAAACACATGCTTATAAGTGCCTACGGCTTAATGGCCTCACTTATCAAAAGCAGGCAAGTGTGGCTCTGACATAGATACTGGACTCAACATAAGACAGCCTGGGAATGGATTAGTGTGAGGTTTAATTTGTTGTTGGTCATAGGACCACAGAAGGGGGGAACGGCATCTCACGGGAACAAGCAGGATCTTTGTAGTAATTATGTTTGTTAGCTGGTGTAGCTGTTATAAAAGCGGTATCTTTAAGGGCCTATAAATACAACACTAAAATGTAATTCTGTCCATTTTCCATGGGCTGTTAGTCCCTTCTGTTATACAGTTTTACACACAGGGCTGGGGGTGAGTAAACCATCCACCTTTCCCCTTAATAATCCAGGCTGACCTTCAGTCTTGTCATTATACATTTACTATAGTGGGAGGTTGTCTGGCCGTCTGCCTCCTCTTAAGTGATTGGGGAAGTGGTGCACCATAGATACAGTTTAAAAGTTTTCCACATGTTTTGTGGGCAGGGGAGCAGTACTTGAAGGAAAAAGTGTGATGCCGAAGAAACAGCACACTTAAAATAATGTCAGAATTGTCTAGGTGTATGTTACAGTTTAGATAGTTAATGTGAAAGCAAAACTCTTTTTAGGTCGGTTAATGAGAACAAAATACAATAATATATGCTCCAATGTGCAGCTTCACTTTTGTTTGTGCTAGCATATTAGATGGGTAAGCTGCTGTATAATGCATATGTTGACGAACATATGATAAGGGTAAGGTTGAAAGCAATTTCAGTAACCCAGGACGTGTTTAGTGCCTTAATAAGGAGAGATTGAAGTTACAATTGATCGGCTTAAGTTTTATATCATCTGGCTGTGAAGGATAAAAAGCAGTCACAGCATCTTCTGTGACTTAAGAACTAATTTAAATTAGGACACAGAACAAGAGACACTGCATCCAGTAAGCAATCATTTCCACTTCACAGTGGATCTTTTAAACGCTTTACAAGGAAAAAATAACTTTTCAGCTGAGTTACACAAAATGATGCTTTCTAATCAAAGATTCAGCCTAGTGTTCTTACTATGCCATACTCCGGTTACAATTCACACTAACTTGGCATCCGACTACATTTTACGCTGATAATTTACATACTATCGCTCTTACACCATATTTTGGGTTTTATTTTTTTATCCCATTTGAATAAAGATCACATCCGGCAGGCAAGTAAGATTTTATTTAACATGTGGACAATGATAGATCAATATAGTAAAAAATATCTTATTTTATATTTAATAACACACAAACACAGGATTAATAGACTGGTTTCCACATGTTTTTCATTTTGAAGCATATCAAAAAGTTAATTAATATTAGAGGTCACTTATCAAGGAATTCTAAAATGTAAGCAGCTCCTGAGGGGTGTGTGCATCTCACATGCAAAAGGGAAACCATGTTGCATGGGCTTGTCATTTGACCCCAGCCAACCTACTAGGATTTTCTAAAATATCAACATCACCTTCAACATTAAGTAAACGCAGGTCCACTAGGCAGTCTTGTTTGGCCCTTTACAGGCTTACACACCAGCCGCAGGGCATTCTGGTTTGCTGTGGTTTTGGAAAGTATGTTCTGACTGGGTGTGGGAGATGTGTCAACGGAGGCCATGAAGTGCATTGCAGCTGGGGGGGGGGGGGGGGAGTTCAGGGGAACAGGAAAAATGTGTCTGGCTGACGATTTGGGGAGAGGGTATATGACCTGTTTTTAAATTATCTTTCTTGTGTTGCACATTGCAGCATCTGTGGTCATAGTTATCTGTCAGTCACTGTCAGGTCTCTGTGTAGCAATGTATGTGTTTCTGTAAGTGACTGGTAGTTACCTCCACTCAGACCAACTATATTGCCAATTTATTAATGCTAGTCAGAACACGAACATTGTAATTTGATTGAAAAGCACAGTACACAGGCACTATGTACTTTTATACAAATAAAATATACGTACATAAAGCGTTCATGGATTTACAGAGAGATGTGCGAGGGAATCTTTTTATACACTCTCCATTACGTACGATGTTAAATGTAATGTAGAAAACAAACAAAGTATAGTGTTGTGACTGGATCACTTATAAATAACTTATGGTAATAGAGGAAATAGCGCAGGGTGCTTATTTATATAATTGCCAATGCACTTATTTTTGATGTTGTGTATATTTTGGTATAGGAAATCCTTATTTCTGAGACCAGGGAAAGAAATTTGTTTCTTGTTTAACCTTGCTAGAGGAGATGCATTATTTCTGGAGGTATATATCTGATACAGTAAGCCTTTGTGGATGGAAATCTTTTGTGTATTGTGATGTGGGGAAATGGCTTGTTTGGGGTTTGTACCTTTCTTTGGGGAATGTGTATTCTGCAACTGTCTGAAGAAAGTATTAATGTTAATTAGACCCTTTGACTTGTTAGTAGATTTCCTGCCTCTGAAATAGGATATCACAGATAAGTGTAAATATTGTTAGCTTTGCATTGCAGGTAAATCCATGTTTTGGTAAACAGGTTACATTCTGATTCTAAAAATTGCTCAGACCTCGATGGGGCTGGCTTACCCAGTGAGGCTGTGTTCAAATGTGTATAAAAACAGCACTGTTTTGTATTAAAAGTTGTTCTTCTGATTTTTATTGACATTAGCACTGGTACCTCTAATCAGTGTGACTGCAAATAAACATCATTTGCTTCAAAGACCTGCTTGAAAATATCTTTCATGCTGAAAATCCTGTGACCTACAGATTAGACCCTAAATCTAATCCGATCTCCGACTGTTTCTGAGGTTTGGACCCAGCTCTCCAGTACCACTGCTCTGCTTCTACCCAGCAGCTTTGGCCATTGTGATAGGCCAGGGAGGGATCCATCCACAGCACCCTGATCCATAGAAAGCGGTCAGGGGTACCAGCCCAAGTGTACCAGCACGGGAGTACACTAGCAGTGACAGTTACCCAGAAGGAACATGGTTCTGGGCTCCATAAAGGAGCCCAGTGGTAGCAGGCTCCTCCTACTGCAGCAGGATGGGCGTATTTGGAATAACGAAAGGGAGCGGTGGCAAAGTAAGCCCAGACGGTTCCCAGCAACAACAGACAGGATGGCATAGGCTGTCCATCTTGTCACAAGTGTATTTCGTAAAAACCATATATCCCCCACCATAGAGAAAACCACAAAGTCCTGATCAAAGTGATGGCTTTTCCCCAATAGTAAAAAGTGTAGGAAAATTATGTATTTATCCTCCATGTGCCTAGGATCGGAGGATTCCGTCCAATGTTATGCTTACAAGAAGGTTTATTGGTAACTTGAATGATATATATACCATCAGACTTATCAGACTTATCTTTTAGGCCTCAATGTAGATTATAGGAATGTAAAGATGGAACTTCCATCATACAGTAAAAAAAAATCAAAACCTCTATGGTGCAATACCATTTTAATATATAAAAACTATTATATATTAAAATGGTATTGCATCGTAGAGGTTTTTTTATTTTTTTTTAAATATTACTGGATGATGGTAGTTACTTTCAGCTAAATTAACTTCTAAAGTTGCATTTACAAATGACCTGTGTACCTATTATTATTATTATTATTATTATTATTATTACTATTAACCTTGATATAGCGCCAACATATTATGCACCGCGACAAGAATATTCAACTCTTTAAACCCAGAGGTTTATTTATTACTATAATTACTGTCTTATAGGGTAACTTGACTACTTATATTACATGAAGCAAATTTAGAATAAAATACTCATCACACATATATTGTATTATGCATATTTTGTGTTTCTTTGGTTCATATTCTGTTTTATGCTTTATTATCTATTATATTAAATTATCAAAATGTTTTAAACATTAATCACTTCTTAAGAAGCAACTGGAGCCTTGTCGGCCATCAAAATAGGGCCCCACAGTAGCTCCCCAGTAAACTGAAGGGTCCCACGGCACAGTTTACATTAGTTTTAAGTACTGTATTAGAAATCAAATTTTAGTATGAACTTTCTGTTTTCTCTTCTTGTAGGTGGTTAATTTAAAATATGAGTTGGATGATCAAGAAAAGAAAAACAAAGACCTAACAGATGTCTATTCCAGACATTCACAGGAAGCGGGAATTATGGTAATTATACAATATTTTATGTGTTTTGGAATAGAACATATATTGCACTTCTATTATAGGGATAGCAGTTTGGTGTAGACATCAATAACAAATGGTCATAGGGGCGGGCTGGCCCGGGTGGCAGGGGGGCATTGGTCCCCCGGGCCGCTCAGTTTTAGCGCTGTTAGACGCCCCTAGGATGGCAAATGACCTGATTTTGACCGGCGGCCGCATATCATGACACGGGATGCATCCGCGTCATTGGACGCGGCCGCATGGCGTGTCATGTGATGCGGCCACCTGTGCGCCCCTCGGGCTGATATATGCCAGCCCGCGCCTGGTCATAGTTAATTCTATGAAGATCCCAACTTATCAGACTTCACAATCCATTTCCTAAGGGTTTGGTATAATTTTAACAGAGCACCTTAAATCTTTCTGTTTTCACTCTCTTAATAATGTATTTTAGTATATCGTCACTATAGACCTGATGGATGTGGAAGTGTGACTGTTTTTATGTTGTTTGATTATCAATTAAAGTGTCTTTTAATAGATAGAGTGATATAGGTAACATTTTGGACTGGAGTGCCTGCTCTTTTCAACTCTGGTCTTTAAGAATATATGTTCCTAGTAAGTTGGAAGAGCACCCCCTCAGATAGAATGTGAGATAGCAACAAGCTAATATACATATCATATTTGAGCTGTAGTCCTGGTCTAGTACGGACCTGTTTATTCTTTGCTTCCTAAGAGAGACAAATATTGATTCATTTTTTTATATTGAGATTCTCTGAGACAAATTTGTTTTATATCTGGCCTTGCTTTAAAGATCTTCTTGTACTGACAAGTTGATGATCAGAAAAAAAAGATAATGAAAAGTAGGTTTTTAACATCACTGGCGACACCATAAAAGTAATGTAAGAATACATACAAAACAGATTTGTACTGTGTATAAAAATAGATGTAATACAAATAGAGAATGAATGAATAAATAAAAATCACAATCTCTTCTGTAGTATAGTATTAATTGGGAACAAAGTAAATATGTCAATGCAAATGTTTATCCCCTAACTATTTTCATATCTCACCTTGTATGGCAGTTCTGGTGCTATCTGTTATTTGTTTTTCTGTTTTTGTTATTTGCGTCCTATATTTCAAGTTAGTTTTCTCCTTTACTCTAGTGCTGGAGTTTCACTGCTCAGTCCATTGGTATAATTTTAGAGTTACATATTGGTATCAGCAGCAATCTGGAGTATAATATATCATGCCTACTAACAATTGTTGTATCTTAATTGTCAGTATTTATTTTAGATTCACATTTCCATGTTTGTGGAAATAAAGTAAATACATATGTTTGGTGCTTATTTTACATACAATATTAAGTGAATTATATATTAGTTGTCTAAGTAAAAATTGTGAGTCAAAACTATGCATTTACTTATTTTGTTTTTAATTTCAGGAATCTAATTTTAAGTCTCAGTTATCCGATTTAGAACAGCAGCTACATAAAGAACTTCATGCACTAAGGGACTTAGAATACGAAAATAAAACTCTTAATCTGGAAAATGAGGACATGTCAATAAAAATCTCAAACAGGTAATGTCATTATCTTTGTATTGTACATTTCTGTAATGTCATTTAAAAAGAGTTTTTATCATTCTCTTACTGCTTGTTTACTTCTATGGTTTCAACACCTTTTTCTCCCAGTTTTATCTGTCATAATCCCTTGCACTGACTTCTCAAGTCTTTCTCTGTCTCTTTGGACAGTTCTGTATTTGAGAATGGTCCCTTACCTTACATAAATGTATGCTGGCTCTTTGTATTTTTATATTTATTGCAAGCATTCAAATAGTTTACTGTCCTTGAATATGTAATTTAAAAACAAAAAGTGTGGACATTTCCTTTAAAACATCTTTACCAGCTAACTTTGGACAACATGTAAATGTGCCACTTTGAAAAAGGCTATTGAGGAGTGGTGTGTGGATTGTGGCTTCTGATTGGTCCTCATAGCTCTAGTTCATAGCATTACGCAGCCCTGGCTTTTGGTCGGTATTATTAGACTAATCATATTGCCCAGGTAGGATAATTGGCTGCATGGAGCAGGCCTCAGGGCTGGAGTAGGGTAGTAACGTTTAGAATTAGGCCGTAATGCAGCTTTACGTAACTGT
The DNA here is from genome assembly GCF_038048845.1 of Mixophyes fleayi. Lineage (NCBI taxonomy): Eukaryota > Metazoa > Chordata > Amphibia > Anura > Limnodynastidae > Mixophyes > Mixophyes fleayi. The sequence goes on along the minus strand of NC_134406.1, from coordinate 218,587,663 downwards.
AGCCATGACGATATGACAAACTTTATTATGACAACTACACTTTCGTTACACACTATGTTCATAATTTATGATAGTACAGGGACTGTGCCTGTTTATGATTATGATTGTTTTGTTGTACAGTGTTTTTCACTGTGTGATAATATATTCACAACTGTAAAAAAATACTATACAGACTAATTAAAGGATAATCATTTGAATAGGCCATCTGTGTACTGTACTTATGTTGATTAAAATAAAATGAGGAAATACAATACTGATCTTATTTTATTATAATAGTTATAAGATGAGAAGTAAGCTTGAAGCAGATACTCAACGTATGCAGAAAAGCCAACTGAGGAAGGAAGAGCAGACCGCTAATGTAGTTAAAGAGCTCTCTAAGGTGACTGTTCAGCACACAGCATCCAAAGAAAAACTGGCAGAACTGGAATACCAGTCATCTAAGGAGGAAACCCATCTGAAGGTGATTCCTAGAGAAATTGTTACCCATTTTCCTGTCCATATATATTGGATATATATATATATATATATATATATATATATATATATATATATATGGAAATCTGTAGATATTTAGTACTGCATGAAGATCTGTGTTATTTGCTGCATGAGAGGGGAGTATGATTTAATGCTGTAGTTACTAGAATCATATTATTTGGGAGCTCTGCCACTGTATGGAAAGAAAGCTTTATCTAATGGTCTGTTATTGGAAATGGCCACAAGGTGGCGGTGCTCTTTAACACATACCAGTAAACTCTCACTGAGAACACACTGTTTTGAAGTGATATAAGTTGTATGTTTGGAGGCATTGCAAAACTAGAAAAACTCTTACATTGTCTTTTGACCTGAAAATTACACTTATTTGCTATAAAGGAGATGTTAAAACTTATTCATGGGAAACTAATAATTTGCGTAATTTGTAATGAATTATTTGTAGTAAGTGGGTTTATCAACAATATACGCTGAAATAGCTAAGACTGGATAGCCATTCTCATCAGCTCATTACGATATGAACTGATGGGCATTTTTTAAAGCCCATGTAATAAATGCATATAATATGTAAATGCAAGTATAGATTTCTATAATAGAAGCCTATTTGTTTTAGATGGTGCCCTTAGTACAGCCCCACTTCTTTTATACGGAACAGTCTGTCACAGAGTAGTCTATATTATCATTACATACACCATTCATTACCGTCTTAGATCATGTCCCTCAGGTAAACCTCCCCACAGCCACTTAATGTAACATTTCATAAACTCAGTTATGCTAATTTATGTTTATTTTCCTAATTTTCATAGGCACAGGTCTACTGTTCCTCATGCTAAGTATAGCCCTGTGTATGTATATGTATGATGTTACTAAACGTCTGGAGTGAATATTGTCCCAGCTGCTTATTTTATTTGTATATTTTCATTTTAAGACCCTGGCTGAAAGCTTGAGGAAACAAGTTATTGAAGAAGTGAAAGCAGGTCAAGTCACATTGGTAAGTGACGTTAGCCTGGACCTAGCCTGATTTACTGTTAAATGAACACTGGAGTCATTTAAAGTACTTTAATTGTATTTATTTGTTGTTTAAAAATCCCGCTTTGTGAATTGATACAGTTGCTCTTATTGGCTTTTGTATTCTTCATCATGTCTCCATTGTCATTTGATATATATCTTAAACAGGCAAGAATAAATATAATGATGGCAGAAAGGCAACAAAAACAGAGAGAAAACAACAAAATAAAAGAAGAATTGGTGATGGCAGCAGAAGAGATCGAGCAGCCTCTTGCACAGTTGGAAGCAGAGATTGTTAAATTAACACATTTACATGCTAAGAAATCAGAGGTATTTCTCTTACTGTTGAACTTTTTTTCCCAATAGTATCACTTATTTAATATTTCATTCTGAGCACACTGAATTCAAATGTGATTGTTTCTTTTGGCACTTTTTTGTATGCAGGACTTAAATACGTTTTTAAAGATATGTGTTATAGTTCAGAAATTGCTTTCTCTAAATGTTAGTGTAGAAAGAGGTTACTGTGGAGTAGGGTAAGGGCTTAAACAATGATCAAATTGATAACTGAGAACCTCAAAGACTTGACCTAGTTTAGCAATATTGTAGCATTTTTGTATTTTTATTCTTTATTAGTCTATATGTACTTGAATATTGCAGATGTGCTCTTTAAGCATATTGTATGTTAAGCTACTACATTGTAGCACCCTGTGAAATCTATCTAATGATTGTGCAGTCGCTTTGTTTCTATGTAGCTTATTTCAATTGTGTTTTCCCACAATTTGAAATGTTATTTTTCAACTTCAGTGCTCCTAATCCGGTCTTTGCAAGCCTGACCTGCCCATCTGCTCATCTTATCCCATCACAAAGGGCAAACATTTGTATCTCCACACACCTGGCCACCTTGGTTTGTAAATTCTGAAATTTACTTATAAAATCTGGTTTATGTGCAGGACATCCCTTTTATCAGTTGTTGCCTGGTATTATACGTCATATTCATGTGAGGCCTCACTGGTACTTTAGAAGCGGAAAATACTGTGTATTACCCTCTAGCCCCAGTTAATACAAGAAAATATTCTGATGCCACAGACTGGCTTTTAATGCTAAGTATCCTTTTTTTCAGAATGGAGTAACTGGAATTACATGACAAAATATTATATCATAAATTACTTATTACATGCTGACCATTTATAAAAAATTCTTAGGCTTTTTATTTATTTTCCTTTTTGTCCACATTTTTAGCGCCTATTTACTGAAGTAAAATACAGGGCACATCACAGAATGCATTCTAGTTCCTTTACTTTTTAGTGCCGGATGTAGTATATATGCAGACAGTAGTAGTGAGCAGTGCCTGTCACTGACAGCATATGGTCTTAGTAATGGTGCTGGAAACTATTGTGTAGTTCTTGGTGTCAGACGCCGTCCCGCTGTCTCCTCGGGACGGCCGCCCACGTCATTGCATCGCGCATCTGGTTGCCAGGCAACTAGATGCGGAAGTTCCGGCCGCCTCACGTGGCCTTCTGCGCATGCGTGTCCCCGTAGGCAACGGGGCGCTACTCTGTAGTCTCGGCGGCAGCTGAGACCAGCGCTGCCGCCCACTGTCTCCCATTGGTCCCTCTAATTATAAAAGGCACTTCCTGAGCACTCACCTGTGCCAGAATATCAGGTCTTCCTGCCTCCAGCGTTTCTGTGTTTCTGATCCAAGCATTTGTTCCTGACCGTTCCTTGTTTGCCTGTGACCTTCTGACCCGGACCATTTGACCACCCCTTTTTGATTTCCCTTTTGTACCGCACTACCAGATTGTTACCGACCCGGCTTTCCTCACCATTCCTTCGGATACCCCTGTGTACTTCTATTACCAGAACGTTACCGACCCGGCCTGTCTGACACCCCCACTGTATCCCGCTGTTGACTCGTGTAAAGACCGCGCAAACACCGGGAGAACATACAAACTCCACACAGATAAGGCCATGGTAGGGAATTGAACTCATGACCCCAGCGCTGTGAGGCAGAAGTGCTAACCACTTTGCCACCGTGCTATCAGCTGATTCTCCAATTGAATGCTTCTGATGTGGGACTTGGGCTGCCATATGTGTGGAATTATGTGTGAGAAAGTATTTAAAATGGAATCTCTATCTCTGTGACACCCATTACATTGTCATGGACAGGGCCGTGTCTTCCATTGGGCACAATGGGCAGGTGCCCGGGGGCCCTGTGGGCAAGGGGGCCCGTCCGAGGCAGCTCTGTAAAAAAAAAAAATCCTGAAAAAAAAATAAAAATGAAAATACTTACCTTGCGCTCACGTCAGCGGCGATCCGGCTCCCTCCCTGGTCTCCTCTTCCGAGCTGTGCTCGCAGTGAATGCTGTGCGTGATGTCACGCCCAGCATTCACCGCGAGCACAGCACGGAAGAGCGCAGAAGAGACTCAGTGGCGCGGAAAAAAGGAGAAGGGGATCGGACTTAAGGTAAGTTAAGGGGGCCCCTATATATATATATATATATATAAATATATATATATATATATATATATATATATATATATATATATATATGTAAATGTGTGTAAAAAAAAAAAAGTGATTTTATATATATAACCACTTTTTTTTACATACATATATATTTTTTTACACACACACTAATATATATATATAAAATTATTATTTTTATGGGCCCGGTGCACTGCATTACCCGGGGGCCCATAAAGTAGTTAAGGTGGCCCTGGTCATGGAGAAGGAGTGACTCATCGTGAAATAGGTGATCAAGGCCCTTCATGTTTACCCCAGGAAAACCTTTTTTGTTATTGCCTCCATCCATGCCCTGCTAAAATGGTTGAACTCCATGCGGGATACCAATTCTTGTTTGTCGACCTCGTTCCTTGCACTCTGGTCCTTTTATTTTGATGTTCGTCATCATCTGAGACACCTGCACCTCAATGCAGTTTTTTAATTTTGAACAAGATTGGAGTTGGTTCAAGACCACCCCTTTATGGTAAAGGCATGTAGCAGGCTGGGAGGCTGTCACATGTGAGGGAAGGGTTATTTTCTTCACAAGCATAGGATAACTCAGCCTCCTCCTCACATTTTGTGAGCTTATGACCTTCATAAGACCCAGCAGATCCAAGATGGGTGTGGTTACTATGAGGAAGGCGTATAGTATTTGTCTCACTCTTTGCTATCCTCTATCACTGTAAATACTATTTATATTGTGTATATAGTCCTTCACGCACCTCACTCCTGTTCCTGCGTTGATCTGTTTGGTGTTCCAACAGTAATAAAGCTGGATTTGAACTGTATACAAGTCTCTGGAGTTCTGATTAAACCTGTGACCTCCAAACATTCCAATTGTATAAAAGTTGACAGAATCCTGGAAAGGTGTATATTTTTCTATTCTCTTTTAACTTTTTCCAGTACTCACCAAATAAAATAAAAGAGTTTTCCAGCATTATATGTCACAATGAAACCCTGACAATTATTTTCTGTTTAATTAACTAATTATAAAAAAACAGAAAACTATTCTGTCATGAGTGTATGAAATAGCTCTGGTCCCTGTAACGTCTTCTTTCAGGAGAGACAGAGAAGTTATTACAAACATTTGTTTCCATTTTAACATGCAGTCATTTTAATTCTATTAAAGATACCAGTAGGGTATCATGTGGTTATATTTGAAGAGGTAGCTGTCTACATTACAGTGGTGTCAAAAGACTCAATGTCTGTACCCACAACCAAAATGTCTTCAGGGTTGGAGAAACGAATGATATGTGCTTCAAAGTTCTGCTTCAACAAAAGAGGCATTACTCTACAGCTTATGTATATCAAATAAGAAATATATACAAAAAGCAGTGTGAAAAACAATGTTTATGCACAACTGATTGAAAAGAAAAATTATATGATGCAAAATTCTGCATTTTTCACTTTTTGGGCAAATGTATCAGTGTCTTACTCTAAAATCCATTCTAAATTTTTCTTTATGAATGAATTACATAGAGTGGGAGGTTGATGATGAAGTGCTTTGAGGTTGACATCCAAGGACTGGAGCAAGGATGGAGTTAACAAATGTGTAGTTTATTTGCTGAAATAGCAGAATGGACAAAAGTGTGGAAATTGCAGTGCAATGAAAAGGGCAAAACTATGCACTTGAATAAGAAAAATCAAAAGACAGGCTGTAGGATTAATGACATTGTGTCAACTACCTGTCACATTATGTCACGTTAAGCTACTGTATGTAAGAAATGAAGCAAAGTAGAGAGAAAGCAATAGTGTGCTATGTTGTACACCAAGGAACTTAAAAGTCACAGTTATGGGTATGACTTATAGCAGTGATCCGTCATCTGTACTGATAGGACATGATACAAATCTTCAACTTTCATTTTTATATGTCACCATAACTTATAACTACATCTCATTTATATATGTTTCTCAGACAAAAGAACGATTGTGGACTAGTTTTATAACCAACATTACTGGGACAAACTGGGTAACCAGATCAATTTTCTCCTGGCATATTAAGTACACAGTTCTTCAGCTGAAACCTGCCTGTCTACACAATTTCCACACCCTTGTATGTTATTTATAGTAAAGTGTTTAGTTGCAGGTTAGTTCTGTTTGTCCTTCAACAAATACCTATGGCTGACCACAGTAAAAAGATGTTCAGGATGCTGAGCATCATGGGAGAGACAGGTCAGCAAAAATGTACTGACTGATCATCATGGGAGGTTTGCTTCAGTGCAAACTGCCAAGTTGAATATAAAGGGGGAGGGTGTGAGTTTAGCAACACCTTCAATGCTGTAACTTGTCCAGTGTAGAAGACATCACTTAATGATAGAATTGTTGAGTACAAAAGTAGATTCCTCCCTTATATGGCTTGAAAAACATACTGAATGTCATACCATTAAGTCAAACTGGTGAAGAGCATACTGTAGTGTATATGTTTAAAGGGCTCACAGGGCATCTTTCTATAGGGTAAGCAATATGAAAGCTCTTCCTTATGTCTGCAAATAATAAACCTGTCTGAATAAATCTTATTGTGTGCGGACAATAACCAATACATTAAGTTATATATGAGTATTTTTTCTATAAACTATTTAACATAACTTACTGATGTAAAATCCATCACCTTCTGCTATAGATGATGGAGTGAACATTAAGAAGAATAAGGGAAAATAAGACGACTATATGAAGTTTACGCTGACATTTCATACTGACTTCAGTGGAAGCTGTACTATTTGTATATATGAATATGCTCATTTATTTAGCATCACAGAAGTGATAAAGATAATTGCATAGCAAAACAAAACTGAATAATGTCTCAATTATGTAAAATTTTGATTTTGCTACTTCTCCGGAAACAACATTATTGCACCTATGTGCCCTTTGCGGCAATGCAATGCATGTACCACATCCTTCCTCCTTGTTAATGAATACATGTGATAACAGTCTAGATTAAAGAACAGCAAACTCTTAGAAACACTGTTTACTAATTTGTATCCAGCATACACTAGCAAGGCTTATTTCACTAAGCGGCTTTATAAGAAAACAACCCATTAGTTGCTTTAGCTGAATAGTTGTATTTCTGCCTAGAAGCTAGTAACCTCCACATGCATGTTAAATTATGTGTAAATGCCTTTAGATAGGGAACTTTATTATTTTTTTATGTTTTGTATTTTTTCAACAACAGAGAGTATAAAATAGAGAGAGAGAGAGCAAAAAAAGGTAATAAACAGACCGGCCAAAAAAATTGTATTAAGTATTCAGACCAAAGTGCAGGGACCATCGATATTTACGGGGGTGAGGGGAATCCAGCTTCGTTTTTCACCAAAATATTTACTGTATACATACATAAAACTCTACTAATTGAACATTCAGTATATCATACTTGCCTACTCTCCCGAAATTTCTCCCAGGTCTCGGTGCGAGGGGACGCGAGGTGGAGGCGGTGCTTAATGACGCAGTCGCGCTATGCAATGCTGTGAATTTTAACATTTCATAGCAGGGGCGGGGCCCCTCCTACACTTGTCACATGACCTCCCCTCTGGGATCTCCTGGGTGCACTTCAGGGGCCGCACCTTTGAAAGGCCTGCACATTACCCTTAATCTCATACTTGCCAACTCTCAAGGAATGTCTAGGAGACTCCTGAATTCTGGGTGGGTCTCCCGGGAGAGTATGACAGTCTCCCGCATCTGCCCACTTCCTCGTAAAGTGGGCAGAATTAAATTCAAAATGGCGTGATTCACTGGGAATCGCACAATTGGCTCCGCCCCCCTGCTGTAAAATGACACGGGGCCAAAATGACACGATTTCTCAGAGCCCCGCCCCCCGCACGCCCACCTGCCCCCGCCAGCTCCCGGATCATACTAGCCATAAGTTGGCAAGTATGCTTAATCTCAGTAATAAATTCAAATAGTACATTTAAACAAAGAAATCTATAATAAAACATCAGCAGGCAAGTAAATAAGTGCTTCAAGCTAAACAACAAAAGCAGGAATCTGCAGGGGCCCACAAGTAAAGATTGTCTGTTGCCCATCACTGATGTAGAGCATGTGTATATGTCCTGCTCTGTGTAATGTTAACATGTCACACTGCCTTGTAAAAGCAATCACCACAAGTGTATATGCAGTGCTAGAAATGACTGTATAATAGATTCTGTTCATATTGATACAGTAATTCTGCTTCAGAGGGAGATTTTAACCACTTGCATTCCCTCCATGCTTTTCCTTATGAAACGTTTACAATGCAAAGAGATATTGGTGTTCATGTCCGTAGTGTTAATTTCCCTTCTTTATTTGTCCTACATTTATAAACTATATATTATTTACGATGCACATAAATTTTACTTCATAAATAGCACTTGGACAATTCAAACATGTAATGTATGCAGTACAAGTGTCATAATGTGCTGTTTGCTCTGCAACAGAATGGATCCTGGTCAGTCTGTTCAGGGATCTCGCACACTTCCAAGTGGAGGAAACATGCAGGAAAGTGGACTTTGCCATATTCCACTTGATATACTTTATACTTTGTTATAAATTACTTATTTAGAAAACATGTGGGTGATTTAGACATTAAACTATTGTAGCTGCCATCTTTGGAGTCAGTAAGACATTTCCTCCTTTTGTACACGCTTTCTGACAAGCAATCACTTTGCGTTATGTCCAGTTTGTTGTTGGCCTCAGCATTCACAAGCGTTAATGATCAGTATAATATAATAGGACTCTAGGTGAGCATTTATTAAGTATATAGTACTGTATGCGACCAGGAAGCTTTGAGAACACCCTTTGGGGCAGATTCATTTAGCCGCGAGGTGCTGCCGGACGTCACCTTGATGTCCAGCTGAACACATTGCCGGCTAGTGCGATACAGAAATCTCTGCTCAATTTCCCTTGCATCTCGATGGGACACGAGGGGAAAATGAGCGGAAATGACAGAAAAAACTCTTATGCAATTTGTCTCTGCGGTTCTGGAGCCACATCGCACGACCTTGCGCCAAATTGAATCTGCCCCATTGAGCACTCTGATAAAAGCGAGTACAAACTACACGTTTTTCCTTTGCCTTTAATGAGTTTTTTTTCTACCGGTGTACGGTTAATTTGCCAGTTGCCTCACTGTTGGTTCGTCTTCCTCTAGATCAGTGTTGGCTAACCTGTGACACTCCAGGTGTTGTGAAACTACAAGTCCCAGAATACCCTTCCAGCAATAAGCTGCTATATATTGGCAAAGCATGCTGGGACTTGTAGTTTCAAAACACCTGGAGTGTCACAGGTTAGCCAACAATGCTCTAGATTATCACAGCTAAAGGTGGAACTTGATAAGACGTATGTCTTTATTCAACTCCACTAGCTATGTAACTATGTAAGTGATTATTATTGCTCTACTTCATAAATAACCCAAATAAACATCAAGATACTAATGGATAGAATTTAGTTTTATTTTTTAGCCTCCGTTGACACCGGGAGTTTCAGTGAGTAATGTGGTAAGCCCTACCCTCAGTAAGATATAGAAGTAACAAGTGACAAAGATCACATCATTAGTCTTGTAGAGTAAAGGGGTGGGGAGCCAGGAATAGATCTTTGTCTTCAGCCATGATTCGTATTTGTTCTTTAAATTGTTTTTCAAATTAGTGAATATTCCTCTTGTCTTAAAAATAGCAATACAGAGGCAAGTTAGATCCAAAAAGAACAATCGCAGATAATAAAAAGTTTAGAAATTAATATTATTTTATATTTTCTTCCTAAATTCAGTTTTCGTAATAGATTTACGAGTGTATACTGTTTATGATCCTGGTACATGCTAGTGTTGTATACCAGAGATGCATTGCATATGCTATATCCTCATTTTCTGTACTGTGATATATGCATACAGAAAGTCCAATGCATTCATAATTTGTATTATTGACAACATTTATTTATATAGTGCCAAGATATACTGCAGCGCTTTACATTTGGGAATAAACATCGTAATAAAATAAGTCTGGGTAATAACAAACAGAGAAGCTTACAATTTATAGGACAGGAGGAGCTTGATACATGAGAGAGGGAATTCAATTAGGT